>NC_059336.1:25992500-27192500 GCF_018350155.1 Leopardus geoffroyi
GGGATAAAGATTCAAGAAGCTGCAAACTGAACACGCGAGGGCCTAACAGTCAAACCCTGTCTGGGCTTCAATACCAGGAGCTACACCAGAGGCAAGGACCCAGGCCTCTGCGTACCCATCTCCTGTGAAAGCAGAGTAGCTGTGCCCCATGTTGCATGTGTGAGCATTCCAGTCTGGGGGTAGAAATCAGTGCAGGAAGCCAGAGTGCCATTGGACAAGTCAAACTCCTCTCTGGGCCTCAGTTTCCTAATCCATAAAATGGAGCAATCATTTTGCCTGGCAAGGGCTGTTCTGAGGCTCAGACAAGACCGCAGCCATTAGGCCGTGTAAAGAGGCACAGTGTTCTCAACAAACATCGGAGGGGCGTTGGCAGGTACCATTTCATGGTGGTGTCACCCATGTGAATTTCCATGTCAGTTTCCTGCCCTCAAGGGTCCAGCTCGGCAGGTGCCACCTCTCTGTTTATTCTATCTTGATGGAATTCTTTCCAAAAGGGAGGTGGCTCCTCCCGGCACGTAGAGGAGCTGTTAACCCCTTCCCCACTGAACCATGGAACCATCTTCGGCCTACACACCTGATTCTTTCAGCGCGTCGGTGCCCTGCAGTCGACTTGCCCTTCTCCCGAAGCCTCCAGCCTATACCTGTAATAACAGTGATAGTAAGAATGATACAATAAAACAATTACGGGGCAGTAAGTACCTTCAGAGAATCAAGATAATGTGCTGATCAAAAACACAGCCTATTTAAAAAGAACAGAAAAGGAAAACAAAACAAAACAAAACACAAAGCAGGCTCTGCAGCCAGGCTTGTTCCCAGGTTCGAATCCCAACCTTACCACTAACCCGGCACATTTCTCTGTGCCTCTCCATGCCTCAGTTTCCTTATGTAGCAGATTTGGATAATATCAGTATCCACTTGTTTAAATTGTGAAGATTAAAAGTAAAGACTTTAGGGCGCCTGGGTGGCTCAATCAATTAAGTGTCCGACTTCAGCTCAGGTCATGATCTCACAGCTCATGGATTCGAGCCACGCGTCAGGCTCTGTGCTGACAGCTCAGAACCTGGAGCCTGCTTCAGATTCTGTGTCTCCCTTTCTCTCTGCCCCTCCCCTGCTCACATTCTCTCTCTCTCTCTCTCTCTCTCTCTCTCTCTCAAAAATAAACATTAAAAAAATATTTTAGGGACGCCTAGGTGGCTCAGTTGGTGGAGCATCCGACTTCAGCTCAGGTCATGATCTCGCGGTTTGTGAGTTCGAGCCCCGTGTTGGGCTCTGTGCGGACAGCTCAGAGCCTGGAGCCTGCTTCGGATTCTATGTCCCCCCTCTCTCTCCGCCCCACCCCTGCCTGTGCTCTCTGTCTTTCAAAAAGGAATAAACATAGAAAAAAAAATTTTAAAGCTATCATTTCTCTAAAAAAAATTATTTTAAGTAAAGACTTTAGAACATGTAAAGTCTTTTGAACAGTAGCTGGCACATAGTATGTGCTTGATAAATGTGTCATTATTACCACAGATGCAGCATAGAGGGCTGGTTAGGAGTATGGCTACTTCCTAGCTATGTAACCTACCCAACTTCTGAGTCCTATTGTCATAATGGTTAAATGTGATCACGCCTGGTACAAAATAACTACTCAATAAAAAGTTGTTACTCTTCCATGCCAGGCACTGCGATAATCTCATCAAATTCCCACTACAGAGGCACATTCTATCGTACTTCAGCAGGGACTGAATTCTAATTGCCCATAGCGGTAATGTGCTTTATTTTCTGGCTTCCTGTCTCTCTAAACAGAGACACCCATGAACTGACTTCAGAGTAAAACTAACCTCTTGCAGGGGGATTGGGCAGCTGGGACAACTGAGTTGAATCTCAAGTGCCAGCTGGGATCGATTGGAAGGGGCTGCCTAGGAAAGGAGTTTGAAGTCATATGCGGGCTCTGCAAGAAAGTGCATGATCCAGTGGTGTTGTCTTCCAAGGGCAAGAGGGGGGAGGGAGGGGCTACAACACATGCCACCTATTCATGCCCACCCATCACCCTGAAACAAATAAAATCGAGAGGTCCCAGGGGACTTAATTCTGTGTGTGAAGAAGTAACGACTGAGAGAAGGTTGGGAGATGACGACGTTTCTGTCCAGTTTTGCTGGCTTCTGTGATGGAGTGGGCAAGGAGAACATTGAGGCTGGATGGGCCAGATGGGTTGGACACTCCCTTTCCTGACCTTTGACCTTGCCTGCCACAGGAGGTGGAGGTCTCCTGTCATAAGGAATCTTTCCACCACTTTTCTGTCTCCAGTGTCCAAGGGATGCCCCACCCAAAGGCAGCACCCCCAAATCCTGAGCATCTTGGCCCAGAAGTGGCAGAAACACCTAAAATCCCTGGTTGGAAACCTAGCTGTGACGTTTCCTGGTTAGGTGGCCCTGGGCAACTCATCCTGTGTGAGCCTCCATTTTCTCATCTGTATAATGGGGATAGATGATCTACGACATAGGAACCTTGCGAGAAACTGTGTGTAAAACATCTGGCAAATTGGAAAGTTACTTCGCCCCCCTCCTCCCCGCCCCGTCGCATCCCGTCAACAGCCTCCAAGGAGAACTACGGGTTCCCCACCTCCCTCACTCCCCGCCACTAGCCCGACTCCTCTCCCCCGACTCCTCTCCCAGGGAAAGAATGAATCCCCTCCTCCGCACCTCTGAACCGGCCGGGGGCTGTAACCGCATCTCGCTCCACCAGGGGGCGCTCCCTCCCCAGCAGGCGTGCCCTCACCGCCTTGTTCCTATCGAAGTCATACCAGCTTTCCAAGGGGGAAAAAAATCATTGAATTATGAGACACATCCCAACTTCTGAAACCTTAAAAACCTTGTTTTTAGTACAATTTTAAAATTATGTCTGAGAATTGAGGAAATACGATAGTTTTTAAAAGCTCTTGAAGTCAAAAGGGGGGAAAAAAGGGTTTTGAAGGAAAAGCAGCCCAGAGCTCCTCTCCTGCACAACTCCGAGGCTCCCACAGTCAGCTCCTGGCCAAGAGAGTCTGCCACCCTCTCGTCCAGGCCACCCATAGTGACTGCCTGCCCCCACCCCGGTCTCCCAGGACCACTCCTGCCCCCACAGTCCATCACCACTAGGCAGCCAGAGGGGGCTTTTCAAAACACCAGTGAGACTGTGTTGCACCTTTTATTAAAATGCCCTTGGGATTCCCAAGAGAAAAAAGCCCCGTGTCACTGGCCCCTTAGGGTCTCTCCCCACAGCCCCTCCCTCCTTCCGTTCACTCTACTGAGCCACACTGGCCTCCAAAAATGCCAATTCGTTCCCACCTGGGGCTTCTTCCCTGGCTGTTCTCTCTGCTGGAAGGCCCCCTCTCTACCGCCCCCACTGGCACTGGTCTGGAAACAGGTCACAAAGCCCAGACGGCACCGCTCAACAGGAAAGGGCCCGGTGACCCCGGGCAAGGCCTCCCTGGGCCCCCGGCTGCCTCTCATGTGCTGGACACGTGATGGATGTGGTGCATGTCCAGGACGTGGGCGACACGCCGTTCCACGTCTGCACTTCGTTCCCCGGCCCAGGACACAGCGGACGCCATGTCCGTGGTGAACTTGGCACCCTGAACACCCGGCCTCGGTCGGGCCTTCGGAACAATGAGACCCCCAGCCCGGCTCCCAGACTCTCCTCATTGCCCCACTCCCAGGCCTTCACCCCGGCAGTTTCCCTTGACTGGCACCACCACCAGCCGGCCCAAGACCTGCCTCCCCTCCCCGACCTCAGTCAGGATCCACTCAGCATCGAATCCAGAAAGAAGCCCAGATACCAGAACCGGGCAGGACCTCAAGGCCCCGGTCCTCTACTCCTTCCCAGCAGCCCCTTGGGGCTCACAGACAGGGTCTGTCACTGGGGAGGGACGCTCCACAGTCCTTCCAGGGCTAGCAAATAGGGGACACCCGGGCCCAGAGGAGAGAAAACCAGGGTGAGAGCAATCTCAGGGGACCTCCTGGTAGGTAGACTTTGAGATAGACTTTGAGCTAATAGTAGACAAACAGTTATCCAAGGCCTGCTATGCACCAAGTACGGGGCCAGGTGTGGGAACAAGATAGACATGGCCCTGCCCTGGGGGCGGGGGTACTGTGGTGAGAATAAAGCAGGGCGGGGGGGGGGGGTAAAAAGTCCAGGGGTACCAGGCCCTGAAGTGATATTTGAGGAGGGCATAAAGGAGAGGCCATTTGATGGGCCAGAAGCCCTTCTCAGGCAGAGCAGACAGCAAACACAAAGGTCCTGGCTGGCTCTGGGCTAAAGGCCCCCTCCCCCAGGAAGCCACTTCAGATTGCTTCTCCTGGTCCCCACTGCATCTGCACACTGTCCCACGAGCTCCGCCTGCCTCCCCCTGGATGCCCAATCCTTGCGCTCAGTAAGAGAATCTATTGGATACACTAATGAGAAGATGCATCCACGCTACAGAGGCGTGGTCTGTGTCCCCAGTAGGCCAAGGCTGAGCGTTCCTCATTCTGGTGTCCCCGGTGTCCAGGGCAGTGCCTGGCACACCACAGGTGCTCAATAAGTGTTGAACAAGTGTGAAACAGGGAAGCGATGCCGGAAAACAAGGTCAAGGATGGCTTTTCTGAGGGCAAGGCTATCTCCAAGCCCCTCGGTGCTCTCTCGTGCCCCATCTGCTGGTGGAAGGACGCCCACCCTCAGTCTGCCATTGAGGTCATGACCCCTCAGGCCAGCCGGGCCCAGGAAAACGTTTCTGTTCCACTGGAGACAAATGTCTGTTCCTTTGTCGGACTGTTAGCGGTACATCTTGAGGGGGCGCACAGGAGGCACGTGCCTTCCTGCCTCTTTCAAGAGCAGTGTGGCGGTAGCCCTAGATCCTGAAGAAAGCGACCCAGAGCAGGGCTGAATGCTGCCATCACTGGCGAGGGTCGCGAGGAATTACAGCAACACAGCGATGTCATTTGCTCATCCTGTGAGAAAGGCTGCATTCAAAGCCGGGATGCCAAGGTTACGGGCGTGTGGGTGTGAGCATATGAGGAGGGAGTGAGCGGGAATCGAGGCTGTGAGGGCACACGTGTGCATAAAGACAGAAAAACATCTAGAGGAAAATGCGCCAAACTGATCTCTGGGAAATAGAATCCAGATGGTTTTTATTGGCTCTTACGCTTTTCGGTATTTTCTTGATTTTTCTATACTCAGCCTCTGCTACTTTTAGAATCAGAGGAGAGCTAAATATAAGTAGTTTTTTAAGGCCAGTGATGCAGAAGGCAGAGAACAGGCAGAGAGGAGACTGGTGCGGCTGTGTAGACACCTGGGCCTGGGGAGGTGAAGAGGGGCACTCAGGGAAGCACAGATGACCAGGAGACAGGACACTGGGCCACCAACCCAGCTTCCTCACTCACCAACTCCAGTGTGACACCGGCCTCCAGTTCTCCATCTGGGCTCTAAGCTCCATCTGACCCCGATGCTCTAGAATTATCTGTCCCATATCCCACCTGGGGTTTGGGCCAGGAGAGGCGGGGTGGGAACAGCAGGAGAGACAAAGCATCACTCACATCACCGTAGGTAGAACTCAGCCCCGCCATGCCTTCTGGGCCTGGGGTTCTGTATCGTGGGTGCCTGCCGGTTGGAGGGGTGGCCAGCAAGCCCCCACAGCCAGAGACAAATCCCCACAGGCAGCAGCAGCTGGGGTAGGAGTGGAGACTCAGACTATTATTTTCTTAAGTGCCTACAATGAAACACGTGGGCAGAGGCAGTAAAATGTTGTTGTAAGGGGCTGGGTCCTACTGAGAGGAGGATTCACCGAGTCCCAGAGTCTGGCGGAAGTCTTCCCCTGAGGTTGACCTGTCCTGACCCCTAGTGTCCAGCCAGATGGCCCCTAAGTCAGGATCTGAGGTCCGAGAGGGGACCCTGAACCTCCCTCCAGGTGAGGGCTGTGCACAGGCCTTTAAGAAAATTCCCCGAGGCCTGGTAATTGCCACATCCCATCCCTACCCCTCACTACCCTCCTCCCCCATGTCCTTCCCTCCCCCTCTGGGCAGAGGCCTTGACCCTGCCACGGCTTTTACCACCGCCCTGAGTTCTCTACCCAAGACGCCGCCCAGAGCAGCGCACAGCAGAAGGATCAAGGGGCTTTGGTTCAGAAAAACCTGGGTCCAAAGGGACAGTCACAGGGCCAGGCCAGGATGCCCCTCCACCATCCTTGAGGGGCAGGACAGTTTGTAAACACAGAGTTCCCTGGGGTGGAATGCCTGGTGATGGGGGAGAACAGGCACAAGGCAGGGCAGGAGACAAACCACCTCCGGATGGCTGCAGGGCCTCACTCCAGCCATAAGGCTGAACCAACTCTCAGATGCAAACCGCTCACCCTAGTGGCATGACCCACTGACCACAACACCAAGGAGCCTCCGAGGCCCTGTCCCTATGCTTCACCTGCTGGACAGCTGGACCAGGTGTCTCGGGGGAGGGGATTCTCCCTGCATCCAGCCAGGGCCTCATCAGGGGAACGCGGCCAATCTCCAAGACAGCCTGGCGCTTAAGGGGGTAAAGGGACACACAGCCTGACCTCCCGGCCTGGAGGCCTCTGATATCTGTAAATATTTATTTTCTTCTCCAGGACTCTAGTGAAGAAGGAGGTCAATAGAAGGAGGTCTCTATCCTCTGGGTCTGGCAGGGGTGAGCCAGGGACAGACAGGACCCCCATGGGCCTGGTCACTGTGCTGGACGACTGGAGACACGGGGGGCCACCTCAGAACCCGATGCGGGAACTTTTCATGGAGGACAGAAGGGTGGTATTCGGGGGTCTTGAGAGCTGCTTGACGGACGAGGCAACAGGCATGGGGGTGGCCGACCTCTGCACGATGTACCTGGATGCCTGGGACAAGACCGAGGGGGAGGACTGGAGGTACGGGGAGGTGGACAGGCCAGACTCCAGGAACCTGGAGCCTGAGGCTGTCCAGGAGAGGGAGTCACTGGGAGAGAGGGAGGCAGTGGGCGAGCTGGTCGTGGTGTTGGGCACGGTCTCCCTGTCAGCATCCGGGTCCTTCTGGCGGTTGTGGGTCACCGGGTGGGTGCGCTGGCCCTGCTGCCCCAGGACGTTGTGCAACACGAGGTCAGACGTGTGGGTGGGCGACAGGTTGTTGAAGTGCAGGCTTTGGTAGATCTGAGGTGAAATCTGTGGGGAACAGAGCAGGGCAGTTTGAGGGGTTCACCCAGGACCAAGAGCAGGCTCACGGGGAGGATGGGCCAAGTCTCCAGAGTACCGTGGCTGTCACTGATGTCCACAGCCTTCCGGAACTGCAAGCCCACTGTGCTCCAGGCCCGGCAGCCAGCCCTTCTCCTGGGGTTGGCAACAACGCTTTGAGGTCAGCACTGGACCGTCCCCATCTTAGAATGAGGCCTCAAGCTGGGCCTGATTGAGGCTCAGGTGGGAGGAGCCCCCCAAGACAAGCTCCCACCTCTCCTGTCAGCACTCACCAAGCTGCGCTTTGAGGCCCATCTCCAGAAGGCAGGGATGTGGCCTCCCTTTGCACTGACCTCTCCCAGCCCGGGACAGAGGGGTTCTCTCACTTCACTCGGTGCCCATCACAGAGGGAGGAAGTTCTCATAAATGCCCCTATGGCAGATGCCTCTGAAAGAGGCTGGAGTCTGCCCAAGCAAGAGGCTTGCTTAGATGGGGCTCAAAGCTGTCTTGCAAAGTCCCCGGCTCTTTCTTTCCCCAAGCAGAGCCCCCCCTTCCGTTCCCTGTGTCTCTCACATGGCACCGGGAGACCCTGTGTGTGCTCTAGAGTAGCCCACAGTACGGAGACTAACAACCAACCAAACTCACAGCCACAGACTTTGGGAAACTCTTTGAAGGCTATCAAAGTCCCAGGTCCACAGAGAACCTCCTCCCATGGGCCCGATGAGGTGTGTCCTCAAAGACAAAACCTGTGTCCATGGCCTTGGCCAGGGCCTTGGCAAACAAATCAACCCAACCAGCTTCATCCCAGAATTCTGTTAAAGGGCTGGTGCTTCCCTCGCCCCCACGAGAGGGCCCTGTGGGCTCACGGGAGGCTGCTAATGGAGCTGGGATCCCCAGCCTCCAGCATCTCAGGGAGTGAGCCCCACCCTGCCTCACCTGGTACTTCATCCAGCCATACTGCACGTTGGTGGACCGGAGTCCAGGACTCCGTGACCGGTCCTTAGGCTTGTACGCGGCTCCCACAACTTTGCTCTCCTGCAGGAGTCACGGGCAAGAGTGAGGCCTCAGGCCTGACGGCTGAGGGCCCCTCTATGCCCCCGGGTCCCCCACCCAGCCTCACCTGCTTGCCCTTGGACTCCCACTTGGACCAGCTGCTCTCAACGTCTTCCTGGGAGCGCTCTCCAGCCCACGGGGACGTCTGGGTTATCTTCTGCAGGTTGGCCCAAGCTTCAGCCTCCGTGTCTGGCTTCCCATTCAGGAGAGCCACGAGTGCCGCCTCCTCCTGCCGCTGGTACACCAGGGCCTCAGCCAGAGCCCGCTCCTCCCTGATGGAAGGCGCTTTCCTTCATAAGATGCCCTCACACCACAAGCAGCCTTCCCGGGGAGCACAACGGGTTCTCCTGCCTGGGCCCGATCCTCTTCTACCTTCTTATCCCTCTCTTGAGGTCATACTGCCCAGGACCAACACTAAACAGGTGTCCAATTAACATCAGCAAAGACTAGATTAAACGGACCCCCAACAAGTCCTGAGACCTTTCCTAGCACCCTGAGCTCTTCCCATGGAGATCTAATACCCCATCTTGATCTTACCTCGTCCCCCCAAATGTGGAATATTTAAACATCCTCTCCCTTCCAGGGAAACCCTACCTCTACCTTGTTTGGTAACCCCACATAGGACCCTAAAGAGGTATGCCTTGACAAGAGACTAGGAGCCACAAGGACTGTACGGGTGCCTGGAAAACTCCTACTGACATATCAAAACCCAATTCCAGAATCTCTTCTCTTATGAAGCTTCTCTTTTACTTGATCCACCCAATGAGGCGATTGTCCTCTGAGCCATTCCTATTCTTAATAGTCTCATCACTTATCAGATAAAACAACAACCATGAGTTTGCGTGCCAATCTCCCCAAGTGGACTCTGAGTTCTCTGAGGCAGGACTTGTATCTGGACCTCTAGAACCTAGCACAGAGTCTGGAAGTCAGCAGGACCTTGATAAATATTTTTTGGGGATGACCCCAAATTATCTGAGACTTGGTCAGGAATAAGAGTGGAACATGGGTGGAGGAGGAACCTGTAGAGGAAAGAAGCAGCAAGCAGCCTGACTTTCCTGTGGATCAGAGAAATAACACAAGTGTGTGTCCAGGACCACAGCCCTGGGCACTGTCCTACCAGGGACCTCTAGCCACATAGAAATGGCCCCAGCAGGGAAGCCAGACCTGGTAAATCTGAACCGGGCTCTGGGGCAGAGGCCCATCTAAGGGCTTGCATTTCTATACTTTCTGCTGATTTGTCCCACTCAAACTTTCAGTGGACCTGGGCTCTTAGGCCATAGCTGCCACCTGTAGAGTCAAGTTGCCTGCAAGTCCCAAACCTTTGGCCTTCACCAAATATGCCCAGTGCTACCCAACCCAGATGAGGCTGCCTGGGACCTGGGGAGGCTCCCAGCCTCCCCTTCCTTGGGCCAGCAAATACCAGCTGGGCTGTGATAACTCACTGCAGCTCTGAATGGAAGGCCTTCTGGGCAGCAACTACAGTGTCATCCTCCTCCTTTGAGTTTCTTCTCAGTTCAGGATCACCAACCATCTGAATATCCCGCAGCCTTTTCCAGACACTCAGGCCGAACGTCCCTGTGATTTAACCAGAACCAACTCAGTCACAAGAAGTGGCCTACCTCCCTTTCTCTGAACCTGCTACCCCTCACCCTCCACCCTCAAGACTCAGCTAGCAACCCCTTACCCTTGGCCCACACTTCATGATGCTTACCACATGCCAGGCATTATGCCGGCTACTTAACAAATACCTGAAGGAACTAGTCTTACTCCTACAATACACTTGGAGCTCAGGCCAAAGCATCCTGCCCCAGATGTAGGCTGAGGTGGAAAGACCTCTATGGCAATGACTGAGTGATCTTCAGTTGGGCTTAAGCAGCTCATGTGTAAAGTAGCAATGACATAAAGTGATCAGGCACCCACCAGATATGAGATTGGGGTGGCACTAGAGAGGAGAAAGGCTGGAGGAGAAAGCAGGTAGTAAGAACAGAGAAACATGAGTCCTGCTTTGGGGCAGGGTGTGGTGAGTAGTAGGCCATTGTCCTGCTGCAGAATTTCTAAAAATTAAAAAATATAGTTAAAAAGTCATATTTTAAAAACTCTTGGGGAGCTGTAGAAGCAAAAAAAGAGTAGATGAACTAGGGGTGCCAGGGTGGCTCAGTCAGATGAACATCTGACCTTGATTTCAACTCAGGTCATGATCTCACAATCTTGAGATTGAGCCCCATGTCAGGCTCTGCACTGGGTGCAGAGCCTTCTTGGGATCCCATCTCTCCCTCTTCCTCTGCTCCTCCCCCACTCGTGCACATTCTCTCTCTCTCTCACTCTCTCTCTCAAAAAAAAATAGATTAACTAAAATTACAGAAAGGGGGATGGTGCCTGAGTGGCTCAGTTGGTTAAGGGTTTGACTTCAGCTCTGGTCATGATCTCACATTTCATGAGTTCAAGCCCTGCATTGGGCTCTCTGATGTCAGCACAGAATCCACTTCAGATCCTCTGTCCCCCCTCTCTCTCTGCCCCTTCCCTGCTTGCTCTCTCTCAAAATAAATAAACATTTAAAAATTTTTAATAAGAAATAAAAAAATAAAATTATAGAAAGGGAAGAGTCCTTCCAAGAAGAACTGAAATTGAGATCTGATTCCTTCTCTGGGAGTCTGGGCACAGGCTGAGTGAGAATCAGGCTCTGCTTAGGCAGAAGGAAGCTCCTGGAAGCAAAAGAAACCATCGGAGCTTCTGCCAGCCATTCTGGCTGGCAGGATGGGATCAAGTCTAGTGAAGTCCCACATGCATAGACGTGTTTTCCATAGGACATTTGCTGAGCACTAGGGGAGCTGAGGACCTGGAATTTGGGTTAGACAGATAGAATGAGGTTGTTGGGAGACAAAGTCCCACTGGAGGAAAAAACCTTTGACAAACACAACAGACTTCACCCTTGAGACAATTTCACAATGGAAGATGGAAGAAAACCAAGTCTTCCTAAAGCTGCAACCCAGACCCAATCCAGCTCAGTTCCTGACAGCAATGAGATGAGCAGCCTTGTAAAGAGCAACGAGCACATGTGCTGGAGGAAAATCCATCAACTTCCATCTCTGTGGTTCTTTTATACAAAGTCTAGAAAAGTCTTGGCTTTGGTTTGAGGAGGGGTTGTTTCATTTTGGAGGGTTTTGGAGAGGTAGGTTTTTTATGCATTTAACATATAAAAAGACAGAAAAGTATAACCAATAATAAAGAGAAGAAATAGGCATTAGAAATAGACCCACAGATAATTCTGACACAGGAGTTAGCAGATAAAACTTTATTGCAAATAGTTATATAAAATGAAGGAAAATATGAACAAAATGAAGGGAAAGAAGGAGAATTTCAACAATGAATTCTATTCTACAGGAAAGAACCAAATCGGTATTCGAGAACTAAAAAAAATATGAAATTAAGAATTAACTGAATGGATTTAATACCAGGCTGCATACAGAAGGAGACAGGACTAACGAATTGGAAGGCAGGTCATCAGAAAATATCCAAACTAGAAGGCAGAGATAAAAAACAAACAAAAACAAAAAAGAAACAAACAAAAAAACAGAAAGAACAGAACAGAGCAAAAGAGCCATATGGGACAGAGTCAAATGTTCTAACATACATGTAAATTGGAACTCCATAATGGGAGGAGAGAGAGAATGGTCAAAAGCAGTATTGAAGAGATAATATTTGACAACTTTTCAAAACTGGTGAAAAATACCAACCCCCAGATTTAAAAAGATCAGTGAACTCCAAGTGGGATGAATACAAATAAAAGCACACTAGGAACATCATAGTCAAACTGTTGAAAACCAAAAGCAGTCAGAGAGAAAAGAAAAATTACTTTCAAAGTAACTTACAGTTGACTTAAAAAAAATTTTTTTTACATTTATTTATTTTTGAGAGACAGGGTGAGACAGAGCACAAGCGGAGGAGGGGCAGAGAGAGAAGGAGACACAGAATCTGAAGCAGACTCCAGGCTCTGAGCAAGAGTTCAGCACAGAGCCCGGCGCAGGGCTTGAACCCATGGACTGCAAGATCATGACCTGAGCCAAAGTCGAACACTTAACCGACTGAGCCACCCAGGCACCCCTACAGTTGACTTTTTGAGAGAAAATATGGAAGCCAAAGACGATAGAAAAGTCTCTTTTTCAATATTGAAAGAAAATTAACTTCCAGCTGAGATTTCTATGCCCAGTAAAAGAGTCTTAACATTTTAAGACAAAATAAATATGTTTTCAGATACAGAAAGCTTAAGGATCAGTACAGATGGACTCTATAAGAAATAATAAAGGAACTTCTTCAGACTTAAGGAAAATGATAGCAGACAGAACCCCAGTATTTCAAGAAGGAATAAAGAGCATCAGAAATGGTAAATATGGGTAAATATAAAAAGAAATAGGCTGCTTACAGTAACATTAATAACAGTGCCTTGTGGGAAGACATAACATATTTGAGATAAAATATATGCTAGAGATAGCATAAACAGTGGGGAGAAGAAAGTAAGATTCTTGCACAAGAAGTGGTATCAGGTCAAGAGTGTATATTATAACCTCTAAAGAATCTCTAAAGAACACTGAAGAATAATATAAAAAGATACAACTAAAAAGTTAATAAAGGAATAAAACAAGATAATTGATTTTTTAAGCTTATTTATTTATCTTTGAGAGAGGAAAGCACAAGCAGGGGAGGGAAAGAGAGAGATACACATGGAGTCCCAAGCAGGCTCCAGGCTCTGAGCTGTCAGCACAGAGCCCAACACAGGGCTCAAACTCATGACCCACAAGATTATGACCTGAGCTGAAGTCTGCTCAACCGACTGAGCCACTCAGGTGCCCCGATAATTGTTTTTAAATACTTGATTAATGCAAAAGAAGAAAGAAAAGGAAGAATAAAGGAACAAAGAATAGAAAAACAGTATCAAGATGATAGACTGAAACCATATAAGTAATTCCATTAATATTTGAATGGACTAAATATACAATTAGAAGGCAAATATTGTCAGGATGAAAAAATAAAACTAAATACAATGCTGTTTAAAAGAGGCACATATAAATATAAGGACAGAGATAGGTTGAAAAGTCATGTTGGCAAATGTAATGAACTTCCAGTGGTCAGATGAATAAATTCTGGGGATCTAATGTATAACATGGCAACTATAGTTAACAATACTATATTGTATACTTTAAATTTGCTAAGAGAGTAGATATTAAGAATTCTTACCTTGCACAAATACTATGTGAGGTGATAGATGTATTAATTATCCTGATTGTGGTGATTATTTCACAGTGTATGCATATACCAAATCATCATGTTATACATATAAAACACCAGCTTACTCAGTCTTTTTTTTCTATATTTCTATTACTATGTCTTCATAGTGACTAATCCCTTCTTCTGTAGTGTCTAATTTGCTATTAATCCCATCCAGTGTATTGTTATCTCAGACACTGTTATTTTTAATTTCTAATTTCAATTTGGGTCTTTTTATATATATATATATATATTCGAGTTCTCTCCTTAACATTTTGATGTTTTCTTCTACCTTTTGTAACACATGAAGTATATTCAAAATATTATAGATTTACTTATATTATATATTATAATATTATATCTATATTTCATATAATACAGATGTAATTTATAATATTACAAATATATACAATACATACTAGTATATTATGTATATTATGTATAAATTATAATACCTCAGGGATTACTATTCTTTGCTGCCTGCTGTCTAATGTCTGGAAACTGTCACATATATTTTGTTCATGTTTTTAGTTGTTTAAAGCGAGAATGTAAATCCAGTCCTTGTTAGTCTATCATGTCTGGAACCAACAGAAACAATAGGCAATAGAAACAGACCCAGAAGTGAACCAGATATTAGAGTTATCAAAGACTTTAAAATAGCATTGGCAATATGTTCAAGGATATAAACTATAAAATGAGGAATTCCACCCAAGGACAGGAATAAAATAAAAATAATCAAAGAGTTTTTTACCCATATAAGAGCTGAAAATGTGAGGAAAGGAATAAACCTTTGATAAGAGGCAAGAGACCAAGGCTGCTTTCAGCCCTGACAGAGTAATGAGAGGAGGATAAGCCCAGATGAGTGCTTAGTGAACTTTGAACAGCCTCACATGGCATGACATACTATAATCCAGGATGTTCAAGCCACAGGGCAAGTCTGTAGCTACCCACCAACTCTTTCCCTCAGGCCTTCACAGGGTATATAGTGGCAGTCCAGTGAAGGCTGGGGGCAGGGCAGAAGAGCTGAGACATAGACCATGCAAGTATCAAGTGTAAGAAAGCATACGGTGCTCTTTCTGTGATGGCTATAAGGATATATGTATACTTTCTGAAAATTCATCAAGCTGAACCCTTTTGGTCTGTGTGCTTTACCTCATATAGGTTATAACTCAACAATTAAGTTGATTTTTTTATTATTTGAGAGAGAGGGAGAGAGTGCACATGAGTGTGCAGGAGAGGTAGAGAGAGAGAACCTCAAGCAGACTCTGCTGTCAGCACAGAGCCCAACATGGGCTCAAACTCACAAAGTGTGAGATCAGGACCTGAGCCAAAATCAAGAGCCAGACACTTAACCAACTGAGCCACCCAGGCACCCCAAGTTTATTTTTAAAAAGAGAAAGGAATGTGCCTTCTCAGATACATGATTTGCAAAAATATACACAGGCAAATAATGTTGGGTGGATGGGTGGGGGGTTAGATGGACAGCTGATGGATGAATGGACACACTGCTGAAAGGACAATTGGAAAGGCACATATCCTGTGATACTATTTGAGCAAAGGCAGCTGCTATGGCTTGAAACTCCACCCCATAGGATATAAGGTTTATGCCAGTTTATGCTCTAACAGGGACAGGACCACAATGGGCCATGTGGCACGGCTGAGCTTCAGTAGGACCCATACCAACGGTGTCACCGGAGAGTTTCCGAGCCTTCACATTACAGTCCTGGCCAGCACTGATAACCAGCTGGAAGGTATCTACATACAGGATGTCTGCCACACTGTCCAAATGGTCCTTCCAGGTATTCAGAAGCTTGGGAGGAACCAAGGAAATGGTCTGGCCAGCCACAACCTACAGGGGACAACACAGGAGAACTACTTATCCCAAGACACAGGTTCACCAGAGGGCACATGACACTGGAGGCAGCAGAGCCCTCTGGAAGGATCCTGGGACACAGTCCCATGGCCCACGTCCCAGGGTCCTAGTTCTAGACATGTTCCCACATTAGCTTTCTGGTGACTTCAGGTAAATCCTGGTACTTCTCTGGCCCTCACTGATCCCTTTGGTACGATCATAAAAAAGCATTCGCATATTGCTATATTGTTTACCAGATGTGTCTATACAGATTATTCCATTTGAATGTCATAACAACCTTACAGGATGTGTATGAGTCTCACCATTTCGTAGAGGAGAGAACTGAGCCCAGAGCCACATAGTGGTGAGGCTAGGACAAGAAAAACGGACAAAGGATGTGAACAGACAATTCCCAAAACTATACATGGCCAATAAAATAAGGAAAGATGTCAACATCACTAATAAGCAAAGATAGCTTCATTAAAATCAAAGGAAACCATTTGTATCTAAAAATCAGCCAAAGGTTTGTTTCACTTCGAACATTTATTTATTGAATGCCTTCTCTAAGCGAGGCACTCTGATAGACCCAGGGAACGCTCACTCGGATGAATACCGCTAATAATAAATACTTTATGTTGGCAAGGATAAAGCAGAATAGGCTAATAATGTGCAAAACTCTATAAACTTTCTGGAGTGTAGTTTGGTGGTACACATTAAAAGCCTTGGAAAGATTTATGCTTTCTCCCCATATTATTTCCATGAGATAAATTACCAGATGCACGAACAACTACAAATAAACAAAAAAAGATTTGTGAAAAGGAAAAATTGTTCTACCATTTTTCTACCTTTTAAACACAGTTTTATTGAGATATAATTCACAATTCACCCATTTGAAGTGCTCGCTTCAGTCATTTTTAGTATATTCACAGAGTTTGCAACCACCATCACGTTCAATTTTAGACCATTCCATCACTGCACAGTTGGTATAAATGGAATCATGCAATATGTGGTCTTTTATGACTGGCTTCTTTCACTTAGCATAATGTTTTCAAGATACATCATGTTGTAGCGTGGATCAGCACATCATTCCTTTATGTATCTGTTCAACAGTTGTGGACATTTGGGTTGTTTTCACTTCTAGGCTATTGTAAATAATGTTGCTATAAACACTCGTATATAAGGTTCTGTGTGGACACCTCTTCATTTCCCTTGGGTGTATATTTAGAGGTGGAATTCTTGGGTCATATGGTAACCCTATGTTGAACTTTCTGAGAAACTTAAATCGTTTTCCAAAGTGGCTGTACCACCTTACGTTCTTACCAGCAATGTATGAGAGTTTCAATTTGCCCACAACTTAGCCAACATTTATTATCTACAGCTATCCTGAGTGTGAACAGGGATCTCATTATGGTTTTGATATACATTCCCCTAATGGCTAATGATGTTTGGCATCTTTTCATATACTTATTGGTGATTTGTGTATCTTCTTGAAGAAATGACTATTTAGATTCTTTGCCCATTTTTAACTGGGTAATTTGTCTTTTTATTTTTGATGTGTAAGATTTCTTTGAATATTCTGGATACTAGTCTCTTATCATGTACATTATTTGCAAATATTTTCTCCCATTCTATATGTCATCTTTTCACTTTCTTATATGGTGCCTTTTGTAGGCCAAAAGTTTTTAAATTTGACAAAATTCAATTTATTTGTTTGTTTTGTTGTTTGTGTTTTTGATGTCATATTTAAGAAATATTGGGGCGCCTGGGTGGCTCAGTCGGTTAAGCGTCCGACTTCGGCTCAGGTCATGATCTCGCGGTCCGTGAGTTCGAGCCCCGCGTCGGGCTCTGTGCTGACAGCTCAGAGCCTGGAGCCTGTTTCAGATTCTGTGTCTCCCTCTCTCTCTGGTCCTCCCCCGTTCATGCTGTCTCTCTCTGTCTCAAAAATAAAATAAAAGTTAAAAAAAAAATTTAAAAAAAAGAAATATTGCCTAATCCTTGCGCCTGGGTGGCTCAGTCAGTTAAGCCTCTGACTTAGCCTCAGGTCATGATCTCATGGCTCTCCCAGCCCCACATTGGGCTCTGTGCTGACAGCTCAGAAGCTGCAGCCCACTTCGAATTCTGTGTCTCCTTCTCTCTCTGCTTGTCCTCTGCTCTCTCTCTCTCCCTCTCTCTCTCAAATAAACATTAAAAAAATTAAAAAATATATTGCCTAACCCAAAGTCATGCAGATATCTCCCTATGCTTTCTTCTAAGAGTCTTATAATTTTAACTCTTCCATCTAGGTCCATGACCACTGAAAGTTAATTTATGAAGTAAAGTATGTTTTCCTTTATGTTGTGTGTTCATTCTTTGCTGTGGATATCCGGTTTTCCCAGCACCATTTGTTTAAAAAGATTATTCTTTCTGGGGCCCCTGGGTGGCTCAGTCGGTTAAGCATCCAACTCTTGATTGTAGCTCAGGTCATGATCTCACTGTTCGTGAATTTGAGCCCCACATCAGGCCCTGCACTGACAGCATGGAGCCTGTCTGTGATTTTGTCTCCTGTCTCCCTCTCTCTTTGCTCCTCCCCTGCTTTCTCTCTCTCTCTCTCTCTCTCTCTCTCTCTCTCTCTCTCAAAAATAGATTTAAAAACATTTAAACAATTATTCTGTCCTCCATTTGATTGTTTTGGTACCTCTGTCAAAAATAAATTGATCAGAAATTTGACAGTTTATTTTTCCACTCTTAATTCTATTTTATTGACCTATATGTCTATGCTAATGCTAGCACCACACTATTTTCACTGTAGCTTTGCAGTAAGTTTTGAAATTGGGAAATGTGAGTTTTCCAACTCTGTCTTTTTTCAAGATTTTTGGACTTTTCTAGGACATTTGCATTTCCGTATGAATTTTAGGATCAGCTTGTCAATTTCTGCAAAATAAGGAGTGGGGATTGATAGATTACACTGAATTAATTTGGAAAACATTGTTATATTAACAAGATTAAATCTTCCAATCCATGAACATGGGATATCTTTCCATTTATTTAGGTTGTCTTCGATTTCTTTCAACAGTGTTTTGTAGTTTTAATAGTACAAGTTTTGTACTACTTTTGTAAATTCATTCCTAAATATTTTATTCTTTTTGATGCTATTATAAGCTGGGTGCCTTTTATTTCATTTTCTTGCCTACTTGCCCTTCCAGTAAAACATTAGTAGTTGAGGAAGTTCCCTTCTACTCCTTGTTAATTGAGCGCTTTTATCAGGAAAGGGTGTTGGATTTTGTCAAATGCTGTTTCTGTATTTATTGAGATGATTATGTGTCTTTTGTTCTTTATTCACTTAATATGGTGTATTACATTAATTGATTTTGGATATTAAACCAACCTTGCATTCCTGGGATAAGCCTCACTTGGTCATGATGTGTAATCCTTTTCATATGTTGCTGGATTCAATTTGCTAGTGTTTTATTGATGGCATTTGCATCTGTATTCATAAGAGATATTGGCCTATAGTTTTATTTTCTTGTGATGTCCTTGTCTGGTTAGGTTATCAAGGTAACAGTGGCCTCATAGAAAACTCTTTGGCAAGAATTCTGAAGAATTGACATTAATTCTTCTTTAATTATTTGGTAGAGTTCACCAGTAAAGTCATCTGTACCTGGGCTTTTCTTTGTGGGAAGTTTTATTACTAGTTTGATCTCTTGTGATATTCAAGTTTTCTATTTCTTTAAATTTTCTATTTCATTTTGAGCCCATTCTGGTAGTTCATATCTAAGAATTTATCCATTTTCTATCATTTTTTTGATAATGAAAAATTAAAAACTGTTCTAATGTCTGACAATAAGTTAAATAAATGATTGTACCTCTATACAGTGAAATATTACTTCATCATTAGAAAGTCTGATTTTCAAGAATGTTTGATAATACAGAAAATTCTAGTTACATACAGTATAATCCCAATTTGTTTAAAATATATCATTATAACACTAAGTGCAGATGGTCGGGAGCACAGATTCTGGAGTCAGACTTGAGTTTACGCCCAGGTCCAACACTGGCAGTTGTGTGAACTTAGCTCCCTCCAGCTCTTCAGTTTTATCTTCCTCATCTGAAAAGTAACATCTCTCTCCCAGAGCAATTATGGAGAATCAGTGAGAGAACACATAAAAGCACTTATCACAATTCTTGAAACACATTAAGCAGTAAATAAATGACACGCATTGTTGTTAATATAACGATTATATTAACATTACAGATTCCTCATATAGTGAACCCATGGGTGACTTACTCCCAACAGATTTGAATGCAGTGACATTTTCTTCTTACTAAAACCAGACTAGACATAATATCTTTGTGCAGAGATTCAAAAAGCACCTAAGACTGCAAGATGGCTATCAGAACTGCAAATGCATACAACTCTTTAATCTAGAAATCCCACTTCCAGGAATTTATCCTTCAGGCATATTTTTCACACATATGAAACAACATTCACTCTTCACTTTTGTTAAGAACAAAAGATTGAAAACAACCTCAATTTCCCTTCAAAGGGAATTATATCAATAACATGTTCTATGGTTTACTACACAGCTAGAAAGAATAATGTACTCATATGCAAAGATCTCGAAGATATATTATGGAATAAGAAAAACAAGGTGGGCACCAGTGTGTATGACATGCTACCTTCATGTAAAAACAAGGAGAGAACTTTACACATTTCTGTTTGCATAAATAAACACTGGAAGAATAACCAAAAATCAGCAGAAGTGGAACAAGAAGTTTTTCTTGGTTTTGGGCAGCGGGGAATAGGTGTAGGACTAAGAGTCCTTACTACAGGCCTTTTGCCACCCTGAGTTTTTAAAATCTTCGCTAGTGTATAACATACATATAGAAAAGTGTACATATCATAAATGTAACAAATAAACTTTCACAAACTGAACACAGCTGTATGACCAGACCCAGATTATGAAACAGAACATTGTCCATCCACCAGAAGTCCCCCTCATGGCTCCTTCTGACCAATCCATGCCCGCACAAAGACAATCACTTCTAATAGGGTATGTTTGTTTTGTCTGTTTTCGTACTTTATATAGATAGAACTATGAAACTTACAATATATACTCTTCATGTCTGACTTCTTTAACCTACTGTGTTCAAATAGTTACCCATTTTGTAATGAATAGTTGCAAACCATTCATTTCTAATGCTGGGTATTTTTCTATATGGTGTGTATAGCACAATTTATATTTCAGTCTACCCTGATGGACATTTGGGTTGTTTCAAATGCGGAGTTATTGCAAATGGTAATTATATCAATGTTCTTATTCATTATCTTTTAGAGCACAGGCTTCTCTTGGCTCTAAACCTAGCAGTGGAATTGCTGGATCATAGTGTAGACACATATTCAGTTCTAGTGGGAACTACCAAACAGTTCCCCAAAGTGATTACACCAATCTACATTCCTGCCAGCAATGGAAATTCCAGTTGATCTACATCCTTGCCGACATTTGGTATTGCCTGTCTTTTTAGTTTCAGTCATCCTGGTAGGTATGTCGTGGTATCACATTGTGGTTTTAATTTGCATTTTCTTGATAACTAAGGAAAAGGTTCTCAGCTTCATTAGTCATTAGGGAAATATCAAGTGATTTTTGACTATGTAAATATATTACCTACTCAAGAAAATACATAAACATTTTCATCATCTTAAAACGAATTCATGAGTCCAGGGCCTTCATTGCAAAGATTAAAGCCCATAGAAGTGGTGTGTGTGTGTGTGTGTGTGTGTGTGTGTGTGTGTGTGTGTACATGTGTATGCAGGTGTGTATACTTGTGTTTGACTGGTTAATGGTGACTTCTGGCTAACAAAAATGTCTCCACATCAACCAGACAACATTGAACAAGAAACACGAAAGACTCAGAATGTCAGGAAGAGAGCCATGGCCCCAGATCATTAGTGGGGTTCAGAGTCCCCCAGAGTCTTCCTACCTCCTTCTCCTTCAAGGGGATGTAGTGTGGAAGGTTGATCTGGACCCGTTCAGGAATTAAGAACTGGAACTTGCTTGTTCCATTGGGTTGAAGTCGACACTTGTCACTGAATGTGCAATAATCTTTGATGTCCCAGATCTAGGCACAAAATGTGGGTTAGTGGCCCAGCATCCCTTGACACCAACACCAACTCACGCTGTGGGCCCCTCCCAAACTACTTGTCTTCACTCTGAGGTGTGAGTGGAGCAGTTCTCACTCACACCTCTGAGATACCCAGACACTCAGGTCAGAAGGGGTCCAAGGGAACTTGTAGGCCAGACCTATTAGCCAGCAGGCAGAGAGGGTGTGACTGGCCCAAGGACAAGACATTCTTGCCCCATGACTCACCATAAATTATGAAGTTGGCTGCTGAGACCCCTGTTCATAGAGAGATGCATAGCTGGGGGGTGAGGGAGTTGTAGGAAGAGAACGATGGAATGGGGGACCCACCGGGAGAGGCTTCTTGGAGGGCCTTTTGGAACCACATCCTCACTCATTTCCTGGGCACACCAGAGCAGAAGAGGACTTTTACTGCCCACTGTTTTACAAATGAAACCAGTACCCAGAGGGAGCAGAAACTAGGCTAGCACCACATTTAGCGAAGAGGTGGCCAGAGCTTGGCTGACGCCGCCCCCTCAATCTCAAGACAGTTCCTCCTCACCTTGATGTATCCTTTACAATCCCCTGTGACGAGGATCAAGTCTTTTTCATCAGTGGCCATGGCGCCCACAACCACATCCCCCTTGTCTTCGAAGTCCACAGGGAACTTCCCGAGCAGACCTCCGCCTTCATGGATGGACCAGGCATAGATGTGGCCATCCACGCAGCTGCTCAGCAGGGTGGCTATGTGTGGCAGGCGAGGCCTGGTCTGCAGGAAGATGATCTGTGCGAGAGAGGTGGGCCAGCTCAGCAGTGCTGTGAGCCGGGACTCACCCTGGCCACTGTTACACGGTGCTGAGGGGCTCAGGCAAGTCACCCCGCCCCTGCTCCCCCAATTTCCTAGATGCCCAGTGAGGATGGTGATGATCCACCACTCTTCCTACGTAGCTGGTAACGAATATTGGCTGCACTATGAGCTCCTTGAGGGGAGGAATTGGTGTCTTTTTTGTTCATTCTTTTATCTTTAGCAACTACAGTCGGGTCTGACACATGCTACATGATCAGTGAAGATTTGTTGAATAAAGACATACAAATCTGATGCACCCCAAGACTCAAAGAAGAGTTTCTAAGACCTGTAACTCCACTCAAAGCGATTTGAAGAACACACTCGTTCTCCTTCATATACGTCTATGGTAAGATGCCATATTTTCCAGCCAACTGCCAAGAAAGCATCTTAACCAAATTCTTGCTCAAGTCTTGTTGTGATCATGCCTTTTGTTAATCCCCCCCTCTGCTCACTTTCACCTTACATGTCGCTCTGTGGCCCAGGCAGGGGTGATGGGGGCGGACAGCTATCATGCATGGCTGGCATGAGAAGAGAGCTGCTCTCCTGGCCCCCATCCTACGTGAGGCAGAGAGCACAGGTGGTAGAGTGAATCAGACCAGACGGGGACATTGGAGGCTATATCAGAATTCCTGCTATATCAGGAATATCCATCCCTGCTATATCAGAAATTACAGTGTGGTGGCTTATGTGTCCCCAAAACATGTCACCTACAGCAAAAATTCTGAAATATCCTGATTGTCACACATGTCCAAAACAAAATGCTTAACCTACTTCCTGTTGGCCCAAATGCCAGGGTCACAGAACCAGGAGTCCCTAAACCAAAGACAAAGGACAAGCATTTCCCCCATTTTATGCGAGTATACTTGCACACAGTACAAAACGTGGACGGCACAAATGAGAAGAAACTTAAATCACTCACAAAATGCCAATATCCAGAAATAATCACCATGAAGATTTTAATGCAATGTCTCTTTTTTTAATGTTTTTATTTGATTTTTTTTTGAGAGAGAGAGAGAGAGCATGAGTGGGGAAGAGGCAGAGAGAGAGAGGGAAACACAGAATCCGAAGCAGGCTCCAGCCTCTGAGCTGTCAGCACAGAGCCCGACGTGGGGCTTGAACTCACGGACGGTGCGATCATGACCTGAGCCTAAGTTGGACCCTTAACTGACTGAGCCACCCAGGCGCCCCTAATGCATCGTCTGTAAAGACTTTCATTATATTTTTTAATTATTAAATATACATGCAAGAATAGACGAAAATACCAATGGAAGAAGAGAGATCCCAGAAATAGACTATAGAAGACTCTAATATTATATAAGAATGATAGAATTTCAAGCCAGTGGAGAAAAGATAAACTATGCAATAAATGGCATTTGAACAACTGGCTATCAATTTAGAAAAACAGTTTTAGATTCATATATCACACCATACACAAAACTACTTAGATGGGACAAGAAGATGACTAAATAAATATATAATTATAAATGTCTAGAAGAAAACATAACAAATTTTTCTGTGATCTTGGGATAAACAATGCCTTTCTCTCTTGTCACAAAGGAAAATAACAAAGATGGCTAGATAAAGACTAAAACCTCAGTGTGATATCACAAAGACAGATGAGGTGAAAATATCTGCAGTACACAACAGCAAAGGATTCACTTTCCAAAGCACATCTAAGGAGCTCTAAAAAATTAATGCAAAAAAGAATAGACAAGGGATATAAGTGGATGTTTAATTCATGGAAGAAATACAAATGTCTAACAAACATATAGAAAGCTCAATATTACGAATAATCAAAAGAACTTTTTTTTTTTAATTTCCACCCGCCAGACTGGCAGGAATTAAGAAAAGGCTAATATCCATTCCTGGCTTAGTGTAAGAACAAAGGCAGACTCACACACTGTTGGAGGGAAGTCTTCTTGGAGAGTAAAATGGCTTCGTCCATTGAAATGTAAACTGTGCTCACTTGGTGAGCCATCAATCATACTTATGGAAAATCTAGCATAACTGCACAGATAAATCTATAAGGATTTCAATCACACCTTTGTTTATAATGGCAAAAAACTAAGAACAACTTAAATGTCTAATCAACTGGGCATTCATTAAATAAATTATAGTGAATCCAAAGAAATATACCGCAGCCAGGGGCAGATTTACCAGTGAAGTTCATAAAGCTTAAGGCAAAGTTCAAGGTCAAGTTCAAGGCCCTTCCAAGGTCCTGGGAAGAATTAGCAACTTGTGGAGACGTATAATTGTCAGCTGTAAGTTTTAAAATTTATTGTCCTTTCTCATCCAGATGGCTAACAGACACATGAAAAAAATGTTCCACATCACTCATCATCAGGGAAATACAAATCAAAACCAGTGAGATACCACCTCACACCTGTCAGAATGGCTAACATTAACAACTCGGGCAACAACAGGTGTTGACGAATCACTAAATTTTTTTAAGGTATTTGTTTTTTTATTAATGTTTATTTTTGAGAGAGAGAGAGAGAAACAGAGCACGAGTGGGGAAGGGGCAGAAACAGAGGGAGACACAGAATCCGAAGAGGCTCCAGGCTCTGAGCTGTCAGCACAGAGCCCCATGTGCGGCTCAAACTCACAAGCCATGAGATCATGACCTGAGCCGAAGTTGGACTCTTAATCAACTGAGCAACCCAGGTGCCCCATGAATTGCTAAATTCTATTCTTGAAATCATTATTATAATATATCTTAACTAACTTAGATTCAAAGAAAGAAAGAAAAATTTCTAAATAAAATGTAACCACATTGATCTCTATATCAAGAAATAATAATAATAATAATAATAATAATAATAACAATAGTTCTAGGAACAATTTTTAAAAAAGTATCTCCTCTGAAAGACTTTACATACACAAATCTATAAATGACTAAATGATGTAAATATTTCTGAGTTTCATGAACTTGAGAGTAAATTTTAAAAATCTTATCACAGCTCCCTGCTGCTGTATTTCCAGACTGGAGGAGGGAGGACATAGGGTAAAGAAGGAAATAAAAAGTATTCAAAGTGCGGCCTCTCAAAAAAAGAAAAAAAGAAAAAGAAAAATTGCCATTTCTTTTCTCATTTTAAGTAAATTTTCACTTTTGTATCTCATTTTTTATTCATAATTTTGTGTTATTTTCCATAAATGTGCCAACCAAATTGTGTAAGTTTTAGGCTCAAAAAAGCATAGATTGGCCCTGTCTATGAAGCCATTAACAAGAATGAAGTAGATGGATTTATATGTATTGACAGCAAAGGTTGTCCGCTCTACATTGTTAGATTAAAAAAAAAAAAAAAAATCCAACAACTGAACTACAGTCTCAAATGCTCCCAGTCTTGTTTAAGAAAAACAAAACCAGGGGGCGCTGTTTGGCTCAGTCGGTTAAGCGTTCAACTCTTGATTTCAGCTCAGGTCATGATCTCTCGGTTTGTGTGTTCGAGCCCCAGATTGGGCTCTATGCTGACAATGTGGAGTCTGCTTGGGATTATGTTTCCCTCTTTCTCTGCCCATTCCCCGCTTGCACCATACCTGTGTGTGTGTGTGTGTGTGTGTGTGTGTGTGTGTGTGTGTGTATCTATAGCAGGATAGATCTATCAATAGATCGAGATTTAGGCATATAAAAATAAATCTTGGAGTGCTTGGGTGGCTCAGTTAAGTGTCCGACTTTGGCTCAGGTCACAATCTCACAGTTTGTTTGAGCTCTGTGTCAGGCTCTCTGCTGACAGCTTCTGACAGCTCAGAGCCTGGGGCCTATTTCAGATTCTGTGTTTCCCTCTCTCTCTCTCTGCCCCTTCCCTGCTTGTGCACACTCTCTCTAAATAAATAAATGCAATAGGGGCGCCTGGGTGGCGCAGTCTGTTGGGCGTCCGACTTCAGCCAGGTCACGATCTCACGGTCCGTGAGTTCGAGCCCCGCGTCAGGCTCTGGGCTGATGGCTCAGAGCCTGGAGCCTGTTTCTGATTCTGTGTCTCCCTCTCTCTCTGCCCCTCCCCCGTTCATGCTCTGTCTCTCTCTGTCCCAAAAATAAATAAACGTTGAAAAAAAAAATTTAAAAATAAATAAATAAATAAATAAATAAATAAATAAATGCAATAAATAAATAAACAAACATTTTTTAACAATCTCAAAGATGCACACTTAATTTTTTTATCATTGTCATTATCACTGTTAAAGTAAATTTTGCCATACTCTAGATCAAGTATTCTCTTAAAATGTGACTCCTCATAGCTACACAGGATTCACCAAAATGATGTGCCACAAAGATCTCCCATTTCTGAACTGGGGAAAACTGAAGCTTCCTTCCCAATCCTTTCTGCACCAGCCCTGGGACAGCTTGAATGGGCAGGCTGAAGGTGCGTGATGGGGAGGGACCTTTGCAGGCTCAGAGAGGGCCGTGGGCCTGCCAGAGCACACAGTCGGGGCTGTGTGGCCAGTGATCAGGAGTGGGCACAGTGAAGAGGGGCACAGTAGGATACCCCACCCCGGACAGGATGGAGCGGGATCCGTGTGGTCGGAAGGCAGGTGACCAACACTATGCCTTTTGCACTCTGCACCTGGCCCCTGAAGCCTCAAAGATAGTCTCCTGCCCACTTTGGAAAGAGCTTCCGGACTGAGGTTGGACATTCCAGTCTCACTCCACCCAGTGGTCTCAGACAGCACTCAAGTGCAGGGGGACTAAAGGTCTGCCCGGAGACCCCTTCAGAAGAAGCTGAAGCTACCCATGTCTTTCAGAGGGATTTGCCACTCCCCACCTATCTGGTCCTTTACCACTAAGGAAAGGGCCAAGGACTGGGGTTCATCCACAGATGGTAAGAGACACGGCTGTGCCTGGATCTATTTCCTGTCTCCTTCCACGTGCCCTTATCTGCCATACCCCGCAGTCTTCGGACATGGCCAGACAGAAACAGTGGCAAAGGAGACCTGACAGGTAAGACTCCCCCAGGAGTCCTTGCCCCAGTCCACCCTCTCTCTCACTGAGGGACTGAGGGTGACCTAGGAGCTCTGGACCCTCTCCAGGACAGCATCCTGAGAAGTTCCACGGTCTACCACCCAGTAACCCAGAGGGAAAGGACTTTGCTGCTTAGGAAACAATGGGGGTGGAAGACAGAGTATTTGGAAGCCAGGAAGGAGAGTCAGCATCAGGAAACAATAGATGCTGGCGAGGATGTGGAGAAATGGGAAGCCTCTTGCACTGTTGGTGAGAATGCAAACTGGTGCAGCCGCTCTGGAAAACAGCGTGGAGATTCCTCAAAAACTTAAAAATAGAACTACCCTACGACCCAGGAATAGCACTACTAGGAATTTACCCAAGGGATACAGGATGCATAAGGACACTTGTACCCCAATGTTTATAGCAGTACTTTCAACCATAGCCAAATTATGGAAAGAGCCTAAATGTCCATCAACTGACGAATGGATAAAGAAGATGTGGTTTATATGTACAATGGAACACTACTTGACAAATGAGAAAGAATGAAATCCTGCCATTTGCAGCAACATGGATGCAACTGGAAGGTATTATGCTAAGTGAAGTAAGTCAGTCAGAGAAAGACAGATATCATATGTTTTCACTCATATGTGGATCTTGAGAAACTTAACAGAAGACCATGGGGGAAGGGAAGGGGAAAAAATAGTTACAGACAGAGAGGGAGGGAGGGAGGCAAACCATAAGAGACTCTTAAATACAGACAACAAACCGAGGGTTGAAGGGGGTCAGGGGAGAGGGGAAAATGGGTGATGGGCATTGAGGAGAAGGGCACTTGTTGGATGAGTACTGGGTGTTGTATGTAAGTGATAAACCATGGGAATCTACCCCAAAAACCAAGAGCACACTTTACACTCTGTACATTAGCCAATTTTACAATAATTTATATTAAAAAAAGAAGAAGAAGCAGGCCAGCCTTAGACATGACTGCCAGCACCCCCCCCCCCCTCCACACACACACACCAGCCATAGTACCTGGAATTTCACCAATAGACATTCAGTCCTTTGCATACAATCTCCAAAGATCCTGTCAAGATTCATGATACAAATCCTATTACACTCAGATCACCAGGCCAGATTACAAAAAGCCAAGGAATTGCCAACAGTAACAGCACAAATAGTCAAGGATGCAGACTTTGCAAACAAATAGATCTGGAATCAGGCCTTGGCTCAGCCGTTTTCTGACAGTGAGAATCTTGGGCAGGTCACTTCACCTCATTGAGCCCCAGTCTCTTTATCCACAAAATGGAAATAATAATAGTACATACCCACCCGGGCTGTTTGAGAGAGAGAAAAATAATTCATGTAAATGTTGAAGCTCACATCTAGCAGATACTAAGAGCTCAATAAGTATTAACTACTCTGATATTATTAATAGGGTGGAATATAACACAACGCATCAAAAGCTTTCTAAGAGTGCATTTCTAATCCTGGGAAATAGACAAGAGAGCTAACAAATTCGTGTACAAAGATGTCCATGGCAACGTGAGCTATAAAGGCAAAACCTAGCAATCTAACCTTCTACCAGCGAGAGCAGGCCGGCTGGATAGGTACCACCTACACCAAAATACCACGCGGCTGCTAAGAGAGGGGCCGTGGCCTCCCAACCACTGGCAGGGAGAGATGCCATGAGGTGTTGGGTGAAAAAGAGCAAATGGCGGAGTAGTGTATGTATAATCTGATGCTATTTGGTGAAAAAATATTTAGAGGTACATATACACATTCGTACATGTATATCCTTGCGTATGCACAGAAAAATGTCCACAAGGCTACAACACACCTTAACACTAGTTACCCCTGGAGACGGAGGAAGAAGGTAAGTCATTGTTTTACTTTAGACACCCCTATAAGGTGTGAATTTTTCATTTTAAATGAAGGACATGTACCACTCCCTAATTAGAGAGAGAGAAGCGCTCTTTCTTGAACATTCCAAATAAGCTCTTCTGTGAGGGCCTTTGTGCCTGCTGCTCCCTCTGTCAGGGTCACCATCCTTCCAAATGACAGCAGGCTTCAAGCTCTGTGAAAATGTCCCCTCCTCTGTGAAGCCTTCCCTGATCCCCCTATGTAAATAGCTATGCCCTCTCTACCTCCCATGCCACCCCCTACCGTCGCCTTGGTTTTCTGGGTTCTCTGCTGCACTCGCTCACCCTGTGACCTACGATTTATTTTACTAGCTAGTTAATCGTCTGTCTCACCCCACTACAATGTCAGTTCCATGAGGGCACAGGTTTTCGTTTCTGTTGTTATTCACTGCTGCCTGCCCAGGGCCTGGCACATGGAAAACACTCAATGAATAACCGTCTGGGCCCTGATGGGACCAGGTCACAGTCAAAGGTTGGGCTTTGAGTCATCTACTTCGGTCAGACTCAGAGGCTGAAAGGGATGGGATCTTTTGAGCAACCCTGGTTCCAGGAACCCACCCTTTCAATGCACTCGCACAAGCGCATAGGGGCATCTGCCCAAGGATTTTCCGTGCAGAGCTGCTCAAAGTTAAAAACTGGAACCAACCTACATGTCTATCAAGAGAAGGCTGGCTTAAGAGTCTGTGATACATGCAAATTATGGGGCACTATGCAACTGTTACCAAAAAAAAAAAAAAAAAAAAGATAAGTTAACAAAAGAATAAGCTGGATCTGAATTACTGATACAGAAACATATCCATGGCATGTAGTTAAATTTTTAAAAGGCAAATGGCAGGACATAGCTATAATTTTACATCACTGGTCTAAAAATAAAAAGGATGTGAGCACGTAGACAAATTTAACACTGAAGAAGAAGAAAAAAAAAAAGAGGAAGGCTAAACCAATCTACCAATTCGAGCGGTGACTAGGGCTGCTACTATTGGGTACTGTGCGGCTGCTGCCTCTTTTTTTTTTTTTTTTTTTTAACCAGCTAGGATTGCTACTTTTAAAAGGTTTTTTAAAAAAAGGTTTTTGAAAAGTAATCTCTACACCCAACGTGGGGCTCGAACTCACAACCCCAAGATCACGAGTCGCATGCTCTAAGCCAGCCAGGCGTCCCTAAGGCACTTTTTTAAAAGAGGGGAAAGCACATTTGCAACGTGGAGGAGAGACTGTCCAGCTGCTCGCAGCTCTCCACTCCGCCACCGCAGGACCCAGCCCTGCCGGCACTGCCCCCCTATTCCCAAGTCCCTGGCGCCCTGGAGCTGGGGAAGGGGACGGTGCTGCCACACCTTAACACAACTATGATTTGGGTTTCCACTGGGCCCCTGGTAGGGTCTTAGGAAATCCGGAGAGCCTCCAAATTACCTTATGTTTGCACATCAAAGCTAGAAGGGGCCTGAGTGGTCACTTCATCTAGTGGTGACGGCACAGTGAGGGGCGTCCAGGGTCAGAAGGGGGAAATGTGCAGGAGGAAGGGAGAAGAACAAAGATGACCCAAGCCCCACTCACATATTGTACGAAACACCCTCCCAGAGCACAGGAGGACATTTTAACAGTGGCTTCTGGCAATGCTGCTTCTCCTACATCCCAGGCCAGCCCACCAACCGGGGGGGCGGGGGGGGACCCTGCACCCTCCTCCACGCATACACTCAAGGAGCCTCCCCCAGACACAGTGGCACTCAAGCCAGAGTCTTGAGTGGTACCTTCACCTCCACCATGCCTCTCCAGGTCCCAGGGAGAACCAGGTTGGCCCCCTAGGCTCATAGGCCCTCCCCTTCCAGCCCATCCTGATTGATCCCAGACCCACCCACCCCCCAACCCCAGCTCATACCCCAGACCCTGCCTGAGCGTGGCCCACCTTCTCCACCGATGCATTGGATTGCAGCAGAACCTTCTTCTGGAACTCCCCTCCTCTCCTTTGAGCATCTCTGAGAACTGACTCTCTGCCATAGGGTATTCTAAACGGCTTAGGGCTTTCAGCACTGAGAGGTTTCTGGAAAGCAAAATGGGCCTCCCAGGTCATCATGGGGGCGGCAGGGGTGGCGGGGGCGGTGGGGGGAGACCAGAGGCAGGTGCTGAAAGAACAAGCACCCCAGCCCCCCGTCAGTAAACACACCGACCTATGAAAGGGACAGCCAGGTGTCTAATGGATCCTGCAATAAAGACACGCGCATGCTGGGGAGTCTCCATTTTGAGTAACCAGGAGCTTCCTCTCTCGGGGCAGAGACTTCAGTCTGCCCTTGGGGAAACCCTCTCCTTGTCCTGGAAGAGATACCCTGGCCAAAGAGGAGGACTGGGGAGTGCATACTCATGGTTCTGGAAAGTGTGCGTGCGGCGGCGCAACCCTGACACTCCAGAGGTGGTCCGAGCGTCCCTGTAGGAACGCACAGTGTGTGCGTCTTACAGCAGAGCGGGCCACGTGGGATCTAGGTCTGCACTGCTTACGCCGGACAGGCATCGCATGGAGCCTGTCTCGAAGGTGGAGCTTCTCTCTCAAGCCTCAGTTCCCAGGAACAGGAATCGGACTTCAATCGCTGAAGTATTCTGACTCCAGGCCCACACGAGAGATACCGTATCCACCGCTGAGAGTTGGAGGCCAAACCACCCTGCTCTATCTCCTTACTCCCCCAAAATGAGAGCATCAGTCAGGCCTGGGAGGGTGAATCCTGGAGCAGAGAGGAGGGCTCAGTCTCCTCTGCCTCTGCTGAGTCTGCCTCTGCTGAGGCCTCAGGCCTCTGGACCTTGGTCTCCAGGGAGATGAGGCTTGGGCGGGGAGGCTGGCGGGCCCCAGTGGCTCATCTCTGCAGGACACACATGCTGGAGGACCGAGGAAGTAGCCCAGGATCAAGCCTGTGACTCTAGGTTCCCTGGATTGTCTTCCCTCCAGGTCCTGCCCCCAAGCTTGTAGACGCTGGGGTCTGGTTTTGGCCGTGCTCTGGGAAGGGACCGTGCCCAGGCTGGAGGCAGCAGAGGGCGATGGATGAAGTGAACCTAACCAGGGAGGTGGCCTGCCTGGCTGCAGTGCTCAGAAGGAGCCGAGGGACCTAAAGGGGCTCTGGAAAAAGTGCCTCCGTATAAGAAAACACACACACAGCGAAGCCACCTGGTTCGGCTCCCGCTCCTACCTGCGGGGCCACCGGTCTCTCTGGCTCCCTGTCTCTGGGGCGTTTCATCACTGGGGGAGCTGACATCACGTTCCGCTGTAGGTGAGCATTGGCCGCAGTCTTGGCCCTGGGGTCCGGGGGCTGTGTGGGGGCTTTGTGTGCCCACTTCTTGGGCTCCGCATAGGTCCTGCTGGACCTGAAACCCTCTGCCGGGGAGTCGTCCACTTCTTGGATCTGTGCCAGGGAGATAACCGCCCTCGGGGTGCTGCAGTGTCCCAGAGGGAAATGCAGGGCTTCCTGGGCCTAATGCTAACACCGCAGGGCCCTCCAGGCACCCCAGGGCTTGCTCCCTAGAAACCGAGTACCCTTAGGGGCATCAAACCAGAGCTTATAACCCTGTCCCTGGGCCAACCGCGAATGCCCTGAGTACCCACAGGCAGGAGACTGCTCCCGTGAGGGACTCAGTCTCCCCATCTGTAAAATGGACAGTGGATTCCAAACATTTTGGAGGGTTTTTTTAATCTTAAGGGAAGCTCCAAAGTGTAAAATAGATAAAAAGCTGAACTGCTTTAGGAGCCACTGCAGTAGCCTCAGAGAATTTCTCCGTGGCATGTTTGGAAAATTCTTGGATGAGGTGACCCCAAAGTCCCCTTGTAGCTTTGATCTGCAAAGATAGGGTAATTCTGAGATGGTGTGGGTTTCCTAAGTCCCTACCATGAGCCCGGTGAGCCCAGAGTGGTAATGCGTAATAGTGATGGGTAAGATGTGAGCCGCCTTCAAGAAGAGAGTCATCTACTAGACAGAACAGGACAAGCAGTCCACAGGCTCTGCAGTCAGACTACCTGGGTCCAGACCTATCCCTTCTTGGCTGTGCAACCTCAGCCAAGATGCTTAACCTCTCTGTGCCTCACTTTCCTTGTCTGTCAAATGAGGACAATTATAGAAACTAGCACCCACTTACCCAGCTCCCAACCTCCTCCGAAAGAAGTCATCCCATCCCTTCTCCTTCCTGGGGGTCCTTCCTACCCCCCCACCCTGGGCCCTACAGCTGACTCTGGCCCACCACTGAGAGAGAGTGGGGGGTGCCCCCCGTTGACCATACCTTCTTGGGCAGCAAAGGCAAGGGGCTCTTAGAGGCGTTGAAATTGAGGATGGGCTTGAACAGGTTGGCGTTCCAGAGGAGGACGTCCCCGTTGTAGGAGGAGGTCCCGAGGAACTGGTTCTGGTACTTGGCCATGCTCAGGACATCTTCCTTGTGGAAGTTCTGCCAGTGGTGGCACCGAAGCATCGGCTTGGTCTCGTGGAGCCTGCACACAGGGCCAGAGGCGGGAGGGCAGAGCGCTCGGCCTTAGTGCCGCACCGGGTCGGAGGATCATCGAGGCCTTTAGATTCCGGGAGGCGACTCAGAAGAGGACACTCAGGTGGAAGCTCTGCCCCGCTGACCTCATTCACTAAGCACCTACCATGTGTCTACTACAAAGGCCCTGTCCTAGGGGCTTGACATCAACTAATCTTACAGATTCGCCCCATTCAGACAGCTGACTAAGGATTAAAGCAGGGAAGCCATGGCCCTGGAAAGGCCCTCTGAAGAGGAAGAGGACTTGCACATTCTGTTCCCTCTGCCTGGAATGTTCCTCCCACCCCAAGTCCCTTGCTGCTTCATTGAGATCTCACTCCACCCACAACAGCTTCAGATGAGCGTTTCCTGACCGTCCCTGAGACTAAATCAGATTTCCATTCCCTTCCCATAGAAACCTATACTTTTGGGGTGCCTGGGTGGCTCAGTTGGTTAAGCGTCCGACTTCAGCTCAGCTCACGATCTCGCGGTTTGTGAGTTCAAGCCCCATATCAGGCTCTGTGCTGTCAGCAAGGAGCCCGCTTCAGAACCTCTGTTCCCCTCTCTCTGCCCCTCCCCTACTCACTCTGCCTTTCTCTCTCTCAAAAATAAATATTAAAAAAAAAACCAAACCGGTACTTCTTCCTGCCCACAGCACTCAACAGACTTTACCATTATAAATGAAGTTATTTGGTTAGCCTCTGCCTCCCTCCAGGAAGATGGGGACACATTCTTGCTTATACCCACCCCCAGCATGTAGCACAAAGCCTAGGACATGTTATACTCAAGGAACGGTGGACAAACGGATGGATGAGCAAATGAAGCAAGGGACATTACCCACCATGAATTTCTTGCTTGACTTCCAAAGCGAGTGAAGCTAGGAATAGGGGAACCCACCCGAAGCAGAGAGAACCGTCAGCCGCCCTTAGCTCCCCACACACACCCTTGCCACTCACGTGAAACAAGTGATTCTCTTACTCCATCCTGTCACGTAGAACACCTCGTTCATGTGGACAATCCCGCTAACCTGTTGACGATAAAAGAAAACAGAGCCCTAAGGTGCCTCAGAGAAAATGGCCCTGGGCCCCAAATGTCTTCTTAATCATACCGAGCAAGAAATCAACCCTCTCCACTATGATAAGAGTTCTCTAGTGAGAACCTTACGTTTTTCAGAGTGCTCTCACATCACATGATTTCACTTGATAGACTCGGAGGAGGTAGACAGGGTAGGGATCCATGGCCATTCAACAGGGGGATAACTGGGAAGGTCAAATAACTGATAGGATCTGCACCAGTACTCAGATCCCTGGCTACTTGGCCAAATGCTCCTTCTGAGTTGGTTCAAGGACTTTCGTAAGAGTCAGTAGTGGGCTCAAGTCTCAAAGTGAGACTGCTGGCTTTGCTCCATGCCACACCCACAGACTGTCTTTATAACCCCGTCCCTTTGACCCGGCATTTCCCAGACAGGAGTGAGCATGGGGCTCACCGGGCCCCACTGTTGGAAATGCCATCCAAAGCTCTCATACCTGGGGCGAGGAGTGCCAACAAATTAAAAGAACAAGGGTAGCCAGCCCTCGTAGAATCCTTATTAAGGACAGGCACTGTTCCCTGTCTTCACCTTACAGGCAAGAACACAAAGGCTCAGGGAGGCAAGAAGCCAGGCAGTCTATACGCACAGCCTTAAAAAGAGGCATAAAAAGATAGTGGGCCCCCAGGGTCATGAGAGGTACGCTTTGCTTCTCACAAGGCACCCCCCGGGCACCGCTGACACACCAGACCGACCTCCAGCTGGTCCGGGTTGGGGAAGGTCAGCAGGCATTCGCCAACGGCATAGTTCCACATCTTTATGGTGCCGTCACACAAACCCGTAAGCAGGCGCCGCTCTGATTCATCCAGGCACATGGTGGTCAGCTCCACGTGCTGGTCCCCAGTCACACAGAACTCCATCATCCTCCTGCCCGTCGTGATCTCCCACACTGTCACCAAGCTGCTCAGGCAGCCGCTCACCACCTGTGGGGGAGCACACGGCTGGGGCTCCTGGAGAACAGAGTGTCCCCACTCTCAAGGGTGGCCTCCCCCTGTCATGGCTGGGGCCAGCCCAGCCCCCCACTTCCCCGCTATGCACTGAGAAGACAGGCATTCAAGGCGTTCCTGCTGCTGGATAAGCCCCTCTTGAAAACAGGCCTTCCTCTGCTCTGGAGCACAGGCCAGTGCAAACTGGCACAACTCTTTTAGAAGGAACCACATTGGTGAAATCCCCTTTAACTCAGAATCTATCCAGAGAAAATAATCTCTAAGTCAGAAAAGATGTTTACTGAAGCATCATTAATGGTGGGGGGAGAAAACAACAGGAAACACACTAACTGCTCCCTAAGAAAGGAAATGCTGAGAACAAAGGATAGTCACTCCACTTCAATGCAACAGTAGCAGGTGAGCCTGTTTCAGACCAACCCTCCTGCTGAGAACAATCTAGAAAAACTGGGGATTTTTTTTTTAACTGTTGGAAGGCATTGAAGGACCCTAAGGTGTGCGGGATGGTGGTGCCGGGAACCAGCCTGAGAGAGAAGTGCAGAGAGGTGAACGATGGCCTCGTGCAGCCAAAGGCTATCTCTGCAGCAGATACAGCCTGTCCTGCTCAGAGCCCAGGCCAGAAAAGGGGTCCCAGTGGAAGTGGGAAGAGGGCCTGGGAGCCCTTTCTGTCCCCACCCCTCAAAAACCATATGCCCAGTTGTTCTGCTCCACCCAGAGATCTCTACTCGGGATGAGGGTGCTAGACTTCCCTGGACTTCCCTTCCCTGGACTGGGCTTTCTTGGATAATAACACCCAGGAACAGCACCCCCCTGGGGAACCTCGCAGAGCAGCCCACACCTAGTGTTCCACCTCATACTCCGCGTACAGAGGCGGCGCGTCCAGAGCTGACCTGCAGCAGTGGCCAGGGGCTCGCAGGCTGGGGGGAATGAGGTGATCCACTGACCAAGTGGTAGAGCCCCTGCCCCCACTCAGGCCGCCGACCCCTCTTCAGGGTTGCTTCTCACCCCCAAGCAGCTGTCCCACACCACCATCAATGCTATGAATTCCACCCCACCCCACCACTGTGCTGACCGCTCTCCGGGCACGGCGGGAGGTCTGGGTCCTGCCCCGCGTCACCCGGCACTCCTGCCAGCCCGAGAGACGGCCGGCCCCAGCCCGCTCACCTGCTTAAAAATCTTACTGTAGAGGATGGCACACAGGGGTGTGCTGTAAGTCGAGGTCTTCTCCCCTGCTTTCCCAGGCCCCTTGGTCTCCAAGTACCCTTTTAGGATCCCAATCTGCAGGTGAGGACAGGGGCAGGCAACTGGGCACTGGGTTCTGCCCTCAGTGACTGGCCCCAGGGGAACACTTCCAATAAATTGCAACATTAAGACATCCTGAGTGTGCGTAGGCCTGAGCCCAGCAAGGCCTCCTGGTTCCTCAGCATGCCTGCCGATACCTCTCACCCCTACTCTGTGGGAGTCCCAACGTCCCTCATAACTTCTAGGAAGCAAAAAGCGTCAATCTGGTGTCTCCTCCTCCGGGGAGCCTTCCCTGACTATGCCCTGCCTCAGGCTAGGCTAAGGACCCTTTCTCTATGCTCCAAGAAGCACCGGGCATAAATCTCCATCACCACGCGGAGCATTTTCTGCGGACATTCTCTGCTCTTCTACGGCCTAGGTTCCTTGAGGGATGGACGGTGTCTGATCAACGTAGTCTCTGCCCCTGGCCTCCCTCCCCGCGCAGCACTCACTGAGTAGGTCGTGCAGACGAGGCTGTCTTCGTTCTCGTGGAAGTAGGCGCTGGTGATGGGGCAGTTGCCCAGGGCAAAGAGCTTCCCACAAAAGGACTGAAGGCATATGTAGTCTTGCATGTCCCACACGCGGATATTCTGGGGGGTGGGAAGCAGGCAGAGGCCGAGAGTGGGCCCTGGGGGACACGGCCGGCCCCTGAGGCCTGGGATGTGAGCAGGGCCAGCCGCGCGCGGTGTAAGCACTTCCCGTACGCGCCCGCTGCACAGATCCCGACACGCGTAACAGAGTTGCCGTTCTTACGCTCAGATGAGAAAGTTGGGGCAACCCCCTCCCAGCCCCGAGGCTTCCTCCCCCCATGGCCTCCCCTCAACAGCTGAGGATGAAGACCAAGCGAGACGGCACGCGCCCCTGCAGACCCTCACAGGCTCCACTCCAGCCGACCTTGGCTAACGCCAGGCAGGACACACAGTGGCTACCAACGTAGTTGCTGAAAAAGCCCACCTGTCTCCAGGGCAGCCCATCGAGTTCATCGCAAGTGGAGGAGCCGTCCCTAGAGAGGCCCCACGAAGTCCCTCCGGGACACACGTTGCTTGGAGACACCAGCAGTAAGTAGGAAAGGGCAGGGACTGGGACCGACCGGACTCCAGTCCATATCCTGGCTCTGCCCATCACTACTGTGAGGACTGGGGCCCGCCCGCCCGCCTGCCCCTGCCGCCTGCCCCTCCAGCCTCAGATCCTTCAGCATAGGCCATGACGCCCGGTTCTGGGGGCTGCCGGGAAGATGCCAGACAGCAGCCAGTGTGGGCTGTGTTAGGGAGGGTGGCCTGGCTGACCCAAGGGTCCCGCCAATTCTCAGTCCCCTGAGTCCCAGAAGACACAAACTTGTGCCCGGGCGGAGGGCACCTGGAGCCGTTGGCCTTCATCCCCACACTGACCAGAACAGCCGGCAGCCCAGCAGATGGGGGGTACTCTGAACCAATCGATGCGGGGCAGCAAAGGGACAGGCCCTGAGCGAGGGAGCCCCAGGCACTGGAGAAGTTCCAGTCAGGCCCTGAGAGCCAGGGCAGCCAAGAAGGGGTCACTAGGAGAGCTGAGGTGTGAGTCTGGGTCCGGGGGCAGAGGGAGGGCGAGGGAATGGCTCCCACGTATCGCACACCTACTATGCGCCAGACATGACACCGCGGCTTTACCACCAGCTCTTCTCCTCTAACTCCCAACAACCCATCCTGTGGATGAGGGGACGGAGGCTCAGGAAAGGGAAGGGCCTGGCCCAGGACCACAGAGTAAGAAGCCAGGCTGGGCCACACGGGAACCCAGCTCTGGCAGACCGCTCAGAGCGGGTGCAGGCCTCTGGCGGGGGCTCTCGAGACCCATGGCCCCTTCTTGGTGATTCCACCTGGGGCCTCTCCCTCTATGCCCTAGCCTAGGTGTGCAGCCACAGGCAGGGAGGTCACACCATTCCCCTGGGCCCCAGCTGACCGAGCTAGATCAGCATCCCTGGGCCAGCGTCCTTGCCGGGGAACAGGGACCAGCGGGTGTAAGAGCCATGCTCCACGAGGACAGCACCTTGTCCTTGGAGATGCTGAAGAGGATGCTGCTGTTCTTGCTGTTCATGAGGATGTGCGTCACGGAGGTCTGATGCCCCTTCATCAGCCACATGGGCCTTTTTGAGAAGAAGGGGTTCCACAGGCGGATGAGGGGGTCATAGCCGCCAGTCACTGGGGTCAAAAAATGGGTGTCAACCACTGGGGTCCTACACTGAGAACTTCTCCTGGGACCATGCCTTGGACCCCAGGCAGGTGCAGCAGATGGGGGGGGGAGGGGGTGGTCGTGACAGTCTGCCCCCCTGCTGCCCCATCGTGCCAAGCAGAGACTGAGTCACCATCCCACCCCAGGTGCCCACAAGTGGGGACCAGAGCAGCAGGAGAGGAACCCAGGCCCTGCAAGCCCCCCTTCTCAGCTCTGATAGTCCCCACGCCCCCAGCAGCCTCACTCCAGTTCCTCCAGGCCAGCGGCTTCGTGCGCCGTGAAGATTACTTACCCACCAAGTTCTTGTCTGGGCAATAATCAAAGCAAAGAATCCCTTTTCTTAAGTTCAGCACTGAAAACCTACAACAGCAAAGGAGGAAGGCTGCAGGCTGGGAGCCAGGGCCCCGGGGAGTCTCTGCGGCTGGGGTGGAGAGGAGCTGGAGGCAGGGCCGCAGGGAGGACAGGGAGAAGTCATCACCTCTCCCACGAAGGGCAGGAGCAGCCTCAGAGACCCTATCCAGGGCTCACCCTGCAGCCAAGTCAGGACTGAGCACTGTAGCCAGAGCGACTGCCGCGGGTCTCGTGGAGGAGGCGCCCACCCTCACCTGTAGGGGAAGCAACCCCAGGGCACGAGCAACAACTCAGTGCTGGGACACATCTGCCTCGTTCCAAGGGCAAACCTAATGTGATCCTCGCTCCAACCGTACTGAGACGGGTGTTCCCCCAACCCGTGATAAAAATTTTTAAAAAGAAGGGGATTCCATGGGGCACCTGGGGAGGGCTCAGTTGGTTAAGCATCTGACTCTTGATTTCGGCTCAGGTCATGATCTCACGGTTCACGAGTTCGAGCCCCGTGTCGGGCTCTGTGCTGACAGTGTGGAGCCTGGAGCCTGCTTCGGATTCTGTGTCTCACTCTCTCTGCCCCTCACCCAGCCATAGTCTCTCTCTCTCTCTCTCTCAAAAATAAATAAACACGAAAAAGAAAGAAAGAAAGAAAGAAAGAAAGAAAGAAAGAAAGAAAGAAAGAAAGAAAAGAGAGAAAGAAAGAAAAGAAAGAAAAGAAAAGAAAAAGAAAAGAAAAGAAAAGAAAAGAAAAGAAAAGAAAAGAAAAGAAAAGAAAAAGAAGGAGGAGGGGGAGGAGGATATTCCAAGGGCCGAGGGAAGGGAAGAAAGCTACCGAGAGCTGTGCCCCTATCTGCTCTGTGCTGGTTCCTGTTTCATGTATCACCCGCACCCCTCACATAATCCTAGAAAGCGTCGTCAGCCCTGTACCGTGTCATGAGGACACAGAAAGCAGAAAGTAAGGAGTTTGCCTAAGGCCACAAGGCTGGCAAGGTGGGGGCATCAGGATTCAGACCCAGGGTGAGTGTGGCAGGAAAGGAAGAGGGCAGCAGGGCTGGATGGGGCTCAGGAGGGCCAGGGTGAGGCAGGCAAGAGTGTCAGGAAGCCCAGGCCCCAGAGTACTTTGCATCTGCTATTCCCTCTTACCCATCCATCCCACTCTGCCAGCTTCTTCTACTCAAACTCTCCCTTCTAATGAACTCAACTCAGAGGCCCCCATCGAACGGTACACCAGCCCCGTAACATAGCACGCCCTCCTTGAACCTGCCCCTCAACTGGTTCCTTTGCCACTCCCCAGGGCTCTAACCCGGTTGCCTGGGGGTCATCCTGCAGGCTCCCTCTCCAGCATTCCTATCATCCAGCTGGGCCCTAAACCCTCATGGCCCACATCCCACCATCGCCCTGGCCTTTGCTTAGTTCAGGCCTCCTTCATTTCTGTGCAGCCTCCCAGCGCGTCTCTTGACCTCTAGTCCTGCTCCCCCTCCAAACCTGCTCTCCTTTCTACTGCCAGAAGGATTCCTTGAAAAATTGAAACTTCAAGAGGAACATAACAAATAAACATATTTCATTTGTTGTCAAACCAGATACATCTCCCTGTGTGCATATACACACAGAGAAACCTTCCGGAAGAACGGCCACTAGAAATTATTTCAGGCTGACTCACTCACTGGTGCAACAAAGATTTGCTGGCTCCTGTGCCCTTCCAGGATTACCGGGGACATAGATGTGATGCCCCTGCCTTCGTGGAGCTTTCCTTCCAGAGAGAAACAGCAGGAGCAAATAAATGGACAGAGACAGGGAGATGGACATTCACAAATCATGGTAAGTCCTGCAGGGAAATAAACAGGTGGCTTTGATAGGTGAGCCGAAGGAGACCAGTCTGCAGATGGCTGCTGGGCAGAGAAGGGACCGGAAGCTCAGAGGGGATGCAGGGAAGAAGGCCATGGCAAGCAGCTCAGGTGGCTTCAATTAGGTGGCGGTGCAGAAGTGAGAGAAGAAGGAGGGGAAGCAGGGGAGACGCTGTGGGCCGGTCCACACGCTCGGCTACCCGCTCCCTCGGGCTCCACCAGGGCTCCTCCACTCAGATTCACTGCTGGCTGCAAGCACCTCAAGAACTCAGGTCAGCCTGGCTGCCAGGGAGCCAGCCTCTCAGGCCCACACTGCCTCGGAAGCTGAGGCTTTTTCTGTTTTTTTTTTCGAATTAGAAAACAGTTAATTCTTTTTTTTAATATGAAATTTACTGTCAAATTGGTTTCCATACAACACCCAGTGCTCATCCCAACAGGTGCCCTCCTCAATGCCCATCCCCCACCCTCCTCTCCCTCCCACCCCCCCCTTTCAACCCTCAGTTTTTAAGAGTCTCTTATGGTTTGTCTCCCTCCCTCTCTTTTTTTTTCTTCCCCTCCCCCATGGCCTTCTGTTAAGTTTCTCAGGATCCACAGAAGAGTGAAAATATTTGGTACCTGTCTTTCTCTGACTTATTTCACTTAGCATAACCCTCTCCAGTTCCATCCATGTTGCTACGAAAGGCCATATTTCATTCTTTCTCATTGCCACGTAGTACTCCATTGTGTATATAAACCACAATTTCTTTATCCATTCATCAGTTGATGGACATTTAGGCTCTTCCCATAATTTGGCTATCGTTGAGAGTGCTTCTATAAACATTGGGGTACAAGTGCCCCTATGCATCAGCACTCCTGTATACCTTGGGTAAATTCCTAGCAGTGCTATTGCTGGGTCATAGGGTAGATCTATTTTTAATTTTTTGAGGAACCTCCACACTGTTTTCCAGAGCGGCTGCACCAGTTTGCATTCTCACCAACAGTGCAAGAGGCTTCCCATTTCTCCACATCCTTTCCAGAATCTATAGTCTCCTGATTTGTTCATTTTGGCCACTCTGACTGGTGTGAGGTGATATCTGAGTGTGGTTTTGATTTGTATTTCTCTGATGAGGAGCAATGTTGAGCATCTTTTCATGTGCCTGTTGGCCATCTGGATGTCTTCTTTAGAGAAGTATCTATTCATGTCTTCTGCCCATTTCTTCACCGGATTATTTGTTATTTGGGTGTGGAGTTTGGTGACTTCTTTATAGATTTTGGATACTAGCCCTTTGTCTGATATGTCATTTGCAAATATCTTTTCCCAGTCCATCGGTTGCCTTTTAGTTTTGTTGATTGTTTCCTTTGCAGTGCAGAAGCTTTTTATCTCCATGAGGTCCCAATAGTTCATTTTTGCTTTTAATTTCCTTGCCTTTGGGGATGCGTCAAGTAAGAAATTGCTGCAGCTGAGGTCAGAGAGATTTTTTCCTGCTTTCTCCTCTAGGGTTTTGATGGTTTCCTGTCTCACATTCAGGTCCTTTATCCATTTTGAGTTTATTTTTGTGAATGGTATAAGAAAGTGGTCTAGTTTCATTCTTCTGCATGTTGCTGTCCAGTTCTCCCAGCACCATTTGTTAAAGAGACTGGTTTTTTTCCATTGGACATTCTTTCCTGCTTTGTCAAAGATTAGTTGGTCATGTGTTTGTGGGTCCAGTTCTGGAGTCTCTATTCTATTCCATTGGTCTGTGTGTCTGTTTTTGTGCCAGTACCATGCTGTCTTGATGATTACAGATTTGTAATAGAAGCTAAAGTCTGGGATCGTGATGCCTCCCGCTCTGGCCTTCTTCTTCAATATTACTTTGGCTATTTGGGGTCTTTTGTGGTTCCATACAAATTTTAGGATTGCTTGTTCTAGCTTCGAGAAGAAAGCTGGTGCAATTTTGATTGGGATTGCATTGAATGTGTAGATTGCTTTGGGCAGTATTGACTTAGAGGCAGAGTTTGGGGTGACAGTGCCAGACCCCGCCTGCGGAGGCCACGCCCCAAGAGGTCCTCGCCTGGAACTCAAGACCAGCAAGCAGTCAATGGTGCCACCTGCTGGCTGATATGTGTACTGCATGCAGACAACCAGAAGCACAGGGGCAGGTTTGTGTATAAATACATTCTCCAACCTGCCCCTCAAATACATCTCAGATCTCTCTGTCTCCTCTCCATCGCCCGATTCCAGGCCATCACCATATGTAGCTGAATTATTAAGATGGCGTCGCCACTGGAGTCCCCATCTCCACGCCTGCTCACTTCACTTGCAACAGAGTGGCCCAAAGGATGCCGGTATGCATCAGACCTCACCGTTCCTGTGCTCAAGACCTAGAAACTTGTTTATATCTCTTTCCAAATAATTGTAAAAAGACATGTTTGAGACAAGTGGGGGAAGATTAACTTGGACTAGGTACCAGTGATATTAAAGCATTATACTATTTTCTCTACTTTGGTGTGTGTTTGGAATTTTTAGCAATGAAATGTTTAAAAAAAACAAAAACAACACACAACACAAAACAAGGGTGGGGCGCCTGGGTGGCTCAGTCAGTTAAGTGTCTGACTCTTGGTTTCGGTTCAGGTCATGATCTCACGGTTGGTGAGTTCCAGCCCCACATCGGGCTCCGTGCTGACAGTGTGGAGCCTGCTTGAGATTCTCTCTCTCCCTCTCTTTCTGCCCCTCCCCCATTCACTCTCTCTCTCAAAAATAAACAAACTTAAAAACAACAACAACAACAAACAAGGGTATACCAGGCAGAGAGAAGCAATTCAAAGGCCCCGGGGGGCAGGAAACGGCTGAACCACAAGGGGTCCCTGTGTAGCTGGAGTGGGAAGGTAGAAGGGGTGAGATTAGGGAGGCAGCAGGGACAGACCACGGAGGCCTTCATGGCCAGGATGAGGTAATCCTGTGATATCCACCTGCCATTTAGACCCAATAAAATAAGAAGCTGAATGAAACACATATCACAGGCATGAGGTAATACTTCCATCAAAGCAAAGATGAGCCTCTGCTGGAAACCAGCTCCAAGTGGAACCCCACCACACTGCCCCACTCCAAGCACGGAAGCCAAGACCGAAACTTCCCCACCACATCAGCCTTCTCCGAGGCCCCCTCCCCCAAGCAGCCGTTAGCTCCAGGGCTCGGGTGGGGATGTGCACAGAGTACTCTGGTTAACAGGACACTGGACACACAGTGAGGCCTGGAACATGTCCCCCGCTCAGACGTCTGCTCCAAGACAAATCACTTCCTCCCCCTGAGTCTCAAGTTTCCAATCTATAGAATGAGGAGTTCAGATTAAATTAGCCCTACCATCCCAGGATTGAATTTCCCTCTGGCAAACAACCAGGACAGGAAGGGACAGAGATGGGGCCTAAATGGCCCTCCATCTTCCTGCTGTGCCTCACCCAGCTGCTCCCCCCAACACAGGCCTTGAATCTCCTGCTACTCCCCCCAGGGAGACGGGGCTGCCCTTCATGGTTCCACCTGCCCAGGAGCAAAATGTCACAGACCTGAAGGGTCCAAGGAGTAAAGACATACAGCAGGAGGAAAACAGCAGAGGCAAGAGGGGGGAAAAACCCTCAGGGAAAAAAAAAACACCTACTGTGAAATGCACAGTGAGAGGTACACACGAAAATGATAGAGGTGAGACATCTGAGAGCAGAGTGAGACAGTGAGGACTGAGCAAGGATAGGATTGCAGCTTTATTTATAATGTTTTTACTTTTTTACAGGGACACGTAGGTACATAGACTTGTGTGACTAATCACTATTGTGAAGGAAGGAAGGAAGGAAGGAAGGAAGGAAGGAAGGAAGGAAGGAAGGAAGGAAAAAGAAAGAAAGAAAGAGAAAGAAAGAAAGAAAGAGAAAGAAGAAAGAAAGAAAGAAAGAAAGAAAGAAAGAAAGAAAGAAAGAAAGAAAAAGAGAAAGAAAGAAAGAGAAAGAGAAAGAAAGAAAGAAAGAAAGAAAGAAAGAAAGAAAGAAAGAAAGAAAGAAAGAAAAGGAAGGGAGGGAATAGAGGAGGGAAGGAATAGAGGGAGGGAGGGAGAAGAGAAAAGGAAGGAAGGGAGGGACAGAGGAAAGGAAAAGGAAGGAAAAAAGAAAAGAAAGAAAAGAAAAAAGAAAAGAAAAGAATTTACTCTGGGGTAGAGGAACTTAGAATAAAGGAACTAGATTAGAACCATGTCCAAAGGGTAAGTGCTGCCAATCAATGACCATATATCACCAACAGCAGTCATTCCACTAAGCCTCGAGACTTAGACTAAGGGAAGGAAGTGGGGCCATCACCGCCTTCTACAGACGGGGGCACCGGGTGAGGGGCACGAGGTAAAGCAACTCACAGTCACTCCTTCATTGAGAAAATATTTTCCTGCCACCTGCTCACACTATGTGCCAGCTTCTGCGCTGAGTGTTGTGTATAAACTGGTGGATAAAAGAAACCTATTACTCTTTTGCTGCTGACAGTGAAACCAGACTCCATAAAAGTTCTTGTAGCGGGAAAAACAATTGTAACTGTGCGCTAATTGTGGTGATCGTTTCCCGATATATACAAATACCAAATCATTCTGTGGTACACCCGAAACTAACATAATGTCATATGTCAGTTACATCTTAATTTAAAAAATAATACACGGTAGAGCCCAACTGCTAACCGCCATACCCCACTGTTGGCCCACAGGACACGCGCTGCTTCCTCAGACCCAGCAAGATCCGCGGGATGCCACCATCCTGGGGGCGGGCCCACTCTCAGCAGGGATGGCCACATGTGGCTGAGGCGAAGCTAGACCCTCGAGGCACCATCACACCACCCCCTCCCAGCCCCACTGCCCCAGCCTGGAGAGAGATGCTCCTTACTTGGGGCTCTCTAGATCTTTGGACGGCAATAAGGTCAGCACCAGAGAGGACTTCTCAATGGCTGAGCAAGAGGCCACCATGTTCAGCTGGGGGATGAACTTGACCTGCTGGCACCAGTTGGGATGAAGAGCCTAGAAAGAGAGTGGCAGTGGTAGGGGCTGGAAGGGCCAGGAAGTCACCACGTCTAATACCCTCTAGTGATCACAGCTCTGACACAGCAACATGGCCCCAGGATCCCAGCCTAGTCCTGTGGCATCACTTGGTCAGTGAGACAGGTGAAAAGCGCCCAAATTTATAAGTTAGAGGACAGGCAAGGTCAGGCCCATGTGACATCACTGTCACCGCATCCCACGCAGGAGAGAGAACGGATTGGAGTCAGCCAAGCCCTCAGTCCCTCTTATCCACAGGGAGCCTTGGATGCTTCCCCGTGGGAATGTTATCTGGTGCAAGTTAGGCAACGAAAGGCTGAGACCCACAATCCAGGGGGCAGCCTTGATGGCACAGGCTCAGAATTTTCTAGCTTTGGCTCTGCGGGTCAGCCCTGTGCTTGGCCTCCGCATTGGGGATCTCCCTCTTCAGGACAACATGGAGGGGGCTGCGGGCACTGGGCTAGGTTTTGCATATGCTGCCTCACTGAGCATCTATCATGGCGAAAGTGCCAAATCCAGGGCACCAGACAGAATGTGGGACACTCAGCAACTGGGACAGAAAACCAAGCCCAAGATGAGATTCCCACAGAAGAGAGAAAAGACAGTATTTGTGGGTGACTCTCCCTGATAGGGTCCCAGGGCCTGAGGGATCCAACCTGCCAGAAAAGAAGCATTTAGGAGCCTGGGACCACACAACTCAGTCTGCCCCTAGTGTCAGATTCATTCATTCGTTCGTTAGTTTATCTGTTCAACAAATGTACTGGGAGCCCACTAAGGCCCAGCCCTTTTAGGCACTGGAGACAGGACAACAGGCCAAGTGCCTGTCCTTAGAAGCTGTCAATCCCGAGAGGGTAACAGGATGAGAAACAAATGGGTGGACAATACAAAGTTGGAAGGTGGTAAGCTGTGATACCATGATTTGTAATAAATACGTATTTGGGGGCGCCTGGGTGGCTCAGTCGGTTAAGCATCCAACTACAGTCATGATCTCACTGTTCGTGAGTTTGAGCCCCACACTGGGTGAGCTCAAGCCCTGCTCCGGCTCCACACTCTCTCTCTCCCTCTCCCTCTGCACCTCATGGGATTCTTTCTCCCTCTCTCTGCCCCTCAATTGCACGCTCTCTCTCAAAAATAAATAAATTTAAAAAAATTTTTTTAACGTTTATTTATTTTTGAGACAGAGAGAGACAGAGCATGAACGGGGGAGGGTCAGAGAGAGGGAGACACAGAATCTGAAACAGGCTCCAGGCTCTGAGCTGTCAGCACAGAGCCCGACGTGGGGCTCGAACTCATGGGCCGTGAGATCATGACCTGAGCTGAAGTCAGCCGCTCAACCGACTGAGCCACCCAGGTGCCCCTAAAATTTTTAAAAAAAGAAGTATATATTTGGTCTTCATGCCCATTTCTGGCACAGAACTCCTAAATCCCTCGGAACTTCCTAAGTGGTAAGAAAGTGTTCCTACTCATAACAAACCTGTGTCAACCACACTTGAGTTTACATTAATGAGATGACTTTTGGAAAGCCCTTGAGGATGGGGACTGGTTGCCAGGGAAACCGAGCAGGAGATGGGAGGGTTGGAACTTTCAGCCCCACCCCCCTGGCCCCTGGGGAGAGGAGAGGAGCTGGAGGATGAATTGGTCGTCAGTGGCAATGATGTGATCAATCATACCTATGTGATTAAACTCCAAAAAAACCCCAAAAGGACAGGGCTCAGAGAGCTTCTGGGCTGGTGAACATGTGGAGGTGTGGGGTGAGGTGTATGCCCAGAGATGGCAGAGAAGCCCCAGGCCCCCGTTCCCCACACCTTGCCCTCCGCATCTCTTCAATCTCGCTATTCCTAAGTTGTATCCTTTTCTCATAAAGCGGTGCTCTAGTAAGTAAAATGTCTCTCCAAGTCCCGTGAGCCACTCTAGCCATTTAATCAAACCCAGAGAGTGAAGGGAAGCTCTGATTTATAACCAGCGGGTCAGAAACACAGGTGACAACCTGAGCTTGTAAGTGGCCTCTGAAGTGGAGGGCGGTCTCGTGGGACTGACCCTTAACCTGTAGGGTCTGACGCTATCTCCAGGTAGAGAACTGTAGGCCACCCAGCTGAGGTCTGAGAATTGCATGGTGGTTTGGGAAAAACACATTGCAGTTGGTGTCAGAATCGTATCAATGCTGCAGCGGGAAGGGCCAAAGGCAGAGGCAGGCAGCAGGGCTATTCCGGGCTGGCTGGTTAGGGCCCTGAAGGGAGAAGAGAAAGGAGCAAACAGGGACCTAAGGGAGAACCCAGCAGCCTGAGGGATAGAGCATGGCAAGGCCCTGAGGCGGGAAAAGGCTTGGCGTGTTCAGAGAACAGCAGGATTGCCTGTGTCTCTGCGGCTGAGTAAATGGGAAAAAGAAAGGTAGAAAGCAAGATGGGGGGCAGGCAGGGGCCAGATCACCTTGTGTCCTGATGGTCATAGTAAGCACTTGAGATTCTGTTTGAACATGATGAGAAGCAATGGGGGATTATTTTTTTAATGTTTTTTTTTTAACTTTTTAAATGTTTTCTTATTTTTTTTTTCAACATTTATTTATTTTTGGGACAGAGAGAGACAGAGCATGAACGGGGGAGGGGCAGAGAGAGAGGGAGACACAGAATCAGAAACAGGCTCCAGGCTCTGAGCCATCAGCCCAGAGCCCGACGCGGGGCTCGAACCCACGGACCGCGAGATTGTGACCTGGCTGAAGTCGGACGCTTAACCGACTGCGCCACCCAGACGCCCCTAAATGTTTTCTTATTTATTTTTGAGAGAAAGAGAGAGAGAGAGGGACAGAGCACAAGCAGAGGAGGGGGCAGAGAGAGAGGGAGACACAGAATCTGAAGCAGGCTCCAGGCTCTGAGCTGTCAGCACAGAGCCTGACGCGGGGCTCGAACTCAGTAACGGTGAGATCATGACCTGAGCTGAAGTCGGACGCTTAACCTAGGCGCCTACTGGGGGATTTTGAGCAAAGGAGTGACATGGCTGGTTCTAGCTCATAACTCCTCTGGCTGCTGAATGGAGTAAAGCACTGCATGGAGAAAGGAAGGTGGAAACAGCTAGAAGCCACTGCAGCCATCCAGGAGAGAGGCGGTATCTGCCAGGACCAGGCTTGAGCACTGGAGGTGGCAAGAGAGACAAGCCACCCCCGGGGACACCTACGTTCTCTGCACAGAGAGCTGCAGGACCCTACAGCTGTCTTCGTCCTCCCAGTGACCAAGCCTCAAGGCTTAAGACTGAACCCAGTGGGCGAATCCACTTTTGAGTGGCTCGTGGGTACAGATAATCACCATGGTAACGGGCCGAGGAAAGCGATGACTTACTTTCAGCCAGTAACTTCTATACAAAGGGGACTTTTCATTTAGGAGCTTCCGTGCGGAAACGTTGGTCCAGTGATCTGGTAGGAGAGAAAACCGAGGTCCACATCACCAGCTCCCCACCTTGCCAGACCAGCAAAAACCCCAGAGGACACCTCGAGTTGGTTTGCCACTCCTGTATGTCTCAAAACTTTTCCATCCAAATGCTCATTCCAGCCTTACCGTGTCCTGGTGAGTTCAGTGGGATGAACTCGACACAGAACACAGACACAGGCAGGTAACACTGTTGCCCAGAGCCCTATGCCAGGGCTCACAGAGCTGGCCCCACATCTCGGGCCTTCTCCCTCTCCCCACATGCTGCAATCTAAATGAGGTGATTCTCTCTTTTTTTTTTTTAGTTTTTATATATTCATTTATGTTTTAAAGTTTATTTTGAGAGAGAGAGAGAATGCGCAAGTGAGGGAGGGGCAGAGAGAGAGGGAAGGGGAGAATCCCAAGCAGGCTCCAGGCTATCAGCATGGAGCCTGATGAGGGCCCAATCTCACGAACTGAACTGTGAGATCATGACCTGAGCCGAAATCAAGAGTCGGACGTTCAACCGACTGAGCCACAGCAGGCGGCCCCCAAGGTGATTCTCATTTAGGGAGCTCCAAGTCTGCTGGAGTGGAGAACAAATTGAGACCCTAGGCTCTATTCAATCTGAAAAGGATCATTTGGAAGTCTACCATCATGCTTCGAACTACATGCCCCACCTTGTCTTGCAAACACAAGTTCCAAGGGGGGCACCCAGCAAGTGTGCCTGGAGCAATCACACTGAGCACAGCCTGGTCCTCATGGCGGCGTTCAGGGTCTCCTGGCCCCTGCAACCTCCCACGGCCAGCCGGCGGCCTGGGAGCCTCCAAGGAAAGGCCCCGGGTGCAGGCAGATGGGGCCAGCAGTGATGGGACAAGCACGGGTCTCCCTGTAGAGCAGGCTTTAAGGAGGTGGGTCCCAAAGACTGGGACAATCTGGGCTCAAGTCTGAGAGAAACTCCCAGGTAAAAGGCAGAAAAGAGAAGGGGACCTGGCGGCTTATGCCAAGCATTTTATGCTGCAAAGTCACCAGCCCCATCTTGCAAGGGCAGGAGGAAGCTTGAAAAGGAAGTCCCAAGGGGTGGAGTGTTGCAGAAGTGGGGCAGGCACGGGAAGGTGGAAGCTTAGCCAGGGGCCTCACTTCTAGTGTCTGCCTCGACCACGAGGCTGGGAGAGCCCTGGGAGATCAGGGGAGGGAGTCCCCCTGTCCTTACTGTGCACCTCACCCCATATGCCCTCCTCCCACCTTATAGAAAAGCCATGAATTGAGTATGCTCATCCCTGTTTTAAAGGGAACTGAGGTGCAGAGAGGTCAAGCAACTGGTTCCAGCTCACACAGAGCTGGTCTGTCCAACTCCTCTCAAGTCAACACACGGGTGAGCCCACCTTCATGTTCCTCCCCAGCCTTCAGGCAGCGTGTGGCATGGAAGGACTCCTATCCTACACTCCGGCTTCATCCGTACCCGCTCCGATCTCCCATCTAGCACAGCTCAACGACTACCACAACTTCCCACGCCATTTCCCAGGGTGCCACAGCGTGACCGCGGCCGGGCAGGGCAGGCACCAGGAGCAGAGGCTGATGAGGCAAGGATATAGGAGGGTGCCAGCCCACTGCTGTATCCAGGGCGGGATCTATCTTCCATCCGGCCAGTCGGGGGGAGTGGGTCACCAAGGCCGGGGAGCCCTTGCAGGGTGTCCGGCTCAGAAACTCTGACTGGAAGCCCTAGGGACTGCTCTGGTGTCCTGGATGGAAGGGGAGTCAGTGTCCCCATGGGCTGGGGCCCCTGGTGGCCCGGGACCTCCTCTAGATGGATATGAAGCAGCCTGGAGGCCTGACACCACACACCGAGGGCTCGATCTGGACAGGGTCCAGTTCAGGCGCGTCCCTGATAGTCCCAGGCCCCAGAGCCTTGGGCCCTAGTGCCCCTGGCAGAACAGCCCTGAACAGCGTCCTTCAATGTTTAGTGAGTTTAGGGTATAGCCCAGCAAGGGGTTAAGGTGCAGACTCGGGCAGACTGCCTGCTTCGGGACACTTACCCTGTGGGGCCTACACAAGTCCTTCACCCCCTGAACCTCCATTCCTCCTCTCTTCATGGGCTGTAACAGCAGCAGCTCCCTGCTGGCCATGGGCAGGGGGAGGGCCGTAGGAGGCAACGTGCCCAAACCACTCGGCACGCAAATGCACAGTAAGTGTCACTGTGCTTATTCAGGTTCATGGCCATGCTGAGCCAGGCTTTCCCCCAGGCCCCACTGAGCCCACCTCCAGGGCAGCCCTCCTGCCCCACCCCCACCCCCCCACCAAAAGCGGCTCCCAGCTGAGAGCAGAACCCTCCTCACGACCTTGGAGAAGGTTAGTGCTGGCATCCCAAGACCCGGAAGGGGTGAGTGACTTCCACAGGGTCACACAGCTGGCACAGGTTGGTCCTTGCTGGGAGGAGGCGGGTCCGGAAGCCTCTCCCCTCCACCTTCACCTGTGCAACCTCCCACCTTCAGAGAGATTGCCCCGCTTCTCAGCCCCCTCTGGCTCTTGCGGTCACCTCCTCACCCCACGTCCCACGGGCCACTCTGAGCTGAGCCTACGGGTGTACTCCTCAGCTGAGCTGAAGTAGCCAGAGGCTCCTGAGCTGGGAGGAAGGGCCATCTCCCCACCCGCACATTCCCCAGCATCTTAGCTACCCCATTTGGAGGTCCTGGGGAGGATTCGGGGGTTGAACAGCCCGTGGGTCACATTGCTGGAAGTGAAGACGATGACATTGCCTTTGGTGTCCCCATAGCAGAACACACCTCTGTGACAGTCAGACCTGAGGAAGGTGGAGACAGAAGAGGCTGGGCTGGGCGCAGGGCTGCAAGCCTCCACCTTCCCGGCCCCCATCAGCCTCCCTGCACCTGGGAGCGAGGGGCAGTTCCCACACAACTTGCCAGCTTTGCCCTCAATGGCTGACAAACATGGGCCCGGCCGCCCAGACCCAGATCACCGGTGAACTGGGGCCAAAAGAAATCAGTAATTTTTTTTGAACGCTAAAACAAATGAATTCCTGGTCCTCCAGCTGCTTGTTACCAGCTCACCATCCTGCGGATGGACCACGGCATTCCCAGAGCCCTCAGTCACGGCGGCACAAGCCCCTGCCGGGGTTCGATGGCTGACTTGGTCGGGCAGTGGGAGGAAGAGGGGCAGACGACTGAGTAACCCCCAAGGCAGGGCAGCTTGGCGAGGAGGACACAGGCACACAGGGTGGGAATCATTCCGGGGCTGTTTCCAGAGAGGCTTTCTGGGAGTCCCAACCGCACCGAGTGATGCGGCTCCTGCCAAGACTGCACCTGTCTCCCTCCGAGACTCACCAGTAGTCTATGGTCAGGACACAACTGTCCAGATCAGTGAAGGTGAAGGCCCGGGCACAGTTGTGGTTGCTGATATCAAAGAACTCTGGGGGAGAGACGGAGGGGGAGGGCATGCATGGAGCCCAGGCCCACGTCCCAGGCCTCAGGGGCCTCTGGGGACAACACGCAGCCTCTGCTTACCAGCCACAGCACCCCCAGAGGGCTCTAACCCACGCCCACAGTTGGCCCGGTGACGGGTCCCCAAGCGCAGACGCACGCCTTCCAACGGCTGACGGCAGGCCTGGGGTGCCGTCAGGGACTCACCTATCTTCTGGTCGGTAGATGCAATTGCTATCAGGTTCATGTTGTGGAGACAGACCATGTCGATGACCCACATCTGCTGGTGGTGGGGCTGCTGGATCTGGTTAAGCTGGCCAGGGGAAGAGCAGAGGCGACCGAGCTGGGGAGGCTTGCCTAGCAGAGCGCACCAAGGCGCAGGGTCCCGTGAACCCTCTCCTGCCACCCGAGGCCCTGGAGGGGGCAGCAGAGCTAGTTTGGAGCCCAGCACTCCTACCAGCTACTGATAGGGCCTTGGACAAGTTCCCTAGCCCGAGCCTCAGTTTCCACATCTGCGAAACGGGCTTAAAGAACACCCATCCTCACAACCCCTTTCTAGAGCCACTTGACAAGCTTCCTCAGAGTTTTAACTGTGCATGACTCGTGATCCCGGGATCTATTTCCAGGACACATCTGTAGATGTGTTCACACGTACTCACAGAGAAGTGTGTGTGAGGGCAGGCCCCGCCACACCGCTGTGATAGCAACAGGCCACAGACCACTCGGAAAGGAGAGCGGATACAAATCCACACCACAGGACACCACCCAGACATTACAAAGAAGGGGACTGTGCACACGCCATACAGAAGAGTGTCCAGGATCCATTATCAAATGAAAAGGCAAGGTGGAAAGCAGCACTATCATGTGTTACCATGCGTATATTTAAAAAGGGGTGCGGAGGGTGCGTGTACAGGCTAACCGTGAAGAGTGCCCCAAAACTAGTCACAGCGGTTGTCTCCAGGAGAGAATTCGGGTGTGGGAGAGGGAGAATGACTTTCCACTGACTGCCCCTCTGCAGGTCTGGCTCTGTCCCCCACCCCAGTTTTATTGAGATATAATGAACATGTGACATTGTATTAGTTGTTGCTTGTTTGTTCTGTCTGCACTTTGTTTACCATCTGCAGATGTCCCTCGGCTCAAGTGGCTTATGGACAAGAAATCACCCAGCCGGGCTGTGAGGTGCCAGCCTCACGTAACACTCATGCAGACGGAATTCGAGCGGGCCCTTGAGATACGGGACACCACACACAAAGTCATGTCCGCAGAAAGGGGCTTTGGTGTCCAGAGAAAAGAGGAGGCCGGCCTGACAGGCTCAGGGTCAGGGAGGATGAGAGATGAGTTAGGGGTGGTCAGCTAAGGCATTTGTAGTTTACTCCCTGTAAGAAGGCCACAAACTCTGGACTGGAAAAAGCAGACAGCAGTACAGACTGAAACAGAAGGGAGGGGGGAGAATTAAGGCAGCTCCTCTAGGTGGCTGTGCAGAAGGGATGGCGAAGGCAGGGGCAAGAAGTGGACTGTTCCATCACAACTCAGAGACACCAAGAGCAGAGAGGCCCCTGCTGGCGGCTGGGCAGTGAGGACAGGGGCCAGGCCCCCTGGGGCCTCTAACCCACACACAACAGATGGTACGCCCATCACCTCCACGTTCCTTCCAGAAACCCCAAGCCCTAGGGAGTTCCAGTGACTTGCCCAAGGTCGAACAGCTGGGAAGTAAAGCCCAGCCCCCCTCCCACCCCAAACTCCAGGGCTTTCCATCTACATGACCATGGATGGCATGCAGTGGGTTTCACGGATGGTGCTTAGTGGATCACTCTTGCCAACATCTACTTTCCCGGGCAGCCCCTCAAAGAGGAATGCCGGGCCTTCTGGGGAGCCTCCCTCTGCCCTCCTCATCCCTCCCAGACTTGGCCTCTGAAGGATGCTGAGGTGACCGAGTAGCAGCCACAACCAGGAGCTCAGGCTATAATGTGCCCTCTCACACACAACAAAATAAACACACAGAGAAAAAGGGTGGAAGGTGCCAGAAACCCCAGCCTCAGGAACTCGGGTGTGAGTCACCCCTGGTCCTGAGCTACCACGTACTCAAGAGTCACTTGACCTCCACAGACCTCAGCTGCCTCCAGAACCCTCCAGCCCCAAGGGATGACCCCTGAGGCACCTATGAAACACTCTGCTCTTTCACGGGCTTAGGAAAGCCTTCATGCTGCCGGCAACGTTCTCAGTAAGACTTTCTTCTCTGGAGAGCTGCGCCTTCCTCATTTGCTGGAGGATTCTGGACTGGCCTGGCAACACTACGTACACAGCCAGCTTTCCTGAGTGTTTTCTCACTCGCTGCACTCAACCAGGGGCTGACAGCACAGACAATGATGAGGTCAGCTTGTATTTGTCGGCACTTGCTGTGTGCCTTGCCCTACTCTGAGGACCCCATGCGTATTAAGTCATTAAATCCTCCCAGCAGCCTGAGGGGGTAACTGTGACCCCACTTGACAGATGAGGAAACTGAGGCACAGGGAGCTATCTACAAAGTGTCCACAGTCACAGAGCTGGAAGGTGGTACAGTCAGGTTCTAAGTTGGACTCCAGAGACCACACAACCACTGCGATTTCCTGCCTGGTCCAGGTAAAGGATTTGAGTCAGTAACACTTGGTGACAGAGGGGACATGACAGGGAAAGGAAAGGTAGCTGACTGCTAACACAGGAACCTTGGTAGATAGCAACACCATTCACTGAGATGAGGCACAGGAGAAGTAAGCCTGGTGGCCAGGGAGAGCTACAGTGACATTCTATTTGGACAGACTGGGTGTGAGGTGTCTGTCTGTTGGACATCCAAGTCGAACGGACGTCCAGATGCGGTCCTGCTTACAGAAGAGAAATGCGAGGGTCGCAGTCCCACGTGAAGCAGAGCCTGGCCCCAGGAGCAGTGACTCCACGTGCAGGCTGCTTAGACTGTGAACCCCCAAATGAGCCCACTCGGGGCCCAGGTCACCTTCATTATTGGGGTACAAAGGCAAAGGCTCTCCGACCACCCTGTGTGTGCTCCACGTGTGGGTCCCCCTCACCCTGAAGGAGTTAATCAGCGAGAAGGTCTCAGACCAGATCTGCAAGATCCCGTCCTTGGTGACCGTCAGGAGATGCCCAATCTTCTTGAACTGCTGGATTAAAATCTGCACCTTCACAATCTCACATCCATGGTTCCTGTGGAAGGTGACAGGACAGAGAAGGACCCAAACAAAAACAGAATGAAAAGCACAGAGGGGGAAGGGCAAAGCAAGACACACACACACACACACCACCACCACCACCACCACCACCACCAAGAAACTCAAGCTGGCTCCTCCAGAGGTGGGGCTCTGCTGGGCAGGCTTCTACCATTATCAGCCATGACTGAAAGAAAATGACCCAAGTAGGCCGCTGGTATGAGATAGGGCTCCACAGGCAGTGGGCTCTCCTTTCAAACAACCAGCTGGCTTCCTCGTGATGGGATGGGGTCAGAGAAGGCAGAGAACAGAGGTCTTTTGCAAACCTTCCTTTATAAGAAAAAGAGTCTACGGGTGGTGAGTGGAGGGGGGATCGTGACTGAAACCTTCAAAATAACAGTGTTCGGCATCTCAGGGTAGAGAAGGGAATATAAGCCAAGCATGAGATAGAAGTGGATGAGGGGACAACGTATCCAATAGAGCCCCACATACCCAACTCCTCATCTCCAAGGCCATGTGCTGAGCACAGCAAACAGCTCCTGTGGCAGGCTGGGACTCACAGGAAGCCACCGTGAAGCTTTCCCAGCAAGCTACAGTCATGCCTTCCAGTGCCTTCTGTCCTGCCCCAAGTTGGCTAAGCTGGCTGTCTGGCTACTAAAGGGCACTGCCATCTTGACTTCTGGACATGGCTCAGCACACGCTCCTGGTGCTCCCATGCCTCCAGGCCCCGGCAGGGCAGGAAATGTCTCCTCGCCTCACAGGGACCCAGGGATAAGCATTTTCCTGGAGGTATGTCCTGGCTATGGGCAGAGCTTCAACTAGAACGTAGGCACCTCAATCCCTACTCCGGCCAGAGCCCTTTCCAAAGGTTGCTGTGGACACCGTGTGATCTGTGGCTGAAGGCGAACCCACACTGAAATTCTACCTCAAAACATTCTCAGCAGAAGAGAGGGCAATGGTGTGTCTGGATATGGCTCTTTTCTCTCCCACCCGCAGCCCCCAGCTCTGCCCAGTCTGGCCTCCATCACTCCCAGTGCCACCTCTGGCATCAGGCCCACGAGACTCTGAGGGGTAGATGCAACAGGTGAGAGCCATGAGAAGGGAGGGGAGCCCTCGGGAGGCGTTATCCCACGAGGCCAGCACCCAGGAGACGGGCATTTGGTGAGCTTGGTCCAGGCTGAGGAAAGGGAAGCCAACTTTTAAGGTGACTTTTTCATGAAAGTAAATATGATTTGGCTATTTTCTCTGTCAAGCTGGAAATACTCTCTGGGAACAAACAAATAGGGGAAAATAGGGACAGGCTTCTTGACGTTTTTGGTTCTGGCCCTTTAAGCACCTTGGGAATCTAGATGCCCCGAGGAAACAAAGATCAGTGAAGGTTTGGCTGTCTCAAGCAAAGTTTTAGGTCAAAACATGGTTATAAAATCCTTCATTATTCATATTTGCTGACTATTCCTCAATTAAATTTTGACCAAGATTTTTTTAGTTGCCCGTTCGTGGTTTTCATTACCATCCTTCTGAATCTCCAGGTGCTCCAGGGCAGAGACTGCCTCTGGTTCATGGTCTTCCCCACAGCCTGCTCTGGGGGCAGTCCCCTGAGGACCACAGCCCCTCCTAAGCAGGCCACAAATGCACATCACCAAGCGTTGGACCACAGGACCCAGATCCCTGGCCCTGGCCACCGACACGAGGCAGGAGGTGTGCAAACCCAAGGTGGGTTACGGGAAGAGGCCTGGGCCATTGGCCAGAGCCACTGGAGGGCTCCTCGTTCTTGGGGAGTTCAGAGGGGAGGGGGCAGACAGGGCCATGGCACAGAAAGATGAGGTGAAGGTCCAGAGGGCACAGTGTACAGGAGCCAGAAGGAGGAGCAAGCAGGCAGGGTCGAGGAAGTCAAGGCATGGACAGAGCCACGTGCTCCAGGAGTGACCAATGGCCCGTTCTGGAGGCCTGGTGTGGCCTCCAGGAGCAGTCTCCTAGGATGGCTCTTACTCCCTGCCCTGTGAGCCATCTGTGCCCTGACCCACTGGGCTGCAGGGTGGGGGGAAGCAGGAGGAGTGGCATATGCTGCAGGGACAGGGAAGGCCGAACACAGCAACCCCATCACCGTCCTTCGACCTCTCTGAACCTTTGTTACCTTGTCTGTAAAGTGGGGACACATCGCCTACCTTCATGCTCAGGCTCGCCTGCAGGGTAGAGGGGCTGAAATGAGCCCAGTGCCAGACCCTTGATGGCCCCACAGAGAGTGGCTCAGGGATCTAGGGAGGGGCGCTCACAGCAGGGCCAGCCCCCACCCTGTTCACACACACCCCTTCGGTCAGGGGAGAGACTCCTTACAGGGGGATGATCCTCATGGGGAGGTGGAAGCGCAGGCGGTACTGGCTTGTCCTCATCATCTCCTTTCTCTGGAACTCACGCATCACGTAATCCACGTACTTCTGCTGCCTCGGGAAGAAACAAAGGCAGGACAGCACTGGCCAAACGCTCGGTGCGTTGGGCTTCGGGAGCCCACACCCGGCTTCCGGTTCCTCCCCCATCTTTACCAGCCCCTTCCAAGGGGCTCTGGTTGATGCTTCCCGAGGGTGGCCAAGGAGAGTAGCCAAGCCAACTGAGCTGTTCTGGAATCTGGGACGTGTGAAGGGCCTATTAGTAGGTACATAGCAGTACCTCCCTCCTTAATGAGATCCCGTAATGCTAAATGTATCTCCGCATCACCCCCACGTTCAGCATCCTGTTTGAATCTCTTTATTCATCCCCACTTTATGGATAATAAGACTGAGGCTCCTAACAGTAGAGATGAATTGTCTCAGCTCATGTAAGAAGTTAACAGCAACGGAAGACCCCGAAGCCAGGTCACTAGGGCAATTCTAGAATCTATTAACCAGCCTCATGAAGGCCAAAGTAGGCCACCATACACCATACGCTATACAAGAAAGAGGGAGCTATTAAGAAAGATAATTGTGTAGATAGCAGAGAATTCTGGAAACACATTTATTGTAGGATATTAAGAGAAATAAAAAAACCAACACAAAAATCAAAAATTTTGATCAAAAACCAACCAGAATGTACACATAAGCCAAGGGGGAGGGATGACAGAGCAGTTAAGCCATGACTCCTGAAGCAGGGGCCCCTTCCTCACCCAGGTGATGGAGCCATTACAGTCTGTGTCCACCTTCAAAAACAGAGCCTCCAGCATCTCATCCGACACATTGCTCAGAATCTTCTTCGTGGCCTTAATGAAAGCCTTCACGCCCAGGGCTTCAAAAGAGAAGAAAGAACATCATCCACTGCACAGCTAGTCACTGGCCCCATCAGCGGCCGCGGCGGTGTCCTGGGTGTCTGGGCGCTGAGGGAGGGGCACATGAAGAATCCTGTTTGCGGGCTTGTCTTCTGCATCCCACGTGTTCAGCATTCAGCCAGCCCACAGACAGTGGCCACACACCTTCCACGCCAGAGCACTGTGATGGCCCCACAGCACCACTGGGTGAGAAAAGATCAGATCCCAGTTCTGAACAAGTAAGACGGGCCAGGCACTGAGACAAAGGAAACAGATGAAAACTCAAAAAAAAAAAAAAAAAAAAAAAGAAAGAAAGAAAAGAAAAGAACTCATAATAGCAACAAAGAAACACAAGTTAATTCAAATACACAGAGGGAGAGGTGAAGTCTTTTAAAGGCAGTTAAAACGCAAACTTTGGCTGGAGGGCAAGATGGGGAGAGGTGGGGAGCAGAGGGGAGGGATAAAATGTTCTCCCCCTGCTGGATTTTGTGACTATAAGGGAATCTGGCTGCCTATGGGCCAATATCACTGCCTAGATTTTCTTTCTTTTTTTTTTTTTTTATAGTCACAGTCTATAAAAAGTGCTTCTAAAGTCCCCAACAAGTACCTGGAATCCTCGCCAGAGGATGGGCATGAAGGCTGGGCATTTTCTGGCTCCTCTCAGACCTCACCTCCCACTGCTGTCTCCTTCATTCTTGACTCCAACCATAATGTCCCCAGGCCATTTCTCACACCAACTAGTGTACTCCCACCTCAAGGCCTTTACACCATCTGGTCCCCTCCACAGGGAAGCCTTCCTGGGTACTATCTAGGGAGGCCCCCACCCCCATCACTCGGCTTCACTGTCCCTCCCCCACCATGACCTTCCTTGTTACCACCCTAGGCCATGGGCTCTGTGAGGGCAGGGGGAGCCTGTGCCCTCTGTGACTGCTTGGCCAACAGCAGATGCTTGTTCCCCAGGTGTTGCTGTTGACCCTGGGATGTGCACGCGATGATACTGGGTGCTTCTCTGTGTTTGTTCACACTGACCATTTAATGAGAGGGGCTCGTGAGGAAACTGTGGCACGCAGTGGTGAGCTCATGTGCCCAAGGTCACGGGGTGGTGCCCAAGGCTGACCCCGGCAATCTGGTCCTTCTGTGTGAGGATTGGGCATCCGTCAGATGGCAGTCCGTAACACAGAGCCTTCCACATGGGAGGGAGCCAGGGACCAGAGAGCCTTTGTGCAGTGTTGAGTGAACAAATGCCCCTTGAGAGCACCACAGGGGCCAGCCCCTCTCTCAGGTGTCTAAGAAGCCATATATATTGTTCCCCACCAAGTTATTTTATTTTATTTTTTATTTTTATTTTTTCTTTAATGTTTATTTATTTTTGAGAGAGACAGAGAGTGAACAGGGGGAGACAGAATCAGAAGCAGGCTCCAGGCTCTGGGCTGTCAGCACAGAGCCCGACGCGGGGCTTGAACTCACAAGCCATGAGATCATGACCTGAGCTGAAGTCAGATGCTCAACCGATTGAGCCACCCAGGCACCCCGCCCCCCCCACCAAGTTATTTTAATACACTTCTCATAAACAGTTTACCAGACAGTTTTTTGAGAATAACAATAGACACAAAGATATTCTGGAAAGGAAACGTACACTGTGGGGTCCAGGCAGGGCCCCCTTTCCCCTCTAAAAAACAGCTCTCATCCACCTCAAGCCACATGGTTAATTAATCGGTCAAAACTTGCATGTGAAAATACCATTTCCCTGGGGAGGAGGGTCACCACTAGAATCAGGCAGGACACTTTGTGGGGGGCAGAAAATGTTCCGTAGCTTGATCTGGGTGGTAGTTACGTGAATGTATGCACATGAAGGACTCCTTGAGCTGGATGGACCCTAAGACCCGTGCATTTTGTGGCAAGTAAACTACACCTCAGTGTAAAGATGCATGTATTTCACTTCTGAACTGCACTCTGTGAACTCTCTCACCGCCCTTCCCTGAGCCTCCAACCTTAGCCAGCTCTTCCCCCTTGCCACCCCTTCCAGCTCAGAAGACGAGGGGGTGTTATGACAGCCAACTCTCCCCAACCTGGGCGGTCCTGGGACCTTTCCTCAGGGGAGGGTCCACCCTCGCTCCCACCCTCTCAACTTACACCTGTGCCCCACTGGCACGTTCCCTCCAGCGCCCAGCACTGGACACCCCCTCTATCCACCACTTCCTGACTTGTACCCACTCACTCTCCTGAGCCACCAGTGACCTTGGAGCACACCTGATGGGGCCCTTCCTCGCCTTAGGGGCCTCCTGCCTTCAAGCAGCGACCCCACTGGTCACTCTCGTCTCCTCCAGGCTCCACTGTCTGCCCTGCCCTGTCATTTGGCATCTGCCTCCGCTCTTCTCATCACTGTCCCCTTGCTTTTCTGACACTCTCCAGTGACCTCACCTATTCACCCATCTCTGCATCTCAGGAGAGAATGTTTCTCCCATGTCTCTGACTCTCTTCCCAAGTGTCCCCCTGACCCGTTCAACTCAGCATGTTTAAAATCCAGCTTAGGGGCTCCTGGGTGGCTCAGTCAGTTAAGCATCCAACTTTGGCTCAGGTCGTGATCTCATGGTTCATGAGTTCAGGCTCTGTGAGGACAACTCAGAGCCTGAAGCCTGCTTCGGATTCTGTGTCTCCCTCTCTCTCTGCCCCTCCCCACTCGTGCTCTATCTCTGTCTCTCAAAAATAAATGTTAAAAAAAGAATTTTAATAAATAAATAAAATAATAAAAAATCCAGTTTATTATCTTTATCCCAACACACTCTCGCCTTTCCTGTGTTTGCCATCTTTGCTAACGGCATCACCTCCGGCTAGTTACCCGGGCTGGAGACTCGAGGGGGGCACGCAGTGCCCTCCCTCCTGAATCCTCACAAGAATCCCATGGTCCTAGAGGGTAGGTACTGACGTTCTCCCCATCTTGCAGGTGAGGACACAGAGGCACAGAGACATTCTGGGTTTACTCAAGAACACATAATGGCGCTGGGAGGATGTGAAACCAAAAGCCTTCCCTCACCTCCAACGTAATGTCCACTACCTTCTGTAGGGTGGTCATAGGAGGAGCCAATCCCCTGCCTCCCACGTCCCTCCGAGTCGCTGGCAGGGACTCTTGTCCTTCTCCAGCAGCTCCAGATGTGTCACCTCCCCGTCAGATCGCTGCTGGGGCTCAGGGCCCCTCCTGACCTGAGTGCACCCACGTCCTCTGTGGTCGCCTCCCTCCCAGCCTTGCCCCCAGGACACCCCTCACTGCCCCCCCAGCACAGCAACACCCCTATACCTCTCCTCCACCGTTCCCTGCTGAGAACTGCCCTCTCCCCCATCTCCTGGGAAACTCCCACTTGACCTTTCTCTTTCTTTTTTTATAATGCCAAGAGGCAGGATTATGAACTGTTTACCTCTATTTTTTTATATATATTCATAAGCATTTTTAAAAATAAATGCTATATTTAAAATATTTAAGAAAATGTCTTCTAGCCTCCCCTCTGCTGTGCAGGGTGGGGAGTACGTATGTGCCCCACAGTGCTTGCATTCCTGGAACACGGTCACCAAGCACGAGCACTGCACAGTCATAACCCCTGGCTCTCCTGGGAAAGGGACTTCCTTCACTTACTTTGGTATCTGAAGTGCTACACTCAGTGTGGGGTGCCCACGGGAGCAGTTTCCATGTCAGGGCACCCAGGCCACTGCATTTGGGCCTGTCATCAGTGTCTGGCCCCTCCTGTGTAAAGTCATAAGGAAAGTCACAGGGTTTCGTGACAACTGAATCAAATCTGACAGATGGTCTGGTAACCCAGGTAGCTCTGTACCAACACTAATTTTTTTTTTTTTAATTTTTTTTTTTTTCAACGTTTATTTTTATTTTTGGGACAGAGAGAGACAGAGCATGAATGGGGGAGGGGCAGAGAGAGAGGGAGACACAGAATCGGAAACAGGCTCCAGGCTCTGAGCCATCAGCCCAGAGCCCGACGCGGGGCTCGAACTCACGGACCGCGAGATCGTGACCTGGCTGAAGTCGGACGCTTAACCGACTGCGCCACCCAGGCGCCCCACTAATTCTTTTTTTTAAAGTATTCTTTTAGGGGCGCCTGGGTGGCTCAGCCGGTTAAACGTCTGGCTTCGGCTCAGGTCATGATCTCACAGTTCACAAGTTTGAGCCTCGTGTTCGGCTCACTGCTGTCAGTGCAGAGCCCACTTCGCTTCCTCTGTCTCCCTCTCCCTCTCCCTCTCTCTCTCTCTCTCTGCCCCTCCCCCACTCGTGTGTACCCACATGTGCTCTCTCTAAAATAAACTTTTAAAAAATTAAAAAAAAAAAGCATTTTTAAAGTTTATTTTTTAAAGTAATCTCTAGGGGCGCCTGGGTGGCGCAGTCGGTTAAGCGTCCGACTTCAGCCAGGTCACGATCTCGCGGTCCGTGAGTTCGAGCCCCGCGTCAGGCTCTTGGCTGATGGCTCAGAGCCTGGAGCCTGTTTCCGATTCTGTGTCTCCCTCTCTCTGCCCCTCCCCCATTCATGCTCTGTCTCTCTCTGTCCCAAAAATAAATAAACGTTGAAAAAAAAAAATTTTTTTTTAAATAAATAAATAAATAAAGTAATCTCTACACCCAACATGGGACCTGAACTCACAACCCAAGATCAAGAGTTGCACCCTCTACTGACTGAGCCAGCCAGGACCCCTCAACACCAATTCTTACCATGCCTGGCAGCGCTTGATGAAATGTCTGTTGGCGAAAGTGGAGGCACACTCAGCTTGTGTGCCACCCATGTCCCCCCAGGAGCACCTGTATGCAAGGTCAGTGCCACACCGGCTCACAGGCTCGGGGCTGCAGGACCGCCAGCTCAATGGCTCTCCCTCGATCCCCACCCCCAGCAACCCGCAGGCTCCCCCAGGCAGGCCCCAGAGGTGAGGGTCAAGGGCACATCGACACTCTGAAGACCTCCTGGGAGATGCATGGGACTCCCCTTTAAGAACCACGGACCTTCAGGGCGCCTGGCTGGCTTAGCCATGGAGTGTGCAACTCTTGGTCTCACGGTTGTGAGTTCAAGCCCCACATTGGGTATGGGGATTACTTAAAAACAAAATCTTAAAAATAAATACATAAATAAAAGAACCACCAACCCTTCTCAAAGACCTCCAATCAACAAATAAAAAAACTAAGGCCCCGAAAGGGAACCCGCAGAACAGAGAGCAGAACCTCAGTATCTCCCCTTTTCCCTCTGACACAGTCACTTATGGTTAGGGTTCCTAAGAAAGGCTTTGGAGCCCTTGTTTATAATCCACCTTTTTAAAAGACTTTTAAAAGAGAAAAATGATCTTATTTTCTTTTACCCTATATCAACAAAAGGTGAATTTCCTTTCCTCCATTTAAAACGTGGCCATTTTTGTTTTGTTTTGTTTTTTTTATGCAGAAGTTCTTTTTACATTGATATGAAAAGATTTCAAGACACATTAGGTAAAAAGCAATAGGGGGAACTTTATAAAAGTTATTTTTTTAAAAAAAGCAGGAGTAGACAATTGGGGAGATCCTTTCTCAATACATACAGATATCGAATCAGCATGGTGTGCACTTCAAATATATTAAATTGATGTCAACTATAGCTCAATAAAGCTGAAATTTAAAAAAGCAAGGCGTAGAACAGCATGGACAATAGGTTGCCACTGCATAAAACAGCGGGGGAGTGACTACCTGAACTTCTGTGCCTCCACCGGTCACAGGAAACCGAGAGCAGTAACCAACTGAGGGAACAGAACCGGGCAGCTGAGGGCCGGGCCCAGGGTATCATGGGAAAAGCACCTTTTGACTTGTGAACTGCATGGATATATTGCCTGCTCAAGACAAACACAAATACAATAAAAATCGTGACCAAAGTTGGCACCCTCGGGGTCCTCCAGGCACAGTGGTGGCAACTCCCAGCTGCCAAACACGGACACCAAAGAGCTCCAATGAGGAACCATGTCATCTTCAGGGCAGACACTCACCATCCCGCCCTGCCCCTCACTTTTTGTTCATTTGTACACTGGGCGTTTGTTGCCCTTTCCCGCCCACATCGCGGTATGGCTGTAAAACTCAAGTTGACGGGGCAAGGAGCTATGCCCCCAGAGTTGGTACTCAGAGTCTAGTGGATATGAACAAAGATGCCCTTAAGTATTCCTATTATTGGCCTTGATGTGTATCATCCCAAGGAGAAAAATGAAGCTCCAAAGAGAGAAAAAGTTTGATGCACAAAGGATGTTCTTAACAATGTTATGTAAATTCAATGAAACCTAAATGTCCAACTACAGGGGAATGGCTTAGTCCACCAGTAGAACATGTGTATTCATTAGTAATGATGGTTTGGAAGACGACACAACAGTATGTAAAAGCCCTTAAGGTGTTACACACTAAGAGAAAAAGAGGGGTCTGAAGTTACATACGTGGTATAATTACAGACACGTGAAAGCACACGTAACCATCTGTGGCAGAGATACTTAAGGTGACCCCAGGATGCCCACCTCCCGGTGTTCATGCCCTCCTGTGATCCTCTTGAGTAAGACAGAACCTGTGACTCGCTGCCAACCAACAGAATATGGCAGAGGTGACAGATGTACGGGGCTATGTGTACACGACTGCACACTTACAAGACCGTAGCACACATCTTGCTGGAGTTGTGAGCTCCCTGGCTACCCTGAGCCTTGAAATCTGCCATGTCGGTGAGTCCCACATGGCCAGGAATAGAGGGCAGCTGTAGGAGCTGAAAGCAGTTGCCGGCCAATAGCCAGGAAGAAACAGAAGCCCTCGGTTCTGCAGCTGCAAAGAACTGAATCCTGCCAACAACCTGAGTGAACTGGGAAGCGGATCCTTTCCCCGTCAAGCCCCAGATGATACCACAGCCCCAGGCTAGTGAGCAGAGGAGCCAGCAAAGCCATGCCCAGACTCCTGACCCACCGAAACTGTGAGACAATAAATGCATGATTTACACCTCTCGGTTTGTGGGAATACTGTTACACAGCAATAAAAAATAAACCATACATGTGAAACTGTTTGGAAGAAAATACACCAAAATGCTGACAGTTGGTTACATTTGGGTGCTTGGACTGGGGGTATTTTTTTTTTTCTAGATACGAAATAGCCTCCAATGTGCTTATAATACTTACATAATGATAAGGTTTTAAAGGAGTCACTGAATGCAAAAACTGCTTGTCAAATCTGAACCCTCCACACACCCAAGTATGGGTCCCACCCTGTGTAAAAACCAGAGACTGAGTCCACAAGGCGGCTTTACCTCCGGTTGAGTCAACATCCTCCTCAAACATCTTCTCCATCTTGGCCATGGGTAGCCGGGTAAATAGTTGAGACTCACGTTGGCTAAGAGTGATGGATGACGCTGGGGAGCTAAGAACCTCCTCGCTCTTCTGGAATCCACCTGGGGTGGGTGCCTGGAACAAACATGACTACAAGAACCAGGGACTGAGAAGGTTGATCTCCTGAGCTGAACATTCCTAAGCACATCATATTGAAAGAGAGACTCTGGGGAAGGACAGGGTATGAAGGGTTATAGTGAGGCCGTCAAATAAATCCTAACCACTTTAGACCTAAGAAGACCAAGAAAGATCTAGATTGCCTCTCCTGACTTTGGGGAGTTCACTACTGTTTCCGTTTTGCAGATGCCATGACTGAGGCTCGGCAGGGTTAGTGGACAGAGCCAGGTCTCTCACTTCACTCATACCAGGACTCCGATTCGTAACGCTTCTGTTCAGTGACTTATTGTTTCAATCTTCAGTGCTTAGAATTCAAGACCTCGAGGAATCCAGCTGCATCTGCCCCAGACAATTTGATTTGGTCCTGAGCATCCCAGACACCTGCCTGGGTCAGGGTCAGATCAGATCGTCTGCACGCACACCAGGGCTCTAGCAGACACCCCTGATGGGGGGCCTTCAGCTTCCTCCTCCCACGTGCTTCCCCAAGTCCCCACATAGCTGACCCCATCCCTTCAGTCCTCAACAATGAATGCCTCTTCTCTGCAGGACTCATTTTGACAAGCTAGCACAATGCTTCAGGTCACAAAAGGCTTAGGTCATCAAAGGCCGTTTCCCCCAAAAGACTCCAAGAGTGGACAATTAACCGCTGAGTGTTTGTTGTTCACTGAAATGCACTGTTTTGGGTCTTGGGCTTTCAAGAAGCCTGGTTTGGTTCAAAAAGCCAAAAGACAAGGTGTAAATTAGATGGCTCATTCTCCCTACATCAACCCTACCAAACGAGCAAACGTGCTCATCCTCCTGTGTAATTCCATTCATTCCCTCATGGTCTACACACATTTGTTGAGTGCCAGGTACCTGGATACACGAGCGAACAGAGTAAAAGACCTGCTTTCGTGGAGCCCAACCAATGAGCTCGTTAATACTCCTACAGCCACGCAGGCCCTATATTAGCCATCTCAGCACCGTCTTCGGCTCGTCCCTTCTCCTATACGTTCATACTGTCCCCCGTTCTTACTGTGATTCTTCTCCTACACCTAAGTCCTCTTCCCCCACATCCCTGGCTTATCCCAGACACTGGCCTTGTGCTGGGACAAGTACAATGATGTCCCCTAACTGGGACAAGAGTTTGGCCTTCCTTTCCAATCCACCTGCCAACACTGGCATCAGTAGTCTTTCTGGAAGGCAGAGCTGATTATGACTTTACTCCTGGCTCTGACACTTTCCAGGCAACCACTACCACCACCCTCTGCTGAGGGTGCCATTCAAAGCCCTTTGCATTGTAGCCCTGACCGGTCTTTCTAGTTTCGATGCACACACCATGGTCCAGGCACACCAACTGGTCCCCACCATCCCCAGACACAACAAACAATCCACTTTTACTCACATGTTCCCTCTAGGCAACACAGACCATCTCCCCTGGATATGAACTCCTACTCATTGTTCAAAGCCTGGCTCAAATGACACCTCTTCCAAGGAGTTTTTCCACAGCTTTCAGGTGACATTCATCACTGCCACCTCCACGCTCCCAAACTGTTCCTCTCTGCCATGCATGCATGATGCTTTACATGTCTGTCTGACCATGCAGACAGCAAGGTGTGATGGGAAACACACGGCTGTAGCGTCCCAGAGCTCTGGGTTCAAATTCCGCCTGACTCTCCACTTCCCAGCTAATTTATCTCAGGCAGATCACACCACTTCTCTGAGTCACACACCTCTCATCAGCAAAACGGATCTGCAGCGCCCAACGTGCAGGGCTGTGGTGAGATCTAAACGGCCCCCAAACGTCTTGGAAGGCTCAGCAAACTGTAGTTACACAAGAAATGACAGCTCCTATTATTACTCCTGTCTCACAGTGAGCTCTTTGAAGGCAACGGCCTATTTAATTTATCTTAATTCGTACTAATTATCTCCCTATTCCCCAGCCCCAAGCATACAATAGATGCTAAATACTTATCTGGCTTGATAGTAATTTGTACAGCCTATTCCACCTTTGCCACAACTTGGCTGGACAAAAGGAAGGATATAGAGCCTGAATTGGTAGCCTCAGATCTGTTGCATTTGGCCAATACAACCCTTTTAAAAGGGAAAACAAGCCTGCAGCAGTGGCCAGGTACGTTACCTACATGGCCTTGTGAATATCGGAGTTTGCTACCCTGGTGCCGAGATGGGTAACTGGTAGACCTCTGTGCTGATGAGCAATGTCTGGGCAGCTCTGGAACACCCCTCCCCTTTATCAACCTCTGATGGTCTTCTTACCTTTTGAGACTGACAGTTCTCTCTTAAGTCCTCAGAAGACACTGGCTTTGACCTATAATAAGGAATCATGGTCACTTTAACTTTGTTAAGACCATGTGGGGGGCTGACCTAGCCAGGTCACAAGAGAGTGGAAAAGGAGTCAGGGCCAGGGTGGAGGGTGCTGCCCTGTACCCATAGACACCCCCAGCACACATTTGGTGAGCATCACTTTCCCCACGGGAGCTTCTCTGGCAGGAAGCTGTTCCCAAGCTTATGCCTGCAAGCTTTCTTTCCCCTGATGGGAATGAGTCATCTTATTGAAGCTCTACGGTTTCCCAAGTGAGTGCCAGAGGCTTTCTAAAGCAGGCCACACTTTTCCAGAGGGAGAAGGGGCTTGGGAGGCCTGCAGTTAGACCATGTAGACTAACTACAATTCACATGTCAGGAAGATAAGCTCCAGGGATGGGCATCTGTCCAAAGGGTCAAACATGCTCTGGAGGTAGGGAGGGATTAGGATGGCCCCGCTTGCCACTGCATGTACCCCCCGCCCCCCATCTGCCCTCCAGTGTGCCTGGAGACAGGACTTCTTTGGGAGAATGGACAGAACTCTCCTCACTGCAACATGGGCTCACACGAGCATGTGGGTGCAGTCCAGTCCAGAGTTCCGCTCCGAAAATATGAAGGGCATATTTCCACAGGGTCAGTGGCTCCTCCACGTATGATGGGAAAAAGCACTTTGTTAGGATTATTAGAGTGTCAGTCTGCCTCGCCAGCTAGACTTGAAGAGCACTTTGGGATGGCAGGGGAATGTACGGCCAGGAGTCAAGCCGCAGACATGCTCAGGGGACACAGCTCAAGAGCCAGCCTGGCTTGACAAAGGGCTCTGGGGGCTGAGGGGAAGGGAGGCATAGTGGGAGGGAAGAGAGAAAAGAAAAATGGAAGCAGAATGCAAAACCTGCAGTATTTCACCGGGGAGTCTGAGCAGGATGAGGGGCAATTGTGGAAATTCATCAGCGTACGTGGAGGGAAGATTGAAGACTGGCCAACAGAGTCCCAACCTAAACTGTGTTGGCGACAACTCAGATTTAAAAACCAAAGGAGAGATAACAGCCAAAGGAAAGGAGATGTGGAAGCCAAGAACCAGGGTAACTGAGGGAAATGCCAGGAACATTTCCAGGAAAGGAAGCAAGTAGGGAAAGTGGCTTCATGCCAATGACGTTGGGCTGTCCAATTAGAAATGAAAAACAAATACCTGGAGATATGAGGCCTGAAACTGAGAATTGGCTACACTTAAGGGATAGAAAGAGGAGGGGAAACACACAAAAGACAGGAGGAAGGGATGCCACAGACGGGACCAAGATGGTAAGAAAAAGACAAGGCCACTGAACAGGGCCATTTAAAGGTCACCGAGGAAAAAAGCTGCAGAAGTGTATTTAGAAGTCCACTTCTGTCAAGAATATTAGGTATGTATATGTTGGCACATGCACAGAAAGAGAGCCTGGAAAAATATACTCCAAATTTAATGGTGGTCATCTCTGGCAGGTGGGTTATGGACGATTTCTGTAGTCTAAATCATGCATTTCTCTATTTTTAATTCAAAAAATTTCACAGCAATCTTTAGGATTTATTGCAGTGGAGTGGGTCAAGTGGTGGATAGTGATTTACGTGACTCATCTGTGAAAGACCACTGGAGTGGAGTAGGAGTGGTTGCTGCAGCATTTTTGATAGTGACAAAAAAATAAGGTGAATGGCTATGGAAGAGGCATGGCTGAGTAAATCCATACACCTGCGCTCAGAACATCCCCAACGTACTCACAAGGATGAATCTGGCCTTCAGCAGACAACCAGCAGGGATTTCCATGAGGTACTAATAAGTAAGATGCAAAAAACAGAACACACAATGCCACTTTTTATAAAAGAATGACAAATAGGTATGTATTTACACATACAAGAACACGTGTTGATGTATATACACACATTTGTAAACAACTACCCTTAACAGTTTGGGACCGAGGGCAAAAGAACAAATATAGGTCCACATAGCAAGTCTTTTTAAGTGCTTATAAATCAAGTTACTGTACTACCTTCATAACAACCTGGCAAACCTGGTTCAAATTTAGAATTCTTCCTCAAGAAACTAAAAATAGAACTACCCTACAATCCACCAATTGTATTATTAGGTGTTTACCCAAAGGATACAAAAATATAGATTCAAAGAGATACACGCACCCTAATGTTTATAGCAGCATTATCAACAATAACCAAACTATGGAGAGAGCCCAAATGTCCATTCACTGATGAATAAAGATGTGTGTGTGTGTATATATATATTTATAGATATACATACATACATACAATGGAATATTACTCAGCCATCAAAAAGAATGAAATCTTACCATTTGCAATGACATGGATGGAGCTAGAATGTACCATGCTAAGTAAAATAAGTCAATCAGAGAAAGACAAATACCGTATGGTAACATTCATATCTGGAATTAAAGAAACAAGACAGACCAACATATGGGAAGGGGGAGAAAAGAGAGGGAAACAAACCACAAGAGACTCTTAATGATGGAGAACAAACTATGGGTTGAGAGGGAGGTGGGTGGGAGATGGGCTAGATGGATGACGGGCATTAAGGAGAGCATTTGTTGTGATGATGAGCATGGGGTGTTGTATGTAAGTGATGAATCACTGAATTCTACTCCTGAAACTAAAATTGCACTGTATGTTAACTAAAATTTAAATAAAAAAAAAAAAAAATTAGAATTCTTTAACTCCTCAGCTAAGTGCCAGAATGTGGCCGTGTGGAGACAGCCAGCCTCCAAGACCTCTGTGCACCTACCATGCCCAACCCATCCTGACAAGGGGCTTCTGCATGGTGGCATGTGGGATGGACACCTCAGCCCACATGCAGGCCACACCTCACCACTACTGCTCCACAGTTACCTTAAACTTAGGGGGCTGCCTTCAAAAGTGAGGCACTGGGGAACAGGCCCACAAAGAATCAGATTCAAAGCACTTTGGGCAGAGAATTCCAGTATTTAGAGCTGGGGGGCTGGGGGGGCTCTAAGGGCCATGAATAGGTCCACTGGTGAAATGTGAACATTTGAAATTTGAACACTATCTATATTCTTAGATAATGACCAAGTTAATGTTGTTTCCTGCTTTTGACTACTGTACTGTGGTTATAAAAGAGAATGTCCTTGTTCTTAGGGACTACACATTTGAGTATAGTATAAGGGGCACAGTGTAATTTATTCTCAAATGTTCAACAAACATATACAATGATAAAGCAAAATGTTCACAGTCTGGACAAAGGGGGAGTTCCTGATACCATTCTTCTAACTATTTAAGTATTTTTAATTATTTCAAATTACTAAAAGTTTCATAAGAGAAAAGTATGTGTCTGACCAAAACACACTGTTCTGTGTATGTCTGTGGACGGAAACAAGGGAAAAACACTGGTTGAAGGCAAGAGACCTCGAAGAGAAAAGGTCAAGGGTAAGACTAAGAAGCAGAGAGAAGTACTAGTCCTCTAATACTGGAGGAAGAAAAATCGAGATGGAGAATTTTCTATTTGGAATTAGAGAACAACTATGATCAGGAAAAGCTATCCCCACAACTACGCCCTCACAGTTACCTGTTCTAGGGCAAGTGGCGGGGTGGGGCACAGCACAGGCCTGGAAACGAAGAGAGGATGGAGTAGCCACTAGGGGAGGGAAGGGAAGAGAAACATTGGTTTGCTGAATTCGTTTTTAATTCATAGGGGCAGAGGCACCTGGGCAGCTCAGCCGGTTGGGTTGAGTGTCTGACTCTTAATTTCTGCTTAGGTCATGATCCCAGGGTTGTGGGATCAAGCCCTGCATCGGGCTCCACATTGAGCATGGAGCCTGTTTGGGATTCTCTCTCTCTCCCTCTGTCCCTTTCCCCTGCTCATGCTCTTAAAAAAAAAAAAAAAAAAATCATAGGGGCAGATGACTTAAGGCCAAAAGCAGTTACAGCTGCCCTGGAAACAGCTAGGAGATGCCCTCTTGTTCAGCTTTCAGTTGCTGGCAAACGCATCTTAGGGCCCAGGTGTCCGATCTTTGGGAGACAACTTCAGTCCCAAACCCTCACTCACCCTGACCCAATTTGTTCTCCCCAGGTAACCTTGCTGGCTATTTTTGACAGAGGTATATTGGTTTTCGACTTCCATTTCAACTGAGACATCTTGGCAGCTGTCCCCGAGTCCAAAGTAGCTCCTCTATGAAGTCATCGTGGAACTCCGAGGGCTTCCACCTGACTCCACCAGAGTCAGCTAGCCACGTTTAGAAAGAACCAGGAAGAGGAGACAATTCCATGTACAGAACACGAAATGGAACATCAGACTCCATCCCACAAACCATACCACACAGCCATCTGTCATCCAATGTGAGACATTCTTTTTATTGATAAAAGTTGAACTTACAGCAATGACAGGAGCTACAGCACACACAGCCAGGACGAGTATGAGTACAAAATGACCCATAGGACGTATACACAGCACAGTGCCCACCTGTCACAGAAACTGTGGAAAACGCCAGGGAGCCTGATGATCAAGCAGGGTTCACCAAAACCAAAAGGCCAACTGACCCCCACAGTTGGGACACTGGAAGACACAGCAGCTCTCTACGCTGTCCTCTGCATGAGCTCCAATGCTTTGGAAAGAGGAAGGCCACAAGGGCATTGTGGATGGGGGTCCTTCAGTCAGCCTGAGAGAGGCCTGGACTAGATGCAGCAGTGTTCAATCTTGGTCCAGGGCACAACACAACACGGTGACTCGGCCAAAGGTAGATCTCGTGGGAAGATTCCACCCAGGGACATGGATGCCAGGTTTAAAGATACCCAGCTAAATCGCATTTCATTACCAAGATGTTACCAAAATGTTACTTTACCACCAAACAAGACCTTCTCCCGAGACCTACACCACAAAGATAACACCAACAGACAAAAAGTCTGCTCCCATTTCATCAATAATGGAAACACAATTTTGTCACAACGGAGAACATCAAAAGTAAAGTGGTTCAATGAAAGGTCATAAAAGGTGCACAAGGTCTTTAAAATCAGAGTTTTATTGAATTAGATATTAATAAACTAAAAGGATTTATTGAAGAAAAAAAAAGAAAACATGGCTAACGCCCCCACATTTAACTGCTTCCCACTCATTTTGGGGGGAATTTTCATTTTCCAGTCCAATGTCCCATTTCTACTCACAGTAGCTCCTGCACTTACCAATGTTTCCATATGGGACTAAAATATGCTAAATTTTGTCATAATAAATATATTTCTCCTTCCCTGGGAAGAAACAGGAGAAAAATGGAGAAATATTAAGATGAATTTCTCTTTTTAGGTAAAGAAAGTTCAGAAAACTTCTACCTAAAAAGAGTAAAAATATGATCATCAGTAACTCAGGTTAAACAAAACAAAAGACCACACAAAACAAAGCAAAACCCAAAAAACCAAAAACAGAAGTGGGAAGGAAGATGTTTAGAAGTAAAATCTTCTAGATCAATCTCTGCACAAAAACGAATTCTGGAAAAAGCTACCTGAGACTAGCTCGGGCATCCCCCGCCAATCCGAAGGAGACGGTGGTTCCCTACAGCAGAGATGCCAGGGTGCTGCCGGAAGGAGCAACTCCCGAGCCACCAGGGCTGTGGTGACGGACGCAAGAACCCGCTGCAGGGGTGGTACTTCTGCTCCACTGAGTAGCGGTGTCAACACCGTCCTTCCAGCTCTACCACTGTAGAGCTTCAAGACATCAAAACGTGTGTCCTAATTATGTGTGTCAATTATTCCTTGACAGACTTTAAAACAAACAAAAACTTGTTTTCTTCTCTGCTTTATATAATTTGTCAACAATTTTCAGATACAACCTGATATCCAAGGAGAGAGGCTTTTCCTTTTCGAACGTGAATTAACGAGAGGGAAGTCAGTGACTGCTGGAACTGGAGGGGACCCTGAAGATTAGTATCAAGTTCAAGATCACACCTTAGTTGAGGTCAACGACTCTACCCACTCGCATGACATTTAAAACCATGCTCTTCCTCTCCACACCAGTGCCAAACTCAGGTTCAAATGCCAGAGACTTCAAAGTACCATGATGCAAGAAAAAAGGCAGATTCTCAATGTGGTTCAGTAACTACTTACCCACCTCCTCCCCCAAAAAAGAAAAACACTCCTTAAAGACTGGGGGGGGGGGGGGGGGATATTAAGTCACAGAATTAGAAATTCTTAGGAAAATTGTTTTAATTATTTTTATTTCATTCGACATTTCTTCTCTCAGCCTTTAAAATTAATAGGGAGGGAGGTGCACACAGAAGCAAGCTGGGATAGCCTAGAGTTACCTGTAAAAAACACAGTTTATTCCATTCGACCATGCAGGATTTAAATTTCAAACTAAAACCAGCACTCATATATAATCCTACGTTTTAACTCTCACATCATTTTGTAGAAAAACATAAAATACAAAAAAAAAAAAAAAAGGCGGATATTGGGTTAGAAACCTTTAGAATGCTAAAATCCAAACGACCGTGAGGTGTGACAGACCTTAAAACCACTAGAACTACTTCAAAATCTATCAATGGCCCCAATGCAAGAAATGCAAATACGAACGGGATAAAACAACTGCCTAGACAGCGACAGAGGAAAGGAACCTGAAGGCAACTCATGCCCGACTAGGATGAGCCATGGCAGGTCCTGGGTGTGGGCTGTTTAGATTCTTGTACTACACAGGGCGATTCAGGGACAGGCACACAGCAGTCCCCCTTCATCCACGGTTCCCTCTCTGCAGCCCCCACCACCCACAGTCAACTGCGTCCTCCTCCTGACATACCCTCAGAAGGTCAATAGTAGCCTAATGCTACGTCACAGCCCCTGCGTCGTCCCCCTGACTTCATTTCACCACGTGGGCAGTTCATCATCTCACATCGTCACCAGAAGGTAAGTACGGTACACAAAGACACTCTGAGACCACATTCCTTTAACTTTTATTACAGCATACTTTTCCAACTGTTCTATTACTAGTTGTTGCTAATCTCTTACTGTGCCTAGTTTGTAAATTATTCCATCATAAGTATATCTGTACAGGAAAAAAACATAGTATACATGGGGATCAGTACTAGCCACGGTTTCAGGCAGCCCCTGGGGTCTTGGAAATGCATCCTCTGAGGACAAGGAGGGACCTGCTGTATTACTGGCAAAGCTCTTCCTGCAGCTTGCAGTCAAACACGTGTTGTTGAACCACTTATTACTTCTGTCAAAGCTCCTTCTTTTAGAGTCAAAACTTGCATTAAAACACAGAAGTTGTACACTTTAGAATTTCATTGTGAGATTTTTTTCAAGATTTCACATGCTGAAGACATCCAGATGGTCACACGAAAAGATGCTCACACAGGCACACGAAAAGATGCTCAACGTCGCTCATCAGGGAAATACAAATCAAAACCACACTCAGATACCACCTCACACCAGTCAGAGTGGCCAAAATGAACAAATCAGGAGACTACAGATGCTGGAGAGGATGTGGAGAAACGGGAACCCCCTTGCACTGTTGGTGGGAATGCAAACTGGTGCAGCCGCTCTGGAAAACAGTGTAGAGGTTCCTCAAAAAATTAAAAATAGATCTACCCTATGTCCCAGCAATAGCACTGCTAGGAACTTACCCAAGGGATACAGGAGTACTGATGCATAGGGGCACTTGTACCCCAATGTTTATAGCAGCACTCTCAACAATAGCCAAATTATGGAAAGAGCCTAAATGTCCATCAACTGATGAATGGATAAAGAAATTGTGGTTTATATACACAATGGAATACTACGTGGCAATGAGAAAGAATGAAATATGGCCTTTTGTAGCAACGTGAATGGAACTGGAAAGTATTATGCTAAGTGAAATAAGTCATACAGAGAAAGACAAATACCATATGTTTTCATTCTTATGTGGATCCTGAGAAACTTAACAGAAGGCCATGGGGAAGGAGAAGGAAAAAAAAAAAGAGAAAGGGAGGGAGGGAGCCAAACCATAAGAGACTCTTGAAAACTGAGAACAATCTGAGGGTTGATGGGGGGTGGGAGGGAGGGGTGGGTGGGTGATGGGTATTGAGGAGGGCACCTGTTGGGATGAGCACTGGGTGTTGTATGGAAACCAATTTGACAATAAATTTCATATTTAAAAAAAATAATTTCACATGCAAAATGTAGGCAGCTGATGCTGAGAAACATTGTGCTTTTCTCTGAACAAATCCTATCCTTCTCCTGATGAAAACTGGACTCCGGGGCAATATCTGCCGGAACTTAGGCATTCTTCCATTCTTTTCTGCTCCAGTACCCTATCAGCTTTTTACAGACCTAAGTTAACTCTCTCCTGGCCCAGAAGAGATCTTGGGGAAACCATCCTTGCTCCACCCCTCACTGAGCCAGTAGAAAGCTCTGCTCTGCAGACCCGGGACGCAGGGCCCTGGAGAAGGGCTGTGGTCTCTCAGCTCCTGGTCCCTGGCCTCCTGGCCAAAGCACTGACTCCCTCATTCATTTTGGTAAAGGTCAGAGGAGGACTCTAGCCACACACTCCCTTTATATATTCAGTCTACCCACTTGTATGCTTGATCTTGGACTTAACTTTAATAGTCTACCCCACAATTAGTGAATCATCCATTAAGGCTGAATCTTAGAAATTCACCTCTGCCCCCACTGGAAACTAGTAAGAACCATCCAGCTGTGTTAGAACTTACGCAGATGGGCTGAATCACACCTACCAACTTCCCAAATCTCATTCTACAACCAGAACTGAAAGTTAAAGACATCAGTAAATGTAATAAATTCTTCTTCCTCCTCGTTCCTCATACCTGCATCCAGCCTATCCCCACCAACAATTCCTGCAGACTGGGAAAAACATTCAAAATAAACCAGGAAAAAGGAGGATTTTTTTTTTTTTTTTTAATTTTTAAAGACAGACATCAGACAGAACTGCAAACCAGTGACATCACTTAATCTCTCTCGATACCATCTACAAAGTTCTAAGCTTTGGCAGCTAACCTGGTTTGCTTACAAACAGTCACAGGACAAAGATTTGCCTCTCCCTACTTGCAGAAACTGGTCTGTGCAGGCTATTTTCATTTTGCATTTCAGAACCTCAAAGCCTCCAGTATAAATACAGGTTATTTAGATTTTAATTTTTATGGTCCTGACTTAAAGGTCTTGGATTAAGGGGCCTAAAAAAGCCAACTCTAAGGGTAGACCTGCTTATCTATATAACCAGTTTAACGACACTACCCTAACCACCTCAACTGAGCGCCTCTGTGTTCCAAGGACTAAGATAACATTTCTTTCCAATTCAGACTCGGCCAAAAGGGAAACAGACCTACAACAGTTGTAACTGCGTAACAATCCGGCTGAAGTCATCTGGGTTAATGGTTCTAACCACAGACAAGCTGCATGTGTTAAGTACAGAATCCCTCCATGGGACTTTCTTTCAGACAAAAGACCCTGTACTCGGTTATATCCTCAAATGTTAAAACAGTAAGAAAAAATCAAGTATCAGAACTAAATATGAACTCATCTGGTCTTAAAATTTTATAACTGCAATGTGTGAATTCGAAAGTATGACACAGTCCTAATTCTAAGTCAACACTGACCACAGGCTCGGGTTCAATGTGGTTCAACTTCCACTCTCTCTGCTGACACTGGTCAGATTTGGGTCACCCACACGCTACCTAGCAAGCTAATCTGATTAGGTTCATCAGGCTTTAAAGCCTAGGTTTTGTTTGTGGACTGTGGTGAACTGGGGTCAACATCACAAAAGGAGCTCCTCATACCAAACCTTACAAAATCCTTACAGAAAAACTTCTCTAGAGTCACTCTGATTATAGCAAAAGAGAACTGCTTCCTTTCCCAAACCACATTACATTCTAGAGAGTACACCTTGAAGAAAATACAAGTTTTTTAAAGCCATGAATCTGAATGATTCAATCACCGAATGTTTATTTAAAAGAAAATGGTGAAATGTGTGTTTAGACTTCACTGTCACTTGGGGAAAACAGGATCAAAATCACTGTCTGAAAACCTAAAGGAGCTGGACTCCTCAATACCACCACCTAGCTGAACAAGAAACAGTAAAAGAACTTGTTACTTATTTTACAAAGTATTCCAAGCCTATCTTAAGCAATGCCCTCCTGGATTTTCAGGATACAAAAACCCTCTCCAAGCTTTTCTCATCTAAAAATTCTAGAGAATGTGAGCTGGAGCTGAAGAACCTATGCAGGGCTTTCTTAGGTTGGGGCTGCTTTTTCTGTCCGCTCATTCTGATCCCAACAAGAGGCCGGTGAGGGAGGCATTTCGGCCAACCTCATCATCCCCATTTTGCAGGTCAGAACAAGAGAGATCCATTAACTCAGAAGTCACAAAGCTAAGAGGGGCCTGCAAGGACTCAAACGTGATGTTCCCCCCTGTCAGAATTAGACTTGAACTTGCAGGCACATACGTAAGGCCAAAGTGCAAGTCTGAGGGCTGCATCAAACCCGGGTCACCTGAGGTACACAGTAAGATTTTCAATCTTCCAACTCAGAATTTCTGGAGATGGACTTTAGAAACACGTTATGTCAGCCAAGTTTCCCAGCCCATGATTCTGAAGCCCATCCATTTGAGGACCACCAGACTGAGTGAATCCTAAATCCAAATCCAGCCAGAGGACCCATCTGTCTACCTGTCCTCAAACAACACAACTTGCCAAGCAAACCAAGCAGCTTATTCAAGTTAACTGCACCAGTGACCTAACCTGAACCAGTCAGATCAAAAGACTTCATAGGCCTCAGCCGAAAGCACGAGGTCAAAAGACTTAGGTCAGAGGTGCAGGCAGTAGCAGCTTCACTCCTTCCAGGGTAACTTCTCAGTGCACCTTACCCAACAGTATCTTCACAAATTCTAAGCATGCCTGGAGGCATCTTCTTGTAGATTACCAACACATGGGGTATCAAATTCCTTCTGAAGGCGCATACTCTTAACTTCTAGAGGAAGTAATATGGATTTAACCCTACGCAAAATCATCAAGTTGGGTTTACAGAGCATCCATGATTGTGGCAAGCACCCTAAAGACCACACAGAAAATTACCTCCTACCCATTTATTTCATACTGAAAATGGCAGCAAGTCTCCTTCTGAACTCACTTCTTCTGGCACAGAATTTTTAAAAAGGAGGGAAAAATGATGACAATTTCAGGTAATTTCATAGATTCAGACTGTGTCCACTGCCTTTGAAACATACTTTCAGGGGGAAAAACGTTATCTCCCCATGGTATCCAGCAAGCACTATCCAGCAGTACGTTTCTCAGGTGGAATCCGCCTGAAAAGACTTCAAGGCAGATGGGCCAAGCCTTGGACTTCTCAAAAAACCTCTCACAGTAACATGAGAATGTCTAACAGCAGGAAGCCGAGCAATGTAATGTCAAGAACAGAGAAAAAAGGAACAGGCTTAGAAATAAGCACATTTGAAAAAAACAGTGAAAGATTTGAAAAGATCAGTCCAAATTTAAGAAAGAAGAATTGGCCCCTTACCATTTGAACCTAAAAGAATATACCCAGGGCAAGACAAACTTCAGAAGACAGGACACTCTTGAAATACAGAATTTTATTTAGAAACTGTTTAAAGTAGAAAAAAACCCTGTCAAGAAAGACCAGGTGGAAAATGGGTTCCCAATAAAATGGAATTTTAGGGCAACAAAAGTCTAAAAGGCCACAAAAGAGAAATAGCACCACTGTTATTTGAACAATGGCTAGTTACTTGCATTTTTTGGCATTGTTAATCACTGAATCTGGGTTTTCCTCTGAATCCCACACAGAGCATGCACTACACAACAATTTTATCATAAAATATCTGCTTTCTACACACATTTTAGGACAAGCTACCACCAGAAACAAATCAATACAAATACATCAGGGGCTGAACAATCTCAGTAGTGGGTGACACACATTTTGCAGAATTCTGCCAAACAAAGGAACTGAATAGGCTAGGGGTAAAGCAAATGAGGAAGAGTTAAGGAATGAAATATTTTAAATATTAATAATTAATTCAGACACGGTACTGTATTTTCTGCAAAAGAAAATTAACATTTAGTAACACGCTAACGAATTTTATCTCCAAAGAGATTAGTGCACTGGCAAAGTATTCCGATAACAGTGGAGGGCTGTGGACAGCAGGTACCAAGAACACCCAGCCTTGCAGAGCCCAAGGTAGCGACGGCCTTCACTGGTCACTCCCTTTGCCAGAGGTCCAGAAAGAACTTGCAGCGTGACCACCTGCCTGCTGAACTTACACTCTAAGCAGCAAACTTTAAGGAGCCAAAGAGGAGTCCCCAGTGGGCAAGGGGAGCAGAGAAGAGAAACATGTTCAATGTAAACTTAAAAGACAGTAAAATGGGACACGACCCCCATTCAAATCCCAGAGATGTGGGCAAGTCCCCAAAAGTAGTTGTTAGATTTAAAAACTGGACACACCTCATTTCCCAAAAAACATAATACACAGAAATTTCAGGGATAACTGGAAAAATCGTCAGAGAAATGTTCACTGAAATTGAAGCTCTACAACTCAAACATGTCAGGGCTGAAACACACCCTCTGTTCGTCCAGGCAACAATGCCTCTTGCTTCTCAGGGCAGGGATACAACTGGTCAAGGACACCAAATGGCTTTACAGAGCAACTTTTTAAACTTTCCTTCTGGGCCAAGGTGTAGGCCTTTGCAGATTCAAACAGCCCTGCAAGGCCTGTGAACAGCAGATACCAAAGGTCCAGAGGTCTGGCCCTTCCTTCCCAGACACAATGTCAAACACGTAAATCTGTTACGTTCCATTTTATATTTTGAAATATGGAAGCATATTTTAAATACTCTTAAGGCATTTATTTATTAAAACGTTCTCTGCCAAGATTTCACATTAGCTTAAAATTCAAATCAGTCTTTACATTTCTCTACTGAGGTCTCCACCTCAGTGCATTACATAAAAACACCTTCTCCAGCAATCAGTGTTACCAGCGTCCACACGGGGAGCCCCATGGTCGGCCTCTCTGCTCCCTAGGTGAGCCAGCTAGGTGTTAATACTGCTCCGCTACAAGGTGAAAGCTCCTAACTCAAACTCATTGGAAAAAGAGTGAAACTTCTGCAAAGTGCACTTTAAGAAGAGGTACTTTTTGCTCATGAAAAGAAACCAGTGAGTCCTCTAAGAATAATAAAAGGGAATATTTTACAGTTAAGCACATGATTTGGAGTGAAGAATTCGGATGTTGCTCTGCTGGTCCAGGCTGTTAATACTCTTCTTGCTCCTCCTGTGGGCCCCCTTCATCAGGGATCACAAAGCCTTCCTAAAATGGGGAAACGAGAGGGGAAAGCTATTACTCAGCACCAAGTGAGCCATCAGTTTCTACTGCGGGGTCACTTTCCTCATACTGAAAGCCTCTCAAAGTCTACGGCTCTTCCTGTCTCTACCACACACTTGACATTTAATAGCACAAGGCCAGTGACCACTACTTTTCTTAGACAGTAGAAACAATCTCACAAAAGGCAAAAAAACTGAGCAAAATTTACTCTCAAAAGTTGATTTCTTGATTTTGGCGACGACGTCACACATCAAGTTGTACTTAAATGTGTACGGTTCGTTATGTCAATTATACCTCAATAAGGTTGTTTTAAAAAAAAGAAAATTTACCCTCAAAAATCCCTGAAGTCATGATGGAGTTCAATGTAACGCCATCTCCCGTCAATAAGCTGACCCACAGCCTGCTTTTCCTTTCCGCATTCTTTTGATCACACTTAGGAACCACTCATGCAATGGCAGGTGCTGTGGGTTCACCCAAGACACTCACAATACCCACAAGAGCGGTAAGACTGACTCCACCTCAGTGGCATGGGAAAACAGCAGATTCACGGCTCCCGCCTCACACCGGCTCCGGGCATTCTGGCATGTGACAATGGCTACACCACCATAAAAATCCGACTTCCCCTTCAACTACCATCTTTTTTTTTTTTTTTTTTTTAAACTAAATCTCTACAGCTGAATTTACCTAAAATATGACACCACTAAAATAATACTCAGACTAGCCCAAGGACCCCTATATCTTCGTCACTTCTGTTTTCATTAGCTGCCCAGAGCAAGCCCAGAATAAGGATTTATTGAACAAAGTATTTTTTTCATCATGTCTCGATCCCCCCCAAATTCACTTGATATGTTTAGAGAACAGCGTTAATGACAATACTAATATTACCTTATGTTTGTATACTGCTATACCATAAAACACTCAGATATACACTGCAGCTTGATCCTACAGACCTTGCTAGGTATGCAGATTTACACAAAAGTAAAGCCAGTCAACAGTGAACATAGCAAGATAGCAAATCCTAAATCTAGGGAAAATCAGTCTTCCATGATCAGCTAATGTGTCATGATTAATATCAGCAGCTTCGGTTGTGTAATAATACACACGGATCCCAAGAAACTGGCCCATAAAGTACTGGGAGGAAATGGGAACCAAGCACAAAGATACAATCTGACAGATGTGGGCAGGGAACATCAAAAAGGGGCCAGTACCTGGTTCCCAGGTCATGATAAAATGGAGCTAGCACCTCAGGCTGAGGGGTCGAAGCCGTAGGGGTGGAGTGGGGATGGTGGCGTTATGAGCATTTTGTAGCACTCATCGCCTATCAGGGCCATGAACTACAGAAGCAGGGCAAGCCAGCCACCTCCATGTCCTTTTCCTGACTCAAAGGCTCACAGACCTCAAGGCAGAGGCAGAGGTTGAGCAGAGGTGTTCTCTAGCTGACTCTGAGGGGTCAAAGTTCAAGTCTTTTGATAATTGCTATGCTGGAACATACAAGCATCAGCACTGAGTCGGCTGACACCAACCAGATAAAATTTATTTTCTCTGGTGGCAAATGGCAAGAAAACATCCTCATGTCAACACGTACGTCTGTGGCGTAGAGAATGTCCACGATCCTCTGCAATACAGGGTTGTTTTCCCCCTCGTTCTCCTGGCAAATCAATTCAATGTTCCTTAGCTTTCCAAAGTAGAAATCTCTCTCTTTCTCCAAGTCTTCAACAGTAAGTTTCAATACGTTGACCTGCATAAGACATTGAAAAGGGTGAGATACTTGGCATTTATATACCAATAACATATCACACCACCTGCTAACCCAGAAGAAGAGGTGGCCTTCCATCAAACTCTTAACAGGGACAAACACCCACTTTAGTTTAATATCGGTTTTCTTCATCTCCAAAGAAATAACGTGGGCCTGTTCATGGCCATCTTGACTCTAACAACCCCAAGGAAAAGGTAGGCCACACCATGAAACATGAGGGAACTTCTCGGGGACTGAGAAAAGATCAAGGAGAAAAAACGATGGGATCCAGAGACAAATACAGAAGCAGAGTCCACAACCCAGCAAAGCAAGGTGGCCAACAATCATAAACTGTGTGCTTATCAGGGCACTGGTCAGTCAAATCCAAGTCTTTCTGCATGTGAAGGTCAATGGAAAGAGACAGTCTGGTCCAGAGAATCAGGATAGAAATGGTGAGCCAGGAGGGGAAGACTAAAGATGACTACTGCTAGTCAAACACAGCTACAAGTGACAGAGGCCTGGGCATGGAAAACTCAATGGTTCTTACCGGGCTGCCGTATGTTGGGGACGGGGGAAGCAATCCAAGACTCAAAAGAAGAGGAGAGGATCCTGGCACCTGTCTCTCTCCCAAGAGAGTTTCAAAAGGGAGACAGGACACGGAAGCAAGGAGCAGACCCACCATGTTCCACAGCTAGCTCCACTGAGCATCCCATCGGCTCACCATGCGTGCTGCAGAATCCTCCAGGCACCCTGCTGAGGGGCTCTCATTCCCCCCAAAAGGCCCATGAAGAAATAAATTTCAGTGCTTAGGCCAGGTCTATCCAACCGAGAGCAATAAAAGTCATAACAACTCTCAGGGCCCTTTGCATATTTGAAGCACGATACATATCTTCATTCCAGTGTATTCAAATCTATGACATGTGAATTTAACTCTCACGACATGAAATTTAAAAGGCATACCACGCAGCACAAAATCCTCACAGGACACACAGGCCGGGGCCACAGAGAAGGCCAAGCCAGGAAATCAAAGGTGCAGCTGCGGAGAACAATTGGGTAGCAGGGAATTCTGAGAGCCAGAAAGGCACTGCAGAAATCTAGTCCAACCTTCTGAACTGGCTGGAATCTGAAGCAAACCACTTCTTTAGCTTCCCCCATGACCTCACAAAGCAGCCAGCTACAGTCAAAGGGATCAAGTCCTGTCCCAGGGTGGAAGAAAACTCCCCCTTCAGAAGCTGCCATCACGAAGCCTCCGGAGATGAGGAGCAGGTGACAAGAACCACCAGGACCATTCTGTCAATTACTTAATTTCAATGTTCATCATCAAAGGCCTGAACAGACCAACCCGAATCAAGGTTCTAAACAGTCTTTCACTCATCCTTTATCAACCACAGAAATCACTTTACTGCTGCTTGTTGCTTTCTTTAAACTATCAGCCCCAAAGCAGAACATGCCAGGGGATAGAAGGGCAAGAAGTGACCAACCCCACCAGTAGGAAGCTGCCTTAAATCCTCAGTTCCAAGATCCAAGAGCCAGGGAAGAGGCCTTCTAATCACATCAGTGACAGAGGATGAAAAGGAAGTCAAAATGGCTTCAAAAGGTATGCTATACTTTGGAGTCTACCACTCATGATTCACTAGTGCCTCACCCACAAACCCACTCAAACCTCCTCAGGCCTACAAATCATCAAGGGCACCAGAACCCAGCCTTCTGGGCCCTACCTGTGGGGCCAACGCAGCATTCCTCCAGGATATCACTCAATAACTATGTATCCACAAGAAACACACACGAAATACTCAGTATGCACTAATAAGTCACTGGTTTTCACTCCCCACTCCTCTAAATGCTTACTAATGAGGTTATTAAAACTCTGTGGCTAGTCATCAATGCCACTCTTAAACTTTCTCTTGTAGTAAAGTAATAGCCATAATCTAGGAAACCCGAGGAGAATGCTTTGGACCTACACTGGCCACTATGGTAGCTGGGGGCCACAAGTAGTTATTTGGGCACTTGAAACGTGGCCAATGCAATTGAGACCGGCTGTAAATATTAAATACACACTGGATTTCAAAGACCTAGTACAGTCTTCAAACATAAAATATCTCATTGATAATTATTTGTAATGATTACATGTTAAAATGATAACACTTTGGATAGATTCGGTAATGGGTCATGAGAAGAAATTTCATGTGTTTCTTTTCACTTTTTTAAATGTAGCTACTAGAATACTTTAAATTATAGATATGCCTCACATTTCTGGTTTGCATTCTCCTTCTTTCAAACAGTGCTGCTTTGGACTCAACCAAAAGTAAATTTCTCCAGGATGCCTTAAGAAGGTGCAATCACTGCAGCTCTCCTAAGGAAATGAACACTACGAGGAAATCTGTGAAGAATACACTGTTGTCCTCTTATTGTAAGAAGCGCATCTTGCTCTATTTCCCACATCAGTCACGTTCCCCAGACCTCTACACCTTTATCAAGGGGCACAAATTCAAATACTTCCAAGGGGCCAGACAGATCATGTCAATGAGCCAAGGGATCAGTGACAGAGTATTACAGGTAAGGACTCTGGCAACCTGGAGAGAATCTAAAAAATCCTTCACATTAAAAAAAAATTAAAATGGAAACCCCGTGCAAGCCAAAGTACTTCTGAGGCAGGCGTGAGGCAGCTGGCTCAAACCCCAGCGCAGGTCCCGTAACCTCCCCAGGCACACTGTCCTGGTCTGCGAGGCCTCACAGGACTAACACAAAAGTGCAAAAGTGAAACTGAAGCACTCGGGAGAGTAATGGCAAACCGCTCTCAAAACGTCAGCTATTTTTGTTTTTATCATTAACATCTGTATATTTCACCAAGACAATCGGGCTCCTGTGAACTTTTAAGAAAGACAATTCAGAATCTATTTCACTCTATCAAGACCACAGACAATAGCCATAATAATTACAATGGTCTCTTATCCACTGCCATTTTCCCCATTTATCCCAAACCCCACCCTAAGAACCTGACAGCACATCAGCTCATGTGGCCCGCTCAACTACCATGAGCAAAATATTAGCCCCACCTCACACAACACACAGTCAGTTCAGAGAGGTTAACTGACCCCAAGAAGTTAAATGGCAGAGTCAGGAAAATCCCCAAACGTATAGAACCCAAAGCCTGTGCCCCATCACACAGGACACGAGCTGAGTGAGCCAAGAGCAGCAGTCTCACAGAAGCCGCTGTGTCTTCTCCTACATAGTGTAAGATCAACCCTGTGCTGGCCACCCAGCCTTGGCCTCAGCAACACTGCTTTTCTCTGAGATTGCTTCCTGTGTACATCCTTGCCTGAAAACCAACAGTTTCGGGGAAGTCTTTTTCTCCAGGACTTCTGTACTTCACAGTGACCACGCCCAGTGGGCACTCAAGGCAGCCACACTAATGGGGACGGTGACCCAGTCACCTTGACATTCCCATGGCACCTAGGAGCACAGGGCATGCAGAAATCGAAGACTGAAACAAAGCAAAACAAAACAAAATGAAACAAAACAAAACGAAATGAAACAAAACAAAAAACTGTGATCTCTTGGCAGGTTCTTGTGTCCTGAACTCCAAGGAGCAGGGTTGGGGTCACGAGAGGTTCCAGGTCAAAGTGAGGTCATTGCCTCTAGGTTTTAAGACTTGGCTTTTAGGAAAGTGAAAGGATTCGATCTCAAACTCACAGGAATCACAGAGCATCCCTGACTTTAAAACTGGAATTAATCAAGAGAATCATCCAAAAGCAAGCCAACAAACAAAACTCTACGGACTGGTGAGAAAACACGTAAAAGTCTAAACTTTGTTCAGATCCACAGAGACCTCTGACAAGTACCTTCAGAACATCTAACTAATCCTGAAGTATGCATTTCAAATCACTGAACTGATTAAGAACAAAAGAGCAACAGCGGGCTTTCCATACCAGTTCCACTCTGCTCAGTTTCAGCAGAGAGCCCGTGCAGTCTTCTTTTAATTACTATTTAGAAAGGAACTCTCCTTCATCTTTTGTCAGAGCCAAAATTCAAGAGACACTCTCTGAATCCCACAGAACCCTAACAGTTCCAGAAACCTTCGACAGGGTTCTAGCGTAGGGGTGGGTTTCCAAAGACATCGGTCTCCGTCACACTAACAGATCTTAGAAACGCCTGACCCCTCTCTTCCACCTCCACCTGCACACTCACAGTCCCCACACAGCACCCAAAGTGCTCACATGCCACGAGGACTGCTTCAGCAGGGGGATGAGGCAGGTCTTTCTACAAGAGCACCGACAGCCCTCCCGTGGTCAGTGCTGCCAAGTGTCCGTCCCCCGAAGTGACTCCCATCTTGGACAGAGGAGGTGCCTACCTGCTGCATCAATTCAGCTGCTTCGTCATCCCCGTTGCCCACACCAGGATTCTTTCGCACCACACCTGGGCCAGCCTTAGGGGTTGCAGTAGTTCTGTGGGTCGCAATGGGCCTCTGTGGAGCTGAGAAAGGAGCAGAGCTTTTTTTAAGAGGAGAAATTTCAAGACCAAAAGAACGGACGGGGCAAGAGGAGGCTGTGAACAACTGCCCTCCACAGCTGTGTAGTGAAGGGGCCCAACGTAGAGAGCCCAGTATGCAAGACAGCACTCCCACATTTGCCCAAGGTGGTTTTTATCCTGGCAGCAGAGTCAAGTACAGACTTTAGCCACCATCTTTGGTGCTGGGAATGAGTCCCTCTGTGAGGTCTTTCTTCCACTGGGGTTGAGAGGACTATCACCTGAAAGAGACACAGTCATTCTGGCGCATACAGACGGTCCACCTTAACCTAGCTCCAACCAAATCCACTAACAGGGACAACTCCATGGAGCAAAGGCAAACTTCATGCCAGGAGTGAGCTCACAGCCCCAGCTGCTGTCAGGTGCCCAAGGTTCCCCATCTGGGAAGTCAGATGCCCTCTACCTTAGAACCTCAAGCTTCTTGGCTTGGGAAGGGGAGGGTGGTAGAGACTGCTGTTACCGCTAATTACCTCAAAACCTGCACCTTGTTCACTTTTAGAAGGTGTTTAGGAGGGTTATGAGAGAAAAGCAGCACCCTGACTAGGATTTACAGACTTCTCTGTAAGTAGAGCCAAAAAAGGTAGTGAAGTTAAAACATGGAAAGAGCAGTCAAGTTAAAACAATCAAGGATGGGCTACCTTGAGGTAAATTTATCACCCATGATTTTAATCATGTATTCAGCAACTATTTTGTAAAGCTGCACATTATGCCAGGCTTAAAAATATCTGATCTTCCTGATACCCCAAACTATTCAGTAACCATAAGGCCTTTCACCCACAGGTACAGGCATTCCTCTGGGTGATTTCTAGTCTGCGTTCATCCCCAAGATTGAATGCTTACTACAAGTCTCCACTTGCCTGTTACCAGCACCTGAAATACAAAATGCACAGGGTTACCTACACAGATCCCCACTCTAAGAAGCTAACACCCAGTATTTGGAGAAATCAGAACCTTCATACACTCTGCTGATGGGAATGTAAAACGCTGCAGCCACTTGGAAAATAGGTGGTTCTGCAAAAGGTCAAACAGAGTAACCACATGACCCAAGAATTGTGTTCCACAAGTATATACCTTTGGATATATGCCAAGAGAAATGAAAACATAGGCCCACACAGAAACCTCTATAGGAGTGTTCAAAGCAGCACTACTGATAACAGCTCAAGAGTGGAAGGAACCCAAATGATCATCAAGTGGTGAACAGATACATGGTACGTGGTACGGCCATACAATGCAGTATAACTTAGCCATTAAAAACCACCAAGTACTGCCACGTGCTACAACATGGATGAATCTGGGAAACATTATGCTAAGTGAAAGAAGCCAGACACAAAGACCACATACTCTATGATCCTCTTTATGTGAAATGTCCAGAATGGGTAAATCCACAGACAAAGCAGATCAGTGGTTGCCTGGCGTTGAGGGGAAGGGAAGAGCTAGGGGAAAACGGGAAGTGACCGCGACAGGGCACACACAAGGTTTCTTTTTGGGAGTAATAAAAATATTCTAAAATTGGATGTGGTGATAGTTGAACATATCCGTAGATATACTAAAAAGAACTCAATTGTCTATTTTAAATGGACGAATTGTACGGCAAGTGAATCACATCTTAATAAAGCTGTATATCCATAAAGCTATGAAAATTAAGAGTACTCAATGTCCCTCTCTATCTACCAGATGGATCAGCCTCTCTCTCAAGGTACTATGGGATCTTAACTAATATTCTTGCTACCTTCTGGAAAAGGAGGAGTTAGCATTTGTAGAACACCTGCCCTGTCCCAAAGCATATGTGTGTTTCATGAATACATTACAGGTTTTGGGAAACCTACCAGGCCAAAACCTTCTAGAGAAGGTCTCTAAAAACCGCCTCCCAGATTCTGCTGGCATCACAGCAAGCCAAAGCCACTCAGCAGCTCAAATTTTAGGGAGGACAGGGAAGCCTGAAGTAAGCACAGGAAGCTGGTCTGCAGACAGAACGATGATGCAGAGAGCCAAGCACAGTCCCTAAGAGACCTAGGAAACTCCTTCAGTTCCTAGGTATTCACATCTGGCTGTAACTTCCCATCCTAGGGTCCTGTGAAATGTCCTCATGTTCAAACTAAAGCTCTCTTCTATGTGAGCTGACCTGAAGAATTTCTATCCCACACAAGTAAACAGTGTTGACAAACTTAAATTCATTGAATTCATTCAGGCCTCAAGAATAACCCTCTGGGGCAAGTACTGAAATTCCCACTTTATACAGAAAGAAACTGTGGGGCAGAGATGAAGTGGCTTAAACAGGGCGACAGTGACCCAAGAACACAGGTCTGCCTTGTGCCACAACCCATGCTCATACATGGCTGGGAGTGAGCTGCTTAATCTCCCAAAGCCAACAGCTGCTCAAGAGATTCTGACTGAAGGCTGAATGAATGAATACTTGGAATACTATTATTTGGAAATGGTGTTTTTGTTTTGTTGTTTTACCTGCACTGCTAGAGCTGAGAGGTTTCTTCGGTTTGTTCAGAGCTGGAGCAACAAGGGAGGGAGCCACTGCAGTTTCTTGACCTTGTCTGGCAGCTACGGGGTCATAGTCTTTTCCATCATAGTTTGCATCAAAAAACTTCTTGAACCACTGAACAAATTCAAAATTGTCCTGAAACTTTCCTTTTACTAATTTGTCCACAGGAATTATCTGCAGAGAAATATCAAGACTATTTAGCCCAAAGCAAGAGGCTTTTGGCAAGCATCAAACATGTCCATGCATCAAATCAGTATAAAGCTCTCCCAAAAGGAGAAAAAAAAATTTTTAGAGGCAAGAACTTAGTGCTAAGTAAGCCCCTGAAAGTTTATAGAGCAAGTTTAATTCAGTTTGCCTTCCACAAAGTACTTAGACCTGGCAACCACCCTCCCAGTCCGTCAAAAGGAATTAGAAAGGCAAAAGAATAAGCATCATTTGTATCATATAGAAGTCACATACACATATCCAAAGGCATCGTAAGACATGTCACTGCACTGTAAAGAGTAAATCTCCTATGCAACCTGCACGGCCACAGTGCCTATCACAAAGTATGAAACCTAGAGCACAAACCAACCACCGGTACCTACAATGAACTGTTAAAGAAAATTCTGTCATGTCAACCACATCTCAGTAAAACTGGAAAAAAAAAAAAAAAAAAAAAAATTCATCCAGGAAAAAAAAGGAAGGGGGAAAAAATACTGTCTTAAAAACTGCTCAAGGTACATAATCAGTCCCAGAACAGATTTCTACAAAACGGTTATGTTTTTCAAGTAATTCCAATCCTATTAAAATATACTTTAAGGACCCTGTAAACTTTTTTATTGTACAAGGATCGTGTTATCAGTTATGACCTCAAATTGTTGGACCGTTGGCCAGAGTGTAATTATCTTTTAACTCTTCAAGGATTCCAGTGGCAACTGTATTTTTATAAAGAAGAATGTATGTAATAATCTGAACCATATCTACCCCTCTAAGCAAATAAATACAATTTTAAGAAATTACTTTGTATGATACTGAAGCATTTACAAACAAAATGTTACATGTGGAACTCACTTCTCAATACTCCCTGACTACAGCAGGTGGGGTAAAGGTATATCTGAAACAAACTGGCCATGATTTGATAATTGCTGAAGTTCATGAGGGATCATCGTACTAGTCGCTCTACTTTTGTATGCTTTAGAAATTTTCCTTGTTGAAAAAAATAAAGCATAGGGATGTATGGGTGGCTCAGTCGGTTAAGTGTCCGACTTTGGCTCAGGCCATGATCTCGCAGTTCATGGGTTTAAGCCCCGCATCGGGCTATATGGACAGCTCAGAGCCTGGAGCTGCTTCAGATTCTGTGTCTCCCTCTCTCTCTGCCCCTCCCCTACTCACGCTCTGTCTCTCTCTCTCAAAAAATAAAATAAACATTAAAAAAAATTTAATAAATAGAATAAAATAGAATTCTATGAAAAGAAAAATTACTGCATATAATAAGCTACACCTAGTTTAAACTATGCCTGGTAACAAAATGATTTTCATTCAATACAAATGTATGTTCTATGTATTCTATAGAGACAAAACTAAAATAAAAATAAGACTGATTTCATAGCAAATACAGACCAGCGACACCAGCAAGATAATGAGTGATTACAAACTTTACTAAAAAAATGTTTTTCCCCAAAAATGACTTAAAAGAATAAACCATTCTAGGGGAGCCTGGGTAGCTCAGTTGGTTGAGTGTCTGACTCTGGCTCAGGTCATGACCTCATGGTCCATGGGTTCAAGCCCTGCACAGGCTCTGTGCTGACAGCTCAGAGCCTGGAGCCTGCTTCGGATTCTGGGCTCCCTCTCTCTCTCTGCCCTTCCCCCACTCAGTCTATCTCTCTCTCTCTCTCTCTCAAAACTAAATATTAAAAAAATTTTAATAAAAAATTTAAAAAAATAAAAGAACAAACCATTCTAATGAGGGGGGAGGGGAGAAACATTAATTTTGCAGTAATACATTATCTATTAAAACAGAGATAACATTTGTCCTTAATGAAGTCTGGTGGACTGTGTTTCTGGTACCTTCAAATATCATTGGGGGCAAAAGGGAACTTGCCAGCACCCACAAGGGATCTTCCCTATACCCTGCTATAAAAAGCAAGTATTTCTAGAATCTTCTCTATTAGAACTACTTATTCTACCATATGCTATGCTTTACAGATGTAAATCCAGGGATAAAAAGGATTAGATCTCAGACTAATAAAGATTAAACAGTATTATTAAAAAAAAAAAAAAAAATCATGAGTACAGATTTACAGGTTGATTCCTCCAAACACTAGTAACTTCAAAATAAAGGAGAAAAACAACAGGAGAACCAAGGATAGGAGGGTAGAGGGAAACTTTGCTCCCAGTAAATTCTATGTTAACTGGAGAAAAGATAACTATATGAATTGGGCTGGGGGGGGGGGGGGAGGGGAGGGGGGAAGGGGAGCAAATGTCCACTAGTAACAATTACTAGTTAAGAAACAACCTAAAAAGAAAAATCTAAATGAAAGAATAAAATTTACTTACTTTGTCAACACCCATTCTCTTAAAACCTGCTTGTAGTATTTTGAAGTTCTGGATGTATTCGTGTTCTAGCTTAGCCTGGAATTTCACTTTTTTCAGGGCAATGGAGCCAGGGAACAGCATGTCCATAAACTGACAATAGGCAGCCCCTGAATGAACAACAAGAGAATAAAATACACACTTAGGTCATTAAATGCTATGATTAAAAAAGCAGGATGAACTTTTACTCAGACTTATTTAACCCATGTACAATTCAAAAAATTGTAAATTGGACCCTACCGGGGTGCCTGGCTGGCTCCATTGACAGAGCATGCAACTCTTGATCTTGGTGTCGTGAGTTTGAGCCCCACATTGGGGGTAGAGTTTACTTCCAAAAAAAAATTAATTAATTAAAAAAATAACAAGGTAGATCTATAACACCCAAAAGCTTCATTACCACATGACTTCAAAGTCAATTTCTCAAAATCAGTAACAAGACTGGTTTCACCTAAGTTCTAACACACTTGCAATGCAGAAGCCTGTGATGAGGAGAAAAGAAATGTTTCTATGAAATTTTAAAACTATTCTTTGTAACAAACCAGCATGACAATAAAATGACCACTATAAAGAAAAATTAACACGAGTGGCACATAGGTGGCTCAGCTGGTTAAGTCCAACTTCAGCTCAGGTCATGATCTCAGGGTGTGAGTTCAAGCCCCACATCGGGCTCTGCACTGACCCTGTGGAGCCTGTTTGGGATTCTGTCTCTGCCTCTCTCTGCCCCTCCCCCAATCACGTGTGCTCTCTCTAAAAACAACTTAAAAAAAAAAAAAGAAAAGAAAAAGAAAACGAATGCCTAGAAGAGCAAAAACAGAAAGAGAGGTGACTCTGGTTTTTTGCAAGGACATACCCTCCTCTCCACTAGCAAGAGTAGGGATTTCCCAAGTACTTTAAAGATCCATCCTCTGACCTAGGTTAAATAAATGTTTTTCTAAGAGGACTGTCTCCCTGAGGTTTTACATCTCTACATAAACTTAACCCAACAGTTTATAAACAAAGTTAAATAGAAGACATTTTTGTGTTCTCCCATTTAATTTTTTTAAAGTAACTACAGACAATCATTACATAGATTTCATCCCATTTGCTTTCCAATTTCATTCCTTCCCCCCACTTTCCCATTTTTTCCCATCACCACCCCCAAAAATATTTCCTTGGTGCTTAAAATGTCCATGAATGTAACTCCTCTAATGCCTACCAGACCACACTCTCCTCAGACAGGGAAGGGTTCCCAGTGCACTGAACTGTCCCTGCAGGGCTAAAGGTTAAAGGGGCCAAAGGAGCCAACCAGGGGTAGGGACAAGAAACCCAGGGACGAACCAAGGGGCATTCTGCAGAGCGAGACTGCTGTAATACGCACTGTCAACTTACTTTAAATCAGGCCAATCTGGCTCCCGGCCAGTTCTAGCATAACAGTGCCATTATCATCATTTTTGGAAAGAAGATGCAAAGGGCAGAAGCACTTCAGTGACCACAGTGACAGTCTGAGTAGAAAGAAGCATCAGAAAGTGAAAGCCTGGTTTTCGAGGTGCCAGATTTACTTTCTTGTCCAACAAAAATATACTGAAGGAATTCTAGGTCCAGGGACTCAATTAGCAGTATTTATATTTTTAAAATAGGGACACCAAGAGCTTCCTACATTCTAGAGGACAATGACCAAGTTTCTTTAACAAACTAAGAGCATAAAGAAGGGTAATCTGTTAGATTTAAAAAGAGTCACAATTTGAGGCGGCTGGGTGGCTCAGTCGGTTGAGCGTCCGACTTCGGCTCAGGTCATGATCTCATGGCTCGTGGGTTCGAGCCCCGCATCGGGCTCTGTGCTGACAGCTCAAGAGCCTGGAGCCTGCTTCTGCTTCTGTGTCTCCCTCTCTCTCTGCTCCTAACCCACTCACATTCTGTCTCTGTCTCTCTCAAAAATAAACATTAAAAAAAAAATTAACAAAAAATAAATTTAAAAAATAAGATAAAAAATAAAAAGAGTCACAATTTACTAATTGTAATGTAAATGTGATGCATAAAAATCAGCTTAAAAAGCACATGCACATAACCCCCCCCCCCCGACACACACACACAGAAAATAATCTATTAAGCATCTATACCCACAGCACTGCTCTACCCATGAAAGGAAATTTTCTGAAACAGCAAAATAATGTGCATTTACTAAATGCACACTATTCTCAAGCCATCCATGAACTTCTGGCTAAAGTCAACCAAAACCACTTAAAAGCAGTAGTCATATGCTTCTCAGAAAAAACCTGTTTGATGAACTATCACAGTTCCTTATTTTAGAGCCAGAAGAATCCTTAGAGCCATCATAAATTTAAAAACCGAGGACGAAAAACTGTGGCCCAAGACCACAGAGGCCAGAGAGCAAGCTTAGAACCAGACCCCAGGTATCCTGAACTCCCCGCCCACTGTTCTTTTGCATAGTACCATCATCTTACATCCTCTTAGAACAACTTATAGTTGAATAAAGAAGCATTTCCTAAATGGGGAGAAAAGATATACCATGCTGCTACACTGTAGCTGGCTGAAGCAGAGAAATGATACATAAAGAAAAACATTAATTAACACCTCATAAAAATGGACAAGGTAATTGGACAATTCACAAAAGAAATATAAACACATCCGGGGATCCAGTCGAAGGCAGTTAATTAAAAAAAAAAAAAATAGGGCAAAGATTCACTTACAAAACTATGCTAACTTTATTCACGGGTGTTAAAAAAAAAAAAAATGGAAGCAACCTTTACGTCCAACAGTAAGAGCAATCAATTAGCACACCATCTTCCTGAGAAATTATGCAAGTATCCAAAATACATTTTTTGGGGGGTTGCCTGGGTGGCTCAGTAGGTTGGGTGTCTTGACTTCGGCTCGGGTCATGATCTCGTGGTTGGTGGGTTTGAGCCCCGCGTCTGGCTCTGTGCTGACAACTTGAAGCTGGAGCCTGCTTTGGAGTCTGTGTCTCCCTCTCTCTCTCTCTGCTCTTCCCCTGCTCACACTCTCTCTCTCTCTCTCTCAAAACATAAATAAACTATAAAAAAAATTTTTTTAAATACATTTTTTTATTTTGGGGGGGAACTCAAGGTTTAATATTAAAAGAAAGAGCAAGATATAAAAAACTTATCTACAAAATATCTTCATATATATAAATAGTCATTTAATATATATGTATAGAAAAATAACTAGAGAAAATACAACCTATCCAGTTAAACCATATGAAATTACTGTTTTTTAGATCAAAAATGACTAAATAGTGGCCATCTCTGGGGGATGGTACTGGATGCATTCTATCTTTTAAATATTCAATTATGTACTATGGTAAATATTACTTTAAAAATTTTTTTTGTTTTTAAGTAAACTCTACACCCAACATGGGGCTTGAACTCACAACCCTGAGATCAAGAGTCACACCCTCCACTGACTGAGCTGGCCAGGAGCCCCAGTAAATATTACTTCTATAATTAGAACACACAAAAAAAGGGGCGCCTGGGTGGCTCAGTCAGTTAGGCATCCGACTTCAGCTCAGGTCACGATCTCGCGGTCCGTGAGTTTGAGCCCCGCGTCGGGCTCTGGGCTGATGGCTCAGAGCCTGGAGCCTGCTTCTGATTCTGTGTCTCCCTCTCTCTCTGCCCCTCCCCCGTTCATGTTCTGTCTCTCTCTCTCTCTCTCTCTCTCTGTCTCAAAAATAAATAAAACGTTAAAAAAAAATTAAGGGGCGCCTGGGTGGCGCAGTCGGTTAAGCGTCCGACTTCAGCCAGGTCACGATCTCACGGTCCGGGAGTTCGAGCCCCGCGTCAGGCTCTGGGCTGATGGCTCAGAGCCTGGAGCCTGTTTCCGATTCTGTGTCTCCCTCTCTCTCTGCCCCTCCCCCGTTCATGCTCTGTCTCTCTCTGTCCCAAAAATAAATAAACGTTGAAAAAAAAAAAAAAAATTAAAAAAAAAAAAAAAAAAATATTAAAAAAAAAAAAAAAAAGAACACACAAAAAAAGAAGGCAAATGTTTAAAAGAAAAAAATTTATCAGCTGCCTTTCACAAAAGGGCTGAAAACTCCTGGCCTAGAAATGTCTCAACTGGATACAGAACAGGTTAAAAGGAGCCTGCAGTCCAGTCTGCTTTAAGAACAAAGGCTGGCAACACAAGCAGGGCCCCTCTCAGATGACTGCTGACCCAGCGATCTGTGGCAGGAGAACAGGCCCACATAATCTGTGGCCTGAAGATGTAGACGGACTTAGGGCAGAACCAGCTGTATGTCACTGAGTCAACCACGAGTCTCACCAACTGCTACGGCACCCCCCTACCAAGATCTGTGCTGCAAGCAGAGAACACGAAACAGTGCAACCCCTACTCCAAAAGCCTGCGAGATCTCAAGTGCACTGGTTCTCAATCCTTTCGGGTGCGAAGAGCCCTGAAGCATGAGACGAAAGATGTAGCCAACATTCCATGCGAGAGATGCTTGTCTATCAGAAGACTCCAGATGAAGAGCTCCCAAGGTTCTAACACATCACACGGAAAACACAATAACTACTAAATGTAAGCATGTTCAGACTTTAGAGAATAGGTGAGGCGTCAGTCATCTTAAAGGAGGAATAAAATTGGGAAAAAGAGGGCTATGAGGAGCCATTAATGCAGACATTAAAAACAGCCTTGGGCGCCTGGGTGGCCCAGATGGTTAATCGTCCAACTCTTGATTTCTGCTCAGGTCATTATGGGTTCAAGCCCCATGTGAGGTTCTGTGCAGATGGTGCAGAGCCTGCTTGGGATTCCCTTCCTCACTCTGTCCCCTTCTGTCTCCCTCTTTCTCCCACTCCCACCCTCTCTCAAAATAAATAAACTTAAAAAAAAGAATCAGCCTCAAGGGGCCCCTGGGTGGCTCAGTTGGTTGAACATTCGACTCTTGATTTTGACTCAGGTCATGATCCCAGCTTCATGTCGGGCTCCGCGCTGAGCACGGACCCTGCTTAAGATAGTCTCATTCTCTCTCTCCCTCCCCCTCTCCTTCCCCCCCCCCCAAAAATGAACATTAAAAAAAAAAAAACTTTCTCTCTGCCCCTCTGCCCCACTCACATGCACTCTTTCTAAAAACAAAAAAATTGACAATAAATTTCATATATTAAAAAAAATAATAAATAAATAAATAAAAATTTAAAAAAAATTTAAAAATTTAAAAATCAGGCTCAAGTTATTTTAACATGGGAAAAACAATCCTATTTTAATTTTAAAAGCAGGAAACAAAACTGTCCAACACATACATGCGCTTGTACTTGTTATTTAATTTAAGGGTCTGTAAGAACAAGAGACTGGAAAGAAACCAAATGTCCACTGACAGGGGACTGCTCTGAGGAAACTAGGTCTTACACAGACAAAAAAGAAACCAAAGTGGCATCAGCTATATGGATATGAAACACTTTGGAATATATAATGTGATTAACACATGCTACCATCTGTGTAAAAAGGAGGAAAAGAGAACACACACTCATAAAATATGGATGGATGTTTCTGCCTGTACATATACCCTCTCTCTGGAGCAAAAATGGGAGTGACTAGTTGACAGAGTTAGAAGGAAACTTTTCAATTTATCTTTTTTTATCTTTGTTTATCTTTTTGTTCCTTTTGAATTTTAAACCACTTTGAAACCTTCAGTTATTCAAAAAATAAAAACTATGTATACAGTGTATGTCGATTATGTTTAACGCTTATAGGAAAGTACTGAAAGTACAGCTAAAATGAATGACTTTGGGCAAGTTGCTTAACTATGCCTCAGTTTCTCCACATATAAAATGGCGATGACAGCCCTTATCTCCCAGGTTATATATGTAAAGCACTCTGGAAAGTGTCTGGCCTATGATAAGTGCTCAATAAATAAAGCCATAATTAAGGGGGAAAATACATCTAAAAGAGAACAATGACTATCACTAATTGTGACATTACAGCAAATTATGGTTTTCTTAATGTTCCATAAGGAAGACCTAAATTACTTACATTAGAAAAAAATTTCTTGAGGCATCTGGGTGGCTCAGTCAGCTGAACGCCCAACTTGGGCTCAGGTCACGATCTCACAGTTCATGAGTTCAAACCCGGCACTGGGTTCTGTGCTGTCAGCTCGGGGCCCGCTTCAGATCCTGTCTCCCTCTCTCTCTGCCTCTCCCCCGTGCACGTGCGTGTGCACACACACGCACACTCCCCCCTCTCAAAAATAAACATTTTAAAAAAAAGAAAAAACTTTATCTTTTTTGTTTTAATTACAGCAAAGAAAAATCAAGGAGGCGCTTGAAGAGTCAGGCAAAAAACTGGAAGAGATACTTTCTTGAACAGAGTTGTGACTCAATAAACACGGTCTCAGGGCACCTGGGTGGCTCAGTCAGTTAAACAACCAACTCTTGACTTCAGCTCAGGTCATGATTCCAGGGTTGGGCTCTGCACTGAGCATGGAGGCTGCTTAAGATTCTCTCTCTCCCTCTCCCTCTGCCCCTAGCCCCCACTCAGGCACACTCTCTCTCTTAAAAAAGAAGAAGGGGGGACTGGGGTCTCTGAGAAAGGCTGTAGACCACTGTAGTATGAGAGAGTGGGGGCAGGGGAACCCGAAGGGAACGTGTGCCTAGTTAGGCCACTGTGGCAGCACTAAGCAAACTGAAAAGGGGCGGGATCCAAAGCATCCCTCAGAAGACATACTGCACTTGGTGAATTAGCCTCTTTTGAGGCCTGAAACACTAGAAGAACAGTGGAATCATGGCTCCAAATGAGTGTCTGGAAAACCTGAGGAGAAAAAGTGGAGGAGGCCTGGCTAGGGGCGTGGTCACACTCGGAGCAGCATGAGCAAGCCTGACAGGCTGTTTAGAGAAACTCGAGGGCTCCTGCAACCAGCTGAGGAAAAAGGAAATCTAGCATTTGCCAGGGACTGTCTGCACACCTCACACCTTTCCTACTCTGTGCAGCACAGGAACCATGGAGGAGGCCAGGCTAGAGAACAGAAGACAATTAGAGAAAGCGGAGACGAGAACATTCAGTGAGGGCCACTCTACAGGTTCAAAGCACCACGCTGGACCCTTGGAAACATGCAGAGGGGCCTGAATATGGAACAGAGGACTGGTTGACAAAAAGCAACCAGCATCCCCTCTCTGACACAAGCAATCCCTCATCCAAATTATTCTCTGTGATTAGGGGTTTTTCCTTGATGGCTGTTCTTCCAAAATACTTGATGACTAGTTCTCAAAAACAGGGAGACTATGAAATGGAAATACATCTTGAAACAACCTGACAACTCTGTCTCTGAAAGTTATCCTCGCCTTACCTCACAAGAGCCAAGCAAGGCTTGTTTCACTGTTGGGACAGGGAGGAGGGTGGGGGGTTCACAATGTTGACAAAACTTGGCCATTTCACAGGCAACCGGCACATTAGTTGTGTAGGAACACAGAGCTTTGCCCTCTCCAGAGAAAAACCTATCCCTACCCTTCTAGGCTTGTATTTGGAAGAAAATTCTAGTCAGCTTGATGCTAGGCTTATCAGAGGTGAGACCAGGAGGGACCAGGCACCAGCTTTGGTTAAAGGCTACTGGGAGGCTGCTTAGGCCTTGGGAAATTCAAGAGTCTGAGGAAGCTCACTTTCTCTATGACTCCAATCCCCTGGCAGCAGGCCTTCTCCAGGGACACGGTTTCTGCGGCTCATCCTGTTTGGTCTCATACTGAAAGCCGAGACCTGGTTTTCTAAGCATCGGGGTGAAACACAATGCAAACATCTGCATACTTGGAGAGAACTCCTAAACAGCTCTCCAGAGGAAAACTAGCTACGAATGAATAAAAGTTTGTTTACAAGTCACGGTTAAGTGTCCTGCACTTAGCACTTTCTGCTAGGGAAAAGCACTTTATCTAGGGTAAGAAAAACGGCAGGCAGCTTACAAAGTGGAAATTCTTCACAGGGGTTTTTAATGAGACAGTATCACTATAATTAATGATATGTAATTCACATTTGTTTAATTCTCTTCCAAATGCTTCTTTTTAAAAAAATTATCACGTATGCAGCAGAGTGTAGGCTCTGTGGTCAGAAAGATGTGGTTTCAAAACCAGGCTCTGTAATGCATAAGCTGTGCCCCACGGGCAGTCTCCTCTCTAAGACAAGCATGCACCCTCCCCAGAGAGATCTACGCTCACCTCCAGAGTCTGGCAAGAATCAGTATCTGAGAGCTATTTTTACAGACGAGCCTCAGAACAGCCCAATAGGTGGGCCTGGTCCTACTTCCCTAGTTTACAGATGAGGAACTAGAACGTGGAGGGGCACGTCCAAAATCACATGGCTCAGAGCAGACTGAAGCCTCGTCATGCCCAGTCCTATCCACAGCAGCTCCCTGTCTGAATGAGATAAATCTGGAGCCAGATCATATATGTACCACTTATCTACACATGAAAAGAGTTCTCATTTTCCAATTGAGTAAGTGAAATACACCTCAGAGTATATATATGGAAAGAGATAAATTTTAGGGAGAAATTGCTGGTGAAAAAGCTGGCCCCAATGAAAATTAGGATGACCTCATCCCCACATTAGTCACAAATCACGGGGCAAACAAGTGCTTTAAGAGCCTCAAACAAATGGGGATGCGGTGATGGGACTGAGGAAGTGAACGGAAACCAGGGGAAAGGCAGCACAGATCTAAGGCTGACAACCTGTGCCCACACCCAACCTGTGCCCACTACGACTGAGAAACAAGCGTGACTCCTAGGCACCATTTCACTACAGAGCTTTACATGAAGCCTTCCTCTGACCACCTGTAAAACCCAGATTAAACATCCCAGGGGATATAACAAGCCAAGCAAGTGAAACTAAGAGCAAGACTAGAACCTAGCTATAAAATAAGGAAGTACAGAAGCTGAATTCATTTAAAAACAAAAAAACACATATATGAAAGCAGTCATTTTATTTTTAATGTTTATTTTTGAGAGAGAGAGAGACAGACAGACAGACAGAGTGTGAGCGGGGGAGGGGCAGAGAGAGAGAGGGGACACAGAATCCGAAGAAGGCTCCAGGCTCTGAGCTGTCCACACAGAGCCTGACACAAGGCTCGAACTCACGGACCGAGAGATCATGACCTGATCTAAAGTCAGACGTTTAACCAACTGAACACCCAGGTGTTCCTGAAACCAGTCAGTTTAAATCAATACAAATGGCACCACTAAAGGAAAAGTCTGGAGAGCAAGTAGGGCATAGGAGCTGAAGAATATCGGCTCTTGATTTAAACAAAGGTTCAAGTCTCAGTTCTGTTCTTGGTTGTCTAACTGGGGACTTATTACTCAATTTCTCTAAGCCCATTTCCTCATCTGTAAACTGAGGTTAATAAGCATCTCTACCTCATGAAAGTATAGTGAGAGTTACACAAAGAGATATTGGAAAAACATTTACGTGACCCTGGCATGTAAGCGTTCAATTAAAGGACCCCTACTGTTACTACCATGAGAAGCTGAGGGTTCTAATTCTCTACCCCACAAACGAGATTAACAACTGAAGGAGCAGCAGAATACACATCTCATCCTTCTGGCATATTTTTGACCCCACCTCCTATCTGTAGTAGATCCAGTTTTGGTAACCCCAACACAATCCTTATCATGTCAGGACAGTCAGGAGCAGGTAGCACAACCCTCAAAAGGTGAGACAGAAAGTCTTCAGGGGACATAGAAACCAGTAACACCTTCAAGAAAAATAATTACCAAGAGCCTGAAGTTCATACCCTTTAATCTAGTAATTCCATTTCTAGAAATCACTATGGAAAAATTAGAAACCACCTAAATGTCCCCAGTCAGGAAGATGTTAAACAACTCCAGCATATCCAAAGAAATAGTACATAGCCATTAAATTTTTTTTTTAATGTTTATTTATTTTCGACAGAGAGAGAGACAGAGCATGAGCGGGGGAAGGACAGAGAGAGAGGGAGACACAGAATCCGAAGTAGGCTCCAGGCTCTGAGCTGTCAGCACAGAGCCCCACGCGGGGCTCAAACTCACAGACTGTGAGATCATGACCTGAGCCAAAGTCGGATGCTCAACTGACTGAGCCACCCAGGCGCCCCGTACATAGCCATTAAAAATAAGTCATTTTTCAGAGCACCTGGGGGCGCTCAACTGGATAAGCATCAGACTTCAGCTCTGGTCATGATCTCATGATTCATGAGTTCAAGCCCCACATCAGGCTCTGTACTGTCAGCACAGAGCCTGCTTCGGATCCTCTGTCCCCCTCTCTCTGTCCCTCCCCCACTTGTCCTCATTTTCTCTCAAAAATAAACGTTTTAAAAAAAAATAAGTCATCTCTTGGGGTACCTGGCTCAGCTGGTTAAGCAGATGGCTCTCGGTTTGGGCTCATGTCATGCTCTCACGGTTTGTGAGTTCAAGCCCTGGGTCGGGCTCTGTGCTGACAGTGCAGAGCCTGCTTGGGATTCTCTCTCTGCCCTTCCCATACTCATGTGTGCATGCATGCTTTCTCTCTTTCTCAAAATAAATAAATAAACTTTAAACAACAAAGTCATTTTTATGACAGTGAATGACACCAGAGAACATTCACAACATAGTTAACTGAAAAAAGCTGGGACATACACAAATATATATATGTGCACATTAAAGTGAAAGCAAACCCCAAGAGCAGTTTTCTCTGAATACTGAAACTATGGGCATTTTTTATTTTCTTCTTTTCAGTTTTCTAAATGTCAATTAGTATACACAAAAACAAAACATGTTTTTGTTCTTGTTTTAAATCATTACCTCTCCGCGAAATCCTTGTTAAACAACAGTTCAATAAAACTGTGGTTGAGGTGGCATTTGCAGGTCTTTGGTCTTGTGCTACTTGGGAATAAGAAATGCCACTGATAAAATATAAAACTAGAACAATTATAATTTCCATCTTAAAATAAAATATTTCAAATCTGGACGCACAAGCATGCAGATGGAAAAGCCGGGCTAGGCAGCAGGCGGCAGGATGTAGAGATGGTGGCACGCGGGCCAGAAGCACCCTCTCAGCACAGTTCCTTCTAGAAGTGGAACTAGGGCAGGGTTGACACAGAACCTGAACCAGTGGCCTCTGCAGTCAGATACAGGCCTGTGCATTCCTAAAGGACCTGCAGGCTTTCCTGGAAAAATGGCGTAGTGGATTTCTCTTACCTGAACACAACTGTTCGATCTTTGTCAGATTCAGCTGCAGAGACTCATTGATCCAGGCCAGCATGTCATGTCGACTTAGGTTATCACTGGTGACGGACGTTGAGTATACGTTCACTGCCATCTTCTACAGGTGAGGAAGCAGGTGAGGAAAAGAGAAGGGCTTACATTATTAGGCATGCAAGGGAGAGCAAGCCATTTCCTGGAGAGTCACCCAAACCTGTAGTACACAATTTTTAAGCTTCGCATTCTTCCCCAAGAGGCCAAATCAAACACTACGATTCCACCCCAGCTTGGAGTGCCACACACACAGAAGCATGACCCTGGATGAATTGCCCAACACCCACCAGCCTAAAAGTTAGGCCCCATTCTAACGTGATTTGTATAAGATTTGAAGATAACAAAGACACTATATAAAGAGATGATTAAATGCTTTATGAAGGAAGGCTAATGCATGAACAAGAATGTTCTCTGTTCAGAAAATGTCAGTCCAGGGGATCCTGGGTGGCTCAGTCGGTTAAGCATCCGACTATTAATTTCGGCTTGAGTCATGATCTCACAATTCATGGGTTTGAGCCCCGCATTGGGCTCTGTGCTGACAGTGCAAAACCTGCTTGGGATTCTGTCCCCCTCTCTCTCTGCCCCTCCCCCTGCTCGCATGCTCCCTCGTTCACTCGCTCTCACTCTCTATCCCCAAATAAGAAAGAAAGAAAGAAAGAAAGAAAGAAAGAAAGAAAGAAAGAAAGAAAGAAAGAAAGAAAGAAAGAGAAAATGTCAGTCCAAACTTATCCATTACCATATCAAAATGTTCACAGAAGTTTCCTTCAGAGTGGGCTTTTCTCTTTTAATGTTTATTTATTTATTTTGAGAGAGAGAGAGAGAGAGAGAGAGAGAGAGAAAGCACATGCTTGAGCAGAGGAGGGGCAGAGAGAAAGAGAAGGAGAGAGAGAATCCCAAACAGGCTCTGAGCTATAAGCACAGAGCCCAATGTGGGGCTGGATCCCACGAACTATGAGATCATGACTTGAGCCAAAATCAAGAGTCAGACGCTTAACTGACTGAGCCACCCAGGCACCCCCAGATGGTGGGCTTTTATTAATTCCTCTTTTTGGTTTTCACTATTTTCCATATTTTCTTTAAAGACTATATCCACTTTTCTAATCAAACAGTAAATAAAACTTTTCAAAACCCTAAGTACTACAAACATGTTGGGAAATAACCTTACAGTGAAGAGACCTTGCTGCTATTCTCTGCTAAACCACCTGGGGACAGGAAGACATCTAAGGAGCTTCACAGACCCTTGTCATTTACCCCGACAACTCCCTGCAAGGTTCACCTCGTTCTCCTCATTTTACAGATGAGGAGAGAGGCTCAACATAGAAACCCTGGGAATGGCAGCCAAACCTGTCCAGCCCCACCATCCACATTCTCTCCCAGCCACTAGAAAATGCTGCCCCTCAACCTTCTGCTAGGCTTTCGGGTGCAAAACAACAAACACACAGAAACACAGTAACTTAAAATGCTATTAAATGTGGATGCCATCATCATCCTCATTCAGTCAACAAATGTACACCAAGCACTGTTCAAGGGCCAAAGAAATGGAAAAGCAAGAGAAACAAGTTGTCTGCCCACCGGTAGTTCACGCTGTAGTGGTGGAAATCTGACACAGACCAAACCCACAAACAAATGTCATTTCCCATCAACCATTTAGGAAATAAGGGTGGTGGGGAATGTCGTCAGGGAAAGCCTCTCTGACTTGATGTTTGAGCTTAAGATTCAGAAGGACACAGCCACACTGAGATGTGAAAGGTGGCTGTGGCCCAGCAAGCAAGGAGAGCAGGAACAGAAGAGGAAAAAGAAATTAAGACGCCAGATCACGTCAGGACTCCGCAGGCCAAGGTAAGGAGTTTCGATTTCATTCTGTAATTGTTAAAGAATCCATTGTGGGGATTTAAACAGGGTAGAATCACACTCTCATTTAAGTCTGTGAAGGGGTTCAGGGCAGCCCCCAACCCCACGCCCCGAGAACATGCCACTTTGGCATGTGGATTATTTTGAGCTGAAGGCACTCAAGACCCCGTGTGCACAAAAAACTTTTGTCCCTTCCTTAACCACACAGAAGAATCTAAACTGGGGGTCTTTCCCAGGAAAAAGGGTTATTAGCAGAGATAAATGTTATGAGTGACCCATCTGTATGGTAGGGCAAACACCTAATTACCTGCTCTTATCGCCCTGTGAAGTGCATTCCTTTCCTCTGAAATCCCAGACCCCTCCTTAGAGGAACATAGACCTCATTTTGCCTGTCTTTGGAATTCCCGTGACCATGCAAATTCTCCATACATACACCTACTAAATTTGATTTTCTCCTGTTAATCTGTCTCATGTCAATTTGATTCTTAGTCCAGCTAGAAGACCCTTGAAGGGGACAAGAATTCTCATTCCCCGACATGTGAAAAAGACCAAATGACTTAACTGCTGGTAGAGGACTGTGGGAAAGGAAAACTCAAGCAATGTGAGTTAAGGTCAGGTTAATCCAGACCGAATGAAATCTCTGGGCAATTACCAGGAGGACACACAACGAACTATAAAGAACTGGATTTCATAGTGACCTTGACACTTAGAATTTCTCTCATTTCCTGAGACATCAATATTACCAACTGGGGAAACAAAAACTCAAAGCAAATTTGCAGCCATCATGAGACCTCATGCTCTCTCGTGGCACTTCCTTCCATCCACCTCGTGCCTACTACATGAGCTGGTTTTCCCACACCGGTTTCCTGCAAGCCTCATGAGTCATAGAGCTACCGAATGAGAGGGCTAGAAGAGACAGTGATCTAACCCAACCAATCCCCTCTTTATGAGCAGGGGTGACTAAGGGTTGGCAGGATAAATAACTCATCAGGTCTGTGCTCTCACATCCCATATTCACCTATCCCCCACAGCACTTGGCACAGTGCCTTGCACACAGCGGGCACGCAATAAATGCTATTTGTTTTCAGGTGGGCAGGACAGTGTCAAAGGCAGAAAACTGTATCCATGTACACTTTTTTCAGAAAGCAAACCGTCAACGCTCTTGAGCTTTTAAATTCAGATGATAAAACCATTTTATACAGGAAGCCAACACAATTTAATTCCTGACTCCACTGGGAAATTAATTCCTGATCCCACAGTACTTCATTCAAATCTCTATGATAGGTATTATTACATTGGATTGTCATTATCTCTTCATTTCTGAATCATTTCAGATTTGGGCCAGGAGGCAATATGCTCTATGAAAAGAGCTGAGGATTTCCAACTAAGAAGACCCGGGTTTGAGTGTGAGGCTGTCGCTCTTTCCCTGTATGACCCAGGGCAAGGTACTTAACTTCAGTACACCTCAGTTATCTTACGAGGGAATGCCACCTATCTAAAAATTACGATGTGAGGTTTAAATGAGGTAAGGTACATAAAATCCTCAGCGTGGTATCTGACACATACCAGGTATTAAACAAACAAGATCCAGGCAGGGAGGGGCCTTGTCTCACTCATCCTCCTACCTGCAGTGCCAAAAACAGTGCCCAAGACCTGCCCCACTATCTCTTATCCCCATCCACTGCAGCAGCCTTCAAATTAGTCTCACTGCTTCAATCTGTCCTTACACAGCAGCCGCAAAGAATTTTCTGAATCATAAATCCGATCAAGTGTCTCCCCCGTTTAAAATCCCTGAATGAATAAATGTAACGCATATTGTGTGCAAAACACTATTACCGAGGACCAAGGAGAGATACATGCAAACAAAAAGCACAGTCACAGGCTAAGCACTTGTAATCTATTTTGGCCACATTCATACACACTGCGGGTATTGTATGTGTCATGCTACCATAAAATGTAAGCAGCTGGTTAAGCCACGTGTGTCTCCTGACCACACCCCAGCTCAGAAAACGTTAATGGCCTTTCATCATCATATAATTTAAAACTCTTTCATTAGCAGTACATTAATACCTGGTCCCATGTGCTCCGCAAACTCTGCAGCCACTAAATACATGGGGTCAGGCACCCTGTGGACATGCAATAAACATCCACTGACTCAACCAATTAATTGGCTCTTCCAGGCAGTCAAAACAGAGCCTAGTTCTCAGAGCTACAGCTACCTACAGCTTCCCCCCGTAAGAATTCCATTGCTTGGCTTCAATGGCACACCCCATGACCATCATGCAAGCCTCACCTTTAGAAGGCTCCATGATCCAGGTTTCAACTGCCTTGAAAAAGCTCTTTAACCTCCCCAGGTATCTGTCCTCCTTCACAGTTCTCCTTGCAGGTTCTGAAACCCATTCTGATCGGATGCTGGCTGAGGAGCACCCTATTACTTCCAAGGCACCATAGTGAGCCCTATGGAAAGGGGGAGGGAAGGTGCCACCAGACAAAAGCCGTGTGACCCTTTCTGGATCACAAATGGCTCACCTGTGAACGGTGAACAATACATTCTGCACAAGGTGGTGGTGAGGATTACATGAGATCTAAGTGAAAACACTTCAATGAAAAGCACATCATGTCTTGAGCTTCTCTGTGTGCCAGAAACTGTGCCAGGCACTTTGACACACCACCACAAGGGGCACGTTGCTATGAAACACACTAGCTCTCAGGAAGGTAGCATAATACAGGTGTTGAGAGCCTTGACTCTTGCATCACAGATGTGGCTTCAGTCAATTGCTGGACAGTATAAAGCAAATCACTTGACCTCTCAGAGTCTCAGTCCCTTATTTGTAGAAAGGAACACGGGATTGGGGAGCCTGGGTGGCTCAGTCGGTTCAGCACCCAACTCGTGGTTTCAGCTCAGGTCATGACCTCACGGTTCATGAGTTCCAGCCCTGAGTTCCAGCCCCGGGTCAGGGCTCCGTGCGGACAGTGAAGAACCTGCTCAGGATGCTCTCTCCCCCTCTCTCTGCCCCTTCCCCGTGTGCACATGTGCTCGTGCTCTCTCTCTCTCAAAATAAATAAACTTAAAAAAAAAAAAAAAGAACAAGGGGGCCTGGGTAGTTCAGTTGGTTAAGCTCTGACTTTGGCTCAGGTGATGATCTCACAGTTTGTGAGTCTGAGCCCCACATCGGGCTCTGCTGACAGCTCAGAGCCTGGTGCCTGCTTGGGATTCTTTGTCTCCCTCTCTCTCTGCCTCTCTCTGTCTCCCTCCCAAACTGTCTCTCTCGCTCTCTCTCAAAAATAAACATTAAAAGATTTTAAAAAATAAACATAGGATCTCTTAGAGATAGTGTGATATTAAATGATACAATGCCACAGCAAGCACTTAACACAATACCTGGCACATAGCAAATGCCCAACTAGCAAATAGCTATTATTATCAAATTCTATCGCTTCTTGGCCTTTTGGCTAAGATCAAGTGTATTATTATCACAATTCTTACAGCACCCCAACAGGAAGTGAAAGCCAGGTTTAGTGTACCTTCCCTTCATGCCTCAGGATCTTCATCTTCAAAATGGGGCAGAGGGTGAACTCTGACCTGAAGCACCTCAGGGCAGCTGTGAAGCAGGGACTGGAAAAGCACTGTTCCTATCACCCTGTTATACTGTCTTCATAGTAATTATATGAAATTATCCCGAAATTATCTTGTCCATATATTCATTTTCTTATTTCCTATCTGTCTCCCCACCACAAGGCAGACGCCTTTGCCTCCTGCTCCCGGGTTATAGCCAACGCTCAGCACAACACCTAGTACTTAGTAGGCGCTCAACAAATACCGCATGAAGAAAGGAAGGAGTCCATTGAGCTGGCCTACTTCTTGCCCCATAATGTGATAAAAGCTTTCTGTAGTCTTACCATTGTCCCCGTTTTACAGATGAGGAAACTAAGGCCGTGAGGTTCCAGCACCTGCCCAAGGTCGCACCGCAAAGAATGGAACCCAGGTCTGAATTCAAAACCGAACGCTTGACCACCAGGCGACAGCTTCCTACGGTGGGGGTCCCCAGAGCTCCTAGCAGGATTCACTTCAACCACACACACCCCCTTACCCGGACTGGCCAACCCGGAACCGCCCGCTACCGCTGTCCCGGTCCCACACCTAGGCCGCGGCCCAGAAGCCCCCACGCTACCGAGGGGCAGCCCCCACTTCCGGCCCGAGGCCCCGCCCATGGCAGAACTCGGCGCGCGCCCCCAGCCCAGTCCGCGCGCGCCGGGTCACGGCCCCGCCCTTCCCCCACCCGACCCGATCTGCACGGCCTCGAGGAGCGGCCCAGGCATTGCCCGCAAGGCCCGCCGGTGCCTGCCCGGCCCGAAGCCCACCCGGCCACCCCCTGGCCGCCGCCCCGTGCCCACTAGCCGGCTCACCGGCTCTCGGCGGGACCGCGTCCACTGCCTGTGCCCGGCTTCGGTTCCGTCTTCGTCTCGTTCAAACCGCCCGACCCCGCCCGCCCGCCCGCGCGATGACCTCACACGCACCCCCCGCCCCGTTACGCGCAGACGTACAGGCTCGTCAGTCCCCGCCGGCTCCTTTTATAGAGAGGGACTGAGCCGCGCGCCAGGGGCGGGGCCCGGCCAGTGATAGACTGCTCGGGCGCCCCGGGGGCGGGACGCCGGCTGCCAGGGCAATCAGCCACGTGGTCTGCCGAAGCCAATGAGATCCCGCCCCAGTCCGGGTTTGCCTGCCTAGTAGGAAGAATCCAGTTACAAATTCCCCACCCCAGGAGCCAAAAAAAAAAAAAAAAAAAAAAAAAAAATCGGTATTACAATGAATTTCTACAAAAATGGGCTATTGGATAATAAAGATACTTGGTAGGAGCTTTGAGGAAAGACTTAAAAGTCACCTCAGAGACACATCCTGTGAACACTCTGTTATGACCCTGTGATCGCATCATCCGTTTATTTTCTTCTCAGTGCCTATGAAGTCCTCGTGTTTATTCGTTTATGCCTTTGTCTGCCTTTCCTTAAGTTCCACAAAAGCAAGGATCTTCTCAGTCTGTGTCCCACTGCCTGACTTTGCTGAAAGAATGAGTTACACCCACTTTAAAGAAGAGGAAGCTGAGGCTCAGAGATTGACTTGCCCAGCATCACAGAAGCTGACCCAGGTTTTGAGCTGGGTTTTGGCTAGGTATCATTTATTCATGTGTCCCACAAATATTTATTTTTTCTGATCAATCAGGCCCTAGGTATTTCATAGTAAGCAAAAACCAGACATAGCCTCTGAGCTTTTAGTTGTGTGTGTGTGTGTGTGTGTGTGTGGTTTTTTTTGTTTGTTTGTTTTGTTTTGTTTTTTTTTAAAGTAAGCTCTGTGGGGGCGCCTGGGTGGCTCAGTCGGTTAAGCTTCAGACTTCCGCTCAGGTCGTGATCTCACGTTGTTAAGTTCCAGGACAGCCTGGCGCTCTTTGTTCAGAGCGTGGAGCCTGCTTGGGATTCTGTGTCTCCCCCTCTCTGTGCCCCTCCCCCTGATTGTGCTGTCTTTCTCTCTCTCTCTCTCTCTCTCTCAAAGATCAATATATATATATATATATATATATATATATATATATATATATATAAAATTGAGGTATGTAAGCTCTAGGCCCAAAGAGGGGCTCAAACTCGACCCAAGTTAAAAAGTCGCAGGCTCTACCAACTGAGCCAGCCAGACGCCCCTAGCCTCTGAGTTTTTTTTGTTGTTTTATTTTTTTTTTAATGTTTATTTATTTTGAGAGAGAAATAGAACAAGCCAGAGAGGGTCAGAGAGAGGGAAATTCTAAGCAGGCTCTACACTGTCAGTGCAGAGCCTGATGTGGGGCTCGAACTCACAAACTGTGAGATCATGAGCTGAAAACAAGAGTAGAATGTTTAACTGACTGAGCCACCCAAGTGCCCCTAGCCTCTGAGCTTTTAAAAGTTTCCAGTCTGAGTGTTACTCAGGAGGGTGCTAGCCAAGATTATCTGGGTCAGATTAAGCCTTGACTGCAAAAGGGCAGAGAATAGTGAAAAAAAAAGTTTCTCTCCAGCAGGAAAAATAGCTTTGAAGACTTCAACATGGGTTTTTAAGCAATTATTTTAACATGGGAGTGATCTCTTTATTGCAGGTAGAATATGTGAGTCCCCTCTCCAAAAACAAAACAAAAAGTATGACTTCAAGGCCTAAACTTTCCAAACGTATGACAAGTTTACTGAGCTAAAAACTGGTGTTGGGAGGTCTCGGCTGCTTTAGGCACTTCACAAGCTCAAGGGAGAGAAGACTACAAAACTAAGTTATAACACAGTGTACTTTGTGCTAAGATAAATTCTCCTATCTAGCCACAGGGAAGGAGGACTCAGATCAGGAAAGGGCTTCTAATCCTGCCTTGAATGGGGGCAAAGAAGGCTTCCTGGGAGACTAAGAACCGGAGGACTAGTTTGGCAAGGAGGCTGTTCCGGACAGCATGTGCAAAGACTCAGAGTAAATATCACCAACTCCAGGAATGCCCACCTGTTTCCCTTCTGCGATGCTGAGACCTCAGGATGAACCAAGGCTCAGAGAGGACACTAGGTTATAAGGCCTGAAACACTGGGATTTATGCATGGCTCTGTATATTTCACAAGTTTCAAAAATAAATAACCAAGGGCAATGCGTGGTTCTAGAATGGATACTGGATCAGAAAATATATTTCTGCAAGATCCCTTCCACGGGACTCTGGGGTGCCAGATCCCAAAGCCACCCCCGTCAATTCTCCCTAACAAGGAGCAAGGGGACCCTAACATGATCGAGGGGTGGGGGGGGTGGGGGTGGCGATGAACACAACTTGAACACAAGATGTTGTTGCATCATCAGCCCAGCACCCGGGGGATTATTGCCCTGCTCTTCCTTAAGACTTTAATACATGAATAAATATCGGATGTCACCATCACTACCAGCACCCAGGCATTAACACTGCGTTGACTAGTGGCTTTTGTTATCACAAAGCCATCCCGTACACATGAGGGCTTACTACATGCGAGGCACCAGACAAAGCTCTTTACCCAGATCATGCCCTTGAACACTCACAGCAGCCCTAGGAAGTGGGCAGGATTTATGCTCCTTACCTGCTAAAGATGTTATCTTCCTGGATAGAGCTCCAGACAACTGGAAGACTGTTCCAGAAAAGGCCTACAGGTAACACGAGGTCCAACCCCTTCCCCCAGATCAGAATGTTCGTCGCATTTTCCCCCTTGCCGTCGGGCCAGGGATCATGGAGACACCAACCTAGCCCCCCATCTCGTTTAAAGAACAGCTCCGACAGCCCCTCCAAAGCCAACCCCCAACCTGCCCCACAAATGGACCAGGCCATCCAAGAGCCCCTCACCTGGAGGGCTAGTCCACCTCCTCTCTTGGGGATTCGAGGCCGGGGCTGTTTATTTCGCTTCATTCTGCCCTGGTATTCGGTGCAGCACTGCACACCAACCCGGCTTAATAGGGCAGCCGAGGCCCCTGGGACCTCAACACCTCAGGAGTGCCAGCCCGCTTGCTAATTGCCAACCGTCTCACCATGGTGTCTTGCAAAACGTTTCTCATCCCCCATTCCAACAGTGGCCTTAATAAGGCCCACAACTACAGTCATGGAGGTGGCCAGGACTAGAACACTTTTTACAGGAAGAGGCTTATATAGTTGCCACGTGCAGCTGATGTTCAATTGACTCATTGCATGTGCAGCCGTTTACAAACCTTTTTCCCTCGGCAGGCATCAGCTGACCAAGATGAACCTCGGGAGAGGCACTGAAATTTTTCACTGGCTTCTAGTCCCTGACCAAAGGCTAGATCTAGTAGATCTAGTGATAGGACTATGGCATGATGGGCTGGGGTATTGGGACACCTGGCTGGCCGGCTGGGAAAGTCCTGCAGAGCAACGGGGATACTCTACCCAAAGAGGTGCGGCCACAGGTTAGATTCCTAGGGCCATTACCGTGAGTCCTGTGACTGAACAGGGACAGGACAACTTGGGAGTAGTGCCTCCGGGTGCAAGGGATTCCAACCAAGGTGTGGAGAACCGGGAGAAGCAGCCTTGGGATTCTGGAGTCCTTAATCATCTTGATCAGCTACCCAAGAGCTATAAGAAACAGCCTGGAGGGGTGCTCGGGTGGCTCAGTCCATTGACTGTGACTGTGACTGTTGACTTTGGCTCGGGTCATGATCCCAGAGTACTGGGACTGGGCCCGGCATCAGCAACAGGCTTGAGTGTGGAGCCTGCTTAGGATTCTCTCTCCCACTCTCCCCGGCTTGCATTCACTCTCACTTCTACCCTGTGCTTGCTGCGTGAACCAAGGGCCTACTTCGACTCCCACCTGTTCCACTGGAATCAGGCCCTCCCACGTCCCACCCATCTGACCTGCAAAAGAAGGGACACCAGACTGTTAGAGAAATACTGATTTTAATTCAACATAAGGTAAACTCTAGGCATCTGTCATTTTTCAGCCTAAAAATTAGCAAGACTGTTGAAACAAGGCACAATTTTCCCCCATACTTGTTACGTGGCTCCAGTTACAAAAAAAAAAAAAAACTTTTTATGAAAATGTTAAAACATAAAAATAGAAGTCTGTGATTTAAAAAAAAGTGTATAAAAAAATTCCCACAAAACCTGTCAACGTTGTTCCTTATTCTACAAAATAGCACCAGTAAGAAGAGTAAAAGGTGTTAAAAACCATTACGACAGCATTTCTGAAATGCAGCTTTCCCGACCTCCCATTCCCCCTAAAAACAACTTCTCATGGAATACAAAAGGACTTTAAAATCTCTGGAAGGAGGGTCGAGCTTTTATTGCAGTTTCCCCCTGCAATCTCTTAGATGAGGGGAGAGTGCAGGGAATGTGCTTGTGCCCCGGCTGTCATTGCTTCTCAGTTTAGAAAAAGGCTGAGGAATTGGGGTATCCTACTTCTAATGTGGAGACCTGTGCCTGCAGAGTAGTCTGGAAGGGTGCATTTTGGGGGTGGGCAGGGATGTCTTACCTAAGCCTACTCCTTTGTTCCCTTCTAGTGGGGAAGAGGGAGATAGCGAGAAGCCATACCTGTCCGCATAATATATGGCAATTTATACCCAGCCCACCCCTTCCTGAGCTCCCCGGAGGGTTCTATTGCAGTCACTGGGAGGGATATCGCTAAGGGTGGTCCTCCCTGTGGGTCTGTGGGGGGGAAAAAAGCCCTGAATGTGATGATGAGGTCATCCCTGCTGAAATCATCATCATTACAGAAAATACTCTACATGGGCCCTGACAGCGGGTCCCAGCCCTTTATACTGAGGCCAGGGGAATGTGCTAGGGAAAATTCAAGAACGACATAGACATCATCTCCTCTTCTGCTAGCCCTAGGAAGAAAAACATCCCGGGCCCTTAAAATGTCCCTTAGCTACATGTCTACCACCGCAGTCCTGGGAAACAAGGAGACGCAGATGTTTTTTAAAAATCATAGTCTTGGGATAACTGTCTTGGGTGATTTTTCAGCATTAACCTGAGTATTGGAGGGCTGTTGGCACTGTGGTTTTGGTATCTTAGCCATTGTTTCTCTGAGCGGTAAACCCGGGAGGGAAAAAAAAAAAAACCCATCTTACTACCTACTTCAAGTTTTAAAAATTTTAGAAGACAAAATGAGCACCGTGTTTGGCCACTCCTAGCAGCCAGGTCTGAATTGTGCACAAGGAGGCAGCACCTCAGGCTTTCCCTGCCAGGAGGGGGTCGCACGGCTCTGCTCCTGCCAAGGATAGGTGGCGCAACCCCACGACGCGGAGCAGAGGAAGGGCAGAGCTGAGGCTGTACCTCCTGGGTCCTGGCTCTGCCCCACATGCCCCAGTGCTCCTGGGCTCAGGGTGCCTGGGGGCTATTCACAGGCAAAGTAGTCCTTCAGGGGGGCGAAGAGGTGTCGGATGACAGGCACACTCCAGGACCTCCCAAGCAGCTTCTGGCGGGCACCACGGCCCATGTTGGACACATCCGTGTAGTGTACAGGAAAGCCGAAGATCCTGGCGGGAGGCACCAGAGTACAAAGACAGGAAGTCAGAAGCGCCCCCCTCCACCATGCTTAGCATCTCTGGAAGATCTTAAACGTGAACAGTATGGCACTGTTCTTTCTGCCCTTTATCCCATCAGGCCAACCAGGCCTGCACATGAGCCCTCTCTTGACCCCCAGAGGTCAGGCCCACCGGTTCTTCAGCACATGAGGGCAGGGTTCCTCTATGAGGATGTCTGTTTTGTGCATACCCAAGCCTTAGCACTGTGCTCCTGGCGCACAGCTGGTGCTCAGTGGACCTTTCCCATAAGAATGAGTGAATAAATGAATGGATGGATGAGTGAATGCATGCCAAGAAAGCCAGACAGCAAGCAAAGAGACATGTATCTGCCTTCAAACCACAAGATGAGAAAAGTTAGGCAATCTCCCTAATAAGAAATAAGGACACTTCCAGAAATGGATCAGCATGTGCTCAAATAATTAACCGTGACTACATTGACTTATCCTGCATTTTCTTTCTCTCTTCAAAGCCAGTTGTTAGATCAGGGTCCAAGCTGGACGTAACGCAGATGGCAACCAAATATACGAAGAGCTTCCTCTATGGGATTCTACCAGGCCTGGTGAGAGGCTACAGATACACTGGACCTCAGTCTTCCCTGGCTTTACAAACTAACACCTTTAGTGTGCACACCAATGGGCCAATGGCTGAATGGGTTTTAAGAAACCTGCCAGAGATGTAACACCTTAGGCTTCTGTCTTGTTTAGCCTATAAACGACAGCCATCTGCACCAGCCCCCGTATCACAGAGCCAGCCCAGCATGTTAGGTTTAGGTCTCAAAATACAGAATAACCCACGAGATGAATGGCAAGACTACCCACCAGTTTCTTTCTACAAATCAGAACTGAACTTTAATACTAAGAAAACTATTGTTAAATCAAATTAGAAATAAAACCAGCTGTAGGACCGAACTAACTGGAATAAAAGTACTCTTATCAAATCCTTGAGACACAGCCAAAAATGTAAAAAGGAATATTCATAGCCCTTCCTACATTTTGAACAATAAGGGAAAACAAAAGAAAAAAAAATTGAAACCAGAATAGGAGAATTGAAACCCAAGAGCTAGTTTTTTTTTGAATCAAAATAGTTTACCAACTTAGCCAAGTAAATGGAAGAAGATGACAGACTGTGGCTAAGTAGGAATCAGCTTTAGAACCAACAACTTGGCCGAAGGGATCTTCTCAGAAAGACCAATGGCAAGTCAATGGGGTTTTCTTTAGCTGGTTCCTCATACATTCTGGAACCCCAACATGTTGGGGGAGGTAAATGCCAGGGCAGCACAGCCAGAACACAGAGAGATGGTGCCATCTAATGACCTCATGTTTCAGATTTCTCACCACCACCACCCTTCTGTCATTTCTACCAGGAAAATCAGCACTAACTCTAAAAAGGTATTATTCCCAGCCCCAGGAACATAGGTCAGGGAGACCGTGCAGAATTAAGGCAAGCACCTGGCCATTTGTCCTGCCATCCTTAACCACGTATTCTTCCCCTTTCTCTCTGCCTGTGGGATTTCCCTCTTCACGTGCAGCCCTGCTCACCTTTCTAGCTCAGTGCACCACAAAACATCTTCTTTGCCATTCATGACAACAGGGAAAAGTTGGTTTTTCCCCTGTCTGATCGAGTTCGACTTGGTGGTTATTGTCTGTACTTTCTTTAACTGGAGAACAAAACGACATCATGGAGTGAGCACAGAATGAAGGATTGGGGTCAAGTCAAGGCTCAAAAGCACCTAGGGAAGATGCAGGAGGGAAGGCAGGTGTGGGAGAGAGGGGGGCAGGGATGGGTTCACAGAGGGAATGAGAAAAGGAGAGCTGGAAGGGCAAGAACATTTTGTGTTTCCCACAAACACCAAGAAGTTAATGAACATGAAGGACCAGCCTCACAGAGAACAGCAGATAAACAAAACAGTGACCATGAATGAGATCACATGGGGGCCATGAAAACACCAGAGTTATTGACCAAGCAGGATTAAGCAAAAGTAAAAAACCCACCCAGATTGTAGAGAATGGCCCACTGGGTTTTGAAGGAATGAAACTTAGCTTGATATAAACATTACATTTATGGAGGTCTTGTAATTAACTATGACTTAACAGCAGACATTTTTTTTTTTTTTTTTTTTTGTCAAAGGTAGAATTACTTGTTTGTTACCAGGAGGACGAGCTGAAATAATCTGTGTCTCTATTCACAATTGGAAAGTCTAGTTGCCTTTTCTCATGGTGATTATTTGTTTATCAAGAACCTCTCCTACCGGTGTGCTTAAAGACGGGAGAGAGCAATGACGTGGTGAAAAGAGGCCCAGCACCAGGGAGTCATGTGGGGGGCGGGAGGGGAGGGGTGGCAGGAACAAACTGGACACCACGGTCAAGTCCTCGCTTGGAGGTCACCAAGTGTGTTTCCAGAGACCATTTGTTAGAACATCTTACCTTTGCTGTCCTATTGAACTCCAAGCAGTCCTGCAGCTCGAGTTTATCATTCTTTGATGCTATCACGGGCCTGGGAACATCCAAAACCCATTACTTTCTACCAACTACAAAGGGGCCTCGGCTAGGCGCTCCCCAAGGTGGGAGTGAGGGCCAAAGACTGCAAAATGAGCTCTGGCAGTGAACTTGCTACAAATTCCTGATAAAAAAATGAGCCTCGCAAGAGCACATGACTCTGCAACAAAGCTATGGACAGACTAGCCCCTTGAAGAGGCAGCCCAATGTCCCAGAGCAAATGCTCCCCGTTTCCAAATTTTAATATTAGGCAGAGCTCTCCCCTGAGAGCAGGATGAGGGAAAGCACACTGGAAAAAGTCAGGAAACCCTTCCAGTCCAGCCCCAACTGTTCACTGGCTGAGTGACCTTGAGCAAGTTAGGCCCCCTCTCTGGGCTTCATCAGGAACTTGGGTTAGGTCTTTGTGGGTCTACTCGTTACAACTAGCACATCAAACCCATGATTTGGTGGCTTACACTGGGGGGTAGATGGGGCCTCCAGAAGCTTTCATGGCTAAAAGGAAGTACAAGTAAGAGAGACAGGAGGTGTGTTCACAATACTACTACTCTTTTAACTTTTACCATTGAAACCTGCAAATGGAGAAAGCAGACAGATGCCTGAGAATGGGAAGGGCTAGAAATTGAGGAACCAAGGGGTTAAGCAGTTCCAGAGCAGAAAACCAGCAGAAGGTCTGAATGCACAGAGATCATGAACACCACAGCAACCCCTGTGTTAGGAACTTCAAGGCCAAAAGGCAATCAGATGTAAGAATGAATATGGTGCCCATAGGAGGGGCGTCTGAATCACACAAAACATTCCCCTAGATTCTGTCAGAGATTCCCTTGACCTCACCTTCCAAGCTTCAAAATGCCTGCCTACCCGAATCTTGAGTCTTCCATGAACCCAAGGGAGTGAAGGCAGCTTGGACTCTACACAACCAAGGTGTGTAGACTAATGGCTGGATTTGGGTCTGTGATCACCAGGTGATGGCTGGGTCACCCCTCCTACAGCCCTGCACAGCACAGCTGTAGCCATTCAGTTCTCACAATTGGGCAGAAAGCTGTGGAGATTGCAGACTCCTTTCATCTGATACCCTACACCCAATGGGTCGGCAAATTCTGTTAGTCCTACCCTCACGTTACCCACAATCTGATCCATCCGTCCTGCCGAATTCCACAGGACTCCACCACCACCCCCCACCCAGAGCCATACTCGCATTGTGTTGAGTATGTATGGGTGGTGCCTCCTGGGGCCCTCCTCTGAACACCCACCCTCACTGGTCTCCCCATTACTGCCCTCCTCCTGCTATTGTCTATCCTTCTATGAGCAAGTACCATGAACATGAGATCCAACTCTCACCTGCTTAAAACGGTTCACGAATTTCTATGCGATGACCCAGAAGGGCCACATAATTTGGCCCATACTTCTGAGTCCTTTGCCTTACTGCCCCAGCCACTCTGGCCCCTGGAACAGTTCTTGAGCCGGTCTTCCAATGCATTCTTCAACATCGCCCCTTCCCCTATTCCTTCTTCCCGGAATGTTTGTCTTTCCCTCTAATAGGCGCGTGGCTCTATTCTTTCATTTAACGCCCTGCCGGAAGGAGAAGCGTCCCCACTGGTTCCAACGATGCCCCCACCTCCAGCCATGACTGCAAAATTATTTACTGTCTTCTCTACCCATCTGCCATGAGCATGTCAACTCCATAAGAGCTGCGACTGACATCTAATGTGCATACCACTAAGCTGGCAGCACATACAGCAGTGGCTGGCACAGAGGGCTCAAGTGTTGAGTCAAAGAGCCCACTTCAAGGGCGCCTGGGTGGCTCAGTCGGTTAAGTGTCCGACTTCGTCTCAGGTCATGATCTCGCGGTTCGTGAGTTCAAGCCCCGCGTCGGGCTCTGTGCTGACAGCTCGGAGCTTGGAGCCTGTTTCAGATTCTGTGTCTCCCTCTCTCTGACCCTCCCCCGTTCATGCTCTGTCTGTCTCTGTCTCAAAAATAAATAAACGTTAAAAAAAGGAAAGAAAAAGCCCACTTCATCCAGACATGGACATTTTCCATTTCACTGGCTGATCAGCCAAATAAAAACACAGCCTACCCAACAGAAATCCTACAAGCTATTCCAGCACCTTCTCCCCTCTGTTCACACTTTGCTAAATGCCTGAAAGTTATTATGCTTTCAGTCCTTCTTTCTAAAGGAGAAATTTCTTTAAGCTCAACTCATTTGCAAGTCTGGGATGTCACATTAACCATCACATTGTGTATCTTAATCAGCAGGTTGTTCTCCTGGAAACCACGTATAGGAGATAACGAATCCTCAGCAATGCCGTTTACTTTGTGGCTTTGAACATGAAAAGATTGATAAAAAGTTGTGAAAACTCTTGATTAAGAAAATCTAAGGGAGACAGGTTAGCACGGTTCTGCCGCCTGGCTGGTCACCACAGGCCTCATCCAGGGATCACTTCATCTAACAATTTACTTTTATTTCACAATTGGATACCAACTGGGAGAACAGGTGGAGCATTAGCACTCTGCTCTATCCCAGCTCCAGGCACTTTTAAGAACCTGCCCCATGGGCAGAGTGGGAACAAGTCAGAGAAGACTAAGGAATCCTGGCCTCGGATTTCCATGTAGTTGCTGTACTTCCCAATAGGCATCAACCACGATACCAGTCTGAATCCCAGCTGGGGCCATTTCTCAGCAGATTCGGTGCTTTCTAGAAGGTCTGAATGATTCTCTGGGTCACAAGACTTCACAGTTAGGGCTCACACCATTAGTTACATTTAATTCGGCCGTTACCTGACCCAGCTTGAGCCCCTTGTTACCTGTTCATTCCAGGCAGGTTTCCCCAGAAGTAGCGGGCCCTGTGAGCAGCAGACACTTTGATGGCATCGATCATCACTGGGTTACACTGCAGAGAGAAGGGCAGCAGCTGAGAGCTCATGTCAGTATTCAGGTGTAAGCCAGGGTGGGGCTTGACCGGGGCAGGTGACAGGGCAGCCTCTGCTACAGAAGAGGCATGGTTCCCCTCAGCAAGAGGAAAGACCAATTCCCATCAAGAATCTAGCTGGGTGCGCCTGGGTGGTTCAGTCTATTAAAAGTCTGACTCTTGATTTCAGCTCAGGTCTTGATCTCACAGTTGTGGGATCGAGCCCCGCATCAGGCTCCATGCTGATAGCATGGAGTCTGCTTGGGATTCCTTCTCTCCCCCTCTCCGTCCCTCCCCTGCTCACGCTCTCTCTCTCTCTCAAGATAAATAAACTTTAAAAAAATGGTAAGAATCTGGCTGGAAGACAGAAGTGCCCAGATATTAATGGTGGCAAGAGACACCCAACCGGACCTGCAGGTTCTAAGAGAGGATATACCCTCTGACAAGCCAGATAATTACAGAATGTGCTGTATGTACAGGGAGTAAAAGTAGCTCAAAACTGAAATCTGTCAAGCTGGAAGGTGGGTGCAGGAATATAGTTTTGGCAAAATATGGCTTCCGTCAGCCCTCTGCCAGGTTCACACACCATGAGGGAACTAAGGAGCCAGTTCTATAACCTCTCTAGCTGACCACAAGCTATAAAGTTTGGAGAAAAGGAATTAAATGCATAAAAAACATTTACTATAATGCTTGATGATATTGTGTCATTGAACTGCTGGCAGCCCCTTAACACAGCAGTTCTCAGAACGGGGAGGAGAAAAATGACCCCAGAGTGAAAAACAAAGTTTAGTCAAATCCCCTGAGGCTTCTAAAAGTAGGGAGATGAGGATTTCATCATCAGACTTCAGGGGGATTCAGGGTGAGGTCGAGATCAAATTGTCTTCCATGTACTAAAAAGAATCAACCCACCTGACTCCGTTAGTTTTAGATTTTTGGATTTAGCCATGTCCTCCATCTAGAACCCAAAGTCATTCCCCAAAGCGGAAACACCCAACCACCCCCAATGCCAGCAGGACTCACCCACCCATGCACTCTGGATACTCAGGACCCCAGGTCCCTTACCTCTAGGAAACGAGAGATATCCCTCTTGTCACCGACCTTCATGGCTACCACATTCTCAAACATCCAGAAGAAGGGCCGGTCGTCACCCTCCTTGGGGCGTGTGTAATTCAGCAGGTGGTAGAACTCAAAGAAGAGCCGGCCGGTGCCCTCTGAGCCCACAAAACAAGATGGCAGAGCCAGGTTCAAATCCTTCAGCCCACCCCTCCATAGTGAGACCAGTGGGTTCCCCAGGGATCACCTGACTACAGCTGATACCCTACAGTCTTCCTACCTGCAGTCTTTTGGAATGACTAAGGACATGGGCATCAGCAGTGCAGTATTTACTGGTATCTCTGGGGGACAGGATTTACTATGGACAAGGAAAGAGCCAAGAGGTAAGGTTGGCCAGAAACAAATAGTTCTTTCTTAGACCACTCCTCCTAGACCAGCACTCAGGTGACATAGGGTCAGCTGGGATACTCACCATACAGGCCTTTCCTGGCTGGGTTCACATTTGAGAGATCATTGCATGGGCTTCCACCAATCACCAAGTCAAAGGGGCCCCATTCTTCAATCTGTGAAAGAAAAACACTCTTAGGGGAGGGATGGAGGTGACGATGGAAGGATGCAGCCTAGGTTCCAAGCGACCATCAAGAAAACCCATTTTTTTTTAAGTTTATTTTGAGAAAGACAGAAAAGGGCAGAGAGAAATTAAGTAGAGACAGGATTCTAAGCAGACTCCCTGCTGTCAGCACAGACCTGATTTGGGACTCGAACTCATAAACCATGAGATCATGATGTGAGCCACGATCAAGAGTCAGATGCTTAACTGACAGCATCACCCAGGTGCCCTGAGAAAACCCACTTCTAGGGGCACTAGGCTGGCTCAGTCAGTGGAATATGAGATTCTTGATCTCAGGCCTGTGGGTTCAAGCCCCACAAAGGGTGTGGAGCCTACAAGAAAGAAAGAAAGAAAGAAAGAAAGAAAGAAAGAAAGAAAGAAAGAAAGAAAATAAAGAAAGAAAAGAAAGAGAAAGGAAGAAAGAAAAAGAAAGAAAGAAAGAAAAAGAGAAAGAAAGATAAAGGAAAGAAAGAAAGAAAGAAAGAAAGAAAGAAAGAAAGAAAAAGGAGGGAAGGAAGAAAGGAAAGAAAGAAAAGAAAAAAGAAGGAAAGAAAAAGAAAGAAAAAGAAAGAAAGAAAGAAAGAGAAAGGAAAGAAAGGAAAGAATCTTGTTTGGTCATTTATGTCCCCCAACTCCATTAATGACCCAGGAAGACCTAATGCTCCAGACACGCTAAGATCTAAATCTTTATGAATAATTTCCAACTTGTGGATCTTGGTACTAGAGCTTGACGTAAGCCCAGGTTCTCTCTTCTACCATAGCCCTGGGCATGGAGAAGGGGACCACATAGCCATAAGGACTTGTGGGGCTCAGTGCTGAAGGAGGAAGAGGGGGTGGGGCAGAGCCCAGCAGGGGTGCAGGCAGCCCTCACATTTCTCTTTGTGATGTTCCTGACGTCATTCACATATTTGATGTTGCCCTCATGCTTGACAGTTCCAACAGCGATGGATTCTTCACACACTTCGGAGGCGACGTACTTCTCCACTTTGATGCCCAATTCTTTCAGGACCAAGTACCCTACAGGGCGTCAGGGACAGAAACCGCATTAGGGTTGTCCTCCATGGGGCCCTCCCTGCAGTTGATTCTAAGCCATCTCTAGAGCTCAGACCAGACCCGGCAAGGACATGGCTGTCCTCGAGAACTCGGGCGGATGGCACAGAAACCACACACTGGCCACACCAGGCTCCCTGGTTTGTGGAGTTTCATGAAGAAAATGTATGGATAACTGGCGTAACCCACCGGCAGGATCTAGCCAAGACTCCAGCACCTACCACCCAGCACAGTCAAACACAGACACACGGACAGGAATCCTCACCAAAACCATGTTCAGAAAACTCTTAAGGTCTGGTGGCATGGCCAAGGCTCAGTCCTACCATGGGTTATCTGTGCCGACACAAACAAGTCTTTATAAGGCCCAACAGAGTGGAGAAAAGCTACCAGTAATGACCGGACCCAGTCATTAAAGGCTGTCGCTGAGTTGGGAATCTGGACACCAATGTACACACATGAAGTACAAATGATGTGAACTGCACAGCAGCTCATTTCTACTTCTTCCTGCTCTGGTAATATGGAGATGTTCCTAACAATGCATCACAGGGTGGCTTTGAGGATTAAATGAGTTAAATTGGGCCAACTTTCCAGGACCAACACGCACGTTGGCTTGTGCTTATTCTATACTTGGGCAACCTGGGGATGTGGAAGGGAACCAAGACTACAGATACTCAGAACTGCCTAATTCACCTCCAACAGATCTATGCTTATGGAATGGAAAATCACTGTCCAAGATACTTGTGCATAATACAAAATACAACACAGCTAAGATATACTTGTCTTTGAAAGGCCCAAAGGAGGGCCAGGTAGGTGAAATGGTGGGAGAGGTTTGAGGAGAGAAGCAAAGAGCAGTGGCTTTCTGAGAACAAGTGACCAACAGGTCATCCCAGGGGGTTTTCTTAGCATTGATGACGGGACACCTGGAGCAGGTGAGCATCCCTAGGTGAACTCCAAACTCACCTGTTGCAATTCCATCAAACAGGGATAAGACTCGAATGGGCCGCCTTCGGGCTGCGGGAATCGCAGGGTATAACTTGGGGGCTTCCTGCCAGGTTAAAGAAGGAGGTCATGGAGGTCAAGGTGCAGGGGGAAGACTCAACCTCTGGTGGAGGGGAGGGCTGACCTTCCTCTGAGAGTCACAAGCCCTGTGCTCTGTCTGCAGCTTCTTAGCTGGGATCCCCTCGGGAGCTCTGGCACAGAATGGCCACTCTACCCTTAGACATGAACACAGATGCGACTTTGGTACAGATACACACACACACAGAAACACGTTACCCTATCCAGGAATGACCTGGAGCCTCCCTCCATGGACTGCAGAAAGGAGCCCAGTTCCACTAAGACTTAAGAGTAAGTCACAGGCTTCCCTTCCCTCTTCAGTTCCACTAAGGCTAAGGCTTGGTTAGTTCTATAACCATTCCTTCAATCAATGAGAGGCCACAGAGGAGGGGAGAGAGAGCCCTAGAGAAGCTCGAGAACTGTGCAGAGGATGTGGTCTGAGGCTCTCAAACGCTCGTCCAGACAACGCATCTTTTCCATTAACTCTTGCCGACAGACTTCCAGAGCGCGCTTGGGGTGGGTTGGTGCTGGGGGAAGAAGCCTGTGGCTTACGTATTCGAGCCCCGTGTCGCTGGTGAAGAAGGCCTGCAGGCGCATGTTCCAGTCCTTCCGGCGCCGCAGGACGCCATGACAGCGCTGTGGGAGGCACATGTAGCAGCTCCAGGGCTCCTGCAGCTTCGCATCTGCTGCCGTGCCTGTGCCCACCAGCACCTCCAGGCACTCCACACAGAAGCACCTGTGCCAGGTAGCCAAGGGGGGGGGGGGGGGCCGCCTTAGCCACCGGGCAGCCCTCCTACATACCCCACCTTCCCTAGAGAGCAACGGACTGCCTGAAACCTTCCTGGGGCCCCAGTTGTGCCTCCCCAAGGGTTAGAAGGCACGGGGTCATGATCTGGGCTGCGCTAACCTCTTCCTTGGATGCCCACGCAACCTCAGCCCACAGGTTCTTTGCACAGAAAAGCTCCCCACCAGAAATGGCCCATCTCTAGGGGGCCACACCCACCCTCACAGACCTATGTTTCTTTTCTTTTTAAGGTTTGTTTATATTTGAGGAAGAGACAGCACATGAGTGGGGGTGGGGGAGGGGCAGAGAGAGGGAGACCCAGAATCCGAAGCAGGCTGACTACACGGGGCTTGAACTCGCGAGCTGTGGGATCATGACCTGAGCCAAAGATAGACGCCCAACTGACTGAGCCACCCAGGCGCCCCCTCACAGATCTATGTTTCTAAAGCCCATCCCTACACCCCAGTTCTACTTCCAGGACACGATGACCATGGATGGCCCTGTGGGATACCGGTTTGGGCCCAGCACCATGGCCTCGGATCCCTCAGGGCCACAGACCACGCCCCGCAGCCCACGGCCCATGCTCACCGGCAGCAGCTCGTGTTGCTGCACAGAAGCAGCTCGCGGCCCTCACAGCACACAGTGCAGTAGGACTGATAGCCATCATCGTCGTACATGTAGAACAGCTCGAGGAACCGGTCCTGGCGGCCGGAGAGAAACGCCCATGAATTCAGAGATCAGGGACCACGAGGTCCCGCTGGCTCACTGGCTGAGGCCCTAGGACGCAGCCACAGAACAGATGACGGGTGGCTTGGTGTCCTGTCCAGGGACCCCAGCAGAGGTCTGTGTGCCGCTGCAGGATGGCCTCCCTCTGCAGCACCTAACGCTCAGAGCAGGGTTGCACCAGAGGCTTCTCTACTGCCAACACGTGGGTGCTTTCCTCTGGGCCAGTACAGGGAAGTGCAGTGCGGAAGGGGCAGGAAAGCCCCAGGTTAGGACTTACCCGGCATGTCTGGCAGAGCCCACCCTCAAAGAGAGGGTGAAAGGACACAGGGTTTTTCCTACCGCAGGACAGACAGCTATCTGTAAGAAAGACAGGGATGCAGCTTTTGGCAAGTAGGGTCACAACAGCACAGTGGAAGCCTGGAGTCTAACCGCTCTTGTTACGTACTCCATGCTGGCTAAGTAACTCCTCACGCTTTGTTCCTTTCGGCAACACTTCAAAGTCGCAGCGCCCACAGTCCCCATTCCAGAGATGGGGAGAGGCCAGAACCATAGCCCCAGGCAGGAAGTCCCGTGAGGCGGGCAGAGGCAAGGCCCAAATGGAAGACCTGAGGCAGGACACCGAGCAGGGGCCACTCCAGCAGTGGGATGTTCTTGGGAGGGCCTGGCCTGAAAACTCCCGAGACTCTTTGAAGAGGAACGTGAGGGGCTCTTGGGTGGCTCAATCGGTTAAGCATCTTTCATTTGGGCTTAGGTCATGATCTCATGGTTTGCGAGATCGACCCTGCATTGGGCTCAGGCTGGGCACCGACAGACAGCATGGAGTCTGCTTGGGATTCTCTCTCTCCCTCTGATCCCCTCTCCCAGTTGTGCACGCTCTCTCTGCCCTCTCTCTCTCTCTCAAAATGAATAATCTTTAAAAAAAAAATGCCCATCGCTTGTTATCTGGTCATGATTTCAGGACATTGGTCCCTTCCCATTAGGATATTCTGCCTTCCCCTCATTTCAGCAGGTCAGGAATGGCCCACATCACTGACCATGTGGGCAAGGTCATTAAAGTGCCTGAGACCAAGCATCCCCAGCCAGGAAGCACAGATGGGTGACAGAGTGTTGGGGGATAGGAGGATGACGGGTCAAGGTTTCCGGGACTGTCAGGGACTGCTCCAAACCTGAGCTCTCCCCAAAGCGCTGTAGGTCAGGAGCGGTTGTTTTCCTACCCAGCACTGAGGGAACCACTCAAAAAGTTATTTGCTGACTAACGGACATCAGGCTGAGGAAGCAAGGAGAGGGCCCATCCATCCTCACACATTCTGAATTCCTTCAGATACATTCTGGGCAATTCCAGGGGCTCATTCCCAGCCAGGACAAATGGACCAGAGTCAGCTTGAGAGAGTGATGGTGGTGAAGTCTGTCTGCCTTTTACCTCAAATCCCATTCTGGCTCTTCGCTGAGAAAGACTAAAGATGTCATAGGTCATGGTTTCGTTTGGAGTTCCCTGAGGACAAACTGCCAACCCTCCCCTTCCTACATACTCAAGGGGGCAGGAACAGTCTCTGTGAAAGTCAGACAATTCACTGCATTAAATGTAGCAACTAAGATGTCCGCACCCCAGCCCAAGGTCAAGGCACAGAGCACTGGGTTAAACTCCCACAGGGCAGATAAACAGGCCAGGGTACATCCTAGCACTACTAAGGGCAAGAAGGAAGACCACTACAAAGGAGAGTACATTACCTTCCAGGCTACCCTTGTTGTTGCTAACATCCAGAGCCATTTGTTCTGTTGAGAAAAGAGCAGATGGGACATGGCGTCAGGTAGCCTGTTACTCATCAGCTAAGCCACACTCGCTTGCTGAATGGCCCTCCGTACTGTCCCCACCCCCCCCCCCACCCTCCCACAGTGGGTGAGCTCAGGCCGCCGGCCTCCTCACCGCCCCACAGTCACCTCGACTCTGGTCCTCCTCTCCTCGGTCTTTTCCATTGTTATAGCAGTTTGTCTTGAGGCGCTTGGGTGGGGGGCAGTAGTCCGAGGTGGCCGAGTCATCGGCTGTGCGTCTTCGGGTCTTGTTCTCTGGGAAAGGTGAGGAGATGGCAGCCGTGGCTGGGGTGTGGGGGCGAAGGGGGGTGCGGGGAAACCGTGACCCCAAGACAGGACCATGCCTGGGTGCCAGCCGCACCTGGGCCATGACATGGGTCCACACTGCGTGCCCGACCGCCCCTCTATGGACAAGTCAGAGGAATTCAAAATCCCTCACTCTGTATTTATTTACAGGGGTTTAAACAGCCAGGAGTATAAGAGAATACATCCCCATAGACCCAGCACCGGGAACATCAGACAAAGCCTGGCCTCTGATGTGCAGCACGCTGGCTAACAGCCACAGGTAGTGACTGAGCACTTGAGATGTGACTTGTGCTGACTCAGCAAATGCATTTTACACTTAATTTTGATGTAAATTTAACAACTGCCCATTGAAGGAGCCTGGCTGGCTCAGTAGGAAGGGCACTCTTGATCTCGGGGTCATGGAATCAAGTCCCACACGGGGTGAGAATACTTACATAAATAACTTAAAAAAAAAAAAAAAAAAAAAAACCTGCCCAATTAAGCCAACCAAACAGCTCATTTGGAACTCGGACATCTCTAAAAAATATATCACTTATTTCTAATGAAAAATTCAGCACGCAAATTGAGATATCATAAAACATGTAAAAATATAGATTTAGAAAAGTCCAAACTCATAATTTTTATATTGACTTAGAAATGCCGAAATGTTGGAAATATTAGATTAAGTACATGATTTACATTAATTTCACCTGTTTCTTGTATTCTCTCCAACGTTGCTACCAGAACAAATTTAAATTATATTATACGGCCATTGTTTCTGTTTCTATACATTCCTTTTATATTTTTATTCAACCTGTAAATATCTATAAGGAGCATGGTAAAGGAAAATTATAGTCATCAGAAATCGTAAGAACCCTTTGGTGACAAAATTACATTTGACGGTGCACATACCATTAGAGTTGAGAAATTAAGGGAAAGCAGGAATCCAACTAGTGTATAGAAAAGTCTGGGAGGGTGTGCACACCCAACAACGTTAACCTGGAGGGCAGCTGTGAGGGATGGGAGTGAAGGGGTAGGTGTGAGCTCAGGTTGACTTTTTAACAGATTGGATTTGTTCCCAGTGACCACTGTATATGCAAGAAATTGAAAGAAAGTGCAGAGAAAACAGTGCATAGTCAAAATACGGGAAGGGAGTACCGTGTTTCCTCGATTCTAACTTCCCACTGCCTGCACGACGCACCTTCGACTTATTAACCACTTATTTGTGGGGAGAGGGAAACAAAACAAAACAGAAAATACTATGTTAAACGTGTGGATTGTTAAGACAAATAAAATCCTGGATTTCAGACATCTGGGATTCCTGGGAGTGACAATGTGAAACCACACCTAGAGAGGAAATACGGTGCCGGTCAAACCTTTAGCATGGATGATGCTGCTTTCTGAATGGAGGTGGCCTGTGGGGTTTGGGGAAGGGTTAAGTCTTCCCAAGTTTTCTCCAGTAAGCATAGCTTAATTATTGTTTTCCTTTTTAAACAAAAGGGCACTAATGGGGCAGCTAGGTGGCTCAAATAGTTAAACACCCATTTTGGTATCAGCTCAGGTCACGATCTCAGTTTGTGACATGAAGCTCCAAATGGGGCTCTGTGCTGCCGACAGAGCGGAGCCTGCTTGGGATTCTCTCTCCCTCTCTCTCTGCCCCTCTCACTCTCGCAAGTGTGCTCTCTCTCTCTCAAAATAAATACGCAAAAACTTGTAAGAGAAATTTATAAAAGGGCATCAGTGACAATTCCGTCTTGGCCTTCTATTTACTCAAGTTTCTGCAACAGACTCAATCCCAATTACGCATACTTGACCTTTAGCAAGAAGGGTAACCAGGGAAGCTGGAAAAGGCTGGCCTATTCACTTTTCCAGCTTCCCTGGCGGTTCACAGGGTGAAAGCGCTCCAGGGCTGCCAGCTCGCTGGGAAGCCGGGGTAGGGTAGGTGGCAGCAAGGGGTGACTGCATCTCCCAAGACTGTCCCCACCAGCAGCTGATGGTGGGTGCTGCCCAGGGACCCAATCCCACCTGGTTGCTTGTTGTTGGGTTTGAGGCCCTCGATCCCGGTGGGCTTAAAACCCCCGTGGGCCCACTCCAACATGGGCTTCAGCTGGTCCTCCAAGGAGTCACCAGGATTGCTGGGGAAGGTTTTGCCAGCCCGCACCCTGGCTTTCTGTGGAGATAAAGAGGCGGGATGAGCAGGAGGGGTGGATGCTTGCCAGGCCACACCCAGGGATTCACCCAGCGGGGGCCTGCATTCCTCTTCACACTGGCCCCTTTCATAGCCTAGCAGCTGTCCTGGGCTATGGTATGTGACCGGGGTGGGGGAGGGGGGGTGCCTGTGTACGGAGACAGGCAGAAGGCCATGCAGAGAATGAAGTCTCTCCATGCAGGCACCAAAGAGCATCTCTTCCCCATTGGGCTTTGAGTGGTCAGCTCCCTCTCAAAGGCCAGAGGATCAGAATTAGCTCTGTCACTTTTAGATACAGGAGAGGCATCAGCCACAGCACAGTCTCATTGCCTCTGAGAAAGCTCCAGATTTCTTGTGTTTTTTTCCCCAATGAAGCTGGGGAGACCTCAAGTGTTAAGTCCTATTATAGAAGCACTATGACGTTTTACATGTCTAATTAAATTGGTTCACAAATGCTGGACCGAGGCCACTGGCCATTTTCTTTCCACATCAAGGTAAAGGGAATGACAGCCTGATGGATCCCCCACAGACAAGGGGAAGAGGCCTCAGCTGCTCTCCAGCAGCTTTTGAGGCTCTGGAAAAGCTTGACAGATAGGAATATGGTCTCCCACCTCCCAGTGCTCTCCCCCCCTCTAGCAGTACACGGAGAAGGGGGCATAGCGCCGGGAAGGCATGGAAGTCTCAAATCCCTTCCTTTTCTTCTCAATCATCAGGCTACTGTCATATTTGCACGCACTTCATGTGTCTTCTCCACGCTAGCACTGGCTATGCTGTGGCCTGAGCTGGCTTTCTGTACGTCACTTGCTTTAACTCTGCTCTTGGGTCCAGACCCCCACCACCCACTACCATGTTACCTCCAGAGCATGGTACATGGCCTTCCTGTAAGACACCAGCTTATTGAAGGTCGCCAGGTTAAAGTGCTGGCTGAACAGCCCCAGGGCCACTAGCTTATCTGCGGACACCTGAAAGAGAAAGCCATCATCAACACCCGTCTGCAGCCTGTATCTCTCCCAGGCTTATTCCTGGGTATCATGTTCACAGACTGAAAAGGAGGTTAGAGAAAGTAGAAAACAGAACTGGTACACAGCCTCTGACACACCCTATAGCCAGAAGCACAGTGAACATGACACTCCAAATGGGAGAAAGTAGGATTCTCCAAATGGAGGATGCGCCCTGTATTTGTGTTATGTTCTGAGACCAAATGACCCACAGGTCCCTGGTGTGGGCCCCATCTCAGTGTTGAGACGCACAGTGGACGTTCCAATATTGGTGCTTTTGTACATGTCCTTCCCTCCTTCATGAGCGTGACAAATGACAGCTGAGATTAACTATTTAGCCTTTTATTAAGGGAATTTAATGTACATGTTTAGAGAATAGTGTGGCAAAAGTAAGCACTTTCTAGTTAATGTTGATTTGTTGATATGTGCCTTCCATTGGGGCTAAATACCCATATATTCCCCAAGTCTCCAGGGCCTGCATGAACTAATCAGGCCGCCAAAAGGAGGGGATGAAACTCCTGTCCCGGGATGCTGATTAGCACTGAAAGACAGGTGATGTCTGGTTCCCCACAGGGCATGCTCTCTGTCGTGCCAACTTGCGTTTTGCGCTTATACCTCTAATCCTGACCTTCCATGACAGGGAATTGCCACCAAGTATAAAAAACTGGCTGGGGGGGCGGGGACCGGGGAGGGGGGGGAGGCTGCTGAGTGGATCAGTCGCCTAAGCGTCCTATTCTTGATTTGGGCTCAGGTCACGATGTCCGTTTTTGAGTTGAGTTCCGCGTCAAGGCTCTGTGGTTACACTGCAGAACCTGCTTATGAGTCTCTCGCCATCTCTTTCTGCCCCTCCCCACTTGAGTTCTCTGTCTCAAAATAAGCTTTCAAAAAAAGCATTTAAAAGAAATTAGGGGTCGGTGTGATTGTACATTGAAAACACCAGTGCTGTTCCCAGTCCTGAACTGCTCTATTGCATGCAATGTGTACCCCAAACACCAAGACCTGCACTGCAACCCTATCCTATAATGCTAATAGCCCCCCCCACATCATCTTACTAACATCAGACCAGCCTTGCAAAGCTCAATTTGTGTCTCACTGGGCCAAAGCAGTTACAGACAATCCTTGCTGCTTCATTTCACAGAACTCATAGCCCACATCCCTCAGTTAGAGGCTTCAGGGAGAGCACAAGCCCAGGACATTTGTTGACCTGCTCCCTCTGCTGGTCAAACAGAGTATCTATGTGTATTCTGCCTACCAGGGGGAGTCCAAATCCTCCTCATCCTGCCTATTGGGAATTTCAATGTGTTTATGGCAAATGATCCCAAGGAAGCCCAAATCGTGGGATAAAACAGAACCTCAACTTGATGCTGAATCACACAGATGTACTGAATGGCCCTCCATTACCACATCTGCCTCCATCCCAGCCCAGCTTGTTGTTGTTCCTCATCTAACCTCTGGACGTGCTGAAGGTTGGACTAATATTTTGAAAAGAGACCATCACAGGCAAAGTATTGCCTACACTATTCTCATCAAAACCTGAGATCTCATAGTGTGCTTTGGACAGGTAAGAAATCAAAAGTGGCTGATTCATGCCCAACACAGCTATTGTCCCACAGACTCTCATCAAGAAAGAACATAAAGTGGTTAATGTCAGCAACAACATAGGCGTCTGTGTGGCTCCGTCGGTTAAGCATCCGAGTTCCGCTCAGGTCGTGATCTCGCGGTTTGTGGGTTTGAGCCCGTGTCAAGTTCTGTGCTGACAGCTCAGAACCTGGAGCCTGCTTCAGAATCTGCATCTCCCTCTCTCTCTGCCCCTCCCCTGTTCCCACTCTATCTCTCTCTCAAAAATAAAATAAACATTAGATATATATATATATCAGCAACAAAAAGAACATAATCATGTTAATCATATCAAAATTAAATACATATATATAATCTATATATATAACATTAGATGATATATATATCATCAGCAACAAAAAGAACATAATCAACAAATTCTGAAGTCGGTACTCTGAGTTGAACTTTTTCAGAACTGTCACCAGGTGACCCTAGGCCCAGCCAGACATGCTCCTCCCCACATGCCTCCAGGGCTAAATGATGCTCAGAGGCAGAGACCACCCTTCCTGTCTCTTCTAAGCTTCTCCAAAGATCTTTGAGGGTGCTTACCCAAGTGGCCATTCCCAATTCCACAGGAATCCGTAAAAAGTAAAAAAGAGAGCACAAGTGGCCACAAGTGGATTCAGAGAACGTTCCAGCTTTTTGTCTCCTAGAAGAGCACACAGAGCTCTAAGCCCCATGAGACCCTAATTATGTGTTTATGCTAAGTAGCATATCCATTTTTATCCTTCCTAGACATACTGAGTCAAATAGCCTCATCCATCTGGAGAAAGCAATCACGGGCCTTTTATCGTAAAACATCAAGTGTACAAGGAAGGGAGGAAAACACTGCAGGTCTGTGGCCTGGGAGCCTGCCTTGCACTGGACTCACCTCGGAGAATTTGCCGTCACCGAACCACTGGACCCACCGCATGCCGGACATGGCCTGTCGCTTAGAGGTGGCCTTCCATGACACCACCATAGCAGGCCACCAGGAGAAGCCCTTGATCTTTCCCCACACAAGGTCCCCTATTCCAAACTCCTTCCCATCCTAGAAGGAAAAACCACAAGAAAGAATCCCAATGAGACAGATTGCCTGAGCCAAGGAAAAGTCCTGCCCACCCCACTGACCCCAATGGCCACTGCCTGAGGGACCAACCTGGGGCTCCCTCCAAAGTGCCCAGCATGGGGGCCCCTGGGAGCCTAGGTACAACCTCGGCCCAGGTCATGATCTCCATCTCCTGGTGATTTGGAGCCCCGCAGGCTCTCTGCTGTCAGCGTGGAGCCCACTTTAGATCCTCTGTCCCCCTCTCCCTGCCTCTTCCCCCATGCTCTCATGGGGTCTCTCTCAAAAATAAATATTAAAAAACAAGTGCCCAGCTGAGGGGTGCTTGATCTTGAGGCTATTTGAGTTTGAACCCCACATTGGGTGCAAGGATTACTTTTAAAAAATTAAAACTGAGTTTGAACCCCTTGAAAATAAGGGACCAGTTTGGTTATTTGATAGGAACATGGGATTATATTAGATTTACAGCATTTCACAAATACATTTAACCTAGTATCTAGGAATGAAAGTTGCCAACTGAAAACTCACAGAACATAACATTAGAGTAAATAATGACAATCCTTGGGTATTTCCACCACAGGCCATTACACAGGTTATTACAAAGGCATTGAAATGCAAAAAAAAAATATGGACGTTTGCACATAAAAAGCTTACCATAAAATGTGAGATGCCCATGAAAACAAGTTATGAAAATATACCTATAGTCTGATATACATAAGAAAAAAAGGTTATCTACATGATATATGCAGACACGTATGTATATATGCAGCAATGCTGGAGTGAAATAATTGAGCCCAACTGGTTAATTATGAACTCTACACTAGATGGGTTATAGACAAGAAAGTGAGACAACTCCAGTTCTTAATAAGTGAAAATGGCTGGTCTCCAATTGTACGTAAAACAGCACGAACAGAAGCATGTATAAACAGGGTACACTTATTTGGGGGTACAAATGTGATGTTCGGGAAATCAATTAGGTGTTTGAATTACGTCTGGCAGATAAGTAGGGTGAAGGAAGGACTGGTGCATATGGAAAAGAAATTCAAATATTAGAATAGATGTGGCAAAAAAAAGACGTGGGAGTAAGCTCCTCTGGGTGAGTGGCTGCCCTTCCCTACTACGTAGGCCTTCCCAGTGGTACCTGATACTCGGTGTTGTCGGCATCTGTCCCCTCCGCGTCCACCTGCGGGGACTCTAAGCTCTCCTGCTGGCTGTCCTGGGCCAGGCGGGCGTAGGGGGTACTGCTGCTCTGGGGCATCACATCATCATCTGTGAGGTCAATGGTGAGGTAGGGGCTGGCGGGGGACGGCCACGGTGTGCCTGCCAAGGATACTGTCCGCCGCCTCAGGGACTGTGGACAGAAGGACACAGATCTTGGGCCACAGCAAACCAGGCAGGTGACCGGAGACCGGTGGTCCCCCCAGTTGGATCCCGGGCAAGCCTGAAGCGTGAAGGTGTGAGTTGAGAACAGACACCACCAAGGACAGTTTTCCAGGAACGAGTGAGCACCCCTTGAGTGGTGGGAAAAAGCAACCTCCATCAGAACAGGGACAGAATCATGACAGATAGGACAAAGGCAGAGTAAGCATGAGTGATGTCTAGAGACTCCAGAGCCAAGCTCAGAGAGGGCCACTGGTTTCCTTAAATGCTTATTGTGTGCCCAGCCTTGCAACAGGAGTGGAGAATTGTTGTGACCACTGGGGTTGCCTCAAGACAGTCAGTGAAGAAATAGCGAGACAAAACAGTTCTGGAGTCAATGGAGTTGAACTCATTCCCAAGGAGGAGCAAGAACCCAGTCAACAGGGAATTCTCACATTCCACCAGGGTTCCATCCAGGATCAGGCCAGGAGAGAAGCTTACCCAGCACCCGGTAGCGAAAGGAAAGGCAAGACCCTGAAAAGGTGCTGAGTGTGAGGAACAGATATAGGTTAAACGCCGGCTGCTTTCAGTGGCACAGTGACAGAGGCGGATCTTCCACTTAAGAGACTGGGGGTGTCCGGGGAACCAACCCTGGTAGCTGAGAACTCCACGGGGGACTCATCCACGTGACTGCGGCCCTGCCGGCCTCGGGTGGAGCGTGGGGAGGGCCTGTGCCTCTCACGGCTGGAGGCATTGTTGTTATTTCGGGTTCGGACCTGGAAGCAAGAGAGGATAAGCAGGAGGCCTTTGGTGACTACAGGCATGGAGTTTCGGACTTGAGGGGTCGCCTCAAGTCCCCAGAAGTGAAGAGGTGGGGGGTAAGCAGGGAAGGACTCTGGGCTGAAAGGATCTCCCCCAGAAACTCCCCTGTTACTGGGGGAAGGGGTAGGGTGCCAGCAGGGCTGCCGATGGTCCACAGCAGATCCCGCACTGCCCGTCAGAGGCAACTGGCACCTGCAGATTGAATGGAAAATAACATCCAGTTTACCCCAAACCAAACATTTTGTCCCCCCAAAGCATTAGAGTGACTGTTGTCTTCTTCTGGAAGGTAGTGGGATCAAGCAGCTGGATGAGAAGCCCTTAGGCTCCTTTCTCAAAGTGGCATGAACTTGGGTGGTGCACTCCTGTATTCGAATCCTGCACGCAAGAATCAATGTTTAACCTTGGGTTAGTTACCAGATCCTTCTGTCCTCTGTAATGGGGATGACCTCCATCATACGCTGGGGGAGATTGTAAACTAGACCCGCCACGGTCCTCGAGCGTCAGCCTGTTCTCTAATGGGGTGGGAGGCCACTAGCAATGATCGCCTACCCGTTTCCACACCACACACTAAGTCACAGACTCCACTTACAGAAATGAGTCCCAGAGGGAATAGGCATTTGAGCCATTCACCTACAAACTAGCAGTCTCGGGCACTTGCAGCCAGGAGTGTCCGAAAAGAGCTGAAACACCTGAAACACTACCACGGGAGAGAAGAGCTTCACTGACTATCCGTGAGCCTTGCTGTCTGTCATTCTCCACTTTCAAAACATGTATTCACCTCTCTCTCCAAAGTTCTCTCTGGAGGATGCAAGACCATTTTTTGGTTTTGTGTGTGTGTGTGTGTGTGTGTGTGTGTGTGTTTATGCAGGCCTATGTCTGGTTGGAAGTGCCTGGGCTCGGAAGTGGGGGACTTACAGCTGGGCTTTCAGACCGAGTCCTGGTTTCACGGAAGAGTTTTGGCATCACTGGGGTGTCAGAGCCATCCCCGTCTTCCCCTTCGCCATCTCCATCACCCGTCAGATCCTTTATGAATGAAAGCATTATGAACTTTAAATGTTATCAAAAGGTGACATAACCCCAAACGGCTTAAGAATGAAAAGTCAATCATACTGAAAACAATACTGGCCCAAGTTACCTGGAAATATTTTCAAAATATTTTGTTCCAATAAGACATTACAGTGGCTTACCCTGGGGATCACAAATGCAAGACATGATCAAAAAAGAAAACCCCTGGGGCGCCTGGGTGGCTCGGTCGGTTGAGTGTCTGACTTCAGTTCAGGTCATGATCTCACGGTCCATGAGTTCAAGCCCCACGTCGGGCTCTGTGCTGACAGCTCAGAGCTTGGAGCCTGCTTCAGATTCTCCATCTCCCTCTCTCTCTCTCTGCCCCTCCCCCCTCTTCTCAAAAATAAATACACACTAAAAACACACACACACACACACACACACACACAAAACAGTGGAATCAGAAAATCTAAGACACAGTATGAATACAATCTGGATCTGTACCTTGGGGAGACTGATTTGGCTAGGACTAACAGGGAGAGCTGGTCAATTTGCATAATTAAGTGGGAGAAATCAAAGGCTCAAAGGAGATGCTTCTTGATACAAGGACCAGGAAGAAATGGCACCAATGAACCAATGAAGAACCCCTAGAACATGTCCCATGCTGCACAGCAAAACCCAAAAACCTGTGCACTGGTAAGCAGCCTGAGTTTTGGATGTAATAGTAAGAACTTGATTTTTTCACTTCACTTGCCAATTTTGAGGCCTTGAGTGAGTCCATTTCACTCTTTAAAACTGTAACAGTACTTTTCTTACAGCACAACAGGAATATAAAGAGAATCAAGCAACGCAGGCCTCACTCAAGGCCAGACTCAGAGGAAATGCTCAGGCCGGAGGTTCCATTTCCACTCCGGCTGATGGTCCACCAGAGCTAAAACAGGTGTCCTGAGCACGCAGTCCCAAATATCCACACAGCTCTTATGCTCATCCTCTGGGTGTCCACTGGTTGCCCTCCAGCAGAACAGAAGCCGTGCGAATGTGAATTTACACTTGTCCGTAACTTTGTCCCCAACGCTGGACACCAGCTCTTTCAAAAAAGTAACCAAGTTGGAAAAAAAAAAAACAAACCCAACTCTACTATGATTAAGAACAAGAAAGGCATAAATGATGTCGGGAATAAAAAAAAAAAATTATGGGAAGACTCTAAGGTGGAAAAAAAATTGATCAAGTAGAAACCTTGACTTTGCAGCAGCCGTTAAAAGACATTGCAATGATTGTTAGAAGTCCCCTAAGGCAAGTTCTTTCCAACGTGAGGGGAAAAAAATCCTTGAGGCCACATAACCCTGAGATCAAAACCAGACACAAATATATTCCAAGAAATAAAAAAAAAAAAAATCACACATCCACTTTATTCATGAATAGATGTGAAAGGAAATCAGATTGAAAACACACCACAAACAAGTTGGGCTCATTCCAGGAATAAAAGGAGCGATTTTACTACATTAAAACTTTATCAATGTAATTGGATCCTCTGGACTGGGAAAATGAGAATTTCAGAAATACGCTGGGAAGCATTTAGTAAAAAACTTTAAAATGGAGTAAAATTAATGTTTATGATTAAAAAAAAAAGACTTGGCACGTAGCAGAAAATGCCTTCATGCATGAGGTTGTTCAAAGCCCTCTGTGTGCTTAGCAGTTTTCAAATCCGTCACTCAACAAGTATTTACTGGATGCCACTCAAGGGAATTCCCGAATCCTGCACAAGGGACATGAGGACACATACCTGAGTATAACTTAGCAGACTGGAGACCTCCCTCTTGGACAGTCGTGAGCTTGATCTTCGGCCTGGAGAAAAGAACCCGTCTTGTCTTTTGTGGAAGGGCCAGCCTCTGGGCCGGGGGGCAGCCGTGTCTTCCCTCGCTGACCTGCTGTCCCCTGTAGTCTCCTCTCTAGGTTGGGGGCAGAGATCTCTCTAGACCCACTGGCATCCTCAGAGGGTTAACTGAGCCCCTCAGGATCTGATTTCCCTTCAATGTATTCATAAGGCAACAGGGCACAGGGCCAGGCACATAATAGGACCCAAAACAATGACTGAAGGTACTCGGCAGGAAAGGCATCAATTTCCTTCCAGAATTATGGCCACCAACTCCAAGTAATGAACAGTCCAGTGCCTGCCATATCGGCCACATTTCAAGTGCTCGCATGTGGCTAGTGGCTATTCTAGCGCACCACGCCGAAACAGAACACTTCACCCTCGTAGAGTGTTCTATTGGACAGCACAGCTCTAGAGGATTTCAACAACAGGATGGGACAATACAGGCATTTCCAAACCAGCTGGGTCAGGAAATCTCAGTGGGGTGGATCCCAGGTGATGTGATCCAGAACTGTGGAGGGGAGGGGCAGGGAGGGCAGGATGGCAAAGGAAGAAGCAAGCCTCAGATCCTCCCCCACATATGTGGCAAGTGTCTTCTTGCCACATAATCACCTGCAAGGGGAGAGGGGTCCCTCTGCAGAAGAGCCAAAGACCCCAGGCTATGCTGCAACCTCCCCCCCATCATGACTGGAAAAGGACAGGGGTCATCACCCCGGGGTTACCTCCTCAGAGTCCCAGCTGAGGGGAGAGGAGAAGGGGGGCAAGGGCTGTGGACAGGGATGAGAAACGGGCTGGGCTCTGCCTCCATCCATTTCTCTTTCCTGGGAGATGTGGCGGGGCTTGTCAGAGACCAGAGCCTCTCCCCACAACCTGCCTCGAGCCTGCTCGGAGGCTCATGTCCCAGCTGCAGGGCCTGTCCCACCCCTCCTCCCCGCTAGCCCGGCCACCTCTGATCTCCGGGGTGCTGATAGCCTCCAGGATGGGGGGTGAGGGCGCATCCTTGGAGTCAGAAGACTGGTCGCTGCAGCCCCCGTTAGTGATGATGGAGTCTTCCCTCCCGCTGGCGTCCTCCTCTCTGTTGAGTTGTCTGGTGTCTCCCTTCATTGTTTCCTGCAGGAGGGCCAGAATAGGTAGGGTAGCAGGGAAACAAGGGCACAAGGGGGCAGCACACCCCAAACCTCCCACCAGTGGCTCTACGTCCTCAGGCCAAGGGAGGCCCCTTGACATATTCTCCGGGTGATACTCCTACCCAAGGACCCCACCCAGGCTGCCCTCCCCACCCCACCCCGTAGCCTGTCCCCCTCACCAAACTCGGAGGCTCAGGACTTGGTTCCATGTGGCCAGGCGGCCCGAAGGCTCAGACACCAGCACCCAGGACAGAGGAGGGGGCTGGGCTGTGGTCTGAGGCTTAGGCTGTTCTGTGCAATTAGCCGGCCACTTCAAACAATGCCATTTAGGACCCGCCTGCCCGGGTCTGCCTGCAGCCAGCCTTGGTCCCCTCTGCCCCTGGCCCCCTCTCCCTGCCCAGCCTCCGCAGGGCCTCAGGAAGCCAGTGCATTATTTTCCCTCCTGACCCCTTTGTTTGCTCTCTCCCTTCCCCTCAATCTCCAGGTCCTCTTCCCACCCGCCCCCTCCTCCCCCACAGAACAGCTTCTCTCCTCTCCATGGCAGCACAAGCCCCGCCCCACCCCAACCTCAGGGGCCCATTGGTCTGCTGGCCTGTCGCTCACTCCCCTCCTCCCTCACCAGCTGGGGCTCAGAGTCCCAAGTTCCCAAGAAGGGAAAGGATGGAGGAGCACAGGCAAAGGACTGGGGCAGTTAACAAGGGGCATGCTCCCCATCTGCTCCAGCCTCACCCCACCTCTGGGCCTTTGTCTCCCCACTGCTGCCCGTCCTGGTAACTGCATCATCACCAGGCTATTCAGCTCAGACCAGCTCAGGCCAGGTCCTCGCTGAAGGTTTGAAGGGCTGTGCGACCTTCATCCTTGTCTTCAACAGATGTTGGCTGCAAGAGCGTGCACCTTTCATTTACGCCTATTAATGTGATTATAGGCCCATTTTATAGAAAAGGAAAACTGACACACAGACAGGATTAGTCTCCAAGGCCAAAAATCACATCTAAGAGGTAGGGCACCAAGGCAAAACTAGAACCTAGGTAGTAGATGAGGCCCCCAGACACCCATTCCATACTCTCCCCCAAACTACTCCAGAGGTATTTGCCACCACACCCTATTGCTCTGGACTGAAAAAGCTTCCTGAGCTCTTGGGAAAAGCTTCCTGAACAAAAGGCTGCTCATCAGCACTGAGCACTCCCCACCCCTGTGCCCCATCTTGGGGACTCACCGCACCGTACCGTACCAGATGACGCACACTAGCCTCCCAGGGTACCTTCTAGAAACATCCTCTAGGCTACAAGGCGGTGGACTGCAATAGTGATGTGGCACCACATCCACCAGGGGGCGATGTGGGGAGCGGTCTGAATTGGCCTGCAGCGCCCCCAGGTGGATGGGCGGTGTGCCCTGGGGTCCCGAAGCCATCCTCTGCACCTGTCCGTCCCCCAGGCCAGGGCATGGGGCAACTAGACCCCTGCTGTATTTCCCATAAGGCCCAGGGAGCAGCACCTCTGGAAATCACCTGGGAGCTGGTCAGAGCTGCAAAATCTCAGGTACTGGCCCTAGACCTCCTAAGTCAAGACCAACATGTTCGAAAGACCCCTGGGTGATTATGTGCAAGTTAGAGAAGCATTGTTCTGGTTCTAAATGTACACTGATCCATAGCACATGGTGGCATCTACCTACCCCACGTGGTCCAGGGTGTACAGGGCCACACTTCTTGGTCTGTTTTCTCTTGATACATGTTAAGGAACCTCACCAGCCCCACGGAAACAGGAATGGCTGACCTGGTCTGATCAGCTGCTCCTCACCCCCATTCACTGCCAAGCCCTGACCCGGAAGAACAGGTTGGCTGACCTACGGCCAGTTCCTGTGAGGCCAAGCTGCCAAAATCCGAGGAAAACTGCTGGAGTGTGGTTCCAAGTAATAATTAATTCCCAGCGTCTTACCCTTGGCCAAGCCAGTGAACTAAATAACCTAGGTAGCCTGACACCAGGAGGGTGTCTGCGTCATGGGGTGTAAGACACTAAAGGGTACACAGAAGCTTGGGGAGGGGGGGAGGGCAGTGAGGCCTTCCAGTCAGAAGCTGGTAACAAGCAGGTCAGAGGCTGAAATTGAGGGCCATTACTTCCCTCTCATCCAGGGCCCAAGATTCCCTCAGGCGGCCCTTTACTGTGTCAGTCAGGAGGCTCCCTCCTAGACAGGCCCAGGTGGAGCCTGCAGCCAGGAGCGGACAATGATTAACTACTTCGGGCCTTCCCCCAGGGCCTCAGCAGCGCCAACCTGTCCCCCAGTCTACCAAGCAGACATGTGAGCAGAGCACCCTTCCCGAAGCCGCATGCCAACATTCAGGAAAAATCTCCTGCCCCTATAAACTAGGCACATGAGGACTGGAGGAAGGTTCAGGGAAGGACACCAACCAGCTCTAAGTGTCCTCAGCTACCTGGGCTGGCCCGGGAAAGCTGTTTTAAGTTTATTTTTGAGAGAAAGAGACAGAGTGTGAACAGGAGAGGGGCAGAGCGAGAGGGAGGCACAGAATCGGAACCAGGCGCCAGGCTCTGAGCTGTCAGCACAGAGCCGGACGCGGGACTCGAACTCACGAACCGTGAGTTCATGACCTGAGCTGAAGTCAGAGGCTTAACTGACTGAGCCACCCAAGCACCCCAGCGGGGAAGCTATTTTAAAATACTCCCCCTCTCCCAATGTATAATTCGATTATGTGAGTTGCATCACCCCGGGTGTGCATTGACATGAACTTCCCTTGCTGTCTTACTGTCACAACACACACCAGCGTCCAGAACCTGCGCAGGCTGAAAGGTGCCCAGCTCAGTGCCTCTCCCTGACCAATTCTACACACCGGATGAATGAAGCACGCCTCCAGGCATGTGCTACAGCTGCCTCCTCAGCCTGGAAGCCCTCCCCATCTCTCTCTACCACATACCTCCCTGTTGTTCAGACTCCAAAACCACATCGTGACAGTCGGGAAGGCTTCTCCCAATACTCCTGCTCCAAAAAGTAATAACCTGGCTCTCCTCACACAAATGCTCCCACCTAAAGATACAGTAATTTTCTTTCAGCGTTTACTACCCTATATGCAACACCCTCTTCGGTGCTCTAGCTGCATCAACTCATTTAATCCTTCAATGTGGTGCATAGTATCCCTATTTTACAGATGGACAAACTGAGGCACAGATTAAGCAACAAAACACACACTTGTTAAGCAACATAATACACACGTGACCAGCGTGACTTGTTAACGTGCTCAAGTCCAGGAAAAGTTAGAGAAGAACACATAAACTTAACCACATGCTCTTGAGAACAGGAAGAAATTAGTACCAGAGACCGGCGTGTAACGAATGGTAGAGACAAATCACCGTCATCTCTTCCCACCACCTCTTGGATAATGTGGCCCCCAAGACAAGCCAAGTGCTTTACCTAGTGTGATCTTTCTAGCCTGGCTGGGTTACCACCCTGAAAGAGATGGCACCTTCCGGAGGGATTTTTCCAGAGTACTTGCTGTGCTAGCCGAACAACCGTGCCTTGCCACCCCACTGTTGTAACAGGGCCTAGGTCCCGACCGTAAAAGCTAAAGGTGGTACAAACCGCTCTCAGCCCCCACCAGACCCCGAGGCAGGTCCTGTTATCAACCTGCTTTGGACAGGCTCAGATGAATTAATTAAGTCACCCATCAAGGTGGCAATGCCAAGACTCATGCCTAGGCAGTCCAGGGCACGTGCCTGTAACTGCCGTGCCAAGACACGGCGGCCGAGAATTCTAGTTAGGGACACTGCCTCACCCATCCCAGAGACTGTGGGGAACTTTAGGGCTGAGGGACAGGACCCACCGTGATGCGTGGTGAACTCTGACCCTTTCCCAGAAGCTGGGGTCCAGCACATGATTTGGGGGCGGGCAGCAGCACAGGGTGGGCTCACCCGCAAGGTTCTCCCTGCAAGGCTCTGCCTCATTAGTGCAGGGTGCCTGTGTCCCAACTGAACCAGGTCAGACGTGTCCAAATGCAATGTGGCAGACGGAAGGGTGGGTGGCACCCCCAATTAGACTCAGGGAGGAGGCTCAGGGACTCGTCCCCCCACCCGACCCAGCTATAAGGCTGAGGAGTGATGTCATTCACTTCCTCCAGGCTGGCACCAGCAGCAGTCATTTCACAGCATCTTGTAAATGTTAATTGCATTAATTAAATGCACAATACAGGAAGGGGGGAGGATGGTGGACATGATGGAGAAGTAGGTAGAAGGCGGGGCCACTTGGGCATCCCTGCCCCACATGAGTCCCCCCAGGGGTTAGAGATCACGTGAAGTAAAAGGGAGGTTGAAAGATATTCCCATTCACCTTTTAAAGAAATTTCGTCTTCTCCACAGCCCCTGGGAGGGAAATCTAGACTCCTGTATCCTCCCCCTCAGCCGCCCAAGTCTTTCTTGGCTGCTTCCCTTGTCGGAGATAACAAAATAGTTGAGATGGAGTAATTACTATGTATCTCACCGAAAAAAGAGAGAGCTTACTCTTATGATGCCCCATTTTGCAGATGAGTAAACTGAAGCTCAGAGGTAACAGATGGGCAGATTCCTTGCCCAGACTTGCACAGCAGCTAAGTGACAGAGATTTAGACTTCACTCAGGAAGCCAGATCTCAAAGACATTTTAAAACCAATATGCTAAGTATAGTTACAAAAGTGAAACCTGGGTAGGGACACCTCACCCAGGTGAGCAGAGAGAAGGAGGGAAGTGGGAACAATAAGTACAACAGTAAGAGGCTGGAAACAGGCTGCCCACCTGGCTGGTGGCAGAGTATGAGGTCACAGAGTTCAAGGTCTTTACCTGACTTTTAGGAAATCTTTGCTAAATTCCAGAAATTACCAGATCCATGGAAAGCTGGAATGAAAAAGCCCTCAATGGCTTTCTCAAACCCCAGTTTTATCATTTGTGAAATGAGATGACCTCCCCTAACTCCCTGGGTGGTTGGTGCTAGGGACCCCCAACGTAGAGGATGAAACCTTGAGAAGAACCCGGGGCTTACACATTTCCGTGTGCCACCCTGCCAGACTTTCCAGCTCTGCCTCACAAAAGCATCCCTTCATCCTGGGGCATTCAGAAGGAATGTGGACAACTGCTCCGTGCCTCTAGGCCATGGCTGCAAGCGCCACTTTCATTGTACAATAAAAACTGATCTTTGGTATATTGATCAGAATTATTAAAGTAATTGATCCCAGCAGGGGTCAAATTAGACAAATGCAAAAAAAAAAAAAATGGCTATAGGAACATGTTCCTTGCAGTACTGCTCATATTAGCAAAATACTCACAAACATCTAGATGTTCTTCAGTGGATGGGAATTAAATTATATACCATTACCCTTATAGATAATTCACAGAAAAAGAAAAAACTGGGGCACCTGGCTGGCTCGGTCCGTGGAGTGTGTGACTTTTCAAATCAGGGTTGTGAGTTTGAGCCCCACTTTGGGTGTAGAAATTCCTTAAAAATAAAATCTTGAAATAAAGAGAGAAAACACAAGGAATATACAGAAAGATCTGCAAAGATAAGGCAACTTAAAGCGGAGTTTCGAGTCAAGCTTTTTACCCTACAAACAAACGCAGCCCCCTTCCCCGACAATTATTTGGGAAACCCTTGGAAGGGTGTGCAAATGTGGAACGGAAACCAATGGTTAACTCTGACAATGATGGGTGGGAAGCAAAGGAGCAAAGGATTCTGGGAGCTGCAGTGCTCGCTCCTATAGTCATGTGTCCCTTAGCAAAGCCAGAGTGGAAGAGCCCACTGCCCTCTCCCCTAAGGCGTAAGTGAAGACCAAATTTCTATAAAGCCACCACCTTGGGTCTGCCCCTCACAGTAGTCTGCTCCTGCTGCCACACAGCCAATGCCTTAAATCTCAACTGTCCTCTTATAGAGGCAATGGGGATAGAGTGAGCCTTTGAGATGGCAAACTGACAATACCTAAAAATGCCAAATGTTCCATATCCTGTTACACAGGACTCTTCTGCTGCAAATCAACCCAGCCCAAAGCTCTTACCAAGACCTGAGTGCAAGCATGGTGACTGCTGTCCCGTTTATCATAGCAAAAGCTCCAAACAAATGACTGCCTAAATCCCATGCAGCCATAGTGGGGGATGGTAGTGAGAGGCAATGAATGAGGGAATGACGGGAAGATGAAGCTTGTCAAGTGACAGTCTGTGCAACACAGTCTCAGTTAATACGCTAGCATATGCATTAAGCCATGTTCCTCCAGCATTTTGTTCTCTAACTGTAAAAAGTCAGGTCTCCTGGGAGGGTAGTTTGTGAGTGAACTACCACATCCTCATGTTACTTTTATAGTCAGATACTGTCCAAGAAACGTTTCTTTCTTTGAACATGGCCACTCAAGGGGCATCTGGATGGCTGAGTTGATTACATGTCTGACTTCAGCTCAGGTCATCATCTTGCAGTTCATGAGTTCAAGCACCAAGTCAGGCTCTGTGCTGACAGCTCACAGCCTGGAGCCTGCTTCCGGTTCTCTCTCTCTCTCTCTCTCTCTCTCTCTCTCTCTGCCCCTTCCCTGCTCGCCCTGTCTCTGTCTCTGTCTCTCAAAAATAAACATTAAAAAAAAGAAGAAAAGAAAATGGCCATACAAGGGGTGCCTGGGTGGCTCAGTAAGTTAAGCTTCTGGCTATTTCAGCTCAGGTCATGATCCTGGGGTCATAGGATCAAGCCCAGTATCGGGCTCCACACTGGGCAAAGAGCCAGCTTGGGATTTTCTCTCTCTCTCTCTCTCTCTCTCTCTCTCTCTCTCTCTCTCTCTCCCCATACCACCACCGCACCACTACTCTCCCTTGTTGTGCTCTCTCTCTCAAAAAAAAAACTCTAATGAAAATGGCCATTCAAGTTTAAACAATCTAAATTTACTTGTGTATGGTATGAGGTAGGGATCTCATTTTTCCCTATAAGGAAAGCCAAACACACATAATGACAAGCATGTCCCAACTCCTCTTCTTTTATAAAGTTCCCCCCATGTATGTAGGATGTTTCTGGACTGACTTTTCCCTTTGGCATTTATCTCTTGCCACCCCTTTTAATCATCACAGCTTTACTAATAAGCGCTCCTATGCTAGGGCAAGCCTGCCAACCTTACCGAAAATTTTTGCCAGTTTTCTCCCTATAGGTCTTGCACATCCCTTAGTTTACATTTTCTTATTTCTGGTTCCCTCTTCTAGTTAGTCCCCAGGGGATTTTTCTAGGGAGCTTAGCTCTGCACACAAATAAATTTACACAGCATTTCTAGTTGATTCAACATGGGAGGACTTACAGATTACTGCTACCATAAGCAGAAAGTCCTAATATTTATATGTGTGTGTGTTGTGTGTATGTATGTATGTATGTATTCTTTTAGAATTTTTGAAGACAAAATTTTGGGAGCACCTGGCTGGCTCAGTCAGAAGAGTATGTGCCTCCTGATTTCAGGGTTGTGAATTTGAGCCCCATGTTTGGTGTAGAGATGACTTAAAGATGGTCAAAAGGTACAAATAAATCCCTGGGAAGTAATATACAGCACGGCAACTAAAATATTACATTGTATGTTTGAAAGTTGCTAAGACAGCAAACCTTAAAAGTTCTCTGCACAAGAAAAAAAGTATAGAGGCGCCTGGGTGGCTCAGTCAAGCCTCCCACTTCAGCTCGGGTCATGATCTCGTGGTTCACTAGTTCAAGCCCCCATAGGCCTCTGCGCTGACACTCGGAGCCTGGAGCCTGCCTCAGATTCTGTGTCTCCCTCGCTCTCGGCCCCTCCCCCACTCCCGCTCTGCCTCTCTCTCTCAAAAATAAACATTAAAAGAAATTTTAGGAGTGCCTGGGTGGCTCAGTCAGTTGAGCAACTGACCTCAGCTCAAGTTATCATCTCAGGGTTCATGAGCTCAAGCCCCGTGTCCGGCTCTGTGCTCTCAGCTCAGAGCTAGCTTTGGATCCTCTGTCTCCCTCTCTGCCCCTCCTGTGCAGGCACTGCTTGCTCTCTGACAAAAATAAACATTAGAAAAAAAAAAAAAGCCTATGTCCCACATAAACCACTTTTTTCAAAAACTAGCTACAATTACCTGGTATGGGCAAGGGTCTGCCAGTCTCAACAGTGGTGAAGCAGGCCTGCAGGCAAAGAGCGGGCTGTAGCGGGCACTCCTGAGTATCTTAACCCGACACATCTGTGCATCCTGCCAGTTCTGTGGGTCCAAGCCAGGTGGAGACAAAGGTCTCAAAGAAATGCAACAGCATTGCCATCCACATTCTACTCCCTGCTAGCTGTGTGGCCTTAGGTAATGGTGACAATCAAGCTTAATATTGAGCAATCACTCTGTCCGGTGCTTACACAGAACTTCCCAAGACAGATCAGCACGCTGGCAAAGGCCACTCTCCTACAAGCATCAGACAGGAGCTCCCCCGGACTTCAGGAGCCATGCTCGGCACTGAGAAGCACAGGCAGACAACGGCCAACAGCCCATCCTCACGGAGCCCACAGCTGGTTCAGGAGAGGGTGGTAGGACAAAGCCAGGTGGTGGAGGAGACAATAACAAGGTTGGTTCACCCCAAAATCTACACTGCTCTCCCAATATAATTAAGACCCTTTTACAAGAGCACAACAGGACAGGTTTTGCCCACATCTCTATGCAGATTTGCTCAGTTTTCCAAACCCTTCCACCCAGTGTCGCACACTGCCTCTTGCATAACCCAGAACGACCCAGAAGATCTTTGTCACAGCACCTGCCTGTTCAGGCTTCTAGCCTAGTTAATACTCCGTTTCTCACCACATCCCGGGTGAGCCAGCTTCCTTCTGCTTCTTTCTGCTCCTCTCTCCTCTAGATTCTAGTGCTGCAGCCACAAAACTCAGGCAGAGCAATGCTTCAGTCAAGCCGAACAGCGCACATTCATGGAGTCAGGGGCCCAGCACTGTGCTGGCTGCTGGGAACACCAACTGACCGAGAAAGCATCGTCCCTTCTCCTAGAGCTGGAAGCCTGGATTCCAGCCCCAGCTGTGGCCCAAGTGTGTCCACTTCCAACAGCAAACAAATGCTGCTTAGGAATAGACCCAATTAGCCTCAGAAGATGGGACTGCAGGGTGGAAGGTAAAGAAATATTTTGGTATCCCCCTGGGTCAACCTGTTCTGTAGGCCATGCTCCTCCTCCAGCCAGAGGCTTACACAGGATCCCTGAGACTGAGAACCACATTCTCTGCAGCCAGGCCTGTGCCTCTCAGGCAGGACACTAGGAGATCCCTCTCCTCTGGTGACAGACCCAAGGGCAGAGAATATCGTTCCTATTTGGGGAGACCCATAGGGATGTGCAAGTCATTGTCCCACAGAGAAATAAACGCTCCGGTTCAAGTCTCAGATGACTTTTGTCCTTCTCAATCATGAAGATCAAGCTCAAAACTTAAATATTAAAAATGAAAACTGTAGGAGCACCTGGGTGGCTCAGTCGGTTGAGCACCTGGCTTCTGCTCAGGTCATGATCTTGCGTTTCTGGAGTTCAAGCCCCACACTGGGCTCGCTGCTGTCAGCAGAGTCCGCTTCAGATCCTCTGTCTCCCTCTCTCTCGGCCTCTTCCCCGCCTGCACTCTCACAAAGGAGAAAAGAGGAGAGGAGAGAAGAGAAGAGAAAAGGGGTGCCTGGGTGGCTCAGTGGGTTAAGTGTCCAACTTCTGCTCAGGTCATGATCTTGTAGTGAGTTGGAGTCCCGGGTCGGGCTCTGTGCTGACAGCTCAGATCCTAGAGCCTACTTTGGATTCTGTGTCTCCCTCTCTCTGTCCCTCCTCTGCTTGCTCTGTCTCTGCCTCTCACTCAAAAATAATAAACATTAAAAAAAAAAAGCCTTTAAAAAAAAAGAAAAGAAAAAGTAAACAGAAAAAAACCCTCAGAAATAAATATTGGAATGAGCACTAAACAGAGAACAATACTCTCAGGGAGATAAAAGATGGATGAGGACTCCATTACACATGGAATTTCTAGGACAAGAACACTTCAAAACAAAAGACAAAAGTTAAAATATTAGGGGTTGGAAGCTGAGGACCATCTCCCAAAAAGCAGAACACAAGAACAAATGGTCAAAGAAAATTCCACCAGGCCAGGAGACTTAAGAGTTATAGAATGAGAGGAGAAAAAAAAACTAGGGAGGTGATGATCCAAGAAGTGTATTCTCTCAACCTTAGGAGCCCCCAGCCACCTTGGGCCTCTTCCCATCCCACACCTGCTCAGCATCCACCTGCCCCCAATCCCACACCTGCTCAGCATCCACCTGCCCCCAAAAGGAAATGTATTGGTTAAGAACCTTTATCCACTGACAACTGTTTACTCTCCCACCCATCAATTCTCGGTCATTTTTGAAAGCGCATTTCTAAATCTCCTGTAGTCTTTCTATGGCTACCGCTCTTCACACATTTCAAAGGCTATAAAAAGACAATTTTCTGGAAAAGTTGAGTTTGATCCCTGAGTCACAGAACTAAAGCAGAGAGAAGGTAGAGGGCACACAGTGGTTTAAGCTAGGGCAGAGCCCACAGACCACAGTTTTAATGAATGAAATCTCTGTGGGTGACGTGACAGGCAACTTTGATCAGGCAAGCTAATAATAAAAACAAAATAAAAAAAAAAACAAAACAGAAGCCAATGGTGGCAGATTCCAGAGACTCTGTTCCCCCCGATCCCCAAAACTATTCTCCATCTGCTTGCAAAGGCCAGCCCCAATGGTGACCACAGTGCCCTCTAAGGCCTTCACCAATTGAGCCGCCTTTCCTTGCCAGTCTGTACTCCTTGGATCCAGGTCCCTTAGAAAGGCCTCCTGGTCCTATCTACATAGAAATGGAGGCCCGCAAATAAAAGCAAAACGTTGATTACCTTGGCATTGTGAAAGTACAGGTGATGACTAGTTTCTTCTTGGCATCTGAAGACAGTAAATTTGATTTTCACTTGTATGAAGCATTTTTTGAAGTACTTCCATTCCCTACACACAACAGGTCCTCCTAAATCTTTGCTTATTCCCTGGAAGAAAACTGAGGAGGCTGTGCGAACTGGGACTGTGTTTCCCTCCTGGAGTAAAGAATAACCACTTGCCAATATTTGAGTGTTTAGTACATAACATGCATTTTTTCAAGTTTATTTTTTAAGTAGTGTCTACACCCAACATGGGCCTTAAACTCACAAACCGGGATTAAGAGCCACATGTTCTTCCAACTGAGCCATCCAGGGGCCCCCATAACATGCGACATTTACTCAATTTTTTAAGCTATAGCAACTCAACAGACTTAAACATCCCCTGCAATTAGCCAACCATTCTTGGACTATTTTACAGATGGAGAAATTGAGGCTCAAGCCAGTGACTTATAAATGGAGTGAACAGGTATATAAATCCAGACTTGATTCTAATGCCCAGGCCCCTTTATTGCCTCAGACTAATAATATGACCCAATGGATAACAGGCTTTTTTACAATACAATTGACCCTGAAAAATGTGGGCTTGAACTAAAGGTGTCATATATGCTGATTTTTTTCAAGAAATATATTGAAAAAAAGTTTGGAAATGTACAACAATTTGAAAAAAAAGAGATTTAACTGCATAACCTAGCAATACTAGGGAAAAAATTAAATTTTTTACATTTATTTATTTTAAGAGACAGAAAGGACCAGTGGGGGAGGGGCGAGGGGGGGACAGAGGATCTAAAGCAGGCTCTGTGCCACAGCAGATGGTGACCTGAGCCGAAGTCTAACACTTAAGCAACTGAGCCACCTAGGTGCCCTGAAAAAACTTAAGTTAGGTATTATTGGAAGAATGAATTATACAATACATGTAACATACAAAGTGTGTGTTAATAGACTGTTTATGTTCTCAGTAAGGTTTCCCATCAACAGTAGGCCATTAAGTTTTGGAGGAGTCAAGTTATACATGGATTTTCCAGTGCGTGGAGGCAGAGGGGTCAGTGCCCATAACCCCTGGTCCCATCAGCTACAAAAGGGATCTGATGAGATCAGCCCCCACAAAAAGTTAGACAAATCAGCCCCTCACTTTGCAAAGATAAGAATGGTCTGAAAATGCAAGAGGAATTCTGCACTTCTCTGATCCAGCAACCTGAATTCACAATTAAAAAATAACTCACAAGAACGGGCCAGAGCTGAGGCCCTGTACCTATCAAGTGCTGGAGGAAGGTGGGGGGCATTTGTCAGGATATAGGACCCAGGAGGAGTTAAGAGATTTAAAATGGACTAGCCCAGGGTGGCTCAGTCAGTTAAGCGTCCCACTTGGGCGCAGGTCATGATCTCAAAGTTGATGGGTTCGAGGTCCTGCACTGGGCTCTACATTAACAGTGCAGAGCCTGCTTTGGATCCTCTGTCTCCCTCTTTCTGCCCCTCCCCAGCTCTCACTTTCTCTCAAAAATAAAATTAAAACCATAAAAATAAAATAAAATAATAAAATGCACCACCTCAGATGAAATTGGAAAAGGTGTCTGAGCAAGATGGCTTGCATGAGAGCTGGTCTGAGACAAAGGAATCACAAGGTAAGTTTTCCTGGAAAAACTTTCCCAAATCGGAAACGGGTCCCTGGGGCTGCAATGAGGGGTGACAGGCACCGTTGGGTCGCAGGCCCCACGTGGCTGAAGGAAGGAAAGGAAGGAAAGGTACTTCCCCCAACCCTACCTCCCTTGCTCCTCCCTTTCACCCCCTGCAGCTCCCAGATACTCTCCTCCCCTTCTAGGGTTTGAAGGAGGGGCAGGTAATGCCTATGCTGTAGGTGCATGATGCAGCCAGGCCCAACCCCTTTGTCTTGGCCCTCTTTACCTCAAGGAGGAAAGGTAAAGGATCTCACTTAGCTCTGCAATTATGCCTCCAAGGTAGGCCTCAAACTTTTGGGGGACGGATGGTAAAAGCGGCCCCAACCCGTCAAAAACCCTGGCTCCTTTCAAAAAGTAACAAAGGCTTTCCTTCCTGCCAACTCCCAACAGGAGTTGGAAAAGCTTTGGAAGGATTTGGAAAAGCTTTCCTAACTGAAAGGAATAGGGTACCTTGGTGGAATACAGGATAGGTAGGGCCAGCAGAGGTCCCTCCCTTCATCCCCATTTCTCATTAGTGGCTGCCCTAAAAAGAGGGGCTATTGGTTAACTATTTCAGATGTCAACATTCATCACCTGCTATGCCAAGCACTATCCCATCGAGCCCTTTCCCCAAGCCCAGTGTGGAAGGAGCTATTGACACCCATCAGACATCTAAGGAACATAGAGGGTTAAATGTTAAATCATGCATAAAACTGGTTTCATTCTTACACAACCTAGGGTTATTAGTAACACTGTTCCTATTTCACAGATGTAATAACTAAGGCACAGAGGGAAATGGAGTTGCTGGGACAGATTTAAATGCATGCCAAAGACTTTTTTTGTGTGCCGCTAAAGAGGGCAGCCAGGTTACCCCACATGCTAGCTAAGGATGCCAACAGTGGCAGACTTTTATTGAGTAATTACTGTATACCAGCCCTATAAAATAGGTATCATCAATTCAACCCTGGAAAAATAGAGGCAAGTCTTGGAATCCATGGTGGGGGCGCAAGAAGCCAGAGCAGGTGTTGGGGAGGAGGGCAGGGGTAGGTCAGTGTCCTGAGCCCTCCACCTGAGAGCGGCAGAAGGGTTACCCCTCCTCGGGAAAATTTCCGCCAGTCTAAACCCACAGCATCCAGAAATCAGGAAGCGGTCCAAATTCACTGTCCGTAATTCTCATTAATGCATGCAGTCTCTCAGCGGGGGGCGGGGGTAGGGCGTCGGGGGGGGGGGAGGCGCGAGGGAAGTGGGGTGATGGGGAAACACAGGAGCCCAGTCTCTCAGGCCAGAGGATAAGGGGAAAGGGCAGACTGGAGGCACAGGCCTGGGGCTGGGCCCAGAAAGGCTGCCCTTCTTTGCCACAGGTGAGTAAATCCAGCAGGAAAGCCCGAGCCCAAGAGCGGCTCCCTGTCCACCCCGCAGTCTTTCCTGGTTTCCACTTTCTCTCCTACGAAGTGGGACTCAACACCTACTCTCCCTCGTCGAACAATCACACTAGCAGGGAAGCCGGTATCGGGGAGGTGCTAAAGGTTTTGAGACCTCGGTTTGCGGAGTTTGGGAAGTGGGACCGGCTTCATCCCGGAAGAGGGGAAAAATGGAAAGTGAGCCCCCAGGGCAGGCAGCGTGGCCGGGGCAGGGTGGCGCCGCCCCAGCCGGGCTCCTCCCCGGCCAGGTGTGCAAAGGGGAGAGGGCAGCCCCTCCCGAGGACGTCCCGGCAGTCCCGCTGTGCCTCGCCCCGGTGGCTCATCTAGAGAGGACCTCGGGAGGCCACCCCCCTGGTGCACACCCTGGCCCACCTGCTCGCCCGCACCCACACCCATTACTTTTCTTCCATCCCTGCGAGGGGGTTAAACGGGTTTCGCCCGAAACCCTCTAGTCCAAGTCTTTAAGGGACGGACGCCCACCTTCCTGGCTGAACTCTCTCCTCTTTCCCCCGCCCCTAATGAGGCTCCCTCTGAAGCCGAGGCCAGGTAAGGACTCCCCCTCCTGATGACCAAGACCCCTTCTTGCTCCACTTTTCTCCGGAGGAACACGTCCTCCCTTCCAGTCTAGATCCCAGGAAGGCCACCCCATCTTCCCTCCCTGAAGACAAACCTCTCTCCCCGGGGTCTTGGGACTACAGCAAGATTATCCCTGCAAGACATAGCACCCCCCGCCCTATTTCTCCTTCTTGTTCCAGGTGGTCCAGTGGTCCTCTCCTCCCCTACCAAGCCGGGTCTCTAGACGGATGGGAGCCGCTCCCCCGGACGTCCCGGAGAGAGGGTCCCTCCTGCCAGTCCCGGGACCCCTCTGTTGTCTCTTCCCTCCCCCCACCCCAGCCCCCGGAGCCCCCGGACTGGCGAGCCTCCCCCGGACCACGGGGCGCTCACCTGCCGAGAGCCTGGCTCGGGCGCCGCTCCGCGGTCGAACCGCGGGTCGGGACAGGCTGGCGGGAGGCCGGCGGGCGGCCGCGCAGGGCGCTCGGCTCGCGAATCTCCGGCGCCGATCACCGAGCTACGTTTACTTGGGCCACTTAACCCCCGCGCTGCCGGCCGGGCGCGGCGGCCGCCCGCTCGCCGGCCTGCCAGTGGGCCGGTGGCGTCCGTCGGGGGGCGCTAGGGGCGTCCACGCGGGCCGGGTCCGCGGGGCTGGGGGGCGGCTGCGGCGCGGAGGCAGCGCAGGCCGGACCAGGCAGCTGGAGTGGGTGGGGAGGGGGCGGTGCCGAGGCCCCTTGTAACCCTGGCCCGGCGCTCGCCCCGCCCCCGCCCGGGGGCGCCCCCGCCGCAGCCACTCAGAGCGGGCCCCGGGCGCGAGCGGGGGGAGCCGGGGGTGGGGACGAGGGAAATTTGAAATCACTCCGGAGCCTCCCCTCCGCCCCTCCTCCACAGGCACCGCCTCCTGTTCCCCCCCCACCTTACCCCTGGCCTGTTAAATTACCCACCCCTCGAACCGGCCCTGATGGGGAGCTCGCAGGCATCCCCCCAACTCCGGGACTCCACCGGGGACCCTGCTTCCCCGCCCCCACCCCCACCCCCACCCCAAGCTGGCACGCGCCGGTCTGGATGCAGGGCCCAGAGAGGGAAGCGCCCCCACTGGAGTCACACAGCAGTTGAGTCTTCCCTCTACCCCCACCTCAGCCCCAATGCTACCAGGGCGCTGCCTTGCCCCCGCCAGTCAGTCACCCCCTCTGGACCCTCGGACCAGTCCTTCCTTCCTTCCTCCCACCCTGCTGGGCCTTTGTCAGCCATCTTGAGGGGAGGGGAGGGGAGGGGAGAGGAGAGTAGACAGGGAAGGCAGTCAGGTCCTCGGCTGCCTGGGTTCTCTGGTCCCGCAGGCCTCACCAGAAGAAGAAGCCCCACTCTGTTAGGTTTTTCCACTGCCTTTGCCCTTAAAGGGCGTTGAACTTTTGGAAAACAGCTCTCTTACTAACATTTATCGCACCCTGGTATTTATATTCATATATCTATTTGTCTGCTTATTGTGCGTGTCTCTCCACACTTTAGACTGTGAGGGCAGGATGGATCTCCGGGTATCTTAGCACACAGTAGATGCTTAATAAATATGTATTGAATGAATGAGTGAGAGAACAAATGGATGATAACATGATGGCCTGCAAGGCCCTATAGGAGCTGGCTCCTGCCTGCCTTTCCCTGCATCTCCTATCTTCCTCACCCACCCCCACACCCCGCCTTTAGGCAGCCTTGTCACCACTCTGCTCTGAAACGCATAGAGCATGTTCCTGGACGTTCCTTGTCCAGAGATCTCTACATGGCCAGTCTTTCACCCTTCTGTTCTCTGCCCAAAGGTCATCTTCTAGAGAGGCCTTCCCACTCTGCCGCCGATCACCCCACATAACAGTCTCCCCTCTCCATCCCTCCTATTTCATTCCCTAGATAGCACTCTGAGCTCTTTCACATTGTTTTGCCAACTTCCTTGTTTACATCTTTCTTTTTCTTGTTTTTTTCTTGTGACACAGGTACCATAAACTATCCTCCGTGAGGGCAGAAACCACATCTATCTTGCTCCAAGCTGGATGTCTAGTGCCCACAGGAGGCATTCGGTGCAAGTTTGTTGAATGAATGAATGAATGAACACAGGTTTCCAGCCTCCAGGGCTCCAGATCTCTGAGTAAAACCACAGCTTTCTCCCTTCATCTCTTACCAGGCCTTTGCAAATTACTACATGGCAAACTGTAGAAGCTACAAACATTTCTAAACCTACTGGATCTTGTTCTACCTAGGAACCTGGATGGAGGTTGAGGAAATATGGAAGTGAAATGGGAGAGCCTCCCGTGAAGGAGCAGCAAGATCTTCTTGGCCTCTGGCCCAAACATCCAAAATTGGCTTCCAGTCAGTTGGTGTAGGAAGAATGGGATCTCTCAAAGGACCTGGGGCTTGGCCCCCATCTGAGGTATGCCCTTAGTGGAAAGAAATATATAAGCTGGTGGGCCTTTGGGGAGGGCTGGTGGGCCCATTTTCTGATCCATAAACCAAGATCTGCCACATGGAAAAAGATGTCTGTACCACCAGGAGTGCCTGGGAGGCCTAGGTTAGATGCCAAAGGGGTGGTTTTCCGGAACATGCAGACATCTCTGGCAAAAGCAAACCACCTAACTTCAGAAAAAAGTAGAGGATCCGAAGTGTTGAGTCCTATCATCTGGAAAGGAAGGAATATGCCAGAATGGGTGAAGGAAAAATGGCATGACGTCTCCCTAGGGCACAGCACTTTATAATTTGCAAAGTTCATTGGTCATAGTCACCACCTCATTTGAACTTCACAGCCACTCCATGAGGAGTCAGGGCAAGGAGAATCAGGCACCCCATTCCAGATGAGGGGTCTGAGGCCCAGAGAAGAGATGGACTTGTGCAAAGTGGGTCAGCCAGGCAGCCTGACCTTGACTGAGCACCTGCTAGGTGGCAGGTGGCTGGCTAGGAATTGAGACAAGAAAGCCCATAGCTTACCTGCTGGGTAGAGAGTATCAGAAAATGAACACACATAAGGAAATAAGAGAATAAGATCAATCTGGGAAGAAGATAAAATGGAGACAAGACTGATGTAGCCAGGGGAAGACCTAGGTCAGGATCCAGCTTGTGGATAGCATGTGGTAGGGACAAGCAGGACACCAGTGTGGCCAGAGCTGAGGGAGTGAGGAGGGGAGAAATAATAGGGGGCCAGGTCTTGTGGGACCTAGTAAGCCATGGCAGGGAATTTGGATGTCACCATTTGAGCCACGATCTGACTCAGATGTTTAGAACACATCCAGGTGGGGAGATGGACAGGGAAGGGACCTGGTCTGGAAAACTGAGGTTGGTAGCCTGGACCACGGTGGGAGCAGAGGAGGTGGAGAGAAGGGACTGAATTTGGGATAGATTGTGGAGATTGGGGCAAGTAGTGCTCATGGCTCCAGGGGGTAGAGGAAAGGATGGCATCACGGATGGCCCCTAGAATTTTAGCCTGAGCACCTGGGTGAAGGGTGGTGCATTTACCTAAAGGAGGAAGGTTTACATAACGTGGATTTGAAAGGGAGCTCAGCAAGTCTGCCTTGGCCTTGGCTGCACGAATGTGGAGTCACACTGTGGTCTGGGCTGCTACCCAGGTCCCCTGACTGTGTCCAGTGCTCCTCTCACTGTCTGAGTGGTAGGGCATGCCATCTACATCTCCCACACCACACCCCTCCTCCAGGGTGGTGGACCCATTCTCAGAAGGATGGACCCACGTGTCCTAGAAAGGGATTTTTCATCACACACTGTGGTTTGAATCCCACCTCCAAAGTTGCCTGAATCTGATAAATCACCTGGTCTCTCTGAGCCTCGGTTTCCACAGCCAGAGAGAGAAAATACTTCATTGGCACAGGGAGCATTAAATGACCTTAAATGAAAACATTGATGCTGGATTACCCAGTTGGGCAGACAAGGCTCCAAGCCCCAAAGAAATATTTTTATGAAAGATTTTTCTTTCTTCCCCCAGACTCCCCAAGACTTTGCTTTTTGATGTTTAAAAAACCACGTAGCTAGGGTGCCTGGCTGGCTCAGTCGGTGGAGCATTTGAATCTTAATCTCTGGTTGTGGGTTCAAGCCCCACATTGGGTATAGAGATTGCTTAAGAATAAAATCTCTAAGGGGCTCCTGGGTGGCTCAATTGGTTAAGCAACAGACTCTTGATTTCAGCTCAGGTCATGATCTCATGGTTTGAGCCTTACGATGGCCTGCACGCTGACAGGATCAGCACAGAGGCTGCTTTGGATTCTCTCTCTCCCTCCCTCTCTCTGCCCCTCCCCTGCTCACTTGCTCTCTCTCTGTCTCAAAATAAATACATAAACTTAAAAAAAAATCTTTAAAAATAGAGGCGCCTGGGTGGGTCAGTCGGTTAAGTGTCTGACTTCAGCTCAGGTCATGATCTCATGGTTCGTGGGTTCGAGCCCCGTGACAGGCTCTGTGCTGACAGCTCAGAGCCTGGAGCCTGTTTCAGATTTTGTGTCTCCCTCTCTCCCTGCCCTTCCCCCACTCGTGCTCTGTCTCTCTCTGTCTCAAAAATAAATAAACATTAAAAAAATTTTTTTAATCTTTAAAAATAATAATAAGAATAAAAAAATAAAATCTTTAAAAATAAATAGTAAGTAAAAATAAAAATTTATCTAAGCAGATCACAATTATACTCACGATGGTAATCAATGTTTATAAGGAAACAACAAAAATTCTGTGATTAAAGGTCATTTGTTTCGTCATCTGAAAAAACACATAGATAAGGGAATGTCCTTGCTCTTAGGAAATAAACACTAAAGTATTTAGAGGTAAAGGGGCACAATATCACCAATTTGCTCTTAGATGGTTCAGAAACAATAATATGTGTATATATACGCATAAAGCAAATGGAGCAAAATGTAAACAAATGGAAAATCTAGCTAAGGCATTCATTCATGAGTTCCTTGTACTAGTCTTACAACTCTTCTGTAAACTAGAGCTTATGCAAATAAAAAGATGCCCCCCAAAAATTAACGTTAAAAAAGTGAACCAGGGGTGCCTGGATGGCTCAGTTGGTTACAGACCTAACTGCAGCTCAGGTGAGGTCAAGCCCCGCACTGGGTGAGCTCCAGTCCCGGTTTTGGGCTCCTTACTGTGCAGAGCCTGCTTGGGATTCTCTCTCTCCCTCTCTCTCTCTCTCTCTCTCTCTCCCTCTCCCTCTCCCTCTCTGCCCCTTATGGGATTCTCTCTCTCTTCCTCTCTCTCTGCCCCTCACTCACTCATGCTCTCTGTCTCTCAAAAATTAATTAATTTAAATTAAATTAAAAACTAAAATATAAAAAGAAACCACACAGGGGCACCTGGCTGGCTCAGTGGGTAGAGCCTGTGACTCTAGATCTAGGGGCCTTGAGGTCAAGCCCCACACTGGGTGTAGAGATTACTTAAATAAATTTTTTTAAAAAGTACACACAAAGGGGCCCCTAGGTGGCTAAGTCGGATGAGCATCCGACTTCGGCTCAGGTCATGATCTCTGTTTGTGGGTTCGAGTTCTGCATCGGGCTCTGTGCTGACAGCTCGGAGCCTGGAGCCCGTTTCGGATTCTGTGTCTCCCTCTCTCTGTCCCTACCCCACTCATGCTCTGTCTCTCTCTCTCTCTCTGTCTCTCAAAATAAATAAACAATGAAAAAAAAATTTTTAAAGCACACGTAAATATCATGCTAATCAACACATTGATGGGTTTACACTTAAGTTGTGGTTAAATATGGTACTTGTGTTGAATTCTACCACTGTTTTCTCAACTCTCAAAGCAGCTACAGGTTTTTAATAACATACAAAGTGCTAAGCACTGTGCTTGTTGCATAATAGGTTTTTCACATGTGGTAGGTATTTTTATGAGCAAGTGACTTCATCTCTCTATGCCTCGATTTCATCATCTATAAAATGGAGGTAATAAGAGCACTTCATAGGATTGTCGTGAGAATCATATAAGTTAATACATAGAGGGCATTTTGAACCATAACAACCATAAACATGCTTCGTAAATTTAAAAAATACATTGTTATTTTTTTCATGTTTATTTTTATTTTTGAGAGGCGGGGGAGGGACAGAGAGAGAGGGAGACAGAGGATCTCAAGCCGGCTCCACGCTGACAGTAGAGAGCCTGATGCGGGGCTCAAACCCACGAACCCATGGGATCACGACCTGAGCCGAAACCACGCTTAACCAACTGAGCCACCCAGGCGCCTCCCAAAATACATGAATTCATGTTGCTCCTCTCCTCTGCTGTCCCAGCTCTTGGCAGGTGCAGAGAAAAAAGCTCTCGCCGCCTCCCCAGCATCACATAGCCCTGTCCCTTGGGTTCCAGGCTGCCAAGGCAAACCCAGTTCACCGCTGGATTCACAAGCAGTGGCTAGTATGATGAGCCCCATATAATAGTTGAGGAAACTGAGGCTGTGCAAGGTAAGGAGCTTTGCCTGAAAGCCATAACTGGCTGGTGGCAGAGCTGGAACTAGACTCCCAGCTCAACCCCCACCCTGTGCGCCGCCACCCCCCCCACCCCCCACCTTGTGTGCTATGCTAAGGAGTTTGAGCCTCAGTCAACTCCCAGTCTGATTGGAATAATAATAATAGTAATGACTGCTTCCTGGAGTGACTGCCGGCATTCTCTGAGCCCAGGTATGTGAAAGAACTCTATTGTAAACTACTCAGTCTCAATTGTAGTGTCATTAAAGGCCACCTTCATTTGCAAAGTGGGTTCCTCACCTTTCATTTTCTGCTGGAACACCCAGATTTCTCTCTGCCCCAGTCGACCCACAGAAGGAATTCTTTTATGCCTTTCAAACCTAAAAATGGGCCATTGAAATATCTGCTTTAAATATACCTGCCTAGACAGGTACACAGAGTCTGGCCAGGTATTATTCATTAGTTATTATTAACTAAGCATGCTAGTCACAGCCATCAAGGGAATAACCCTGTGCCAGGCACTGGGCTGAGTGTTTTACACATACTATTACACACTGATGCTTGCGTCCCCTTTACGAAGTAGAAAGCGGTGTTATCTCCATGTGACACACGGGGAAACTGAGGGCCACAGAGGCAGAATAATTATTCCAGGTCGTACTGCCAGGAAGTGTGCTGAGAGCCGAGATTAAATTCTAAGCCGTGGTCTTAACCACTTTGCTACCCTGTAAAAGTTTTAGCATGATGCCTATGAGGTGGCACTGGTGAGCAGGTGAAGGGACCCTGCATCTCCCAAAGAGCCCCTCGCTCCCTGCACAGCCCCATTGACTTTCCTTTGCCCGGGGAAGTGAGTCCGCCCATGCCTTCTCAGCCAGGGAAACTCTGTCCTGAGGCTCTGCTCCTGGCATCTTCCTTCTCCTCCTCCTTTCCCTCCTTCAAAACAGAGAAATGCCCTGGGGTGGGCATGGAAGTTAGGATAGGAAGTAGGCCACTCTTCCTCTCTCCATTCCCTACAGAAGCAGTTCTCTCCTCGCTGCTGTCACTGAGGAGGATGCCTTGGTGGAGGAGGGTGTAGATATCTATGGAATGGGTGGGAAGGGCTGGGGGCAAAGCACACAACAAAAATGGACTCAGTCCTGGTTCTGCCCTCCTGGAGCTTACAACCAAGTAGGGAAACACACTAATTCAATTTATCTCATAAACAATTAGGAGGTTACAGCTGTGTTAAATGCTAAGAAGACAAAGACACGGTGAATAAGAGGAAACGTTTTCGGTTTTAGGGCCTGAGAAATCTTCCCTGAGAAAGTGAAGCGCTCTGAGGGGGTTGCAGGCTACAAGGTGGAGGGAAATGTGTGTGTGTTCTGGGCACTGGGAGTAGCACTTGCTAAGATCCTGGAACACAGAGAACTGAGAGGAGGCCGTCTGTGGCTGGAGCAAGCAACTGGAGAGAAAGAATCCGGTGAAGAGGGCAAGGCCAGATCACGAGACCTTAAGCAATGAAATCATTGGAGGGTTTTCAGCAGACAGATTAGTAATGTGATCAGATGTAAATAGAGCATTTTGCATCCTGTCTGGCACAATGGTAGCTAATAGAAAGCAAAAAAGCCCTCCCTTCATTCTGCAAGTTTCTGTACCTGTAGATAATATTTTATCCCAATTCCTCCAGACATCAAATGAATGAATGCTCAAGTTATTTATCATCATTATTATTCATAGTGGTAACAATATTACTCCTAATTTGCTTCCCCTGAATTGCCTAAGGAGATGATTTTTTAAAAGGTATGAGACACAATTAGGAGAACACAGCCCTGGGGCACCTGGCTGGCTCAGTCAGGAGAGCAAGTGACTCTTGATTTCGGAATTGTCAGTTGCAGCCCCATACTGGCTGTAGAGGCTACATACGTACCCATGGATGTACATACATACACAAACTTGAAAAAAAAGAAAAGGAAAGAAAACACAACACTATTGCCCACCACTGCCCTGAAACACACCCCTCAGAATGGCCCTTTTAAGAAGAGGCCCCACTGCAAAATAGTCCATGATCCGTTTTTGGCTTTTGACCTGGGTCCCAGGTGTGAACCACTTACTGCTTTCCCCATCCTGAGCCTTAAAACAGATAGCATGCCTTACTTTTGAGACAACGTCCCTCCATTTTTTGTGACGATCATGAAATAAGGTATTCACCCATACTTGATCGGTTTCTAACTTTTGGAAGTTCTTTGACTAAGTCTTGCTTCTGCCACTTGTTACCCAGCAGAGCCACCTCGCCTGGGCTGAGCTTTACCGTCTCCATCTGTAACGTGTGGTATGGTGAGTGTTGAAAGGAATGACGCATGCCCTCATGTCTGTCCTCGTGCACATTGGCACAGACTTGAGCCTGGAGATTTTCCTGAAGACACATCAGCTGGGCTGGTGGTAGAGATGGTGACAGGGAAATACAGGTGCCCAGTAACCAGGCCATGTTTACCTTTACAAGTTTTAGGCCCCAGGCCCACCCCAGTTCTGTTTCTGTTCTCAGGGCCTCCGAGAGACCTCAGTCCACCTTCCAGGTTTCAGGGTTCCACCTGAAGTTCTTGTCTGTTACACCCAGATGGACGCCTAAAGGATCTTACATTATAAGGTCTTTTTCATCCCCCTACTCCAGTGCCCTCAAGCTTCTGCTTAAAACCCTGACACGGGTCACTCCTGATGCAAAACCCAAAGTCCTGGAGGTAGGATTGAGGCCACGTAATGTTTATGTGTGTAACATCTTGTCCTTTCCTCGGCCAATCCATATGGACAAAATGTCCATGTCAACACATATGACTGTCATTCTTTGTAACTGCTTCCCAGAATCCCACAGGATGAATGAACTGCAGTTTATTTCACAACGGATCCTGCTCATGGACAATTCATCTGTTTACAAGTTTTTCCCATTACAATCCTGGTTACCAAGAACATTCCTCTATATTTCCTCTTCATATGTACATACACTTCTAGTTTTATGGTTACTGTTTAATTGTCCAAGATGACTATGGAACAATATATTAGTTACTTTTATAATTTTCCAACATTTTATTATGGAAAATATTCTAACATTCAGCAAAGTTGAAAGAATTTATGGGGAACACTCTTATACCTCCACCCAGATTTTGCTGTTAACATTTTATCCATCCAGCCATCCATCTTACTTTTTGAAGCATTTCAAAGTAAGTTGCAGACATCAGTACACTTCCTTCTAAACATTTCAAAATGCATTTCATTAACTAGAGTTTAACATTTGTTTACACTTTTTTGTCTTCAAGGTAAGATTTGCATAAAAGACAGGAACACATCTTAAGTGCACATTCCCTGAACACTTATATGCACGTATACACAGGTGTGTGCTTGTGTAACCCAAACCCCTATGAAGATACAGAACATCATCATCACCTTGGAAAGTTCTTTTGGCCTTTCCAGGCAATCTCTGCCCCAACTCTTGCAGAGACCATTGGTGTTCTAATTTTTTCCACCACTGATTGCCTGTTCTAGGTCTTTATGTTTTTTAATGAGTGTGGGGATGGGGGGGGGGCGGGAACACTCCCTACCTACAATTTTTTTCTTCCTTTTATTTTAATGGGAGAAAAAAAGTATCTCACCTCCTCTCCAACGCCTAAAGGAATTTCTTCCTGGTCAGATAAGTTCTATTCCTTCTTTGAGTTCCAATAAGCAATTAACTTCTCATTCCCTGGGACACATGTATTTAGGCTCTGAGCTACCCTAGTGTAGGGACCACAGTTACCCGACAACAGGTGCTCAATAAATGTTTCTTCCCTTGAAACCCTAACTTATTTTTCTCTTACTTTCAGACACACCATAAAGTACCTGTGGGTTTTCCTTTATTTCTGGAAGCTCAGGTTTGACTCCTGAGCGGGGGGGGGGGGGGGGGGGGGGGGGGGGCGGGTAGGATGGTAAAGGGAAGAAGGTCAGCAGCCTGGTCTCATTCTTCCATCAACCCACTGAGTGACCCTGTGCAAATGTTTTCCCCAGTCTGGGCACTGGCTTCCCACACTGTCAAACAAGGAAGATGGGACGGTGTGGGCCAAAAACCTTAGTGTCATTCTTCACACCCTTCTCATGTTTCCACACAGGATCTACTAGCATATCTGACAGTTCTTCCTTCAGCTCTGATACGGAATCTGACCCTCACCACTCTTCCAGTGCCAGCACCGTGGTACAAGCTACGGTCCTCACTCCACCAGAATCCTACACCGAGCCTACTCACTGAGCCCCTAGCTTCCACCCTTGCCCACTCCTGTCTGCTCTTCCAGAGCAGCCAGGCCGGCCTTTGTCCAAAGCCCTCCTGTGACTCCCCATCCCACTGGGAGCAAAAGCCAAAGTCTTTCCAAGGGCCCCCATGACCTTGACCCAATCCCACCTCCTACCATCTTCAGTTCTCACCACACTGACCTCTGCTTTTCCTTGAGCATGCCAAGCATACTCTGACCTCAGGGCCTTTGCATTTACTTTTCCCTCTACCTGGAATTCTTCCCCCCAGATACTTTCATGGCTCATTTCTTCACTACCTTCAGGTCTTTGCTCAAATGACACTTTATTAAAGATGCCTTCACTCGCCTGCCTATTAAAGAGCAAGCCTTCGCCTTCCTCCTCCAGCACTCCCCATCTCCACTTACCATCGTCCAATGTGCTACGTATTTACTTACTTATTACTGCCTGTCTACCTGACTCGAATGTAAGCTCCATGAGGGACAGCTTACTGCTATATTTTGTTCACTGTGCACCTAGAAGAGGGCCTAGTTCATAGTAGGTGCTCAGTAAATATGTGGGGGAGTCAGGGAACATGGGTTTGGGACCTCTAGCAATGATCTTTTCTAAGGCTTGGATTCTTCCCTTTAAAAAGGCTCTCAATGTTTTCCTCGTTGTGTTGTTGTGAAATATAACATGTGTTTCCATGTTACAGAGTGCTGCCTAATTAAGAGTGAAGAGGCCTTATGACTTAGGGCACTGGCTTCCAACACCAGGTCACTCAGGTTCCCTGGCCCTTCTAGTACTTGCTTCAGAAGTTTCCTGAGGGTTATACAAGAAGCCATGAGGAAAGTGCTTAACACAGTGTCTGATATAGTAATAATAACAACCGTCCTTGTTGAGGGACTGGAAAAGAAGGATTCTAGTTCCCGGGATTTGCTCTGGATCTGGACTCTGCCTCCTCTTTTGTTTTGGGATAAACAGACCTGTCCAGACCCGTCCTTATCTCCTCTGGGCAGGCCCTCTCCCTCCAAGCTTCAGGAAGTCCATATACACAGACTACAGATAACCCTGCCTGCAGGCTGGGCTTTGGAAAGTGCTTACTGAGTCATGCTGACCTGGGGAGGAGTGGGAGAAGGCAGGGTGGCAAGCCCCAAACCCTAGGGTTTCCCCCTTGGTTGTTAGGTTTATGCCCACGGCCAGTCAGAGGTGGAGGACTTAGTCGCCTTAACCTCCATTCGTCTTTCAGGTCTACCCACAGATGGCTTACCCCCACGGACGCTTCACCCCCATTGAACCTGCTCACAACCTCCCCTCCTTCCTAGAATTTACCGCTTTGCAATGTCTTTGAGCGACTTTCTAAATGCAGTGGGTCTCTCCCATCAGATTGTGAGCTGCTGGGGGGAAGGGGGAAGGGGGGCGGGGCAGTAGTCTGTCTTGGTCACCACTGTGTCCCCAGCACCTAGCACAGGGCCTGGGACACAGAAAGTATTCCGTAAATACCTGCTGCCAGAATGACTGAGTGGACTTTTCCATCTTTCAGATGAGAAAGATGGTCTAGAAGCGAAAGTTCCCCTGGTAACTCCTCCAAGGTTACACCCAGGCAGTGTTCTCGGCACCCTGCGGCCATTTGCATTGCAGTCCTACCTCAGGCGAGGCCAGGCATTCATTTTATAATTGTCCTGAGGAGAAAAACAAAACAGACAATAGAGATCCGAGGCCTCATTTTCTCAGGCAAAGAGATTCCAACCATGAATTTGAAATAAGGGGTGAGATTCTCCTAAGGTGGAGGCATTATCACCCCCACCCTCAAAACTAGGAACTTCCCAAGGGTCCTTTAAAAAGCAAATTTCTAAAAAGAAAAAGAAAAAAAAAATACACACACATGTATATACATATATATATATATATGTACACGTGTGTACATATATATATGTACATATATATATATATATATATATATATATATATATATATATATATAATAAAAAGCACATTTCTAGAAGGGACTGTTTAAAAGTCCATTGGAGCTCAGGCCAAGGGTCTTAAAAAGGCTTCACCTTTATCCTAGGAGTTCCACTTCTAAAATTTACGTCAAAGAAAAATCTTGAGATTCAGGGAGGTTTTCGAACAGGTGAGCAACTTCTTCTCTACATCCTATTCAAAAATCAGAATTGGAACTGTCCTAGAAGTCCAACAATAGAGGGATGTTTACATTAATGTGCAAGTATAAGGCTAGAAAGCTAAAAAGGAAATGACCCCTCTCCCCACAGCTTTCAGCAAGCTCAGAGCCAATTTGAAGCCTAGTCAATAATCTCTCTACTGATCCACATGTTGGTGAGTTTGCACCCTACCTGGTCCTGATTTATGTGGTTTTTTTTTTTTTTGGTTTTGGGGTTGTTGTTTTTTTTAACCCTCCTACTTTAAGTGGCTCGTTTCTTCAGCCAGTAACAGCCTCCCAACAGGGGAGTTTTGTCTGGTTCACTGCTCTGTCCCAGCACCCAGCATGATTCTCAGTAAAGACATGTTGCATGAATGGACAAATATATCCACAGGGTTGACTTCAAATCTTGGGCAATTTCGCAACTCCTACTCGAATGAAAGGGGCCAACCCAGCAATTCCATTGTAAGACCCAGGAATGCCATTCATAAGATATCTGTTTGCATGGATACCTCTGTATATGAAAAGGCAAGATGCTGAAGAGTGTAGTAGTGTATGTAGGAGTCCATGGTGTGAACCAAAAATAATAACTCTGAGAAAGAAGTCTCAGCCATTCTAGAATGATCCTAAAAGCACTTTTGGGAAGTTCAGATCTCAGTCCTGCCCCTAACCAGCGTGGGACCTTGGATAGCACCTTTCCTCCCTAGGCCCCAACCCCCTGCCCCCAAAAAACAAGGATAAGAGTTAAGACCTCCTGATGGGGTTACTGAGAGGATTAAGGAAGAAAATGCAGGTAAACGCCCAGCACCTCTCCCGGAGTGAGTACTCAGATATATTAGTTCAAGTAGAAATTTATTTCCCTTGTGACAGGATGGGAACAAAGATCATTTAACTTCTTTTCACTCCTGTAAACATGTATTCTGTAAATAAGTTCAAATTGATGAAAGAGTTTCAAGAATACAAAGACTACCCACTGTTCATCTTTGCCATATTTGTGCTTTTAACCGCCTCTCCGGGTTTTTTTCTTGAACCATTCCATCCCTCTGTACCTTACTTTCAGCATGTAATTCTAAAGGACAAAAACATTCTCCTACATAACCAAAGTACAAAGGAAGTTGAATATTGATACGATAGGATTATCTACTTTAAAATCATCTTCAAATTTCATCAATTGTCCCCATAATGTCCTTTTTTAAATTTGTGGTTAAAAAAAAAAAAATAAAACCTGCATAACATAAAATTTACCATCTTAACCATTTCTAAGCATACAGTTCAGTAATGTTAAGTATATTCACGTTGTTGTGCCAATAACATATTTTATGGCAATTGCTTACCTCCATCCAAGACCACACATTGGATTTAGTTGTCTTGTCTTGTCTTTTTTTTTTTTTTTCTTTTAATCTGGAACAATTCCCCAACATTCCTTTTTTGATGACTTTCATGACATAGGTGTTTTGAAGAGTCTAGGCCAACTATAATTTTGCATTCCGTTATGTGCTTTTATAATAAAGGAGCTAGTATTGGAGGTCTGATGAGTATAATAATAAATGGAAACACGAAAATGTCCATAGTATTTTTCTTCCCCAGTTTTTGGTAGGAGGAGGACCTGGAGTCCACCCCTTCTGTTACAAGGCCCCTGGGTGACATGCCAGATCCTAATGGTGATGGAAATGTTCTGCATCTCCTACCAGTGTTAGTATTTTGCTTTAGAAGATAGGATCTGTACGTAGAGGGAAGCTGGGTGAAGGTATAATGGATCTATTGTTTCTTACAACTGTACATAAATCTACAATTGTCACAGAATTAAAAATTTAATTTTTTAAAAATGCTTTTTGGCATTTCAGAGCAGGAAGGGTCAACCCTTCTCCCAGGAAGAACCTGGCCCTGTGGTGGAATTCCCAGCGGGAATCCTCGTGCCTGAGAAAGGACTTCTTAATGAGCTCCTTTCACTTGCAGGGGTGGGGGGAGGGCGCCTCCTTTGCCCTCCACAGGGACATTTTAAAGTGAATGAAGGGAGCAAGGTCTCTCATTAAGGCTGAAATGGGAGCTGCTGGGGGCGGGGGTTTTCTAGAAAGGAGGCCTGGCCCCAGGTCTGCATTTCCTGCGACAAAGTTATGGCATTAACAATAATCACCACTCCTGCAACCAAGAATGGACTGTGAAGGGTAACACTTGGAAAGGCCATTTTACCTATTATTTTCATTAACTGCCAAGTACTTAATAAAATTGAAAAATTGTAAAGCCCTAAATAGGCATCCTTGGGGATTAGTTATGAGCATTATATTCTCGCTCAGAAGAATAGTAGGCAACATCTAATAGCATTTATAGTTGAAGCCAAGAATGGCATTGTCTGAGATCTTGAGGTTTTTTTTAGAGGATTTGGAATTTTCCTCAAGGCTGAGGGAAGCTGGGTTGGAAGAAGAGCGAGATGCTCTTAAGAGCATCATCAGGAAAAGGAAACTACCCCCGGATCCCTGTTTAGGGTGAAATGCTAATTTCTGATATCAGTCATGGTCTCTCCCTACCTAGAAAATTTGGCCATTTTCTTGCTGTTTACAACCCAGAGAGTCTGAACATAACATTCCTTGACCCTCATAGGAATTTCTCATAAATAAATCATCAGAGGTGGGGGAAAATGTTTATTGCCATATTTCTGTAAGATTAAAAAATTGGAATAATAATAACAAGCATTTGTTGAGCACCTACCATGGGCCAGTTGCTGTGCTGTTTCATGAACTTTTGTCTCATTTCATTCTTTCAAATAGGTCCTATTTTGTCTCCATTCTTACAAATGAAAAAAGACATGGAGGCACAAAAAGCTTAGTATTTTGCCCAAGACAACATTATTAGTGAGGGAGACAGATGTGCAAATGACAGCAATAATGCAACGTGATAAACTTTAAAATAGAAACAATATGAGCGACTATACGTAGACGATGTTACGTGTTGTCCACTCAGGTGTTTCAGGTAAAGCCTAGCACATGGTAAGCATCTAAAAATGGTTGTTATTATTTATACTTCAAACTTGAATGTGCCCAGGAATCACCTGGAGATCTTGTTAAAATGCAGATCCTGAATCTGCAGCAGGTCTGGGGGTGGGGGACGGGTGCTAAGAGTCTGCATTTCTAACAAATTCCCAGTTGGTGTCCATGTCATTCAAGGATCACACTTTGACTATCAGAGAGTAAATAGGTTGGGGAAGTGGGAAGCGCTGAATATTTAAAAACAAAACAAATCACAGAAACCCCAAGGACCTGTGATGTGGGAGAAAACTGGAAAGTAAGACAGTCATTGTGTTACTACAGTGTTGGACAGCAGCTTTGAGTGGATTTCTTTCCCTCTATTTTCTTTTCTTTTCTTTCTTTATTTATTTTGAGGGAGAGAGAGGGCACGCATGTGAAAGGGGTAGAGAGACAAGGAGAGAGAGAGAGTCCCAAGCAGGCTCTGCACTGTCAGCTCAGAGCCCGAGGCAGGGCTTAAACCCAGACACTGTGAGATCATGAGGTAAGCTGAAATCAAGAGTTGGATGCTTAACTGATGGAGGCACTCAGGTGTCCCCCCCCCTTTTGTCTATTTTCGGTCACGTGGGTTAATTCAATTCCATAAATATTTATTGAGTGCTTCAGCACCAGTCACTGTGGGAGCAGAAATGAAAGAAATCCAACGGTTTCCTTAAGAATTTTTTTAAGTTAAAAATAATTTAGGGGTGCCTGGGTGGCTGGCTCAGTCAGTTAAGCATCTGACTTTGGCCCAGGTCATGATACCACGGTTTGTGAGTCGGGCTCCATGCTGACAGCTCAGCACCTGGAGCCTGCTTCAGATTCTGTGTCTCCCTCTCTCTCTGCCCCGGTACCCCACTCATGCACTGTCTCTCTCTCTCTCAAATATAAATAAACATTAAAAATTTTTTTAAATAAATAATGTAAAGAAACATACTTAAAAGCACATTTCATTGTATGTAAATTATACCTCAACAAAGTTGATTTAACACTTAAAGATATGAATAAATATCTGGGGCATATGAATAATGCTAGGGCATTATATTTACTCAGGGATATTTCTTAAAAGGTTAAAAATATTTTAATATAAAAATTCCTGGAGGGTGAGTCAGGGGGCTTGAGTTCAGTTCCTATCTGTCCGTAACTTGAAGGTTTACTCTCTTCCAGGTAACTTGGAGTTGGACAAGTGCTCTGCATATATTTTCAAAGCACTTTGTGCTTCTTGGCATCAGTTAACAATTTCATGCACATGTGAGTTTCCCATGTGTGTGTCTGCTATCCTGAGTAAACTCTGACTTGTCCCAAGTCAGGCACCGCATCTGGTTGCAGTGTGGTATCCCAGCACCTCTCACGGCATCTACTCCACAGTGGACACCGGATATTATCTAATGAATGAGTACACGAGTGAAATACTGACTAAAGGGGAGGTGCTTGGCCTCTAGGTAGAAGGCATTTTGTTCATACCCGTCCAGAGGGTGTTTAGTAAAAGGTAGAGAAGAAAGCCTGGTAGGGAAAGCCAGCCAATCCTTTCCACGGTCCCCCATTCCACGTTTCTAGGCACCACCTCCCTACCCTCAAAGTTGAGTGCAGGGGTAGGTGAAGAGGCTCTTGGACTTGGGAGTCCTGTCCTAGGTTCCAGGGAGCATCTCTCAGTTTTCTTCTCTGTCCAGTGGAGATCAGGGTAAAAGTTACTTGGGGCTGTGGGAGGTCCTTGGGAAGAGACAGACTGGGGATTAAAGTGTTTCAGGGGCTGCAGTGATTACCACTGTCATAATAATCTCACTTCATGGACCTGACCACCACCACCCTTCCTGGTATTATCACAGTCTTAGCACTTCTTTGGGGCAGTGTCCTCCACTCCAGAGGTTCTCAAAGCGTGGTCCCTAAGTAGTTGCTGGAAATCCAAGTTCTCAGGCTCCACACTAGACCCTTCCAGATGAGATGCTTTGGGGGTGGGGCCCAGCAATCTGCTTTACAACAAGACCTCCAGAAGATGCTGATGCAAGCCCAACTTTCAGACCTTACTGCTCTGCTCTGATGTAAGCTCTCCTGGAGACACTGGGCCTGCACTGTTCACTTCTCTATCCGCGGGGCCTGGCACGGTCAGCGTGCAATTAATATCTGCTGAATGCATAATAACTATCATAATGATAGCCACTAACCATTGATCGAGGGCCTCCTTTGTGCCAGGCTATGTTCTGAACGTTTTAGGAGGATTAGCTCAGTTAAGCAGCCGTCGCTGGGATCACGTTACAGATAGGGAAACTGAGGCTCAGGGAGGCCAAGGGTATTGAGGTGTTCTGGGGTCACCTAGCGGGAGATCCGGCATGGAATCCCGCGTTTCGCGGCTGGGCGCCTCCGGCCTCTCCAGGGGTCGCAGCGGCCGCACGCTCCTGCTGCCCCGCCCCGGGGCCCGCGCGTGTCCGCGGCTCCGCGACTGCCCCGCCCCGAGGCCGGCCGGGGGAGGAGCGCGGCGGCGGCCGGAGGGCCCGTGGCGAAAGTGCGGCTGCGGAAGCTCGGCGAGGCGGACGGCGGCGAGGGAGGAAGCTGGGAGGCGGCGGGCGCTGCGAGGCCGGGCCGACGCCATGGGCCGCCTGCACTGCACGCAGGACCCGGTGCCCGAGGCCGTGGGCGGCGACATGCAGCAGCTGAACCAGCTGGGCGCGCAGGTGGGCCGGGCGGCCGGGGCGCGGGCCCGCGACGGTCCCGAGGGCCGAGGGAGGGGAGGGGTGTGGGCCGAGGGCCGCCTGGGGGCGGGGAGAGTCCGGGGCGCGGTGTGGCCTTAGGGACATTCAGGGGCGGGCTGAGAGGGAAATTGGGGTCTGAGGACAGTTCGGGGGGCCGAGGGCTCTAAGGAGGCCTTAGGGCCAGCTGAGGGGTCCCGGGGGCGTGGGGACTCAGACGTGGGACTTCCGGGAGGCGTGAGAACGGGGAGGGATCTCGGAGGAGGAATTGAGGGGAGCCTCGATGAGGCTGAAAGCATTGTGGGGAACCGAGGGAACAGACTGGGGTGTCGGGAGGCCTAGGGAGTTTGGGGAGTTGTGGAATTTGAGTCGTTCAGTAGGGAGGCCAACTGGGGAGACTGAGGGTCTTTGCATCCTCTGGGAGCCCGGGGGTGGGGGTGGGGGAGCCTGGAGTAGGGGCAGGTAATCCGGGGTCGCATGTGGGTTTGGGTAATGGCCAGGCCAGGGTGGGACTGTCCTACCTCCCAATTAAGAGGAATACCTGGCAGTCCTCAAAGAAAGAAGCCATATAGTCTACACAGTGGAGGACCCCTCCCCCGCCCCCCCACCTTGATAGTGGAAGTGGGGAGGCTGATTTTTGCCTGTTCGGGCAGCAAATGCCAGCCAGCCGACTTCCTGTCCTTGTGCTGGTCGGGATGCCCTTTTCAAAGCACCAAGGCAGCGAAAATAAATAGGTTAAAATGACACTTCTCACCACCATTGTAAAGGTGCATCTGTTTCCCCCCACCAAGTCTTAACTTCCCAGGAGATGGGGTTCCCTGTCCTTCATCTCAGCATCCCCTACAACCTATTGTTTTCTCCTAAAGTAATTGCAATGCCAGACATATTCTGAAGCCCCTTTGTCCAACAGAAATAAATTGCGAGCCACATGTCTAATTTTACATTTTCTAGCAGTCACATGTAAAAATTAAAAAGAAGGTGCCTGGCTGTGACTCTTGATCTCAGGATTGTGTGTTCAAGTCCCACATTGGGAGTAGAGATTACTTGACAATAAAATCTTTAATAAATAAGTAAAGAAATAAATAAACAGAAAGCTAATTTAATGTTTTCTTTAATCCAGTATATTAAAATACTATCATTTCAATATCTAATCCACATAAAAAATATCAATGGGGGATATTTTACTTTTTAGTACTAATTTTTCTGATTCTGGTGTGCATTTCACATTTACAGCATATCTCAAATTAGACTAGCCTTTTTATTTTTAATAGGGTTTTGAGTTTTTTTTCTTTATTTTAGAGAGAGAGCCCAAGCTGGGGAGCGGGGAGAGAGAGAAAGAATGAATCTCAAGCAGGCTCCATGCTCAGCGTGAGCCCAACAAAAGACTGAATCCTGCCACCCTGGGATCATGACCTGAGCTGAAATCAAGATGCTCAACCAACTGAGCCACCCAGATGTCCCTAGACTAGCCTTTTTCAAGTGTTTAATAGCTACATGTGGCTAGTGGCCACTGTTTATCATACAGCACTTCTAAGTGCTTTTATGTATATTACGTCATTGAGTCTTTACAGACACCCTAGGCAGTAGGTTTTATTATCATCCCCATTTTACAGATTAAGGAAACTGGATCACAGAGTGGTTGAACAAAAATAGCTGTCATTTATGGAGCATGTACCATGTGGCAGGCACTGTTTTCAGTGCTTTATGTGTAGCAACTCTAAAAGGTAGGTGCTGGGGCGCCTGGGTGGCTTGGTCAGTTGGGCGTCCGACTTCAGCTCAGGTCATGATCTCACGGTCCGTGAGTTCGAGCCCCGCGTCAGGCTCTGTGCTGACAGCTCAGAGCCTGGAGCCTGTTTCAGATTCTGTGTCTCCCTCTCTCTCTGCTCCTCCCCTGTTCATGCTCTGTCTCTCTTTGTCTCAAAAATAAATGTTAAAAAAAGTTTAAAAAAAAATAAAAGGGGGGCGCCTGGGTGGCTCAGTCGGTTAAGCGTCTGACTTCAGCTCAGGTCACGATCTCACGGTCCATGAGTTCGAGCCCCGCGTCGGGCTCCGGGCTGATGGCTCAGAGCCTGGAGCCTGCTTCCGATTCTGTGTCTCCCTCTCTCTCTGCCCCTCCCCCGTTCATGCTCTGTCTCTCTCTGTCTCAAAAATAAATAAACATTAAAAAAATTTAAAAAAAATAATAAATAAAAGGTAGGTGCTGTTATAATTCCCATTTTACAGATAAGAAAAATGGTTCAGGGAAAGAAATTGACCTGGTTTTTTTTTTTTTTAATGTTTATTTATTTACTTTTGAGAGAGAAGCAGGGGAGGGATAGAGAAAGGGAGACACAGAATCTGAAGCAGGCTCCAGGCTCCAAGCTGTCAGCACAGAACCCGACGCAGGGCTTGAATGCCTGAAATGTGAGATCATGACCCAAGCTGGAGTCTGACGCTTAACCGACTGAGCCACCCAGACACCCCAGAAATTGACCTGTTTAAGGTCAGGCACCGGGGGTGGTAGAGCCCGGAATTCAGGACCTGATGCTTGATTTTAGATTCCGGGGAATTAAATATACAGAACAGAGCTTTCCAGATGACCTCCCTGCCCAGGTTGCTTAGCTTTTACTTGTATGTGTGGCAGGATTTTCTGGAAGACTTCCATGTGGAGAATAAAAAAGATTCTGCTGCTAAAAAACTTTTGAAGCTACAGGATGCTATGACGCCTAAGGTTACCTCCTCCAATTTGGTATTCATGGAAAAATATAAACCACGTCCTTTAAAATCAGAGCTTGCTTTTTACTCATTCTAACCTTAAACTACACTCTGGACCTTTAACCCTTTTCTCTTAAGTTTATTTATTAATTTTAGTAATGTCTACACCCAGTGTAGGGCTCAGACTCACAACCCCGAGAGATCAAGAAGTGTGTGCTCTTCTGGCTGAGCCAGCCAGGTGCCCCTTTACCTTGGTTTTTAACACAGAAAGCTTCTTCCTGATGAGCAACTTAGCAGAGTCCTTTCCCTGCCTTTTGTTGGGTGATCAGATTTCCCCGAGTACCCACTCTATTAGCCGAATTTATTTTGAAGTCTGAGGCCTAGATATCAAGGAGAAAAAGAATCATTGTATTAATGTGGGCATCACCATTTGTTGCTCACTCTGTGGGTATTTATCTGAATACCCTACTGTACCCAAATAACCACTAAACACAGTGAGGTGTGCAAAGGGTTGATGGACACAGCCTCTTATGCTGGGGAAATTTTGATCTGCTAGGGCAGGTCAGAAAATGGAGACAAAGTACAGTGCTGAGTTCACCTAGATACATCCTGTAATGGCTTGGACCAGTCCTAGGTAATGTGGAGCCTTGAGAATATGATTTTAAAAATCATAATTTTGGGGGCACCTGGGTGGCTCCGTCGGTGAAGCGTCCAACTTTTCACTCAGGTCGTGATCTCACGGTCTTTGAGTTCGAGCTCCTCAAGCTGTGCTGACAGCTCAGAGCCTGGAACCTGCTTGGGATTCTGTGTCTCCCTCTCTCTCTCTGTCCCTCCCCTGCTCGCTCGCTCTCTCTCTCTCTCTCTCTCAAAAATAAATAAACATTAAAAAATATTTTAAAAATAAAATAAAAATAATTTTTAGAATGGTTATTTGAGAGGAAAATCAGAAAAATATAAAGAAGAATGAGGCGCCTAGGTGGCTCAGTTGGTTGAGTGTCCGACTCTTGATATCAGCTCAGGTCGTAATCTTGCAGTCTTGGGATCGAGTGGAGTGTCAAATGGACTCTTGTGTGGGGAGCCTGCTTGGGATTCTCTCTCTCCCTCCCTTCCCCCATCCCCCCTACTCCCACCTCCCCACTGTCCCCCTCACGTGGGCATGTGTGCACTCTCTCAAATAAATGAACATTAGAAAAAAAAGAAACGGTCTGTAATCCTCTCATCTAGCTAGAAATGAAAGCAACACATGCAGTTAGAAAATTTAAACAGTATTCAAGGTATAAAGTTAAAATACCTGTTTCTCTTCTCTGCAGAAATTGACATTTTAATAGTTTCTTGTGTATCTTTGGAGAAAAAAAAAAAGTCTGCCTCTGCCTGTATATATATGGGTAGCCTTTAAAACATTTTCTTTTTTACACAAGAGATTAGGCTAGCCTCTTTCTCTTTTGCATGATATTCTTTGAAATGCATCTACCATAATTTGTTTAACTAGCCCTCTGTTAATAGACACTCCAGTTGCTTTCAGTCTTTTGTTTTTCTGAACAGTGCTGCCGAGAGGAACTGCTTTGTGTAAATGTGGCTGGGTTTACCTTTGGGAACATATCTGAAGGGTGTTCTTCCTGCAATCAATTACGAGGTCAAGAGATATGAGCATTTAAACATTAGATATGACCATCAGGGCGCCCGGGTGGCTCAGTTGGTTAAGCGTCCCACTTCAGCTCAGGTAATGATCTCATGGTTCGAGCCCCACATGGGGCTCACTGCCATCAGTGTGGAGCCCACTTCAGATCCTCTGTCTCCCTCTCTCTCTGCCTTTCTCCCCACTCGCACTGTCTCTCAAAAATAAACGTTTTTTAAAAATAAATTAAAAAATAAAAATTAGATATGACTATCAAATTGCTGTCTGGAAAGGTTGCCCCAGTTTGTCCTCTCATCAGCAGTGGGAGCACATCTGTTTCCTGGCACTTACTTGCATCAGCACTGGTGTCATCAGACCTTTATTTTTGAAGATTTGATAAGTAAAGCAGTGGCATTTCCTTATTTTACTTATTTGCATTTCTCATCTGGAATGATCTGGAGCATCTTTCCATGTATTCGCTAGTGAGAACAGTTAAGATTTTGATTTCTCGGATGGTGATGGGCAGGTGAGTATTCCAGAGGGAGACAGCTATGCAGATACAAAAAGGCAAAGAATGAGGAAAGTATTTAGGGAGATTTATTCAACAAATACTTAACTATGCACTTTCATTAACTAAGGCTCTGTGACCATACAAACGTATACAAGGAACCTTCTCTGCTAAGACAAGTCTTTTCTTATCAAGATTTAAAATTCTAAGTGCCCTCAGGCAAGGTTCCAAGAGGGAGCCTTAGAAGTTAAGAATCTGGGTAGGTCACTTTCTTGTTGGGAGGGTCATTGTGTCTTGGCAGAGCATTGAAGGATAAAGGAGGGTTTGGAAAAGTGGAGATAGGGATGGGGGTCAGCATGTCCTGCAGACCAGATTAAGTTGAGGCTCCCCTTGAGAGGAGACATGGGGGAATGAGGCCTCACAGGGAGGTTGAGCCTGAATGCTAGGCTGAGGCCTGGAAATAGAAAAGCTGCTGGAGGGCTTCATAGCTGCTCTCTTTCTTAAAAGGCTCAGGGTGGCAAAGGGTCAGCCAAAGATCTGATGGTCCACAGATTCACAGCTGAAAAAAAATAAATAAATAAAGGAAAACTCACAGTTTGAGGACACTGTCTGAAGCTTTTCCCTGACTTTTCTTGTTTTTACTATATAGAATCAGCAGTTAGGCAAAGCTATTATCATAAATACCACAGAAAGACAACCCCTGGGTCAGCATTGGTTAAAATGTTTCCAGGGAATATCTATGAAGTTTTGAGAAGGTAGATACTTATGTGCCATTGGCTGGTGGAAATGTAAATCCATGCAACTTCTTTGCAAGGCAACTTGGCACCATTTTACACAGAATTTAAAATGCACATATTATTTGACCTAAGAAATTTTTAAAAAGTATTTTGTAGACACGTATGTCAAAAAAATATGTGGGAGGATATTCATTGCAGCATTGCAGTAACATCAACAAAGCACATGTGCACACACACGGATATACACACACACACACTAATGTTCATCCCTAGGGAGCTAAATTATACTGTCTATGCAGTTGAATACCATGCACTTGTTAAAAGAACTGGGTAGAGGGGCACCTGACTGGCTCAGTTGGTGGAGCGTGTGTCTCTTGATCTCCGGGTTGTGAGTTCAAGCCCCCTGTTGGGTGTAGAGATTACTTAAAAATAAACTCTTGGGGGGAAAAACTGGGTAGAATTATATCTACTGACAAGATCAATCTCTAAGATATAATTGAATGTAAAAAGGCAAGATGCAGTGTGTGGGTTCACTTACATCCCATTTGTATTTATTTAAAAATTTTTTTAAGTTTATTTATTTCGAGAGACAGAGAGGGAGTGCAAGTGGGAGAGGGGCAGAGAGAGAGGAGAGAGAGAATCCCAAGCAGGGTCCACACTCAGCACAGAGCTCAATGCAGGGCTTGAACTCATGAACAGTGACATCATGACCTGAGACAAAGTCGAGAGTCAGACACTTAACTGAGCCATCCGGGCTCCCCTAAAATAAAATCTTTAAAAAAAAAAAAAAAAGAAGAAGAAGAAGAAGTGTCTGTTCTAAGTGTATAAGGAAGTGTAAATTTTACTGTTTTGTTATATACATAATAATGTTTATTGTGGGGGAAGAAATCCAGAAAATATGGATAGAGAAAACAGAAGAAAATAAAAATCACCCAAAATCTCACTCCACAGAAATAACTGCTTTAAAAAACAAGGTAGAGGGGCGCCTGGGTGGCGCAGTCGGTTAAGCGTCCGACTTCAGCCAGGTCACGATCTCGCGGTCCGTGAGTTCGAGCCCCGCGTCGGGCTCTGGGCTGATGGCTCGGAGCCTGGAGCCTGTTTCCGATTCTGTGTCTCCCTCTCTCTCTGCCCCTCCCCCGTTCATGCTCTGTCTCTCTCTGTCCCAAAAATAAATAAACGTTGAAAAAAAAAAAAAAAAACAAGGTAGAGGGACACCTGGGTGGCTCAGTCAGTTGAGCACCCAACGTCGACTCAGGTCATGATCTCATGGTTTGTGAGTTCAAGCCCCGCGTAAGGTTCACTGTTGTCCGTGAAGAGGCCACTTCAGATCTGTCCCCCTCTCTCTGCCCCTCCCCCACTTGCGTTTTCTCAAAAAAAAAAAAAAAAAAAAAAAACCAGAGAAAAAGTTTATGAAGTATGTTAACATTTGTGTGGGGCAGAATAAGAAATTATATATTTGGATTGGCTTATGTTTGAATAATAAGTATGTGGAAATATAAACAAAACAACTGCTATTAATCTTCCAATGATTTTCCTTTCAGGCTGTGTGTGTGTGTGTATTTGGACCCTTGAGATGTGCATGTGCATGTGTGTGCATACACTCACAGTCTCTCAATACATATCTCCGGGTGTTGCACTAAGATATACAAGTTTTTCAGACAATATGGTGATACTGATATATTGACACTGGGTAGTGGGTATTGTGAATATTTGAACTATAAGATGATCAGACAGGTGTCAGCACCTGTGTGTTCTCTCCAAAGGGTCTATATGTGGATGAGATGTGGGAACACTGACCCAGGAGTAGAATTTTGCTGATGTTCTGTGTTATTCTCTTCACAGCAGTTCTCAGCCTTGACAGAAGTGCTTTTCCACTTCCTAACTGAGCCAAAAGAGGTAAAGTACCTTGTGATAAGGAGAGTGCTGAGTGTGGGTCTAACAGCCCTGAGATGCTTAGAAAGTGAAGGCCTGGCTTGTTCCCTCTCTGCAGGTGGAAAGGTTTCTGGCTCAGCTCTCTGAGTTTGCCACCACCAATCAGATCAGCCTTGGCCCTCTCAGAAGCATTGTGAAAAGCCTCCTTCTGGTTCCAAATGGTGAGTAGCCTCTCTTAGCAGCTGAGGCCAGAGACGTTCTTTGAACAGTGTTTCAGACCACGGAGTTGGCCAGCGTGCTTTGGGCGCTGAGCCAGTGCATTCAATGGAGAACCAGACGTGGGCGGGACTCAGTCTAGGAGGGAAGCCAGGTACACAGATCACCACAGTAGAGTGAACTAGAGGTACAGCTAAAAGTGCAGTCTGTATCCCAGCTTCCATCCCCAAACCGCTATCTGGTCCCCTGCACATTGTATAGAAATCGAGAGTAGGCAGTTAGCTTCCTTTTGCGAAATTAGAGCAATCTGGCAAAATATTTTGAATTTACTGATTTTTAAAATGGGGCTTATCTATATATATTTTTAAAGATTTTATTTTGGGGGGGGGCACCTGGGTGGCTCAGTTGGTTAAGTGTCCAACTTAAGCTCAGGTCATGATCTCAGGGTTTGTGAGTTCAAGTCCCACGTCGGGCTCTGTGCTGACAGCTAGAGCCTGGAGCCTGCTTCCGATTCTGTGTCTTCTTCACTCTCTCCCTTCCCCACTCATGCTCTGTCTCTTTCTCTCTCTCTCTCTCTCTCAAAAATAAATAAACATTAAATATCCAACGTGGGACTTGAACTCACAACCCGGAGATCAAAAGTCACATGTTCTACTGATTGAGCCAGTCAGGCAGGCACCCCACGGGCTTGTATTTTTTTTTTTAATGTGGTAAAATATGCATAATGTAAAATTTACCATTTTAACCATTTGGGGTTTATATTTTGTATGTGGTTTTTCGTTTCAGATTTCTGGAAATTAATTTCCGTTTTTTTTGTTTTTTGTTTTTTTTTCAAAAATATTAGTCCACAATGGATTCAAAATAGAAAAGGTCTTCCATGACAGATGGTTTCAGAGGTAGAGTTTGCCTAGAGCAATCAGGAAAAGTTTCTAGCCAGGAGGGAGGCGATCACAAAGGTTTAGCTGTAGAGATATCCATTACAGCACTGTTTTAATGGTCTAGAACAATTAGAAACCAATAGCCCAATAGTTGGAGATTAGTATAATGTGCTGTTTCTACAGGGGAACATCATGGGGGTCAAAAATTCATGTTCTGAGTTAGGTAGACGTGGGTCTGTCACTCGATGAGTAGTGTGACTTTGTCCAAGTACCCTATGTCTCCCAACCCCAAGCAGCAGCCCCTCTCTCATGTTTTCCCTCCAGTCTGAGCTTTTTCTTGGTGTGTGGAGGGGGCTTGTTTTGAAGACTGAGATAATATAAAACATATGCTTAACATAGTACCTCAGTAAAAGGTTGCTCTAATTTTTGAAATTCTGTAATAATTTAAAAAGACGCTATCAAGGAAATGTAATGATATGGAAAATCTTTCGCAGTACAATAGTTTAATAAAAATAACAGTTTATAAAACTGTTTAATAAAAATAATAGCTTATAAAACTACCGCAGTCCTACTTTTGTAACAAAAACAAAAAAGAATGTTAACTGTGACTATATTATCTGGGTGGAGGGTCAGCAGGTTGTCTTGTTTATTGTTGGCTATGTTTTGCCTAAAAAGTTGCTAGAATTTGGCAACTTAATTAAAAGTTAATTTTATGTAAAGAGAGGGGCGACGTTTGAGCCCAGTCTCAAAGAATGAGTCCATGCCGACCCGGCTGAAAGTGGGTGAAACAGCATCCCCGGTTTGCACGTTTTACAAATTGGTAACGGGCTGATGTTCCCCAGGCTCTCAGCCCGGTGCTGCGCTGAAAGTTGGACGCCCTCCCATGTCTCTGGGCAGGTCCTTTCCTTTGCCTGTCATAGGTTCTTGATGTTCTGGGGGCTCGAATCAGAACCTCCCGATGTTTCCAACTGTGACATTTTCTCATCCTCTGTGTGTGTGATTCTCACATTTTTTGCTCTCGTGGCGGCGGGTTAAAGGCACGTGAACCAAAGGCTGTAGGAGGATGTGCGGTCTTTTGTAACGCAGGCATACATTTTTCATTGCACACCTACAACAGTGTGGAGCTGTTGGAGAGTCAGAAGGGAAAGATCCCCTTTGACCCTCATGCTGCTCTTGTCTGCAGACACCATCGCAATTTAATTTTGCTGTGTATCCTTTTATATTTTCACACGCGTGTGCATTCATGTTCTGTTTGCCGCAAATGGTAAACCATAAAAGTGCTCGTGCAGCTTGTATTTTGTCATACCTGTTACGTCATGGGGACCTGTCCATGTGAACCTCATTCTTCTCAGGGCTGTATGTGCCGTGGACTGGATGTATCTTTTAACCATCTGTCTCCTGCGGCCGGACATTTTAGTTCTAGCCCTTCACTCTTAGAAACAGTGCTGTGGTGAACATCCTTAGGACATGGTGCCCTCCTGAGTGTGAGCGTTAGGATAGCTGCCCGGCATGCAGAACCAGGATCTTCTTTCTCATTCTCTAGCCTACATCTGTGGGAGTGGGTTTGTCTGCAGGTGGGGACCTGTCCACCCACCAGCTGTTGTGGACACTGATTTTTCAGGAGACCTCTGTCTTCTGGCGTCCCTGCCTCCCTCCTTTGCTGTCTTCCTTAGCTCTGCTCCCCATGCCCCTCAGCCCTGTCAGACTGCCTTCACCCCTCCCCAGCCCGGGAACTCCCACCAGAAAGCCTTCCTAAACCACTTCAGTCTGCAGTGACCTCCCTTCCTCTCAGCTCCCGAGAGATGGTATTTATCTACAGTTACCATTTTGGGCCACAATCACTTACAGTTTTCTATTGTTCATGCTGTTTTACATGTGTCTGTTTTGTGGCTTCGACAGAGAGCTTGTTCTTTGAAGCCAGAGGAAGATCTCATACTTCTTTCCTGAGCCAAGGTTACAAGTAAAGTGATGACATGAAGCGATGCTCAGTATATGCTGCGTGAGTTGAACTGAACCTGGGGGGGTCCTGTCGCCTCCCAGGGGATGTCGGCGTATGTTTTTCAGGCAAGATTGGTTGTCATTGTTTACAGCAGATCATTTTCTATAGGTGCAGAGAACCCCAAGGAACTCAGCATACCAATCAAGAGATGGGCTTTGCAGTCTCACGTGGATTTGAGGGTCGATCACATCACCTATGTAGCTATTCAGCCTTGGGCAAATCAACCTCAGTTTCACATCTGAAAAATGGAGCGATAAGAGCAGTTTATGGTGGTGGCATTAGGAAGGAATGAGTTAATATATGCAAAGCACTTAATTCGGTGCTTGCTAAGCTTCGCTTTATGTATTGTAGTTGATTTCAGTCCTATGACTCCTCAGACTATGAGGACTGAGCAGCTGAGAGTGTAACTTATAAGTCACTTGTCCTTTTCCTCAGCCCGGAATAAGTTCTTAGTCCTTCGTGCCTTCTTGTGGCAGTGGCGTCTCCAACAGGGCTCTTCCATCCCAGGTTCCAGCCTGGCCTGGAGTATGGGCTGCAGCACAGCGGGGGGTCACGCTGCACCTCACAACTGTTTGCTTCACATGATGACATCTGTAGCCCTCAGAGTGGCGTTCAAGGCCTTTCCCAATCTCATCTGAAATACAAGGGCCTCGAGGTCCTCACCTCCTTCCTCATCCCGGGCCTGCCTTGCAGTAAGACCTCCTTGTTAGAGCTGGAGGAGCCTCAACCCTCCAGATCAGTTGTCCCCAACTTGGTGTTTTCATCCAGAAAAGGCTTATGTGGTCGGCTAGAAGCAGGAAACACGGTCCCCTCCCACTCCCCCAGCCTTGGAACCTTGAAGAGACACACACATTAACATATCTTGGGCTCTGAAAAGTCCTGCAATAAAGAAACCTGCTTATCCGGTATCTGAGAAACAGTTAACCATGAAACCCTCCTTCTCCTTCTCCTCCTCCTCCTCCTCCTCCTCCTCCTTGTAGGGGGAGGGTCAAGTAAAACCTTTTTGTAAAGGCTGATCTGGTCTAATCTTTGCCTTGTAGATAGAGACAGAGTCCTAGAGAGAAGAAGTGACTTGCTTAGGATCTTACAGTAGAAAAGCTGGGGCTACTACCTCCCTTGGTTGGTGTAAAGCCCAGTGGTTTGTGTGTGTGTGTTTTAATGTTTTTCTTTTACTAACTAGTGTGTAATTCTTAAAAAAACACCTGACTTCAGGGACACCTGGGTGGCTCAGTTAGGTGTCTGACTTCAGCGCAGGTCATGACTTTGCAGTTTGTGAGTTGGAGCCCATGGAGCGTCGGGCTCCGTGCTGACAGCTCAGAGCCTGGAGCCTGCTTTGGATTCTGTGTCTCCCTCTCTCTGCCCCTTGCCCGCTCACGCTCTGTCTCTCTCTCTCTCTCTCTCTCTCTCTCAAAAATAAATGAACATTAAAAAAATTTTTAAAAAACACCTGACTTCAATAGTTATCAGCCCATAGCCAGACTGTTTCATGTACAATCCATCCACTTCTCACTGCTCTCCAAACTGGATTATTTTAAAGCAAGTCTCAGGTCATATCATTTCATTTCTGAATACCTGATTACCATCTCTAAAAAATAAATTTTTTCCCCCTTATCAAACCACAGTGCCATTATCTAAAATTAAAATATGCAGTCAGTGTTCTAGTGTCCCCATTGTCTCACACATTTTATTTGTCTATAGTTGGTTGCTTTCGTCAGGATCCAGGGAGGGCCCCGCATTGCATTTGGTTGCTGGATGTCCCCTCGTATGCTTACTTGTCACCACGGCTACTTAACAGCTTTGAGATCTTGAGCCGAGTTACTGAACCTCTCTGAAAATCTGTTTTCTTCAGAAAACAGAGCTCCTAATAGTAGCTCATATATCATTATATGAATAAAGATAATAACTGTAAAATCCTTCAGTAAGCGGTGGCCGCACTGTTGCTAATATTATGATTGTTATCATTACGAGTTGTCTCCCAGACACAGGGAGCTCCCAGATTACAGATTACTTGGCTATAGGGCTACTACTGAAGTCTGGTTTTATTTTTTTATTAAAAAAAATTTTTTTTTACTTTTTTTGTTTTTTACTTTTATTTTAAACTTTTTGAGAGACAGAGAGAGACAGAGCATGAATGGGGAAGGAGCAGAGAGAGAGGGAGACACAGAACTTGAAGCAGGCTCCAGGCTCTGAGCTGTCGACACAGAGCCTGATGCAGGGCTCGAACTCATAGACCACAAGATCATGACCTGGGCTGAAGTCAGACATTTAACCGGCTGAGCCACCCAGGTGCCCCTATTAAGAAAAAATTTTTTAATGTTTACTTATTTTTGAGAGAGACACACAGTGTGAATGAGGGAGGGACAGAGAGGGAGGGAGATACAGAATCTGAAGCAGCCTCCAGGCTCTGAGCTGTCAGCACAGAGCCCAATGCAGGGCTCGAACCCACGAACTGTGAGATGGTGACCTGAGCCAAAGTCAGATGCGCAACTGACTGGGCCACCCAGGCACCCCAAAGCCTGGTTTTATTTTAATACGTAGCAAGATATGTGGCCCTTGTGGACACTCAGTAACTGGTTTTTTTACGAAAAGTTGATAATTCCCCTTCATTTCTCCCAAAGGAGTTCTTTCTGGCTGGGCAAAAATAGAGTAATCGACAATGAACAATAGTCACAAATGGTATTAAACAGCTGTAGAACTAAGTTCCCCAGCACTCCCAACCTCACTTCCCTCTATTACTTCTTTCTATGGCACTTTTTAGTCATATTCTATGTGGCTTTCTTACTTGTCACATTATTGTTGTGGTCTTTCTCTTCCTGATAGAATGTAAGCCTCACGACCGCAGACATTGATGTTTGCCAGCATCTAGCATCGTGCTGGCACTAGTAGGTGCTCAGTAAATGCATGCACAGTGACTATGACTTCTGTCCTTCCGTGAACTTCAGGGAAGTGGATTCAGCTGGTCAGCCTTCAGGGTCAGTGATGGCTCACTAAATGTGGCTTACCATCATCTCCCATCTGCTTCCTTCTCCTGGAGTTTTAACCAAGGCTTAGTTCTTTTCCTTGAGTTTCCTTTATTACACTGAATAAGCCTATGTAGGTTTTTGGCTAGTAGAACAATTTGCTAATTTCCCAACTGTTTCCTGGCAAAACGGAAACCGTCCCCCTGGACATGCACTTCTGTGTTGTCCCCTATACTGTTTGATGGCAATAAGGGTTTACCAAGGCAGCTGTTCCAGTGACAATTGGTGCTCAAGGATTTTATAAACCATCTCAGATGGTTATATGTGTGGTTTTTTTAATGTTTATTTTTGAAAGCGAGAAAGAGTGTGAATGGGGGAAGGGAAGAGAGAGGGGGAGACACAGAATCCAAAGCAGCCTCCAAGCTCTGGACACAGAGCCCGACATGGGGCTTAAACTTATGAACTGTGAGATTATGACCTTGAGGCAAAGTCGGACACTTAACCGACTGAGCCACCCAGGCGCCCCTGGTTAGATGTGTTTAAAGATGGACATTCTCAGATTTCCCCAAGTGGCATGTCCTGGGGACTCCAGCTCTGGATTTATAGTTTTCTTTCTGTCTGACATAGAGTCAAGGCTTCAGGCCTGTCTTGTGCTTAGGGCAAAGGTATCACCAAAGGAGAAAGCTGAAAAAGAAGTTAAGAGCTATAGTCAACAATTCTGTATTATAAACCTCAAAATTGCTCAGAGGCTAGATCTTAGAGTTTCTAACCACAGAAGGGAAATGATAATTATGTGATGTGATAGAGGTATTAGCTAATGCTACATTGGCAGTCATATTGCCATATATGAATGTATCAAATCAGCAGATTGTACATCTTTAACTTACACAACGTTATAGGTCAATTATATCTTAATAAAAAGAAAGGAAGATTAATTAAGGGCTTGAGGCCTAGCATGATGCAAATATATATAGGTGTGTGTGTGTGTGTGTGTGTGTGTGTTTACACGCACACATGTATATATTTTTTAAGATTTTTTTATTTAATTTTTTTTGAATGTTTGTTTATTTTGAGAGAGAGAGAGAGAGAGAGAGAGCGAGCACATGCAGGGAAGGAGCAGAGAGAGAGGGAGAGAATCCCAAGCAGGCTCTGAGCTGTCAGCGCAGAGCCCGATGCGGGGCCCCATCTCATGAACTGGAAAATCATGACCCGAGCGGAAACCATGAGTCAGATGCTTAACCCACTGAGCAGCCACCCAGGCGCCCTGCAAATACATTTTTTTTTAAAGTACGGCGTGGGACACAACAGTGGGCACAACGGACCAAGTCTTTAGTCTCATCAAACAGACATTCTAGTGGAAAAATTGACAATAAATATGTAACATGAAACTGGGTGGTTATATATGCAATGCAGAAAAGCGTAGCAGTAGGAGGGTGCCAGTGAAGAGCGGCTCCGCTTGAAATGGAGGGGAGATGTTCAGGGAGAGGCCGGAATGACTGTGTGCAGATTTGAGGAGGAGTGTCCCCAGCAGAGGGAACTGCAAAGGCAAATGCCAGGAGGTAGGAACCTGCCTGGCATGTTGTAGAAAAAGCTGAGTGAGCAAGGGAGAGAAGAGCTTAGGGGTTCTAGAGGTGGCCGGCCGCTGCCACACGTGTATTTCAGTGTACTTTCGGGAGTGTATCTGTTGGGTGACTTATTGGCAGTGCAGTTGTTGACTGTGTGCCTTTGCCAGATTTTCTCCCCCAAAGCTTAATCTTTCTGATCTTTAGTTTTCCTGGTAAATTAAAGGCTTCGATAGCAATCCCCCACTTCAGAGTACTTTGGGATCATCAAGCAAAATATTGGATTTGAGCTAGGTATGCACTAAGGGGCTGTACATGTGGTAGTTATGAATTAATTGAATTGGCTAGGAAGTGGCCTTTTTCTAGGGCCTTTATGGCCAGGGTTTCCTGGTGTCTTGCCTTTTTTATTTCCCTATGGCTTCCTTGCTCAGTCTGATTTTGACGATAAAAGATTTCCTCCCTTTGTTTACATGGTTTATTTTGCAGCAGACAGGCTTTAGGATTGTTTTTCTGGAGTGAGATGGGGGTGGGGAGTTGGGTTTAGGGTATTACTTCAGGGCCCTCCCTGGATGGTGGTGGATATCTTCTTATTCTTTAATTAGTCATCTTCTGGAAGACTAAGAAGTGGAAAATTTTAAAGTGGTTTCCAAATTGTGACTCTAGGCTGTAGTCTGAGGTTAAACACTGAGAAGCCCAGGTTGCTGGCGACACTTTGTTTTCAGGAATTGGAGCTCGCAAGCAGAACAAAGCAGCCCCCACAGGGGAGTGATCGCAGGGCTTGTGAGGAGCTTTGCCCGGCCCCTCTGGAAGTAACTTGTGAATCATAGAGGCCAACTGTTTAGTCCGTCTTGGTTTACGTCCTGAAAGCAGGTTCTCTATGGCAGCGCTGGCCAGTGCAACTATCTAGGTAGATGGAGATGGTCTCTGATCTGTGCTGTCCAGTACAGTGGCCACTGGACCCATGTGGCTGTCGAGGACTCAGAACAGCTAGTGCAACTGAGGAACAGAATTTTAAATTTTGTTTAGTTTTAATTAATTAAAACTTAAGAGGGTGCTGGGAGAAAGAAAGAAAGAAACTTTAAATAGCCACACATCTTTATGGTTACGTATTGCCCAGCGCAGTTCTAGGCTGTTGCCCTTACGCCCAGCCTGACGTCGAGCTCTCCAATGTTGCTCCAGGAATCTGAGGCCTTATTCTTGCCTCTGATCAGGGACCCCCCAGCCCCAAGTCCATAAAGTCCTTTCTGTTGTCTCTAGCTTCCTTCGTACTTTCTGGAGGGGTGAACACCCGTGTTGTACAATACATAGAACCTGCTGTCACGTTCTCCAGTCGTTTCCTTTCTGCATCTTCTCCGCAGCTGGGTTGAGATCTTCCTGGAACCGGCCACGTCTTTGTGTATCCCTTTTGCCCGTTGATGCCTACTGCCAATTGATTACTGATTTGTCCTTTTTAACTGCTTTCTCCCCTGTTTCCCAGGTGCCTTGAAGAAGAGTCTCACAGCTGATCAGGTCCGGGCTGATTTCATAACTCTGGGTAGGTCATCACCGAGGGAGGTTGCTCAGGGTGACAGGCCCAGTGGCTCTTTATGATGTTAAAATCTCCTTCTCTTCTCTTATAGGTCTTAGTGAGGAGAAAGCCACTTACTTTTCTGAAAAGGTATCATAATTCCTCTTAATCAAGGTTAATTAAGATTGTTTGCTTTTATTTCATGAATAGAAACAAATGAGAAATGCCGACTAAGGAGAAACCACTCATCATTATGTGTTATTTCCCCAGCTTACTGGTTTTCATTTGATTTCATGCAAATAACATACATACAGCATTTAAATGGCACTATTTGGTGCATCTCTAATTTTTTGCCTCTGATTTGTCTGACTTTAATTGTCATACAGTTTTTGTTCCAATTTGGAACAAATCTTGGAATGAAAGAAAACATTTAGGGGCACCTGGGTGGCTCAGTTGGTTGAGTTTCCGACTTCAGCTCAGGTCATGATCTCATGGTTCGTGAGTTCGAGCCCTGTGTCGGCTCTCTCCTGTCAGCATGGAGCCTGCTTTGGATCCTCTGTCCTCCTCTGCCTCTCAAAAGTAAATAAAACATTAAAAGAAGAAAAACATTTATATCGTCTTCTGCCCCTCTTTGCTTCCCACATCCCCCAGATCTGTGCCTATAGGCCAGGCCCTTAGTTCTGCATTCTTCGCCTTGTCTGTATAAATAAATACATTGCCGTGTTGGGGGCAGAATGAAGAAGGGGGATTTTCCCCATTGTTATGACTTTGGCTTTTTGCTTTTGTTTCAGTGGAAGCAGAATGCCCCCACCCTTGCTCGATGGGCCATAGGACAGACTCTGATGATTAACCAGCTTATAGATATGGAGTGGAAATTTGGAGGTAACTAGTTAGAGCCGGTCCTGGGTCATTTGGGGGATGTAGGGCGGGGGTGCAGAGGCTTTCAGATAGCTTCCAGGGGGAGGACAGGTCCTCAGTCCTCAAAGACGATTGGGGCCAGCAGCGGCTGCTCTGTATTGCCATTGGGCAGCTGTTTCTATCCATGGCTCTCAGTAAGTTGACTTCCTGAAGAGCACATTTTGCTGTCCTCATACTCATCCCCACACGGCTTCTTCTGGACAGCCTGCAAGATTGGGGTATTCAGAGTCCGTTGTCAACCCATCACTTATTACTTTTGTCTCTTGTGTCACAGTGACATCCGGGAGCAGTGAACTGGAAAAAGTGGGAAGTATTTTTTTACAAGTAAGTTTCCTGATCTATGAAAATGGGTAGATTTTTGACTTGGTTAATAATTATAAAATCGACATTGGATTTTTTTTTAATACCCAGTTTGGATGTGGAGGTCCTGTGTATCTCCGAGCAGTATTGTCAGCCAAAAATGTGGCCACTGACAAGCCTACTCTCGGATTAATAGGATCCTGACATTGTTCTTAAAAGCTCGATTGTTCTGTAATCATGCAAATTGTTAGAAGTTTCAGTGATAGACGCCCAGACCGCTCCCGTCTGACTGACTCTCAAGTCCGAAGCTGGATGCTTTGATATTTAAGTGGAAGGATTTCAAGAATTTCTTTGCCCAGTTGTCATCATTTTAATTTCAGCTTTTTATTTCTTCTTTTTTTAATCAGTTAAAGTTGGTGGTTAAGAAAGGAAATCAGACTGAAAACTTGTACATAGGTGAGTCCGAATTCCCATTTGAGCCTTTTCACTCTTCCCGCGTTCTCCTCAGTCTGTGGGCTCGTGAAGCACCACAAATCATTTCTTCTAGCACAAAGTCATAACCGAGCTGTGGAGGAGCCATTCCGCTGCCTCTCCTCTCGTAAATAATAAGCCGTCGGCAGGTTGGAGACCCCACAGTTGAAGGGCCTCTTTGAAAAAGGGAAAGCGCAGGGAGAAGGGACGGCAAGACTGAAGCGCAAGCAGCCCTTGCTGCAGAAGTCGCGTTGAGCGTCCTGACTAATGCCCTTTCGTCTCTGTGCTGTGGAGTTAGGCCGCTTTTAAGTTCTGTATGGAGCCGAGAGAACCCTTCTCTGTTCAAGGCTCTCAGTTCTTTATTGTGGTCAATTACCCATCAAGAGCTGCTTAGATGTACGAAGTCAAAAAAGAAACAAAAAACTCTTTGGGTGGAAATTCGTTTTCTCGGATGATTCTGTGGAGTTGGAAACACGTACCTGAAGCTGAATTTTCTCTCCCCAGAATTAACCTTGCCCCAGTTCTACAGCTTCCTGCACGAGATGGAGCGGGTCAGAGCCAGCATGGAGTGTTTCAGCTGATGTCTGGCCCCCTTCCCTGCCCCCTCCCCTTCCATGGGTGGCTGCTCTGAGAGGCGCCTCACCCACAGGCCTGTGGGGTGCTGATAACAGCCCTGCTTGCTTCTCGGGAGCCCAGGTGCAAAGGTTTCTGGAAAACAACAGGATTAAGTACTTAAAGAGCCCTACGCGGGGCTTACTCTGTGTATTACTCTGTGAATTACTCTGTGAATCCTTTGTGAAGGGAACCTCCAGCACCTATATCTCCCAGGACACTTTTTAGGTATTCAGACAGGCTATTGCTTCTCAGATTCAGGGGAGGAAATCAGTTGTCACTTCCCCATCAAAGTTTCAGAGTAAACAGATGGTGCCATCACTCAAGATGCCCGCTGATCACCCTCCCCTCCAAAAAGCAAGGGCTTATTTATGGCTGAGGAAGAGGCGGACTCGATGGCTGACACACGTGGGGAGCCCCAGCAATCTGTGTGCGCCCTGCCTCGGTGGTGGTGGCGGCGGTGGTGGTGCATGGCTAATCAGTTTTGAACGGGGCACCTGTGTATAAATACTTGCTTCGTCTGCTCAGAAAAGAACCGAGGCCAACCTCTGTCCTCGTTTCGGGTTGTGCCCTGTTGTGTTGTAATGAGGCTATTTTAGCTTGTTTTGGTTCAGGCTGACCTTCTCTGTTGGTTAGATGTTGAATAAAAAAGGTTCTGAAGAAAAGGTGTGAATCCAGTTGTCTCTGTGCATGGATGAAAGAGTCATCTGCCTCGCAGAACACTGTTGCTCTAATGTGCAACGCTTATTTTCCCGGTTTTGGGGAAGGCCCTGCATCTTCTGTGAAACTGTCGTCCAAAGTTGGAATGTGTAAGAGCAGTTCAGGGGAGATTCAGGTTAAAAACATTACAAAGATCGTAGCATATGAATGCTTTGTGTTCCCCTGACTCTGGGCCCCCACCTCGTATGTGATTTCTCCCCTCCTGCCTCATCCCTTCTCGGGAATTTTTTTAAATTGAGCATAGGTGATACATGGCCGTGATCGTGTAGTGGTTAGTACTCTGCGTCGGGAGTAGATAATACGTGCCCGTGGTTCAGAAGGTACATTGTGAAGTAATTTGTGCCTCGCGCCCATTCCCTAGTTCCCTGGTGCCTTTCCCCAGAGGTAACCACTGTTACAGTTTATTCTGTGCCCTTCTGGACTCTTTTCCTGCGTTTGCAAATACACAGGCATAGGGTCTGATTTTCTTCCCACACAAGTGGGAAGTACACACTGCATCCTGCGTACTTTGCTTTGTTTTCTACTTACCCTGGAAATCGTTCCACATCAGAACAGAGAGAGCAGCCCTCTGTAACAAATGTATCATGTTTCTTCACATGGATGATTTATTTAACCGGTTTCCTGCTGGTAGGTGTTTAGGTTGGTTCCATTCTTTTTCTCATATTAATGATGCTGCATCTGAATATTTTTGTAGGTATGTCATTTTGCATGTGTGGAAGTGTATTTATAAGGTAAACAAATGGGTGTGGCATTGCTGGGTCAAAGAATATGTGCATTTATCAAAGAGTATGAAAAGGAATAAAACAAAAAGTTCTTCTGCCTTATCCCATTTACTCAGTTTCCCTACTACTCTCCTCCAACAGATAATCCCTGCTGTTAGTTTCTTTTTTGTTTTTAATTTTTTTAATGTTTTATTTTATTTTTGAGAGAGAAAGAACACGAACGAGGTGGGGAGGGGCAGAGAGAGAGGGAGACACAGAATCTGAAGCAGGCTCTGAGCTGTCAGCGCAGAGCCATGAGATCGTGATCTAAGCCGATGTCGGACATCAGCTTAACCAGCTGAGCCACCCAGGCGCCCCATGCTGTTAGTTTCTTAAGTATCCTTCCAGAGGGTTTTTCCCCAAAATATAACCAATGAGAATTTAAATGTTTACTCTTTTTGTTTTATATACAGATGATTATACACTATATGTACTATCCTTAATATATCTTGGAGAACTTTCCATGTCAGTATATAAAGTGCATTCTTTCCTGTGGCTGTAGCATATTCACAGAACCGTAGACAGACAGATTGATTGACTTTCAAGGATTGGCTCACATGATTGTGGAGATTTGGTAAAGTCTGCAGGATAGGGGTATCTGGGTGGCTCAGTTGGAAGAGCATGAGACCCTTGACCTTGGGGTTGTGAGTTCGAGCCGCACATTAGGTGTAGAGATTACTAGAAAAATAAATAAACTTTAAAAATATATAAAGTAAAAAAATCTGCGGGATAGGCTGGAAGAATTTCTTCTTGCTGGGGGAGGTAGGGATATCCGTCTTTTTTTTTTTTTCTTTTTTTAATGTTTATTTATTTTTGAGAGAGAGCATGAGCAAAGGAGGGGCAGAGAGAGAGGGAGACAGAATTTGAAGCAGGGCCCAGGCTCTGAGCTGTAAGCACAGAGCCCGATGCAGGGCTCAGACCCACAAACCACAAGATCATGACCTGAGCCAGAGTCATGCTGTACCTACTGAGCAACCCAGGCACCCCTGAGGAATCAGTCTTTGTTCTATTAAGGCCTTCAACTGATTGGATGAGGCCCACCCACACTATGAAGGAGAATCTGCTTTACTCTCATATAAAAGTCCACCAATTTAAATGTTAATCTCATAAAAAAAAAAAAGTTTCACAGAAACATTCAGAATAATATTTGACCAAATATTTGGCCCTAGCAGGCCAGCCAAGTTAATACATAAAATTAACCATTACAGTGCCAAACTGACATATAGAGATTGTTCCAATGTATGCAAGATTACCAAATTAATCTTACAAATACCAAAGAAGGGCGAATTGGTGCCTTTGGACAGTGTCCAAACGTGTCTGTGAGATTTCTGGGGGCCTCATATGCCTGAAACCATGAAAATCTAACGTAAAAAAGAATTCACAGAATGTCAGAACAGGAAGACACCCTAAATATACATACAATCTAGTTTAAATCCACTCATATTTACAAATGGGGAAGTGGAGTCCGAGAGACTGAAACTGGTCACTGGCTAAAGGTGAGCCCTGTGAGCCATGGGTGTCCTGCTTGGTTCAGAAATGCAATCCTGAGACACGTGAAGGGGATTCAGCCTGGCAAGTGCTGGTCTCAGTCAGGATACTCCGTAACGGTTGCACCCAGCTGGCCACTGGACAGATTCTGACCAAGGAGCTCCTTGGCCCTGCCCAATTCAAGCCTTCCGGCCCCACCTGGATCGCAACAGTGGCTTCCTGATGGCCCCACCCCAGGCTTCAACCTCACAGCTTCTGCTATCTGGCCTGTTTCCTGTGTGAGCATTCTTGTGGGCAAGTCTCATGTCAGTAGACAGATCCAAATGCTCGTGACTCTGCATGGTATCCAGGGGAAAGTCCAAACTCCTTAGCACACCAACCCCCCACAGTCTGGTCCTGCCTATATCTTCCACCCCTCCATCCCCCTTGCCTCCTGGCACGTGTCCTGTAGAGGAGTGTCTGGTCTACCAGCCTACTGACAGCTGACAAGCCATGAAGCCATCTGCCTCTTTTCCCCTTGGGTCCACAGTGCTTGCCAATGCTTCGAGATGTAGCATCCAGGGCACTTCAGAGGACCTCCTCTGACGTCTCTGGGCCATAATAAGGAGAACTCTGGTCTCCGCCAACACTTCCACTACAGGGGGCACCTGGGTGGCTCGGTTGGGCATCTGGCTCTTGATTTCAGCTTGGGCTCTGTGATTCTCTCTCTCCCTCTCTCTATAACCCCCCACCCCCATAAATAAGTTGACATTAAAAAAATACTTCCCCGGGGTGCCTGGGTGGCTCAGTTGGTTGGGCGTCCGACTTCGGCTCGGGTCATGATCTCGCAGTCCGTGAGTTCGAGCCCTGCATCGGGCTCTGTGCTGACAGCTCAGAGCCTGGAGCCTGTTTCAGATTCTCTGTCTCCCTCTCTCTCTGACCCTCCCCCGTTCATGCTCTGTCTCTCTCTCTCTCTCTCTCTCTCTCAAAAATAAATAAACATTAAAAAAATAAATAAAAAAAAAATACTTTCCCTAGGGGCGCCTGGGTCGCTCAGTCAGTTGAGCATCTGACTTCGGCTCAGGTCATGATCTCGCGGTTCGTGAGTTCGAGCCCCGCGTGGGGCTCTGTGCTGACAGCTCAGAGCCTGGAGCCTGTTTCAGATTCTGTGTCTCCCTCAGGCCAGCTCCTAACCTCTCAGAACTTTAGTTTCCACATTTGTGAAACAGGTATAGTTCTCACCTCACAGGGTTATTGGGTGGCTCATAATGCCTGCTCAACTAACCGTGAGCTCTTCATTATCAACTTATTGTAATTATTTGTTTCCAGGATTCTCTTCCCCACTAGCCTGTGAGCTCCTTGATAAGACTTGTTTTTCGGCTCAGGAACCCTAACACTTGGCATCCCAACCCCCACCTGGTCACAGGTCCTGTTGTCAGTCGAAATGAAATGAGGCTGTGTGCAGATCCTCTGTGGCAGGACTGTTAAACAGGCCTGGCTTGATCATTGGTTAGTTTTAACATAGATCATAGATAAGTCTTAGTACAAGGCAGCCTGCCAGGCTGGGTGCCCCTCTTCCAAGGGCCTTCTTCCAGGAGCCGGTGAACACCTTGCTCCATGATCCCACCAACGTTCTTGGAGCGCCTCCTGTGGGCCAGGGCTCCCCTGGTCCCTGTGGACAATAAGCTGTCTACGACGGTAACTGGCAGTTTGTCTTTTCAGTGCCTCTAGTTCTATGCAAGAGGAGGTTATATCCTCACTCCCAATTGTTCTAGTGCAGATTTCATTATGAACCCCAGGAGCTCCTCCAGTCACTTTATCGATTGGAATTTCATTCCAAATATCATCTATCGAATCAGGGGCATTGATCAGAGGGCCTGTAGACTGTTAGGTAGAGATTCTGCTGCAGTGCTGGGGCCTCTGAGCAGGGTCTTTCTTACTGTTAGTACTTCATCTTTGCATTGATTCACTCTTGTTCCTATTCTGCTTAAAAATCTGCTATCTGTTCACCTAGTCTTTGGCTACAGATTCTTCTTATTTTATATCTTATTTACTTTTAGAGCATAGCGTTTCTTAAGATGGCAATAGTCAGGCCAAAAGATCAATCAGCAATACCTGTCTTCTTTCCCTGGGGGAAAAAGGACTGCCCTGGTTGGGGTGGAGGAAACATTCACTGTTCAGTTCTGACACAGAATTAATTTTACTCTGGTGATTTAAAAAAGAAAAAAAAAAAAACCAAACAAACAAAAAAACCCAAAACATGATGACAAGGAAAATCCCCAAACAGTTCAAGTGGTCAGCTGCTCCACTGTGGGACCAGCTGCCTCACACACGAGCATTTGCTGGGGTGTCAAAATGACCTTTCGAAAAGGCAGATAGCCGAACAACACATATCTTCCTGAAACATATTTGGTCTTTTCTGGATTGTATTTTTTTTACATTTGTTATATTTCACAAAGATATTTCAGAACTGTGAAAAGCATTACAGATAATGTCTGATGGATGATACCTTGTATTTGGATGGCACTATAGTTTTTTTGGTTTTTTTGAGGGAAGTCAGGTTTGTTAAGGCATAACTCATGTGCAATAAAATTCACTTTTTTAAAGTATACAGCTAAATGAGTTTTTTTAATGTTTTTTAAATTTACTTTTGAGAGAGAGAGCACAAGCAAGGGAGGGGCAGAGAGAGAAGAGGACAGATGATTCGAAGCAGGCTCTACACTGACAACAGTGAACCTGATGTGGGACTCGAACTCACAAACCATGAGATCATGACCTGAGCCAAAGTAGGATGCTCAACTGACTGAACCACTGAGGTGCACCCAGCCCAATGAGTAGGTGTATGTAGTCATGTAACTATTACCACAATCAAGATACAGAATATTTCCATCACCCCAGAAATTTCCCTCCTATTCTTTATAGGCAATCCTCTCCTCTTACCCCCAGTTCTGGTAACCACTGACCTGATTGCTGTCCCTATAGTTTCACCTTTTCCAGAATGTAAGTCAATCATTCAATATGCACCCTTTTGTGCCCAGTTTCTTCCACTTAGCATGTTTTTCAGATTCATCTATGTTATTGACACATCAGTAGTTTATTCCTTTTTATGCCTGGCTTACGTTCCGTGGTATGGATACACCTCAGGTGTTTTGTTTGGTTTTTATCTATTTACTGCTAACCAATGGAATGGGTTGTTCCCTGCATTGGTGATTATGAATAAAGAACAGTAATATAGTTTTTTCAGCATTCATTCTTTCACATCCCTCATCTTCTGAAGCCCAGGACACCCTCAGAGTTGGGAGTTGTTACATCAGGTCGGAGAAAAAGGACACATCAAGGGTTATGCTTACATGGGGTCACCGGGCAATATTTGGAGCCTTGGTCATCCAACTCCCAAATAGAAAGGGTTTTTGTTTGTTTTTTATTGAGAGATAATCCACATTGCATAAAATTCTGTAAAATTGGAAAGGTATTAACAGAATTACATAAACTAGGAAGTATTATACAATCTAATCCCCACTGAAACATCTCCAAGAATATTTTATTTCTTATTCTGTGCTAAGACAGGAAGAATCTTAAAACATCATTTAAAAAAAAAATTCGAGAGAGAGTGTGCAAGCAGGGGAGATGGGCAGAGAGAGAGAGAGAGAGAGAGAGAATCTCAAGAAGGTCCACACTCAGCGTGGAGCCTGGACACAGGACTTGATCCCAAGACCCTGAGATCATGACCCGAGCCAAAATCAAGAGTTGGACATTCAACTGACTGAGCTACCCCAGGCACCCTAAACCATTTCTTGATCCATATTGGGCTCTTCTTGAATCATGAGTGATCCAATGATGACTTAAAGGTAGTAGTCTAAAAATAAACATTTGTAATAGCAACTAATTGAGAGCAATCTAGTATTAGGTAATCGGAGATTTGTTGTATACATTACATATAGGTATAGAATGGGATAGCATGCAGCCACTGAAGCTGATACTGAAGAAGACAATGTGTGAAAGGGATCATGGTCATGGTGTATAGGCAAAAAAAAAAAAAAAATATCAGGTTATCAAAACAGGTCAAAGCGAACCCACTCTTGTAAAAAATGTTTACATAGAAATGTAATTTTTAATTTAAAAATAATTTTAATTAATTTTAATTTTTTCTTTTGCTTATCTGTAGTTTCTAAATTTTTCAATAAAAGCATATGATTCATTTATAGAGATAATACATGAAAGGTGCACAATCAAAAGTTCAAACAGAACTGAAAATGATGAAAAGTGAAAACAACCTCCTTCCCTGCCCCTCAGATTGCTAAGAACAGCTATTATTTTTGTAAAAACTTTTTCAACCAAAACAGTTGAACTTCCTCCACACCAACGACCTGAATTATTTCTGTCCCTAACATTTCTGCCCTGTCCCTAAAAAGGCCATGATGTGGCTGATGTGGGCCCATAACCTGGGAGTCCATTCTTCTAGCTGGTGGCCCCACATCTCTCCCACAGCCCCTCTGGAGCCAGCTCTGTACTGTGTCTTTTCATTCTTGTGCCCCTAGATCCAGCCCTGAGCATCTTGACGGTATATTTAATTCAGAAAAACTTTCAGGTATCTCTACTCTTATAAAATCAAGAAGGAGGGGCGCCTGGGTGGCGCAGTCGGTTAAGCATCCGACTTCAGCCAGGTCACGATCTCGCAGTCCGTGAGTTCGAGCCCCGCGTCGGGCTCTGGGCTGATGGCTCAGAGCCTGGAGCCTGTTTCCGATTCTGTGTCTCCCTCTCTCTCTGCCCCTCCCCCGTTCATGCTCTGTCTCTCTCTGTCCCAAAAAAAAAATTAAAAAAAAAAATCAAGAAGGAAAGAAGGAAGGGAGGGAAAGAGAAAAAGGAGTAGAGGAAGAGAGGGGCGCCTGGGTGGCTCAGTCCGTTAAGCCTCTGACTTGATTTCGGCTCCGGTCATGATCTCGAGGTTCATGGGCTCAAGCCCCAAGTCAGGTTTCTTGCAGCCCTCCTTGGGATTCTCTCTCTCCCTCTCTCTCTCTCTGTCTCTGCTCCTCCCTTGAGCCCATGCGCGCATGCACACGCAGTCTCAAAATAAATAAGTAAACAAACAAACAAAAACCGACAAAGAAGCTTTAGTCCTTAGTCCTCGCCTCCCAGAACTTGTATGACTTTTAATGCTTCCCGCTGATGTGGTAGAATGAGTTTGAGCTTTGGAATCAGACTTGGGTTCAAATTTGCCTCTTACCAGCTGTGTTCCTGGATACGCTTGTTCCGTGAGAATACGCTGGCCACCTGATGTGCACCAGCTCAGATGCTAAGCTGCGTGTGACTTTGAAGAGGTTCGCCTCACCGCTGTGCACCTTTGGGTTCATCTGTAGAATTGAGTGGCTGCCTTATATACAGTGTGGTTGTAAGGACCGACTGTACAGTGTGGTTGTAAGGACCGACTGAGGTGGCCTCTGCCCGGTGCAAAGCCCAGGGCCTGCTCCAGAGGGGTTGGTGCATTGTCACTGCTGTCACCCATCTTTGGGTTGTTGGTAAAGAGAAAAAGGGAAATAAAATCATTGGTACCGGGTAACTGCACCCCTTCCCTAAAATTTTCACCCCAGGACTGAAGGAATGGTTAGACCTGTGGTTCTCAAAGTGTGGTCCCTAGACCAATAGCATCAGCATTCCCTGGAAACTTGCTAGAAATACAAATTCTTCTGCCCCTGCTCTAGACCTACTGAGTCAGGAACTCTGGGGTGGGACCCAGTCATCTGTGTTTTAACCAAGCCTCTGAGGGTGATTGTGGTATACGCTCCAATCTGAGAACCCCTATATTACATACACCATCCCCTGCCTTTGAGAGACCCCTGAACACGTCTTTAATAAACACAGAATATGACCAGGCCAAGGGGGACACTGCTAAGATTCTACCTCTGACAGAGATGCCTCTGAAGCATGGGTTGAGGAGCCTTGAAATTTAGAGACGTCCCTTAAAACGCGTTGGCTTCCCCCAGGAGCACTTCATGATGAACTCACCCTTGAATTTAGTAAAGAGTTTCATCTAGTGGATTAGGTTGTTCTTCAATTTTTTTTTTTTTTTTTTTCATCCTGCTGTACGAAACAGGGCAGGTTTGAGACTTGTGGAGTGCTTTGTCTGGATATCAGAGAGAAGGGAAGACAGATTCTTCCCGTTATAATTTTTTTTTTATAAGTTTATTTATTTTTGAGAGAGAGAGAGCGAGAGGGCATACACACAGGGGACGGGCAGGGAGAGAGAGGGAGACCCAGAGTCTGAGGCAGCCTCTGTAAGCACAGAGCCCGACGTGGGGCCTGAACCCACAAACCATGAGATCATGACCTGAGCCAAAGTCAGATGCTTAACTGACTGAGCCACCCAGACACCCCCTGTTATACTCTTATATGTTCCCTTCAATCAATGGTTTTTTGAGCTGTTTGCTGTGTATATGGCAGCCCCAGTTTCAAAATTCCGCCCCCTTGTCCCTTTGGGAACCCTTAAGCTTGTGAGATCTTTTCCATAGGTTTTTGGTTTGGAAGTAATAGTCCCTGTAACTGTGTACGAGGCATGGTGCTGGCGTGGCGGGGGGGTGGGGAGGGGGGCGCAGAGTAAATTAGGATATCTAGCTTCTCATCATCAAGGAACTTGAAATCAAGTTCAAGAAACTCAGGCAACACACCGGAAATGGTAAATCTGTCTGGACAGGCTGTGCACGGTGGACAAGGAGGAGCACCGACCGGGGAGGAGAGGGGGTGAGTGGTTGTGGAGGCCTCACTGCAGGCTGGTCCAGAGTCAGGAGCTGTCGCTTTGCCCTGACAGGCTGAAAGAGGGGGAGTGCCAGGGCCACACGTTCCCTTCTCAAGGCCCAGTGTGTTGAGGAAGATCAAGAAGCTGCCTCTGGCCTCTTCGAGAGACCATTTACCTACTGTTGACTAAATAAAGGCTTACAGAGGCTTATAGAATAAGGCGGCTTTCACATCAAAGGGCTCTTACAAAACAGCTTGGTGATGAGTTAAGTACAAATGAATCAGAAACAGATGGACTCAATTTCCTAGAAAATACCCCTGGGCTTCAACAAGAAGAGGAAAAGTGCTCAGCCAAAGGCATTGTGGGTTTTTGCTGATCCTAAAATATGCTGAACGATTTCGCCGGAAACAGAGCCAAGATGTTGGGACTCTGTCAGGCTCTAAGTCACTGGGAACTCCAGGCTGGGATCCTGCCAGCACATCAGCTGATTCCCAGCAGCCCCTCACCTGCTCTCCCCAGTGGCCTGGAAGGGGACCCTGTCGACTGGGTTTGTGAGGGCTGGACAGAGCGCCAGTGAGACCTTCCTCTTTCCTGCCTCAGTTCCAGCTATAAAATGCAGGAGTTAATTTAGATGATCTCTAAAGGCCTTTTCAGTATGAGTGTTCCATGAGTAATAATAACAATAATAATTGCCAACATTTACTGAATGATTCTTTATGCCAGGCACTACCTAAAGTGCTTTATATACATTGGCTTGTTCCACTGCTTTTGAGTAACCCTGACTTAGAACTATAACGATCTCTATTGTACAGATGAGGAAACTGAGGTTCAGAGAGATTAAATAGCTTGCCCAAAGACCCACAGCTGGTATATGGTAGAGTCTGGAGTTTAACCAAGTGATAAAGTAAACGGTAATTCCTAGACTGTCAATTTATAGATTTCCATTCTTGTGGCAATCCTCTAGTCCTTGAGTTGGTACAGAATAGTCTCCTCTCTGCCCTGCCTGAGGCTCTGTGTCCTTTTGGGTGTCTTTTGAACCTGGCCACAGTAACCTGAAACTACATCTGGTCCCTGCTTACCCTCTGCTCCCACAGACCACTACCTGCCTGGGCTCGTTACTTGGGATGCCCAGCTTTGTTCTTAGGGACAGTGCCTCCAGGGCAGTGTCACAGACGCCCACTGGAGGAAGAGTGCAGGGCATACCCAGGAGCCCCAGAGGGGCATGTCTGACTCAGACTGGGGAGAGGTACCAGCAGGATCTGGGCAAGCAGGAAAGGTGGGGTGATGGTACTGCTGAGGGAACGGTGTTGCCTTTGCAGGGAGGTGACAGATGTGACAGAGACCCAGGGTTAACATAAGATAGTAAAGGACCAGATCCTAGCAGGCCAGCCTTAGGACTTGGTCCTGAAGGGAGTCACAGACAGGTGTTACTCAAAAGAGTGACAGGGGCATCGTGTCCTGCCTTCTGGTCTGGCCCTCCTCCTAGCTGTCTCCCAGCCCGAGTGGGAGTGAAGGCCTCAAGGGCAGGGGACGTGTCCAGCACAGCCCATAGTAAGTGTTCAGTGTTGCCAAGAGTGCTGGTGACAGAAGTTGGGTGGCCTTGACCCTCAACATCCACTTCCCCCAAGATGATCCAGGTCCTCTGACTTGGGTCAGCTGGAGTAATCTAGAAAACGAGGATCTAGGCAGTGGTTCTTAACTCTGGCTGCACCACAGAATCACCTGAAGAATGTTTGAAAACACCAATGTCAGGTCCCTGGCCCTTGAGTCAGGATCTCTGGCAGCAGAGGGGCCTGGCATCAGTGTTTTCAGAAGCTCCTCAGGTCCCTTGGTGTGCATCAGAATCCCCCAGGGCCTTTGCTTTGCCCCATTCCAGACTTGTGACATTAGCATGGGATGGGGGCACGGTTGGGGCATCTGCATTTTTAATAGGCTCCCTGGGTGATTCTCATGTATACACAATGTTCAGAACACTTGATCCTATCATTTGGATGTACAGTAGAACCTTGGTTTGCAAACATAATTCATTCTGGAAACATGCTTCTAATCCAAAACACTTGTATGTCGAAGTGAATTTCCCCATAGGAAATAATGGAAACTCAGAGGATTCGTTCCACAGCCCCAAAATATTCATATAAAAATGATTACAATAATGTAATATAATGCAACATAACAAAGAAAATACAAAATATAAAGAAAAGTAAATAGGGGCGCTTGGGTGGCTCGGTCGGTTGAGTGTCCGACTTCGGCTCAGGTCATGATCTCACGGCTCGTGAGTTCGAGCCCCGCGTCGGGCTCTGTGCTGACAGCTCAGAGCCCGGAGCCTGCTTCGGATTCTATGTCTCCCTCCCTCTCTGCTCCTCCCCGGCTCATGCTCTGTCTCTCTCTTCTTCAAAAATAAATTAAAACATTTAAAAAAAAGAAAAGAAAAGTAAATAAATTAACTTGCACTGACCTTTGAAAACCTTCGTGGCTGGTGTGAGAGAGACAAGAGAGAGGAGGGTTGTTTTGTAGGACCACTTTCACTATCACTAATGGATATTGACTACAGTACAGTATTAATAAACTCTGTCATATATTGTAATTAACATAACTGGCAATAAGGCAGCAGAGGAAGGGGTCTATATCTGCAGGCAGCTTGACCTAGAATGAATCAAAACATCCCTAAGTTTACTCTTGTTTGGAAAAGCAAAGGACTGTCCGCAGGTGCTTCAAAGTGACAAAAAATACGCCAGTGCCAGTTGTGGGCACCTGTGGGCACCAATGTTCTGAAACATCACTGATTTCCACCAAACACCACGGCCTGAGACGGAGCATCTGAGCATGGGAGACATCACTCACAGTCCGAGCAGGGGAGCATTACCCACAAACCTGCAGAGAGAGAGAGAGAGAGAACCATTGGCTCAGTCGTCATCATGTGACATCTGGTGCCACGTCGTACTCATATTGCAAGACATCGCTCGTTTATCAAGTTAAAATTTATTAGAAATGTTGGCTTGTCTTGTGGAACACTCGCAGAACCAAGTTCTTCACAATCCAAGGTTTTTACTGTATTTGCTTTGCCTTCTGACATAGGTCTGGGTCCTAGTGGGTGCTCGTAAATGCTGATTAGAGATTGATCAGAGGGGGACCCAGACAAGCTCGAAACACCTGTCATGAAGCCATGGGTGTTTGATGACACTGCCATGCTTGGGGCCACAGAGAACGGGACGATGGCAGTTTGTGGAGTGTCCTACAGAATGCTGTCTCACATCATCATCCACAGGGCGGGGTGCTCACCTGAGTGGGTGGAGCCCTGTGCCTGGGCTCCAGACTCTTGGCTCCACCCCCCCCCTCCAGTGTCCTTCTGACCCCTCTCTCATGAATGTCAAATAAGAACAATGAGGGGCACCTGGCTGGCTCGGTTGGCAGTGCACGGACTCTTGATCTCGGGGTTGTGAGTTCGAGCCCCGTGTTGGGTATAGAGTTGACTTAAATAAATAAACTTAAAAAAATCGAGGTAAAAAAAAAGTAAGAACAGTGAAAGGAATGGACATGTTCTGATGATTTGACTGGTCGACTTGGTGATATAGTCAGAGGACAGAGGGACTTGAGTGCCACCCTGAGGGGTTCTGATCATATACGATAAGTCCTTCAGTTACTTATATAATAAATATTTGCCAAAGGTCTGCTTTGTATCAGGCACGGAGACACCATTGTGAGCAAAACCAACCTTACAGGCTTACTCTACACGTGGGCGCAGACAATAGATAGGTAAAGAAGTACATAATTGTAATATGGGTTGGGAACTATTTTAATGCAAGGATAGGGATAACGTGTGGTGGGGGGAGGCTTCTTGTGGTGGTCGGGGAAGGTCTCTCTGAGGAGGTGACAAGAAACCTAGTCCTGGAGAATGATAAGGAGCCTGGCGACTAATGTATGGTAGACAGAAGGCGTGGTATGTACAAAGGCCCTGCGGCATGCTTGGTGGGTTTGAGAAACAAGGACGCCAGGGTGGCTGGAGAAGGACAGCAAGGGGGAGTATAATGAGGACAGAGGTTAGCAGGTCCCAGGCACACAGGGCTGTGCTAAGGAATTGAGTTCTTCAGGAGAGCAACTTGCATTTTATCTCCCAGGTAGGAGTACATCGGGGTTTGAATGATGGGAAGTGAGAAGGACAACTTACGACATCTCCATTTGAGGGGACATGGGCTTCAAGTCTGAGGACGTGTGTGACCTGGGGCGAGTCACTTCACCACTGTGGACCTCAGTTTCCCTTTGTGGGAGGACTGACCCAGTGATCTATGTCTATTGAGGTGTCCTGGGAGCCTCTAGCTACCCATACATACACTGAAGATAAAGAAGTGTCCACCACCGACATTGTCCCCAGGGCAAACAACCAGTAGATAGGATTTACCAAGGCTGAGCTGGCCTGATTTCACATTGGTCTTTATCCCAGGAGGAGAGTGTAAAGTGGGCGGGGGAGAGGCAGGAGGGAGGAGGCTGGAGGTAATGTCGTTGTGTTGTGTAGCTGGCTCGGGGACAGTGGTTGGGGTGAGGCCAGGAGCCGGGCGCTGGGAAGGTGTCATTTTTTATGAATGATTTCCTGACAGGTAGAGAGGCTGACTCAGCTGGCAGCCTCCCGCAGGCGGGTGTGTGGGGCCTGCTTTTCCGGAGCCTCGTACTAATCTGCCTGGGGCAGCTGGCCCCGGGGAAGGAAGGGCCTCCCGCCCGCTCAGAGGGGAGGGCAACTGTGCATCTCTGGCGGTTTTTCTGCCCCAGAGCTTTTCTTAGCTTGTCCAGCAGGACCCACCAGGCCTCTCTCCTCCTCCTCCTCCTTTCTTTTCCTTCCCCCGCTCCTCCCCACCGTGCTCCTCCTCAGAGGCCTGCCGTCAGCAGCTTTCAGCTCCAGTGCCCGCCTCACTCCCGTGCAGCTCTCAGCAGCCTCGTGTCTGTGGGCAGCGTGTGTGTGTGTGTGTGTATGGGGGGGGGGGGTTGTTGGGGGGAAAGCAAGGCTGCTGCCTAAGAGCCCCTCTGCCCAGCAGGCCTCTACAGCCAGCAGGTTCTGGGTGGGACTGGAGGGAGGGGGCTGAGCTCTCAGGAAGCCAGGGAGACTGGTGAGGACAGATTCTGCCTTCTCCATCCATGCACCAGCCCTTGGGAGCTCTCCCCCAGAGAATTCCCTGACTCACTCTGTCATCTCCCCAGGGTCAGAGAAACCATTCCAGAAAGAAGCCCTGTGCTTGTGGCCAGCGTGGGAGGATTTTCAAGCCCGTCCAAGAGCCTGGACAGATGTGTGTCTCTGAGCTTGGGAAAGTGAGGGAGAGGGGGAAGGGAATCTGTGGAATGTCTGACCGTCTACTAGGCACCAAGGAAGGACCGCCGGGGGGGCCCAGGTGGAACATTCCATCTTGTAAACACCTTATGTCATCAACTGCTTACTACAACATTAAGAAGCAGTTATTATTTTCCCCATTTTAAATATGAAGAAACAGGCTCAGAGAGGGGAATCCAGTTGCCCAAAGACACACAGCAGTTAAGTTGCAGAGAGTGAGGCTTCCAACCAGTCTGCCTAGCCCTATAGCCATTCCTTACACTTCATCCCCTTCCTCTGGGAGGGAAAACCTGTGAAGAAGATGAATTTGGAGGAAGAGTCCCTCTTAGTGTGTGCCATAGAGAAGGACGAGATGGGGGAGTCAGGGATTAGAATCAAACTTGCTGTGTGATCTTGGGCCCTCTTTCTGCTCCTCCATTACTCCATCTGTACCAGAAAGGGTTTAAACTAGATGCTATTGAGATCCCTGCCCGTGCCAAGGTTTTCCTTCTGAAATCACCCACCAAGGCCCAGAGCTTTGCAGGGGGGCTGGACACTGACTGACCTGGCTGAGAGTCCTGTCTGGCTGTGGCTACCAGAGCCCCTTCCTGTGGATCTTCCACTCTTCCTTCAAAGCTGGTTCAGTTCAGGGAAGGAAAGGCACTGCTGGTAAGTGGAAGCTGAGCTCTGACTCCTCTTTGCCTGAAAGGTCTGCGTGACCTTGGGCAAGTCACTGAGCCCAGGCCTCAGAGAATGGGGTCCATGACCCACATCCTGCCTCCGTACTAGAGGCTCAAGGGAGATGAGGATGCCAAGTGCTCTGGGACACTCTGGAAGGAGGAGCCCCCTATTCCCTCTCAGGTGTTGATTAGATTGGGTCTGCTGTAATTATCAACATTTGGAAGCAATTTGCAGCCGGCTGCAGGCGGTGGGGGCGGAGGGGAGGGGGCAGCCTCTGGAGGGCCTGGAGAATCTAGTTGCTGAGGAGCATCTGGGTCAAGGTCTTCTCCTCCCAGACTTATCTGCAGGCTGAGTCAGGCCTGCCCCCTCATCCTTGTCTTTGTGGCACAGCCGAGGAGCGAGGCCCCACCCTGCTAGCTGAGAGGGGCTAGAAGTAGCAAGGCTGGTTAGTGATGCTGGAAACAAGACGGAACAAGTTGGCAAGTTTAAACATATCAGGTTCCTGGAAGCCCCTGTCAGTGCTCCCTTGGGGGAACGTCTCTGGAAACCGGCATGTCAGCTTCCTCCTTCCAGATCTACACTTACTGCCTGGGGGCCCATGAGCAAGTTGCTCCCCTCTGCTTGCCTCAATTTTGCTGTCTCTAAAATGGGAGCAATTCCTGTGCACCTAGCTGGCTCAGTCAGTAGAGCATGAGCCTTTTTTTTTTTTAACTTTATTTATTTTGAGACACAGAGAGAGCGCGCACAAGAGAGAATGTGAACAGGGGTGGGGCAGAGAGGGAGGGAGAGACACAGAAGCCCAAGCAGGCTCCACAGGGGCAGTGCAGAGCACGACGCGGGGCTCGACCTCACAAACTCTGAGATCACGACCTAAGTGGAGATCAAGAATCGGATGCTTAACCGACTGAGCCACCCAGGCGCCCCGAATGAGACTCTTGAACTCAGGGTCTGAGTTCGAGCCCTACACTGGGCGGAGAGCTTACTTTAAAAAAATAAAATGAAAAAGATAAATAAAATGGAAACAATTCCTACTCTGGGGCTGTTGGAGTACATGAAGCCAAGTGTGTATTCTTGGCATCCAGGGTGAGTCAGTCCGTGACAGCCATCGCTGCTGAGGGTGGCTGTTACTGTTGGCATAACACCTCACACAGCCCACCCCCTTGCATTGTGCTGGACACTGTCCCCGGATGGAGGCAACTGTCTCCTTTGCCCCCCGACAGCACAGTGATGGGACTTCCATCTGAGCACCTGCACTGTACTTGCTTCTTTACCCATCTGTCTCCCAGCTAGATGGTGAGCTCCTGTGATTCTAGGGCTGTGCGCCCTACAGCTGACACCCATTATTGTTGGATGGATGCTTTAACAGTCTTCGAAGGGAGAGGAGGGGAGGCGGGGCCCTTCCTGCTTCTGAGCCTCAGGGTACTACTGTGTGCTTCCCCCCACCCCCCTTACTTTGCCGAGTTCCTGCTGGGAGCATGGGGCTGATGTGTTCCCGGCAGAACCCCTGGCACCGGGAGAAGCAGACGATTGCCCAGACTGCCTTGAGAAGGAGCCAGGCTGCAGATCATGCACTTCCTCTTCCATTCGCACCTGCCACATCCTGAACTGGTGGTTCTGTCCCTCTGCGAGAGCTGATAAACGGGCCCCGTGGGGGTGCCCAGAGCCACTGCCCATCGTACCCGCCCCCAGCATCCTAGAAGGCCCCAAACCGAGGAGGTGCTTGATATGTGTTTGCTGGATACATGTTTATGGGCGGGGCTTTCTTCCCGAAGCACCTACTGTCAAGGTAGATAGGAGAGCATGTAAGTAATATCCTTGAAATTGCCAAAGACACCCTGAAACCAGCTCTGCAACTTCTACCACTGAGGCTTGAGCTCGTACTGGACTGAGAGGGCTACAAACTGGAAGTGAAACCAATGTGAGGGGCTGGGCTCAGGCTCTCTAGGGGCCCCTGATGCCCTAGCACCACCAAGACCCCACACTTCTGTGATGGCGCTAATCAGCAGGTAGCAAGGAGGCCAGGAAGCAGTGGGAGCGCCGTGCGGCTGCCACCCCATCGTCTCTGCCTGTTAAGTGACACCAAGGGCAGTGCCAGCTCAGCCCACGTGCTCTCGGAGCATCCTGGAGACACCAAGAGCCAATTCAATAAATGCTTATTGAGCACCTCCTACACACCACTGGGCCTCCAAGATGGATGTGATGCACCCTCTGTCCTGGAAGCCCCAGGGTGGACATGTGACCCACGGCAGGTGATTCAGAACCATTTGGACAAAGGGTTGGGTGCCTTGGGTGGGGGCAGTCAGGAAGGGGTGCCTAACAAGCTTTGGGTCCATGTGTAAGTCACCTGGCGCTGTGCCTTGGCTCCCCCACCTGTCAGACAGTCCTGCGTGGTCCAGCCCCTGCCTCTCCGTCACCCTCTCTGCTGCTCTGGTGTCCTGTGGCCTCGCAGGCTAACCCCTCCTCATTAGGCAGGTCTCAGCTCAGTGTCATCTCTCCCAGGAGGCCTGCATACCTCGGCATTCCCTATGGCTCTTTGTTTTGTTTTTTTAATTTTTTTAATGTTTATTTATTTTTGAGACAGAGAAAGAGCATGAACAGGGGAGGGTCAGAGAGAGGGAGACACGGAATCTGAAACAGGCTCCAGGCTCTGAGCTGTCAGCCCAGAGCCCGATGCGAGGCTCGAACTCATGAACCGCGAGATCATGACCTGAGCCGAAGTCGGATGCTTAACCGACTGGCCACCCAGGCGCCCCTCCTGTGGCTCTTTGTGACACTTGACATCAGGTGCGACAATATGTTTATGTTGCACCTTTTACTCTGTCTCCCCAGCCCAGGGCTTGGTGCTGAATACATATTTGATGAGTGAGTGAATGAACAAATGAGTGAGTGAATGAACGAATGAATGAATGAATGAATGAATGAACGAATGAGCAGGTTTGCCAGACCCTGTGGGGCCTTGCTCTCCACACCAGTACTGCTCCTGGAGAGTAGAAAGACTGGAAGGTGTTTTGTTTTGTTTTGTTTTGTTTTGTTTTTGTCAAAAGTCCTTCCTGTCACTCTCCCAGGAGGGGTGGGAAAAGAGGGAGGCAAGAGACCAGAATAGAGGCTGTCACCATTGCTTTCCTCTCTGCCTCCCTTCCAGGCCTCACCCCTTCCAAAATGGAGTGTTTTCAGCTCGAAGCCCAGCTCCTCATGAACTGTCATAAATAACCTAGAGGTCAAGAACAAGAAAAATTCTTTGTATTTCTTTTTTCCTCCTTAAAAGATTAGCATAATGAAAAGCTGCTGTACAGGGGTAGGCAAGAGTATAGCATGCCTGAGCCAAGAAGGGCATGGGGTCCTCAAGACTGGAGGCCGGGGCCCAAAGAGAGGCACTCCCAGAGCCCAAGCATCCCAGTGCCCTTGAGGGCAGTGCTTGATGCCCAGAGTGCTGGCAAAGTGAATGTAGTGAATGTCCTCCTGTCACAGTGTCTGGCCCAGAGTGGAAGGGGAGGAGCAGCGGGGCAGGGGGGGTGGGGGGGGGAAGCAGTGGGGGCAGAAGGAGAGGGTGGGAGGAAAACCCAGGGGTACCTAGAAACCCAGAAGGAGTATCCTGTGGGAAACTGGCTTTTTGTTTTGTTTTGTTTTGTTTTGTTTTGTTTTGTTTAAGTAGGCTGCATACCCAACATGGGGCTTGAGCTCACGACCCTGAGATCGAGAGTCACGTGCTCTACCAGCTAAGCCAGCCAGGCATCCCCTGACTGTGGAGTTTTGAGAGATGGAGAACTGGACAGAAATAATCCCAGCAGAACAATGTGAGGATAGAAGAGTTAGAATTGTTTTCTGTGTGTTTGTTTTTGGTTAAGGGGCACTGTTTGTGAGGAAGGACAGAGAGGAAGCCAAGCATGTAGATATTGTCAACAACTAAAGCTTCTTGGGCGAGATGAAGCAAAAAGACTGGCCTGTTTTTGAAGAAGGTCTGGGTATTGTCATTTGTTGTTTTTAAATATATATATATATATATATATATATATATATATATATATATATATATATGTTTATTTATTTTCGAGAGAGAGAGAAGGAGGGGGGTAGAGACAGAGGTGGAGGGTTGGGGGGGGACAGGATCTGAAGAGGGCTCCAGCAGGGAGTCTGACATGGGGCTTGAACTCACAAACCGTGGGACCATAACCTGAGCAGAAGTCTGATGCTTAACCAACTGAGCCACCCTGGCATCCCTTGTCATTTGTTTTTGTCATTTAAATCCAGACGCTGTGGGCTAACCTGACTGAGCCCCTGACCCAGAGGTGCCTCCTGGTGGTTGGTTCTAAAAATGCTCAATGTTTTCTGGCTTGGTTTTTCTCCCTCATTCAAACAAGGTATTGTACTTTTTTCCTGAGTACCAAACAAATAAATCTAACAACATATTTTCTATAGGATAAATTCCTGAAAGCACAAGGGCAGGGTTGGTGGACACCAGCATTTTATTTTTTACTACTTATTTTATTTTACTTTATTTTTTTAAAGTTTTTTTTAATGTTTGTCTATTTTTGAGAGAGAGAGAGAGACAGAGTGCAAGCAGGGAAAGGACACAGAGAGAGAGGGAGACACAGCATCTGAAGCAGGCTCCAGGCTCCGAGCTGTCAGCACAGAGCCCGACGCGGGGCTTGAACTCACGAGCTGTGAGATCATGACCTGAACCGAAGTTGGATGCTCAACTGACTGAGCCACCCAATCGCCCCAATTATTATTATTTTTTTTAAAGTTTATTTATTTATTTTTGAGAGAGAGAGAGAGAGAGAGAACCAGTGGTGTAGGGGCAGAGAGAGAGGGAGACAGAAGATCTGAAGCAGGCTGTGTGCTAAGGACAGAGAGCCCGATATGGGGCTCAAACTCACAAACCACAAGATCATGACCTGAGTTGAAGTCAGACGCTTAACTGACTGAGCCACCCAGGCACCCCATGAGCATTTTGCATGTAGGCAAGTTATGTCTAAGTCTTTTTCCAAAAAAGTTTACACCAGTTTGCACTCCCTTTTTGGTCCATTTAATGTTTACTTATTTTTATTTTTGAGAGAGAGACAGAGACAGAGACAGAGCATGAGTGGAAGAGGGGCAGAGAGAGAGGGAGACACAGAATCTGAAGCAGCCTCCAGGCTCTGAGGTGTCAGCACAGAGCCCGACGCCGGGCTCTAACCCATGAGCTGTGAGATCATGAATTGAGCCAAAGTGGGCTGCTTAACTGACTGAGCCACCCAGGCACCCCCCCACCACCACCTTTTTTGGTCCATTTAAACATAAATAAGATGAGACAGGGTAGATCACTTCCCTGAAGTGTCCTGTCCATAAAATGATGGGTCTAGACTTAAAAAAAAAAAAAAAAAAGGAAAGGAACCAGTCTTTTTTGGGCAGCACGGCTCCTACCCTGCCTTCGAGAAGTGGGTGTATGTTAGACTCGTGCTCAGCTAGCAGGCAAAGGCTGAGAGAACAGCTGCTGGCAAAGTCTTCCCGGACAGCGACCGGCCCAAGGTCACACAGCTAGTGGGTCTCAGCTGGCTTTGCTTCTCAGACCTGTCTGATCTCCAAACGCTTTGCTGCGCCCACTCCTTCCCTCCCCCGCATCTCCATCCATCCCATCAACAAACAGCTTTAAGTGGCTAAGGTGACCAGGCTCCCTGCTTCCTGTTGGGGATGCCACAATGAGCAAAAGCAGATGCATCCCTGCGAACTTGAAGAATCTCACCAAGAAACACACAACTGCAAACAGAGCCAAGCGGCCTGGGCAAGAGGCCCAGAGGAGCACAGGGTGAGGAGGGGAGCCTGCAGCTGGCCCCAGCTCAGCCCCTGTCTTTATCTTAAAAGCACAAGGTGACCCTGAAGGGTTTGAAGCCAGGGTGGGTGACAGAGGGAAAGAGCGAGCAGAAAGATCTCTGTGTGCTTTTGAAGTTGCTGTCTGAGTCTCCCTGGCCCTCACGTGTCCCCTGGAGCCCCACCTGGGCCTCTGGGCCCACGGGACCTGTTGTGGCCGGGGCTCCCCCGCTGTGGGGGCGCGTGGCCGTTGAGCCCATCTCCGGCAGCCAGGTCTGAAGTCCCGGCCACTTCCGCCCTTTGCTGTCCCTGTGGTTGCTGGTGGGGCTGAGGCATCTCGGGCCAGCGTTGAGGGGAGCGGGAGGGGCAGCCCGACTGTCCCAGGAAGGGCTGAGGGCCTCCCCCCTCCCAGTTTGTCTGTGGTTCTGAGGGCCCACTCCAGCCTCTTCCTGCCCTTTGTCCCGGGTCTAGTCAGGAAGGCATTTTCCAGGGCTTCTCCCCACCCCCTTCCCACTTCCCTTCCCCACCTTCCTCCCAGGCCGTGAGGGGAGGCATCTTGGGGCTGGCCGGCTTCTTTTACCAACACTCCCTTTCAGCTCCCTCGTCGCTGCTGGTCTCCACTCTTCCCTTCCTCAGGTCCTCCATGGTCTCCCAGGCCTGACGCCAGCTGTGCCTCCCATGTGTCTCCGTCAGAATCCATTCCCCAGCCACAGTACTTACCGGACTCCACCTGGCGGCCGGCTCTGGGTAGAGGAGGGGACAGAGGGTGGGACGCTCCCTGCCCTCTGGAGCCCCCAGCCCGGTGGGCAGACAGCAGAGCCAGGCCTGAGTGAGCAAGAGAAGCAGTTTTCTGCAAATGCGTGTGCAGAGAGCTATAGGCTTGGGGGAAGAAGGGGAGGGAGGAGTGGTGGTCAGTGGAGGAAGAGTCCATGGCTTCCTTCCCCTGGGATTTCCAAATACAAGGCCTAGCGTGATGAGGAATTGTCTGGGCAGGGTGGGGGAGGGGGCTATGAAGAGAAAGAGAACAGGAGATCGAGACACCCGCACATGATGGTTATTTAAAAGCTATTTAATTTGGAAAAAAAAAAAACTTTAAGTTTTATTTATTTAAGTAATCTCTATGCCCAACATGGGGCTTGAACTCACAACCCCAAGATCAAGAGTCACGTGCTCTTGTGACTGAGCCAGCTGGGCACCCCAAAAGCTATTTAATTTGAAGGGTTATTCTTTATTCTGAGAGGATGACCTTCCTGTTCTTTTGTGTTTTAATGTCCTGTCCAGGAGGTACTTTGTTGTTTATTTGTTTCATTGCTCTGAAAAAAAATTTCTTTTAAAGTAAGCTCCACGCCCATTGGGGGGCTTGAACCCATGACCGACCCTGAGACCAAGAATCAGACACTCCACCACCTGAGCCAGCCCGGTGCCCCCTCTTTTTTTTTTCTATTGTAGTAAAAAGCATATAACATGACACCTGCCCCTCTTGACAAATTTTGAACTGTGTGGTACTCTATTGCTAACTAAATGCACGATGTTGGATGGCACGTCCCTGGTTTGTATTCATCTCGTGTGACAGAGATTCTGTACCCGCTGGCCAGCAGCTCCCGCTTCCTCCTTTCCCCAGTCCCTGGGAACCACCACTCTAACTTCCTGTTTCTGTGAGTTTGAGTTTGACCACGCCAGATCCCTCCTTTAAGTGGGATCTTGCAGGATTTGTCCTTCTGGGAGTGGCTTATTTCACTTAGCGTGATGTCCTCAAGATGCATCTGCGTTGTAGCATGTGATGGGATTTCCTTCTTTTTTATGGCTGAATTATATTCCATTGTATGGATAGACCACATTTTCATTATCCATTCATCCATCGGTGGACATGCAGGTTGTTTCCACCTCTTGGCTTTTGTCACTGATGCTGCAGTGACCGTGGGAGGGAAAATACCTTTTGAGATCCTGATTACAGTTCTTTTGGATAAATACCAAAGGTGGGATTGCTGGATCATATGGTAGTTCTATTTTTAATTTTTCTGAAGGACCCCCACGCTGTTTTTCCTAGCACCAACAGTGCACATTCCCGCCAACAGTGCACAAGGGCTCTCTTTTCTCCAGACTCCAACATTTGTCTCGTCTTTTTGATAACAGCTGTCGAACATACGTGGGGTGATACCTCGTTGTGGTTTGATATCCATTTTCTTAATGATTAGAGATGTTGAACACCTTTTCATGTACTATTTGTATGTCTTCTTTGGAGAAATGCCTATTCAGGTCCTTTGCCCATTTTTAAATCAGGGTTTTTGTTTGTTTTGCTATTGAGTTGTTAGGAGTTCCTTATATAGTTCAGATATTACCCCTTACCAGATACATGGTTTGCAAATATTTTCTCCCATTCTGTAGATTGTCTCTTTGTTTTGTTAATTGTTTCTTTTTAAACAATTTTTTTCTGTTTTTTTTTTTTTTATTTACTTTGAGAGAGAGAGAGAGTGCACATGTGTGCGCACGTTGGGGAAGGGCAGAGAAAGACGGAGAGAGAATCCCAACCAGGCTCTGTGCTGTCAGTGCAGAGCCTGATGTGGGGCTCAATCTCACGAGCTGTGAGATCATGACCTGAGCTGAAACCAAGAGTCTGACACTTAACTGACTGAGCTACCCAGGCTCCCCTTTTAAAAAAATTTTTTTGAAGTAAGCTTTATGCCTGGCGTGGGTCTTGAACTCATGCTCTCTACTGACTGAGCCAGCCAGGTGCCCTCAGTTTGCTGTTTCCTTTGCCCTGCAGAAGGTTTTCAGTTTGATGGTGTCCCACTTGTCCAGTTTTGCTCTTGTTGTCTGTACTTTTGGCATCATACCCGAGAAATCACTGTCAACACCAATGCTATGAAGCTGTTCTCTTATGTGTTCTTCTAGGAGTTTTATAGTTTCAGGTGCTACATTTAAGTCTTCAATCCATGTTGAGTTGATTATTGTGTGTGGTAACATCAGGGCCCACTTACACTCTTTTGCGTGGGTATCTGGCTTTCCCACTACCATTTGTTATTTGGTTTTAAGGGCCTTCCTTGGCAGAATCACAAATGTTCAGTCCTTTGCAGGTTCCCCAATGTTTCTTTAGAAATGTTATTGGTCTGTGAAGTCTTGTGAACCAGAGTCTCATAATTTTGTTGTAGTGTCCAATTATATTTTAAAAGTTTGAATGTGTGGTCTGGTATGCACATAGCTCTTATGAGATGAATGGGTCAGTCAGGAATGTTCCAGAAAAAATCTGAGCTGTAGGACTTATGTCCTTAGAGGCCACATCCCAGTCTGACTGGCAGTTAGTTCCTTTTCCCCAGAATGTGAGCACTTTGGAGTCGGGACTTCACAGAGTAGGGGCTCAGCTAACATTTGTTCTCTTCCATGCAGCCAGGGATGCTGAGATCAGAGAGGTGAAACCCTTTGCCCCCGTCACAGAGCGGGTCAGCCAGAGGTGGCTCAGCCTGGGCTCTCCCAGTTCTCAGGCCAGTACTGTTTTGACTGCACTCGAATCGGCCTGTAGCTCTGTCTGCATTGAATAAAATTTTCTTCCCCTGTGGCCCAGAGTGGTTGAGAGAGAGGTTTTTCTTTCTCAATGGGAAAGCCTTGATTTTGTAGAGATGAGGCTTGTACCACCTTGGTGTCTCCCCCAAGCTGCCAGCACGACATCTGGCACATGTGGAGAACAGGGTAAATGTCCGAATGAAGGGATAGCCAGCAACTTCAATGGTGAGGCAGCCATTAGAGCCAGAAATGAGAACATTTAGATTCTGCTTCCTGCTCTGCCTTAGGTTTGCTGTGTGACATTAAACAGGTCCCTGCCTGTCCCTGTGTCTTAGTTGTCTGGTCTGTTAACACCGACAACAAGCATAGTAACAGGCTAACATGTAATGAGTGCCTCCTATGTGTCAGGCACTGCCCTAAGCACTTATATAGGGTATAAACTCCTCCTGGCCACCCCCCAGAGATCAAGATCATTCACACATCCACTATACGATGAGGAAGCAGAAGCCCAGAGGGGTCAAGTATCTTTCCAAGGTCACACAGCTAATTAGAGGGCAGCAGGGGTTCAAACCCAAGGAGGTCAGTCCCAGAGACCACTTAATTATTATATGATACGAGCATTTAGAAGATTTATCTTTTCTTTTTCTTTTTTTTTTTTTTAATTTTTTTTTCAACGTTTATTTATTTTTGGGACAGAGAGAGACAGAGCATGAACGGGGGAGGGGCAGAGAGAGAGGGAGACACAGAATCGGAAACAGGCTCCAGGCTCTGAGCCATCAGCCCAGAGCCTGACGCGGGGCTCGAACTCACGGACCGCGAGATCGTGACCTGGCTGAAGTCGGACGCTTAACCGACTGCGCCACCCAGGCGCCCCAAGATTTATCTTTTCTTGAGTGATTCTTTGGGATACAGAAAGTGGCAGCTGTTTCAGTTCTGGGCCCTTGGCAACATGTTTTTGGTCGAGTTCCTTTAGGCTTTGTTAAATAGCTACCATGCAGATCTCTTCCTGGAAGGGAGGCAACTGTTGAGACAGGGTTACTTGGGAAGAATTTTGGCAGAGAGGGAGGAAAAAAGCAGATGGCAAGGCCTCTCCCCCTGTCTCGCCGCCTCTCCATGGCCTCTCCTGTGTTCCCTGAAGCTCACCGTGGCTGCCTTCACCAGGGTACAGGCCACCTTTGGCCCTGACCTGGGCATGTCTCTGGACAGCCAATCTCATCTGCTCTGCAGCATTGCAAGTGGCCAGAGTCAGCCTCTAAAAGACAACAATGGAGCACATCACACCCCTGCTTAAAGCCTTCCCGTGGCTTCTCAGAGCTCTTGGAATAAAACCCAGCATGACCCCTGCCCGCCTCTCTGACTTCATCTCGCACCTCCCCTTTGCTCAGCACCCTGTAGCCCTGCTGTGCTGTGCCAGCCAGTGGCCACTAGCCATATAGGGCTGCTGAGCATTTGAAATGTGGCCAGTCCAAATTGAGATGTGCTTGTCCATATAAAATACACACTGGCTGTCTAAGCTATAGTCCAAAAGAGGGCGTAAAATACCTTATTAGTAATTTTATGTTGACTATATGTCTATTTTTTAAATTTTTTAAAAAAAAATTTATTTATTTTTGAGAGAGAGAGAGACAGAGAGAGAGAGAGGGAGACAGAGAATCCCAAGCAGGCCCCATGCTGTCAGTGCAGAGCACAACACGGGGCTTGAACTCGCGAATGAACTGTGAGATCATGACCTGAGCTGAAACCAAGAATCAGACGCTTAGACTGAGTCACCCAGGTGCCCTGATATTTATTATATGTTGAAATGATATTTTTATATATTGGGTTAAACAAAATACATTATTAAAATTAATTTCACTTCTTTCTACCTTTAACAAAATTTTTTTAATGCTTATTCATTTTTGAGAGACAGAGTGTGAGCAGGAGAGGGGCAGAGAGAGAGGGAGACACAGAATGCAAAGCAGGCTCCAGGCTCCGAGCTGTCAGCACAGAACCCAACACAGGGCTCAAATTCATGAACTGTGAGATCATGACCTGAGCCAAAGTCAGACGCTCCACTGACTGAGCCACCCAGGCGCCCCTACCTTTTTTTCTTTTTTAAAGAGAGAATGAGCACGTGAGCAGGGGAGCGGGGGAGAGGGACAGAGAGAGAAAATCTTAAGCAGGTTCCACACTCAGCGCAGAGCCTAATGTGGGGCTTGATCCCATGACCCTGGGATCATGACCTGAGCTGAAATTAAGAGTGGGACGCTCAACTGACTAAGACTCTCTTTTTTTTTATTGTGGCTACTAGGAATTGTCAATTCCAAGCATGGCTTGTGTTCTGGTCCCATCGGACGGTGCTGTTGCAGCCACACACTGGCCTTTGTCAGTTCCTGGTCTGCCCGAGGTCTTCCTTCAGGCAGGCAGGGCCTATGTCTGTCTGCTACTTTCAGTGCCCTCTGCAGTTGCAATCTTTCTCCTTTTTAAAAATAAATCTTGGGGCGCCTGGGTGGCGCAGTCGGTTAAGCATCCGACTTCAGCCAGGTCACGATCTCGCGGTCCGGGAGTTCGAGCCCCGCGTCGGGCTCTGGGCTCATGGCTCAGAGCCTGGAGCCTGTTTCCGATTCTGTGTCTCCCTCTCTCTCTGCCCCTCCCCCGTTCATGCTCTGTCTCTCTCTGTCCCAAAAATAAATAAACGTTTTCTTATTTTTATTTTATTTTTGAAATGCTCATATATTTATTTATCTTACTGAGTTTTTTTCCTTAAGTGTGTTTATTTTGAGAGAGACAGAGAGAGTGTGAGTGGGGGAGCGGCAGAGAGAGAGGGAGACAGAATCTCAAGCAGGCTCTGTGCTGACAGCACAATGCGGAGCTCGAACCCACAAAACTGTGGGATCGTGACCTGAGCCGAAACTAAGAATCAGATGCTTAACCAACAGAGCTACCCAGGCACCCCTAAGTTATTTTTTTAATGTTTATTTATTTATTTTGAGAGAGAGAGAGAGAGAGAGAGAGCAGGGGAGGGGCAGAGAATGAGGAGAGAGAGAGAGAGAGAGCGAGTGAGAGAGAGAGAGAGAATCCCAGATAAGCTCTGCACTGTCAGCACAGCCAATGTGGGGTTCTATCTCACAAACTGCAAGATCATGACCTGACCCGAGACCAAGAGTCAGATGCTTCCCCAACTAAGCCACCCAGGCGCCCTTGCAATCTTTCTCCTGTTTGCTGTCTTGCTGCCCCAGGCAGAGTCGGGGTCCCCCACTGCAGGTGCTCTGCCTTTGGTCCACCATCTGACTCTGGACCACAGCCAGGAAGAGCCTGGGGTCAGTCACATACCTGGCGGAAGGAAGGATGGGAACTGACCCGGGTTCTCCAGCCAAAGGGCTCCGCATGCTGCTGGCCAGGGTTTAGCTGAAGCAGGTGAGCAGGATCCTCAGTGGCTCTGAGCAGAACACACACACGGACTTTAAGAGAGGGCCTTTGGGCTTTGTGTGGGGTTTGGGGCACCTGCCGTGTCAGTAGGATGACGGTGCGAAGCCTCCCCAGTTTTCATCACAAGAACCCATTTGGCAGCCTGGGTCAGTGGTCATGTGTGCCAGGTCATTGGGAATCACCAGTGCGGCTGAGGTGGATTTGGGCTTTGCTGGGACACCCCAGGGTCCCTCTCAGCCTTGCTGCTTACCACACGGTGACCTTTGGAGGTCACCCAGCTCCCATTTAAGTGAGGATTGGCTCCCTGCCTAGAGCCAGTGAGGACCAGAGGGAGGGCTGTGTGTCACCAGCGGGGTACGGCGTGGGGACACATAGGTGTTCAGGCCATCAGAACATCCTTGTGACCAGCTCGCCCTTCCTGCCCTCAGCCACCTTCACAGGATGCCGGCCACAGTGGGCATGGAAATAATGCATGGCCTCAGCTCCTGAGCAAGGGCCCCCTGCTATGGGAGGACCACCGGGTTGTCCCCTCATGCCGTTTTCACCCTGAGGACACTGACTTTGGCAGCATCTGGAGGAGGGAGAGATGCCACCATTTCTGTGAAAAGGGCCTGTGGGTTTTAATTGACCGCAAGCTCGGAGTGAGCCAACGGGTGACCTGATTGCTAAAATAGCCCAGGAGGAGGGCGGAAGCTTCCAGAACAGGGAGGGGGTGGCTAAGATCTCAGCTGGAAGGAAGTGAGGGCACCATTCTTGGAACCTGCCCAAGTCTGCAGCTCCAGAGAGCAGGGAGGCCCTTCTCTGGAAACTCTGCCTTATCCAGCCCCCCTGGGTGAGATCGGGGTGGGACAGGAGGCAGCACTGCCAGAGGCAAAGCTGAGTCGCTCCTGGAGCACAGTAACCTGGGAGGGCGAACGCAGGCCAGCACCCCTGGGCCTTCACCTCTCAGTTTAGTTACAAGGGCCCAGGGAGACGAGGTGGGTCAGGCACTCCAGTCCCATGCGGGGAAGCCGAGAGCCTGCCTGAGCCCACAGTGAGAGGGTGACAAAGGCCAGCTGTCCTCCAGCCTTCCTGCTGTACTCAGCAGCTCTGAAAGAAATGCAAGGAACAAAGAAGATGACTTCTCTCATACAGCAGATAATGAATGTTCTGATTCGCAGCCCCTGAGAGCATCAAATCCCAATGTCCCCGGCCAGGAAATTTACAGCCTGCCATTGACCCTTCTGGAGGGCCCAGACAGGGCAGTGTCCCCTTGCTGGTTCCTTCATGGGCAGAGATGGCTGGTGAATCCCACAACCTCTGTGCCGGCTGCCCTTGGCCTCCAGTGGCCTGGCCAGGGTCCCTCAGCTCTGGCCGGTGCTGGGCTGGTCAGTGAGGACAGACCCAGAGGCCACCCAGCTGTGTGCGGGGGCGGGTGGAGGTGGAGGGGACGGCCTGGGCAAGGGCAACCCCTTCTCTGCCTTTCTGCTTTATGTCTAATTATAAAAGCAATTCATACTCATTGTAAAATTGGGGAACTACATTAAGGTGCAAAGGAGAAAATGAAAGTCATCTGTCATCTCGCTGCCCAGAGATAACTGTCATAACTACTTTGTTATATTTCTCTCTAGTCCCGTTTTTCTATTTGGATCATACATATGCATATAAGTGCATTTTTTAATTATAATAATACTCTGTAGCTGGCTTTACCCCCTGCCTTACATTATATGGTGAAATGTTTTCTCACAGTTAAAATTTTCTTTAAAGTTATTTAATGGCTATATGGTATTGTGTTAATAATTTAGCCATTCTCCTATTTTTTTTTCATTCTCCTATTTTGACTCTCTCTCTCTCTCTGTCTCTCTCTCTCTTTTTAAACCAAGGAGACTTGGCAGTTTTTAAAATTCTGCCCAAAGGGCGCTTAGTTGGCTCAGTCGGTTAAGAGTCTGACTTTAGTTCAGGTCATGATCTCACGGTTCATAAGTTCGAGCCCCACATCAGACTCTCTGCTGTAAGCTCAGAGCCTGTTTCAGATTTTCTGTCCCCCTCTCTATGCCCCTACCCCATTCACATTCTCTTTCTCAAAAGTGAGTAAACATTAAGAAATACTTTTTTCAAAAAAATAAAATTCCACCTAAAAATTTAGATCCAGCTTTTTAGCTGCTGAGATGGAACAGTTCTGGGTTGCTCTCTGCCATTCACACTGAGAGGGGCCTCGCAGGTTGAACAGCTCAGGTGACAGCAGAGGTAGAGTATTTAGAAACACAAAAACAAAAACAAAAAATAAAAACCACCACCATCGGGATGTTTAGGAAAGGAGTTTCCTGGGACCCCTGGGTGGCTCTGTCAGTGAAGCGTCCGACTTCAGCTCAGGTCATGATCTCACGGCTCGTGAGTTCAAGCCCCACGTCAGGCTCTGTGCTGACAGCTCGGAGCCTGGAGCCTGCTTTAGACTCTATGTCTCCATCTCTCTCTCAAAAATAAATAAACATTAACAAAAAAAATTTTTTAATTAAAAAAGGAAAGGAGTTTCCCTCTGTGCCTGCAGCTCATGCGGTGAAGAACCATGGGCATAGCCAGCTTGGGTGTAGATGTGCCCATCCTTGCAGGTGGCTTCTTGGCATGTGAGCTGGTGGAGAGGGCTGGCAGTCCTTGGTTCACATTTTGCCTGTGCCACAGGCTGGTGTGATCTTGGGCCAGTCCTTCCCCTGCCCCATTTCTCCGTTTCCTAGGCTGTGAAAGGGACCTGATGTCAGAGTGGCTGAACTGAATGCCATAACGCTGCCTCTGAGCCAGTATGCTGTCAGTGGGGAGCAAAGGGACACCCGCTTGTTCCTAAGGCATTAATTGGGTTTCCCTGCCCTTTCTGGATCCCTGCTCAGCATCCCAGAACCAGGCCCACGTATGACTCATGGAGAACCCAACCCCTAGAGAAATTTCCCATTGCGTTCAGGGCTCCGGGGTCACGCAAGCAGGGTTTCTGGAGGTTTTCGAACTGGATACCACTAGAATATATGCTCCAGGAGGGCAAGAGCCTTGTGCTTCTCGTTTACTTGGTGCCCCCGGTTCCCAGCACGGGGCCTGGCCTACAGTAAGCCTTCAGTAAATTCTAGCAGACCCAAGCAAGTGGTGGCCTCTTCCTGCCTCAGTTTCCCTTTCTGTTCTGCTAGGCCATGAGCTCTGCAAGAGCACAGATGAGCCCAGTATACCTGAGTCCTCAATGCCCAGCAAAGACACTGACATGTGGAGAGGGTCCATGAATGCATAAACAGAGAACAAATGGATTGATGAATAAATCATGTCCCAAGAGAGTCAGAGCTCATGACGCAGGCCCTTCCTTCTCCCCACCTCCCCTCCATAGTGGGTCCCTGGCCTCCCTCTGAAGGATCCTGGATGGTCCATCCCTCTGTCCCTCCTTGGTTGAAGTTGGCCGCCAGGAACTCTGAGACTTCCTGGCTGTGTGACTTTGGACAAGTCACTCTACCTCTCTGAGCCCCCATCACCTCTTCTGCAAAATGAGGCAGATATGATGTATTGAAAGGGCTTTATGAGGCTTGGTGCCCGATTGCATATAGCTGGTGCCTGGAAGGTGGTAGGTACCCAAAGAAGCGGCCCCTCTTGTTGCCAGTGGCCTGGCCCTCTGTCCACGATGGGCTCTCCGACTCGAGTTGGCTGAACAATTGTCTCTGGGAGGGGCATGAGATAATCTTGAGCTGGGGCTACCTGAGAGGCAGCAGAGGGTTACAGATCCCCTGAGACCCCTGCAGCTGTCCTTGGTAATTCGCCTTGGCCCTGCCATTCAGTGCCCTTTCCCCTGCGGGGAAGGCTCACGCTACAGCGGGGGTGGGGGGTGCTGGGCGGGGGGGGGGGGGGGGCTCGGCTGGGAGGCAGGCCACTCCGCTGGAGAAGTGATGCCCCTGTGATGGGAGAAGGGAGCTGGCTGCACTGCAAGGAGCTTCCACACCAGGCTGCCCTGGACCGTGCCATGGGGGCCCCCATGCCTTCACTGCCTGTCACTCATGGCTCTGGACCTCCCGTCTCCAGGCTTCAATCAGATGGAAGATTTGCAGTTTTGATGAGAGGAGCAAATGAAACAATGCACCTTCGCCTCTGCCCTGCAGGCTCCTGAGGTTGTGCTACAGTAACTAGTAACTTTACTAGGAGCCAGCCCACGGAGGTGGGGAGCGTGCCGGGGCCTCTCGCAGCTACCGGAGGCCGCCTGGCGGAACTTCTGAGAGTCTCTTCCTCTGTGCCTGGCCCTGCCACACAGTCGCCGTGGGACATGGACAGGTGACTTCCCTCTCTCAGCCTCCGTGTCCTCATCTGCAAAACCAGGGCGGCCACCTTCCTGGATTTCCGGGAGAAGCCTCTGACGCTGTGCCTGCGAAGGGTCTGGCTAAGTCCAGCCTCAGTGAGAGTGACTTCCCCAGGCACCCGGGCTTCCCAGACCTCAGTTTGCCCAGGTGTACTATGGAGATGATGATCCCACCCATGGCTTCAGGTCATCGGGAAGGTTCCATAAAACCAACCATGTAACCCACCTAGCACAAATGTATATTGCTCATTTAGCTTGTTACTAGGGGATTTTGTGCTGCTAGTGGGCAAAGCCAGCCAGGATGAGACCCTGCCGCCGCCCGCCCTGCCCCCTGCCCAGGGCTTCTTCCTCTGGCCCACAATAGGAGGCTCGTACAGGTGGGACCAGAGTGACCTCCCTCGGGTTTGCCAGGTCAGACCCACACTCCCAGTGTCTGGAGCACGGGCGGGGGGGGGGGGGGGGGGGCGGGGATGGCCACGCAGTACCTGCTGCCAGCTACCTGACCGGCTGAGTCTCCAGGAAGCCGCGGTAGAGGCTGGGCCTTGGGGTTTCGGCTAAGCCCTGGGGTGCTGAGCAGACAATGAACTTTGGTCTTCTCCTGAAGTGCCCCTGTGCAGTCTCCCAGTGCCCCAGCGTCTACTTTTCTGGCCACACAATGTCAGAGCGCCGAAGGAATGCCCCAGCCACAGCAAATAGCTTTATTGTTTTTTGGGGGGCTGTAAAAGTAATTCTTGTTCATTGCAGAAAAAAAAATCAGAAAAGTGTAAATTAAGAGCACCCCAAATCCCAAACTTTTGGCTGCTTTTGTGCATATGCACATAAAGATATAGATTGTTTTTACAAAGATCGACTCTTATGATACACGCTTTAAAAATTGAAATGAGGGGCGCCTGGGTGGCGCAGTCGGTTAAGCGTCCGACTTCAGCCAGGTCACGATCTCGCGGTCCGTGAGTTCGAGCCCCGCGTCGGGCTCTGGGCTGATGGCTCAGAGCCTGGAGCCTGTTTCTGATTCTGTGTCTCCCTCTCTCTCTGCCCCTCCCCCGTTCATGCTCTGTCTCTCTCTGTCCCAAAAATAAATAAACGTTGAAAAAAAAAAAATTTAAAAAAAAAAATTGAAATGAGAATACTTGATTTTTTTAATTATTTATTTTTGAGAGAGAGACAGAGCATGAGCAAGGGAGGGGCAGAGAGCGAGGGAAACACAGAATCCGAAGCAGGCTCCAGGCTCCGAGCTGTCAGCACAGAGCCCGACGCAGAGCTCGAACCCATGAGCCATGAGATCATGACCTGAGCCAAAGTCAGACACTTAACCGACTGAGCCACCCAGGTGCCCTGAGAATACTTGATTTTTAACTTTTTTGTTACAAAATATGATACTGAATGACCATATAAAATAATTGTTCAATTGACATATTATTAAAGGCAAACTTCTGGAACCACTGCCCAGGTGAAGAACTCTGCCAGCCACCCTAGAAGCCTTCAGTGTGCCCCCTCACCCTACCCCACCACAAAGAGTTACTGTTAGCCTGACTTTTTTTTTCTTTTTTCTTTTCTTTCTTTTATTTTCTTTCCTTTCCTTTTCTTTTCTTTTCTTTTTTTTTTTTTAAATAATCTCTCCTCCCAGCATGGGGCTTGAACTCATGACCCTGAGATCAGGAGTCACATGCTCTACTGACTGAGCCAGACAGGTGCCTTTTTTTTTTCCTTTCTTTTTTTAAAGTAAGCTTTATGCCCAACATGGGCCTTGAACTCATGACCCAGAGATCAAGAATCATGGTCCACCGACTGAGCCAGCCAGGCGCCCCACTGTTATCCTGACTTTTAAGGTCATCACTTTCTTGCTAGTTATCACTCAGTGTGAATCCCTAGATACTATAATTTTGTCTTTTAAAAAAAATCTCTTTTAAGTCCCTTTTAATCTATAGATGTATTTTTTTAACTTTTTTTTTTTTTTTTTACAAAACATGACAGTATATCTTAGACCTTGTCCATGTTAGTAAATGTGACTCTCATTTTTATTTTTATTTTTTTCAATGATTCCATTGTTCCATCCCAGGGTTGAACATAACTGACCGGTCCCCCCCACTGATGGATATACAAACAATCCTATGCTGGAAATCTTTTGTTGTTACACTTTTGCTGTTACAAACAATACTGTGATGGAAATCTTTATACATATCTTTTTATGCACTTGAGTAATTCTTAGAAGAAATTTCTGGAAGTAGAGTCATGGGTCCAAAGAATAGGTTTGTTTGGGTTTTTTTTTAACAGTATGATTCACTTGCCATCCCATTCGCCCATTAGAAGCACACAACTCAATAGTTTTTCAATGGTATGTTCAGAGTTGTGCAATCATCACCACCATCAATTTCAGAACATTTTCATCATCCCAGAAAGAACTCCACACCCATTTCTCCCCAGTCCCTTCCCCCTACCTCTAGGCAATCACTGCTGTAAAAGACTCTGCAAGGTTCACCCATTACGGACACTTCATGTAAATGAAACCGTACAATGTGCGACCTTTTGTGACTGACTTCTTTCACTTAGCATATATTTCGGGGTTTACCCATGTCACAGCACGTATCAGTACTCCTTTCCTTTTTCTTGCTGAATAATATTTCTGTGTGTAGCTAGACCACATTTTATCTATTCATTCATCAGTTGATGGGCATTTGGGTTGTTTCTACTTTCTGAGCTATTATGAATAATACATCTGTGAACATTCATGTAAGATTTGGGATGAACATATGTTTTCACTTCTCTCAGATCTGTACCTCCCAGGTATAGAACTGCTGGGTCACGTGGTCATGCTATTTAAGCTTTTGAGGAACTCCCAGACTGTTTCAAGATGGCTGCACTGTTTGCATTCCCACCAGTAGCGTGTGAGGGTTCTGATTTCTCCACATCCTTGCCAACACTTTTCACTGGTTTTTTTTTTGATTACAGCAAACCTACTGTGTGTGAAGTAGCATCTCATGGTTTTGATTTGCATTTCCCAAATGGCTAGTGATTTTCAGCATCTTTTCATGAGCTTATGGACCATTTGTATATCTTCTTTGGATCAATGTTTATGCAGATCATTTGCCCATTTTTAAATTGGGTTATTTGTCTTTTAGTACTGAGTTGTAAGAGTCCTTTATGTATTCTGGTTACAATTCCTTATCCAGATATATGGTTTGCAGATATTTTCTCCCATTCTATGTCTTTTCACTTTTTTTTCCTTTTTTCTTTTTTAATATGTTATTTTAAGTAATCTCTACACCCAACGTGGGCTCGAGCTCACAACCCCGAGATCAATACTTGCACGTTCTACCAAATGAGCCAGCCAGGCGCCCTGTCTTTTCATTTTCTTGACGATGTCCTTTGCAGCACAGAAGTTTGCTATTTTGATGATGTCCAATTTACCTGTTTTCTTTTTGTTGTTGTTGCTATGCTTTTGCGTCATATTATCGACTAATCCTAGGTAATGAAGATTCAGGCCTGTGCTTTCTTCTAAGAGTCTTATAGTTTTAACTCTTATATTTGGGTGTAAGATCCATTTTGAGTTAATTTCTGTGTAGGGTGTGAGGAAGGTGCCCAGCCTCCTTTTTTTGCAATGTGGATGTCTAGTTGCCCCAGGCACCATTTGCTGAAAAGACTGTCCTTTCCCCACTGAACTTTCTGGGCACTCTTTTTTTTTTTTTTTTAAGTTTACATGTTTATCTTGGGGGGGGTGGGGGACAGAGAAAGAGAGGGACAGAAAGAATCTCAAGAGGGCTCCAACTCAGCATGGAGCCTGATGCGGGGCTCAATCCCATGATCCCATGACTGCTAGATCATGACCTGAGCCAAAATCAAGAGTCAGACGCTTAACCGACTGAGCCACCCAGGCGCCCCTGTCTGAGCACTCTTGTTGAAGATTAATTGTCTGTAAATGTGAGAGTTTATTTTTGGACTCTCATTCCGTTCTGTTAATCTATATATCTATTCTTATGTCAATACCACACTGTTTTAACTACTGTAACTTTGTAGAAAACTTCCTATGGTTTCTCCAACAATGTTCTTCTTTTTTCAATATTGTTTTGGCCATTTGGGGTCACTTGAATTTCTCTAAGAAATTTAAGATCAGCTTGATAATTTCTGCAAAGAAGCAAGTTGGAATTTTGTTGGAGATGGTATTGAATCTGAAGATCAATTTTGGGAGTCTTGCCATCTTAACAATATTGGGTCTTCAGATCCATGAACATGGGATGTTTTTCCATGTATTTAGGTCTACGTTAATTTCTTTCAATAGTATTTTGTAATTTTTAAAGTATAAGTTTTATACTTGTTTTGTTAAATTATTTGTAAGCATTTTATTCTTTTATGCTAATATAAATAGAATTAACTTCTTAATTACATTTTGAAGTGTTCATTGCAAGTGCACAGAGATACAGTTGACTTTTTTTTGTATATTCATCTTGAATCCTGCAACCTTGCTGAACTCATTTTTTAGTTCTAAATTTTTGTGTGTGAATTCTTTAGGATTTTCTATTTACAAGGTCATGTCACCTGAAAATAGAGATAGTTTTACTTCTTCCCTTGCAACCTGGATGCCTTTCCCTGCCTTGTTTAAGTATACTGGCTGGAACTTCCAGTAAAATGTTGACTGGAAGGGCAGGAGTGTACATCATTGTTTTGTTTCTGGTCTCAGGGGGAAAGCACCCAGTCTTTCACCATTAAGTACGATACCCAATATTCTCTGTAGGAAGGCTCATTTTAGGCTTTCCTGAAAGGCTGGTTGGTTAGAGCCTCACTATTAGCAGCATATGAGAGGGACCCCAGTCCCTAATCTCCTTGTCAGTAGCTCCAGGTTTTAGAGGTGAGGAGCCCAAGGCCAGAGAGCGGAAGTGCTGCATACATCATCACACAGTTGCTCAGCTACCTGCCATTCCAGTTGTCTTTGGTCACTGGGGAGTGAGCCTCTGGGACACTCAGTCTTCCCTCCCCTGATGGAGATGCCTCACGACGCACCAAGAGCAGCCACTGGTGCAGAAGGAGACCTGGCTTCTGTTCTGGACCTGGCCACGGACTTACTGCATGACCTTGAGCAAGTCACTCCCCCTCCACACCCCTCACAGCCCCAGGCCTTGGTTTTCCTATCTGTGCAGTGGGAGAGGTGGTTCAACTCTGAAGTCTCCACGTCTGACCCGTCTGACCGTCCACCCTTAAACCTGGGCTGCTTCTGCCACTGCCCAGAGTGGCCACCAGAGGGCACCCCAGACCAGCATTTGGCCCAGCTAGGGCACAGGGGGCCCCGGGGAGGCTGAGAAGCAGGGTGTGTTTTTTAAGGAGCTGCTAGCTTTGCTTGCTCAGGCTTCCTTGTGGCTACACCTGCCAGGCCCTGTGCCTCATTCCTCTGGATGAGCCCTGGTCTCTGAGGAGGGAGGATGGAGACATCGCCCCCAAGGCCAGTGACCTTGCACTCATCCCTGACTGCCTTGGTTTGGCTGCCTAAGGCCCAGGCATCCGGTGTCAGGGCCAACAGCCTTGAGTGTCTCAACCGGGAAAGGTTTCTACTGTCTCTGGGCCCCTGTGGGCACCGCATCCTTTGCCTACTGCATTTCGTGGCAGTACAAAGCCTCCCTCCTGGTGAGTTCCTGGCCACCTGGAAGGGAACAATTACAGCCCCTTTAGGACATGGATGGATTCTTGCCGGGGGTCCTGGACACTGTCGCGTCTGAAACCACACCCTCTGGGACTCCCAGATTCCTCAAGAGACCGACTCCCCAAACCTCAGAACTAGGCACCTTAGGCATCAGAGACCACCCAACACTCCCCAGGGCAGAGTATCTGACCCCCGTGGCGAAGGATTCTCCTGGAAGCACCAGAGGGGTTCCAGCAGCCCTCTCTAGCCTCCCCCCGTGCTGATTGTACCCTCCAAATAGAAGCAGAACTTTTGCTTTCAAATCGAGCTCCAAGTCAAAGCAGCAGCTCTCAGCCCCTCGTGTGGAAGGACACTGGGGCACGTGCCCAGATGCCTGCCACGTTTGCCTGGAGCCCCCATTATCGTTGTGTCTCCCCCCCCCCCCCCTTCCACACCGGGTCCTCTTGAAGGCAGAGTGAGTGTCCACTTCCCCTATGTCCACTTCAGGGTGGCTGGCTCAGGACTTGGCGTCCAGTAGAGGAGCTCAGCAGGTGTCACCATGGGAACCCTGACCCCATCGTCTCCCACTCCGGGAACCAGGGCTGCCTCTGCCCCTTTCTGAGCCGTACGACTTTGGGCAGGTCACTTAGGTTTCTGTGCATCCACTTTGTTTTTTCTTTGTTCCTCTACTTCCCTCAAACGGTCACGGGGGTCAGAGCAGAGATGAGAGCCGTGGTGTGAAGGGTGACCTGCTCTCCCTGTGTCTGACACAGGGACACAGGCCCTTATCACCCCTGCTGCAGCTGTGGTGTCAGCTAGGAGGTCACATGGAAGAGAGGTGGACAGCAGGCCACGTGACTCCCTGGGATTTTCAAATAATGGCTGGCGTTTTCTGGGCCCCTTCTGTGCAGCAGACATTGTGCTGAGTAGCTCACCTGGGTCATCTCTCTTGATCCCTTCAGCGACCCTGTGAGGAGGACGCGTTACCGTCCTCAGCTTTGCAGATGAGGAAACCGAAGCATGGAACGATTAGCTACCTCGCCCAAGGTCCCACAGTTGGCAAAAGGTGGGACTGGGGCTTGGACCTCTGGCCTCTGGAGCCCACGCTCTCAGCCACTGGGCCACTTCCTGCCTTGAGCAGATGTGGGGCTGGGACGGGCAGTTTGGGGTCTTTTTGTCCACTACATAGGAACCTCCAAGGACCACAGATCCTCGGTTCTGATCCTCTTTTCTAGACTTGTGTACCGAGACCAGAAAGGAACCCCTCCTCTCAATCTCTGTCTCTCTCTCTCACACACACACCAGGGCCTGTGGGGCAAAGCAGGACCCCAGCGACAGCAGGTGTTGTCACAGCAGGGAAATTGGGTAATCCTCAAAGCCCCTATGGGTCTCAGAATCTGTGATTCGAAAAGTCATCTCGGGGTCTCGTCCACAACAGCCAACCTCCCGTCTTGGTCGAGCTCATTTGCCCAACTCGGGGGTCTTGGGAGAGGGTGAAAGGAAGTACCTCAGAGGCTCAAAACGATGCCCACCCTCCAGCCCAGACACTGGGCACCAGCAGGCTCCTCCTCCCCAACGCCCGGGCCCTTATCAGGAAAGCAATTTGGGTTGGTGGGGAGGGGGAAGTCCGAGGCCCCGGGCTCCGGCAAGGTGGGTAGGAGAGATAGGGAAGTGGGGAGGGGGCCGTGGGGCCCTGCTGGGAGGGCCTGAGGATGGAAGGGATGCCGGGAGCCAGCGCTGTCCTTGCTGGCCTGGCCTCTTGACATGGTCCCAGAGCTGCCTTCCCTCCTTGCCAGGCAAGGCGCCCGCACCTTTAATTAGCGAGCAGCAGCCTCTCCCCGATTCATCTCAGTCACTGTTTAATTAGCTGCGCACAAGGCACCCCTACCCCCCAGCTCTGGGTTGAGCAGCCTGCCTCTCTCACGGAGGCTGCCACCACCTCATGGTGTCCCCTCTCTCACACACACACACCCCACCGTATTTATTCTGCTCCCCAGAAGGGGGGATGGGGCGGGCACGCCTGGCTGAAACCTCAAGGAGATTCTGGGCACTGACGCTTGTATTCAAAGCATCCAGCAAACATTATTAGGGCTTCGAGTCTGCGCCAGGCTGGCGCTGGGCGGAACCCAGGCTGGATGGGGGTGGCCGGCCGCCGTCCTGTCCAACTGTTCCAGAACGGCTTTTCCCTTTGGGAGGTGCCGGGACACCTCTCCAGCTGGTCCCAGGGTGTTGGGAAAAGCTTAATAATCCTCCCTGTTGCTCTCCCCCCCTCCGCACCCCACAACCAGAAAGGAACGACCATTTCTTCCTTCGCCTCCCTGCCCCAGAGCCCAGCAAGCCCCCCGGAGAAGGCTGCATCCACTGCGGGGGAGAGGGCCCTTCCTCCAGCCGGGCCTCCGCAGCGCTCAGATCCCAGAGGCCCGGGCCGAGGCCATGGGCAAAGGGAGGCGGTGAGGCGTCTCAGCCCCGCTCTGGGGCCTTGGGGGCACAGGAGAGAGCCCACGGCGTGTGGCCGAACCAGCTGCCCTCTGTTGCCCTGAAGCAGGGCGGAGCTGGTGGCCCCGGCAGCCGCGCTCACACCCTTCCGGGCAGAGCCGGGGTGCCACCGCCTCAGGGCAGCCAGCTGGAGGCTGGAGGCTCAGGTTCCAGCAGCCCTGCGCCCCAGTCCCTCCTGTGGCTTCAGGCAAATCAGCCACCCTGGGGCCTCAGTCCTGCCCACAGAAGGGTGCCGGCCCCCCTGCTCTGATATGGACTAGGGACACGGAAGGACTAGCGCTTTCTCTGGTACTGACCATCTATGTGGCCGCGGCCAGCCACCAAACTGTGCCGTGCCTCAGTTTCCCCATAATGTCTACCTCGTGGGCTGTCCTGAGGATTAAATGATTCACGATGTTTAACACACTCAGAACGGCGCCTGGCAGAGGGAGGAATCATTGGCTGTTTCTGCCATGATTTCCCCTGCTTTTTACCGATCGATATTTATTGCCAGGTATGAGGGACTTGGTGGTGAGTAATATGGCAATCTCCCTGCCTTTCAGAGTTTTCCTTCCGGTGGGGGAGGCGGATGAAAACAAGTAAATAAAGGAAAAGTGCAATTGCGTCTGAACAAAGTCTGCGGTTTAGTTAATAGTAATGTGCCGGCGTTAACATCTTGGTTTTAACAGATGTACCATGGTCAGGTTAAGTGACGCGGTGACGTGGAGAAAAGTGGATGAAATGTATACAGCCACCCTCTGTACTGTCTCTGCAGCTTTTCTGTGAACCTAAAATTATCCCTCCCCCAAAAAAGTTTATTTAAAAAATACAATTTCAGGTAAGGGTAAGCGCCATGAACAAAATAAACAGGGCTAAGATAGAAGAGGGTGTGGGGGCCGTTGTAGACAGGGTGGGGTCTAGGAGGGTCTCTGTGAAGAAGTGACACTTGGGAGAAACTGAGTGATGGGAAGGAGCCAACCTTGGGAGATGAGGGAAGAGCCTAGCCCAAGCGGGCCGACAAGTGCAAAGGCCCGGAGGCAACCACTGCCTTGGGAGGTTTGCAGTCCACCCGCTGGGTGGGAGAGGCTCGATGTGGGGAGATGCGTTCAGAGGAGGAAGTAGCTTCCCTTCAGCATCATTTTGCCCTTTCAGAGGACAGGAAGGAAGGAGACTTGGCAAGAGCCTGTACCTAGCTCTCTGGTACCTCTTTTTTTTTTTTTTTTTTTTTTTTTTTTTTTTTAAAGTAAGCTCTATGCCCAACACGGGGCTTGAACTCACGGCCCAGAGATCAAAAGTTGCACGCTCCACCAACTGAGCCAGCCAGGCCCCTCTCTAGTAGCTCATTTTAATCTGTCACTTAGTTACCCCGTGGGGGCAATGTGGTCATTTCGCTTCTAGACGAGCCGGTGGACAGGTGGAGACTCGGCCCATGTCACAGGTCTGTGCTTGGAAGGGACACCTCCTGGGTGTTGAGGTTGTGCTGGGGTCTCGCTGGGAGACACGGAGTGGGTCCAGGCCTGGGTGTGGCTACGGAGGGGTGGGCCAAGCCAGGCACCCTGTGGATGGGGTCTCTGGCCAGCATGAGACCATGTGTCACGGCAAGGGAACACCTCTGTGTGATAGTTACGTAATCCACTCCAGTAACAGTAACATCACACGTATGTCATACAAAATTCTGGAAGTCCAAAACAACAGATAGGATGACAATTTAGATTCCCCCCTCCCCCCCCACTTTTCCTCCCCAGAGATGCTGTCTGAGACCCGTTCCTTGCGGTCTGGACGACAACTCTTGGACCACACCAGCGGACCATCGGCGGGCCCCCTGGTACCACCTTCCAGAAAGCCCTAGATGCAGGGCTGTCTTCTCTCATCCTCATCCCCAGCCTTGCCGTGTGTGTATTGAGCCCTTCACGTTAAGTCAGAGTGAACTGGGGCACAGGCAGGTTAAGTCGCTCTCCCACAGCGTTCGGACTCAGGGACTCTCTGACAGCACTGTACAGATGAGGAAAGCGAGGCACAGAGAGGTTGTGCGACCAGCCCCCGGTGACTCTGAGCGGGTTGAGGGGACGGGACCTGAGTCCGGCTGGCTCACTTCAGAACCCACTGCACCGCTGCGGCACCGTCCTAGGAGAAACGCCCCCAACTCTGGAGCCCGCTGGACCCAGAACTGATGTCCACCACTGCCTGGCTGCATAGCCTCGGGCAAGTCACCGTCTTCCCTGCGATGCGGCCCCCTCCCCCGCCAGGACAAAGAGAAGGAAGCTTTCCTCTCAGATGGCTTGAGGGTGAGTGCAAGTGGTGGAGAGCTCAGGCATGGGGCGGGCTCCGGGCACACTGGTCTCACCCCCGCTTGTCATGATGGGCAGGAGGAAGGGCACGGCCAGGTGGGTGCTTCAGGGGGCCCTCAGCTCAGGTGGGGCCTTCCTTCCCTGCAGCTGTGCAGACAGAGCAGGGGGCCGGCCCACGAGAGGGATGGGTGGAACCCTCTCCCCACTGCCTCCCAGCACGCAGCCACGCTGCTGACCCAGGAGTTCTGAGGAGTCAGGAGAGGAGAGGGGGGTTTCCAAAGGTTTGTGTGATGCCCGCCCCCCCCCCCCACAGCACCCCCCCCCGCCACACCCACACACAGGCTGAGCGCCAGGACCCTGCGGGGGTGGGGAGGTGGCTGGGGCAGGATGCAGAGGAGGAGGCCGCAGCCAGAAGCGGGCACCCAGGTGCCAGCTTAGGCTGGATTCCTGGGGGTCTCCATACTGGCAGTGTGACCTCAGGCTGGTGGGCTGGCCTCCAGCCAGGCAGGCTCAGAAAACGGATTCATCTACCTGCCCTGCCCACCCCGGGATGATCAGAATGTTGGGGGCTAAAACAATCAGGTTCTCCAGGACAAACCCAAATGCCAGTTTTTTTCATCTGCAGTGTGCACCAGACTGTTAGGGGCCAGACTATTTTAGCCCCCCATCTGGTTCCCTTCCTCACACCCTAGGCCCTGAGAACCTGGGTTACTAATGACAAGGGGGCCCTGGGATCTAGGTGTAGACCGAGGTCTTGGAGTGATCCTAGCCAGGCTGCATCAGAACAGCACCGTGGAGCGGAGAATGCTGGGACCGGGGAGGCAAAACCACCCTTGGGTTTGCCGCCCAGCTCTGCTGTGTCCCTGGGCATGCTAACTCACCACCCTGAGCCTCATTTTCCCCATCTGTAAAACGGGGCTGTTATCAGGCCGAGATCTCACCACAAAGATAGAGCTTCTGACACAATGCACAACCGGTAGTAGGTGCTCAATAAATCACTCTCCTCCACTGACTAGCCAAGTAATCTTGTTTTCCAAACCCTACGGGGCCTAGAGACAAACGCTGGCACTTGTCCTGTATTCACACGGCCGTCTGGGATCCGTACTTTGGTTGCCAAATGCTAGAGTTGCTGGAATATTTACAAGAAGATGGAAGAGATGATTTGCAAGTGGTGCTGTCCCTGCTAATGGGGCTTGGTGGTCACAGGGCCTCCTCTGCAGGTGCCAGGAGTCTCCTGAGCCTGAGACACCTCTCTCTTGCCCGAGGCTGGCCTTGCCCAACTCACAGAGGTTTCTCTTTGGCAAGTCCTTTTTCTCAAAGGCTCCTGACAAGACAAGACGCCGCCTTCTGTCCTGATGATGTCTGGGTGTTGCGTGTGGTCTGTAAGAGCCGAGGCTGCTGCGGAGGGTGGAAGGGGGCTGGGTCAGTTCTTGCTGGGCATCCTTGAGGGGCCTTCACGCTCCGATCCCCCCCTGACCCGTGGAGCTGACCCGTGGACCCGTGGCAGGGCGACGCTCGCCTGTGGGCCAGCGTGACCGTGCTTGAAAAACTGGGGGTTTCTGAGGGGGTTTTCAAGGCAAGGAGGATGATTTTTAGAAAACGTTCTGTCTTTTCTGTGAGGTGGAAACTGTGAGCCAGATATGACCTTGACCATCAGTGTTTTTCCAGGAAGATGCTAAATTGATATTGGGCCGAAAAGGGCATTCGTGGTCAAATAACTTTGGGAAACACCACCATGAACATCCGATGGGCTTCCTCACTGCAGGTTTCTCAGGCCCTTTCCTGAGCATTTGCTAAGGGCAGGGGCTATACCTACCCAGCAGCCAGGCCTGTTGGATGGTCATGTTCTTTTCAACCGTCTTTTCTTTCTTTCTGTCTCCCTTCCGTCCTCCCTCCCTTCCTTCCTTCCTTTCTTTTTTAAATGTATTTATTTATTTTGAGAGAGAAAGAGGGAGAGCGTGAGCAGGGGAGGGGCAGAGAGAGAGGGAGACAGAATCCCAAGCAGGCTCCTCACAGCCACACAGAGTCCGATGACGTGAGGTTCACACCCACGGACCGTGAGATCACGACCTGAGCGGAAACCAAGAGTCAGATGCTTAACTTACTGAGCCACCCAGGCGTCCCTCAAATTGTTTTTTCAAAAAGCATCTCGTGAGACTAGAGGGCTATGGAACTCACTTTGGGAAATGCCGAAATGGTTGAAAATTTCCCCCTCCTCCATGTATGAAAGTTGGAGGACATGAGGGGAAGATGGGGGCCAAATACGTGGAAAGGACTTGGAGGATGTTCGAACCTTTATTTTATTTTCTAAATGGTGTCTGTATTATTTATTTATTTATTTATTTATTTATTTATTTATGGGAGAGAAAGAGTGCATGAGCAGAGGGGAGAGGCAGAAGGAGAGAGAAAGAATCTTAAGTAGGCTCCCCGCTCAGTGCAGAGCCCAACTCGGGGCTCAATCCCATGACCCTGGGATCATGACCTGAGCTGAAATCAAAGAACCAGACTCTCAACAGACTGAGCCACCCAGGCACCCCTCTAACCTTTATTTTATTTTTTTAATGTTCATTTATTTATTATTTTGAGAGAGAGAGAGACAGACAGACAGACACAGTGAAAGAGAGAGAGAGAGAGAACAAGCAGGGGAGGGGCAAAGAAGGAGGGAGACAGAGGATCCAAAGCAGGCTCTGTGTGCTGTCAGTGCAGAGCCCAAGGTGGGGCTCAAACTCATGAACCATGAGATCATGACCTGAGCTGAAATCAAGAGCTAGACTCTCACGCGACTGAGCCACCCAGGTGCCCCTCCAACCTTTACTTTAAAGCTGGGACTTTGGGACACCTGGTTGGCTCATTCAGTGGAGCGTGTGACTCTTGATCTCAGGACCGTGAGTTTGAGACCCACATTGGGTGCAGAAATTAAAAATAAACTATTCTCTAAAAAGCTGAGACTTTAATCCCTATTTTATGTGCATCAACTCACAACCACCCTGGAGAGTAAACACTGCTGTCGTCTTCATTTTTCTGAGGGTAAACAGAGGCACAGAGAGGCAGGCCCTTCCCCAAGGTTCACAGCTTGTAAGCGGGATTTGAACTCAGGCTGCCTGAATGAGGGGCTACACACACAACCACCGCGCATGCCTTCACCACGGAGGCTGGGTTGGTGAAGCCGGCCCTGCCCAGCAGCCACACGCTGAGGCTCCTGTCTGAGGGTTAAGCTTCCTGCAAGAGGCTGGTCTCCAGTGTTCTTGGGAGAGTCTGCCTCCCATTTCACAGGAGGACGGTCTTCAAGCTCTGAATCCAGGGCCTGGGGACACCCAGTAGGTGAGCCCTGCTGTCCACAGCTTGCCTAGCAGCAGTCTGGCCCCACCAAGAGGCTCTGTTATGGTCTCATTTCATCCGCACCCCGGTTTCTCCATTCTTGCAGGAGAGGCTTAGAGGGGAGCCAAGACTCAGAGCGGGGAAGTAATTGTCCCAGCCACACAGCCAGGAGATGGTGAGGCTGGGATTCACAGTCAGGCAGTTGGATTCCAGAGCTGGGTGTTCAGGATTCAGGTGCCCTTGGTGACAAAGCAGTGGCTTTCCGGAACCAGGGCAGGGGCACAGCAGCAGGGTCACGCCCCACCACGGCCCTGTTCTCCTCTGACTCGCCATGGCCCCTACTGATCCTCTACAGTCCCCCTCTGGACAGATACGCTCTCCAGTTCCTTGCTAATGTCTCCGGGCCTCCCCTTCCCAGCCTTACACAGGCCAACAGTCAGTAGCATAAAAACAGGTGGATAGGTTGCTGCCACCAAGAAGCAGTTGCCATGGAGGCTTCTCGGCCACTCAGGGCTTTATCTCCAGCTCCCGGAGCAGGGTCTTGGCCATTTCCTCCTTCTGGGGCACAGACTTTTTGTTCTGGGTGTTTTTTCTTCCCTTTGGTTCACCGGTTCCTGGAGGCGGACTTGTTTGTCCGTCTGTGTCCATCCATCCACAGACCCTCATTGGACACCTGTCGTGGGCCTGGCCCCAGCTGGGCTGGCTTCCGTAGCAGCTGTGCTGGCCCTCACTTGCCCAGAGGGTAGGCAGGACTCCAGGATGCTTCCAGATCTCCCTGGAGTCAGGGGTGCATGACTGTATGGGCAGGATCTATTGCTTGACAGTAGGACAGGACGTGGGTTCAAATCCTACTTCAGTAAGTTAATAATAAAGACACAAATGACCCATGTTTTTTTTAAATGAGCAAAGGATCTGAGTAGACATTTCTCCCAAGAAGATATGTAAAGAGCCAATAAGCACACGAAAGATGCTAAACACTATTATCCATCAGGGAAATGCAAATCAAAACCACGTGGGATATCACATCATACCCACTAGGATGGCTCTAATCAAAAAGACAGATCATAACAAGTGTTGGCGAGGACATAGAGAAAGTGTGACCTTCATGTACTGCTGGTGGGAATGTAAAGTGGTGCAGATGTTCTGGAAAACATCCTCAGGAGATGAAACATAGCATTATCCTATGCCCCAGCAATTCCACTCCTAGGTGGATCCCCCCAGGGACTTGAAAACACATGTCCACACACACAAATGACATAAATGTTCGTAGAAGTATTACTCATAATACCCAGAAAAATAGAAATAACCTGAATGTCTTTCAACTGATGAAGTGAGAAATATAACATGGGATGCTACTTAGCCATTAAAAGGAATAAAGTGCCGACCACACGCTATAGCACGGGTGAACCTTGAAGGCATGTTAAGTGAAGGGAAGCCAGACACAAGCACCACACATTGTGTGAATCCATTTATATGAAAGGTCCAGAACAGACACATCTGGAGAGACAAAAAGTGGTTGCTTATGGCTAGGAGCAGGGGTTTGGGGAAATGGGGAGTGACTGCTAATGAGTAGGGTTTTGTGGGGGGAATGATGACAGACTTAGCAAATAGTGGTGTTGGATGCACAGCTCTGTGAATACACCAGAAACCGTTGAATTGGACTCTAAATGAGTGAATTGTGTGATATGTGAATTACATCAGCATAAAGCCGCTATAAAAAGTTAGGAAATACAGATAAGCAAAAGAAAAAAAATGGTAAGGTCATAATCCTATCATGTAGAGACAACCCCTGTTACATTTTATTTATTTTTTTCCCCTGTTACATTTTATTTTATTTTATTATTATTCTATTCTATTCTAGTCCATTCCATTCCATTCCATTCCATCCTATCCTATCCTATCCTATTCTATTCTATTTTGAGAGAGAGAGAGAGAGAGAGAGAGAGAGATGAGAAAGAGAATCCCATTGTCAGTGTGGACCTAGGCGTGGGGCTCAATCTCATGACCGTGATCAAGGCCTGAGCTAAAATCAAGAGTCGGGGGCGCCTGGGTGGCGCAGTCGGTTAAGCGTCTGACTTCAGCCAGGTCACGATCTCGCGGTCCGTGAGTTTGAGCCCCGCGTCGGGCTCTGGGCTGATGGCTCAGAGCCTGGAGCCTGTTTCTGAATCTGTGTCTCCCTCTCTCTCTGCCCCTCCCCCGTTCATGCTCTGTCTCTCTCTGTCCCAAAAATAAATAAACGTTGAAAAAAAAATTTTTTTTTAAATAAAATAAAATAAAATCAAGAGTCGGACACTCAACCAACTGAGTCACCCAAGTGCCCCCTCCCCTGTTACATCTCAATGATACTCTCCCAAATTATATTGTTGCCCTACATGCTGCTTTTTCATTTGATAATACATGGAGAACATGTCAGTAAACCTACCTGGATGTAAAACCGAATCCTGCTTCAACCACTCCCTGGCTGTGGGCCTTGGGTAAACCAACCTCAGCTCTCAGACACTTGGTCTCTCCACCTGTAAGGTGGGGTAACCCAAGGACCCCCTCCAGAGGAAGCAGAGAGGACAGAAGGAAGGACATGGCACACGTAAGGCACGTGATACAGACATGGGGCCCAAGGGAAACACTCTGAAGGTGGAGGCCCTGTTCAGATTCCATCTGGGCCTAGCTGAGCACTCCCGCCAGGCCCAGCTCTTTTCTGTGCTGTTCTGTATGTTTCCGACACATCACGGTTTAAAACATCCATGGTTTAAAAGTAGGGAGGGTGGTCAGGCACTGACCCTGGAGGTTGTTGTGACCCTCTGGAAAGAAACCACCCTTCCCAAGCACCTACTGTGTGCCTGGCGTAGGCGCATGTTGTCTCCTTACAATATCATCAACCCCATGTGACAGATGGGGAAACTGAGGCTCAGGGAGCTGCCGCCTGCCCTTCGCAAACAGTCGAGGGTGGAGCAAAGGTTCATTTCCAGGTTTGCCTGCTTGAAAGTCAGTGTCCTTGCAGCTTTGCTGTCCTCCAAGGAAGGGACACCTCTGAAAAGCCTTGAATCCTGTCCAAATTGGGGATTGGGCTATTATTTCCCCGACCTGGAGAGGGAGCAGCCCAAGGGGGAAGTCACTGCTGCTAGATTTTGAACAAGAGATGTGTTCCTGTGTGCCTACTCGCTCTGAGCCCTCTGCTGGGCTGTGGGGACACAGTAGGGGCTTGAATGCGGTGTCTGCTCAATGCACAGGCTGGCAGGGTGGCCGCCAGGGTGAGCCAGGGCCCCACCTCCTGGGTAGGGGTGAGGGGCACAGGCTCTGCAGCCAGAGAGTCGGGCTTGGAACCCCACCTCCACTGGTGACGTGGGCAGTTACCCCACGGTCTGAACTTGATTTTCCTATGACAGGTGGGTGTAAGCTCTGAATAAGTTAGAGTGCCTGGGGTCACTCAGCGTAGCTCCTGACATGGGATGAGCTTTGGTATCACTGGGGTGAGCCAGGCTGACAGACGCAGGGAGCCCAGGAGGAAGGGCCCCTGAGGGGGCTTTTGCCCACACTGGCGTTTTGTGTGCTCCCCTCCAGACCCAGCAGATGGGTGGCCAGCCCATGTGAAGGCTTGGAGACAGTTGGCCACAGCTTCCCAACCCATTGGCTAGGAGAGAAGAGGAAGGGGACACCGCCACCAAGAAGTCTGCCCCCATCTCCCCAGACAGGCTGGGTACCCCCTGTCTGTCTGTCCCAGGCGGTTGCTCTGTACCCCTTCAACATGGACCCCAACCGGCCTTGCCTGGTCTCTGTACCTCTCCCCTGCTTCCTGTCCATCTTCCCTTGGTCCCCCTCAGCACCAACCCCAGGACAGCCACCTACTGGGACCCAGGCTGCCTTTGTAGTCCTGTGGACCCTTCTGTGAAGCCCAGCCCTGCCTCTGAGCAGCTCAGTGACCTCAGTAAGAGACGCCCCCCCCCCCCCCGAGCCTCCTTCCTTCCCTATGGTAGCAAGGTTAGCAGCTGGCTCCAGAGTCCGATTCCGACCCCCGCGCTTACTGCTGTGGCCCCCTGGGAAAGTAACTCAGCCTTCCTAGCCTCAGTCTCCTCATCTGCACCTCCACAATTTGAGAATTCACTGAGAAAATTACATGTAAAAGCCTCAGAACAGTGGGTGGGACATAGCAAGTGTTCAAGATATTTTGGCCATGGTTACTGTGATCCTGGCCTCTTAGGACTGTTGCAGTGCCCAAGTCCTGCCCCAGGGACCCCAGCTCCAAATGCCAGGTCTGCGGACCCACATACAGCCTGGTCTCTGTCCCTCCCACCACCAGCCCGTTAGACTGGGCACTCTGCTTTGTAGCCCCCCCCCCCCCCCCCGCACCCTGCATGGACACGGTGGGTGCTGATGTCTGTTGAACAAACTAAACAAAAGACGAAATGCATAAAAAGAAGGTGGAGCAGGGAAAATGCAGGGTCCGCTCATTCGGTCACCGTTCATTCTTTTCTTCAACTATTGCCTGCTGAGCACCTGCTATTGGAGGCACTGGGGATCCAGCAGCAAACACAACAGGGAAACCGCTGCTAGGGTAGAGGGGACACTCTCATAGGGGAGCCAGACCCCAAAGGAAATGAATAGTGACACAGAGAGAATGCTGGTTTGTGATAAATGCCGGAAGAACACGTCCAGCAGGGAGAGGGAGGAGGGTACTGGAGAGGTTGTTAGCTGAGACAGGGGAGCCAAGGAGGCCCTGCGGAGAAGGGGTATCTGAGCAAAGATTTAAGGGAGGTGGGGTTATTTGTTCATTCATTCATTCATTCACTCGTTTGTTCATTTGTTCCTTCCTTCCTTCCTCTTCCTTCCTTCCTTCTTCCCTCCCTCCCTCCTTCCCTCCCTCCCTCCAGGCAGTCAGCCAGTGACACCAAACATCTCCTTGGGCCTGTTATGTGGCCTTAGCAGGCCTGGTGGGAGGAGTGGAAGCAGAATCTAGGGTGACCAGTCACGGGATCTGCCCGGGGCTGAGGTGTCCTCGAGACACAGGACTTTCAGTGCCAAACCGGAAAGTCCCGGACAAACCAGGACAAGTGGTCGCCCTCACAGAGATTGTCCTCGGTACCAGCGGGCCCAGGAAAGGTCAGCAAAGGCCTCCACTTGCTTCTCTGAGGATGTGACCCTTGCGAGGGATGGGGAAGGGAGAGGTCATGCACCCTTGCCGGGTGAGCGAGGATGACAGAGGCCCCAAATCACCAGTGCCAGAGCCTGTCGGGGCTGCAGGTACGGGACAACACTGTCTTCCGGGGGTCGGCAGGCGATGGGGAGGGAAGGCATGACGGGGCCTTGGGGGTCTGTGTGGGGGCCGCGTTGACTGTGGGCAGCCGGCTTCCAAGCAGGTGGGTGCCTGTGTCTGCATTTTAGAAAAAGCCGTGCTTTGCTCTGCAAGTTTTCTCCCCGAGGCAGAGGAGAGAGAGAGAGAGAGAGAGAGAGAGAGAGAGAGAGAGAGCGCAATACCATGTCCTCGTTGCTCCTTTCCTTCATTCCAGCGAGCATTGAGCACCTTCCAAGCTCCCAGCTCTGGCCAAGATGTCTGCACTGGGTCAGCAAGACCGGGAATTTCAAAGCGAATAGTGGAGAATCTAACTGAAGGGTAGAGGGGTGTTTGTTGCATTATTTTCTGTAGGTTTAGACATGTTCAAAAAATGTTGTGGTGAAGAGTAAATAAAAATAAGTCCTCAGCCCCATATAGAGCATCTGGGGAGGGTATAGATGAGGCAGGGTCCTTCCCTCCAGCAGCCCAGGCTCTGATGCGGGGTCTGGGTCCATAAACCTGCCTTTCCACAGGGTGGGTGCTCCGTGCGTGTGAGGTCCTCAGAGGAAGGGCCCTGAGGCAGGCCTGGGAGGCCAGGGGGTGGGAGTGGGGTGGGGGAGGCGGGGAGCCGGGGTTCATGGGATGGAGAGGGAAAGGGAAGGGCACTCGGATGGAGGAAGAGCAGAGACAAAAGCTCAGAGACTGGAGGCACGGGGATGTTGAGGCAACAGGACGTTCTGTGTGGCTCAATGGAGGGTTCGAGAGAGACTGGAAAGGGAAGTTGTGGCCTCACGGACCTTGTCTCCTCGATTCCGCCTCTGAAAATAAAAGTGAGACTGGCCCACTGTTGCAAAATCAGAGAACACAGGAAATTATCTTAAAAAAGGAAATACAACCCCTAGGTTAGCCCACCACCAGAGGTAACCATTGTGAAGTATTCGGCGCATTTCCTAATATCTTTATATATACATATATCTATACATACATATAACTTAGAATAATAAGCTAGTTTGCATCTTGCTGTCTTTGGGTTTTTTTGAAGACTAAAATTTTTTTTTAATTTTTTTAATTGGAGAGAGCAAGAGCGCACACGCGCGCGGGTGGGGGAGGGGCAGAGGGAGAGAGGGAATCCCAAGCAGGCTCCAGGCTCAGCACGACAGAGCCTGATGCGGGGCTCAATCCCACGCCCCCTGAGCTCATGACCCGAGTGGAAACCAAGAGCCAGACGCTCAGCCGACTGAGCTACCCGGGGGCCCCTTAAAGATTTTAAGTAACCTCCATACCCAACCGGGGGTTCAGACTCACAACCCGGAGATCGAGAGTGGCATGGTGTACGAAATCCAGGAGCCCCTGCATTTTGCTGCTTTTTACTTAACGTTGCGCCAGATGCATTTTTCTAGTGCCGTTAAATAACCTCTGCTAACCTGATTTCTAAGCCATTCGGATGACTCCAGCCAGTGGTGGATTCTTGGCTAAAGTGGTGATTTTTCATGGCTGGGCACTGTTTGCACTTGTTTGCTGTAACAAAGAACACCGTGATAAACAGCCTCCATACATACATAATTCCATGTCCACATCGCTGATTTTTTTTTTTTTTTTTTTTTTCCTGGTCAGTTCCTAGACATGAGATTCTTGGAAACCCTGCTCAGCACGGAGCTGGCTGGGTAACCAGGAGAGGGGGTGGGGTTCCCAAGGCCACCCAGTCCCACCTGAGGACAGCCTGGGCCTCAGCTGTAGGGAACAACTTGCACTTTCTGAGTGCCTCTGGTCTCACCTACCTCCAGGCCGGTTTGTCCGGGTGTTACAACGCCCCTCCCCGAGCTCTCTCTTTTCCCCCTTCTCTCTGTCTTACTGACTCTTCCTCATCTTTCCAGACGCTGGCATAAGCTTCCCCAGGGAGTTTTCCCAGGGCCCCCAGGCTGGGAGCTCCCCACCGCCACTCCCTCTGCCGCTGTGTGCCTGGGCCATCTCCACCGGAGTGCTTTCTTGCGGGGTCACAAGTGCTGTTTCTTTGTCTGGTTTTCCTTGTCCCCTGAGGACAAGGCCCAGGCTAGATTTATCTCTGAATTTCCAGAACCAGGGGTTGAGCTGGCTCATTTCAGTTTCAGTAAATGTTTGTTGAGCAAAGGAATGGAGAGTTGGACAAATGAATTGAACAAATGAAACAAAGTCCATGGAGGAGGCTGGGGCTCAGACATTGGACTTCAGATGAGCATCCAGTGCAGGGGGACAGAGTGGGGTACAGAGCAGGGCCCCTGAGCCAAGAGCAAGGAGCAGGGAAGGGCAGACTCTTGAGAAAGGAAGCAGGGGCCTGGGCAGTGCAGGGCAGCAAAGGAGGGAGTGAACTAGGGACTGACCTTGGGAGTCAGAGGCAGGGGGGCACGAATGGAGGGTAATGTGGACAAGAACATTCCAGAAGAGGGAAGAGTTTCATGGGCTCTGGAGCCTCCACGTGGATTCAAATCCTGACCTTGATGCGTACAAGCTGTGTGATTCTGAGTCAGTGACTTTGCTTCTCTGTGCCTCAGTTTTTCCATCTATTAAATGTGAATAACACATGTTAGTACTTCATTCATTCATTCATTCATTCATTTTCTTTCTCGCTTAACAAACACTTGTTGAGTGTCTGTTCTGGGCCCAGGATCAGAGGCTGAGATGAAACTGACCATCATGGTCACACTCGCGAGCAAGCCCTGTAGCCGAGATGGAACCCAGGTTTGGAGACCACAGGTTCCGTTTGTGATTCCTTGCAGTCTCCCTCCCAGGCTGTGGTGAGACCAGAGGAGGTGCAGTTACACACGGAGGAAACACTTACTAAGCAGGAGATGCTGCCAGTCCTCCTGAGGTGTCGTCATCATCAGGTAGCCTGTGCTGACCGAGCACAAGGTCTTGGAGAATGTCCCTACCCCCTCTGAGCCTCGGTTTCCTTTAGGGCGAACAACCATCTTGGTTTGCCTAGGAATGAGGATTTCCCCAGGATGTGGTGCTCTCCCTGCTAAAACTAGGACAGTCCTAGGCAAACGGGGATGGTCGGTCACCCTAGTTCCCTCACCTGGGACATGGGGAAGCGCCCGCCTCCCAGGGCTGTTGTGCACAACAGAAGTAAGCACAGGGGAAAGGCAGAAAACCATGGGAGTAGAATTCTAGATCGATTACATGAATATTAAAGACTTCCATGTGCCATGGAAATCCAGTCATGAAAAAGAATGAGCCAGCTCGCGTGTACCGCAATGGAAGAAGCTCTAAGATACGTATTTTTAGTGAAAAGGGCAAGGTAAGGAACGTTTTGTGTGGAGACCTTCCTAGTATCAGAGGAGGGGTGTGAATAGACACACACATGTTCATGTGCGTGGATTCTCTGGGGAGGGAGCTGGGTGGCTGGGGAGAGAAGGTGAGGAAAAGATCAGCTTTTCACTATATATCCTTTTGTGTTGTTGGAAGGCTTTTAACCTTTTGTTGTCCTCATCAGGTTGAAAAACCTCCTCAACTTCTGTGTGTCCAAAAAAAAAAAAAAAAAAAAAACCCAAAATTAAAATAAAAAAGAACGATTCTAAACGATTAGAAGGCCAAAGATACACAGCAGGAAAAGCGGGAAAAGCGTTTAGCTCAGGGTCCAGCACCCAGGATGTACATGAATGGCCTTCTCCCCTCTCCCACCCATGGCCTCGTTGGCTGCGGGTCTGTGTAAGCAAAGGGCACAGTGTTCATCCGGCTCAGGTACAAGCACAGTCTGGGAACCGCAGGCCTGGGGCTCACGGGACCCTCACCCGCTTCTGTGCCTACATGTTCCGAGGTGGCCATCTGCCAGGTTCCAGGGCTCTCCCTGCATCTTGGGGTGGAAGTGAGCCCATCTTGCGGGGTAAGTGCTCAGCGTTCACATACTTCCAGACTTCCCAGACTAGGAAACCTGCATGTGCTGCTGCTGCCACCAAAGCCAATTCTCTCTGCCTCTGGCCTTGGGGAGAAAGAGCCACAGCTGGTGTAGGAAGGAGCTCCAGGCTCAGCCTGAGACTACCCAGCGGGCCTGACCCCCACAGAGCAGCCTCCCGTGAGATCCCGGCCCAGCCCTGCCTCGAGATGCCAGACACGTGGCCAGGCTCTTTTCTTTTTTAATTTTTAGCGTTATGCACATATTTCAGGGAAACGTTCTCATTGCAATATCTCAAGCATTAACAAAATGTAGCAGACAAAAACCGGAGTAATTCCCCTGAATTTCCTCAGCCTCATTCCCCTCAAACATTACTGCCTGTTAGTGGGTATGCCCTTGAACGTTTTGCTATCCTGTGTATATGTCTGTATCTTTCCCTCTGTATGTACATTTCCATCTGCGGGTGTGACTATACCTTCGTCTATATCTGCATCAACTGTATCTATAACTATGGATGTAGAGGTGTGTGTGCTTCTCACATAAGTGGTAACATTCTGCATGTTCTGTTCTGCAAGGTGCCTCATTTTTCACTGAATGTCATACGGGCATTGTTCTGGGTCCGCAGACATACAACCACCTGCTTTTTAACAGCTGAGCACTATTCCACCATGTGAGCTGGCCCGTCGTTTCTTGTCCAGTCCCCTATTGAACATTTAAATGATTTCTATTGTTTTGCTTCCACAAACGGCCCTGGGCAGGCCTCATTGTGCACGGAGCAATTTCTCTGGGATAGGTACCTGGCTAACCTCCCAGCACGACTGAAGACACTGGGTACCCCATCTGTGACGAGTACTAAAAAATCACAGCCCGGGGAAGCCAGAGAGCAAAGCCACACTCCCACACAGGGCACAGACCGCCTGCTTCTGTGCACATCACTGGCACTCAGCTGCCCAGTGTATCACATTTTTGTATCAGACCATCTCTCCCCAGCATGATCCTTACCTCCCAAGCCTCCAATCACTCCATTGGGATGGCTTTGAAGCCTGGATTACAGGGAACTTTCCAGCCATCTTGGTTTGTCCTGCTAGTGAGTGACCTCCTGCCTGGGGTGATTTCAGGGAAAACGGAGGAATCTCCCAGTCTCCAAATTTCTCCCATATCTAAAGGAAGAGGAAGTTTGGTGAAGTCCCTGCCCCTTTTGGGAGCTCTTTTTCCTAAGGCTTCGGCCACATGGGCAGTGTGGAACAAAGAAGGGCAGGCTTGGGAGGTGGAAAGCATAGCAGGAACCAAAAGAGATAGAACCGTAATAATGGCCTATTCCTTACAAAGTACCCACAGTGCCCCTGACCCCACACCAAGCCTGAGGCACACTCCCTGCGCTGGGTGCTGTAATTGCCCCCACCTTGTAAGTGAGGGAGCCGTGGCTCAGAGGGAGGGGAAGCAGGATCTGAACTCAGGCCTATACAGCCTCAAAGCCCAGGTCCTGTAATGGCAAGGAGCTAAAAATGTGTGCCAGAAGGTAGTGCTGACTCCCCGGGGAGCCCAAGATACACGAAGGCTGGAGAAGCGTGTGTGTGTCTTGGTGAGGAAAGGGATCTGAGAGACGAGTGGGATTTGGGGAGCAAGGGAAGCACCTTCCGGGGTCAGCGGAACAGCCTGAACAAAAGCCTGAGGTCGGGGTGAACCTGGCATGTTGATGGGAGAAAGGTCTGGTCTGGGTCTGGGTGTGAGACGCAAAGCTGGAAGCGGCGGAGGGAGGGCGGGGAGGGGCCCTGCACTGCCTGCCATGAATGCCAGGCAGGGAGCTGGCTTGCAGCTAATCACCACCGCCGTTATTATCTACAGTCAGTGACATGAACACAGCTGCCATCACCCCGGCCTTCCACACGTGTCAGCGCACCCTTCCAACAACTTCAGGACATGGCCGCCATGACGTCCGTTTTGCAGACGAGGAACTGACAATGGAGCACCAAGGGGGCCGGATCACGGCTGCTGACCTACCCGGTATGCCCTGTGCCCAGCCCTGGGACTGCCCTCCAGGACAAGAGGGACAGAGGGAGGAGGAAGGCAGACGGAGGGATGAGGGCGTGGGGCGCCCCGCCGTGCACCGTCACGGCCCCTTGCATCCTCTGGGTTTCTGAAGATGGCGGGTGCTGGCTGTGGTGTGGCCTTCCTCAGCCCTCCTGACCCGAGCCGCTTTACCCCAGTGACCTGCGACTCCCAGGGCTGCTATTAGCCGCGAGCTTGGCCCGGAACCCTTCCTTCTGAATTTACATCCACAGTTCTTTGTCTCACATTCCAAACGCAAGCACTGTTGGATGGCTGCACCCCACAGAGCTCTGGGAATACATGGGACTTACCCACCCGGCTCCAGCCACTCCATGATCTGGGAAACAGCAGGCTCTTTGGGTCTGGTCCTGGCCAGAGCCTCAGTTTCCCCGTGTGTAAGACAGAAGTGGTCACTGTCAGACTGGATAATTGCTATGGGTATTTATGCTTGTCTTGGGCCCCTGCTCCTCTGGCTTCTGGTCTCAGAAGACATGTTGGCACAGGGAGTGGAGTGTGGCCCCACCTCAGACCCTTGCTAGCCTCTGTCTCAGGAGGACAGAGCCGCCCTGGACCGTGGGTCAGCCATGAGTTCAAGCTCTACTCCTGACACTTTCTAGCTGCAGCCTGAGTGAGCGTGTCTGGTACCCACCACTTATCGGGCACCTGACATCACAATCCCTTCCTCTTTCCCTGCCTGGGTAGGTCAGGTCGCCTCTCCGGGCCTCAGTCTCTGGACGCCTGCGATGGCTGTTCCTCCCGCCCAGCCCAGCACCAGGGCTGTTCGAATGAAGCCAGTGTAAGATGCTGGATGGGGAAGAGCTTTGCGGATGGAAAACTTGGCCCATTGGGAAGATTTATTGCCGTGACTGTAAGTGTGAGGGCCAAAGGCCATCAGGGCCGGACGGCCCCTGCCCAGAAGGCTGTGCTGGAGCCCAGGCTGCTTTCCCTCCATCTGTGGTGAAGGAGCAGATGACCTTCTCCCCGGGGCCCCAACGCGTGGTGACATGCCAGGGCTGGGCTCCCTTTCGACCAACATTTTGCCTCTTATTTTGGAATGCCCACCTCCCCTGCAGGGCCCTGGTCAGCACCTAGATGACCCAAGTCTGGGTGGGGGGGGGGGCGGGATATACAGGCAGCCCAAACCCCTGGACAAACCCAGAGACACAGACCAAGCCCTTGTTCCCTCTCAGCCCCCAAGTCCCGTCTGGTCTTCCTGTTCTCTAACCCACTATTCCTGGGGGTCCTTGCCTTACCTGTGGCCCCTGCCAGCTTCCCCACCGCTCTCATGACCCCTCCATTTCCTGTCTTGCCACCAGAGACCTTTGGAAATCAAGAATTCCGGCAGATCTCTCCTGCTGAGTGCCCTCTGCCAAGTGTCCCAGCCTGTGCAGAGCCCCAAGGGGCAACAGGGGCCAAAGGAGAGGAAGAGTGTCCCCGTGCTCTGTAGCCTGCTGACCCCTGGCCTGCTAGAGTGGCCTCCCGCTGCTCCTGGGCCCTGCATGCTGACCGAGGTGCGCCCCCCACTCCTGCCCACAAGAGGCTGTGCCTGCCCCCTCTCCTCTCTGCCTGGACCCCACCCCTTCCCTCAAACCTGACATTGCCTCATGGGCATCAAGGCTCCCTCCGGGCCCTCTTCCCATCCTGCCTCCGGTGTGTGAGGGAGCCTGTCTGTGTCCCCTTGACAGTGTGTGCTCTGTAAGCCATGGCTGCAAGTCTCTCTGAGGGGTCCATGAGCCCCGGGGGAAAGGCACACCTGCTTCGCGGCTGGGGCTCTGAGCCCAGCACTGCCCTGGCTCCTGAAATACTCGTCTGATACCCAAACCCATGGACGTCACTCGCCGGCCTGAGCATGGTCACCCCAGGCAGTCGGGAGTGTGTGTGACCTCAGGCTCAGCCAGGCTGAGCTATATTTAGACACCGGGGCCAGGGCGAGCTTCTGGGCCAGAGAAGGCGGCGGAGCCCACGGTGGGGCCCCAGGGGGACCTCCTCATCTAGGGGGACGGTCCCGTGTAAGAGGCCCAGACCAGGCGCTGTTGGCTCCCACTGCCCCCAAAAAAGGCCAAGGAAAGATTCTGTTTGAACAAAGGAGGCTCTCTGGCTGGTTTTGTGTGTGGTGGTGTGTGTTTATAGTTAGAAAAAACAAGTTCCGGGCTGGTCGGTCAGCTCCAAGGGTGGGCCAGGGGTGGGGGGCAGGGGCGAAAGCAGGGGTCTCCCGGGCAGCCCCGCGGGCCCCTGCCGGAGCTGGGTAGCCGTCTGCCCACCGGGCTGCCTGCGCGGCGTTCCTCCCCCGCATACCTCCGGCGGCGCCGGGCCAGGCCAGGGTGCGGCCACCCGGCGGGCGAGGAGGGGCTGGCCTGGCCCCGGCTGCTCGCTCCCCTGCTCTCCCGGGCGGGCAGGAGGCAGGATGGATGTTCGCAATAATTACCCAGCTGCAGCTTCCCCAGAGCGGCCGCCATAGCAACGGTGCCGGGCGCCCCAGCCGAGCGGGCGGCCGAGTGGCAGGAGGGGGTGTGGGCGCTCTGGGCAGGTCGGGGAGGGGGTCGCCCGAGCCCCCGGCGCAGCCCCACTGGCTGCCTTTGTTGGCTCCCTCTCCCCGCCTGCCCCTCCCCCAGAGGCCAGGGGGAGGGGGCTTTGTCTGGGCACAGGGAGGTTGGCACGGCCCAGGGGAGGCTCCAGCGACGCCCCGTTCCCGCTGCCAGGACCCGTGGGGGCAAGGGAAGCAGGTGTCAGGACTGGGGGTGCTTGGGGTCCCTGTGGCTCAGGGCTCCACTCGGGGCAGGTCGGCTGCCCGCTGCTCACCCAGGACCCTTGGGTGTAATCACCCCCAATGTCATCTCCCCTCTCCAGAGGGGAGCGCGCAGTCACTGAGGGCTCTCCAGGAAGGGTGTTTATGACTCTACTCACGCTGCCCTGGCAGGGTCCTGCTGGAGCCAGGCATAGAGCTGTTGTGGGCAGGGCTGGCTTTGTGTGTGGGGTTGCCTGTGGGGGAGGCCTTGGGCCCAGAGGCAGTGCTTCAGGACCCCCAGAATCCTGCCCTGATGGCGTCCAGGCCCCTCCACTCAGTAGTAAAGGCCCCGTAGGCCTCCCTCCTGAGAATGCTTGATCTGATGAAGGGGATACATTTACCTCCATTTTACAGATGGGGAAGCTGAGGCCAGAGAGGTTATGTGGCCTGTCTGAGGTCACACCGCTGAAAATAGAGAGTGTCCAGCCAGTTCAGGCTTGTCACGGCCCTGCCATCGCTGTGGTAGTTGTTGTGGCTATTCCCCAGTCATCTGTCATCTCGCAGTGTAGCCCAGTAGTTGGTAAGGGTGCAGACTCTTTGGTCTGGGCTGGGAAAGGGAACGAGGGGCGGGGGGGGGGGGGGGGGGATGCGAGTCAACCTCTCCCAGCCTCAGTTTTCCCCTCGGTCCAGTGGGGAATATAATGAACCTTCCCTTATGGGATTGTTGCACGGATTAAAGAAAACAGTGCATGGAAAGAGCAGCGCCTGGCACGTGGGAAGTGTTAGCTGTTGTTATTGTTGGAATTATGATTATTTTTATTATTGTTACAACACGAGGAGGTGGACCTACGCTCTCACCAAAGCCCCTTTTGGCTCTGGCCTCCCAGGGCTCTCCAGGCGGCTTTCTGAAGGCGAGGCCTCTCCAGCAGGCACCAGAGAGGCTAAGCAGGCTCGGAAGTGGGGAGTTCACAGCCTAGTGAGGAGCGGGTGCTAATTGCCTAATCCCGCAAGTGTGTCTGGGGTGTGGGCTGTGAGTGTGACGAAGGAGACAGATGTGGGGCTGAGATGGGGTGTGCCAAGCAAGGGCTGAGACCCCATTTAAGCAGAGTGAGCCGGAAGGGCCTCTCCAGGGGGCCAGCCTGGAAAGGTCAGGAAGAGGACATTCTAGAACATGGCCTTCCTTGAGGAACCGAAGGGGTGCTGGGGTTCTGGAGCAGAGACGGACAGGAAGACTAAGGTCGGTGAGGTCTCACAGGATTGGATCTCCAGGGCTTTGTGGGCCACGGAGGAGAGTTTTGGGATATGATTCTAGAAGCTGTAGAAAGTCAGCAAGTGGTTTTAGTCAGAGAAGGAGGTCAATATATATCTGTTAAATGAATGAATGAATGAGTGAATGCATGATTGAATGAATGGAAGTTTTGTTTTGCAGGGGCCAACCACAGAAACCCTCTCCCTTCGCCTCTCCCCCTCCCCATCACCCCAGTCCTTCCTTGATGGTTTGGTCCAGTCATTTGTCAGCCGCTGCCCTGGGAACCCACAGTCATATGGTGGATGATCAACAAGTAAATGGAAAAATTCCAGGTCAGCTGTTTGGCCAATCTGGAGGAGTGTCCTAAGAAAGGAGAGATGACACTGGTCAGGGCACTTTCTGAGATGGGTGTTGAAGGAATAGGAGTTCACCGTGTTGCCAAGGCAGAGAACACAGCACCTGCACAGGTTCAAAAACAGGAAACAGCACAGCACGGTGGGAGAATATTTTAGTGGTTTCGTGGGACCAGTGGTAATTAAGGACAGCTACCTTTATGGAGCCCTGACTGTATATCTGGCCCAGGGCTACAAGGCATGAGCTCTTTGGAATCACACAATTTAAACCCTGCTCTCTTTGTGGCAGTGGCCGATTTCACCTTTCAGAATGAAGAATCGAGGTTCAGATACGTCAAGTAACTTGCTCAAGGTCACACAGCAAACCCAGAGTCCGTTCCCTCCAACACTCAGGGGTGGGGTTGGACTGATGATTCTAACTGGGCCATAAAAGGCCCTGAAGGCCAGGCTAATGTCAGGATCCAGTTCTGGGGCTTCTGGGGAGTCATGGTGAGGCTTTGAGGTGGGGAGAGAGAGGGTCGGAGCTGCGTGTGAGAAGAAAGACTCTGTGGCCTCTGTGGAGGGTGGGTAGAGCCACCAAGACCAGCCGAGAGGCTGCTACAGTGGTGCAAGTGAGGGCTGGTGGGGTCTTGATCCACAGGGGCCCCGGGGCAGGACAAGGGGAGGCCTTTGAGGGAGGCCGAAGGGCAGAGGTAGGGCCGGGTGAGCAGAGAGAGGCCTCTGGCATGGAGGCCTGGCTCATGGCTAGAGTTCAAGTCTAATGAGCCTGACAGGAAGTTGGTGCTCTTTCCTCCCCTCTGGCCGGTTATTATTTCACTGATATGTACAAGAGTTGGCCTTTTCTCCCTTGTGAGATTACAGGCGGCTTTTTTCTTTAAAGGTGGCTGGGACAAGGCATTTCTTAACCCACAGTGATGCTGGCTGATGGTGGCATTTCAGGCACAGGGCCACTACTGTGGGTTTTCCCCAGAGTCTCCGAGGCCCCTAACAAGCCAAGAGCACAAGGCACCATTCTTGGTGGCAGTGACCCCTGAGTGTGCAAATGGGAGCCAGCATTTGGGAGGGGGTCTGGGCAGGGGTCAGACTGCCCTGGGTCCATTCCAGACGTTGCTACAGCTACAGAAACTGGAGACGCTTCTGGAAGCCCAGCAGCAGCATTCCTGACCTCCCTCTTTGGGCTTCCCGAGGCCGGGCCAGTGAACTGAAGCCCTTGGCCCGCCTGCCCGCTGCTCTGGGAATATTGTAGCTGGTGGGCCAAGCAGGCGGTGGCTCGAGCTGCAGGTGCTGTATGTCACCTGAGCTCAGGTCCCGGCTGCTCCACGGGGAGGAGGGAGCATGTTCCCATACAGCCTACTGGCTGGCTCGCTTCCTCTTCCTCGTAACTCAGAGAAGCATGGCCCGGGCCTTCCCCAGCCCAGAACCTGGGATGAAGGTGTGGCTTTGTCAACCCCCTGCCCACACCTCAAGTCCCTTCTGGGTGTCTGAGGCCAGTGGGGAATTGGGACTTGGTGGAAAGTGCTGGTCTGGAATCCAATAGTCCGAGGTTGAAATCCTGGCTTGGCTTTTTAACACCTAGGTGTCCTTAGACAAACCGCCCTCTTCGCTGAGCCTCAGTTTCCACACCTGTAAAGTGTGGATTTAAAGTGTGTGTGTGGGGGGGGGGTTCGTATAAGATGGAATGAGCTGATGGCTCCCGCACAGAGCAGACAGGAAGTGTGAGCCCCTGTGTCCCCTCCCGTTCCCCCGCAGTACCATCGGGGAAGAGATGGGCCAGACGCAAGCCAATACAAAATCACTGGGAGCTTGATGAATCTGGGGACGATGGCCCTTGTCAGAGGCCCTGCTTGAGCCGGATGTGCTGTCAGCCCGGCGTCCAGATGGGCACCCCAGAGCAGGGCACGCCTGGTCAGCCGTGGAGCACAGATGGCAACAGCACAGGAGGCCAGACCCAGGTCTCCCGGGCCAGAGCCAGGACTGCGGTGGGATGGACCATGGAGGTGGCCGGGGGCGCCAGCAGCCTCTAGGCCCTCCCTTCCTCCTAGCAGAGCCTCAGCTGTTCAGGTCAGTCTCTATCGGCGGTGGTCACACTGCTGATCTTGGCGCTAAGTGTCACCAGCCTTCAGGAGCCCTTCCTCATCTGTAACCCTGCCCTCTGTGACAAGGCAGACAGCTGAGTCCCCAGGAACGGTCACTGGCTTCTGTCTACATGACTGGGTCCTCTCCAGCACACCCCAGAATCCTCGAAGGATGGGACAGTCCCTTCTGGCCTCACCACTCTGGGATTTTCTTCTCCCAGAATCTCTCACAAGGCAGCCCACGGAGCTGAGGCCACCACCATCCCCATCCCACAAACGGGACGTAGGGGGCAGCTCCATTCATTGCAAAACTCCTTTGGAACGACGCGGCACCCTCCAGAATGACTCTGTTACCCTGGAGTAATCCAGTTCCCACAGGCCTCTTACACATCTGCGTTCACCGTTCCCTCTGCCTATGGTGCTCTGCCCCTAGATCCCTACCAACTCCTGCGTGTCCTTGAAGCCTCTGTTCTAATGCCCCCTCCCCACAGGAGCTCTTGTGGTCATCTAAAGGTGCCTCCCTTCTCACTCACTACCCCCTACTCTCTCTAGTCTTCTTCCTAGCACTTACGCACCGTTTGGTTAACCTGCAATCACCTGCCTCCCACACCCTGGCCCCAGGAGTGCGAGTGCCACCAAGGTGAGGGCCTGTCTTGTTCACAGCTGAACCCCAGGGCCTAGCACAGGGCCCGGCCTAGAGAAGGCACTCCATACAATCGTCGAGAGAATGAACGAGCGAATGGATGACAGAAGGAATTTATCACTCAGCACACATTTATGGGCACATACTTCGGGCAAGGTCACCATCGGTACAGGGCCTGGGAGCCAAAACCCTCACACCGGGTCTTGGGGATGACGCTGCAGGGCAGATGACCCAAAAGCAGAGGACAGAAGGAGGCTGTGAGGAATCCCAGGAAACCGAGGCATGGGTTCTCGTCTGGGACCATCTTCCATTTCCTAGCTGTGTGCTTTGGGGCTCAGCGCTTGCCCTCTCTGAGCCCCACAGTCCTCCCTGTAAAGTGGAGCAAAAAATTCTGACCAGGGGGCCCCAGCCGGCCTCCTCCTCATCTCCCAGCCACCGCCATCTGGGCACATCTAAAATCTATTATCCACATGGCAGCCAAAGGGGCCTTTCTTTTATCTTATTTCTTTCACTTCCAAAAAAGTATTTATTTTTTGAATAGGTGACAAATTTGCATGGCTCAAAATTCAAAAGGTGCGAGAACGAATGTAGAAAAAAGAAAGTATCCCTCCCACCTGGCCCAGCCAGCCAGAACTCCTCCCCAGAGGCAGGCACTGTTTCCTCCTATTTTCATCTATCATGCCAGAGATAATTTTATGCATATACAAGCCAATGCATACCTTTCTCTCTCTCTCTCTCTCTTTTTTAAGCAGACAGTAGCAGACCACGCACATGGTTCTGCCCCGTGCTTTTCTTCACTTGACAATCAATCTGGAGAATTTACAGAGGACTTTTAAAAACAAACAGAATGGCTGGTCCCTCCCTTGCAAACCACCCCTCTGGTGGATCCCTAGCCTTCTCAGGGTAAAATCCAGACTTCCACAGGGTGCTCTCTGATCTGGCCACTGCTGGCATCTCTGAACTCACCTCCCTCTCTCTCCCACTGGCTCCCTCTGCCCCAGCCACCATGACCTCCTCACTGTTCCTCCAATATGGCAGGCACAATTCCACCCCAGGGCCTTTGCACTTGCTGTTCTGTCTGCCCTCTGCCTCCACAAATTCTCTCCGCTCTCTCCTTTTTTCAGGTCTCTACTCAATTAGCACCTGTTCCGAGAGCTCTCCCTGATTAATTATCCTGAATAAAGCATCCATTCCCTGCCCTGTCCCTTTATTCCCCTTTATTTTTCTTGATAGCATTGATTAGCATTTGTGATGGGGTGTAACTGTACTTCATCTGACTCTTCCACCTGACTGCTGGGTCTGTCTTGGTCAAACACCATTCAACACTTGCAAATTTTTTTTTTTTAAGATTTTATTTTTAAGTAATCTTTACACCCAATGTCAACCTTGAACTCACAACCCCGAGATCAAGAGTCGCACCGACTGAGCCAGACAGACCCCCCAACACTTACACTTTTTTTTTAAATAAAGTTTATTTATTTATTTGGAGAGAGGGGGAAAGACAGAGAGAGAGAGAGAGCAAATGCACGAGAATGGGGGAGGGGCAGAGAGTGAGGGAGAGAGAGAATCCCAAGCAGGCTCCGTGCTGTCAGCACAGAGCCCAACACAGGGCTTGAATTCACGAGCCCATGAGATCATGGGCTGAGCTGAAATCAAGAGTTGGACGCTTAACCGACTGAGCCACCCGCGTGCAATCCCCCCAAACACTTCGATTTTAATGAGTACTCCGTAACTATGTGTTGTCTAGTGAATCAACATCCCCATTTTACTGACGAGGAAACTGAAGCACAGAGAAGGGAAATCCCTGCCCAAAGCCGGGGGCAGGGGGGGTGGGCATCGCAATTCCATCACCCCTCCTGGGTTCTCCTCGGAGCCCCTCCTCCATTTCCTAGCTGTGTGGTCTGGGGCTGGCCTCTTGCCCTCTCTGAGCCCCAGCGTCTTCCCTTTCCGTGCCGTGAGGGACTGTGAGGAAGATGAGAGGGTGTCCGTGGCGCTTTCCCGGAGGAGCACAGCCTTACTCACACATCATGATGCATCAGATACATCGCTGTCCTTTGTCCGCCGGGACCCCACCAAGGCTGGCCCATCATGGCCGTCTAGTGCAACGAGAAGGTTCCCAGCCACTAACAGTATTTTTAAACAACGATCCCAAGGAAATATTTTTAAAAGCCTGCGTCGTGCTGGGGAACAGCTCTGAATTATTAACTATCAGGTAGCCCTGCTATATTTTTGGACAGAGTTTATTCCGACACGTACAATTTTCCTCCTGGTAATTTATGAAAAGCGCATTCCCTTCTTCAGGAAGTCACGCCCCCTTCTGAGCACCACCTCCCCCACCCCAAACTTGAATGTTTACCGGGTAAATGCAACAAACTTTTATCTTAAAGTGCATCTGCTTGCTCGCTTGATACTGGAGGACATTTCCCAGGGAGACACTGCAACGGTATTTTCTGAAATGTCCAGCCTGGGGCCTTTTAGGAATTCAATAAAACCTTGTCAATTAGGATGAATTAATCATCCACCCCCTGCAAGGCCCCCTTTCCCTCTGCCCCACACTGTGACACCTACTGGGGAGATCACATATGGGCTTCATAGCCAGGCGGTTGTGGGTTCAAGCCCCAGGGGAATCCTGTTTCCTGGGACTCAGGGAAACTGGCCTCCCCCTGCATTGCCTACCCTGTCCCAGGCCTCAAAGGCGCACACAGAGTAAAATGATCCTGAATCTAGAGGCAGAGGCCCTACGTTGTCTTGGCATCAGACTTAGCCGAGTGACCACAAGTAAGTCACCAAACCTCTCTGATCCAGTTTTTGTGTTTTTGGTTTTGGTTTTGGTTTTGTTTCCTGATACAGTTTTCTCATCCCTAAAGCAGGAGGTGATGGTCCGAATTCAGGCATCCACTCAACAAATATACAGACGACCTCGTGCTGGGCACTGGGGACCCAAGCCAACGCCCACCCTCACGGAGCTCAATCCAGGTGGCAGGTCCGACCAGCTACACACACGAGTGAACAAGAGAAATGTGGAACGCTAGTAAGAGCTATGGAGAAAATAAGGCTGGGGGCGCCTGGGTGGCTCAGTCGGCTGAGCACCTGACTCTTGATTTTGACTCTGGTCATGATCTCACAGTTCGTGGAATCGAGCTCCACGTGGGGCTCTGTGCTGACGGTGCAGAGCCTGCTTGGGATCCTCTCTCCCTCTCTCTCTCTGCCCCTCCCTATTTGCTTGCACACACGTTCTCTCTCTCTCTCTCTCAAAATAAATATTTAAAAAATTAAAAAAGAGAAAAGAAGGCTGGCGTAGGGAGGTGTGATTTTCAGAAGGAGGTCCAGGACAGGGTGGGATGGGGGGAATGAAGCAAATCCCAGACCCCAGCAGGGAAGAGTGTGCCCCCCCAAGCCCCAGAGACAGAGATTCGGCAGTGTCTGGAGATTTGGGGTTGCTGCCCTGGGGGTGGGGTGCTGCTGACCTCCCTCAGCGCAGGGGGCAGCCCTAAAGTGGACAACGCCCAGGCCCTGGACGTCATTAGTCCCGAGGGGAGGAACCCTGCTATGGGGCCATGGGCCACTGCCAAGCCTTTGGCTTGTACTCCAGGTGGAAGCCACGGGAGGGTTTCAGGCAGAGGGAAGACGTGATGTGACTGGGTGGAAAATGGGCTGTATGGGGGAGAGGGATGGCCGAAGTCCCCTGAGATGCCCGCACAAAGACGACGCCACTGATCCCCAACCCTCCTTTACTGGGAGCAGCCGCCGGGTGCTGCTCACGTAGCAGGTAGCAGCCGACAAGCCGGACCAGGGCCTGCCCTCGCTGGGTGTGCATTCCACTCGGGGAGCGGCGGGGACACAGGCACGGAGCCACTGCTCTGTGCAGAGTGCAGAAGGCTCCTCCCGTGTCACTTGGGACGCGCTCCGGGTCCACAGGCTGTGCCTGGCCCCTCTGCGCCCTGCCCGGCCCTGCGCTCCCTCGCACCCTGTCTCCGGGCCTGCGGATGTACCTGGGGTGTGCTCACCTCCCACCAGCGGTGCCTATGCTCTTCCCTCTGCTTAGATACTCCCCTGCTTTTGTGACCCTTCTCAAACGTCACCGCCTTACCGAGGCTCCCTTGGCCCCCAGCCGCCCTGTCTAAACAGCTGTCACTTCGTCCTTCACCTTCTGGCTCCATCCTCTGCTTCTATCCATCCTCCCATCCATCCTTCCTTCCGTCTATTCATTCGTTCAACAAATGCTCAGTGAGTCTTAACTATGTGCCAGCCCCTGTGCTGGGTGCGGGGGCCCCAGGAGGGAACGAGACAGACAGGGCCCCACTCACGCAGGTCCACTGAGGACAGGTGTTATTAGTCACACAAGCACATGCCTGCAGCTATAAGAAGAGTTGTAAAATAAAGGTTCGGGTGCCTTGGGAGTGTACAATGGGAGTGCCTGGCACAGGCTGGGGTCAAGGAGGGCTTCCTTGAGGAAGCGGCCGCTGAGCTGAGGTCTGGAAGGCAGTAGGAGGTAAGAGGGTGAAGTGTGGGTGCATTGGTTAGGGGGCTGGGGGTGGGCAGGAGCATGGTGCATGTGGGGACACTGGAGGCCAGTCAGCGTGGAAGAGCTTGGAGAGGTCGGGAGGTGCGTGGGGGGCAGGAAGTGAGGTCCAGAGGTAACCGGGGGCTCAATCATGTGAGGCCTGTGGACCAGGGTAAGGAGGGCCAGGGGGAGGTTTGAAGCAGGGGGAAGTGGGAGATAATTTACATCCTGGGTCCTCTTGCTCTTGGAGAATAATCTGAAAGGGGATGAAGGGGACCGCAGTGAGAAGGGTGCTATGATTGTCCAGGCCAAAGAGGGTAGTGGCCTCAGCCAGGAGGTAGCAGGGGAGATGGAGAGGAAGTGAAACGTCAAATGGATGGCCCCGAGGGTGGAGTGGATGTGAGGCTAAGAGCAAGGGAGGAGTCAAATATTCATTCACCCACTGAGTTGCCCTTTGTTGGGCATTGAGTAGTCCACTGGCCCAAGAGTCCCCTTCTCCATCCATCCATCCATCCATCCATCCATCTGCCTGCCCATCCATCCATCCATCTACACATCCATCCATCCATGCATCCGTCCATCCATCTGCCCATCCATCCATCCATTTTTCTATTCTGTGTTTCTCAGCACCTACTGTGTATAAGACTGAGTGTTGAGACCCAGGGACCAGAAAGCCGAGCATTTATCCCACTCTCACTGGGAATCCGGAAGTCTGGTTTCAGTTAGAGAATCTTAGCAAGGCTGGAAGGGGCCCGAGAGGTCAGAGGCCAGATGCCATTGCTCCAGGGGCACTGAGGCCAGGAGAAGTGCAGGTCCCCATCCATCGCCGAGAGGCAGGAGGATGGGCCTTGGAATCAGAGAGCCCCCACACCTCCCACTGCAGCCCTTTCGCGGGTCTCCTGGAAGTCCTTCCTGGGACCCTTCAATCCCTAAGGAGGCCCTGCAGCCATATGGGGAGTAGCCTTCCTGGGCCCACAAGCCCCTCCTTGCAGACATCCTTGTCTTACCCCCCCCCCACCCCCACCCCAATGGCTGCAGGAGGGGCCTGTCTGAGAAAGTGCTTCTGTGCCGCCCAGAGGGCCCCTGGGCTGCTGATTCATGGCTCAAAGGAGCTGCCTGTTAAATATGCAGAGCTTGGCTATGGCCTGTGCCTGTCTCTTTAAGGCGGGCTTGGGGCTCCCTACCCAACCAGCATTCCCTGAGGAACAGGAACCGGGCAGGCCTGGTGTCTCCTGGGTATAGACCTTGTGACTCCTGTTAAGGCAGCCTGGGGCGGGACCACAGGTCCCTGGGTGGGGCAGGGAGGCACCCCCCAGCTCAGAGGGGCCATCCTTTTCCCAGGATCACATTCCCAGGAAGGAAGGGAGCCTGGATCCCAGATCAGGCAGCTGGATTCCAAAGTTTGGGTCTGTGGCACCTAGGAGGTCCTGAGCAAGGGTAACTATTGTTCAGTTTGTCTGAGGCTAAGGGGGTAAACCAGGACGTGTCGGTCACTCTATTATGAGCACTCTATCAAGGCCAAAGCAATCCCCATGCCGATAGCCCTGTGGGGTGGAAAAATTCCCGGGTCCTAGGGGCTGCCCCACCTGGGACAAGTGTGACCTTGGGCAGATCCTCTGGTCTCTATACTCCCTCCTCCTCAGCTATAATGTGAGGCCATGGCCACTGCTCTGCCCCACTCAGGCCAGTGAGAGATTCCAGGCTGCCCAGACTTGGATGCTTCGTTTGAGTCAGTTTCTGTGCACTGGGGTCAGCTGTCCTTGGGGACTTCTGGATTGGCCGATGTGAGGAAGGGGATCCGTGGAATCACTGGGCACAGGGCTTGGCACATAAGAGGTGCTCAGTGCATACTGAATGAATGCATGCGTGCATAAATGAGCGGACAGAAACATTTGTGCCTCCTCCGTGCACAGAGCTGGCAAAACAGAAGAACCAGACCTATCCCTGACACGAGGAGGTCATCTCGGCGGGGAGGGGAGACAGAAGAAGAGGCAGTGCCCAGAGTGGCCCCGGTTTGACCTTCTGGGTTATACTACTGCCGGCCAGGGGACCTTGGGCAGATCACTTTACTGCTCTGTGTCTCAATATTCCCCACCTGAAAACAGCATTCAAAATGGCATCTTCCTTACAGGTGTTGAAAGAAGTAAACAAGCAAATGCACGTAGCGCCCAGCACCTGCACGATGGTGGTTATTATTGCAATCATGATGTGGGGGAGGCAGATGGGGGAGAGGGGAGAGGTTGCCAGGAGGAGGGGGCAGTGGCAAGGGGAGAGCCAGGAACCCAAATGGGTGACCTTGGGGAAGGCGCCTAGCCTCTGTCTCCAGCCGGCACGGAAGAAGTTGGAAGCAGCAGCTCTCAGGCCTCTGGGGTCTGCTGGTCTGAGTCTGCAGTCTTCAGGAAGCTGAGATCCCTGACTAGGGGGGTGGGGTGGGGGAGGCGGGGCGGGGGCGGGGGGGGGTGTCCTTTCTGGCAGAAGCCCTTCTGCCTTGTCCACACCTCATCAGGGCCGGGGTCGGGTCCAAGGACAAGTCACACGATTCGTCGCTGCCGGGCAGTCTTCAGCCTCGCCACGAGACTACGCTTGGCAGGTGAGGAATCCACAACAGCTAAGGTTCACCAGCTACCTGATGAGCCAGGGTGGGGCAACCATTTGCTGTCCCAGGGCCAGCTCTGCCCCGACCCTGTCCCACCTAGAGCTCTTTCAGCTCTGTCGCTCTTATCCTCCAGAGGCGGATGGGGAACTGAGGCTCAGGGAAGCCAGTGGGTCACCCGTGTTGCCCAGTGAACAGGCAGAGCAGAGAGGCCAGGTCTTAGGCACCCAGTCTCTACCTGCTTCTTCCTGGGCTCCACGGGACCCATGGGGACAGGGACAGATGGCAGGCTTCTCCCCAGGACACAGAGACATTGGGCGTTATCATAGCCTACCACCCACACTAGCTGGCCCACTGCCCTCCGGCTCCCGCGCCTGCTCTGTTCCAGGGTTCCCAGAAGCCCCATGGCCAAGCCCATTCATTGTGCAAAGGCCAAGGTGGCACTGGCTGACTCCCCTCCTCTTGGCCCAGGAGCTGGGACCCTGGGACAAGGCTGATGCTGAAACCGGCCAGGCGAGGGGCCTGCAGCCTGCCACTGTGCTGGGCAGGCAGGGGTCCTGAGCCACTTCTGGGCACCTGCTCGCTCACTCGGCCTCGTTTGCCATAATTATCCAGCCGTCCCCTTCAAATGTATGGCAACCATAGCAACAGACAGATGTTCTGTCCCAGCCACAGTCCACAGTGAGCCAGGAGGCAGCACAAAATTTAACCCCTTCCAGCTCAGGCAGGCAAGGGCAAGAGTGGACTGTGGGCCCAGAGGCCCCAGCCAGACGCTCAACCTCACTGGAACCCTCCCTGTGGGACTAGGTGACTCCTGAGGACCCATTCATCTTAGACAGTCACTTCCCTGTTTGCCCCCTCCCACCCTTTGTACCCGCTTCTCCCTTCTCCCCAGAAATGAAAGAGAGTGGTGAGGGATAGAGGCTCTGTATAAAAGGTTGGGACGGGCCGGCTGTGCCTTGAGGACTAGCTAGCTATGGTGCAGGCTGGAGAACCCTGGACATGGTGTCAGGTGAGCCGAGCTGGGCACCTGCTTTAGTTCTGCCTCTGGTTTGCTGTGTGACCTTGGGCAAGTGACTTGCCTTCTCTGAACCTCAACTCTGCTTCTGTACGATGAAGGGGGTAGGCTCTCATTCCACGAATATTCATTGGTCATCCATTGCACGCCAGGCCCTATGGTAGGCCCCGAGGAGGCTCCAGGGAACGCGTGGGGAGTTCACACCCCAATATAGAGATGGAGACACAGACAATAGAAGCAAACAACACATAAGCTGACCGGCATTTTTGTTAAGTGCCGTGAAAGGCCTGAAAGTGCCCCCTGACGGAGGGTAAGAAGTGGTGGGCGCCGGCCTGCTTTAGACAGGTGGTCGGGGGAGGATTCTGAGGAGGGGACGCTGGAGCTGAGGCCTGAGGCTACACACGGCCCAGCTGTAAGCACCGGGGGAAGACAGTCCCTGGCAGAGGGACCAGCAAGGGCTAAAGCCTGTGGGGGGAATGAGTGAGACAGGCCTCCACTGTCTGGGAGCAGCAAGGAGCCATGGGGAGGGGAAAGTTGGGGTGCCAGCCGGAGACGGTCCCACAGTGCTTGGTAGGCCCACCTGCCCTGGGGAGGTTCTGAGCGGCGGCCCCCCCGGTCCGACTTCTGCACAGCCTCGAGGCCTTGGCTGTGATGTCTCCCATCCCAGCCAGCCAGTCACCCTTGACTCCAGCAAATTGGGCCTCTCGAGGGGGCAGGGGACAGTGGCTCCAGCCTGCCCACTCGCTCACTGAGCTTGGCCCCAGAGGTGACTGGGTTGAGCCAATACCTCTTGGCTCCTGACCTAACAGGGCCCCACCTGGGTTAGCTATTAATGAGCAGAGCACAGGTGAGCCCCAGGAGTGATCAGGAGGGGCCCCACCTAGGGAGGGGCCCCAAATCCCAGCAGGCCTGAGTCCAATCCCACCTCTGCCACCTCCTCGTTTTGTGGCCTTGGGTAAGTCACTTAGTTTCCTCGGGCCTCCACTGACCCTCGTGGGAAAGGGCCTCCCCAGCCCAGTCTCCCTGGTTCACTCAGCTCTGGCCTCACTTGCTGTTTTGTAACACCCCGAGCTCTGCCTGTCTCAGGGCCTTTGCAATTTACTGCTTCCTCGACCTGGAACATTCTTCCTCAGGTTCAGTCTTCACGGCCTGAGTATCTGCTCTTGCTGCCTCCTCACAGAGGCCTCCGGGACCCCCCTGGCTAGCATAGAGTCACCCCAGGGCATCTGGGTGGCTCAGTCGGTTGAGCATCGGCTTCTAGATTTTGGCTCAGGTCACGATCCTGGGTCCCTGATCGTGGGATCAGGCCCTGCATCAGGCTCTGCGCAGGGCCTGGAGATTCCTTCTCTCTCTCTCTCTCTCTCTCTCTCTCCCTCTCTCTCTCTCTCCCTCTCCGTGTGCTCCTCTCCTGCATGCACATGCACACTTTCTCTCTCTCTCTCAAATTAAAAAACATTTTTAAATGAAATAATGTAGAGCAACCCCATCTCTCTGCCTCTCTGTGGCACTTGATGTTCTCCTAAGTGCTTCTAGATGGCACTCCTTCATTTGGCGCCTGGCACTGTCCTAGGTGCTGGGGAGAGAGCAGAGGCAATCCTTGCCTGCCCTTCCCAGAGGGCACATTCTAGTGGGTGACACAGACGAAGATAAAGCAAATGGCGAGAGGGTGGGGAATTCGGGGGGCCTATGGTGGGGGGGGCTCACAGAGACAGCAGCAGAGGAGCAGAGACCTCAAGAAGCGATGGCAGGTGGGAAATGTGTCAAGGCAGAGGCCCTGAGGAGGTATGTCTTTGTTATCGCTCTGTTCTTGGCGCCTAGCACACAGTAGGTGCTTAACAGACGTCTGGCGTTGCTGTCGTGGGGGGCAGTTGGAGGAGCGTGGACTGCTGCCGAGCTCCTGGCCCACGCAGGGCCTGCACACCCAGGCCCTCAGGGAGCACGCTCACCGTCACAGGGTCTGACGGAGCCGGCTGGAGAACCCTCCTGCGGGCACAGGGAGGTGGCGAGAGCCAGCAGGGAAGGGGGAGGCAGGGTGGTGGCTGGGGCTGGTCTCCAGGGGTCTCCCGTGCCACGCAGGGAATGGACATTATCCTGAGGGCCAAGGGCAGCCGTTGAAGGCTAGGGTGGGTGGAGGACATGATTAGATCCAGGCTTTTTAAAGCCCTTCCGGCACCCACTGAGGAGAATGGAAGATCCGAGTGTGCCAGGGGATGGCTGGAGGCAGGGAGACCGTGGGGGAGCAGGAAGGCCTCCAGCAGGCCCAGGCCCAAACGAGCCCCCTGACTGCCCAGCCAGGCCCTGTTCAAGGCTCAGGGGAGGAGGCAGGAGCACATGAACCCAGGACAAACCGGTGCCCTCCTGGGAGAGACCGGCTACAAAGGCGGTAAGTAAAAATACATGTATGCGGGACTGTTCTAAGTGCTAAGGGGAGAGAACGAAAATGGGGAAGGAGACAGGAAGTGGCAGGTCGAAACTGTGGATAGGGCGCCAGCAAAGGCCTCCCCAAAAGGAGACTTCTGTGTGCCTGAATGCTGCTGGGGAAGGACATTCCGGGAAGCAAACCCCCTAACGCAGGAGCTGGAGTGGAGGCACCTGGGGAGGAGGAGGGAGACAGCCAGAGGGGGTGTGGAGCTTGCGGGGCCTAAGGGTGTTTATAAGGAGCCAGGCTTCTCTGAGGGCCCGCCACCCGCCGGGCAGCGAGCCCCGCAGGCCATGTGGGGCTCTCCTCGGAGCAGGGTCCCTCTGGCTGCCACGTGGAGAATAGACTGCAGGCAGCAGGGCAGAAGCGGGGCCGTGGGAGGCTGGGGAGGCTGCTGGCGGAGGGAAGAGCCGGATGGAGGCTGATCCAGGGGGAGGTGAGGGACTGGCGAGGAGCGCTGGAAACGGAGGTGAATCGAGAGGTTGGCGCCAGCAGGACCTGCTGGTGCTGCCCGGGCGGGATGAGACGCACACACACACGCACACACACACACACACACACACACACACACGCACGCACACACATGCACACGCACACGGAGCCAGAGCCCGAGTCCGAGAGGGAGGAGTTCAGGACGTCAGCCAGCGTTTTGGCGTGGGCCGTGGGAAGACCGGAGTTGCCATTCACTGGGATGAGGAAGGTCGCGGGTGGAACAGGTCAACGTGCAAATATCAGATCAGATGGGAGCCAAGTAAACTGGGGAGGCCGGGAGGAGCGGGGGGCTCCAGGGAGACGTCCAGGTTGGCGGTCTCGGAGAGGCGGTCGCCCGCAGAGAAGCCGTATTCATTTTATTTTATTTTTTTTTACTTCTTGTATTCTATTATTTATTTATTTATTTATTTTAATATAATTTATTGTCGAATTGGCTAACATGCAGTGTGTACAGTGTGCTCTTGGTGTTGGGGGTGGATTCCCGTGGAGAAGCTGTCTTTAAAGTCAGCCAGGGAGGAAGGTAGTTGGAAGACACTGGATGGGGGGGGGGAGGCAACCCTCAGAGGTGGGGGTGAGAGGGCAGAGGAAACCGAAAAGGGGCTGAGAAGGGGCAGTCAACGGAGCAGGAGGCAAACCAGAACATTCTGACAGCCAGCAAGGAAGGCATCGAAGGAGGGTTAACTGCATCGGATGCTGCTGGTGGGTCAAGGGCAATGAGAGATAGCACGGGTTTGGCAATGCGGAGGTCCTTGGTCTCCTGTGAGGGGAGGCGATAGGCTGAGGGGCGCTGGTTCAAGGGAGGAGAGGGGGCCGCAAGGAAAGACTCACTTTCCTGTGCAGGGTGGGAGAGAGACGGGACAGCAGGGGAGGGATTGCGGGCTCCAGGAGAAAACCCAGCGGTTTGTATGTTGCTCGGGTTGAGCAGGTAGACGGGGAAATGCTGGCGGGTTCTAAGAGGGGAGAATTGCTAGAGCGATGTCTCAGGGAAGACAGAGGGAAGAGGTCCCTGAATCATCCCCCGCCCCTCCACCCTAGGAGGAGAGCAGGGCTACCGTTTCTGCTTTACAGAATCGGAAACCGCAGCCCAGAGAGGTCGGTTCTCCTGGCCCAGGTCACACAGCCAGGAGTGATGGCGGATCCCCACTACTCTGCCCTACACTTCATAGGCGGGGCTGTTGTCCTAGTTGACAGATTCGGCCCAGAGAGGTTCAGGCACTAGTCACAGCTCACAGAGCAGGTTAGGAGGTGGATTTGACTAGATGTTGAGGGAGGGGCAGTAGGAGGTGTTAGGAGTGACTCAGGTACCCAGAGCAGTTGCCCAGGGACTTCTCCCTGGGCTGGGAACCGGGAGAGGAGCAGGTTTTCAGAAGAGCTCAGTCTGGGATGTGCATGAGTTTCCCCGTGTACAAAATGGGGCACGGAGCTGACCTCACCAAGTCACTGAGACTCAAATGAGTAAATACAGGTAAAGCCCTTGGACTAGGGCTCAGCACCCAATAAATGTCATGTAGTGTGTTTGTGATCATTAGTCTGAGTCTGTCCGGTTGGCTGTGCAGGGCGGCTTCCACCCAGAAACGTGTACCAGCAGCTGGCTTGTGGGTGAGCTTGGCAGGACAAGAGGATGATGGGAAACTCGGGGCCACAAAGACCCTTCGGAGTCCCTCCAGGAGAAGCCTTGGCCCTGAGTTAGTCCCTGGATTTGAAGGCTCGGCCTTCAAGGGACCTCAAGAGCCCCTAAGAAGCTCCAAGGATAGGGGTGCCTGGGTGGCTCACTCCATTAAGCGTCTGACTTCAGCTCAGGTCATGATTTCATGGTTTGTGAGTTTGAGCCCCACATCGGGCTCTGTGCTGACAGCTCAGAGCCTGGAACCTGCTTCAGATTCTGTCTCCCTCTCTCTCTGCCCCTCCCCCACTTGTGCGCGCACGCTCTCTCTCTCTCTCTCTCTCTCTCTCTCTCTGTCTCTCTCTCAGAAAAAGTGAATAAACATTTAAAAACAATTTTTTTAAAGAGGCTCCAAGGATAGAGCCTCTGGGGGAAAGAGCTTTCACTTCTTGAAGCCTGAGGTCTTCATCTAGAGGATGAGTAACCTGACTCTCACTTTGAGGAGACGCGGTAACTGTAAGATGTGCTGACTGAGTCCTGGGACCAAAATTCAGGACTGGGAACTCTACCTGCTCTGCCCTAATTTGCTGTGTGACCTTGGACAAGTAACCTAACCTCTCTGGGCTTTGTCTATAAAACCGGGGTGATGTAAGTGTTCCTGCAGACTGATGACCCCATCATTATTTAGAGCTTCTTGATTTCATTAGTAGGCAAGTCCACAACTATACCTGGGGAGCTTCTTAGCTTTGAAGGCCTGCTTCTCATCAGAGCAGGACAGGGGCTAGAGCAAGGAGAATGCAAGGCCTCCTGGGTCCGAAAGATCCCACTTTGGGGCAGCCCTGCCCCAGGAACACTCTGAGGTGTCTGGGGTGGCATCTCGGGTGGCCTGGGTTTCATTGATCCAGGACAAAGAAGCTCTGGCATATTTTCCAAGTGTCCCCATTTTATGGATGAGTAAACTGAGGCTCGGAGGAAACATAACTCACCTACCCTCAGAGCCCTCCTCTTGCCACAACTCCAGGCCACCCCAAGGAGCTGGTACTCAGGGTCCAGCTATCAGGCCCTCAAGGGCATAAATAAGCCTCCGCTCTGGTTCCCCCAGTCTCAATCTGTGGCATCTCCCACATGTCGGGCCTCGTACTGGGCACTGGGGACACTTAGAGGACTCAGATAGCGTCCTCGCCTAGAAAAGACGGGCGTCCTCTGGTGGAAAAGACACATGCGAACAGAAACACAGAGAAGTTAAAGAGAAGGAGAGATTCATTCTGACCCAATGATCTGGGGAAGCTTCCTGGAGGAGGAGGCACCAAGATGGTTCTGGAACACCAACAGTAACTGTTACCATCTTTTGAGCAACAGCCTCCCGCTTCAGGGCATGGTCTTGCCGCACCTTTCCAGGTCCTGTTACCTCAGTCCCATTTTAGAGATGAGAAGAGTGAGGGTCAGAGAGCCGACGTGACAGGCCCAAGGTCACGTGGCTTGTGAGAGGTGCCTGAGCCCATTCCGGAGACGCACCCTCCCTGGGCTGAGGAGGCAGGGAAAGACTCCTTACCCCGACAGCCTCAACCCAGGAGGCCCAGGTCTTCCCCTGGCCGAGTGTCCCCAGCACCCAGTTTCACTTCCCAAAACACAGACCTATTTTGGATCCTGCTGACTTCCTTTCTCACTCATGGCCGTTCAGGCTCCGAGGACTGGGCAACCGTAGAATGGACCCGGTGCCCCCGGGCCTTTCCCAATGCCCCTCTTACACCACCGCGCTGGAGCCTTCTCCCTACCGGGCGCCCTGGCTCCTCGGGGAGGGCATCGACCGCAGGGGGCTGGCAGGAGCTGCTCCCCCCCACCAAGCCCCAAGCCCGCTCCCTCCAGGCCCCTGGCTCAGCCTGAGCTGTCGGGGTCCAAGTCCCAGCCCCACTGTGTCCGGACCCTGCGGCCTCAGGCAGATCATTGCCTTCCCCGAGCCCCCCGTTTCCTCCTCCGTGCTAGGAAATTGAGGCAGCCTCCCATCTCGGTAGAACCGAGCGAGAGTCCGCCTAATTTAGCAGCTGTTGTGGCCCAGACACCACCCTCGGCACCGTGATTCCAAGACCCTCGCTGTGGGGAAGCGGAAGCCCTTCTGGGGGGTGGTGAGGCGGTCAGGGGCGGAGACTGAGCAACGGGATAGGCCAAGTACGTGGTGTCTTAGAAAGCGAGGTGAATTGGGGCACCTGGGTGGTGTAGTTGGTTAGGTGTGGTGGTTTCCGCTGGTTACCGAAACTGACGATGATCAGTTACCGCACCAACATGTGGAGCCTGCTTGGGATTCTCTCTCTCCCTCTCTCTCTGCCCCTCCCCCACTCATGCTCTTGCTTTCCCTCTCTCAAAAGTAAATAACTAAGAATTTTAAAGAGCCAGGTGAGTTACCGAGAAAACAAAGGTGAGAAAGGGATGTATGTGTGTTGGGAGGAGGGGTGTCATTTTATTTTTTTTAACTTTTATTTATTTATTTTATTTGAGAGAGAGAGAGTGTGAGCGGGGGAGGGGGCAGAGGGAGGGAGAGAGAGAGAGAATCGTAAGCAGGCTCCATGCTGAGCGTGGAGCCCGACTCGGGGCTCGATCCCACCACCCCGGGATCATGACCTGAGCCAAAATCAAGAGTCGGCTCAACCGACTGAGCCTCCCAGGTGCCACAGGAGTTGTCATTTTAAGTAGGGCGGAAGGAGACCTCCCGAGAAGGTGACATCTGATGGCCTGGGGGAGTGTACGGAGCTGGCTGTCCTGCAGAACCCCGGGAAGGGCATTCTAGGCAGAGGGCACAGCACGTGCAAATACCTGAGGCACGAATACTACCTCAGCGGCGAGGAGGAGAGAGGGTGAGAGCCTTTGGAGCAGGGGAGGGACGGTTTGCTTCCCACTGCCTTTGGAAGGTACACAGAGGTACACTGTGGGCCAGTGTGGGGGCAGGAAAAGGTGGAGGTAGCCATCCTGGTGGGGCCAGGGGTGGCAGTAGGGCCGGGAGAAGCGGTCAGATTCTGGTTCTGTTTTGAAGGTGGAGCCGAAGGGATTTGCTGCCGGGTCAGGTGGCAGTGAGAGAGAAGAGAGGGGGGAGGGTAAAGGTGACTCCAAGTTTTCTGGCTGAGCAGTGGGAAGAATGGAGTTGGGGTGTGCTAAAGTGAGGAGGCAGTGGGAGGGACAGACGCGGAGAGGAAATGGGGAGCTTGGAGTGGTGATAGGGGGTCAGCAGGTGGGCAAGCAGGTCTGGAGGTCAGGAACAGGAGCAGGCTGAGTGCAGTGGCCGTGTCTGCCTCCCAGGCCTCCCTGTTCCCCTCCTGCCCTCCTGCAGGCCAGCCCACAGATAGACCTTTCCAGTCCCATAACTTCCCACTGTTGTGGCCTAGAGCCCAAACCCCTAGCCCGGCCAAACTTCAGCTTCATCTTCTTTCAGCCTGTTGGCCTCGTTCATATTTTGTGCCAGCCACAGGGCCTTTGTACTTACGGGGCTGCGCCTTACCTGCCACGTGGCCCTAGGCTCATCCTTTTTCTGGGCCTAAGTTTCTCCATCTATAAAAGGGGGAGCTTGGACTCCTTGAGCCCTAATGCGGGTCCTTAAGTTTGGAACTTTTAGGGCCACAGAGAAGCTACCCTTCTTCACGCTGTTTATGCCTGGTGAGACCTTGGGCAAGATGCTGCATGTTCCCCACCCCCCTCCATCTTACCTGCCTTCCAGGGTCTGTCACACGTGTTGGCTGCTGAAGGAGGGACACGTAGGCCCTGGGATCCCATCCCTGGAGGAGTCACATATCGGACAGACCTGTGTGGCCTGGGGCAAGACCTTCCCCGCTCAGAGCCTCTGTTTTCTCACCTGCAGAATGGTGCTCGTGGTTGCTGGGGGGTCTGGAGACAGCAGAGTGCCCGGCGCACTGCAGGTTCAACAGGCACTCACTAAGCGCTGGCCCAGGGCCCAGCCAGCTGCCCTGATAGTGGGGGTGAGAGACCCAGCCCTACCCTCACAGAGCTTGCCCAGTGGGCACTAGGCAAATGATGTGATTACTAAATAGGACACACCCAGGGTCCTGCCCCAGGGGACGTGGGGGGCTCAAGCTGCATGCTCGACCAGCACCCGCTGACCGGGTTCTCCTCAGCCTGCAAGGCTGGGCCCCGGGCCTCCCTCAAGGACTCCACCCAGGCTGACAGCTCGGAGGATGAGTTGGACTTAATTAGGTGAACTCATGGCAAGAGGGGAAGGGTTTGGGCAAAGTGGTGGGAGGGAATGACATGTCCAGCATCACATGGCTTGTAAGAGGGGCCTGAGCTCATTCCCGAGGCTCTGGTAAAGTCAAGGAAGCAAAGGAAGTCAGTGTATCTGGAACGTCCAGTGATGGCTGTTGAGGGAGATGGGAGAGCAGGGGGTCAGACCTTGCTGGGTCAGTCATGGATTTCACGGTTTCAGGACAGAAGTGACCTCAGAAACCACCCAAAATCCTCATGATACAGAGGGGGGAAACTGAGATTCAGTTGGGTAAAGGACATGGGCAAGGTCAAAGCAAGTTGGGGGCAGACCCAGGGTTGGAACCTGGACTTTCTAACATGTGCCCATGGCTCTTTTTTTTTTTTTTTTTTTAATGTTTATTTATTTATTTTGAGAGAAAGAGTAAGCACAGGCATGAGCAGGGGAGGAGCAGAGAGAGAGGAGAGAGAGAATCCCAAACAGGCCCCACACTGTCAGTGCAGAGCCTGATGTGGGGCTCAATCCCATGAACCCAACTGGGAGATCATGACCTGAACCAAAATCAAGAGTCGGACGTTTAACTGACTGAGCCACCCAGGAGCCCCTGCCCATGGCTCTTTCTGCATCTGGTGAGTATTCCAAGAGAAGAGGGAGAATATAAAATGTTAAATTAGCACCTACTATGTAACACACACACACACACACACACACACACACACACACACACACTTTACCAGTGGGTCCCTGGGCCTTAGGCCAGGGCCGGCCATAGCCCTGGGAATCCCTTCAAAACAAGAAAGGAAAAGGAACCTAGAAGGTCATTTGCTCCAGCCTCCTGCCACTGGCCTCAAGGCCTCATCCCACTGTCTCAATTGAAATCCTCTGTAGTGAGCAGAAATTATAACCCCATCTTGTTATGAGCAAGCCAAGAGTAGAAAATGAAGCACTGACCTAAACTCCCACAGCAAGCATCAGTTAAAGCTGTCTTGACTCTAGTCAAGCAGTAGTTTAGTGCTCTTTCCAAGGTCATGCACAGCCCAGGTTTGAGCTAGCTGGCAGGAGGAAGTCCTTCCTGCTGTCTAACTGAAACCCCTCCTGCTTTACTGTGCCAGCATTCCTTTGTTTGGATGCCTGAAGAAGTGGAGAAGCACCAACATCCACCTCATGGTCCTTGACTATTACTGTGGAGGGGACTGGGCTGGGCGTAGGAGACTCAGGGACACCTCCCCCTCCCCGCCATGCATCTGAATGCAGGAGCTCATTTGCTGGATGGGGTGGGGGAGGTAGACAGGCCATTTGCTATTAGGGCCTTTCCTCCAGGGGAAGGTTCTGGGAAAACTCTGGAAAGAATTCCTTGGGGAAGAAGTCCTTCTGGATCACCCCAAGGACACACACGCTCCCCGGGACGCAGCCGCCTGGGAACTGAGCTCGCGGCCAGCAACCAGCAGAACCCAAGGCCTCAGATCCACCCCCGTGGCCAGAGGCGGCCTTGCGTTTCCTCCACACACATGCCTGTTCGACTTGCTTGTCAGAAACCACTCAACAAAATCCAATTTATGGAGCCAATATGAAGTGGGGGAAAATTCCTCTAAACAAAAAAAATGTCTTTTTTCAAATCAGGGAGGAGGAAAGCCTGGCAGTTGGACATCCGGATGAGTAGGCCCGGTGCTAAGATCCGGATTCCGAACCCTGCGGAGGGGAGCTGAGTCGGGACGTGGCATTTACTTGGGTTTCTCCAGAGAGACCCACGGCTCCCCCAAAATGTCAGGGCTCAGTGTGCCCAGTACTTCTGGAGAAAGCTGAGCTCATAGGGATGCTGGTGGCGATTTACTGAGGGCCTACTGTGGGCCGGCCCCTGTGCTAAGTGCTTCTATGTGGATTACTTCGCCTGAACCCTCACAGCAACCCCATGAGGTAGGTGCTGTTACTGTCAACACCCCACAGATGAGGAGATCAAAGCTCAGGGAAGTTAAGCCATTTGGCCAAGGGCACACAGCTCGGGAGAGGGGGTACAAGACTCAAATGCAGGCAGTCTGGCTCCAGGGACCCCCACTCTTAACATTTCACTACAAAAGTGACTTGCACCTAGCGGGGGCCTGAGACATAAAGGAGAGAGATACAGAGGCGCACGGGGGAGAGCACGGGCTGAGGCAGCAGGGGGCTGGGCCCCAGGCCCAGTTCTGCTGTCAACCGCCCAGATGAGTCCTTGTCCCTCTCTTGCCCCTTGTCATTCCTGAAAGGCAGCAACTGGGTAAGGTGATCTCAAGCTGGCACCCAGGCTCCCAGTGCCCATTAGCACATGAAAGGTTCTGAGAAGTCCCGAAGTAAAGAAAAGCCAGTGAGTGCTTAACTAGAAGACCTGACCAGCAAAAATCGTCACCTAATGATTCATAACCTTGAGTTGAACTCCTATCAGTAAGTTGGTAAGTTGACAACTATTCACAGGCCCCTTGGAAGGTAAGTGAACAAGACATGATCCTGCCTTTGAGGTGCTTCTTCTCTGGAGAGAAGGTAGCCAAGTGGAAGACGGTGACCACACTGTGTGGCCATTGCTCTGAAGGAGACCGGTCAGGGAGCCTGAAGCACCGGGCAGGGGAAGAGGCATCTTGCCCCGCCTGAGGGTCAAGGGAAGTATGGCAGAGAAGTTCACGGTCAAATAGGGTTTTAAAGGACGAGTAGGAGTTCTGCAGGAAGAGAATTAGAGAGGAAGGGCAGCCCCAGGGGTAGGAACAGCATGTACAAGTCAGTCGTGTGAAGGGTTCGTTGTTCCACAGGCTGGAAAATACGGCGTGGCTGGCAGAGAGGGGTGGGCTGGAATAGGAGCGTGAAAGGCCTTGAATGCCAAGCCAAGGAGTTCAGTTTGTATTCTGGGGGAATAATAGAGGCCATCATTGAGAGGAGCAACCCTTTGGATTGGGGTGGAAGGGAAAACCTACAGGCCAGGAGTCCAGTGAGGAAGCTGGTTCTGCTGTCTAGGCCAGACCAGAGGAGGCCCAAACTGCATTGAACAGACAGCACATCTGACCAGGATCTTTGGTTTGCAAGAAATCCGGCACAAGGAGACCTAGGTGAAAATGAAAAGGGCCTTCAAGCATGACTGAATCCAGAGGCTCGAATGATATTGTCAGAAATCCAGCCACAGTGGGGATGGGATTTTTTCATGGCCAGTGTTCAGGTCAGTCATGCTCCAGCTACATGCTCTGAATATGGGGCAGGGGCAGTTTCTCAAAGGAACTTCGGATGACCGGCAGCAGGGTGTTGCCAGGCAGGTGAAAGCAATAGCTGGCCTCTGTGGGTGGCGACTGTTGCGGCTTTTGGTGGGGGATGGGCCCTTGCCCAGCCCTGCCTCTGAGACTGAGGCACGCAGCTGAGGGCTGGGGTGGTCAGGGCGGGCTCCATGGAGGAAAGGGGCCTGGAAGGGAGACTTGCACAGTGCGAAGGACTGGGGCAGGTAGAGTGGGCACTCTGGGAGGAAGGATCCTGGGAGAACAAAGCTACGGAGGTGAGAGTGAGCAGGATGTTCCGGAACCGGTGAGCACGGCAGGCCCAGAGGGCTGATGAAAGGGGGTGGAGGGACGTCAGAGGTGCTTCTACGCCAGGCCCCCTCTGGCCTAACTGGACAGCCTCCTTGGATACACAGGTCGGGGCGAAACAGTGGCTTCATTGCTCAGTAGCTTCCCATGGCTCCCTATGGCCCAACCATGAGGAATTTAAGGCCCCAGCGTGCCCATTGCCCCCTCATGGGGCACACATGGTCATCTGGAGGGCCATGCCAACCACACTCCAAACACACCGTTCCCCTTCCACCTTTAAGCCTTTGCTCTGGATGTTTCCCTGCCCTGAAACACATTCTCTGGTATTTCCACCCATCCTCTGACAGCCAGCTAGAGGAACGGGCCTCCCCTCCTTTCTCACTTTTGAACTCCCAGAGCTCTTTCTTTGGGTTTTTTGGTTTTGTTTTTTACGTGCCCCTCAGCCCAGCCAGCCTGGTGGGGGCAGGGTGGCAAGTCACATGTACCTGGGCCTTGGATGCTGGTCAGATCTGGGTTCAAATTCTCCCTGCGTCACTCACTAGCTGTGTGACCTTGAGCACATCATTTGACCTCTCCTTGAAGACCTTTTCTGACCTATAAAATGTGAACAAGGCATCACATGAGGCTTAAATGTGGTTATATGTAAAAAGTTCCTGGCACATGGTCTCTCATGCAGCCCTCACTACTGTTTCGTCATTGCTCAGATTATGAATTATGTCCCTCTCCTCCTCTATGAGCTCAGGCCAGCCAGGGACTACACCTGGATTTTTTCCCAGTCCCCCAGTGTCTGGCACATCGTAGGGGGCTTGTAAGGGCTATCCGCTTTCCTGGGCCGTGCAGATCCGTTCTCCCCATCCTGCTTCACCTGGCTGAGGCTGGGGGGAGGCCCCGGGGGCCCCACACCTGCTCCCTGAGGCTGACCCGGCAAGCTACTAGGTGCCAGCATCCAGCATCAATAAATTACCGGCAAGTTCAAGTGACGGGACAGATCCAGTGTCAGCTTCCTCTGTGTCATGCAGGAAGGCTCAGGCCCAGGGGATTCCCCTCCATGAGCCTCTCCCGCCAAGGGCGCCATCAGAAAAACAGAATTGCTCACAGGGCACCTACTGTGCGCCAGGCCCCATCTGGGCGCTTTGCACCGCATTTGATTGGCACCTCACAATGATTCTGCAAAGCAGGTGCTAGCTGCATTTTACACACGCGGAAACTGAGGCTTGAGGAAGGGAGGCGATTGGCAAAAGACACAATTAATAACAGAAAGAAAAGCCCCCTTCCTTTCTAATTCGACATAAATCTTGGATCTCATTTCAATTTTTAGTTACAATACATGCGCGCGCACACACACACTTGGGGTTTCGTCATTCATTTATTCAACAGCTATTTGTTGAACACCTACTATGTGCCAGGCCATTCCGGACTTGGAGATACTGCAGTCAAGGCAGAATCCCTGCCCTCTAGGAACATACATTCCAGTACTGAGATGAACAGAGACAAGGAAACAAATACATATACTAGAAGGTGGTGCTGAGTCTTGGAACGTGAATAAAGCAGGGCAGGAAGATAGAATCACTGGGGGACTATTTGGAAAAGGGCTGTCAAGGAGGGCTTCTCTGGGGAGGTGACATTTGAATGGAATTCCTTGTCTCTTTATGCTTTCGTTTCTGGAAAAGGGAGACACTGGACTCCAAAGGTTTTCAAACTCTGTGAGGTGGACAGAATGTTTTCCCACTGGGTTGTGTTTCCACAGGCACCATGCCATGGGCCATTGGAGATGTGGAGACACTTTTCTCCCTCCTCTTCTCTTTGCCCCGAGTGCTTCTGTCCAAGGAGCCCTCAGGCAGGGCTTCTCAGAGATGCTCACCCGAGCCCCCCTACCATATGTTCTCGGGGCACCTTTTTGTTTTCTAATTCTCAACCCATTTGTCACAATCTTTGGAAAGTCAGCTCTTCCCTGGGCTTCATGAGGGCTGGGGCCAGGTCCACCTCGTGCATCCCAGCACTGGGCGTGGCATCCGACACAGAGGGCACTCAAAACATAAATAAACATAAATATAACATAAACATAAATAAATGGCAGGCAGACATAGTCACGCTAGGAGCAAATACTTATCGAGGGCTTATTCTCACAATAGGCCTGTGAGTCAGGGGTAACTTTTATCCCCACTTTACCAGCGTTGCAAACCGAGGCTTACGGCAAGGAACCCACGTCAGGTCACTGAGCAGCAGAGCGTGCCGGGAGGAGACACTAAATGCTGCTAGACTGACTGGTTAAGAGGGAGGCAGTGTAGTATGGTGAAAAATGCCATCAACTTTGATCCGAGGTGTGCATTTTTAGGACCAGCCCATTTACTCTTTCATTCACTCACTTTTCAAAAATTTATTCAGTGATTGTTAAACCTCAGCTCCTGTGCTGGGCACTGGTAAGTACAGGAAACCAGGTAAATGTGAAATTGTGTGGTCAGAGCCGGGATGGGGAAAGCCCAGGGGTCGGAGGGTGAGGAACCGTGGCGGTCCCTGAGCCAAACTGAGGGGTCAGGAAGCCTTTCTGGGTGAGGTGGCCCTGGAACAGCAGGGGGGTGTGCCCAGGCAGACTACGGGGGGCCAGGGGGAAGCAAGGGACCACCTCACCTCTGAGTTGTAGGCATTCCCACCCCATCACCTTCCCCCCTCCACCCGCCGCACTCTCCCCTTCTCCCTCCCCCCACCCATTCCCAGGCCCAGAGTCAGAGCTCAGTGAAAAACAGGTGATCTGGCCAAATCAGGTAAAGGCTATGCCTGTGGCCCTGAGCCTCTTCCCCTCTGTGGGACTCAGTTTACCCATCTGTAAAAGGCAGAGTTTGTATTATATACTCTCTACAGACCCTTCATCGGTGGCCTCTTGTGATCCAGGATAGTACTGTCAGCATTAAAGAAAAACTCCAGGGGATCTACTGACCTATGATTAATGGGACAGCCTACTTTGTCCTTTTGGCAGGTGGCTGGAATGTGAAGAAAAGAGGAGCAGTTGTCCCCTAGGACCATGACCGTCCCCTTCCCTGAGATGGACATTGTGAGAAGCTTACCTCCCCCCCGCCCCCGCCGCCCCCAGCATGCTCTGGGGCAGGACCTCTGCTAAAGAATGCCACTGACATGAACAGGCTAGAAGTCCAGGGATCCGTTTCAGCAGAAGGGGCTTTGCTTTGGGCTCATTCTTCTGCTCGGCCACCTCTACTTTTTTACCGGTACTTTTTTGGGGCATGAGGCTGAGATGTGCCTCGTATAGAGTAAGCTGACACACGGGAGGAGAGGGCAAGGCCTCTGACCTCCAGGCACCTTGATCACAGACCGCTGGGCTGCCCTCCACTCCTCACTCCACCTCTGCTCCTCAGTCTCTCCCTTCTTTACAACTCACCAGTGGCTTTGCATCACATTTAGAATGCAATCCAGAGTCTAGGGTCTCCTGCCTCCTCATTCACTTCACTCTAGCCACCCTGGCCTTCTTTCAGCTTCTAGAAAATGCCAATATCTTTCCCACCTCAAGGCCTTTGCACATGCTATTCCCTCTGCCTGGAACGCTCTTCCCTCAGAACACAGCATAGATGGTTCCTTGTCATTTAACTCACTGTTCAAATACACCACCTCAGAAGGGCCTTCCCTGATCCCCTAAGGAAAGCCGTCCCTTGTGTCCATTTGTTATCACACTCCCTATTTCATTCAAGGCCCTTTCCTCAAGCTGTAATTATTTTTTTAAAGATTTTCTTCTTTAATTTTTTAAAAGGAATCTCTATTCCCAAAGTGGGGCTCAAACTCACAACCCGGAGATCAAGAGTTGAATGCTCTACTGACTGAGCCAGGCAGGTGCACCCCCCAAAGCTGTCATTATTGATGGCTGATCTGTTCAGTGGCCATCTTCCCCACCCATTAGTGTGCTCCACAAGGGCAAGGACCTTCAGAATCCCCTGGCTAGATCCCCAGCACCTGGTGCATAATGACTGCTCAAGAGATGTTTGTTGAATGAATGAAACACAAAAAGTATCAACAATCCCCATTTTCCTCCTTGAATACTTTGCAACCGTATGAAGGAGAAAATGGCATTTATTGGGCACCTGTTATATACCAGGCGCTCTCGTGTATATGATTACATCCACGACACCCATGCCATTAAATAGGTAATGAAGTTGATGAAGTTGGGGTTCGGTGAAGGGTGGACTGATGGGCTTATTCAGTTGGGAAGCAGCCACCTGGGACCCGTGGACATGAAGAATGCCCTGGAAAAGAGTGGTCAGGATCCCATCCCAAGTCTGTTTGACTCTACCCGAAGCCCGTGTTCTTTCCACTGTGTTACATCTTCTGCCACAATAGAACCCAGCCCAAGATTGGTAAGCAGGTTTCTAGGTTCTGAAAGGCGGGCAAAGACCCAGATGTCATGGACAGGTGGTCTGGCTTAGTGGTTACTCAACTGGGTCTTGGAACTGAAGAGAGAGACCTAGGCTCCAATGGGGGGCCCCACCACCTAGGCACCAAGGCACCCTTGCTGAGGGTGGTCATTCACAGCGCTAAGTGAGGGCACTTTTCCTCTCCGGAAGGAAGTCAGCTGTGAGGGTAAGTGTCCACGGGTATATTGGAAAAGTCAGGGCGTGGGGCTTCCAAGTCATGCAGAAGCATACCTCCGGGGCTGGGTGGCCTTTGGGTGGTGCCTTCCCCTCTCTGAGCCCCAGTAGTAATCTCCGAAAAATGGACACGCCAGCATGGAACCAAAAAGAGCTTTTGGGGAGATGAAGAAGAAAAATGACTGTGGAGTTGTTGGTGTATATAAAGTAACATGGAAATGTAAATTATCTAAAAATAAATCTTCTATGTGAAATGCAGTGCGAGGTTGGGACTTGGGAGACCTCTTCGGTTCTTTCAGCATTTATTGGCACCAACTGTGTACCTGGTACTGTGCTAGGGCCTGGGCATAAAAGGATGAGTCAGACATGGGTCCTGTGCTGGACTGGAGCTCCCTGGTCTACTGGGAGAAGTGGGGTAGGCACATACATTGCGGGGGGTTCCTCCCAGTGGGATGGCGGGGGGAGACTTCATGTGGGGTGTGGTAGCAGGAGACAGACAGCGCTGGGCTGCAACCTTCCCCTCCTCCCTGCATGACCTTGAACAGGTCAGGCTACCTCTCCAGGCCCTAGGCCTTCATCTGTAAAATGGGCCAATCCTCTCTGCCTCTGAGATGCCAGTACATGGCACACTGTAGGTTTCAGGGTGTGGGACCTTGGCTAGGGGTAGCCACTGGTTTCTATTAGAAGAAGAAAATGGCCCTGCACAGGTCACAGTCTGGGCCTCAGGTTTGAGTTGGTGACTTACAGGAGTGGCCTGGAAATACGGGGGTGGCCGCCAAGGAACACTAAGGAGAGAAAACAAGTAATTCCTCACAACCTGTTAGGAAAGGAGGGCAGAAATACTGGGGAATTGGCCTGGGCCTTTATTTGTGTTAGTGGTTTCATTAAGGGGGAGAGGGTCAGCTCTACCCCAAGGTCAGTCCTGCCCAGGGAGGAAGAGGATAGGGGACTACCTCAGTTTACTCAGCAAGAGCTTCTAGGTGCACGCATGAAAGCAGGGTGTCTTGGGAACGAATTTGTGGGTGTGCTGAGCGTGGCCTGAAGCCTTGGTGGAGCTGGCCTGAGTGAGGCCACGGGCCAATGTTGACGATTTTCCTGGGGCCTGGGGCTGTCCCAGAGCAGTGGGACTGCCAGAAGTAAGGCCGGCTAAACTTCGGGGGAATTCAGGGTGAGGGGAGAGGGAAGGAAGTTTGGGGGCCCCAAAGGGCGGCGGTTCGGGGTTCCCCAGGGGGAACACTGCTCTTCTGGCGCCGGGCTCGCACCGGAGAAATCAGGCCAGTTGCGGGAGGGAGGGAAGGGCGCCTGCCCGGTACCGCCCGCGCTGGACTAAAATCGGGCGGGGCCGCCCGGGGAGGCAGGGACGCGTGTGGCCAGGCGGGGTCTGCGCCCTACTCCCTGCGAGACCGCCGGGTCCGGGCGGAGCGCGGCCTGCGAGGCTCCCGGCCAGGCCCGGACAGAGGAACTCGGTCCCTGGGCTGGGCACTGCGCGCCTGCGGCTCCTGCCCTCTCCGCGGCTACGGGCGCGGCGGCCCCGGCGCCCCCAGGGGCCGGGCCGGGGCGGGGTCTGGGCCCCGCGGGCGGGCGCGGGAGGGAGGGGGGGGACGGCGGCGAAGGCTGCGACGCTCTAACAGGTGGGATCCCGCGGCGTGGTGGAGGCGGGCGCGGGAGGAGGAGGAGGAGGAAGAGCAGCGGCAGCGGGAGCCTGAGCAGGAGCAGGATGAGCCGCGCGAGCTGACAGCCGCCGCCGCCGCCCGCGCCCAGGCTCGGTCTCGCTCCCCGCGCCCGGAGCCGCTCCCCGCCTCCCGCCTCCCCCGGCCGCCCGCGGGGCGGCCCGCCCCCTCTGCACCTCCGGGCCCGGAGCTGCCTCCATCGCTCCCGCATCCCGGCCGGGGGGGAGGAGGAGGCGGAGCAGGAGGCGAGCCGGAGCCGCCGCCGCCAACGCCGCCGCTGCCGCCGCCCGAGCAGGACAGAGCGCGCCGCAGCCCCGCGCGTCCGGCCGCCGCCCGTGCCCATCAAGCAGCCGCGCCGGAGCCACACCGCGGGACAGCCCGGGCCGCGGCGCGCCCCGGCCCGGCCCGGCCCAGCCCAGCCCAGTCCCGGCACCGGGCGGCCCGGCGGCCGGCCCGCCCCCGAGGGCGCCGGGCGCGGCGGGAGGATGCCGAAGCCGACGCTGCTGCTGCGCGGGGGCTGGGAGCGCGAGCGCAGCCCCGGGGACTCGGAGCTGGGCCGCCAGTTCCGGGACTGGTGCCTGCGCACCTACGGCGACTCGGCCAAAACCAAGACGGTGACACGCAGCAAATACCAGCGGATCGCCGAGGTCCTGCAGGGCGGCGGCGGGACCGGCGCGGGCAGCGGCCCGGCGGCCGGCGAGAAAGGCAAGTTCCAGTTCTGGGTGCGCTCCAAGGGCTTCCGCCTGGGCAGCGGCCGGGAACCCAAGATGGGCCAAGTGGTGTATGTGCCGGTCAAGACGGGCTCGGTGAGTGCGCGCGCGGCGGCCGCGGGCCGGTCCCGCCGCGGGGCTTGGGGCGGGCGGGGGCGGGGTGTGGGGGTGTGGATGTGTGTCCGAACGTGTGTCCCTGAGGTTGTCCGTGGGTCTGGCCCGCCCGGGGCGCACGCGTCTCTGCTCACCCGCCTGCCCCGGCCCGCCCAGGCAGCGCTCCGGGTTCGGGGCGTCCCTGCCCCCCTCTGCGCCGCTGCCCGGGCCGTGGCCCTGCCGAGCGGGCTGTCCCGGGCTGCTCACCCCAGCATGTTCCGTCCTCCCGTCCCCTCCCCCCGCCAGCAGGCGGCTGCTCCGAAGCCCGAGCCTCCCCCCAACCCCCCGCCCGCCCCGGGGCTGCCTGTCCCGGGCGCCTCGCGCTCCCGCCCCCGGGCCGGCTGGGCGGTGTGTGTGTGTGTGTGTGTGTGTGTGTGTGTGTGTGTGTGTGTGTGTGTGGAGGGTGGTGCTGCGGGAGGGGGGGCAGGGGCAGCCACGGGACGGGGAGTCCACTCGGCTCCCCAGCGCCAGGGTGGGGGGGGGGGCCCTCCAGGGCACTGTCTCCCAGACCCCACCCGGGGCTGGCCCGGGGAGGGGCGGCCCGAGCCGCAGCCTGGCGCAGGAGCAGCCTCGCGCGGGTGGGTGGGGCGCCCCCTCCGCCCCCCGGGCCCCTAGCTCCCCCCCTCCCTGGGACGGGGGCGGCCTGACCTATCCATCCCCTCCCCTCCCCCGTCCCCGGGGCCGGCCGGGTCCGGGCGGGGTGGCGTGGGGGAGGGGGCGGGGAACCGCAGCCGCCGGGAGGGAGGAGGCGGGCGGCCGGGCGGGGGCGTCCCCTCCGGCCCGGGGCGCCCTGGAGAGGGCGTGCGGCGCGGGCCCCGCGGCTCCCCCGCCGGGACCTCATTGTTCTGCAACGGGTGGGGGCTGGGGGGGGGCGGCTGCTCCCGGGGCGCTGCTGAGCTTTGAACTTTCCGTCGTGGAGACCCTCCATTAGTGCGTTCAGCCCCCGGCCCGGCCCGGCCCGGCCGGCCTCCCTCCCTGCCCCCCTCGCTCCCTCCCCGGCCTCGCCCGGCCCGAGCGAGCGAGCGAGCGGGGCCGCCCCGCGCCGGCCTCCCTCCCTCCCTCGCTCCCCCGCTCCCCCCTCTGTGCTCCTCCCCCGTCCGGCCCGCCCGCCCCGCGCTCAGCCCCGTCCCCGGCCGGAGCGGGCTCTTCACACACAATTGATTCGGTCGTTACGAAAAGTGCACTTGTCCCCTCCCCCTCCCCCTCCGGCGGCCGCCCGGGCCCGGCCCGCGGGGTGAGGGGGCCGCGAGGGAGGGAGGCGGGAGCCGGGGAGCGGATCCGGAGGCGCCTCCCCCCCGCGCCCAGGGGACGGGGCTGCAGGCCGCGGGGAGTGGGGAGCCGTGAGCGCGGAGGGCGGGCGGCCCATCTGCGAGGAGCGCTGATAACCGCGCCGCTGCCGCTGCGGCCGCCAGCAGCCCATCTGCGCCGCTGCCGCCTCCGGCCGGACCCGAAGCATGGGGCCGGGCCGAGGGGTGCGCCGGGGCGGGATTCCCGGAGGGGGAGGCTGGAGCAGTGTCCCACCCTGCGCGAGTCAGGGACCCCCCCCAGCCCCAATCAGTGCTCTCCCCCAAACCCAGGGAGTCTGGATCATTGTCCCCTCCCCTGATGGAGGCAGGGACCCCCCCCCCCCCCCCAGCCCAAATCAGTGCCCACCTTCCCTTAAGGGGAGTATGGGTCAGTGCCTTTCCCCAGCGTAGGTCGGTCTTCCCCACCCTGCCTTCCTTACCCCCTTGGGTTCTCCCCCATCTTGGGCTAGTGCCCCCAATCTAAGTGTGGTTTTTCCAGGTCAGTGGCCCACCAGGTGGTTGACTGGATCTGTGCCCCCTACCCTGCGACAGTGCCCTCAGCCATCCAGGCCAGTTAGCACCTCCTACCCCATCCTGGTTATCCCTCCCCAGGGAGCTGAGAGTCTTGGCTCAATCTTCTTAGCGGGCAGCAGGGTCCCCCACTCTACCCACTCCTGAAGTTGGGAGGTAGGTGACCCTCAGAGTTGGCAGCTGGCTCACTGCTTCTCTGCGTGGGTTTACCTCTTCCCTAGGGAGTGGGCATCCTGGGGCAGTCTCCCTATCCTCTTAGCGATACTGCTGTCTAGGCAGAGCAGGGGTGATTTCGAACCAACACACACACACACACACACACACACACACACACACACCCACACACCCATGCAGGCCACACGCAGAAATTCAGTGCTAGGCCTGGGTTCCGGGTCCTCGAAGCCCAGCTAGTCTCTTCAGACCCTTCATGAGGCCCATGCTGACCTGCCTTGTCTGCCCCTGGCATCAGGGGCCTCATGAGGCTCCACCCTGACTCCCAGACCAATAATAAGCCTTCCCCAAGGGACCACCTGCCTGGGAGGCAGGGAAAGGGGACCCAAGTCTCCCTGCCCAGGCTGAGGGGGGGGCAGGGAGGGGGAACAACGAACACAGCAGAACAGACGTACCCTCCTCTGACAGCCTGCCCCTCCAGCTCCCTGTGCCTTCTTGCCTGGCCTGCTGGTCCCTAGAGAGCCTGTTAGTTACCTGCCACTCGCCCAGCCAACTGGAGCCAGCCGCAGGAGATGCCCCTGGTCCTGCCACCCCCCCCACCACCCCCCCCCTCCCCCCGTCTCCAAGCACCTTCCTGGAGCTCAGTTATTATTATTTTTATATTTCCATTTTTCTTTTCACTGATCTAAGAGGAACAAATCCTGCTGGGAATTCTGGGCCAGCCATGGCCTCTTCCTGGGAGAGGCTGAATGGGACCTTCTTTGAAAGGTGCAAAGGACATCCCCTACCTTCACTGGCCTACACACACACACACACACACACACACACACACACACACAAAGTTGCCATTGCCTCTGGTGGCAGTTGGGAGACATCCTGTAGTTTTGTCCTGGGTGGGTTTTTGTGAAGGTCATTGGGCCTTAAACCTTCGTCTGAGGCGTTTGTTCAGTGCCCACAGGCCTGGTATTGGGTATTGGGGCGGGTCAGACTCTGCCTGCTCCTGGGCGCCCAGCTGGTGGGGGAGGTGGGCATCTCGAAGGATGTGATAAAGAAGCCCGCGCACGGAGCCACCAAGGGAGGGCGGACAGGCAGACCGATTTCAGGCAAGAGGGGGTGTGGGAGTTGGGTCGTCCAGCAGCTGAACAAGGGCCCCCGGCGCGGTGTGCGGTCCCAAGGGTGGCCATGGTATGTCATCTCTCTTCCATGTTGTTCTCTGGCTGCCCCCTCCCTGGGCCCCCTTTCCTCCTCCCACAGCCATATGCGGTGCTATGGTCGGGCCCTTCCCTAGTCCCGGCCGGCCGGCCGCGGGTCGATGATCTGACACCACTTGTCCTGTCCCATCTGGCCCTGAGCTTTTCTGGGTGTGTGTGACAAAGGCTTAATCTGTCCGGACGGGCCCAGGGCGGAGAGGAGGGCGAGGGGAATTGCTCTGTGCCGGGGCCTCCTGCAGCTGGGGCCCGGGCGGGGGCGGGGCGGGGCGGGGGTCGAGCCAGAGCCTGGGCGCGGGGGAGAGGCAAGTTGGTCTTCAGTTTGCAGGTTGTCACAGGAAATAGAAGTGGAGGCGGAGGGCTGAGGGCTGAGGGGAGGAGGGCGGAGTCCTCCACCAGCGGCACGGGGCGCTCTTGGGGATAAGATCTTTTTATGACAAGAGCCAGCCGGGGCCTCCTGACTGGGCAGAGCCTGGTTAGGATTTATTATTTCTTGTGTTTGGCCTGCTCCAGACTCCGTGCGCTGCCACGCAGGGGAAGCAAACCCCTTGGACGCGAGACCCTCTAAATTCGTTCCAGCGTCGACCACAAAGTGAACCAGCCCCTTTCCTTTTCCCCTGGTCTCTTTGAGTGGGGCTGTCCCTGGGGCCTGCAAGGGCCACAGGTTATGACTGGGGCAGGGTCCCGGGCCATCTGTCAACTCCCAGGACCTCCTTGGAGATAGATGTTCTCAGCTCAACTCTACCATTTTCCGGATGGGAAGACTGAGGCCTCGAGAGAGGCGGTTTCCATTGGTAGGGGGCAGGACTGGAATGCAGATTTCTGTGCTCCGCAGCGGGCGTTGTGGGCCCATCACAGGCCATGAATCCCCCCATTAGAGCCCCATTCCCCCGAGGGGAAACGCCAGCTTGCCAAACCCCACTGTCAACATTAGGCTTTTGCGAGCCGGACCCCAGGTGTTCCGCTGGCCAAATTGACTAATGGTGGTCTTTTCCCAGTTTGCAGACAACGTTCATTTAGTGGAGAGCGTTTTCTCAGTCTTCGGTCTTTCTCCCCAGAGCTTTTGTGTAAACCTTTGGCACCTGCGGCCACTGGTCTGGGCGGGAAATGGCCTCTGACTTCGCACAGTGTAATATACGCCATGACCTTCGCTTGAATTCCTCGATGTTTCTTGCTTTTCTCCAAGTTATCACCACACTGACCATTTCTGAGTCACCTACTATGTGCCTGTCACTGTGCCGGGGTGCTGACACACACTAATTTGTCAGATTCCCAGGATGGCCCCTGGGGGTCAATGACGTTATTTTCGCTATCCTTCAGATAAGTGAACTGAGGCTCAGCAAGGTTCAGAACTTCCCTAGCGCCATGCTGCTGACAGGGGCAGGCCCTGAGCTTGGGGACTGCTTGCACACATCTCCATTCTTACCTCATCTGAGGGGTCTTGCAGCCTGATCCATTGGAAAGCACAGGTCCCTTCGTGACAAGCTTTCACTCCATTACACCTTAATCTGAATTATAGTTTATGAGAATCCCTCTGTTCAAGATGTCACAGGCTAGTGCTTGAGGCAGGACTGGCTCCACACGAGGTGTCAGGGGACTTTCCTGGGGCTCACTAGGACGGAGAAGGGGTGAGAAGAAGGGAGGAGGCCTGGGTCCTGGGGGACTTTTGAGGAGAAGGTTGACAATGGCATCTGGTGTGGGCCCTGTTCAGATTTCTCCTGAGTGTCAGAAGTGGGCAATTTTGTCAATTAAGCCTCGGTGATTTGGGCAAATGTGGTCTCAGGCACTCTGGGGGCTCATTTTGGAGCCTGGGTGATGCTGGAGGATCAGGCTCTGCCTTCCTGGGGTCTCCCCTCCAGGTCCTGGGTCACTCTCTGCTGGGCATGAGGACAGGATACCCCCTTCTTCCCTGGCTAAAACCTGGCATGGCCCCAAAGACTGCCTTCTTGTCCTGGGGTGTCTGAAAGTCAGGAGGCCCATCTGGGACTCTAAAAATGCTACTGGAAAGACTGGGGGGTGGGCAGCCTGTGTCTGGGGCTGCCCAGAGACGAAGGTCGAGAGCTTGACTCAGCCCCAGGCCAACTTGGGCTTCTCCAAGCCAGCTCTCCACTTAGAGATTGTGGGATTGATTGAGTGTTGTGCACAGGTGCGTGTGTGCTCATGGGGTAGAGCATGTGTGTGCATGAGGAGGCTGTGTGTGTGTGTGTGTGTGTGTGTGTGTGTGTGGCAGTGTGACTGTGTGGGTGTGAGTGTGTTTGTCCATGTGCAGGCTGGGCATGCTCGTGTGCCCGGGGCAGTGTGTGTGTGTGTGTGTGTGTGTGTGTGTGTGTGTGTACAGGTGGAGGGGAGACTGCGTGCTTGTGAGTGTGTGTGACCGTGGGCGTCTGTGTTGGCAGATGTGCAAGCACCTGGGGTGTGGGCATTGGCAGAGCACGAGCGTGAGTGTGTGCGTGCACACATGTTCAAGCTCCTGTGGAAGAAACCCCATCAGTCTGGCAGTGCAGTGCTGACAGGGGTGTCCTTCATCATAACAGAATCGGCCCAAGCTGCCGTCCTGGCCCCCGCTGCCCCCGGAGTCTCAGCAGCTGCGGAAGTGAAGTGTGAGGGAGGCAGTGGACAGGAGAAATGATGCCTTGTCCCTGTCCCCATGACAGTGGCCAAGGCACCTCCCTGTTTCCAGCCTTCCTCAAGCACCGTGGAGGGTGGGTATGCCCTTCTGGGAGAGAGGGCTTAGCCTACTAGAACAAGGACTCCTGAGTCCACTTTCTGCCCCTACCCCACCCTGACATACACGGGAGGGGAAGGGCCTGGGGTTTCAAGACCCAGGCCCCTGGATTCAGATACCAGCTCTGCCCTTTCACCAATTTGACCTTAGTTTTCTCATCTGCAAAATGGAGCTGGTAATTCTGTCTCCCTCATAGCACTGGTATGAAGATTAATGCATGAATCAATGCAGAACCTGAAGAATGTGCATATCTTAGGAAATGTTAGGTGCTCTGTGATCTCACTGAGCCTCAGTTTCCTCATCCAGAAAATGGGGATGGTGATGAAAGACGTCATGGATATTAGATGGAACAGTGGAGATAAAGCAGCCAGCCAAATCCCTGTCACATAGTTGGTGGGCAGTAACTGTTAGTTCCCTGGAGATTGTATCTGAGTCATTTCTATGTCTCCAGTGCCGTTCGGGGTTGGTTAGTGTATTGAATTGCACAGAACACCGGAAGAGCCTTGATGAGGGGCATAGGCGTGGCACGAACCCCCAGGCCTGGGGACTTAAAAGCTCAGGGTCTCTCTGCTCTGGTCGGCGCCTGCCCTGCTCTGAGCCTCCGTTTCCCTGCTTATTACACAGGGACTGCTCTTTTGGTCCCTCCTGCCCCTGAGTCCCTTCCTGGTGCTGGGTGCTGGGTGCTGGGTCCCAGAGGTCAAGGAGAGGGGTGTAGAGGGGTGAGGGTGGGGACTCTACCAAGGCCTATAGGCATCTCCCGGGTAGAAAGGTAGTAGGATGGGCATTCTGGAGGCCTTCTCCTTTCCACCCCCCATCCCCACCCCTGCTCCCGTCCTGTTCGACTTGGGTCGGCTCTGGGATCTTAGAACACAGTGAGGCTGCTTGGGCAGGGGTCTGAGCACATCTCCTGGGTTTTCTAGCCCCTGCCATGTGCCAGATACTTTATTTCACTTAATTGTCCCTAGATTCTGTGAAGTGGGTGAGAACCTGACATCAGGGAGGTCAGGGAACGTTCCGAGTCCCTCTGTGAGGAAGTGGCAGGGCTTGGGTTCCATGGCTATCCGACCCTAAAAGCTACAGGGCGTGGAGGCAGGGGTCCACAGGGGCCGTAGCTCTCCCCCTCTCTGCACCCCAGGCTCATGGTGCCCCCTCGTCTGATGGCAAGCCACAAAAGCTTCTCAGAGCTCGAGGCATCCCCCCACCTGCCCAGACCCAGCCTAGTGGGAGACAGATGGCACCCCTCCCCTCCCCGCTGGCTTCCCCACCCCCTCACCTCAACTGTTGCTCCAGACCCGACCCTTCTCCCCACGAAGTCATCTACTCCCTCAGCATCCAGTCCTCTCACCAGCCTGGGAAGGGGGGAAACTAAGGCCGAGAGTGAACAGAACGAGATCAAGGTCCCAGAAAGTGCCAGAGCTGGGGGTGAACAGGCAGGCCCCCAAACCTGGCTGGTCGCACATTCATTCACTCACCCTTCACTTGCTCTCTTGCTGTCCCCGTCTGGGCAGCCCCATCCTGCCCCTGCTCCCACACTCCACTGAGGACTCCTCTCTTCCTGCTCCTCCTTCCCCATCCAACTCATTTGCAAATTCTGTTGGTTTCACCTTGCAAATACATCTCAGGTTTTACCTTCTCACCACCTCCACTCCCTCCAGCCTCCCCACTGCATCCACTCTGACCCCCCCCCCCCCACACACCCCGTAGCCCCTCTGGCTCACGCAGCCAGAGAAAACTTTGCAGAAAGGAAATCAGATTCTCACCTGCCTCTGCTCAGAACCCTCCAAGACAACCGTCTCACTCAAAGCGAGAGCCAGAGTCTCTCCTGAAGCCTCCAAGGCCCTGTATGATCTGCCCCAGCTGCCTGCTGCCCTCACCTCACTCCACTCTCCCCTTGCCCATTGGGTCTCAGCCACAGCGACCTCTTTGCTCTTCCAAACACTACCAAACACAATCCTGCCCCAGGGCCCTTGCACTGGCTGTCTCCCCCCAGCCTGGAATACTCTTCTCCCATATCTCTACGTGGCTGGTTCCTCTCCTCTTTTGGGTCTCTGCTCAAATGCCACCTCCTCAGAGAGGCCCTCCCCAATCACCTAGTCAGAATTATTTTACCATTTTAGGTCCCTTGGACCCTTTTCTCACCCCTTTCTTTTTTTTCTTTTTTTTAAGTTTATATTTATTTTGAGAGAGAGAGAGAGAGAGAGAGAAAATGAGTGTGGGGGAGGGGCAGAGAGAGGGAGAGAGAGAATCTCAAGCAGGATCTGCCTTGTCTGCGCAGAGCCCCATGTGGGGTTCGAACTCACAAACCCCTGAGATCACGACCTGAGTCAAAGTCGGACGCGTAACCAGCTGAGCCACCCAGGCTGCCCTCTCACCCCCCTTTCTATTTAATCTTTTTCTATAGCTCTTATCCCCCCTGCCCCCGACATTAGGTATGTTTTTTAGTTTATAGGTTTAGTACCTGTCTCCCCACAAGGCTGTGAGCTCTGCCAGGGCAGACCAGCCTGTTTGGTTCGCTGCTGTGTCCACAGGACATAGAATAGCCCCTGCCCAAAGGGACTGCCCGCTGTGGGGGGCAGCAGAGCATGGCTTCTGCGCTCAGAGGGCCTCGGGAGCCCCAAGGCCCAGACCGTCCCTCCTGCCCGAGAGAGTCCAGGGAGTCCTCAGGAAGACGACATTTGAGCTGGACCTGGAGGGCCCGAACACATTTTTCAGCAAGAGCAGAACACGGAGGAGCTCATTCCAGGGGGTGGGAATGCGAGCAAGAGCTCGGAGGTGGGGCAGGTTTTCACAGGTTAGCGCAGGCCGTGGACGGAGGCGACTGGGGCCACGTTCCTGGAGCAGCGTGCTCCGCAGAACATTGCACATGGGGTGGGGGTGGGCAAATGGTCAGATCAGCTCGAGAACCGCTGTGGGGTCCTGAGGGGATGAGCTGGTGAAATCACTTGGAGCCAGATGGGAGAGAAGGATCTGGAAAGCCACTCAGAGGAGCTGGGGTATCCTTATCTCCTTGTGTCATCGTGACGGAAAGCCAGGAGTCCACAGGAGGGTTTTTTAGCGGAGGGAGATAAAGTCAGATTTGGGTTCTAGAAGGAACCCTTGGAATGCCGGGCAGGAGGGAGACATATTCCATGTCGGGGAAACAGGAGGTGAAGGAGTTGTGAGGTGCAGAGAGGGAAGGCCAGCCTGGGACGAAGAAGAGGGGTTGCCTCCCCCGTAGGACAAGACGTGGAGTGACTGGGACCGAGTGACAGGGAAGGTGGGGAGCAAGGGTTGTTCGAAGGTCAGGGTTGACCCAGTTTTCTTCGGTGGAAGCAGGGGAGGTTAAGACACCAGGAATGTGGACAGATGTACAGATCTGGGGTGAAGGCTCAGGGGCCAGTGGGTGGAGTCCGGGAGCTGTCCTTAAGGCCAGCAGCATGTGGCAGTGGGGGGCTGTGGGGAGCTGGTGACTCAGGGCTCCGGGGGGCCAGCTCGGGAGTCATTGTGTCCACGGGGCCCCCTTCCCAGCTTGGAACCTCCCGCGCCCCGGCTGGGACCCGACTGCAGGCTCCTGGGAGGCCTATGCTTGGGTGGATGACTCATCGTTTTCTCGGCATCCCCGGGCTGAGAAAATGTTCAAGGAGACATGGGGCCCTTCCTTTGGCAGGCCAGGCCCTGACTGGATGCTGGCGGGTGGAGAAAAGCGCACTGGGGCCTCATCTCCAAGCGTCCTGAGGGCGTGTCTCCAAGAGCCCCTGGCTTCCACAGTCTTGCACGGTCCTCAGCCACCCTGGGAGGCGGTTATGACCCCATTCTACAGGTTAGCAATCCCAGGCAGAGCCTGTGCGGGCGAGTGGCTAAGTAACCTCTTGGTGCTGCAGTTCTCCACCTGAAAAATGGGTCTGATGATTGCCCCTCCCTCCAACAGGTTTATTGGGAAAACCCAGGGAGGGAATCATGTGAAATGCTTAAATAGCGGCCTTGTCATTTTCCTAGGGACAGGGAGAGGCGTCTGCCCAGGCGATAGGGGCTGTCTACGGATAGAGTGAAAATAGGGAAGACCAGAGAGTAACATGGCCAACGATAGACCTGAGTTTGGATCCCAGCTCCGTCGCCAGCTTCTGGTTCTGGGCAAACGGCTTGCCTGCTCCGATCTCTTGCCCCCCTTGTGTAGAAGTGGCTGATAACCCACATCCTGTGGAGTAGCTGGGAAGATGTCCTAAAGCCTAGCCTGGCAGGCAGGCCACAGAGCAAGGCCTGCCGCTCCAACTCCAGGGCCCTTGGAAGACCCCTCTTCCCAGTGCAAAGACCCCCAAACCACATAGCACGGGTGGTTAAGAAGCACTTTGTGGGGCAGTAGGAAATGCCAGGCCAAGGGGAAGAGAGACGAGAGCTCTCGCACCTCAGAGGGTTCCTTCTGGGAAGGCCCATGGACGGGGGGGCCTCTCTGGGAGCTCTGGAGCTGGGACAGGAGTGGGCTGGGGCAGAGGGTTTTATGTTGAATGTAAGGCCCCTGCAAGTCACAGGAGGAGTGGGGCATGTGGAGGCAGGGGCTGAGTCCAGGCTCCGCCATTCACCGCTGTGCAGCCTTGGGCGAGTCACTTCCCCTCTCTGAGCCTAAGTTTCCTCATCTGCAGGATGGGGTGATGACAGCTGTGGCTTCACTTATATCTCCCTTCTAAACTCTGTTGTCTGATACAGAAGCAACTATCCCGGGGTGTGGACATAGTGGAGCCCTCGATGAAAGGGAGCTATAATTAGGATTCTGGTTGTGATGGAATCAATAACCCCAGAGCCTGTGATGAGACTCGGTGAAGCGGTGCTGCTGAGTGGGGCTTTGGAGCACAGACTGGCCCCAGGTTTGAACTGAGCTCTGCGACTCACCAGCTGGGCGGCCTTGAAACAAGTCCCTTTCCCTCTTGGAGCCTTAATTTCCTCCTCTGTAAAATGGGCCCAGTGGTATGACTGCTCTCACGGGGTTGCCACGGGGAGGTGCAGAGAGACTCCATGTCAGGTGCTCAGCACAGGAAACAGGAGCTTTTGTCTCTTATACCTGCAGTGTGGCTGGGGCCAGTTGCACCTGGGACACGGGGTCTGGGGCAGGGCCGGGAGAAGCTAGAGCGGAGAGGTACGGGAGAGGCAGTGGGCTTCACCGGGTCCAGGCTGCCCACTTTGGGGCTGAGAGCGAGCATGCTCCCTGGGCCAGAGAGCCCTGGGTTCGAATCCTGCCTTACCAACCAGCTGTGCAGCCTCAGACACACCCCGCCCTCCTCTCTGAGCCTCTGTTTCCACGTCTATAAAATGGGGATACTAATATCGACCACCTCTCAGAGCTGTGAGGATAGTTTGAAATACACGAAGGACGCAGGCAACGTCTGCCGCTGAGCAAAAACAATGACAGTCGTGACACAGCTAGTATTTGTGGCCCGCTTACGAAGAGCCAGGCACTCTGTTAAGCACCGTCTGCACATGACTCCATGGGTTTGTCCAAACGTGGCTCCCTTTGTGATCCTCCTCTTGCTGATGAGGACGTTGAGGCTCAGAGAGGTTGAGTAACGGGCCCGAGGCCACACAGCTGATAAGAGGCAGAGCAGGGACTTGAGCTGGTGAGGTTGTTGTGTCCTCAGCTCCCCATATCACTCAGCCTCTTGACAACAAGTCTCAGATCCTGGGGTCCCTGTGGTATTCCACAGGCTTGCCCAGCACCCCTTCCCGGGACGGAGAGGCGGCCGTGAGTCTGTCTGGCAGAGTGTACTGACCCTGGGACGCCCTGTTTAGGTGCAAACAGGATCTACTGGTAGGGTTGACTCTCAGGGTCACCGAGGGATTATTTGGTTCAGGGAGAGCCAGGTTATGGCATGGGGCCACGTAGCAAGCGGGTCGGCCGGCATGCTGCACTGCAGCTGACCCAGGGGGAGCCTTGTGCCCACCAGCACGAGGCAAGGCAGAGCTCAATGCCAGCGCCACAGGCAGCCACCAGCAGCCCCGGGAGGAGGTGGATGGCCAGTGCCTAATCTGGGTGGCACGGAGGGGGGTCAATGGAGACTAGGGAGGAGCTAAGGAGGGCTCTTACGAGGAGGTGAGTCAAGAAATGGGAGATGTCCTCCCGGGACAGGGGAAAGCGTGCTGTGGGCAAAGGGGTGCAAGAGAGGTATGTTTTCGAGGTAATGTGCATACGTGACTTAAAGCAACAACCACAAAACAGCAGCCACCAAGGGGGTACAAAGTGCCCAGCCCACCCCATCGCACGCCACCTAGTTCCCTGCCCAGAGGGATCCAGTCCCTTAAGTGTTCTCCCCGGTATACTTGGCTCTGAGCTGGGCTGCCTGGGTTTGAATCCTGAATCCACTATGCACTTGCTGTGTGACTTGGGCAACTTACTCAATCTCTCTGTGCCTGAGTTTCTACACCTAAAATGGAGGTAATATGAGGGCCTGCTTCTCTGGACTGTTGTGAGGCTCAGGGCTCTTCGAGCCTAGCTGAGGTGGGCCCGTGGCTGAGGGCTCCATGAGTGCCGACCGTCCCTACTGCTGCTGCCGCCGTGGCTGGGATCACTGTGGCGTGTCCATAGCTGTGCACGCCATGCGTGTGGTTTTTTTTTTTTTTTTTTTTTCAACGTTTATTTATTTTTGGGACAGAGAGAGACAGAGCATGAACAGGGGAGGGGCAGAGAGAGAGGGAGACACAGAATCGGAAACAGGCTCCAAGCTCTGAGCCACCAGCCCAGAGCCTGACGAGGGGCTCGAACTCACGGACCGCGAGTTCGTGACCTGGCTGAAGTCGGACGCTTAACCGACTGCGCCACCCAGGCGCCCCCATGCGTGTGGTTTTAACGCCCCGCTTCCCTTGCAGGTCCTGAAGCTCGGTTTTCATGGCTTCTGCCCTTTTAGGCAAGAGGCAGAGGTGAGAGGCTAGCCCAATGGCCCTGGGTCTTCAAAAAGGCCTCTGATGCGGAGGGGTTTCTGACATTGACTGGGCCCCAGGAACTAGCCACTTGCCTCATCCAGGGCTGGGGGCCTGGGGACCTGATCCCCCGTTCCTGTGCTGGGGACATGAAGTGGCGGTGGGGATGGGAAGGATGAGGTAGGCTGTGGAGAGAGCCCTTGTCCAGGCTCAGAAGATGGTGATCCTGCCTCCCTCCTCTGCCACTGCTCAGCCCTACCGTTGCTGAAAAAGTTCCCGGCTCCTTATCAGGATGGCAGTTCAGCCTGTGGTGGGGATCCAAGGCAACCCTTCAGATGTGACAGGGCCTTGAGGCTGTTCGTGGGGCCCCTGCCCTCAGGGGATTTACAATTGAGCTGATGGTGTCATTTATAAGATCCCCAGGTAGGAGGTATTAACATGTAGCTGAGGATAACCCAGTCCTGGGTTCAAATCCTAGCTGTGCTGTTTACTAGCTGAGTGACCTTGGGGGAATTGATTAACCTCCCTGGGCCTCGGTTTCTTCCTCTGTAAAACGGACATAACAATAGAACCTGCTGTGTTGGATGCAGCGTAAGAGGCTGAGCTGGGGGGTCGGGGCTGGCTCGCAGCAAAGCTCTGAGATCAGCGGCGGTTACGATTATTTTAAGGAACTCAGCCTAATACAAGAAACCACTGGCAAACAGTACGGGGCTGCAGGCAATCCATTCACTCACCGATTCATTCATTCAAAAATTTACTAAGCACCTACTACGTGTTGGGAGTGGTGAACGGGACAGACATGATCCTTGACCTCCCAGAGCTGGGAGTCCCAGGTACCCACATGGGCTGGTGGCCGGGGGCAGCCTAGGGCCTGATGTGCCATCCAGCTGGTTGGCTCAGGCAACCCCTGGCCCTGTTGTACCAGGCTTGCTGAGCTTAAGGGGGCTGCTTCTGCCTGGTGGCCCCAAGCTAGCCCTGCCATCCTCATGTCTGGCTCCTCTGGGTCCCCCTTTCCCAGGGAGGTAACCTCTGGGGGTTGTGGGGAGCGCAGGGCCATATCTACCCCCCACCCCAGTTCTTGTCACCCCGTCCCCAGCACTAGCTCATTGTCCTTCCTCCTATTTCCTCCCTCTTCACACAATAGCTAAATGGCTGTGTTAAAAAGGCAAACTTGACCATGTTCCTTCTCTGCTAAGACCTTCTTGTGGGTCCCCATCAGCCTCTGAGCAAAGGACACCAGGACCCACCAGGCCCAGCTGTGGCCCCTCTCTCTACCTGTGGGCTCCTGCTCACTACCTTTAGCCACACTGTCCCCCAGGCTGCTCCCCCAGCCCTCACTGGGCCCTGCTACATTGTCACCTCTGCAGTGAGGCCCTCCCTGACTGCCTTTCCAAAATGCCTTTTGTCCCCATGTTCTCTGCCCCTTCCTCTAACTTTGGAGCCTTTATTAACCTCTGACCAGTGCCATCTTTGTGTGTGAGTTCCTCTTGGGCTTTGTGAGGACCGGGATATCGGCTATCTTGCTCACTGCTGTGTTTTTAGCACCTGGTGCCTAGTCAGCACTCAGTAAATATTTGTTAAACAAATGTCTCAAACCTTTTCATTCTCCATTTTGTGCCTCAGTTGCCTCCTCTGCAGAACGAAAGGACCAGGGCTGTTGCGGGGCTGACATGAGGGCTGGTGCAATGGTCAGGGTCCCGTCTAGGGCCGTCTGACCTGCCTGACAAGCAGGCTCCTCCAGTCTTAGGGCTGAGGGAGGCAGAGGAGGCTGGCAGGGTCAGCAGGCGGTCACAGAGACATTTGGACTCGCTCCTGGCCATGTTGAGAAGCCCAGGTGGAACAGAGACACAGCTGTGGGAAGAGGGGGAGAGATGCTGTTTTGATGGGAGGTCTGGGGCTGGGGCGATGTAGCTTGGTGGCCGGTCCCTTAATGGGACCCCAGAAGGCCAGATCTCAGGCAGCGGGAACTATTGGACATTGCAGAACAGGGGACCATGGGGAGGGAGGCATTTAGGGAGCCGAGTCTGGTCTGGTGTGTGCAGAGCAGAGACTGAAGTCTCAGGCCCAGGATGGGTCTGGGTTCTAGGGCACAATGGCCTAAACAGGAGCAGAAGCTACGGACACAAGGGGGCAGGTGGGGGTGGGGGTGGGCTGGAGAGGGGCTACAGGAATGGGTCTGTCTCCTCCTCCTCGTGTCAGCTGCTTTGTCCTCCATAAAAGCCAATTCATCATTCATTCATCCATTCACTCATGAGTTTGCTCAACAACTTGGAGAGAGCCTCCTGGGGTACAGTGGTGAGCCCCACAGATGTGTGTCCTGCCCTGGTAGGGCTCAGGATGCATCGCAGGGGACAGGCGGTTGTGGTGACGGTGATATGATGATGATGGTGGTGATGGTGGTGATGGCAGGGGTAGTGGTAATGAGGGTGAGATGGGGATAGTGTGGTTGGAGGTGTGTCAGCACACATTTATGGAGTGCCCGCTAGGTGCCGGCCTGCACTAAGTGCTTCCTGTGTGTTTGCACACTGGGCTCCTGAAACAGCCCTGCGAGGCAGAGATCTTACGCAACTTGCCCGAGGCCTGCTGTGAGCAAAGGGCGGCACCCGGATGTAAGCCCAGGCAGGCTGACTGACCAGCAGCTGCTCCCAGCTATGGCTACCTGCCACTTCCAGCAGGCAGCTCCCTCCCTTAGCCACAGGCGGGTCCCTTCCTCGCCTCCTGGACCCAGCACCCAGCACGGGGCCCACACGGGGGAAGGTACATGAGCCTGACTTGCCTGAGCAGGGCTTGAAGTCTGGCTTTGCTCCAGCAACCTTGAGCGAGTGGTGCCCTCCCTCCTCTGCCCCCAGCACCCTGTATGTGAAAGGGGAGAACTGTCTCCCATGGAGGCCACTGGAAAGGCAAGGAACCACCAGCCTCACTGTAGCAGTTGATGTTTTCAGGGGGACCCCGTTCCCTAAATCAGGAGTCAAGAAGGCAGCGAAGGTTCTATTCTGAATCCTGCCTCTGGGATCTGAGATGTGGAGGGTGCAGGCAGGGAGCCGGGGTCTCTTGGATAGACACATTGTACGTACCGCCCCCCTCCCCTTGCTGCTTCCCCTACACAGGCCCCTCTGTGCTCCCTGTGTGGCCTGGGGCCCAATGCTGTCCCTCTCAGAGCCTCAGTTTTCTTCAGTTGTTCAAATACCTATGCAACGACTGCTGTGCCAGGCGGTGTGCCATGCTCTGGAGATGCAAATGAAAATCTCTGCCCTCAGAGAGCTGACAGCCTAGTGGGGGCTGACACCACATGATAAACGAGGAAAGCTCCCCAGCTTGTCAGATGCAGCTAAGCGCTGTAGAGAAAAACCAAGCGGAGTTAGGAGGATCAGAGGTGCTGGGGAGGGAGGTATTAGAATTCTAATCAGGGTGTCAGAGAGAGCCTCACTGAGTAGGTGACATTCTGAGCAAAGCCCTGAAGGAGGTGCGGGAGCAAGTTATGCAGGTATCTGGGGGAAAAACATTCCAGGTAGAGGGAACAGTAAGTGCAAAGGCCCTGAGGCAGGAGTATGTCAAGTGGGTTTGAGGAAAGGCCAGGAGGCCATTGTCCCCAGCTCCCCCCACTCCTTGTATTTGGGAGTCAAAAGACCACAGTTTATCCCTCAGGACCTTAGTCCCCAGAACAGAATTATTTCTGAGCTCTCATAGCCTGTCCCAGTGAGAGCTAGTGAGAGGGGCCTTGATACCCATTTGTTCAACCTGTAGGGTGGATTTTAAGACCCATGGGTCCTTGGAAAAGAGAACACCGTTGTCTTAACTCCTCACTCCGTGTGGCTGACTCTCAGATGGCCCTGAGCTTGAATCCTGGGCCCACCCCTTTCTGGCTATGTGACCTCAGGAAAATCATCTTCGGAGTGTCCCCGTCATCTACAGAATGGTGATATGATGCTTGTATAACAGGGCTGATGGGATGGGAGACGGGAGACATCCCAGAAAGCATGTGTGGAACTGCCCAGCTGTGTGCCTGCCTGTGGGAGGAGCTCAGTAAATGTTTAAAACCAGAACTTAACATGTGTATGACTTTGAACTATGTTCACCATTGTTGGAATCTGTCCTGTCACTTGAGTCTTCTAAGAACTCCATGAGGAAGAGGGGGCAGAAGGAATAGTCCCAACTTAGAAAGGGGTAAACTGAGGCCTAGAAGGGGCGATCCCAGGGCCACAGTGAGGCAGGGCCGATAGAAGGCTAAAATGTGGGTCTCCTGGCTCAGGGAACCCTGGGGATCCAGGGGAGTGGAGATTGTCCAGAGCCCGTGCCTGACCCCACGAGCATGATGAGCGTGCGTGTACACGTGCTTACCTATCACTGGCACCACGAAATAATAGCGACTTTCAGATTTGTGGTCCCCGAGCAGGTTTTGTAAGGCATGGCTTGGTGGGTCAGGAGGTCTGTTGTAAGGGTGTCGAAAGGCCCGGAGCGTGGGGAAGCTCAGGCCGCAGGCAGGCGGAGTCTGGGGTCCCCAAGAAGAGGAAGAGGTCTGAGCTCATGTGATTGTCCACTCGGCCTGTTTGTCCATCCGGTGTCTGGCCTTGCTGGGCAGGGAGGGCTGGGTCCCCAGACTGGTCTCCCAGCAGCCTGGCCAGTGCCTTATCTCATCCAGATCAGCGCCTGAGCCTCAGGACAGCTCTGGGGGGTGGGGGGTGGAGCATCATGAATGAGGAAGCTGAGCTGCGGGGAGTGCAAGCCGGGCTGGCATGGGGGAGCCCTGGTTTGGAGTGGCTCCCGACCTAGCCCGAGCCCAGGCCGTTCCTCCCAGGGAGCTTGCCATGGCTCAGCCAGGTACCAGCAGGTGGGCTCTGTGCAGGGGCCCCTTCGTCCCTTGGCCCACCTTCCTGGCCGCGAGTGAGCCGCCTAGCCCTTGACAGGGGACTCTGCCCACCAGTTTCTGCTCCTCCGTTGCTGCAGCCCCAACCCTCATCTCACGGGCCCCGGGTTCTGGCGCCACCCTGCACCAGCCCGCTGTGGGCACTAGACCGACCGTGTGACCCTCTGAAGGAGAGGTCAGGGAGCCCCTCTGTATTCAGCACCTTTAAGGCCCCCGTGCCTTTCCTCAGTGCCCACACAACTGGGGGGTTTCTAGGCCCATTTTCTAGACAAAGAAACTGAGGCGCGATGAGGCAAGGTTATGTCCTGAAGCACACAGGCCGTGAGAGCAGAGCGGGGACTCCAGAGCCTGTACTTCTTCTGTAACGTAGACTCCAGCCCTCCGTTTCTTCAGCTGCAAGATGGGAGAGGGGAACTGGACAGTCCCCATTGAGGGCACAGCGGAGGGCGCCTCCTGCCTCCCTCACCTCTTAGCGGGGTGGCCTTGGGCAGTCACTACCACTCCCAGGGCATCAGTTTTCTCACCTGGAAACGGAGCCGAGAGGAGTACCACCCCCAGGCTGTTGTGAGATTCATGGGCAGCAGTACAGAGTGCCCAGAAAATGGAAGAACACTTACAGGGGTCGTTTGTTTTGAAATCGCTGAGCTCCCTGTCTACCCCTTCCCCGCAGGGCTCGACAGGAGGCCAGGGGCCGTTACACTCTTTGGCTCTTCCTGGGGCTTGGTCCAGTGACCCAGCCTGGCTGGGGGCTGTGTGGATGTGTCCTGCGGACAGACACGTCCCGGGAGTCTGTCCCGGTGGGTAGTGGGTGAGGTGGAGGATGTGGGACCCGCTCAGGCTGCGCTGGGCGGCCAAGGGCGCCTTTGTCCCCTTTGTCTCCTCTCGTGCAAATTAGCAATTACCTTTCCTGCTCCTGCAAGCTCGGCCTTCCCTGGGAGAATTATCCAAAGCAGCCACTGAGCAAGCAGAAGCCGCCTGGCTAATTAGCGGGTGGCCACGAGGGACAGGCTCAGGGCCTGGTGGCCAGAATTGGGGCTACAGCTGCCTACAGCTGGTGCCGGCTCAGCTGGGAGACCCAGCAATGTCCTGGGCTCTGGGACGTCACGGCCTTTTCAGCCATGAGGTTCAGATCCCGGCCCTGTGACTTTTTAGCTGTGTGACCTCGGCTAAGTTGCTTTGCCTCTCTGGGCGGCAGTTTCCTCACCTTTAACTGTAGGACTGTGTGGGTTTGGAGACCGGCACCTGAACGGTGTCGTTATCAGCAGGCAGTATTATTACCGTTATTGTTGTCACCACTGCCACGGCCTTGGGTCTGTGCTGGCTCAGGTGAGAGAACACAAGGAATGTAAGCCCAGTGACACCCCCCTGGGGACCCTGTAGGGCCACCCTAGCTTCATAGGCAGCAGGAGAAGCCCAGCTAGGCCTCGGGCCCTCAGGCGATCGAGAGGCTTAGTCTCCCTGAGCCTGAACTTCATTTCGCTCCTCTAAGTGATGCAATGAAATAATTGAGATACTGTGTGGTCACGTGCCTAGTGCAGGGCCTGTAGGTGCTGATACATGTGGAGCTTCTTCCCCCCCTCTCCTCTTCCCCCTCTTCTCCCTCCCTCCCCCTGCCTCCTGTCTTAGCTCCCTTTGCCTCAGGAGCACACAGAAGGGAGGCAGGAAAAGCAGATGGAAGGACTGCCTGTGGTTTGGGTGGTCAGGAAAAGGCTCCAGAGGAGGGAGGGTCTGAAGTGGACTTGGAGGGACAGGAGGCTGCTGGGCAGCACGGGGAGGGCAGTGTGGCAGGCTGTGCCTGTGTGGCGGGGCTGTATGTATGAGGCGGGGCCTAGCGCAGGAGGACAGCACAAATGAGCGGTCTGCTCAGGGGCCGAGACTATGAGGCGGACGGCCCAGGACAGAGGCTGCCACCAGGTAGCTGTGGCCGGTTGAGGTGGGGCAGAGACTCGGGAGGTGGCCTCTGCCCGCTAGGACTCGGATGTCAGGCCAGGTGCGTTCTCCCCCCTGGCCTGGAGTCCAGAGAGGACATCTTTCAGGGCTGTGGGTAGAGGTTCATAGAGGGTCTCCCAGCACAGGACAAGGGGCCCCTGGCTTGGTCTGAAGAATGCCATGTTGGGAAGGCTTTCGGGAATAGTGAATCCTAGAGCCAAGGCTCAACTCATCTTGGAGCTAAGCAGAGGGTGGGTGTCCTGGGCAGAGGAGCTAGACTTGCAGAGGCGCGAAGCACTGCTCAAAGCTGCAGTGAACAGGGCCACTTCGCTGAGGCCTCTGATGCCCAGCAAATACGCCTGGCTTCCATCCGGGCCATGGAGGGCCAAGGAAGGTTTGGGGCAGGAGGCTTGAGATCTGATGTTCCAAGTCTAGCCGCAGCCCCATTCGTTGGGGGAGGTTAAGATGGTGGTTGTGCCACCTGGGAACCTGACGGGGTCAGCCTGGCGTCTTTCCTCCCTGGGTGTCCGACCCAGGCAAACCCCGCATCGCTCCTGGAGTTTGAGCACTGTGTGTGTCCAGTGAGTAGGCTGTAGACCTGCCTCCACGAGTGCCTGGGGGGAGACTGAGATCGTCCCTGTGACACGGCTGGGTCTGGGCACCCTCCGGTCCTCCTCAGAAGGCACCCGTGATCTTTCGTGGAGCGCTCACTCTATGCTGGGTGTCTTGTAAGGAATATATCATTTCATTCTCATGACGGCCCTTCTAGGCAGGCCGTCCCCATTCACTTAGGAGGAAACTGAGGCACAGAAAAATGACTCGCTTAAGGGACAGAGCTGGGACCTGAGCCCAGACTGGTCTGGCCCCCCAGGGCTTGCTCTTAGCCCTTCCACGCCCTGTCCCCAGGCGGGGGCCTTGGCTGGGTGTGGCTCAGTCCCCAGCCAGTTCCCTTGGGCCCCACTAATCCCTCTCCGGCCCACCAGCACAAGGGCCAATTAGCACCTGCTCTGTGGGGGGCACTACACCTGTCCGCCTGCCCTGGGCACCCCCCCCCCCCCCAGAGGCTCAGCTCTGCCCAGATCTCTTCTGGTACCACCCTCAGTTCCAAAAGCTAATGTTCCCAGTATTGCGCCGCAAGAAAAAGGACTAGAGCTCATTTCTTGTCAGAGAAACTGGGAGAAATAAAGCCAGTAAGAGAATCATCCCAGCATCAGGATTTTTCCAGGCCGTGGCTGGGCCGCCTGCGGAGCACCATTTCCCCCGCCTTGGCTCGGCCTCTGGCCTCCCCTGTCTCTCCTGCGTCTGCCTCCCTCTCCCCCACCTGGGGCCGTGGGCCCCTCATGGGTCCCCTGTGCGGGTGGCATTGGCTGCAGCTTCTCACCTGTGTGCCGGGTCTGGCTCCAGCGAGAAAGGAGGAGGAATAAAAGGTCCTTGAGATGGTGACAAAGGTCTGAGTGTGGGCCGCCAGAGCAGCCTGTTTCCAGGCAACTGCTCTACCCCGGGCTCCCCGCGGCGGCGGGCGCATCCGTCATGCCGCAGCTCAGCTCAGTGAGGGAGCTCGGGCCGCCCCGGCAGCCCGGGCACGGGGCCCATGGCCCCCAAGCTCCAGTTCTGCTGGGGACACGAGGCCCCTTCTACAGGGGCTGCAGGAGAAAGCACAGCGTTGTCATGGCAACTGCTAGCCAAGCACCTACTGGGTGTCCAGCTGCAGGCCTGGTGCACAAAGCAGGGCTCCTATCCATTAGCCACTCCATCCATCCATCCATCCATCCATCCGGAATGGAACGGTGTTTAGTGTGCAGGCTCCAGATGGCTGGATTGAAACCCCACTCCACCACATCCTGGCTGTTTGATTTTGGTCACATTACTTTACCTTGCTGGGCCTCATTTTCTTTATGTGTAAAATGGGCGTAATAATAGCTCTTACCTCATAGAGTTGTTATGAGGATTAAATGATTCAATATAGGTAATGCCCTAGCCACAGTGCCTGGCACATATTAAATGCTCAGGAAATAGTAATTATTGTTTCTATTTTTATTGTTTTTTAAAAAAAAAATTTTAATGTTTATTTTTGAGAGAGAGAGAGTGTGCGAGCATGAGAGGGGGAGGGACAGAGAGAGAGAGGGAGACACAAGAATCAGAAGCAGGCTCCAGGCTCCAAGCTGTCAGCACAGAGCCTGATGAGGGGCTCAAATTCATGAACTGTGAGATTATGACCTGAGCCAAAGTTGGATGCCCAACCGACTGAGCCACCCAGGCCCCCCTTTATTGTCTTTTTTTAATGTTTATTTATTTTTGAGACAGAGACAGAGTGCGAAGGGGGGAGGGGCCGAAAGGGGGGAGGAGACCGAATCCGAAGCAGGCTCCAGCCTCCGAGCTGTCAGCACAGAGGCCCATGGGGGCTCAAACTCAGGAACTGTGAGATCATGATCTGATCCCAAGTTGGACGCCTGACCGACTGAGCCACGCAGGCGCCCCCTATTTTTATTGTTATTTGTAAAGAGACAATAAGGGCAGTGGGAAGCATAAGGTCTATTGCCATCACATGGACCTGGGTGGGGCTCACATTTGCCCCACTTGCAACTATGACCTTGGGCAAGTCACTTTGCCTCTCTGAACCTCAGTTTCCTCCCAGCTAAACTGGGGAGAGAATTCATAGTCTGATACCTGCTCTCTTTGGTAGAAGCCTGAAGCCCCATCTAGTTGGAAGGCTCAGTGCTGCTGTGTGGCCAGGGCCCGATCCTGACAGTACTCTGTACCCATTATTCAGCAAACCTCGGTTGGCGCCTGCTGGGTGCCAGCCCCCCACCCACCTGATCTCTGGGCGGCTCAGCCCTGCGGGACTGCCCTGTTCCCGGACCATCGTTCTGATTGCTCCAGCCTCTGCCCTTAGGGCTGTCCAGTCCAGTCCCTCATCCTTCCTTCCACCTCCTTTTTGAAAATAACCTCTGCCAGTGCCCCCAACCTGGGCCCTGGAGAGGGAGAGAGAGACAGAGAGAGAGAGAGAGAGAGGAGGAGGAGGAGGAGGAGGAGGAGGAGGCAGACGGAGTGCCAGGGGATTGGGCACGCTGCCGGCCTTTGTCTGGGCTGCCCTGCGGCCCAGGCTCAGTCCCCCGGGGCAGGCCACGTTGCCGGCCTGCTGGCGGCTCAGGGAAGGCCGCGTGGGCGGTGGGGCCTGGACAGGCCTGGGCTGGCAGCAGCCCCCAGGGACGGCCTGGCCCACTTGGGCGGGAGGGAGACACAAGCCTGGGAGGAGAGTGGGATCACGCTGCAGCTCTCTATAGCAGCTGGTTTGGGGATGACTGTGTCCTTCTGAGGTCCGCTACAGACACGTCTCAGCACCTCATATGTGCCAGGAACAGTGGAGTGCTGGGCCTTCAGAATGAGACCACACGGTACGGTCCTGGAGCCTGACAGCCTGGGTTCAAATCCCTGCTCTACTGTTGGACAGCTGTGTGGCTCGAGCAGATCCCCACACCTTTCTAGGCCTCCATTAGCTCGTCTGCAAAATAAAGCTAATAGTCCTACCTCAAGTACTTAGAGCAGTGCAGTATTGAACAAAGAAGGAAGAGGCTGCCCTTAAGAGGAAGGGGCTGAACATTTAACTCCTACTGTGTGTTACATCTGCTGGAGAGATGATCCATTTCAGGAAATGTTTACTGAGGGGCGCCTGGCTGGCTCAGTTGGTAAAGCATGTGACTCTTACTTGTGGGGTTGTAATAAGTTCGAGTCCTGTGTTGAGTGTGGAGATCACTTAAAAATAAAATCTTAAAAAAAAGAGAGAGAAACATTTACCAAGCACCTACTGTGTGCCAGCATCTGGGCTGGACACTAAGGATACCCAGATGAAAGACCTGAGAGAAGGGGTATTGCGGAGACAAGGGAAAGAAAGGGAGGGGGAGTGATATATGAGGTCCTACTGTGTGCCAGGCTCTTTGCTGACGACTGGGAATCCAGAGAGAAGCAAAGTAGCCCCTGCCTTCTTGGTGGGAAAGGGCACAGAGATCTGGAAACCAGTGATTGTGTCCCAGGATAATTAGTGCTGTGATATGGGATGCTTCGGGACTGCCGACACAGCCTTGGAAGTCAGGGATGGCTTCCTGGAGGAGGTGACCTGGAATCTTGGCATTATGGTCCAACTTATCAAGTCCCTACTATAATAGCTCTGTCATGCTGTGGCCTGGGCTCAGTTAAACATGTCCAGGGCCGGGGAACTTACAACCCAGGGGCAAATATACTTTTGCCATTTGCGATCAGCTCACTTTCCTTGGACCCATTCAAGCTCTCCCACTGCTCCGTGTCTGGCCCAGGCTGTGTCGGCTTGTGCATCAGTCTCCTGCTCCTTCTCTTGCCCCTCTAGTCCATTCTCCACCCAGCAGCCAGAGCAATCTTCTGAAACATAAATCAGAGAGCATCAGTTCCTAGCCTAAAACCCTTCAGTGGCTCCCCAGGGGCTCTTAGGACAAAGACCAGACTCCATACTGCAGCCTGCAAGGCCCAGCCAGGCCTAGTGCAGCCGACCCTCCATCCTCCCTGGGCTGCAGAAGGAGCCGTGTACGGCCAGATTCTCCACCTGCCCATGTGGCCTCTTGAGGGGGCAGGGGTGATTTTAGTATAGACGGAGCCCCCGCCAAATGCCTCTGTCAGGAGACACGTGGTGCTGGGCTGTGGGGTGGTGTTATGCCCAGTTTGGTGGTGTCATCTAGACACATAGTCCCTTTCCAGCTCCGTGACTCAGTTTCCCCATCAGTAAAACAAGGGGGCTGCCTGGGTGATGTCCCTGATAGTCCCATTCACAGTGCTGGGCCACTTGGGCTTTCACGAGCTCATCCCCTCAGCCCATGGCTCCCGTGATAGACTGGTTCTCACCCGCCCCCCAGAGCTGATCTCGAGAGACTAGCAAGTTGGGGTTAGATTATGGCATGGCTTTCAATAGCTACCTCGATCCCGAGGAGACACCGAGGCCCGTAAGGTGAAATGACCCCTCTCAGCTCGCTGTGTATCAGCCACTCCTCTCTGGCCGGCTGCCAGTTACCTGCAGTAATGGCAGAGGCCCGTGCAAACTTGGGGTGCTGAATCCTAGATTCTGTTATATTTGTAATTTCGTTTAAATACACAGTGCATTCACATGATCTGAAACTTGACCGTTTTAAAAATTACGGTAAAAATTCCCTTCCTGCCCCTTTTCTTTCCCCGGTTGCCCAGTTCCCCTCTCCCAAGGCACGGCTGTGACCAGCCCGTTGTCTTTCCAGAGCCAGCTCATGCATACAGAGGCAAATGCTTGTGTACAGAGCCTGTTTCTAGAGCTAGAGAGAACTGGTCCATGTCAAGAGTTTGCTCCCTGTCAGTCGTTCAGGGCTTGCCAGAGGTCACAGAGCTTGGTAGGGAGCAGAGCCTCCCCTGATCCTGTCACTGTCCAAGCACTGGGCATGCCCAAATGGGAAGAGATTTGGGAAGCTGGCTGGATTGCTCCCGAAGTCCCTGCAGAGGAGGCCCAGGGTCCTACTTTCAGAGGCTGTCTCTGTAGAAGCAGTAAGTAGACACCAAGGAGAAGTTAAGGAAGTTCTAACTGGCTACCCTGAATACCTTCAGCACTGTCCACAAACCGAGGAACGAAGAGAGTCGGTGCCGTGACCCCGCAGATGGGACCACGGGGCAGCTCAGCAGCGAGGGGGCCCATCATTGGGGGCGGGGGGCGGGGGGTGAGGGTGGACCCCACTTTACGGAGTGGACTGAGTGGGTGGACCCCACTTTGAGTGGTAGACAGGCTCTGGGTTAATGGCTTCTTCACCTTTAAAGTTGACACGCATGGGGGCGCCTGGGTGGCGCAGTCGGTAAAGCGTCCGACTTCAGCCAGGTCACGATCTCCCGGTCCGTGAGTTCGAGCCCCGCGTCGGGCTCTGGGCTGATGGCTCAGAGCCTGGAGCCTGTTTCCGATTCTGTGTCTCCCTCTCTCTCTGCCCCTCCCCTGTTCATGCTCTGTCTCTCTCTGTCCCAAAAATAAATAAACGTTGAAAAAAAAAAATTAAAAAAAAAAAAAAATAAAGTTGACACGCATGAATGAATGTTAGCCTTAACATCGTTTCCCTGAACCTTCCTCATATCCCACCAGGTAGATGCCATGAACCCCAATGTTACAGTTGAGGAAAAACATCCCAGAGCCATGGAGTCCCTTGCCTAAGACCACATGGCTAGATTTGAACTCAGGACTGCCCAAGTCCTAAGATTTCCCGCTCTGTCCTACAGCAGGGGCGGGATCAATATTACACAACCCAGATCTGGCCCCACTCTTTCCTGACTGTGTGGGCTTGGGCAGGCCGCGTTCTCTCTGTGCCCCAGGACATCTGCTGTGCCTGAGGTTGGCTCTGGCCAGTCTCTGCTCAGTCCAGAGCAGATCTGCTGGGTGGGGTGAATGGAGGGGAGGGGGCAGGGCAGTGTCCCCAGGGCTGAGGACACTTTTGTGGGCAGATACCACGGCTGATGCCCTGTGAGATGGGACTGGGCCCTGAGCAGAGATTCACAGATGCACCAGTCCCTGCTTGGCTGTGTGACTTTGGGCCACTGTCTTTCCCTTTCTGAGCCTCCAGTTCACGTCTCCAGGTTCTCCAGGGGTGAGGTTTTGGGGGAGTGAAGTTTTTGGATGTACCCCAGGGAGGTGGCCAGATTCAGGCAGCACCAGAACTGAGGAGCAAGGAAGAACGGGGTTCAAGGAGACAGAGGGACAGGTAGCGGAGGGTGAGGAACCTTCTGGAGACTCTGCGAATTAATTTTACCCTTTTCCAGCAAGGATTTGATTTAAAGTTGCTGGGCAGAACCAAGCCTGGCAGAGCAGAGGGGCCTCAGGGCAGACCCCCACTCCACAAATTAATATTTGCTTCAGAAGGGGAATGGAGTTTAAAAGTTCCAGAAGCCTTGGATTTGCTGTTTCATGATCAGGGAAATGGGCACAAAGGGGGGGCAAGAGAACTCCCCAGGGCCACGGAGCTTTGCTTATCCCTTATTCCCTCAGCACCTGTTTATGGAGCACCTACTGTGTTCAGGCACTGTGCTGGACCCTGGTGGAGACCATGGCTGACCCCGTCGGCGCCCTCGTGAGGGTCACCATCTACCGGGAGAGATGGCCACTGACTAAATAGTCGCACAAGTAAACAGCGTGGCCATTGTGAGAGGTGCCATGAAGGCAGTGGTGCTCACAAGGGCCTGACGTAGGCTTAGGGCGTCGGGGAGGGCTTCTCTGAGGTGCCCCAGTCATTTGCTCGGGCTGCATAGTCACATACTGCAGACTGGGGGCTCAAACAACAGAGGTTTATTTTCTCACGGTTCTGGAGGCGGTGCATCGAAGGCTGCTTTGTTGGAGGTTGGTTTCTTCTGCGGTTTCCCTCCTCGGCTTGCAAGTGGCTGTCTTCTCTCTGTGTCTTTACCTGGGCCTCCCTCCCTATGTCTCTGTGTCCCAGGCTCCTCTTCTTAAAAGGACACCAGTCGTATTGGACTAGGGCCCACCCTAATAACCTCATTTAATTTAACTACTTCTTTAAAGACCCTGTCTCCATACGGTCACGTTCTGAGGTACAGGGTCAGGCCTTCAACATAGGAATTTGCAGTGGGGAGGAGTGGAGAGACACAATTCAGCACGTGAGCTGAAGCCTCAAAGTCAAATAGAAGTTAGCGTAGGATTGCCTGAGTGGCTCAGTTGGTTTGAGTGTCAGACCCTTGATACTGGCTCAGGTCATGATCCCGGGGCCGTGGGGTCAAGCCCCGTGTCAGGCTCCATGCTGAGTATGGAGTCTGCTTAAGATTCTCTCTCTCTCAGGGCGCCTGGGCGGCTCAGTCGGTTGAGCATCTGACTTCGGCTCAGGTCATGATCTCGTGGTTCGTGAGTTCGAGCCCGCATCTGACAGCTCAAAGTCTGGAGCCTGCTTGGGATTCTGTGTCTACCTCTCTCTCTGCCCCTCCTCCGCGTATGTGTTGTCTCTTTTTCTCTCAAAAATAAGCATTAAAAAATTTTTAAAAAAGATTCTCTCTCTCTCCCTCTGCCCCTGCCTCCTCGCTATGTCTCTCAAACAAACAAAAACAAAAGAAGTTAGCTTAGTAATTGGGGAAAAAAGAGTGATTCAGGCAGAGGGTACAGCATGGTCAAAGGCCAGGTGGCAGGAGGGAGCATTTGGCCTAGATGTGGTTCAGAGAGGAGCCAGCGTGGCTAGAGTGCAGGGAGGGTGTGGAGAGATGGCGTCCTACTGCGGCTGCTTCATAACCCCCTTCTGCATCCTTTTCCAATCATTGGGTTCCTTGCTGGTGAGAGAGGAGTAACCAAATCATCCTTGCAGGGCTGGGGAGCCTGGAATGAGGTCACGTAAGCCTGAAACGTCTTGTCCGATGGCAGCCCCTGGAAGTTTGTGGGTTCGAGCCCCGTGTCAGGCTCTGTGCTGATGGTGCGGAGCCTGCTTGGGATTCTCTGTCTCTCTCTCTCTGCCCCTTGTGCTCTCTCTCACTGTCTCTCAAAAATAAGTAAACGTTTTTTTTTAAATGAGTTGTTCCTTTTCTCTTCCCTGCCCAGACCACTCTTGTTCTTTCTTAGCCCTTCCTCATCTGCTACCCTGATTTGTGTGACCCAGCTTGAGATCCTGAGCAACAGACCCAAGAAGAGCCTTGGCAAACTTTATCATGATTTGGAGAGGCTGTCTGGGCCTCCTGGGGACCAAGGAGAAAAGGACAATTTTCTGGGGAGGTGCCTGTTTGAGTGTGCCTCACTTGTGAGCTCTATAAGACCGGGTGTGGATTCTCAGTAGAATGCCTGAGCCCCCTGTGATATGTGGAAAGAAAAACTCCCCCTCTCCCAATACAACATTGCCCTTCATTGCAAAATAAATAGATCTCCGGTGATAGTAGCCTCCTTCTCTTGGGGGCTGTTTGCTGGGTCTCTTTGCCCACGAGTCCCTGGTTTTCATTGGCTATGTAGCTGTGGCAAGTGCCCACAAGTTTGAGCCTCAGTTTGTATATTTGTGCTTTTATTCAACACATTTAAAACATTTATATGAACAGTTTATTTTGGAACAATTTTAGATTTCTAGAAAAGGTACAGGGGCACCTGGGGTGGCTCAGTCGGTTAAGCATCTGACTCTTGGTTTTGGCTCAGGTCATGATCTCTTGGCTTCGTGGGTTCAACATCAGAGCAGAGAAATGTTGGAGGTGAGGGAGCCTCCATGTGGGTATCTAGACAGACAGCAGAACAAGTGAAAAGGCCCTGAGGCAGGAAGTGCCTGGGGAGTCGGAGAAACAGTCAGTGGGCTGATGCCCAGGGTGTGGGGGCGGGTGGCAAGGACAGATCTGTGTGGAGTACAGATGGAAGGGTGGAAGCTGGGAGTAGGGTGGTGCCATGATCCAAGCGAGCCAGGTGAGAAGGGATGGCAGCCTGGCCCTGAATGGTGCCCATGGATGGTGAGAAGTGGGCAGATTCTAGGTTTGGTTGAGGGAGGAGCCACAGGAATTGCTGGTGGAACTGGGGCTGGTGCTGAAACCTTCTGGCAGGGCTTGTGTGAGGAATAAGAGAGGCTAGATGTTGGTAAGGCTTGGAAAACTGTCAGGTTGGGTTTTCTTCTCCATCTCCTGTGTTCAGAGCCGCCTGGCCCAACCCATCCTCTGGCTGAGGGCCACTAATAAACCACCGGGCATTTGTTTTCTTGTTTGTTTGTTTTAGAGTGTAACATTTTGCAAAGGTAATAGAATCTCATTTCTTTTTTTTTTTTTTAATTTTTTTTTTTAACGTTTATTTATTTTTGAGACAGAGAGAGACAGAGCATGAACAGGGGAGGGGCAGAGAGAGAGGGAGACACAGAATCTGAAACAGGCTCCAGGCTCTGAGCTGTCAGCACAGAGCCCGACGCGGGGCTCAAACTCACGGACGGCGAGATCATGACCTGAGCCGAAGTTGGCCGCTTAACCGACTGAGCCACCCAGGAGCCCCTAGAATCTCATTTCTTAAAAAAAAAACAACAACAAAAACAAAACAGTTCATCAGGTACTCATGTATAGGGGGAAAAAAAAAGTCTACTTCCTAGTCCTTCCTGCCTGCCAGCCACTGAGAGCTCCCCTCCCCAGGGGCAACCATTATTATTTCTTGAGTGTCCTTCCAGAGATGTGTGTGTGTGTGTGTGTGTGTGTGTGTGTGTGTACATACACACACACACACACACATATGCATATATATTTGTGGGGTTTCTTTCTATTTGTACATAAAATATGTTGTACAAATATTCTGCAGGTTGCTTTTTTTTCTTAAAATGGCTTTTTTGAGATATATTTTACACACCACACAGCTCGCCCATTTAAAATATAATTCAAGGGCACCTGGGTGGCTCAGTTAGTAAAGCGTCCAACTCTTGATTTCGGCTCAGGTCACGATCTCACAGTTGGTGGGATCAAGCCCCGTGTCGGGCTCTGTGCTGACGGCATGGAGCCTGCTTGGGATTCTCTCTTTCCTTTCTCTCTGCCCCTCTCTGATGCACATGTGCTCTGTCTCTCAAAATAAATTTTAAAAAACATTAAAAAATAAAATACAATTCAATGGATTTTGGTCTGTTCAGAGTTGTGCAACCATCACCACAATCCGTTTGAGAAGCTTATCATCATCCCAGGAAGAAACTCTATACCCATCAGCAATCAATCTTCACTCCCCCGCCCCTGCTCCCCCAGTCCCGGGCAACCACTGATCTGCCTCTTTCTCTGTAGATTTGCCTTACCTGGAATTTCCTCTAAATGGAATCATACGATGTGTGGTCCTTCGTGTCTGATTTCTGTCACTTCGTATAGTTTCTCAAGGTTTGTCCATGTTGTAGCACGTATTTCATTCCTTTTCATTACCAAATAAAATTCCCTGTTATGGATATAGCAATTTGATGTATCCGTTCAACAGTCGGTTGACACGTGGGTTGTTTCTGCATTTGGGCTATTATGAATAATGCTGCTACGAATAGTCATGTCCAAGTTTTGGGGAATATGTTCTCAGTTATCTTCCACCTAGGAGTGGAACTCCTGGGTCAGATGGTAACTCTATGTTTAACCTTTTGAGGAACTGCCAGACCGTTTGCACCATTTTATAATATCCTACCAGTAGTGTTGTGCGTGAGGCTTCTGATTTTCCCACATCCTTGCCAACACTTACTAGTAGGTCTTTTTGATTAAAGCCATTCTAAGTGCATGTGAAATGGTATCTCATGGTGGTTTGGATTTGCATTTCCCTGATGGTGAATGATGTTAAGCATCTTTTCCTGTGCTTATTGGCTGTTTGTGTGTCTTTTTTAGAGAAATGTCTGTTTAGATCCTTTGACCATTAAAAAAAATTTTTTTTAATGTTTATTTAATTTTGAGAGAGACAGACACAGAGCGCAAACCAGGGAGGGACAGAGAGGGAGACACAGATTCTGAAGCAGGCTCCAGGTCTGAGCTGTCAGCACAGAGCCTGATGCGGGGCTCAAACTCACGAACCACGAACGTGAGGTCATGACCTGGGCCAAAGTGGATGCTTAACCAACTGATCCACCCAGGCGCCCTCCTTTGACCATTTTTAATTGCATTATTTGCTGTTTTATTATTGAGTTATAAGACTTCTTTATATATTGTAGATAAAAATCCCTTATCAGATATAGGATTTGCAAGTATTTTCTTACATTCTGTGAGTTCTCTTTTCTTCTTCTTCTTCTTTTTTAAAGCAAGCTCTATACCCAACATGGGGCTTGAACTCATGATCCTGAGATCAAGAGTCCCACACTCCACTGACTGAGTCAGGCAGGCACCCCTGTTTTCTTTTTCTTGGTGGTGTCCTTTGGAGCACAAACGTTTTTAATTTTTATGAAATCCAATTTGTCTAATTTTTCTTTTTTTACTTTAAAAAATTTTTAATGTTTATTTTTGAGAGAGAGAGAGTGCATGTGCACAAGTGGGGGAGGGGCAGAGAGAAAGGGAGACACAGAATCCAAAGCAGGCTCCAGGCTCTGAGCTGTCAGCACAGAGCCCAACTCACAAGCCGTGAGATCATGACCTGAGCCAAAGTCGGATGCTTAACCGACTGAGGCACCCAGAGGCCCCTGTCTAATTTTTCTTTTGTTGCTTGCTCTTCTGGTGTCATATCTAAGAAACCCTTGCTTAATCCAAGGACACAAAGATTTATCCCTATGTTTTCTTCTAGGAGCTTGATAGTTTTAACACTTACATTCTTCAGGTTGTTTTTCCATTAAACAGTAAATTTATGTACTGTCAATGCATAAGTAGGTCAGAACATTAAGAACTTCTTTATTCTTTTTTATAGCTGTGTAGTATTCGATTTTATGGGTGTACCATTATTTATTTACCTGGTCCTCTGTTAATGGACATTTAGGCTGTTTCCAATATTTTTCTCTCATAAAAAATACTTCAATGAACATCCTTGAATGTAGATGGCCATTTCATACACGTGTGAGCGTATATATCAAGGACTAGAATTGCTGGGTCCGGGGATGATATGTTTTTTGGTCTTTAATTACTTTTAAGTTTATTTATTTATTTTGAGAGAGAGACAGAGAGAGTGATCAAGAGAGGGGCAGAGAGGAATTGAGAGAATCCCAAGCAGGCTCTGTGCTGTCAGGGTGGAGCTTGACGTGGGGATCGAACTCACAAACTGAGATCATGACCTGAGCAGAAACCAAGAGTTGGATGCTTAATTGACTGAGCCACCCAGGTGCCCCTGTTTTGTGGTCTTTAATAGTGCCCCCCACTCCTGGTGGCAATGTCCAGAATATGAACCATTAATTAATAACCATGGTAACTGTATACTGACTGCTCACTATATAGAGGCATCTCCTCACAATGACGCTGATGGTGAGATTTAAATCTCCACTTTACAGTGACCTAAGGTCATATGGTCTCTCCAACTCCTGACCCAGCCAACTTCCCACCGTCCTATCCCCCTTGTACCTCCGGAGTGCCTCGAGCCCCTGCCAGATGATTACTGAGAGAATGCCAACTCTGCACGTGGTCTCTGGAAGATCTCTTTCTAAAACCGCACTTACTTATGCAGAAGGCAAAGGCCATCCCATCACTAGGAAGTCTTGAGTGAGCACCTACTATATGCCTGGCACTGTCCCAGAAGTGCAGAGTGGCCTTTGCCCTCGGGCTGCGTCCCCCCTCGTAAGGAAGGCAGCTAAGGCTCAAAGACAGACTTTGGGAGACATGGTCTGACTCAGAGGTCTAGCTTTGGGTCAGGCAAATGTGGGTTCAGTCCTGATTGCATCCCATATCACTTTGGGCAACCCACTTCCCTTCTTAGTGCCTCAGTTTCCTCATCTGTAAAATGACCTTGTTCATATACCTACTGGCATATCCAGATACACTAATTATCCTTGTGGGCAAAGTGCTACAGGAAATCAAAGGCAAGACATATGGCTAGGGATCAGGGAAGTCTTCATGGGGCAGGGGGAGTGGGTAGAAGGGCACTGAATGAAACTTGGAGGAGGGATGGCTCAGGAGCCAGGTGATGGCATTTCAAGCAGAGGAAACAGTGTGTGTCCAGGCACAGAGGCAGGACAGCCCTGGTCTGATGGGGAAGAGAGGCACCTAGGACCGCTGGCACATTAGATTTATGCTGGGGCCGGGGTGAGGAGGAGATGTGGCTGGGGCTACATCCAGGGACCTTGAGTCCAGATGCGGGTATTGGGTCTCATGTGACCAGCAATAAGGAGCCACGAAACTGCTGGCATCCCTGTCCAACATACCCCCATCTGCAACATGGGCTGCCTCCCTGGGGCAGGATTCCCCAAACCTCATTTCTTCTTGAAAGCAGCCTGAAAGAGTGTTTAAGAATGAGAGTTCTTAAAGTCAGGCTGCTTAGGGTGGTCTCTGGCCCAGCCACTTATAAGCTGTGTGACCTTGGTCATGTCACTTAACCTCTCTGGGCTTTAGTTTCTTCAATCATAAAAGGGAGCTGTTCATACTTTCCAGGGTTACAGTGAAGAGTAAACCAGTGGGCTGGCTCAGTCGGTAGAGCATGCAACTCCTGATCTTGGGGTTGTAAGTTCGACCCCCACATTGGGTGTCGAGATTACTTTAAAAAATTAAGGGGCGCCTGGGTGGCTCAGTTGGTTGGACTTCTGACTTCGGCCCAGGTCATGATCCCATGCTTCGTGGGTTCAAGCCCGCATCAGGCTCTGTGCTGACAGCTCAGAGCCTGGAGCCTGCTTCAGATTCTGTGTCTCCCTCTCTCTCTGCTCCTCTCCTGCTTGGACTCTGTCTCTCTGTCTCCCAAAAATAAATAAATATTAAAAAAAATAAAAATCTTTAAAAAAGAGTAAATGAGTTAATATGTAAAATGCTTAGACCAGCGCTTGGTGCATAATAAGTGCTCAATAAATGTTAATTTTTACAAGAAGAAAGGCAAGGCATTAGATTACTCTGTTTCTCAGATGGGAAAATTAAGGTCTCTGCAAGTGAGCAAATGCCCAGGGTTCCTTTGGAGTGACTTGAGAGTTCATTCATTTCTTTGTTCATTCAATAAATGTTTCCTGAGTAACTAGTCTGTGCTGGGCTCTGGTAGATATTGGGGATCTAGTCAGCGGTAAACAAGACAGCTTCTATCCCAGAGAGCTCCTGACCTGCCATCAGGGTGTCCTTCCTAGGCCAGAAAGGAATTAGGATCTTAACATGAAGTGTCTAGCTCCAAAATCTGGACAAACGGACAATAGGAGTCAAATGACACACTTTATCTCACCCTTCCTACAGATGAAGCAACTGAGACCCAGAGAAGGGAGACGGGAGCCAGGCCCCAGGGCCCTTGAATGCCAGTGCATGCCTTTCCCAGGTGCCCCACAGGCCCTGGGCCAGGAGGTCAGGAGCCCGGGGAGTTGTAGAATGCAGTTGGATTCTGGATGTAGTTTAAAGGTGGAGCGAACAGGCTTTGCTGGTGGATGGAATGGGCGTGGGGCACGTGGGAGAAAGCAGGAGGAACCCAGGATGGCTCCAGGGTTTGGCCTGAGTGAGTGGGGATGGAGGAGGCTTCTGCTGGAGGAGAGCTGGTGGATGGCTGGGCAGTGGAGGGGGTGGTGGTCCAAACACTTGTTGGATGAATGGATGGATGCCTTTCCCTGGCCATCTAGAGGGGCCCTACTCAGTCGCTTTCAGATTTGGCCAGCCAGCCACATGGAGGCAGAGGAGAGCTGCAGGCTGGAGGTGTGACCTCCCATGGAGGCTACGAGATGGATGAGGTTCAAGGACTGGGTCCTGAGACTGCCAACATCGGGAAGTTCCGTCCAAAGTTCAGGGTTTCTCCGTCCATGAAATTTTCCAATGTTTTAGTAATAAATTCAAAATTATAATAAATCTCTACATGCCCCCCCCCCCCCCAAAATATGTCCATGGGCCTCATTTGGCCTGTGGCCTGGTTAGGACATCTGGTGTGTGGGTCTGGAGTCAGACTGCCTGGGTCTGAGTCTGGCTCTCCATTCCCAGCTTGTGTGCCCTTGGGCGAATGACTTAGCCTCTCAGGGCCTTGGCTTTCTCATCTGTAAAATGGGAACGATAATAGTACCCACCTCCTGGCCTCATAGTAGGGGCTCTATAGCTGACAATGAGGTTGAAGCACTACTCATGATGGACTTTATTGGCAATCAAGGCAGATGATGCCAAAGGGGAAAAGAGCACTGGGCTCTGGGGTGAGAGCCCATCTCTCTCTTGACAAGCTCTGTGACCTAGGACTAAGTTTTAGATCTCTCTGAGAAAGAAGTGTGTGTTTCTGGAGTTGGGCAACGGCCAAAATGCCTGTTGAGGCCTCTGAGTCCCCACCCACCACGCTCCCCGCCCCCTGCCCTCTTCCCTCTAGCCTCACCCACCCACCACCTCCCACCCCTCCAGCCTGCCACCAGAGTGATCTTTCAAAAGCACAAATCTCAGCATGGTCTTTCCCTGCCTGGAGAAAAACCATGTTGGTTTCCTGCTGCCTTTAGGAAAAAGCCCAAGAACCTTAGCCTGGCATGAGGAGGTGGGAGGCGGCCCTCATTTCTCTTCTCTCATTTCCTTCCACCAACCCCGCTTATGTACCGGCCCCGCATCCAGCTCTGTCCGCCCATCATCCATCCAAGAGTTCCTGAGTGCTGCCACTTCCTGGATCCAGCCGTTTCCCTCCCACAGTGACCGATGGCTTCTCCACGGTCTCCCGACGTTCCCTCTTACCCTTTCCTCTCTGCAGCCCATTTTCCACAAGCAGCCAGAGGGATCCTGAAAAAAAATGTAGTTTGGATGGTGTCGCCTGCCTACTTAAAATCCCTCCGTGGCTGCCTGTTTCACTGTGAGTGAAGCCACAACCCCCATCCCGTCTCTCCACGCTATCCACTCGCCACCGCCTACAATGCCAGCCACCTTCCCACCTGTGGGCCTTTGCACATGCTGTTTCCCTTCCTCGATGCTTTCCACGTCACTCCTTCAGGAGGGCCTCCCTGCCCACCTGCCCACATCTCCCCCACCTGAGCTTTCCCCACAGGTGCAGATCACTTGTTCAGGAGGCCGGGCCGCAAGGATCCGCCTGGGACTCTGCGGCCACAGAGCCTGGCACTGGTAACTGCCCTTTCTGTGGACAAAAACGCCACTCATCCTTTAAGGCCCAGCCCCAAAGTCCTCGGTGAAGCCTTCCTTCTTTAACACAGCCCCATGCCCCACCCTGTTCCCGAGGCCCCTTGGGATCATCCCCTCCCGGGCCAGCCCCTGCCGGCAGACACTGCCCCATCCTGGCTTCCCTCGAGCGTTCTTCTCTCCCTCTCTGTCTCCCACATTCAACATTATAATTATCACTGGATGGCAAGCTCCTCAAGGCCGAAGAGCGTCACAGTGAAGAGAGCTAATGTTTATCAAGCAAGCGCTGGCTCTGTGCTAAGCCCTTTCCCGCATTCTCTCCGTAAATCCTCACAACCCTGTGGGGCTGGCTCACCTAAGAGCCCCACCTTAAAGACAAGCCAGTGGAGACTTAGCGGGGTTCGGTCACGTGCCTACAGTCACCCAGCAAGCCTGACACCAGACCTGGAGCCTTTCATCAACGAGGGCAGTAACTTCCGTACAGCACCTTCCCTATGCCAGGCATGCTGCTGAGGCCTAGCCAGGTGCTTCGACCTCATGGTAACTTTTATGGCAACTCCACATTACGGCTGGGGAGACGGAGGCACAGAGAGGTTAAGCGACGCGCTGGAGCTCAGGGGTAGCATGTGAACCGTGCTGTCTGGCTGTGGGTCACGCTGTGCTAGCCATTGTACTGTCCTCCCTCTGACCTGCCTAGAGGGTTCTCTGTATCCTGGCATCCCCAACACCTGGAATAGCAGCCAGCCCCCAGGCGGCACCAGTTAGTGAGTGTGTAATGAATGAGGGAGTAGGTAAGTGGTGGACAGGGGACCCTGCCCCAGCCGTCCCAGAGCCGCATCTGAAAGCTCAAAGATGCGGCAGTCCGTCTCCCAGGCTCAGCGCTCCCCCCATCCAGTTGTCCAGACAGCCCCGGGGAAGGACCAGATCCATAAACATGAGGCTCCACTTGGGCCCAGGAGGGGCTCTGGGCACTGTACAAGTCCTCAATATTATTGCTTTATTGTCATTTAAATGGAGCCTGCCTTAAACAGGCCACCCAGTTCTAGCCACCAGCGCTGGACAAAACCCCCATTGAAAAGCCAATTACAATCACTCCATCTAAATTGTCATGGATTTGTATAGAAAATTACATCTCCATTTAGTCCTGAAGCGACGTCCTGGGCACGGACAGAGGGGAGGCTGGCCCATTTACCCTGCCGGCTCAGCGCGGGTGCCGCGGGCAGAGAGAAAGCCCAAGCTGCTGGGTCTCGGCCGGCCTGGGGAACAAAGGCCAGTTTGTGGGGGCCTGGAGAGAAGCTGGGCCTCTCAGGACGGCTCAGATTCCAGGCCTGGGCCGATGGACCCTGCACCGCCAGCTGGTCTCCCCTGCTGGCGGCCGTGGCCAGACGAGCTCCTGACAGCCGGCTTCAGGCAGCCCGTCAGCCCTGCCACCATCCAAGGCAGCTAGAGCTTGGCTCATGTCCACACTGCCATGAAATGAAGGAGGTTTAGCTTAGGGAGCACTGGACCGGGATCCCGAGATCTTGGTTTCGTTCATTCATTCATTCATTCATTCACAGGTTATGAAGTGCCTGCTGGCGGTGTGAGAAGTACAGTATCAGAAAAGTGAGCTCTAGCTCCAGAGTAGCCTCGGTTTGATTCCAGGCTCTGCCCTCTGTAGCTGTGAAGAGAAGGCTACTTGGATTATTCACTTAGTTCTGAAGTTGGGGGCACCTACCGTGTGCCAGAGGACAGGACAAAATGGTCCTTGCTCTTGGCCCTTAATGTCCAGTGGGGGGGGGGGGTTACTGTTTCACAAATGATAAGTGTTCTGAGGGAAGTGAACAGGGGCTGACGTGGGCTTTTGGGAGTTGCTGTGTAAGTAGAAAGTTCAGAAGGAGCTGGTCATGCCAAGACCCGTGGCAAGGGCATTCCAGGCAGAGGCAACAGTGTGTGCGGGTGGGGGTGGGCATGTGGGTGGGTAGCGGGGCAGGCTGGAGCAGCAAAGTGAAAGTGTGGCAGGGGACAGCGTCGATGGGGGCACCCTGAGGACTCTGGGCCTCTCCCCTGAGCCTCAGTTTCCTCATCTGTGAAAACGGGGACAGTGACCTTAGCCGCCCGGGCTGGGGCCAGGACTCAGGAGGTAACGTACGTGGGATCTCAGCATGGTGCTGGGTACAGGATGCTCCGGGCTAACTAAGATAGCCTAACGTAGATGGTGCTATGTCTGAGGGTACAGCCCCACTCCTCCTGGTCACTTGGGGCGATAGCCCAGGGCCATGGCATGCGTTAGCTCAGTAACCCTCCCAACAGCCCTGCGGGGTAGGGCTCTTTTCCTTCTTGCACAGATAAGGCAACTGAGGCAGCACCACAGGTCACCTAATTATCTGTTACCATTTCAATAATTCTTACTATGGGTTACCCAAGGCCTGGCACAGAGCAGATCCTTAAAGGGTATTTGTTGAATCAATGAGCGCATCTGGAAGCGGGGTGCTGGGCAAGTGTGGGGAGCCCCATGGGAGATTCCTATCTGTGTGCATGTGTGTGAGTGGCTCTGAGACTGGGTATAGCTGTGTGGAATTCTCTCCAGTGACCAGGTGCGAGTCTATGTCTGACGGTGTCACACACATGTCTCCTGGAGCCCTTCCCCAAATGCCCATGGCTGTGGGGACTCTGTCAAAGTGACTGGGTGTGTGTGTGGCTGTGTCAGCCTGTATATCACATGTGCCTACACATGTCTGTCTGGGTCCAAAGGGGCACTTGGCACCCTTCCAGGAATGGCTGGCAGGATAGGCGGCTACTGTGGGGCAGGGCAGGACGGGCAGGTTTAGGGTTCAGAGGTGAAGAGGGCAGAGTCCTCATCCTCCCCAGCCCATCCCCACCAGGCAGACAGGCAAATGGAAAAAATGTTCACACCCGGGGCGGGCAGGCGGATGGCTGCCCCACCAAGGACTGCTCTGTGCACAGAAAACAAGTTCTTCTGGTATCAGCTCAAGTTTGGCAGGAAGTGGCTTTTGGGTGGCAGGAAGCTGGATTCAGCTCATATCAGCCCCGGCCGAGGGGCAGGAGAGCACTTATCTGGGGTTAAACAGAGTTACTGAGAAGCAGGGCCCCAACGCCCTGTACCCGATAGAGCTGAGGGCACAGCCCACCCCTCCTGGTCATTTGGGATGACGCATGGGGAGGGGAGGCCTCGTAAAGAAGAGTTGCCACCTGTCAAGTGCCCGTTGCACCCCAGATTCCAGACAGAGCTCATCATCCACCTCCCATGAACCCCATTTAGCAGATGTGCAGACTGAGACTCTAAGAGGCAGTGACGTGTCTGAGGTGACTAAGACAAGTGAGGAGAAAGGGAGGAGAGAGACTGCGAGAAATTTATAACTATCTAGAGACAAGAGAAAAACCAGGATAGAGGGCAAAGAGGAGAGGGGAGATGGGGACAGGACAGAGAAATTAGTTGAATGAATGCAGAGAGCCATGACTTGAGGCCAGTGGGAAGACTTCTGGGGTGCCTGCCCACTGTGTGCCAGGCCCCCCCCCCCCGGAACATCCCAACTGACCTTGAGATCCTGAACCCATTTCTCAGATAAGGGGAGTGAGACCCACAGAGCCTTGCTGGCTGACCACACCTGGAATCTAGGTCTGATTCCAAAGCCCGTGTTCCTTCAGGCCACGCCCCTATGCCCAACTTCCCGGGAAGGGAAGTGGCTGTACTAAAAGGGATGCGCAATCTCACTACCTATTCACCTGGGTACACTGTTGAGGAGTTCACCAGTGGAGAGCCAGGGTTCAAACCTGCACAAAGTGGATGCAGAACTCATGTGCTTAACCGTGTGCCAGGGTGTGCCAAGCACTATGCCAGAGCAGGCAGAGAAAGCCACAGCTCTGCCCTCAGGCTGGGACCCAGCGGGTCCAGTCGCTGAAGCCCCAAAGCTATACCTGGTGAGAAACTGAATCTCCCAACTCCCAGCCCTGGACACTCTTGTACCCCTCCACTCAGCCCCAACTGGAGCCCCTAGGGAGTGGGCCACTGGTCCTTCTGTTCTCATCCCAAAAGCAGCACCCAAGCTGTTCCCTGGCTAGGATGCTGATTTGAAGCTCAGTTTGTATGTCGTTTGCACATTACTCAGTGCATGTCAGGAGGTACGAACATCTCCCTTTCCCAGAGAGAGCTGCTGCCCCCCCCCCCCCCCCCGCCCTCCTCCAGACAGCAAAAATGCCAGCCGGCTAGACAGGGAGCTGCGCCCTGGCCTCTGACAGCACCCGCCTGCTGCCGCCTCCCCCATTCCCTCCTGGAGCCAAATTTAGGCAGCTCCGCTACTGAGAGATGGGGAGAGCGGAGGCAGGAAACGGTGAGGTTGGAGGCAGCCCTGCCTTGGCCTGCATAGGGTGGGGCAGCCTCAGGGGTACCCCTGTCCCTAACGCCCTTGGCCCAGCCTCCCCCAACCCCTCCTCCCCCAGGAATGCGGGCCAGGTTGGGGAACACAGGGTTCTCAGCTGCAGCCCAGGGTGCTGGCTACTCTGGCCTTGAGGGAGGAGGGAGAGATGGAGGGAGGGAGGAGGTCATGGCCGGGGCAGTGGGGAAGGGATCAGATAGCCTCCTCCAGCCCCAGACACCGGCTGCCACTGGGGACAGGAGCCTGCTCTGCTTCTCAGCACTTCCTGCCCCTCCTTGATGTGCCCACCACAGACCTGATTGTGGGGTAGGAGGCAGGAGGTACAGCTGGGCCTTTGGGGACTGAACTCCCCCCAAAGTCTCCACCAGGATGTCTCCTCCTCGGGCTAGACTTCGGCCTTGGTGGTCTTGGTTTTCCTACCTGGGAAACGGAGAGGCTGGCCTAGAATGATTTCCCAGTGTCTACCTACGGAGACAGCAACGGCTCCTGGGAGGCCTGATAGAAATTAGGGATGTGGCAGTAGCTTTAGGCCTAGGAACTTCTTAGATTTCTCAGGTATGGCTATGTAAGAGACAGCTCCTCACTGATGTGGGATGTGGGTGGGCTGAACAGTGAAAGACCTGGGTTGCATTCCAGCCACCAGGAACCTGGGGGTGCAGTTAATAGTGCCCAGTAGCTGGGAGCATGGATCCTGGCGTCCGACTGCCTGGGTTTGAATCCCAGCTCCACCACTCTGCTCATCCTGACCGTGGGCATGCCAGTCGCCTCAGCTTTCTGTGCCTCAGTTTCCTCACCTCTGAGATGAGAGTAATAAACCTCCCAGAGCTGCTGGGAAAGTGAAATGAGGCAGTGAATATCTGGCACACATTAAGTGCACCACGATGCCAGCTACCAGTGTGACTGTTTTGTCTCCTTGAGGCCCCCAAAAGCTATAACGGATGTGGAGGCGATGGGGAGGCGCTGTAGCTTGGTGGTTAAATGGGCATCGGGATGGGGGTTCAATTCTGCGTGACCCCGGGCAAATGGCCACACCCCGCTGCGCCTTGGGCGGGGAACAGCACAGGCTCCTACCGCACAGGGTCTGTGAGGATTACACAGATCAGGCTTGGCACAGCGCCTGGCACATAGCGGGCGCTCCCTGAAGGAGAGCTGGCCAGATCGAATGGTACCAGCCCGCACAAAGGACAGGTGGGCAGCGTCCCGGGGATGGTTGGCGGGGGCGCGGGGGAGGGAGCGGGCGCAGGGCAGGTGCGCTGGGAGTGGGGAGGCGGGGCTGGGAGAGGGGGGAACGCGAGGGCGGGCTGGCGGGCGCGCGGGCGCGCAGCAGGTGCGTGTGGAGTGGGCGGGGCCCCGCGCGGGCGGGGTCTCCAGGTGAGCGGACGCGCGCCTGGAGGCTGGCGACGGGGGGGGGGGGGAGGCGCGTCACCCTGGCCCATAGCCCGAAAGCGTCCCTGTGTCTTTAACGCCCTCCTCCCCGCGTCCCCCCCCGCCCCCTTTGTGCGCCCCCCCCCCCCCAGCCGGGCTGCAGCCGCGGAGCCGTCCCCCCTGCACTGACAGCTGGTATCTAATTACTGTGTGAGAATGGAAAGTCAGGCTGTCCCAGCTCCGGGGAGAGGGGATTAACGTCTCCTGCAGAATACACTTCCTCTGGTGGGTTGCCATGGTTACTCTCATTACCTGCCTGCCCGCGAGGAGCCCGCGCGAGCCGCTCCAGCAGGCCCTCCGAACCCGGGCCCGGCGCGCGCGCACCTCCCCGCCCCTCCCCGCTTCTCCCCGCCCCTCCCCGCCGAGGCGCACGCGCGTGCGCCGTGGGGGGAAGCGAGAGCGGCCTCACCCCCGCCCTGCGCCCCGCGCCCCGCCCCCCTCCCGAGCAGCTGTCAGCGGCGCGCGCGGCCCGGCCGGCCCCTGCGCGCGCTGTCAACAGTCATTAGCGCGCGGGCCCTCCCCTCCCCCTCGAGCTCCCCCTTACCCCCCACCCCAGCGCAGGGTGGGGCCCGCACCTGGGGCCTCCGCTCGTTAGCGCGCCAGGCCGCCCGCCGCGGCCCCGGAGGGACCCGCCCGCAGGGCCTGCTTGGCTCAGAGCCGCCCCCTTCCGCCTAGAAGCCCCCCCTCAGCGACCCCATTCCCGGTCCTTGGCCGCGGCGCCCGAGGGAGGCGGGTCCCCAGAGTCCTGGAACGCACCCTTTCGGAGTGGTCGCGACAGCGGCCATTTATGGGGGTCTCGCCCAGGGTAGGCGCTATTTGTGCGCCACTCGCGTTCCAACAGCCGTCCTGTCACATTGTATCGCCTCGACACAGGAGGAAACTGAGGCCCAGGCAGGCCAATTCTTTGGCCAGGGTCAGGGCTGCATTGTCTTCAGGCCTGTGACCTCACCCCTAGGGCACTGGGGCCTCAAGGGCACCCCCAGCCCAGAATCCCGGAGTCAGGCCCGGACCCCCACCCCCCATTCCCCTCCTCCTGCCCCACAGTGCCCTTGGCTGCTCTTTCCCTCCGTCCCTTAACCTGGGGTCATTGCTCCTTCCTGCCAAAAGGGGGACCCTTTGACACTTTTCCCTTCCCACCCTTTCTCCCTCATCCTTTCCAGACATCCCAGAGCTAACCAAAAAAAAAAAAGAAAAGAAAAAAAGAAAGAAAGGAAAGGAAAAAGAAAAGAAAAAAATATTCAGAACTGCTTGAAGGATATGGCATCCCTCAAAGGTAGCGCTGTCGTTCGGGGGGCTGATCCCAGGCACCTTTCTGTGGCCTGGGGTGTGCATTTTGGTCCCCGGCGTGATTTGAAAGAAGATGGAGGTTCAGCGAAGCAGAAAGGAGGTCTTGGAAATATGTGAGGCCTGTTCCAGATGGCAGGTGCGCCGCCGTGGCGGCCCGCACTAGCAGTTGGAAATTGTGCAAAGGGGTGGAGAGGAGGCAGGTGCTACACTGAGTCCTCAGCGCCTTGTTTACGTATTTATTTATTTATCAGGGGTGTGGTCTCCTCCCTCACCATCCAGGCCCCCAGAGCTCATTGCAACTGTGGGTCCTAAAATTCTGGTGCATCTTTGTTTTAGAGGGTTGGTGTTTTGTTTGGTTTTGGTTTTGGTTTCCAGCCCACAGTAGGTAGTATTTATAACTGAGAGATATTCAAATGCCGTCCTTGTTCCATTTAGGCAATGCCCTCCCCTCGATCACCTGAATGCCTAGCTTTACTAACGATGACTGGCTTCTCGTGGGGGTTCTGTTGAGAAAATTTCTGGCTCTCTGGGTGCGGGTCTTCATTCCAGTTTTCTTCTTTTCAGCCTCTCAGTTTAGGGTGGCTTATAAATTTCCCGTCCACCTCTTTCCTTTGCCTCTGAGAACCCTTTGCAGGAGGCTGACTCTACCCCCTCGGGTCTTCTTTCGGCCTTGCCAGGAGCCGGAAGGAGACTTTGTAGGAACCCCCCCCCACCCCGTCCCCAAACTGCTACCCCCACTTGCAAAACCTCAGCCCTTCCTGAATTTATTAAAGTATGGTTTGGGGGACAGGAGGAACAGCCCCAGTTCCAGAAGTTGAAAGTAGCATGCAGCTGATATTTGCAGGAACTTTGGCTGTAATGGCAGCCACTTAGCCGGCTGGCCGAGATAGGATGGCACAGCATCCTCACACTTGCCTGTGCAATCAACCCCCTGAAGTCCTGGAGTCCCACATAAGTGGTAGCCAGAGGTGTCTCCCCCGGGGTGGGTTCTTCTGCTGACTGACTTTCTCCTCTGATGGCGATCTTGTTGATTTGTACGCTTTGTCAAGAGCCGGCCCTGAAATGCACCAAAAAGCCACATCCTAAGGACTTTCTATGTGGTTTCTTCCTCTGCTGTAGGAACCCAGTTGAGACATGTCGGTGCTATTTAGCCACATCCCCTCAGCCATGGCCTCCTCATTGCTGGGAGGCACACGCTGTTCTTATTGTGGTGATGCACTAGCCAGCACCCTCATGACCGGAAACAGTGAGCCCATTTCGATAGGTGTGCGACTTATTACCAGCGAGTGACTTCGAAGTTCCAGTGGAGATGACAGACCTGAAATCCATCAGCCGTTGGACGGGGGTCTATGTAATTGGCTTGCTGGGAAGACAGGCAAGGCTCAGGCAGATTCGGCAGCTCACCTGAGGGAGGCCACCCTGGCCAGGGACCTAATGGCCTGGCAAGATATGCTCGTCTTTTCTGGGTAGGTGTGCAGTCCTGGTGTCACAATCCTCCTGGTCCTGAGCATTCAGATCAGTTGAGGAAACTGAGGAAGCCAGAAAAGACCTGTCAAGGGGTGACCCACTGAAGTGTTAATTACTTTTGCCAGGGAGGACTTAAAAATCTGATGTCAGGACGCCGGGCACTCCTGCCCTTTCTACTCAGAATTTGCATGAAGTCTCTGGACAGGTGTTTTGAATTTATACCAACGTTGCCCAGGAAGATTCTTTTGTTCTCACCATCAGGAAAACTGGCCTTCAGTGAAGGAGAAGAAAATAATATTAGGCCTAGAAGCACAGAGCAAGCATATATTGAATGAGCCAATACCAGTTTCTTTACTCATTACCTCCCTGTCTGAATCATGGAGACATTCTAATCAGCAATCCTCAAAATCTGTTATGTGTCAGAATCATCAGGGAAGCCCTATTAAAACCCCCAGAAAGTGATATTTGGTGGGTCTGAGGTGGGGCCGGAGAATTTGCATTTCTATCAAGTCCCCAGGTGATGCGAACTCAAACAGTCTAGGGACCACCCTTTGGGGCCACTGCTGTAAATATTCTTGAAACACAGACGAGCAGTATATAAACAGACGTTTGGTGATTTCCTCCATAATTCACAACCTGGCCTTTAGTTTAGAATCCACATGGACTGCTTTAAAGGAAGATGGTGATGTCCAAGAAAGGTCGTAGCTCTGTGAAATCTTTAAAACTATTGCCATGCCTGTTTTTGTTGGCCTGGGTCTGACTGGCTGTTTTGGAGTTGGCTGGTTCGAAAGGATGTAGTATGTTGCCATGGCAATACTCTTCCCCAAGCAGGAAGGCCCCAGAGGTTGGTCCTGCGCAACTGACCGTGTATTTCTCATGGCTTTTCCCTTGAGGTGCTTCAGGGTTCCGTTCCATCACTCCTGGCTGGCGGTCCCAGGAAGCCAGGGTGAGTCAGGAGGCTCTGGGCCCCCTCTTCATTCAGCCTGTAAATGAAGTGAGCTTTGTCAAGCCAAGGCCCAGCTTGCTTAGGGCCATGGATCAGATTAAGCTAATTTGGGTACAAAGCAGAAGTGGTTGGCAGGGCCATCCCAAGGCTATGGGGAAGGTGCTTTCTGCTCCTTTAATTACCAGCTCTTGCCTTATAGCACTGTGTCTGGATTCTCAGCTAAGGAAGGCATGCCTCTCCTGCAGCACTTAGCATGAAGGTTATTACCTCTATGGATGCAGGGCATGGCAGAGATGTCTCGCACGTGACTGCCGTGGGATCCCTTTGTTCTCTTCCCAGGGTTCTCCTTGAAGGACAGACAGATATCCTGGTGTTCTTCCCTTAGGGTGTAGCACACATGGTGTCCAGGTGGCCACAGCTCACCAGAGGACAGTTCAAGGTGGGGCTCTGCAGACCTTGTGTGGTTTGAATTTGGGTTGCTTACAAGCCCTTTCCTTTCCCGTGTACATCTCTGCAGTTGAGAGAGACCAGTTATAGGACCCAGGTTTGAACATCAGGGGAGATCACAATAGATCTTTAAAGCGGGAGCTACTAAAAATGATCCCTGAAGAGTTTCTTTGGGACAATTTTGTAGTCACATTGGACCAGGTACCAAGCTGTTGGGTACTCATGTCTGCCTTAGAATGGGGGTGAAAGGCTGGGACAGAGATGGGCCAGGCACTGGGCAGTGAGGTTTGCTGTTTAATCTGGGTTGGTTAGTTACACCTTGACTTTCAGAAAATTTATTTTAAGTTTGTGTGACAGCCTTAGCATGTTACTTAGGAATTGCATAGGACTATGCATCTCCTCTGATGGTGGGTATTGCCTTGGGGGACCCGTGCTGTAACCTGAATGGATCAGAGGGACAGGACATAAGAGCAAATTCCTAAACACAAAATGTCCAAATTCAGTGGGTCCAGAGGGAAGAGATGAACATTTACAAGCCTATATGTGCCAGATGTCTGACATACACTCTTAGCCTAATCTTTGGAACAGCCAACAAGGACTTTCTAGGCCCGTTTTACAGGTGAGGAAACCGAGTTTCAGGAGGTCAAGAAGTGGGGTGCCTGACTGGCTCAGTTGGTGGAGCATGCAACTCTTGATCTCAGGGTTGTGAGTTCAAGCCCCACATTGGGTGTAGAGATTACTTAAAATTAAAAAAAAAAAAAAAAAAAAAGAAAAAAAAAGGTCAAGAAGGAACCTGCCCAAGGTCACCAAGCTGGTTAGGGGACACTTTCCATTTCACTTACCTGAAATACTGTCTTTCATCAGATTATTTTCTTTCTACATTCCTTCCCACCAAATTTTATCTCCATTTTCCAGAGGTGTCTACATTCTTGCTTGAAATGGTTTTACAAGCAGAGAGGTCTATTCACTTTTAAGCAGCTAAGCCCCTCAATATGCCTCTAGATTCAGATTATCAAAATGTTGTGGAACTACCCACCTCATTATATTTTTTTAATATACTTTTTTTTTATTAAAGCTTAGCAGACATATAGAAAAGTACACAGATTGTAAAGTTTAGATTAATGGCTCTTTACAAACCGAACACACCTGTAAAACTACCACCCAGCTCAAGAAATAGAAACCCAGTTATATTTTTATTCTTATGATCCTTTTGTTAGTTTTTGCCAACACGAACCTCTGGTTAGAAGGATATTATTACTGGACTGTCATAATATTTGTCTCATCCAACTCTGTCACAGCAGTATTTGAAGATCCCCAAAATGCTGGGTAGTTACAAGTCAGCTAATGATCAAGTTTGTCACTGATGAGCCCCGTTTACAGATGGCCCAGGATGTCAGAGGGGACTTCAGATACCCCCAGGAAAGAGGTAACGGTAACTCCTGAGAGAGTTTAAGAAAAGAAGAGTCATGGAATTTTACAGCTCAGCTCATAAGTGAAGCTCAGGGAGGCTGAAGAGTTTGCCCACAATCTCACAGCAAGGAAGCAGGACCAGCAGGCAGCTCCTCCTACACACACACACACACACACACACACACACACACACACACACACCACACACCACACACCAGATGCATGCTATCTGAGAAGTCCCCATTGAAATGGATCCTGACTAGGAAGGAAGCCATTGGCAAGAGGAGCTGTACAGGGCCAATAGGGTCACCACCCAGGGTCACCACCCACGGATGCTGCCCACTGGCTGTAGGATTTGGCACCCTCCACTCCAGATGCCCATCTGCTCTCAAGTGGGCCACTGGCAAAGAGACAGCCCTATTTGCCCATCATGGCATATTGGGAAAGTTGCTGGACAAAACCAAGCCCCGTCTGTGGCCAGAATGTTCTGTGAGCAAGTGTCCCATTTAGCACCGCCTCTGTTTTCCTTGGACTGCAAAGACCGAGGTCTTAAACCAGCTCTGCCACTTACCAGGCACCATACCACAGGCAGGTCCTGACCCCAACAACCTCCCAGGCTTGTCACAATGTTCAGCCCTATCATAGCTAGGGGAAACTTTGCAAACGACAAAGCCCTTCTTAATTATAGTATTTGTACAGCAGTTCCTATGGGCTGGGCTTGCTGCTAAGTGTTCCACACGCATCTCAGTTCTTCCTCTCTGTAGCTCATAGGAAAGGTGCTTCTGTTATCCCCATTTTCTAGATAAAGGAGCTGAGGATTAGAGAAGCAAAATAACTGCTGAGGGTCACACAGCCACTTCGATGATGGGCCGCAAACCGAGGAAGCGTATGTCTCAACTACCCTGCCTGGCTGTTGCTTATAGTCAGTCAGGCGTTCGGTTATTTACTGAGCCTAGTATGTGTCCGGCATTGTTCTAGGTGCTAGGGAGACAGGCAAGAGCCAAGAGATGAAGTGCACATCCTCATAGAGCTGATGTTCTTGAGCCGTGAGCAAGATCCTTTAGGAAAGAATTCTCTGGGAGATTTGTGTTTTGGACACTTTTAGAGAATATCCTATCTCCTTTTCCCCCATCTTCCCCCTACACACACACACACACACACATACACACACACCTGGTTGCTCTTAATCTGTGAAGCTCTCCAGAGCTCTCCAGGTCTCCCCATAGGGAGATGATGGCTAGGAGCCGGGTGTCCCCGAGCATGTGTGTATCCTGTGCCCTATGAATAAAGACCTCACACTGCAGTCTGCTCCCTTATGGACCCGGCCACACACTACCCCCCCCCCCCCCCCCCCCGCCCCAGCCTCATGCCCTGCAGTTTCCTGGTTCCCTCCCATCCCTGCTGGTGGGAGACAGCAGGTGTCTGCCCAGCAGCAGGACCCCCTTCTCAATCCTGGCACACCTTTTCAGGACCAGCTGACAGCACCCCTGCCAGCCTTGTAAGAGGCTCAGGGGCCCACGGCCACCTTGCTCATGAGGCCCTGCCACCTCCACGTGGCCTTGTGTCTGTTATTCTCTGTATCTCCACACACAAAGAGCCTGGGTCTGCTGCCGGCGCTCAGCTGCTGGAGTGGGGAGGGCCGGCAGCGGTGAAAAGCTTTTCAGAAAGGCCAGGGTGGAGGCAGGAGTCACCCAGGTGATCCGAGCCATTCCCCTGGGACCCCAGCCCGGGACCACAGTGAAAGGTTACTGCTAATTGGCGAGCTCCTGATGGGGCTGCATCTATTTAGCACCCCCCCCCCTCCCAGAGACTTCCAGGATGGTCTTGGCACAGCATGTGATTCGAGAGCTCCCCGCCTGAGTCTGGCACAATCTGTCTGAAATTGTGAACATGGAGCCTCTTGGTTTTTTAATTTGTATTTTCGTTGTTGTCGTTCTCTTCCCATTGTTTCTGGTAGATTTGGTAGCAGCAGCCGCCCTGACTCTGGTGCCCCTGTCTCTGGGGCCCTTTCGGCAGGCTTCTTCCACCCCCAACCCTCCAGACCTACCTCTGGAGGCCTTGCGGGTCAGGGAGCAGCGCCGTCCCTGCCCCCGACCCATTGCCAGGCCTCAGGGCCCAGCTCTCACCCTGCCATCATCCCTGACACTAACACAGCTTGTCCACCCTGTCGCAGGGGGCAGATGGCCTGTCGGAGCCGGAGGGCATCTCTCTGAAGCGGGTTGCTGTGGTGGAAGATTTCTTTGACATCATCTACTCGATGCATGTGGAGAGCTCAGCGGAGCCAGGCAAAGCCCCCAAGCACGCTGGGCAGAAGAAAACCTACCGAGCGGTGAGATTTCTGTCTCTGGGCCTCTGTGGGCAGCCCCAGGCCTTGGCAGGAGGCCATGGGCTCCGCACATGTTGGGCGGGGGCGGGGCAGGGAGCTGAGGCGTGATGAAACGGCCTTTGGGGACCCAGGGGGGCACAGGGCAAGGGCATGGCAGCCAGAGATGGCTCAAGGGGGGCGAGGGGGCGGGTTCTGTGGTCTGAGCACAAAGGAGAGGCAGGTTGAAGGGAGTGAGGGAGGGAAGGAGAGGGACGAGGGCAGGAGCAAAGCCCTCTTCCTGGTTTCTGCTTCACTCATTCCCCTCCCCACCTCCCACCCCAGCCCCTTGCAGCCTGTTCTGGGACTGTGGGGGTAGGGGTGGCTAGATAATAATAATCGAAAGAGCAAATGCTTCCATGGCATTTACTGTGTGCTAGGCCTGCCCTAAATGCTTCCTGTGTGAGTTCGTCCGGTCCTCCACCACCCTGTGAAGTCAGTACAAGTTCCCCAGGGGAAGTCTGAGGACCTGGTCCCTACCTTTGAGGGAACAAGAACCCTGAGGGCATTCAGCAAAGGCACCTCCAGAACCCTTACGTTCATATTATTGCTATGCCAGCGAGGGCTTCATGGAGAAGATGGTGCATAAGCTGGCATTCTAAGCTTGGGTAGGCAGAAGGGAGCAGAGATGGTGATCTAGGGCTAGGGAACGTCACACATGGGGAGGTGTGGGAGACAGTGGCTAGAGAAGGAGGAGCCTGCCTGCGTTCTGGTCCCATCCCCCTGTTGACTGCCATTGCCACGGATCATGCACAGCTCTGAACCCAAGACCCACCACTAAACCAGTAAAGCCAAACACTATACGTTCATTCAAGTCTCAGAGCAATTTTGTGATGGAGGCACTATGGTCCCATTTTGCAGTTAAGGAAACCAAGACCCAAAGAGTTGATCTAAGGTCACACAGCACTTATGTGACAGACAGCTGGTGTCCTCATGCCCCCTGTGTGTCAACTTTCTCTCTGGCTTCTTACCTGCCCCTCTGTAACTGGACTTCCCCACCCAAGGCAGCTGTGAACTCCACCCCTACCCCAAATTCTTCATATAAATAGTCTTGGACTGCTGTGGAGGTAGCCTGTATAAGTCTATAATTTTCCTATACGGCCTGAGTTCTGAGGGTGTTCCCCCCAGAGGGTCATAGACGAAGGGAGGGACAGCCAAGCCAGGGCCTTTGTGGGCCCCTTGGTATTACTGAGACCCAACACATTTTCTAAGCATTAAATTTGTCAGTGCTGGGCCATTTGCGTGTGCCAGGCTCTGCACTCAGCAGTTTCCTGTGCACCAGCTCTCTGAGCCTTCACTAGTACAAAGAGTGTGTATGTATACATACATATGTGATGGAGGTCATGTATGTATATATATATATATATATATATATATATATATATATATGTGTGTGTGTGTGTGTGTGTGTATGTGTGTGTGTGTGTATACACACACACACACATATGTATATGTTAATGTTACCTCCATTTTACAGATGAGGAAAATGAGGCTTAGAGGGACACATAACCTGCCTTGAGGTCACCCCTCTGATGCTTGGAGGCAGGCAGCTGGACCCAGAGCCTGTGCCCTGACCGGTACACATCCTGCCTCTCCACAAACGCCCCGTGTTCAGCTAGTAAGCCCCAAGACTTGTTGTGGTCAAGGTAAATGGGCTTGGGCCAGCCAGACCACGTGACTTCCCTGGTCCCCTTCGTGTCTAGCACCAAGCCTCACCCACAGGCACTCCCTGGGTATTTACGAAGGCTGGGTCTGCGGCCTCCCTGCTGTAGAGAGGGCTGGGCTGGGCTGGTTCCGCCAGCCTCTGTGTCCCTGGGCCCTGTGTCCAGCCCTTTGCTCTGCACTTCCTGGCTTCCCGTCCATATGCCCGCCGCGTGCCCCACTTCCCGCTGCCCAGCCTGGAGCTGGCACATGACTGGCAGTGGGCCAGCTGGGCTGTGCACAGAGCTGGAATTTCAGCAGCAGGGCCAAGGCTGAGTGGAGCAGGCCAGGGCCCTCCTGCAGCGGGTGTGAAGGCCAAGGGGGCTGCTGCACCTCCCTCCCCACCGTGTGCCTCCTCTCCCTTCCCCCTCCTCTTCCCCATCTGTCACCCTTCTCTTGCCACCCTTTCCTTTTTGGGGGGTGGGGGTGGTGCCTGGATGCTTTTGTCCCCCTGCTTTTCATCTGCTCCCATTTTCCTCAACCCAAGCGTAGCTCTTCAGTCCCATCCATGCCAGGGAAAGAGCCCCCAAGGAAACTCTGTGCTGATGACTGCAGAGAGGCACAGCCTGGCACAGTGGGGTTTACATCAGGCCCCCGGCTGAGGGTTTTTTGGACCTGTCTCTGTGTGTTTTGCCAAACCTGAATCCTGGGACTTACTTGCCATCATCTCTAGGGCACCGGAGACCTTCCAGATTCTTATAGGCCTGGGGTGCCTGCAGGAAGCAGGGGGCTGGAAGGGAGATGGGCAGACTTGTTCAAGGGTATTGAAGGAGGCACATTATTCTGTGGGAAAAAGAAGCTTCTAGCACCTACCACTATCCAGCAATAGATCAGAGAGGGCAGGTAATGAGCTTTCTGAAACTGAAGGTATATGAGCCAGGGATAGATGGCCATTTAAATGGATAATGCAGGGGATTCCCATTTTGGAAGAGAAGCTCCTGCCTTATGCTGCCTCTGATGCAGTGTGACCAGAGGATCCAGAGGCTTCGCAGGGGGACTTGCCTATGCCAGGGTCTGAGGAGGGTTCCAAGTGGTTCTACAGAATTCTCTGAGCCCACATGGAGGACTGGGCCTCTTTCAAGGGGGCTTTTCTGGTGTCCGCACCCATCTGGGTTGGAGCAAACTCTTTGCTTCCTTCCTCTCTCCCAGGGTGCTGGTAAGCTAGATCAAGCTACGGAGTCCGGATCTGGCTGCCCTGACCACTCTGGAGGTGGGGCCAGATGTGGTCAGCAGCTGCTCCAGGCCCACCGCGTGCTAATCCACCGCAGGGCAGCGGCACGATCTTGTAAAGTGGTGCAAATCCCCCCAATTGGCCTCATCTGTCCTTGTCGGCCCCTGAGCTGGGGAGCGAAATGGGGCCTTACAAGTCAACGACTCTGCAAATAGCTTCTGCTCTCCCTGCCAGTGAAATCTCCTTTTTACCATGAGGGAAAACGTAAAAGGCAAATGCACTTACGGGTCTCAGTGTCCAGGCAGGAAGCCCTGAAAGCAAGGCAGCAGCAGGCAGCCGAGGGAAGCTGGGTGGGGACAGTGGTCCTGGGCTCCCCTCCTTAAACACAGCAGCTCCACCTCTGTTTCACACGTTGGCCTTCAGCATAAGAGACTACTTCCAGAACTGTGTCCGGAGCTCTAAAACTATCTGAAAACCACCACCCTATTGACTAGAGCATGAGCTAGGATTGTCTTCCTCTCTTCAGCTCATCCCGAGTCCTGTGGCCTTGGGCATCCATGCTGTAGAACAGAAACGGATGTCCCATTTCTCACGTGGACAAGCCAGGAGAGTGAACCAAAAGATGCCCGGAGGAGGCCGAAGGCCACACATTGCCCCCTCCTCCATGCCAGCCCCTACAGCAGCGTGGAGCTGGGCTAGACGCTGCACCTCACTGACTCCCCATGGAGCACTTAGTGAGGCTGCAGACATTCCAGCCACCCAGAGCAGGGCTCCCTCCTGGCCCTCAGATGGCTCCAAGGACTCCTCACCTATACTTCTTGGTTCCACCCCAGCCACCCCTGTGTGGGACCCAGGTCCAGAAGGTGTGCGCCCCGTGCCCCCTGGCCAGCTTTGCGTATGGCTGGGGTCCCTGCCAAGGCCAAGGGAGCTGTGGCCACCATCCTGGCCCCTGGGCTGGGCCCTCCTTGGGAACTATCCCTGAGCCCTCGGTGGGTCAGGTGCAGCCAGGCGGGGAGGGCTCTCCTTGAGCGCTGGGAAAATGATTTCTCTGCCCAGCGGCGGGTGAGCTCTGTATAGTGAATCGGGCTGTCCCTCTGGAACTTTCCTCCTTTCCCAGCAGACTATGACCCTCCTCCCCCAAGCCCTCAGCTCACCTCTCCTAGGTCTGACCTGGGATATCACCCCTTCTGTTGCGGCACCTCGGAGGTCACCTGTTTGCCCGACTCAGCCACACCCCCCTCTTTGTCCAGCAGATGCCCTTCCCTCTTGCCCGTTTACTCCTGCAGCCGGCAGCCCTTCAGTGGGGCCCACCCCTCCCAACCCTGAAGGCCTGAGAGGTGCACACCACCCGCCACCCATAAGACTTCCAGGCAGGTGGGGCTGAGAATGAAGATGTCCACGTGTGTGGCAGGAAGGCCCCCATCCCGCAGCCCTGAGACCGGAGGAGGATGGGCTGCGTGCCCTCCCATCCACTGGCTCCAATCAGAGAGCTGGGGTTTGCCCTTGTCCCTGACCTCCAGAGGAAGGCAATCAGACAGGGAATTTGGAAGGGAGATAACTCATCAAGGAGACTGCCTGCTCTGCAGAGCATCAAATCAGCTGAGAAATAACAATTGTGTCACCAAAATTAACTCTGCGTTTGCAGCCGGCCACCGAGCAGGAGTAGCCCCGGAGGTCCACAGGCCAGCTGAGCAGGGGGCACGGCCTGGCTCCCCGTGCTGGGACCCTGCCCACCCCCCCAGCCCCATCTGCTCTGCCCTACCCTACTCCGCCTCCTGATGGCCACAGAGATGGGACAGGGTGCTCGTGCACCTCCAAGCAGCAGACCTGGTGCGGTCCTGGAGTCCCCACCCCCTGAGGGCTGACCAGAGCCCTCCGCCAACTTTCCCGGCTGGGCTGCGGCGAGGAGGGAGGAATGCTGGGGTGATGCTGCCCCTTAGTGGAGAGGAGCGGAAGGGCTCCGGCTCTGGGAAACGTGCAAACACCAGCGGCTGGGCAGCTACCGGCCTCAGCCTAGGGAACCTGGACCTAAGAGGCGGCCAAACCAGGGCCAGTCCATTTCCCAAAACCCAGAGCGAGAGGAGATGGCCTGGGCTTCTTGGACCGCACCCACTTCTCCACTCCCCTGCCCAGCTTGTTTCTTGTATTCCTTCCCATCTATTCCAACTTCCTTCCCACACCTGCTTTCTCCTCCCTAGCTAGGGGAGGCCCTCTGGAAGCAACTATGGAGGACAGGCTTTTGGTCCAGCACTGCCTCTAAAGAGCTGTGTGACCTTGGGCAAGTTGGTTTACCTCTCTGGGCCTTGTGACCTCACCTGGAACATAGGGGTCATTGGCAGCCCAGTCTGAAAAACCTGATCCCTTGGCATCAGACTTTCACAGCTCTCTCTAAAAATGTTCTTGATCTGTGAGTTATTGCAGGAAGAGCTTATAGAACCTTGGGCTCTGTTCATAGGCCCGGAGCCAGTAGCTTTGTAAGTGGGTCTCCGTTTACCCATCTCTAAGAACGGAAATTTTTCCTCCTCCCCTAGAACAATGCTTATAAGCTAATTTTTCAGTAGCAACAATAAAATGCTCTGAGAGGAGTATTACTTATTAAAACATAGGTTAGATAATGTTTACATGTTTTGCTTTCTCAGTTTTTAAGCTCCTTTATTCAAAATTTTAGAACAAATGGTTTTCCGTAAGAGTCCTCACTCATTTCCATGGCTAAGAATTGAGGGCACCTGCCACCTGCTCCTCGAATCCCTTCCCTTCCTGGCAAGGGCCAACCACCTGCCATCTGAGCACTGACCTCGGTGACCTGGTGATCAAGTGACCTCCCCCTGGGTCCATATGATGAGCAAACCTCCTCTCTCCCCCAGATTGCAGAGACCTATGCCTTCCTTCCGCGAGAAGCCGTGACTCGATTCCTGATGAGCTGCACAGAGTGTCAGAAGAGGATGCACTTTAATTCCAATGGCCTGGAGCCCAAAGGTAGGGGAGAAGGCAGGCATGCTGGTGCCTTGGGGGAGGTTGTGCAGGGAAAGGCCCTCCCACCAGCAGGGCCTGCCCTTTGCTGGCACAGACGGAAAAGTGCATGGCCAGCAGTTGTCACAATTCCCAGAGGCCAATGTGGGTCCATGCCCAGAGAACTTCGTTGTTGGTTTGGTTGGGGTTTTTTGGGGTTTTTTTTTTCAGCTTAAAAAAAATGTCAGGTTTCATTTAAAAAACCAATGGTATATTCCTACCTCCTTTTAAGACCCTCTTCTCCCACTGAGGTTCCTGGTGGCAATGATCACCTCGCCCTAGTCCCTGAGCACCTGAATACTTGCCACCCAAGCCTCACTCGGGGCAGTGTCCTCATGGGTCTGGTCTCACCGCTCTGACTGTGAGCTCTCTGAAGACAGGAGCACCCACCTCGCCACGGGTACCTCTGTACCCTGTAGCCCCACACCTACCAGTAGTCGGTCCTCCCTCAGTGTTTATTCCCTCGCTGCAAACGTCCAGGAAATCTGTGGGAATTACCTCGAATGTAAATGCCCAGAGCACTTGTGACCAGGCAAAGTTGGTTCCTTGGGCCAGCGTCCATGCTCTCCAGCTCTGCCCTGCCCCCTGAGATGCAGCAAGGACCCCCGTTTCAGTCCTCCTCAGCCCCTCACCCTGAGCACGCCCAGAGGCCTCCAGCAAGCCTGGGGCTCATTTGTTCGCGGGTGGCTTTGGCACAGCAAGGTCGGCCGATACATGTGGCCGGTGTGACTGTAACTCTGCCCTGAGAAATGGTGCTCAGGTGGGCGATTTATCAGGGCTTCTAGGCTGCTCCTGGGCATCAGGTCTGTAAAGGTTGCTGAAGTCAGTGGGCGTTTTGCCTGAGGATGGGAACAGACTCAGGCTGAAGGGCAGGCTGTTCACTTTGGGTGGTACTCAAGTGGCACCCCCCATTTCTCGGGAAGGAAAAATCAACAACAAAGCTCAAGCAAAGTAGATGACAACAAAGAAATTGGAGCCTAGGTATCAAGTGTTTTGGGGTTTTCTCACTTTGGTGATCTCTGCTGACTCACCAAATCCAGAAGCCTTCCTGTCCATGGGGTCGCTAGGCCATGGCTGCTTCACCAGGCACATTGGGTAGCTTCTAAAGTATGGGGGACAGGAACAAGCGTGGTTAATGCCTCACAAACGCTGGGTTCCTGGTTTAAGAGCAGAGCCCCCAAGGCCACACTGGGTGGGTCTGAATCTCTGCCAGTCAGCAGCTGTGCATCCTAAACAAGTGACTTCGTCTCTCTGAGCCTCAGTTTCCTCATCTGTGAAGTGGAGTGAATCATGGGACCTACGTCAGGGGGCTAAGGTTGGAGAGTTAATCCCTGTACCCCGGCACACGGCTGCCGCACAAGAGGAGAGAACCGTGGCAGTTGTAATTATGGTAACGCGCATGCCTCAGAGGCCCCCGCCCTACTGGGCCTGGCCCTGGCTGAGTGGCCGCAGCCTTGGGCCAGGGCAGTGTCTGGTCCCTGCAAATAGGCCAGGAGGGCTTTCCCTGCTGCACCCCCACCCTGTCAGGGTCTGAGTCCCAGGGGCACGTGCCCTGGTGGTGGCTGCCTGTCCCCTCCTGTTCTGGCCTAATTGTTTCCATAGCAACTGGCAGAGTCACACTGAAGCACTAGCCTAGGGGAACAGAGGCCAGGCCAAGAGGGACTGCATTTGTGGGCCGCTCTGGGGTGTCTGCAGCCTCCCTCTGTTCTGGTCCCTTGCTCTCTGCCGGTGTGGAGGACGTCCCTCACCCCCTGCCCCCCAACTCCTCAGTGAAGGCTGCAAGGTCTCGTCTCCAGGCTGCAGCTCCGCTTCTCCTCATCTGTGGGCTTCGGCATGGCCAGCGCGGCCAAGAGGGCGATGCTGAGCACAGCGGCAGCCGGTTTCTTCTCCAGGCTGCCACCATCAGGCCCCCACCCTCAGGGAGGAGGAGGGAGGAGAGTGATGGGAGGGAGGTGGAGAAGGAGAGGGAGAGGGGGAGAGAGAGAGAGAGAGAGAGAGAGAGAGAGAAAGAACGCGCGCGCGTACTCACGCCAGGAGGGAACCGCCTAGAATATAAACCAGCTCCGTGTGCTCTGTGCTGGAGCCTCCCTTCCCAGGGGTGTGCTCCAGGCAGGACGGAGCACAGGAGGCGTAAAGCTGCGTGGTACCCATCCTTGCCGGTCCTCAGGCAGAATGCCACTTCTCTGCCCCCGGGAGAGGAGCTTCCCATGCAGGGAGAAGAGGAGACACTGAGGGAGCAGGAGACGGTGCGACCCACGGAAAAGCCTGGGCTGGGGGTCCGGCAGACCTGGGTGTGGTGCCTGGTCCCTGTTGTGTGTCCTGTGGCAGGCTGGGGACCTCCCTGCTCCTAACAGCTTGTATGATCCTATGAGGTATCCATCCCACCTTGCCGCTAAGAAAATGAGGCACAGACAAGTGTCCTGGTGAAATCAGTTGTCCAAGCCCTACCAGAAGGCAGGAGAACTTATTTTATCATCAGCAAGATGGGAGCAATGCCTCCCTCTTGGAGCTGAATTAAAGGAGCCTATTCTGTAGGACATCTGGTGTGGCAGGTACCTGGGGCACATCAGCCCATTTCTCCCACCCTATTAGGTGTGTGCACCATGGTGTTGAGACACAAGAATGCCAATGTTCAGGTGGCCCCACAGGGAGACCTCTGGTCAGTCAGCCTACCTAGGTGAGCACCCTGGGTCCACAACCTGGTCGCTAAGCAAAAGGGAAGAGCTTGGTTCTGGAAGCTGCCAGTGAAGAGCTCTGGAGTGGGAAAGGTTCCCCTGTCTGCTTAATGGCCAGAGGCATTAGCTGCCTGGGCCACCCTTGCCAGCTGGCAGGGTGTCCCTTCTCCTACCCCAGCTAAGAGCCCACAGAGCTGGTCTCCCGCAGTGCTGGCCTCCCTGGATGAAGCCATACTGCTCGCTCTTTCACTCTTTCGTAGGCGCCCTTGCCATGCCAGCCCTCCCCCCTCCCTCTCCTGCCTCAGGCCCCAGAGGCAGGCCTGGGTTCCTGTCCCAGGAAGGTGGGGCAGGAGGGGGACAGGGAACAGGATGGAGACTTCTCAAGGGGCTGTTGGGAAAACTCCTGGCTTCCTGGCCTCGTGTTAAAAAGAAAGAAAGGAAGCAAAGCAGCCTCCGCTGCTCAGCAGTTTGTCCCCGGCAGAGCCTGGGGGCCTGGACAGTCCCGTGCCCTCCCCCCAACGCCAGGAGCACAAACAAAGGAGGCAGCTGAGGATCAGGAAGTCCAGGGATGGGAAATTCCAGGGCCTCCCGGCTCCACACTCCTTTTCCACCACCCACAGCAAGTCCAGGCGGAGATGGGACAGAGTGAGAACCGGGTGTGCCCTCAGACCAGCCCTAGCTCCTAGGGAAAGGGCCTCTGGAGGCATGCTCCGGTTTTCTCCGATCCGATGTGGCAAAATATTATTTGCAAGGCAGCAAACTAGGAGTTAGCAGTGGGCAACCCAGTTACCTATTGAAGGGTCCCTGCCTTGGAGACAGAGTTGTCCACTCAGGTGGTGATTCATTCACAGCCAGGCCCAGACTCCTCTGTCTCAGTCCAACCCCCTCTGTGCCCGCCCCCACCCCCACCCCCCCGCATCCCTCCTTCCTCTCCTCCCTTCACGTGACCCCATTGCAGCTGGTTCCTAGGCCCGTGCAGAGTCTTTCCAATGCTGGCCTGGTTGCTGGCTTGGCCTGGCCCAGTTCTCATACTCATTTGCTGTGTGACATGGGGAGGGTGCCTCATCTGTAAAATGGGCTGTTAATACTAGTACCCACCTCCTGGAGCAGGAGGGTCTTCGTGGAGCTCCTAACGGGTGCTGAGTAGCCGTCAGCTAAGTGATTGAACATTGTTCAGATCCTCCCTCCACAAAGCTGTCTTGAACTACTCCAGAGCCTCTGAACTCTTCCTCCTCTGACCTCTAATGGACTCCGCATCAGTCCCACCCCGCCGAGTGCAGGGATTGTACCTACAGAGTCCCCCCTACCTTTCCCGCCGAAGGTACACACATCAGTGCTCCTCGAATACCTGTTGGCCTACTGATTCACTCCCCTGGGAAAGAGGCTTTCCATCATCTTTTGAGCCAGCCCCAGGCTTTGGGTCTCTGTTTCCAGATCTGAACACCCACTCAGGCTGGCTGGTCTCGTGGCTCCTCTGGGCCCTCATCACGCACGTATCCTTCAACATCCAGCCCTGCCTGGGAGAGCTCTTGCCACTGGCAGCTGAAGCCACAGGCCTCTCTGGACTGAGTTCTGTTCTGTAGGTGAAAGCTCAGGAGAATTGCCCGCGTTTGCTCTACGTGGAGGAGCGAGGGCCACTGCCTCCGCTGAAGCTTGCCTCGATTGATGCATGCCATTGGAGCCTAGCTGTGGAGGCCAGCACTTGGCTTGGCCTGGGTCAAGCCTCCGCATCACGGTTATTCTCGAGGCCGATAAAGCCAGGGCTAGCTCCTGGGCGGGTGTCAGTTTTCCTTGGCAAAGCATGTTGAGACATTTCTTTGAGTGATTCCTCTGCTTCTCTCACCAGCAGCCTGCTGGATTATGGTGGCTCTGTGACCGTGGCGATCTCCTAACTCACCAGCAGTATCGCTTAGTGGCTTGAGCGCGGCCACTGTATGTGTTGACCCCAGCGGGGGCTGACCTGCCTCAGCAGAGCCCAGGGAAGCCACTTGTAACCCGTTCATGCGTCCACCTTAGCTTATGCCCATCCTGGCATTCGTCTGGCCTGTGAGCACGTGACTCCACCGAGTTCCCAGAGCTACCACTGGCTTCTGCACCTCCCCTCTTTGCTACCAAGTTGATCCTCTTGATGTGAGCCACTTACCACCTCTGGAACTTCCTGGCTGGCAGAAACCCTGCCTGCCTTTCTCCTCACTGCGGTCCCACAGCCAGCTCCCTGGCATGTTTTCTCACCTGGAATGCCTCCCCACTGCCCGCCAAGGTCCCGCCTCCCCACCAGCACTCTCGCTTCTGGAGCCGCAGGCACGAGCATTCCACTGCACTTGGATCTCTGATGGATTTGTGCGTGCATGCTCAAGGCATCTGGGTTCCCCCCAGACGGGGCATCCTACCTCCTCTTCTTGAGCCCTCCTGGCTCACCTCTGGGCACTGGAAGTGGTTTCTGATCTGTGGACCTGCCGGGGATGGAACAGGCCAAGGAAAACCCCTTACCCCTCCTCCCAGGAGTACCATCCTAGCCATTGGTTTTCTGTTTTCTTTCTCAAGCCAAGCTGTACCCGGCTTTATTAGAGGTGCCTTCTCATAAGCAGTCATGGTATTTTAGGCAGGACATGGGTGACCATCAGGGAAAAAAACAGTGCCTGGCCTCCCCGGATGGCCAAACACGGAGAGCTGCCATGACACTCCATGAATTCTTCATTTGCGGCTCTGACCAGTGATCTCCAGGACGAGGATGGCCCTGCTCATGCACCATGTTGTCTGACAGCTTCTCACCAGACAACCATGTCTCTGAGGAAATGAAACGGAAATGGCAGAGTTCTCTGTCTGGAGACCCAGGATCAGAAAACAGGAACCATGGCTCTTTTGAGTGACGCCCTCTCAATGTGGTTGCTCAAATGTCTGCCTCACATACGGCCTCCAACCCTGTCGCTTTGTGGGGGAGGGAGGTCCCAATGTGCTCCTGGGCTTAAAGAGGTCAAGTCTGGGTTGAGGGTGGGGCAGCAAGAAGAGGACTAACGGACGCTGAAACCAACTTCAGTCCCCTCGCCGTGCCAGTCGTCTGTGCGAAGGCGCCAACGTGCAGCGGTGTCAGAACCCTCTGCCACGGAACCAAGAGGAAGTGTCTACGGAAAGAAAGTGCAGCTCATTTTAAGCCAGTTTTCTGAGATATTCTATTAGTGACATTCACTTCTTCCTCAGAGAGCAAAGACCTCCCTCAAGGGGCACAAAAACCGTGAGTGTGACAACATAGCTTTAAAAAGCAAACCACAGTTGTGCATTTTTATAAACCTTGATGATATTCAAGCTGTGCCGTCACCAGAAGTATACCACCTCAAAATGACACCCGTCGGCCCCAGACCCAGTCTCTGTGGACCCCGTTCTCTGTTTCTGTCCTTGTCAAGGCAGGGACTCCCTTGTCCCCTTTGGGTAGCTTCACCCCCTTGTTTGCAGGGGCTTTTTTCTTTATTGTAAAACATAATCTAAAACTTGTCATTTTAATAATTTTTAAGTGTACATTCAGTGGCATTAATGATATTCACACCACTCAGCCACCCTCACCACTGTGTGTTTCCAAAACGTTTTCACCACCCCAAACAGAAACCACGTGCCCATGAAGCAATAACTCCCATTCTCAACCCCCAGTCTCCAATAACCTGTGTTCAACTCTCTGTCTCAGTGACCAGGCCTGCTCTCGATAGTCCAGCTAAGTGGAATCCTAGCGTATTTGTCCTTGTGTGGCTGGCTTCTTTTACTCAGCATAGTGTCTCCAAGGTCGAAGGGACCTTCCTGGCCTGGGCCCTGGCTCCCGCATTCCTCCACCGAGGCCCCAGCACCCGCTTGCCCCTGAGCCCGTCTCTCCGGCACGATGGTGGTGGTGGCAGTGGTGGAGGGCAAGCTTTGGCAAGTCCACAAGTGGCTCTTGCTTCTCCTCCTTCTCCTCACACTGCTCAAATCCCAGCCCATGAACAGAACTGAGCACCAGGGGGGGCTTTGGGCCAAAGGCCTGGAGTCCTGGAGGCAGGAAGAGGAGGCCGGAGAACAGGTAACCAAGACTATGCCCCAGGCGGAGGGTGAAGCTGGGTCAAGTGACTAAATGACCAAAGGAGGCCCCGCTTTGTGTGAAAGGTCCCAGCAGGTGACTCCAGGGTTTTGAAACGGGTCATAGCAGGGGGCATCTGCAGAGAAAGCTGGAATGGGAAAAGGGGCAACGGGCTGGGCTCCCTTTCAGTCCTGCTCCCCGTCTTCCTTGACTTATTGCTGTGCCATTTTAGTCTGTCCCTTATGACGCCCACGGTGGGGCCTCAGACGCAGAACACAGTGGCTGGGCACCGTCCACTGCAGCAGCCTCTGCAGAAGGCAGCTTAGCTGGAGATTTTAAGAGTTCTGGAACAGTCCTACCCTTCGGCCCCCAAATTCCATTTTTTGAAAAACAATTAGAAATACAGACCAATATTCATGAATAAAGATGTTCCCTGTAGTACTGTTTATAATAGCCTCCAATAGGAAACAACCTGAATGGCCAATCATAAGCAAATGACTTGAGCAAGTTATGATAAAATAGTACACAGCCATAAAAACACCGTTTGCAAAGCAAAACAAGATTTTTGATGGTGGGGGAAATGACCGTGACAATGTTAAGTGGGAAAAAATGTTTTTAAGCAAACTATAATTTTCTGTATGCATTTTAATATCAAGTGCGTAAAGAAGAGAAGTCACAGAGAAAAAATAAACAGAAGCATATGTCAAGCTGCTCAGTGCAATTATTGGTTTTGGGTGGTTTTTTTGGTTTTTGTTTTTTTTTGGCCTTTACATTTTTCCACATTTTGCAAATGCTTTACAAAAAGAACATGCGTGACTTTGATCTTCAGGACAAGAAAGCAATAAATGGGGGGAACATAGCTCCTCTCCGTGTGATTAAGGAAGAACCAGAATTTGGGAGGGGGTAGTGGAGACCTGGCCCAGACCTGTGAGCCATATGGTACCTGACAGTGCTTTTGGGGGACGCTGTCGGGGTGGGAGATGGGGTCAGGTGGTGGTGGCAGGTGTGCACCAGGAAGCTGGCGTAGACCAGAGCTGGAAACGAAAATGCCTTTGAGGGCCTGGCAAGTGTCATAATCAAGTGAAAATGCGCATAGGAACCGGTAGGGACTGTGGCAAAATGGAGAGTTCACACGCTGGCTAAAGTGGCTGCTGCAAGGCTGCCCTGGTAGGTGGCCAGGTGGGAGCATGGGCGCTGTATGACCAGACCTTCCAGCTTCCAAGGAAGCCAGATAGTCCCGATTTTTAGCATGTGAACGCTTGCTAAACACCGGCACCTAACTGAACAATATTTTCAGGGCCTCGCAGTCCACATCCACAGGCCAGATGTGGTAGGTGAGCCGCCAGCTTGTGAGCTCTGGCGTGTTCCTTCCTCCTCCTTAGGCTCTGTGTGGGTGACAGGGTGTGATGCCTGCCAGGGGGCCCCTGGCCCAGACTGAAAGTGGCTTCCTTTTGTTCTTCCTGCCAGAAAACGAACCTCCCTCTCCTCTGGTCTCCGGGATTATCGATTACAACATGCCCCTTACCTCCACGTACCTGAAGCAGATGAAGTTGCGAGTGATGAACTCCCAGGAACAGGTAAGGCGCATGTCTCTCCTCTCCTCGTCCCGCCTGGAAGCGTCCCAACCTGTCTGGGTGCGGTTGGTCCTTTCCAGGATGTGGGGACCACAGCAGGTGTAAACACACTGGGAATCGAAGGGGACCGTACGTGGTTATCTGGTCCTTGCAGTCCAGGCTGAGGAGTGTGGGGGTGGAAAGAATGTGTTCTTAGTTAGGGATCTGCTGGGCAGACAGCCCTGCCAGGTCTTCAGTGAAACTCAGGAAGCTCATGCTTCACAGAACTTTCCCCAAGGGCAGGGGTGAAGGAGGGGGTGTGCATGAGCTGTAGACCTTGGCTCTTAGGTTGTTCTCTCTCTGCTTTTCGCCCTTTGTCTGCTGTGTCACTTACCTCCTTTCCCCAGGGAGGCATGAGAGAGAAAGAGAGAGAGAGAGAGGTGCCCTGGCTGCTCACCTGTGGCCTCTCCCTCTGGGGGCCCAGAGAGGCCAGAGGCCTTGGAGGGTGGCCCGGGTGAGATAAGGCCCTGGGCCCCCCTGGCTGTCCAAGACTCCCCAGCTGTGGATTGCCAAGTGTTGTCAGGCACCATGGAAACTGGCTCTGAAAAGAAAACCACTCTTGCCAGCTTCCCCACACAGTCTACCTTCTAGCCCTTTGCAAAGCAAGTAGCATGACTGTCCTTCAAGGAAGGACTAGGTGAATGCCACTCCCTCCCTCCACCACTGCCTAAAATCAGAGTAATAATTTCTCACACAGCTTCACATCTTCTCATCTGTTGTGACGTATGAACCTACTAGACCTTTGAGGCCTCCCTAGGGGAATGGGTTCTTCCTCCCCACCCCCACCGAGAGTCTGACTTCCGGCCCTGGGTGCATGCTGTCCCGCGTACTGCTGGTCTCCTTGACAACCTGAGTGTGTGTACGCAGAGTGGGTGATGGCTCCACAGCCAGCTCCAAGGTGATGTAGCAGGATGTTTAGGTTGCATCTGGGGCTGTGGCACCCACTGGAGGATTTGAGCTGGCCTGCTTGAGCATGACCCATTCTGCCCTCCCCCAAGGAGGAGGGATGTCCTCCCAGCCCCGTGCCGTGCCCGGCCCATAAAGGTTGAACAAAATAAGCCTTGTTCTGGATGCTAGGGCTGTTTTGTGTCTCTGTGCCTCCCGCATCTTCTCGCCTGACATAGTCTCCTCTATGATGGTTACATCCCTAAGAAGCTTCACGTACTCAAAAATAATGTCAGTGGGGGAAAGGATGTGGGGGTTTCTAACTCACAACGGTAAAATTGTTTCTGTTCAGGAATGCCAATAATATGGCAGTGTTTTTGTTAATAGTTACAGAATCTAAACACCACCATGCAGGTTCAGTGCGAGACCTCTGACTACGTTGAAGAGTAATTTCCTTTCCCATAACCATCCACGCAGTCATAAGCACCTGGCTTCTCTCACCTTCTTTTCACCATTCCCATCCGTCACCATGAAGTGCAGAGCCACTCAGACAGCTGGCGGTACAGCCTCATGCCTCTTTCTTTCCCACAGAACGATGCTAGATTCAGATCGCCACCAGGACCAGTAGTGGTCAGGGTAGCCCCATTATTGGATGCTGTGCTATTTTCCTTCGTGATACGAATTCTTGCTATCTGTGGGGAATTACAACTATCGGCCAGGTGCATTTGCAAGGATTTAATCCTTCAGCAAATACTTATGGAGACCTGCCCCGTGAGCTCATCTAGGGATGTGCAAGTCTTCGGAGCTACCATTACTAGCCCTTCTTATGATTTGGGGGAAACAGACACTAATGAAAAAGAATCACACACAAGGGCCCAGCTCAGAGGAGGTAACAATAAATAATTGGAGGGAAAGATGAATCGGTTATCACAGGGCAGCTATGACAAGTGCCACACGGGAGGACACACAGTCCATGAGTACTCTCAGATGGGCATGAGGGGTGGACCAAGGCAGGGCTTTGCTTCAGAAAGGGGTGCTTGAGCTGAGGTGGAGGTCCGAAGGGAAGAGCTCCAGGCTAAGGAAACTGTTTGTGCTGAGGCCCTGTGGCTTGAGGGAGGACAGTGCCTCTGAGAACCTGAGAGGCTGATGTGGCCGGTGCAAGGAGTGTAAGGTATTCTATTCCTCAAGAAAGAGGCGGAAGACACAAGTGTTGGGCAAAGAAGCACTTGGGTATCTGTGAATGAACCAAAGTTCATGAAACAAGATGGATAAAATACCCTGGTGAGGTTTGGGCCACTCACAAAGGAAAGGCAGGTTGTGGGAAGGTGTTTCTCTCCAGGGTGCTCTGAGAGTCCAGCTGGGACTGAAATTGACGGCAAGTGTCTCAGAGTCGACTCTGCCTTCCTCGCCTCCGTTCCTAGTTTCCCAGGTGGGGGCCCTGGGACAGTATCTGCTCTTCTCCTGTCCCCTGTGCTGCAAGAGATCAAAGGTGTCGACCTTCCTTGCATACACCGGGCAGGAGAAGCAGCGTCCCTCCTCAAGCCTAGGGCTTGGCATCTGCTGGGCTCCAGCACTCCCCGCATAGCGGTGAGCTCGCAAGGCCTCACTCTCTCAAGCCATCCCTGTTCTATGGCTGGGCACATGGTGAAACCAGAAATCGCGTTGCTCATCAGATTATTTATCTGTAGGAGCAAGGAAGGGCCAAGGACCCAGAAGTCTTTGATTCTTCGGTTTGAGTTGGAACTAAAAATACGTTTATTGGAATTGGTAGCTTGTTCCCCGGGGGGGAGTGGGAGTCGGGCTCCCCTCGGGGCCAGTGAATGGCGTGCCGTGCGAACACGCAGCCAGGGGCCTGCCTCTGCCTCTGTCATGTCTCGTGTGCCGCCGCCGAGGCTCTGAAAGCGGCTTCATTCCCTGAAGCCTCCTCTGGCCCTGAAATGCTGACAGAGGGCCTAAGTGTTTGCAGGTCACTCCTGCAGGCCCTATGGAAAATAAACCTAATTCTAATGTAACAGGAGCTGGATAAGTGATAATTTATTAATGCCAAACAAAACCCTCCATCTAAAAACTCCGGGTAAGAAAAATCCCAATAATTCATTTTTTCCAGCATTCGATATCCAGGAGACAAACAGTAAGGCAGGTAGAACATGTTGCCCTCACTTTGCTTCTAGCAGACAATGAACAGGTGGTGGGATTTACTTGCAAACTGGACAGAATCATGTTACTTGTCCAATTGTGTCAAATTAATATGCCGGGAAATAGGCCCTTCTCCACAGAGGATATTAGGTAATATGAAAATCTAATAACAATATTCACACAAAGGAAAAAGATTCTTCTTGAGGTCTGATTCAATGCAGCAAATATTAATGTTGTGCTCAACATGCAAGACATTTGGGGATCAGACACCAGCCTTCCAGGACCTCCATCCTAAGACACAGAGCCTGGGAGCTATCATCGCAGGGGCCACATTGAGCTGAAAATAGGGGACTGTAGTCTGATAAAATCTTTTTTCCCCCTTGCTTGGGAAAACTCTAATAAAGACATAAAACTGAAATCACATTTTGTTGTACTGATGAGGAAAACGTTTTCTTATGGGGGCAGGGTAGGAGGATTTCATAAGTTGCGGACTGTCTCTCGGAGAATGCTCTGTAGCATTCTGTCATAAGATGAGGTCTCAGGGAGACGTGCCACACTCACAGGACAAGTGCCATCCACAACGGCTGGCCTGGCACATCCCCCTTTAGGGCTGTGTGCAAGATGCACCGAAGAGGAGTGCTAGGGTCTCCTCTTTATGTGGCCACTGGTTTCATACCTCTTTTTTTTTTATTTATTTTTAACGTTTATTTATTTTTGAGACGGAGAGAGACAGAGAATGAACGGGGGAGGGGCAGAGAGAGAGGGAGACACAGAATCGGAAGCAGGCTCCAGGCTCCGAGCCATCAGCCCAGAGCCCGACGTGGGGCTCGAACTCACACACCGCGAGATCGTGACCTGAGTTGAAGTCGGACGCTTAACCGACTGAGCCACCCAGGCACCCCCCTCTTTTTTTTTTTTTTTTAAGAAATGTTTTTTAATGTTTATTTATTTTTGAGAGAGAGAGCACAAAGAGGGGAGGGACAAAGGGCAGAGGGCAGAGGATCCAAAGTGGGCTCTGTGCTGACAGCAGAGATTCTAACGTAGGGCTCGAATTCACGAACCGTTAGATCATGACCTAAGCAGAAGTCAGACGCTTAACCGACTAAGCCACCCAGGTGTCCCCGTACTTCTTTTAATTACACAGGTAGCACCTGACCTCAGTAGTCAAAAGCAAAAGCGTGGTGATAAAAATCACCACCATCCCACCACTCAAGTCACTGAGTATTTTGGGGTCCAACCTTCCAGACTGTTGAACAGAAAGGGAATTATCCCGCACAAACACCGTGCTTTGCTTTTCTTCTTTCAAAAAAAAATTTTTTTTAATGTTTACCTATTTTTGAGAGAGAGAGAGAAACAGAGTGCAAGTGGGGGAGGGGCAGAGAGAGAGGGAGACACAGAATCTGAAGCAGGCTCCAGGCTCTGAGTTGTCAGCACAGAGCTGATGGTGGGGGCTTGAACCCACAAATCGCAAGATCATGACCTGAGCTGAAGTCAGACACTCGACCAACTGAGCCACCCAGGAGCAGGGTGGGTGGGTGCTTTACTTTTCTGATGCTGATTTTCCAAGTTAGCAGAGTCTCTTTACCCTCTTGGCCAAGATATTTCCCACCTACCAAATAAACTGGTTATATAATTTTCCTGCCATTCCCTCGCTCCTTTACCCATCCATCCACTCATCCTTCCACCCATCCACCCATCCACCCATTCACCCACTCATCCATCCACTCACCCATCCATCCACCCACCCACCCACCCATCCATCCATCCTTCTATCCATTGCACACTGTAGCCAGACATGGTTGTAGGCGCTAAGGGAACAGTGGTGAACAGAGGCGAGTCTATGCCCTGCTGGCTCTCAGAGTTCAGTGATAGAGATAAGGAAAACCCAAATCAACACTGGGGTTTTAGAGGAGGGACGGAGGAGGGACAAGGAAGTGAGCCAGGTGGATGCCATTGTAGGCACTGGGTTATTAATTTAGGCACTTGTTCTGTGTCCAGCACTTCACACTTTACCCTTTGCCCTCACAGCCCTGCAGGGTCCCATCATTCTCATTTTGCAGATTCCATAGCTCAGGCTCAGAAAGGTTCTGCACTTGCTCGAGGTCACACAGCCACTGACATGAATGAAACTCAGATCTCTTCCATCCCTGAAGCTGTGCACCTGCCAGAGCCCCAAGCCCTGCTTCTCTCCACACTTACTGGATGAGGATGTGCTCATTAGAATCTGAAGCAGGTGTGTCGCCCATGGGGTTGGAGGGGGGAAAATGTCCTCGGCAGAGATTCTGGCAGAGCACGTCAGGGGTCTTTTGTTTGGCCTGGGAACTGGGATCTGCTTTAAATACATGATGCTTGGGGCGCCTGGGTGGCTCAGTCGGTTGGGCGGCCGACTTCGGCTCAGGTCATGATCTCGCGGTCCGTGAGTTCGAGCCCCGCGTCGGGCTCTGTGCTGACAGCTCAGATCCTGGAGCCTGTTTCAGATTCCGTGTCTCCCTCTCTCTGACCCTCCCCCGTTCATGCTCTGTCTCTCTCTGTCTCAAAAATAAATAAACGTTAAAAAATTTTTTTGAAAAACAAATAAACACATGATGCTTAAGGAACTATCACAAGAGGAATTTGGCAGGGGGCTGGGGTTGGGAGGAAGGTTACCCCTACCTCGTGTATGCTCAGTTATCTGCAGGGGTACGTGTATAATTTGGTATGCACATTACGGGTGATGTTATCCTGATCTTTTCTTAGATCCCAGTGTTTGACCCAAGACCCTGTTGTAGAAATCACGTCCCGATCTGGAAGGAGGGAGACAGATTGTATTCTTTCTTCTGACACATACTTCCATTTTATAGAAGTGGAGGCTGAGACCCCTGGACTATTTGTTGTTGGTGGTGGTGGTGGTGGTTTCTGTTCTTGCTCTGTCCGGAGTGGGAAGGCTGTCAGACCTTCTCCAGTTCCTGGAGCTGTTCTAATGTCCTACTAATGGTTTTAATCATTCTCCCAGCAGCCTGTGTAGTGGTGCTGCTCCATTGTTTAAGCCCCAGTGATGGAAGCTCTTACTTGTCTCCGTTAACCTCTGCCTCCCTTTCTACGGCCTTTCTCCCGGCCCACAGTTTTCCTTGGGTCCCAGAGGGTGTGGGAGGACCCTGAAGGCCCCAGCAAACATGTGGGGCCTGGAAGGTCCACAGCCCCCTGAGTCTCCAGAGCTTGGGCCCTCATGCTTCTTGCCGCCGGCCTGTTGGAGCAGCACTGTTCTTAGCCAGGACGCCAGCCCCCCACGTATGCAAACACCCTAGAGGCAGGTTGACGGCACCAATTCCACCACCTACCAGCTATGTGACTTTGGGAAAATTGCTTCACTCTCTGTGCTTTATTACTCGAGAGTAGTAATAATACACCTAGCTCATAGAGTTATTCCAAGAGGTAAATGATGCGAGGCAAGATCAGTGCTTAGCACAGCGCCTGGCACGTTAAAACTATGGAGTGACCTCTCCTGCTGTTAATGCACCTCCTGTTTAATAGACACAGTGGATGACCTTGTGCAAGAGACCAGGGCCGTAAAGTTGAATAAGAAGTATAGTTGTTCTCAAGGAACTCTTCTTAACAGACGGGACAACAGCCATGGAACTGTGACCCAGACAGAAAACAGAGGCCAGAAGGGGCCAGGAATCTGCCAGGTGGTTCAGGGGACATTCGCTTATTTTAAAATGAGATTCAGGCCTCTCATTGTAGCCCACCTGGCAAAGAGGGCCCGGGTGAGGGAAGCTGAGAGTCAACAGCTCTAGGAGACGCTGAGCTGGTGAAGGCCACAGCCAGTTTGGGGAAAGTAGGAGAAAGGAGACAGATGAGGAGGAGGAGGCTCAGAGCATGGGTGTTTCTTGGCAGTGAGGCCACAGGAGAGCCCTTTCCTCAGCCAGCACTGGGGAGCGAGGCACGGATGGGGGCAGGAAGTGAGCACAATCCAAGTGTGGAACTTTCTCAGGTCCCAACCTCCCTAAGTGCAGGAGAAAACAAGCCCACTCCAAAAAGTTCTCCACATTCACTTTGTTTTTTAATTGTGATAAAATATTTGTAATTTAAAGTCTGCCATTTTGACCATTTTTTAAAGTTTATTTTTTTATTTTTTTATTAATCCCTGCACCCAGTGTGGGGCTCTAACTCACAACCTTGGCCAATATCAAGAGTTGCATGCTCTTTGGACTGAGCCAGGCAGGCGCTCTGCCATTTTAACCATTGTTTTTAAATTTTTAAAAATTTATTTATTTTAACAGAGAGAGAGAGAGAGAGAGTATGTGTGTGTGGGACTGGGGCAGGGACAGAGAGAGAGGGAAGAGAGAGAATCCCAAGCAGGCTCTGCACTGTCAGCACAGAGCCCAATGCCAGGTTTGAACTCACAAACCATAAGATCATGACCTGGGCTGAAATCAAGGGTCAGATGCTCAACCGACTGACCCACCCAGGCAGCCCTAACCATTTTTTTAAGCTTATTTATTTATTTTGAGAAAGAGAGAGAGTGGGGGGAGGGGCAGTGAGACAGGAGAGAGAGAATCCCAAGCAGGCTCCTCACTGCCAGCACAGGGCCCGATGAGAGGCCTGAACTCGAGAACCACAAGATCATTACCTGAGCCAAAATCAAGAGTCAGACGCTTAACCAACTAAGTCACCCAGGTACCCCCACTTTAACCATTCTTAAATGCACAGTTCAGTGGCATTAAGTACATTCACAATGTTATGTGAACAGCACCACTATCTCCAAAAGTTTTTCATCACCCTGAACAGAAGGTCTATAACCATTAAGCAATAACTCCCCGTTCTCCCTTCCTCCAGCCCCTGGTAACCACCTAGGTTTTACTTTTTGTCTCTATAAATATGACCACCTAGGGACCTCATATAAGTGGAATCACATAATTAATATTTGTCCTTCTGTGTCTGGCTGACTTCACTTAGTGTAATGTGTGTCCAAGGTCCACTCATGTTGTTGCATGTGTCAGAACTTCATTCCTTTTTATGGCTGACTAATATTCCATTACTTACCAAACCATATTTTATGTATCCCTTCACCCACTGATGAACGTTTGGGCTGTGTCCACTTTTTGGCTAACCACATTCACTTTTTAATCTGTTGGACCAGGTTGCAGGACAAGGAAGAATTAAATCAGGGCTCTGTTCCTTCTCTCCCTGAGTCCTTAACCCTCTTTGTGGCTTCCTTTTCTCATGAACACTCTCAACCTCAGAAGGACCCCAAGAAATGGGGGGACCCAAAGAAGAAGTGAGAGCCTGTTGCTTAACTTAAACAGTGCCTGACTCATAGGGCTCTTACCTGTGGAGAACCCATGAGCACTGACTCTGATCCAGATTTAAGAGCTTGGTAACAATCATGATCTCTGGGGCACCTGGCTGGCTAAAAGCATGCAACTCTCGATCTTGCAGTCATGAGTTCAAGCCCCACATTGGGTGTAGAGATTACTTTAAAAAAATAACAATAATGATCAAATAATCTCTTCCTTCCCCCTTCTCAGGCTGTCTTGCAGCCCAGGCAAGATGTGAACTCAGGGGGAAAATAACAGAAAAAAATCATTTCCATGTCCCCTGCTGTGGCTCAGTGTATGTAACCTTTGGTGGTCTCTTAAGAAAGCAGAGGTTCTGAAGTATTTCTTTAAAATTAAACAGTAATCTCCATGGAACAGAACTAGAATTTAGAACTTTTCAATCCCTAGAGAAAATAAAAGAAATAAAGAAAACTTGACCAATGCAGCAAGAGTAATTAAATGAGGGAATAAAAGAAGAAACAACTAAAAAGAGATATAATAAGTAGAAAACATAAATAAGCTAGTAGGAACAAGACCAAATGCCAGTAAATCACAGTAAATGTAAATGGGTTAAATTCCACTGCAGAGAATTTGGAAAAAAAAAAAAAAAAAAAAAAAGAGGCTCAGATAAGGTTTGTTTGTTTTTTTTAATGGCAAACAAAAGACTTTTTTTTTTTTTAATTTTTTTTTCAACATTTATTTATTTTTGGGACAGAGAGAGACAGAGCATGAACGGGGGAGGGGCAGAGAGAGAGGGAGACACAGAATCGGAAACAGGCTCCAGGCTCTGAGCCGTCAGCCCAGAGCCTGACGCGGGGCTCGAACTCCCGGACCGGGAGATCGTGACCTGGCTGAAGTCGGACGCTTAACCGACCGCGCCACCCAGGCGCCCCCAAAAGACATTTTTTTAATGACACAAAAACTAAGATGAAATCAAGAGAAAGAGAAGGCAGTGTTGCTCCTGTCAAACAAGCAAATGTTTAAGGCAAAAAAAAGCATTAAATAGGGTAAAGTGAGATATTTCATGTTGATCAAAGGCAGTTTCCCAGTAAGATTTCAGAGCCTCTTGACCTTGGAAGTCTGCCCTTGGGGGAGGTTGAGGAGGTGGTTGGTCCTGTGGAACATAAGTAGCGCCTTTAGGCTTCACCATGAGAGGCAGCATCCTTCTTCTGTGTCCCCATCATCATTCTCTTCACCTTTTGTCATTTGTGGTACTGTCTTGCTGTAGCCACTTCTCTAGACCAGTATCTTCAAACTTTGAGCATCTCTGTTTGCTCTCTGGAAATGTGCATGTAACAGAATGTGGCGTGGACCCTGAAGAACTTGTAAGAATGTGGATCTGCTCCTTGGCTACCTGGATTTTAGTCCTTCTCCTCCTCTCCCGACTGGGCTCATCCACCAAGGCATACTGGACTGCTTTCTCAGTTCCCAGCCTCCTCCTTTCCTCCCAAGTCCTGGCCTTCCTGGCTTCCTTCTCTTGCTTCATCTCTTGCTTCCCGCCTCTCAGACACCCTTAACAAGCCTCTGGGATCAGCCCACCTATGACTTGTTATGTGCTTGAACTGAAGGGGTGCAGCTTGACTCCATGAGAGTCCAAAAAGGACCTGAAATGGCCCTGGCTCCATTTTCAAGATCTGAGAAGCTATAGCCCAAACTTTTTCCTGTCTCAGTAGATCCCTGGCACTGTGGAAGGTTTGTGCTGCGACAAGAAAAACAAAAAGCAACTGAAATATTGACCTTGACCAAGGCTGCTGTTTGGATTTTTCCAGGCAAAGAATGATCCTTAGAGCATTTCTGCTGTGAGATGATGTGCAGGTGGGGTAGTTGTCCTCAGATTCTGCCCTGTGCCCCTCAGACCCTCCCCCATAATTCCAGGGTGGTTCAGTTTCAGAAACAGCATCTCAGGTGGCCCTTTATCTTTTTTTGTTTTTGTTTATTTGTATTCATTTTTATTTTTATCAAAAGAATATATATTTTAAAAATCAGATAGAAAAACAGGAGACCCTGCCCTGGCCTTCCCACTTTAATTTCTTCTTTTCAGAGACAGCCTCTTTTCTTAGTTATCTTTTAGCTCTCTCTTCTGGTTTTACCTTTTATTTCTAAATAACATATGCTTGTGCTGCTCGTTCTTGGTTTTTTAATTTGGGCTGTTTGGATTGATGTTGTTCAATTTCTTGCTGTATAAGATAGATATTTATACTATTATACCCTTTCATAAATACATATATTATTTCCCCTTCCTGCATCCCTCAATATTCTCCATACCTCTCTATTTGGATAAATCACTTCATTATCTATATTATTATGACTGTGCATAGATTATTCATAGCTAAGCCTATGAGCATACTGTGATTACATTTTCTTTCTTTTGATTCCCCAGAGTTAGCCATTGCCTCTTTTTTCCAACCTTCACCTTCTATCTTTTGATCTTGCTTACGATGTGTGTGTTTTGTCATTTTTATTTTTGTCTTTATGTGCTCAAATTTATCTTTTTTTCTTTAATGGCTTCTGCGTTTGACTCTTTAAAAAGCTAAGTAACTCCATTTCCATGTTCTCCTTTAGTACTTTCATGTTTTCATTTTTTTAATAGACTGCTTTTTAGAAAAGTTTTAGGTTTGGGGCGCCTGGGTGGCGCAGTCGGTTAAGCGTCCGACTTCAGCCAGGTCACGATCTCGCGGTCTGTGAGTTCGAGCCCCGCGTCAGGCTCTGGGCTGATGCCTCAGAGCCTGGAGCCTGTTTCTGATTCTGTGTCTCCCTCTCTCTCTGCCCCTCCCCCGTTCATGCTCTGTCTCTCTCTGTCCCAAAAATAAATAAACGTTGAAAAAAAAAATTTAAAAAAAAAAAAAAAGAATAAAAAAAAAAAAAAGAAAAGTTTTAGGTTTACAGAAAAATTGAGAAGATGGTATAGAATTCCCACATTACACCCCACCCCCCCAACACACACGCACACCCAGTTTCCCATACTATTAACATCTTACGTGGTTACAATACATTTGTCACAACTAATGAACCAATACTGACACATTATTGTTAACTAAAGTCCATAGTTTATTTAGATTTCCTTAGTTTTTACCTAATTTCCTTTTTTCAGTTCCATAATCCTATTGGGGATACCACTTTACATTTAGTTGTTGTGTCTCCTGAAGCTCTTCTTGGCTATGACAGTTCCTCAGCTTTTACTTGTTTTTGATGACCTTGACAGTTTTGACCTACTGGTCAGGTATTGTGTAGAATTCTGGAGTTTGTCTGATATTTTTCTCCATATAAAGCTGAGCTTATGGGCTATTAAGAGGAAGACCACAGACATAGAGTGTGATTTTTACCACATTATAGCAGGGGTACATACTGTCAACATGACTCATGACCACTGCTGTTGGCCTTGGTCACACCTGCTGAGATAATGTTTGTCAGGTTTCAAAACTGTAAAGCTGCACTTTTCCCCCCTCTCCAGGAAGGAAGTCACTATGTACAGCCCATACCTAAGGAGTGGGGGTTATAATTTCCTTACTTGAGGGTGAGGTATCTACATATATCATTTGGAATTCTTTGACATGGGACACTTGTCCCTTCTACCTCATTTATAAATTTATTTAATCGTTCAGTAATTTATATGGCTATTTATTTTATACTTTGGGTTATAATCCAATACTACTTTATTTATCTTGATGCTGAAACTGTTCCAACTTTAGTCACTGGGAGCTCCTTCAGTTGGCTCCTGTGCTCTTCTGACAAACCCTGATGGAGGCGTCTTGGGGTTTGTTCTTCGTAGGGTTTCATTTACTTTCTGGCACTATGAGATGCTCCAGGCCCATCTTGTATATTTCCTGCCCCAATCCTAGATCGGCCATATCTCAAAGGGGCTCTGGTTCCTTTTATTGAAGAATTGTATTAAAAACCATGATCTGGGTGCTAGGTGTGCTTATTGCTACTGGAGTTTCCTTCCTTTTAGACCATCTAAGCAGAAGGAGCAAAAAATAAGCACGTTTTTATTTTTCAATTAATCTTTGATCCATTTGGAGCTTATCCGGGTATATTCTGAGACACAGATCCTGTTTTACCCTTCTGTGGAAGCATCACTTATTAAAGAATCTATTTTCTCCCCATTGATTTGAGACGCCACCTTTATAATTTACTAAATTTCCATCTGAAACAGAATCTACTTCTATTCAGCCCATTGGACTCTTTGTCTATTTAATATCTGGTAGGAATGGTTCCCTTCCTGTTGCCCATCTTTTCCAAGTTATCTTGGCTTGAAAAGAAAGTTATTTGAAAAAAAAATGTTTAATGCCTGAAAATTTTTGTATCCCATTCTTGGTGGGGGAAAGATAACAGAGGCACTGGGTTTTGGTGTTTTTTTGTGTTTTTTTTTTTTTTTAACATTTACTCATTTTTGAGAGATAGAGCATGAGCGGAGGAGGGGCAGAGAGAGAGGGAGACACAGACTCCAAAGCAGGCTCCTGGCTCTGAGCTGTCAGCACAGAGCCCGATGTGGGGCTCGAACTCAGAAGCCATGAAATCATGACCTGAGATGAAGTCGGACACGTAACCGACTGAGTCACCCAGATGCCCAAGGCACTATTGATCTAACCAAGTAAATATTAAGTCAAGACACTTTTACTGCAGGCCTTTCTGTTCACCAAAAAACAGGGGTGGACTATGAGCCAGGAGCATCATGACCCCAGCGTTATCTGGGGGCTATAAACATGGACAGCCCAGCATTCCCATCCTCCTAAGGATGGTGTCAAGCAAAAAAGGGCATTTCTAAATTTGAGAGGGATGGTTTTCTTGGCAACCTCTCTTTGAGAGGACAAATAAGGGAGTGAAGAGCCCACTCCCAAACGTTATTTTATTTTATTTTATTTTATTTTATTTTATTTTATTTTAAGTAGGCTCTATGCCTGATGTGAACTCACAACCCCCAGATCAAGAGTTGCATACTGTACTGACTGAGCCAGCCAGGTACCCCTAAACATCTTTGTTATAGGGCATTGTTTTAGAGATTAATACATACTATTGAGGATACTCAGGTACTTTCTAGAAACTTGCTGCAGTTTCCAGGTGCTCAAAGAAAATGAGCATTATGGCTATTTTGCTAGGACAGCCTGGGGTTCAGAGAGATCTGTGTCTCTTCTGTCTTCCTGCTTCCCTGAAGTTGTGTGGGAAAAAAGCAGAAAACAACCAACATCCTGTCTCAAAAGCCAGTTGCCTGATGGAGTCAGTAGATACCTGAAACCTAAACAGCTCATTGTCCCCATCAGTTTTTATTTTTTTAATTTATTGTATTTTTTTTGAAAGAAAGACAGTGAGTGGGGGGAGGGGCGGAGAGAGATGGGGAGAGAGAGAAAGAGAATACCAGCATGACAACCCCACACAGGGCTTGAACCCACAAACTGTGAAATCATGACCTGAGCTGAAACCAAGAGTCAGATGCTCCACTGACTGAGCCACCCAGGCGCCCTACGTCCCCATCAGTTTTTAAAGGCTCAGTCCCCTTCCAGGCTGCTGACATCCACCCCCGACATGTGAAGATGCCGACCTGGCCTTTCAACTTCATTATCCAGGAAAAAAATGTACACAGTGCCCATAATTCACTGGTACAGGCAGGAGAGCCGCCTGGTACCACGAGCAGAATCCTGCATGCTAGGCTAGCCCGGGGATGCTTTATCTGTGTCAAGGGAAAAGCTGGGAGCAAGGTCAGGAGCTGCTACCTGGGCCTCCTGAATGGGAAGCAGCTCTGTCTCCTCAGACTCTGACTGTAAACCGCCCCTGGGAGGCACCCTGGGGAGCTGACTCCTGCTCTGTCTTTAAGGACAAGAGAGATCCAGCAGGAAAGGAGGTGTCTCTCCTGGGCTGGGCTGGGCCAGGAAGGAGCAACTCAAAACATCCAGATGGTCACTGAACCGACAGCTGACCTTGTGACACCCCCCCCCTTCTCTGGGCCCAGCCTGACTGAGGCCCAGAGGGGCCCTGTCTTGTGACCAAGTCCCATTGGGTCATTGTCGTTGCTGTTTTCACAACTGAACTCCTAACCCCAGCTTTCAAGGTATCTTCCATCTAGAGCAAGTAGGTTATTTGGGGCAGCGTGCTTTCTCCAGCCCTCCCTGTTTTCTGTCACATTTGGTGGGGGGGCAAGTCCCCTGGTGGCTTTGTCTAGCCTCCCACTGAAGGCCCTGAAATATAGGTCTCTGGGCCCCTGGCAGCTGAGCATCTGTGGGTCGTGGTTTTCCATAGGTTCTTGACCCCCCCCCCCCCGACTCTTACCGCCCTGATTGCTACTTCCCACATGGGGGGCAGATGGGTCCCGGCACCCCAGCAAAGAGCTGCTGGGGGAGATGTGACCCCACTGGGTGGGCCTGTGGGTGGGTGAGCCAGGGCTCTGTAACCAGACCTGGGGGATGCGGGAGGAGTTCAGACGCTTCAGCAGCTGATGTCTGGAGATCAATTAGAGATAATGGCTTTGGGTGAACGCAAAGAGGCATGGCCAAGATTTTCCTGGTTATGATTGTGTTTACCTCATTAGCAGCCTTTTCTTTTTTTCTTTTTTGAGGGTGGGATGGCACAGTGCTGCACTGTGAATTTGTGCCGGCTGCTTTGTGTCACTCAGGGTGACCAGGCATGGACCCCTGGCAGCCGGTCGTCCCCCCACCTCCACTCAGACGGAAGAGACACAGGCCCGCGGCTTCTGCTCACAGCCCACCAGACCCGTGCCCTCCCAGTGACCCTGTGTTTGTACAGCTTTAATATTTTTTCTTCCTTCCTTCATTCAAACGTCACTGAAGTTCCTACTATGTTCTGTACTATGTTCTGAGCAAAGAAGATACAGCAGCGAAAGAGACAGATAAGGATCCTGTTCTCGGGGAACTCCCAGGCTGTAGGGATGATAAACAAATCAATAAGAAAAAATACACAAAAGTGAGAAGTTTGGGGCAGAGAATTAAAATAGGGAGAGTTGATAGACTGCACCTCTGGGTGAGAAGCCCTCTCTGAACAGGTGGCAGTCCAAGCCCAGATGGATATGAAGTGGTCAGACCTGAATGGTAAGAAGTAGCCAGACGTGGGGCAGTGAAGGAGAAAAGGCTTGCCAGGTGGAGCAGACACAAGTGCAAAGGCCCTGGGGTGGAACAGCAAGGGGGCTAGGACAGAGGGAGTGAGGTGGAGACACGCTTGAACAACCTTGAGCGGTGTGCAGAGGACAGCCCCCTCTGGGCCCGCCAGCTGGATATGAAGTTTGTCGTGTTCAGTGTGAAACCTTAGGCTGCATTTTCCTCCACCAGAGGAGACTGGTGGCTTTACTGGGGGTGGTGACGAGCAGAGACGAGCACCCAAGAGGGTGTCCGGGGACTCGGGTTATAGGTGTGGCCCTGCCCCTGACCAGCTATCTGACTTTCACTTCTCTGTGCTGCAGTTTCCCTGTTACTGAAACAGCAGATTTAGGCCAGGCTTTAGTGGTTTCCAAAGTTTGCCTTTTGACAGAGGAACCCCTTCCTTCAAGGAAGTTCTTTTGGGGAGGAAGTCCAGCATGTCAAGGGGCAGCAACAGGCGGGCATGTTGCTGGGAAAGCTGGCAGAGGGGCCCATAGCTCCGCCCACCTTCCTCTCCTATGCCCAGGCGGCACCCCCTCCACCTTTCCATAGGACCCCAATAACAGGGCCTAGAAAGCTTTGGGCTGAGGTGCTAAAGACAGGCAGAAGGGCTCAGCCCAGCATAACCACAAGCAGCCTGGCTTCAGGCCAGGACTCCTCTCTCTCCTGTAGTTTCCTCCTCGGTGGAAATGAGTAACTGAGCCCATGCTAGCCCCATGGTGTTTTAAGGCTTGGATCTTTGGAATGTCTCTTAAGTGCCTCAAGAAAAAAATAGCATAGAAACAGAAGATATGTTTTAACTGGTGCAGTGCTGTGGCTCAGGAAGTGCCCAGGCACAACCGTGCAATAGCCTTGGCACCGTCCCCTCCTGCAGAGTTCATAGGGAAGGGAAATAAGAACTTGTCTTCTCCCAGGCACCACGCGTGCACAGCAGGTGCCTGGACATAGCCGCCTTCCTCAGTCTTTTTAAGGAGTCTACATTCTAGAGAAAAAGCCACATAGGAGTGGGGTCCTTGCTGTCCAGTCCAACCACAAACAGAAATCCCATGAATCATTCAGAGATGCATGCTCCTGACTGTAAGAGCAAAAAGTCAGCTGACTGTACAGCCAAACTTGAAGCTTTTTTTTTTACTGCTGAAACAAGACGAGCGGAGGAGCCATTGTTGGGGTTAATGTCTACAATGTTGTTGATGCCTCTGATGTTGCTGACCTTTTCCTCATGCTTGCAAGTTGGCTGCTGTTGCTCCAACCATCTTGTCCACATTCAAGGTGAGAGGAAGATGGGAAGGGGTGGTGTAAGCTTAGTCCAGCAAAGCAAAAGCTTTCCCAGAAAATCGCCAATAGACTTTTGTTGACATCACATCGGCCAGTGTCACGTGGCTACCTCCAGCGGCAGGGGAGGCTTTGAGAGAAAGAATTTTGTTTTTCTACCCTCTCTAGTTGAGAAAAGGAAAGGAGAAATGTCGAGTTTGGGTATCAGATAAGTTAGTCCACAGAGTCTCCCATGGCCTGGGTGCGATCAATTGAGCTTGATAATGCACTTGGGTTATTAAGATGCCAAAGGATCGGGTGGGAGAAAATAATAAGAAGGGAGGGAAACAGAGGAGAAGCAGGGAGGGAGAAGAAGAGAAGAAGGAGAGGAAGGAAGAGAGAAGGAATGGTTGTTGGAGGCCTTCTGTGTGCCAGGTCCCCCACGTGGCTGGGGAAACTAGGCTCAGTCTCAGAGAGCTCAGGTAACTTATCCAAGGTCATAGAGCTAGTGCGAGAGAGCCCTGTTCCCTCTAACATTATGCTATTACTTCCCAAGGGAAGAGGAAGGAGGAGAGAAAGGAAAAGGAAGGTGAGATTGAGCAAATATAGAGACAGGCCAAGGCCCCCAGTGGCACCAGCACTAACAGCTTCAGAGGGATGGGTCTGGGTCCCCTTATCCCAGCACCGCAGTCCTGGCACGTGGGGCAGGACCCGGCACACAGCAGGGACTCGGTGAAAGTATTTTGGCTGATGCCTTTATTACAAACTACTTATTTAAATGCATCACTGCATTTAAACCTCACAGCAGCCTTCAGAGCGAGTCCCTGTTTTCCCCCCATCTTAGAGATGAGAAAACAAAGTTAAAGAGGTTAGGTTGCCTGCCTGAGGTCACGTCGAGGAAGGGCCTGAATGTAAACAGAACACACCCCAGTCACCTGCTCCCCGGCTGTACCCCCACCCCGGCGCTGCCCACCAGGCATAGGACTCCAGCCGTCAGAAAGTTCTCCGTGCTGTAGCTCTGCCCCCAGAACCCTTGGCCATGACCCACACACCTCCCAGCCTCAGGCTCTGCCACGGAGGGTGCAGGCCGAAAAGGGGAAGTGCCACCCGCCCCTTTCTCTTGGCAACCTGTCCCCACAGCCGAGCCTGTCTTCCTTGGAGCAGCATCCGGTAGCTGCAGCATCTGGCAGAGGGGCCCTGGCCTCTCCTCCCATCACCTGCTGAAGAGCTAAGGAAAGACCCCAGGCCCAGCTTCCCTCAGGGGTTGCATGGAGAAGCCTTGGGGTCCCACCGGGGGGAGCAGCCCCAGCCCCTTGCCAGTGCTCAGCCTGAGGGAGACCTCTGAGGGCCCAGACTTGCTCTGGGGCTTTGTCTTTCTGTGCTGCAGGTCGGTGAAGTATGACACCACATGGTCCGACTCAGCGGTCCTGCCTCAGCAGGGCACTCCCCACACTCTGGGGACCCACATACCCTGGTTCGAACCCCAGCACGGCCACTAGCTTCCAGCTCTGTGACTGCGGGCATGTCCCCTGGCCTCTGAATGCCAGCTTCCTCACTGTTGGGTGACTGGATGAGTCATTTAATCTTCCTCCCAGAGCCCCTACTTGTCATTACACGACGGCAATTAATACCAACCTTGCTGTTTGGCTGATTCAATAAGGTAACATATACTACCATCCAGCGTAAGTGCCTGGCACAGAGTGGGTCGCAGTAATTGAGCACACCAAGCTCCAGGCTGCTCGACCATGGTAACTGGCTCCAGCTTTTTTTTTTTTTTTCCTTTTTCAAACTTTCATTAAACTATACCACTCAAACAGAAAAGAGCACACATCGTTTAAGTGGACAGCTCAGTGAGTTTCTCCAGACTGAATCCACCTCCTGTGACCAATTCTCAGATCAAGAAACAGAACATTGTCAGCACCCCAGAGACCCCCTGTGCCCCCTCCCAGTCACCACCCCCACCAAGGGTGACCACCACCCTGGCCTCTAATAGCATACATTGGTTTTTCCTATTCTAGAAGTGACTATGAACAGAATCATATAACATGCGCATCTTCACTCACAAGCCTGAGTTTGTGAGCATCATCTGTGTGGTGCTCCCTCTGTCGCCGAGGGGTATTCCACAGCACGTGTGGAGCCACGGCCAGCCGGTCTCGGTTAGCGTTCACTCGGGTGGCTTCCAGGTTGGGACTCCTGCGAATAGTGTTCTGTGATCCTTCTAGAATGTGTTCTGTAGGGAGCGTCCCCCTTTGGTTTGTTGTGTGCGTACCTAGGAGTGGAAGTGCTGGGTTGCAGCCGGCCTTGGCTTTTTGGCTGAGCCTCTCCAAAGGTGCTAGAACGCAGGAAGAGAGAGGAGGGGGGAGCGCGTGCTCTGCGGGAGTTACAAAGTGCGGCCTGGGTTGCAGATGGTGTGCCTAATTCAGAGCTGCGTCGTGGAGCTCAGAGCTGTACTGGGCGGAGGGCGAAACGGGGTCCTGAGTGATGCAGTGAGGAGTTCTGCCGGGGACTGTGCCGCCTAAGAGCCTGTCCTAGCCCTGAGAGTTTTCATGGTCCAGTTGGGGAAAGGAGGTATAAAGCAGGAAACAGGAAGTACAAGCACATTAGGTAACGGGAGTAACGGAGACCTGCCACAAGAGCCAGCTGTGTGGTCTGCGAAATTGGCTGCTCCAGGTTCAGAGGGTTCCAGATTTGGCAAGGGTGGAGGGGGTCTTTGCTGATGGCCGAAAGCACCTTTCTAGCATGCATCCTTCAATGCCCAACTTAAATGTCACCTCCTCAGTGGATCCCTCCAGGATCCAGTATGTCCTTCTTTCATGCCGGGGACTTTGTTCTCAACAGGCCCCACAACTGTCAAGTACAAACTGAATGTACATCCTGTGACCAGAAACCATGTGGTCATTTGTTTAATCTCTCTCTCTCTCTCTCTCTCTCTCTCCTGCTGGCCTGCAGGCTCTGAGTGGACAGACTTATATCTGTATTGTTCATTGCTGGGTCTCCCATACTTATCATGGTGCATGGCATGTGATAGGGGGTCTATACATATTTGTGAAAAGAACATGTGCCTGAAAGCATGCATGATCAAAGGAAGGAAGGGGTCACACATGGGTAATTGGGGAACAGAAGATAGTGAGTCTCTCTGAAGCAGAGTTCACCGCTTGGAACAGAAGGATACAAGGCCAGCAGGGCTGTGGAAGGCCTCGAACACGAGGCCATTGAGCTGCAACTTGATTCTGCCAGCAACTGGGAGCCATTGAAGGTTTTGGAGTAGGAGAGCGACATGAACAGAGATTAACTGATGACACTTTAAAGCAACACATCACTGAAAAGGAGATTGGGTGAAAGTGTAATTTCTACGTTTTGTTGTGGTTGTTAGGAAAGTACATTTCCACAAGCCAGGCCCTTTTAGTTATATTCACATGGGAAATTTATCTAAATAGAGAAGGAATGAGGACACAGTATTGGACGGTTCTTCTAGATTTCAGCAAAGTGGTCAAACTGACTATGAGGTTGCAGCCAGCTGTGCAAAAATCAGCCAATGCCAAGAATAGATGGAGAAGCCAAGCTAGGCCCCAATCCACAGATCAGGTGTTTTGAATCCAGGCATGTGTGAAGCCCTTGGTGGTTCCATCCATGCTCCTCTTCCTGCTGAGATGCCCTCCCTACTTGCCACCTGTCACATTCCTCCTGCCTTCTTTGGTTCAGATGGATGGCATCTCTCCCAAGAACCTCCTACCCCAAGCCCCTCCTTTCTCCATGATTGTCTGCACCTAGGGCACCTCTCTGTTACGGCCTGGGTTTAATTGGACAGCTCTTGGGGGATAGAGGTGGATGTCAGTCCTACTAGATATTAAAATATATTCTAGAGCTATAATACTGGGACAGGAATAGATCAATAAAATAGAATAGACAATTCTAAAAATAAGGGAAAATTAGTGTAGTGTACTATAATAGTGGCATTTCTAACCCATGGACAAAGATGAATTATTTAAAAGATGGTATTGGGACAACTTGGAGAACCACTTAAAAAAATACAAACTAGGTTTAGTAGTAGACCTCACTACTTATATGGAGATAAATTACAGATTTGAATGAAGATTTGGGGCACCTGGTGGGCTCACTCAGTACAACATGTGACTCTTGATCTCAGGGTCCTGAGTTCAAGCCCCCCATTGGGCATAGAGCTTATTTAAAAAAAAAAAAAAAAAGAAAGAAAAAGATTTAATATAATGAAGCTATAAGTGCTCTACAAGAAAATATGGGTGAATTACTTTTATAATCTTAGAGTGGGAAAAACCTTTGTTTTGGCCTGAAACCTTTAAGCCCTTTCAGAAAAAAAAATTGAGAGGATATAAAAATAAAAATTTTCCATATGGCAAAATAATCTCATCACAAATAAAATAAAAAAGATAACAAAAGGACAACATATTTGCAAAATATATGACAAAAGATTAAATTTCCTTCATAAAAAAAAAAGACCACCAGGGCGCCTGGGCAGCTCAATCGGTTGAGCATCCAACTTTAGCTCAGGTCATGATCTCACAGCTCAGGAGTTTGAGCCGTGCATTGGGCTTTGTGCTGACATCTCAGAGCCTGGAGCCTGCTTCGGATTCTGTGTCTCTGTCTCTCTCTGCCCCTTTCCCGCTCACATTTTCTTTCTTTCTTTCTTTCTCTCTTTCTTTCTTTCTTTCTTTCTTTCTTTCTTTCTTTCTCTCTTTCTTTCTTCCTTTCTTTCTCTCTTTCTCTCTCTCTCTCAAAAATAAATGTCAAAAAACATTTTTTAATAAAATTAAAAAAAAATACCACCAACCCAAATAGAAAGATGGGCAAAGAATATGAACAGGTTGTTCTAAGAAATGCAAGTGACCGATAAATACATGATACACATAAATATACACTCACACTGACAAATGAAGAGAGGCAAAGGAAAATAAGAGATACTATTTTTCACCTCTCAGATTGGTAAAGACAGAAGAGATTGCTAATACTAAGCACTGACAAGCATGCCATGAAATGGGAATTGCCACCCGTCACTGGTGGCTGAGTAAACCAGTGCAGCATTTGTGCAGGGGGTTGGGGGGTTATCATTGTGAAAATTCAGAATCCTGATGATGATGATAAAAGCTACCATTTGCCAAATACTACCCCTCAGGAGGATATCCAGCTGCATTTTATGACCTAACCTCAGAAGTCATACACCCTCATTTCCACAATATCTAATAGCTTGCACAGCCCTATTCATTGTGACCATTGTGACAGGGCACTAGGGTGTGATACCAGGAGGTGAGGATCACACGGAGCCATCTTGGAGGCTGGCCACCACAGTGTCCAATTTGAAAGGGGAAATTTGGTGTCAAATACTACATTAACCACACTCTTATTATCCACTTTGTAGATCAGGAAACTGAGGCTTAAAGAGATTTAAGTGTGGTGCCCAAAGTCACTTGAGTGTCAGAACCAGAATTTGAACCAGTCCCATTTGGCTAGATTCTATTGGACCTCCTCACTGGTCTCCCTGCTGTCGCTCTTGCTTCCTTATAATCTCATCTCCTCTGATCTAAAAACGTAATTCATATTGCATCATTTCCTCACTCTTAGAATAAAATCCACGTACTTTACAGTGGTGTACATGGCCCTGCATGCTTGGCCCTGAATACCTTCTCACCTTTATCCCCCCGACCCCGGCCCATCTCGCTCTGGTCACACTGCTCACCTTTCTGTTCCTCAAACATGCCAAGTCCCTTCCTACCTCAGGGCCTTGGCACCAGCTCTTCCCTCTGCCTGGAAGACTGTGCCCCCAGGTCTTCACCCAGTTGTCCACTTCAGCCACCCTGGGGTCAGGGCACACATTGGCTTACTCTCGAGAGGGTCCTTCTCTGACCACTCAGCCCAGAGCCCACCCTTGTCTCCACCCTCAACCCATCTCCACTCGATCCCTCGCCCCGACTTCCTGTGCCTCTCCTTCACCCCATCTCCATCTTACTCCTTGTTTCCAGGATCCAACCAGGATTCAAACTTTGCATTTAGTTGTTATTTCTCTTTACTCTCAGGGTTTAGAACACCCGAATTAATAACAATGAATCTTTTTGAAGAGTCCAGGACAGTCGTGTTGTAGAGAGTCTCTCTAGATTTCTTGTCTGGGTGTCTCTTCATAATCAGATTCAGGTTATGCGTTTTGGAGAACACAACATGGGTGATGATTGCATCTCTTCAGGAGGTGAGCACATCATGTCAGGTGGCCCCACTTCAGGGGGCTCCTGAATTTGATCGCATGGTTATGGGTGCCTGCCAGTCTGTCCATTGTGCAGGTACATGTTCTCTTCCATCATAAGTAAGTAATATATAGGGATAGATGGGTTTTTAAATGCTCTGTGATGCTTGAACAGTATCCTCTCTGATCAGACTAAGCTCCTGTTTTTCCTAATAGTAACAAACCCTTGATCCCCTCGGCCAGGTCCCTACTTGTGGGGGGGATGTCTCATGTCATATAGGAGTCTGTCTGGAGGAGTTTGCTGCTTAAGAAACTGCCCTATAGAGCAAATGCCCTGCCAATTGTCCACTTACAAAAACCCCTACTGTTGGGGCGCCTGGCTGGCTCAGTCGGTAGAGCATCCGACTCTTGATTTCAGCTCAGGTCATGATCTCACGGTTCATGAGCTCGAGCTCAGTGTGGAGCCTGCTTGGGATTCTCTGTCTTCCTTTCCCTCTGCCCCTCCTCCACTTTCTCTCTCTCTCTCTCTCTCTCTCTCTCTCTCTCAAAATAAATAAACATTAAAAAAAAAAAAAAGCACCCACTGCTTGCAGAGCCTGACATGAAGGGGACATGAAGGCAGTACTGCCCTCTGAAGCAGATGGGAGCAGCCTTCCCTGCCATACTCTCCCACCAAGACTGGGGCCAAAAGAAGGAAGGTCGCATCCTTGGGAGAATTAGTGGTCAAGAAACTAGGTCATGCCATTCCTTGTTGGGACCCGTGCTGTGGCCACTTTAAGGATTGAGGGAGGTGTCCAAAGGCACAAGGACACTGAAAACAACCAGCACAAGGTTACTCAAGGAGTGGCCACTCCTGCAGGAATAAGGATCTGGGAGATTTCTGCAGGCTTCAGCACACATGAAAATTCACCTAATTTTCGGTGCTGCTAAACAGCCAGGTTTCTCTAGGGCTCCCAACTGCTTTCTGTGGGTTGAGTGGGGCTGAGGCTGTTTTATCTCAGGGATGGTAAATGAGTTCACATTTCATGCCTAGAGAAAATCACTGCTCTGCTCTCCTGGGCGGTACTGGCTCTCTTTTATTAGTCAGAAAGGAGGTGGGTTATCTGGGTTCAATTCCACCTTTGAACTTCAGCTGGATTTGGCTTTATATTTCAAGCCCAGATGTCCACCACTGCTGTGAAATAGTGAATCAGGCCAAGAGAAGTCAAAGGTCTCTAGAAATGTGGTGGGAAGAGATGGGAAATCCGGGCCTGAATTATCTCATTTTCAAAGTGAGGAAGGGCATTTCCCATGTTGGAAACGCCCGCATTTCCCTGGATGAATTGGAGAGTCATGGCCACTAATTAAAATTCTAAAAATCATTATTGGGCACCAACACGTGTGGACATTCAGGTGATGCAGCCTCCAGGCTGTCCCCACGACAATGGGCAAGAAGATCTATTAGAGAAAACTGGGAAGGGCGCAGTTTTCGGTTTGAAAACACATTGGATTTTAGGAATAAAAGGCGCTAATGAGTAACATGCTTAGACCCTCTTTTAAAAATAAAGTGTAAGTTCTATACTGACAATAAATCTTTAGCACGTGTGGGACAAGCCTGTCTGCCTTTAATTTGATATGTTGCCATCCTATTTTTCTAAGGGGTGAATACTGAGCTCTGAACCTGTGTTGTACTTCCCACTCACACCTGTAGAGGGAGCCTTGTTTACCTCGGATTGTTCACAATGCAAAGCTTTCAGTGAAAGAAAGAAAAAGGCTTTTAGAGAAAAAAAGTTGGAGGGTTAAAGGCAGTCTGTTTCAAAATTGCAAACAATCGAGATGGCTGTCTTGTTTTTGTTTTTTTTTTTTTTCTTTGCTGTTCTACTGTGAATGAGTTGTAGCGTGAAGTCAGTAGAAATTGCCCTTCTTTTTCGGATGCGACTAGAGGGACCAGGAGGTGGGATCGTTGTTGGTATTTTTGTTTTGTTTTTTGGCCATTTCCTCACAGAATTCCACGAGGGCAGCTCCTCATCCCTGTTAAAGCACAAGCTTTTCCTGAAAGCTGATGCGTGGTAACGGAGGTTGTGAATCTGAGGAGGGGGACGTCTGCCCTTGACCCATCTTGTCTGTTGGGGTCTAATTGTGCTGTCTGGGGACGAGCGAGTTCTGTTCTAGGCTGAGTCTGAGGTTGCTCGCAGGTCCAGGGTCCTCCACCCCCCACCCCGCGACGCCCCACGCGGTCTTCTCCAGCACCCCAGGCGGACAAGGTCCGCCTGTGCGGAGGACGGCGTCTCTGCTCCGCCTGGGTCTTCCCTCTCCTGCCACACTGTGTCTCCGCGGACAGTACGCGCCCAGGTCTGGGATGGAGCAGCATTCGTGATGTTATCCTATTACTTTACAACTGTAGCTCGCGCGCCGTAAGGAGCCGGTACCGTGTGGTCTAGAGGAGCACAATGACCGGCGGGAGGAGTGGGTGGGGGTGGCCGGGAGGGAGCAGAGAGCGAGGCGGCGGCGAGCGCTCCGGATCGCAGAAATGTTTGGGTCGGACAGGTGAACGCATCTTGGAGTCCCAGGCGCCCGCCAGGGAGGAAGAAGGGGAGCATGGGAGGGTGTAAACTAAGTGGTGGGAAAGAGACAAAGGAAGAGTGAAGAGGCGAGATGGTACGGAATATAGGGAGGGGGAGGGGAGAGGAGGGGGCAGGGGGGGCAGCAAGCTAAGGACCCCGATCTTGAACTTGATCAAGAAAAGGGGGGCCCTGAGATAGGGGTGGGGGGGGCGGGAGAGAGCCGGCCACGTGCCTGATTCTCCCAGACTAGGGTCTCGCTGAGACCGCCCGGGGACCCAGCAGCCCCGCCCAGCGAGGACCCGCGTGCCCAGGGAACCAGGGGACACGAGGAGGTCCAGGGCTGCCCGAAGGCCCCAGGGCGCGGAGAGTTCCTAATGGTGCCTGAGTCACTTTCTTTGGGCCAAGTCTCTCCTCTCCTGGCCTGAACGCAGAGAGCCGGCGGGCCGGGTGCCTCCCCTTCCAACCCCCAGACCCGAAGACTGCGGCCTCCAGGAGCGAGGGGCGGGCACACACCCCACCGCTTTCTTTCCGGGGCTCAGCCCCCAGCAAGAATCTTCCTCGAAGCGCTTCCCCCTTAAGAGCGCTCTCCCCCCGGAGCGCACGGCAGCGCGTCCAGTGCGCCCTCATCCCTCCCCCACTACCTGGCCCAGCACCCCCTCCTTCCACCTCCTCTCCCCCCTCCCCGCCCCCCGGCCTCTCCCTCCTTTCTCCTCTCTCTGGGTGCCTCCTTTTCCTCTCTCCCCCTCCCCCCGTGCCCACTCCTCCCTCTCGTCAGCCCCTCCACCTCCTCCTCCTGCTGCTCCTCCTACTCCCCCTGCGTGCGCCCTCCCCGCGCTCCCCTCCCCCCGGCCCCCGCCCCGTGCCCGGTCCCGCCCCCCCTCCCCCGCCTCCCCGTGCCCGGTGCCCCCCTCCCTCTTCCTCCCTCCCGGCCGCGGCGCCGCCGCCGCTGCCGCCGCCGCTCGCCTGGGCCCTCCCCCTGGCCACCCCCGCCCCCGGGCCGGGCAGTGACGCGCCGCGGCGGTGCCAGCCCCTCTCCCCGGGCGGCCGCGGCGGCAGCAGCAGCAGCAGCAGCTGGAGCTGTGGGGCTGTCACTGCCGCCCGCCCCGCTCACTCGCCGAGCCCGACCGCCGGTCTCCGCCTCGCCTCCCGCCCAGGTACGGAGTCCGACCCGGATCCCCGCGATCGGGCCGTTTCCGGGCCCCCGGCCGCCGCCCCCCTTCTCCCGCCGATGCCGCCGGCCGTTGAGCTGCGGTTAAGGGGGTGGGGGAGCTGGGGGGTTCTGGGGAGGGGGACGCGGGGGAGCTTCCTGCGCCGGGGCTGAGGAGGGGGGCGCAGGGAAGCGGCTGCGCCCTGGGCGGAGTGGGCTGGGGCGGGGGGCGGGTGAGTGTGACCGAGTGGGGGGGGGGACGGGCAGGGGAGGTGCACTCTAGGGGCTTTGGGGTCCCGGAGAGGTGTGCCTGGCGGCGAGTGCCGGGGGGCCGCCGGGCGCACCCCACTCCCGGGCCGTGCGCGCCGCCGGTCCTGGGGGGCGGTGATTGTGTGCGCTGCGCTGCGCCGCGCCGCGGTATTGTGCTGCGGCCACACCGTTTGCAGCGGGCTCGGCACCGCGTCCCGGGGAGGAAGGCGTTCGCAGGCGGCGGGGTGGGGGCCGGGCTCGGGTTGCCGCCACCGCGGCTGCCGAGAGAAGGGAAGTGGACTGTTTGGGGATATGAGGACGGGAAGCGTTGAGTGGCAGGGAGGGGCTCCCCGCCACGGCGCGGGGAGTTGAGATGAGGTTTGCAGAGTTGAGCCCACTTCGGCAGGCCCCTGTCCCTCCCCCGAGAGGACCGGGTGCCCTGCTCAGGTGTACCGTCAGAGCGGAAGCCGGGGGGCGGCGGCGGCTCCTGGCGAAGGGGCATCCCTAAATGAAGGGGACACACGGGGCGGGGGCAGCCGGCCGGAGTGAGGGCGCGCGACCGCGTTAAGTTGAATTTACGCCTCCGCCGGCCACTCTCCGCTCTCCACCTAGCCCTCCTGGACCGGACACTTCTCGTGGCGCAGGGTGGGGGTGTGCCATCCACAGTTTTTATTCCAGCGGCTCGAGTTCAGAAATGACTCCCCCTCCCTGCTCCCACCTGGAGCAGCGTTTTGCCCGAGTCCGGTCGCCCCTACTGGGCCGCGCTTCCTGGGGGAAGTTCTCATTAAGCCTGGCTAATTAGCATTATTCCTGGAGAAAGGTTAAGGTTAGACCGTCCTTTTCCTTACCGGGAGGCCCACCCCCTTCCTCCCCATTCCCTTCTCCCTTCCCCCTCCCCAAGAGCACAAAAGCACAAAAAGAAAGTGTGAAGAGGCGCAGATCAATGGAGAAGCCACAAACCCATTAATTCAAATGGAACCTTTTCCCCCCCTCTAAAACATTGATTTTTCTTTCTGTCTGCTCTGAGGGGAGATTAATAACCTCCTGATTTCACCTGAAATGGTGTTTGGACTCTGTGATTTCCTCCTCTTTCTGAGAAGGATTGTGGCTTGAAATAGATTCTCCCTTGAGATAAAGCCCTACTTATCCCAGAATCAGCTGGAAACCCCAGCCTGGGGCCCCCAGCCTACCAGGTGGGGGTGTGGGGAGAGGTGTTCAGGGGCTCTCACAGCTCCTCTGGGGAGAACCATCTGTGTGATGGGACTAGGGGTGCTGTCTGGCCCCCTGCTTCTGGGGTGGAGGTTGGTCTGGGGGAAGACCCCTATATGGCCCAGGCCTGGGGGGTAGTTTAGTCCTTACATAGTAAATTACCCCTTCGTTGGAAAACCATTAGGGCCCAAATGTGTCTTTAAATAATATCAAGCTCCTGTCTAATCCCATCTCAAACTGGGCTTGTTTTATAGAGTAGGTTTTAAGACAGCACCTCCTCCCACACCCACTTTACCTCAGCTGTGTGGCATGACCCCATTCAGCACCTTTCGGGAGCAGAACACCCCAGAACTTTCCTCCCAGCTGAGGAGGTGGATTTGGGGAAACTTCTGTGGCCTCAGCCACCGTGGGGGCCATGTGGAGCTGGGCTGCCCTGAGTTTCTCAAGAACTTTTTTGTCTTGTCTGGGTCCTTTTCTTGGAAGGAAACTCCTGCAGGGTATTAGCTCAGAGTGGTTCCTCTCCAGCTCTCCTTTTGGCTGGAAGAACCCCGTCTGCTGCAACTCCTCTCTCCAGCCACCCTCTTAAAGAGACCCCTGTTAATGCCAGGGCCTGGGGTGTCAGTGAGGCCCTCGTGGTGAGGAGTGCTGGGAAAACAGCCAGTTGCCTTTGCCTAGGAAACAAAAGCCCATTTTACACTCGACACACTAGTAGGAAGGTGTTGAAAATGCTCACTCCCAGCATTCAGGCCTTCGTGACTGCAAGGACAACAGAGCATCTCCCTATGTGTGTATGTATGTTTCTGACGGACCCTATGCGTGTGTACGAGAACACCTGAAAGGTGTTAGGGGATTGGCTGCCTCAGCCCTCCCCACTCCACGTTTCCCAGAAGGGCTTGCGCTCACAGGACTAGTCAGCAGAGAAGGTATGTTAGCAGGAAGGAGTGGAATTGTGCAGGGAGTGTCCCCAGGAGGCTGGCCTCCTCCCCTGGTGGCCAGGTGGGCTCAGTGTGGAGCATGAAGTGGCAGCCTTGGGACCCCACAGCTCTCAGGAGCTGCGGCTCAGACCACCCTAAGATTTCATTTGTGCAATCCCTTCACTACTTTCAATCCTGGGGGGTTTTCGTCTTCCATTAATAAGCCATCTGATGAACCGAAGGGGTTAAGTTGGGGTCAAATGCGGTTCAGTACCTTCTTGGCATGCTCAGAAGGCTGTGTGTGTAATGCTCGCTGACATGGAGACAAGGGGAAGAGTTGCCTCTTACTGAAGAATTCCAGGGCCCAGAAGGAACGTGCAGGTGTTCCAGAAGGAGGTGCTCACTTTCTACATCTTGGTGCCCGCCTCCTTGGGGTAGAGCTAGTGCTGGGGCAACTGTCCCAGCCTGGCGATCTTTCTGGAAGGAGCTTCAGCCTCTCATCAAACAGACTGTGGGGTCTAGACAGAGGGGTCTGTCTCCTGCCTGGCCCAGAAACACCTCTGGCACATCCCTGCCTCCCCTCCCCCACTCCCCTTCTCTGAAACGTACACCCAAGGCTCCTGGTCAGGGCTTATGGCTTACAATTGCACTAAATTCTCAGCAAATCCTCCTCTTTTTTTTTTTTTTTTTTTTTTTTTTTCCTCAAAGCAAGTGGTAGAGATAGAGTTACAGCTGAGAGGAAAGGCCTGGAAAATGTTGTCTGAGGCACACCCCAGGATCCCTGTCCTGGAGGATGCAAATGGCTCAACTTCAGAGGCACCAGGAACCTAGTTCCCAAGAAATTGACCCCAGTTGTAAAATAATCAGGTTACTGATAGCACCTGCTCCTAGTTACCCGCCATGGATACAGGCGCGTTTCCACCATTTCCCCTCTGCTCTCCCGTTTTCTCCTCCTCCTAGGCTGGGCAGTGGTTGGTGCTAGTTTGCCTGCAGAGGAGGAAGGGCCTCAGAACCTGGGTGGAGAGAAACTGAACCTGCCCATGAATTTTGGACTGCAGATAAGCAGGGAGGGTTTGGTCCGGTTCCTCTCCTTCTGCCCAGAGTCAGGGCTCCAGGATTGGGGTGTGTCCTAGGGGCTGGCTGGGTGCTGCTCACCTGCTCCCCACATATTCTTAAGGTCCCCCCCTTCAGAAAGGCAGTGGTGCTATCACTTTGACGCCCACAATGGCTCAGGCCCTTTGGTGCTGAATGATGGACTTTTATCAACAGGTGGCAAGGCTGTAGGCTTCAAGGTGTCTGAGGTAAGAGGAGCTGGGGGAAGGGGGCAGCTGGCTCGTCACTCTCATGGGGTCTGGGAAGAGGTGGCCCAGAAAGACTGGATTGTATACACTCTTTTATTCTCTAACGAAAATTTCACTGAAGTTTGTTTACAGAGAGAAATTAGTAGATCAGATTCCCTTGAGAGTCCAGAAGGGAAAAGCAAGAGGGGCCTAACTCGTGACCTCTGGGTGAGCAGGGGGAGAACACCCTAAGTCAATCCACAGGCCCAAGAGCCTGCGGCTCACAAGGCCGCGCTGGCCACCTCCTGCTGATCCCTCGGGAAAGGAGTGCATCGCCCGCCCCGCACAGTCATGGACGGTCTCAGAGCCGCGTGCACCGGCGACTGCCTGTGTAATTAGCCTGCTCCTAGAGCCATCGAGGGGGCGAGGTCGCGGCCTGCCCTCTGCGGCTGGGGGCTGCGCTGTAGCAGCCAGGTTGCAAAGGGGTCTGGGAAGGCTTCTCTCCCACAAAAGTAGCTGTGGCAGCTCCGTCAGAACGTACTCGTTTTCTGTGTTTCAACCGGGTTGACGACGCTTGGTTCCTCCTAAAAAGCGGCTACAGCAGCGGTGTTGGAACCTTGCACGGAGCCACCGCCTTCAGAGCCAGGGGTCGTGCAGCAGACCCCGCGGGCTGTGAGAACACTCTCCAGGGGAGAGCTCGGCAGTCCATCAGTGGCTTGGGAGGGGTCCGTAGCCCCTTTCTCCTGGCACTTAAGCGGGGCAGAATTTTTGGCTGGTGTCTCTCCGTAGATAACAAGGTCCTGAAGGAAAGGAGCCTTCGTCGTCTGTGCCCCCGGCACAACACAAGCACATAGTAGATGTTCAGAAAATGTGTGCCACTCATTGAAGAGAGGGAGCGCGTGTGGGAGTATGTGTAAATATAGCTCCATCTCCCATGAGTCTCCTGTGGGTCTCATCCTGAGACACTTTGTCGTTAAGGAGTCTGGCTCTTTCAGTTGAAGAGAGGAAGCGCGGTGTGGCGGCTCTGTGATGTGGGCTCTGGGCACAGACCGCCTGGGTTCAGAGCCCAGCTCTGCAGCTAGCTGTGGTGCCCTTGGGCAGCTGGGGTCGATCTCCGAGGGGCGGGTCCCACATCCTGAGACAGGCCTGACGTGGGTGCCTGCTTTTTTAATGGAGCCATGGGAGGGAAATCTCGTGAAACCCTTGCCCCCAAAGACCCCGGTGGCACGGTGGGCACTGGGTTTTCGCTGTCAGTCAACTTCAGTGTAAAGTTTCGCTCACCTCTTCCCACTTCGACTTGGCAGGGCAGGGAAGGGTGGAGGGGGTCATTCTGGTGGACAGTTAAGCGATCTGAGTCAGAGAAACCCTAGGCCCTGCGTGGGGTGGCTGGCATGTGCCACGGGGAGACGTTGCGGGGCTGTGTGCTGCCGCCAGCCTGCCAGCCACCATCCGGGTTTCATATGGTCTCCATTCGAGAACCGTGTGTGGCGGGACCGAGGCCGCCACTGTCGAGCTGATGCCGCATCCTCCTCAAACGCCAGGATCCCGCCAGGCAGTTCAGCCAGTGCCCCGCGTCTCGCAGGCCTTGCGGGGGGGTCCAGGAGACACGCTGCCTCGTCCCCACCCTCGGAAGGACTTCAGGTTCTCTGGGGAAAGTCAGGGCAAAGCCCAGAGTATGTTGACATGCCGCAGCTGAGGGGCGTGTGCCTGACTGCAGGGGGCTGCTGGTGCGGACAGATTGTGTAAGAGTGATGGAGACAGCCAGAGTTGGTGGGTGAGACAGGTACGCGTTCGGACTTTGCGCTGTGCGGTGCCACAGGCCGGTGGGTGTTCCGGGTGAGGGGGACAGCCTGGGCGCAGCCTTGCAGGTGGGAAGGATGGCGCGTCTGGGCCTCCAGGATTGCGCACGTCTGGCTCTGCCGCTTGTAAGCTCACGACCTTGTGCGGTCGCCCTAACCCCTTGAGCGGCCGTTTCTCATCTGTAGAATGGGGCTGATGACTACACCTGCCTCATGAGGCCCACAGGTGGGCCTGTGGGGAGGATGACATGAGACGATCAAAGGGGAGCACTTGGCGCCTAATGAACTTTGGCGTCTGTTCACGTTTTCAAGTTGGTGGAGCGAGGGTAGAGTGTGGGCACCTTGAGCGCTGCGCCCAGCGGTTCTGACTTTTCCCCGCTCCTGGCTCCTGGGTGAGGACACCGTGTGCTTAGTGGACCAGCTGCAGACAGCCCCACCCAGGCTTGTGCGCACCTTGGGAGGGGACACTCCTGTGTGGCGCCGCCGCCCCTGGCCTACCCCTCTCCTCCGGCCACAGTGGCCTCCTGGCTGCTCCTTGGACCCACCAACATGTGCCAGTGCCTGGAAGGCTCCCTGTGCAGACCCCTGCATGGTAACCTTCCTCACTTCCTGTGGGCTTCCTCTCAGATGTTTCCTAACTGGCGAGGCCCTCCCTGGCCACCTGACAAACACGGCCCCACGGGCCCCTCTCCCGCTTGCTCATCACCACAGCTGTTAGTGTTTTTTCTGCTGATTATCCATCTCCTCCCCTGCGGGACAGGGAGTGCCAGGAGCACTAGGACTCTGTCTTGTCCACTGCTGAACTTCCCAACGCCTAGAAAGTGCTTGGCTCATAGTAGGTGTTCAATAAATGCTTGTTGAATGAATGCATGAAGCGTTTTGAGTAGGTGGCGCTTCCGGATGTTAATAGATTCAGCCTTGTAAATCATGGGTGTTTCAACAACACCCAAGAGCCAGGAAAGGCCTTCCTACCTCAGGTCAGACCCTGAGCACAGTGTGCTCTGGGCAGCCGGGAAGGAGCAGGCGGCCCAAGCAAGGATGTGTCTGCCCCTGGCTCCCAGAGCCTCGATGGGCTCTGTGCCTCCAAAGGTCCGCTTTCTGGCCAACCACCCCTCTCACTCTTAGGTTCCATCCTGGGGGGCCGCACGGGAGAGTTTTGTTGTCCCTTTGTGCCTTTTGTGCAGAGAGAGCCTTTTGACTATGTGTGTCCCTCTGGGTGTGAGAACATAGTCTGAGTGAATGTGAGTGAGTGGGCTTTCACCCAAGGAAGACTGGGTGGATGTGCTTGTGCGTAAGGAGCAGGGCGGCCAGTGGGAGGGAGGCAGGGTGAGTGGAAGTGTGGGAGCGGGTGGGAGGGGAATAAGTCCCAAGAGGACACCTGGTCTCTGTCCCCTGAGGCTCTGGGTGTGCCTCGTGGGGACCCCGGAGCTGGGCAGAGCTGGTGTGGTGGATTCGGCCGCAGAGGGCACACACTGGCTGCACAGAAGCTGTAAATTCCAGGAAACTCCCTGCCAGCCTGCCATAGTGGGGGAGGGGTGGATAATCCACGCCGGTTCCCTAGCACTTGGAGAACAGATGTGTCTGCCTCAGGGACAGCCTCCGAAGAAAGTTCGAACCAAAGTGTGTTTGCTCATTATAAAAGAGTCGTTTGTGAGGGGGCCCTGGAGAGGCTTTTTTTGGGGGGTGGGGGGGCTCTGCCAGAGGTCCTTACTGGGGGCCCACAGATGCCATTGTATCCTGCTAGAGAGGAGAGGGGAGGGGGCAAAGCCAGTTGGGGGGGGGGGAGCTGCTGGGCCATCTTTCTTGCATTTTACAGCCAGCTCCCAAACACAGTTGCTTGCTGCTCCTGAAAGAGGCTGGGCCAGAAGGAGGTGGGGTCCCTTCCCACTGGAGGGCTGGATTGAAGGGGCCCCGCCCTGGGGGTTCCCAGATGACTGGCCAGGGGCTCACTGAAGCCAGCAAGGGGAGAGGAGGCAGGCGTGGTCCTCTCTAACAGGCCCTCCGGCTGTTTGGAAGGCCCTGGCGGCCCCCCAGGCCCCGGAGCCAAACCCCCTTTGCGGTCTGATCCGAACCCTCCTCGCCTGCCCCACCCCCTTCCTTCTCTGCACTTCTGGGGCTGGCCTTTTCAGCCCTGGAAGCTGCCCAAGAGCATATCTTTGAAGCACAGCAAAGGTTAGGAAGGAGGAAGACAGAAATGTCCTCTGGGTTGGGGGAGTGGGAGAAAGGAATTCCATGCATGCTCCACGGGAGCTGGAGTCGGAGGCAGTCCTAGTGGGGGCGGTCTGCTTGGCCTCAGCAGTGTCCGCATGTCTCGCTACCCGCTTTTGGCCACCCGTCCCTGTGCACAGCGAGCCCTCTTCCCGGGGCTGCGGGCGGGGAGTGGTGGCCCTTGTTTACAGCGCTTGCTTCAACCTTGGCTCACAAGGGTAAGAGCCAGGCCCTGCTATCCGCCCCTCCAGGATGCAAGACCTCATAATTGTCTTCAATTACAGACAGCGCCGGCCCTCAGCCCTGGCTTCCGACAGGAACCAGAGCCCGAACCACTTGCACGGGGGGCAAGGTTTGGGGGTTCCCTGTGGCCTTTGGAGGCTTCCAAATGCCCACAGGACCTAGGGTTCACCCAAAATGCTGCCTTGGGGCTGCACAGAGCCTGTCCCTGTTGAAACATCCACCTTCTTTGTCCCTGATCAGGATGAAACTTCTGTGAGCAGTGAAGATTTTGATATGAACGACTCCACATGGATGTCAGCTGACCCACACCTGGCCTCCAGCCTGAGTCCCAGCCAGGACGAGAGGATGCGGAGCCCTCAGAACCTCCACAGCCAAGAGGACGGTGAGTGTCTCTGAGTGGCCAGTGAGGAAGGGGCTGTGCCTGCCTGCAGGGGCCTAGAAATCTGGGCTGGGGCCTGGCGAGGGGTCCTACTGGAGGGCCTCAGCATCTCCACCAGCACTCCAGCCCCTGGCTGCAGGGAGAGCAAGTCCTCCCAAAGGTAAACGGAGAGAGCTCTCAGGGGCTGGCAGCCTGACAGGCCGTCCTGCCTGTCTGTTTGCCCTGACGCTCACAGGCTGGTGGGATATGGATGTCGAAGTTACCGTGATTCAGGTCTGGGAAGGCTAATAGTTGCCTGACCCGGAAGAGTTCAGCAGTGAAAGCAAGAGTTAGGCTTCTGCAACTCAGCATGAGGCTATAGGACAGGGTCCCTGCCTGTCACCTTGTGAGCCAGCAGGCAATAAGCTTGTCCACTGTGTGTCCCCAGGCCCTTGTGATAAGAAGTGGCCCAGCTCAGGAGCCGTCTGGCCTCTTCCCTGGCCCCCACTGCCCTCCAGGGCCAGCCAGGCAGCTTCCTGTGGCCTCCCTCAGAACAGAGGCCTTCTTCTTGGCATGGGAGTCTTGGGGTCAGAAGTCAGATCCCAGGGGTCCACTCTGGAGCACCTGTGTGAAACCCCCAAGGGGCTGGGGCTCTGAGACGACAGCGCCTGTGTCAGTCACGTGCAGTTGTGGGACCCGGGTGGCACCTGTGGTCAGTGTCTCTGGTGGGGCTCTGGGTTCTGGGGAGGTGATTGGGGGCGGGGGCTGAGCCCAGGGCTGAGCCTCAGAGATCTGGGGTGTAGAGCCAGCAATTAGGAAGGGTCAAAGGTCGGGCCTGGAATGCGGGAGGGAAGTGCAGGGTTAAAAAGGGGTGTAATGTTAACTCTGTGAAACGGGTTAGCCTTAAAGAGTAAATAAGGGGTAGGAGCCTTGCAGTTTGGGTCAAAGTTCGTCTCCATGGCAGAACCCCTGCGCGCCTGCCTCCCGACTGCCCTCACAGGCCTGAATCCGGCTTTGTCTGGGAGGAGACCCAGCCTGGAGGCAGCTGGGGAAGCTGGGCTAGGGGCTGGGGAGCCCAGAGGGTGGTTCTGCCGGGCCTGGAGTATAAGGCTGCTGGGAAAGAAAAGACTTTTGTGCCCTGACACCTCGTGAGGTCGGCACGACCCCCTCGTGCTGTGAGCCTCCCCACCAGAGCCTCCCAGACCAGTAACCGCCTCCCAGTATTCCCACAGGGTGGGGGCAGCCACATGCTGCTGGGGGTTCTGGGGCTCGGAAGTGCCCAGCAGCTGACCTCCCTCCTCATCTGAGCCGATCAAAGGCCACGCCCAAAGGCCACACCAAGGGCTGTGCCAGCAGAGCTCAGCCAAGGGCATAGGGTTATACCTTCCCAAGAAGGATCCAGAACATTTTTTTTAAAAACTCAGAGTAGTAGGACTGAATGGGGGCCATATTCCCGCAACTCACTCTTGAAAAAGTCTTATGTAATTGTTGCTCAAAACCGTCCTTTAGGAGTCTGATTTTTGTTGGAGACATCTCCCAGGGAGACTTGGCACTTTGTGGGCAGTTTCCAGGCTCAGGTAGCAGAAGGGAGTATTTCTGTGAGGGTCGCAGGGATTCCTCAGCATCATTTGCCCCGCTGCCCGGGGCTTGGCCGGTTACGAAGATAAAGCAGAGACTGGGGTCAGCACATCCTGCAGCTGGTCCCACAAGAGCTTCCCAGGGGGAGCCGGCCTGGGTGTAGTCTTGCAGTCCCCCTGCCCCTCCCGCCGCCCCAGGCCTTCCTGGTTGTGGGCACTGGGCTGAAGCAGGCTGGCCTGCTGACAGTGCCAGGGTGTTTATCAGGGCAGGCAGCCCGAGCTGGAGACAGGGAGGACGGTGTTGACTGTGATACCATCAATTTAATTATTTAATCAGAGGCTGTGTCTGGAGGCTGTGGGCTGATGTGCTGGCCGGAGGCCGACCTAGACCCAGTGCGGGGGGTCGCAGGCCTCGAGAAGGCCCAGTTGTCTGGCCTGGTCTCTGCTGCCCCTGCTGGTCCTGGATCTATTGGTGACTGCTGTGTTTCTCCAGAGCAGTGGGTTCCCATAGGGTTTTGGCTGGGTACAGACCTGGCCTAGAGCCCTCCTCCAGCCCCCCAGCCCCCACAGTGGCACGCAGCCAGCTCCCCTCTCTGAAGGTGCTTACAGTGCAGACACAAGCCGAGATCCTGCTCCCATCAGTGAATCAACGGGAGACCGTCAGACTATGGGGTGTTCTCGTATCCCCTGTTGTTAACGAAGGACCGGAGTGGGGACAGGCCAAGCAGAGGCTCTGGTCTACCCTGGACTCCGAACCTAGCCACAACCCTCCGTGGTGGCTTGCTGTGTGGTCTCCGGCCCTCGGTCCTCCGTGGAGCTGGCAAATTGGAAAGATGAGGTCTAAAGCCCCCATTGTGAGTCCTGCAAGGCACAGACCATGTCAATCTTGCTCTCTACTCTGTCCCCAGTGACTCCAGCTGTATGCTTGGCACGTTATAGGGGCCTGCTGAATATTTGTTGCCTGAATGAATAAAGAAACAGACATTCATCAAGACCTACCTCTGAGCACACCATCCGGAGGGGATATAGGCCCACCCTTGTTGGGGACCAGTTGGGTTCTTTGTTCCTGAGGATATCCCCAATCTGAGCACCTGGGTCTTTTCCCTTAGCCAGAAAGTGTGGGGGCTTCCAAGGCTGTCCCAGGGAGCGCACCACTCGTGCTGGCCAGTGATGCGGCCCAGAACCATTTCGGGAAGCTAGGTAGCTTGCACACATTCACACCTGTAGGTGTATGTGTTGGGCCCTCCTCTTTCCCCTCCTCCTCCTCCCCCCTGCCCCCGCCTGCCTTCACCACCCCCTCTTCTCTCCTTCCCTTTTCAAATTTTAACAAATGCAGATGAAGACTGGGTCTTGGCGGGCCAGGTCCCCGTGCCGTGCCGAGACCAGAAGTGAATTAGCACACCAGCTTTCACCCCTGGGAGCTTGCCTCTGAGATGTGCAGGGAGTGGGAATGCACTCGCCCTGAAACATGCATGGTTGTGCTTTCTCCCCCAAGCCCGCCACTGCCTGCAAGGATGTACTTCACGGATCTCTTTTCTGGGTGCTGTTCCTGGCTCCCTGAAATCACAGCAGCAGACACTGGGCCGGGGTGGGGGACGGGCACACCACGCACAAGGTGCTTCCCTGCTGGGGGCTGTCACTGCCGTGGGTGAGCATACAGTCTTGTCCCACCTCATGAGACGTAGGAGATGATGAAGAGAATTTGGGTGATCTGACCCTTCTCGGGGTAGTGCCGAAGGAGGCTGCCCTCCTGTTTCTGCCTTGGCAGGTATTGGCCATGTGTGAAGTTCCCCAGAAGATGGTGTAGGGGGGAGCCTGGGAACCAGAGGAGCTTCCCCTCACGTATTCCAAGCACTGGCTTCTTGGGGCCAGAGTGATCCAGGCTGTTCCCGCTGCGGCCTCTTGCCCACACGTGGCCGAGTCTTTTCCAGACCTGCAGCTAGGCGCTATCTGAGGCTTTGGCCTATGAGTCCAAATGGAATTCTGTGTACATCACAGGTGCCTGGAAAGACACTTGGTTCAGGGGGTGCCTTCTGGGGTAGAGAGAAGACGCCTGGGAGAAGCTAGCTGTTGAGACTTTGTCCAGAGACACTGTAGTCTGGAGTTGACTTGGGACCAGTTTGTCAGTCTGTAGTCATGTCCCGTCGGTGGGATTATCTGCCTAATGTCCATCTCTCCCCCAGAGAGCATAAGCACCCTGAAAGCTAGGACCCCAGAACCCAGCACAGAGCCTGGCACAGAGCAGGTGGGGGTAATGGTCTGTCAAATGGATGCGCGAATGAAATGGTGAACAAGAGCACACACATGGGCAAGGCAAGCCCGCAGGCAGGCCCCCCAGGCTTCAGATGCCGGCCAGGCCAGGGTCCCAGGGGGCCATGGGCGGGCCAGGCAGTCTGGGCTGCAGAGGGCGGGGCCAGGCCAGGGCCTACTCCTTGATTTCTCCTTGATGTGCTTCACTGGCCTCTTGCTCTGCCCCTTCCTGAACGGAAAATGTGAGGCCTGGCCTCCAGAAGGGATGCGAGGGGGTGGGGAGCGGACATTACTCACCTCTCCGGCAGACAGGAAGCCAGCGCCAGGGGAGAGCAGAGGGTCCCGCTTCCCTCTTCCTGCATGGTCGTCTTCCTGCAGGATTGTGGGGGTGGGGATTGCCGGCCAGGGGCTGTGTGGTGTCCTGGGGCATTTCAGGGCCCCTCGTATGTGCCTCTCAGACGAGACCGCTCCTATAGGCCCACAGGACACCACACTGGACCTCTCTTCTTCCCTCCCTCCGGTGACCCGGTGCCGGCACTCCCTTCCTGCAGATGGGGAGGGTTTGGAGCCTCCCCTCCGGTGCCCATGACCAAAGGCACTGGCAGGGGGTGGCGGGGGGTGGTCTTCAGTTCTTTCAGGACTCTTATCAGTTTGGTCATGGGAAGATTGAGCCCCTGTTCCTGCCTTTGAGGAGTCAGGCAGAGAGGGGCAGGCACAAGAATGTGGGATCCCTGCCAGGCTGTAAGCCTCCTGAGGGCAGGTGTGCCTCTGTAGAAACCTATCTTAGGTTTCCCCTGGTTTCACAAATATCACATTTATTGTAGAAATTTTAGGGGGAAAAATGGAGCAAAAGAAAAGAAAAAAATACCAATATTTGGGGCATATTTTTCTCAGTCTTTTCTTTGCATATAATAAAAGTCTTGTTAAAAAAAAAAAAAAAGGCAGGGGGATTATGTAGTGTTGCAGCCACCTTTTTTTCTTCTTAATGTTATTTGCCTCTCCTGTCAGTGATGTGGCATTTTTTGAAGACTGTCCAGTCATCCTAGTGACTGGAATCCCCATTCCCAAGGCTGCTGGGTGCTCAGAGCTATGACCATGCCTTTCCTACAGGGAAGGACATGTCCTCTCCTGAGAGGGAAGTAACTTGCCCAGACCACAAGTCTCTCTGACTCTGGAGCCAGCGTTTGGGCCACTTGTGGGGAAGGACATTTGAGTTCCTCTTTTTCATTGTTTCAGACAGTGCCACGGGGGGCATCCTCAGGGTCAGGGCCCTGCACCGGGATGAGTGTCCTCTTCTGGGCATTACCCCCAGCTCTGACCATGGAGTAGCAGCTCAACTAATGGCTGTTGAGCAGCTAGTGGCAGAGATGGGGGACCAGAGGAGGCCCGTGGGAGCAAGCAGGCTGTGTTTGGTGTGATGTTGAAGGCAGGCACAGGGGGCCTGAGGCGTGCCTGGGAGGCTCAGGTAGCAAGCACGTCTGTGCTCCTCCCAGGGAGGAGGCTGGGCAGGGGAAAAGGTGCTGAATGCCAGGGCTGGGGGTTTCCTGGGTCACATGTCTCCAGAAGCTCCCCAGGACTCCAGCCTCCAAACAGGAGAGACGGGGCAGGGAGGCTGCAGCCAGGAGGATGGAGAGAGTTGGGGCCATGTCTGTGGGCCAGGTCTCAGTTGGATGTGGCCCCCTGCAGGCAGGCCCTGGCACTGTGCCATGGGTCTCCTGAGCTGGTTCTGGCCAGTCCCGTCCCTGCCCGGTGGTCCTCAGCAAGTCATTGGCTCTGATTCCTGGCTTCTGCTGACGTAGGACAGGCTAATGTGACCATTAGCCCTGAGGTCCTTGGGAGCTCTTTGAGAGAAGACCAAGGCTTCCTGCCTGCTGATAAGTAGGGCCCTCCACCGCCCAGAAACGCAGCCCGGGCAGCAGGGGTTGTCCCTCCTTTCCTCACCAGCTGGGGCTTCTCCCAGTGTGCCTCCCCCACCTCCCTGCAGCGCAGTGTGCAGGGGAAGGGGGCGGCCGTAGCCCTGCTGCCCTGCCCCAGGCTCAGTCCTGCCTCCACTCGCAACTCCTCGCTCCTTGCTGTGGGGCCTGGGGCAGTGATCTGCCCTCACTGGACAGAGAGATGAGAGCTGGGTGAGGCAGTGACAGAGCTTAGCGCAAGCCTGGGACGGGAGAGGCTCAACAAATGGGTGTGGGGCCTTTTCCTCATAAGTGGCCAGCCTGGTGGAGGGGGCTGTGCTGGAGGGCCGGGCGCCCGGGCTCACTGCCAACTGGCACGCGCGGGCTGAGGGGCTGTTGGCAGGTCAGGGCCTCCCTTGAAAGGCTGAGGGGTTCTCCTCACTGGTCCCAATTTCCAGACTCTTCACCAGCCTCACTTGGTCCCGTCCAGTCTCTCTATCTGTTCAGGTCCCTCTGGGTCCCATCTGCCACATGATCCCCATGTGGTCCTGACCACAGCTCCCTTACAGCGTCACACCAGTGTTCCTTGCTCCTGCTGTACAACACACACACACACACACACACCCATACCCATCCATCCACCCACCCACCCAGAGCCTTGCTTCTTTGGAAAGAGCTGGGATGGGAGGTCAGGTACTCACAGCTTGTCCTGGCATCTTGTGAACTCCTGTCACACACCCTGCTCATATGTGCCAGGGACCCTGAGTCCTTCAAGCCCCTGCCTCTGGATCCGGCTGACCCTGTCTCCAAGCTTCCACACAGGCAGGTAGCTAGGCAGGCAGCTGTGAGATTGTTCTGCTGTCCAAGGAGAAGGCTCCTGGGCACTGAGGATGTCACGGGAGGGTTCCCAGCAAGGGGTGGATGCTGCTCGTGCAAGGGAGAGGACAGGGGCTGCCCTGCTAGTGGGGAAGGGCTCAGTAGGAGTTGGGAGCAGGCCATTCGGGCTCAGACAGTCCCCAACACCACCCCTGTGCTCCGGATACTTAGTGTGCTCTGTGGATGGTGCCCGCCCTCTGGCAGGCCCACTGCTGGGGTTGGAGCTTTATGGTTTGCTTACAGCTGACTCCCTGGGGACCCCAACGCTCATGGTTGGGTGTCTGCCCTGGTCACTGTCACATTGGGGGAGGATTGTGGCCCCTTCACCGTGGCCAACTGGGGATGGCTTCTGAGGGACTTGTCCTGCAGTGAGCTTTTAAACTGGGCTTTCTCTCTTTCACACCTGTTGTCGTCTTGGCCCTGGCCACCCCTGACCCTACTTGTCTAAGCTAAGGCTAGAAACCGGGTCTGGGCCCCATTCTCTGGCTACAGGTCACACTCCCTCCTTCCAGAGCACGAGCTGTTTGTTCCTAGTCAAGGCTCCAAACATCCACACGGAATGATCCCTCTGCCCTGCCCTCCCCCAAGGAACAGAGAACTGGGGCCCAAGTCTTTCTGGGGATTGGCCATGGGCCACCCTGGCAGTCCTGGGTCACAGGAAAGTGTCCATCATCAGCTGGGCTGCTGGCTGCACAGACAATGCTAGGCTGTCCTGGCCTCCAGCCACTGAGGGGTGAGAGAGGCTGGGAGACAGCACCGAGGGATCCCTTTATCCCAGGAGCAGGCGGGGCCTGCACAGCCCTGGCCTTGTGTGGGCTGCCAGGGTCTTAGGCCCCCAGATGCCTGTGAGGACATTAGAGCAGGACAGACTCCCTGGCCTGGGGTGGTGAGATTGACCTGCTAAGGGAGAGGGCGACCCCCCACACACCCCTGGGAGATTAGCCTGCATCTGCCGGCCTGTCGGGGAGATCAGAGCTGTCCTGCTGCTCCTGCCCCTCGGTCTAGGATGCGTTAGACCCCAGTTCTCCATTGACCCTCTGCAGACACAGCCCTGCTGTGCTGGAGAGCATACCCAGGGTGGGTGGGGGCTGTGCAAGAGAGGCATTGCCACCCCAGCCTGTCGAAGGGCAGCTTTCTCGGGAACCAGGAAGTGACCGGAGCCATGGTGGCGTCATCACTCTGACCTAAGGACTGAGGTGCACCGAACCCAGGCTGGCTTCCGGGAAGGCTGGTGGAGGACCTTCCAGGGCCCTCAGATGCCACACACACACACACACACACACGCACGCACGCACGCACGCACAGGCTTTGGGGCCCGGGCCCTGCCCCATGAATCATCCACACATGGTCACCTGAAGTGGCTCTGTTTGCTCTTAGAACACATGATTTGTTTGGTAGGGGGGGTCGTAGGGGTGCAGTGGGCATATTGGCTGGAGCTTTGTACGTTGAGTTAGCATGGATTTCTCGCTGCCCGTGCTTGACCTAGAGGGTGGGGCCAGGGAGATGTCAGGCCTGGGAAGACACAGACCCAACCTGTCCATAGCGGGAGCACCTCCCGCTGGGCATACTTGACCAGTGCGTGTTGGGGGAGAAGCCGAAGGAAGTGGGGTGGCGGCAGAGGTGGGGACCGTCCCACGGTACAGATGGGCAAATGGAGGCCTAGAGGAGAAAGAGGGCAGGTGCCTTGGGAAATCGGGGGCCTGTCTGGGCTTTGCCACACACGCGGTGTGATCGCCGATGACTCCCCTCGGGGAGCCCCTGGTTCCTCCCCGATGCCTGCTGTGGGGTGCTTGCGCAGATCGGGAACAGTGTGCCTGGCGCCTGACACTTAGTATCTCCCCCACTGAAGGTGGCACCCGTCCCCAGTGCCCTGATGCCAGCCCTGCTCTGGCCCCCTGCCCCCAAGACCCAACTCCTCTGTGGGTCAGACACCTCACTAGGGGCTCCTGCACTGAGAGACAGGATTTCAGTTTGAGGGGGAAATCTAGGTCTGCGCTGTCTGATACTATGGCTGTAGATGGCTGTTAGAAAGGCTCCTGCAAACTGAGGTGTGCTGTGCGTGTGAAATACGCACTGAGTTTCAAAGGCGTCGTATGAAAAAAGAAGGTAAAATAGCTCAGTTTTAACACAGTATTGACTCCTTGTTGAAATAAGATTTTGACTATATTGGGCTAAATAAAATAGATTATTGAAATTCATTCTCTCTGTTTCTTTTCACTTTTTAAATGTGGCTACTAGAAAACGGGAAAGTGCATGGCTGGCTCACGTTCTGTTTCTATTGGACAGCACTGCTCTAGTCTCTGAGGGCCCGGGCGTCGGTGCCTGCCTAAGGAACGACCTGCAAAAGGCCGGGCAGGAAGGCGATGCCGTGGAGTAGAGGTGCCGGCGTCCCTGGGTCCATGGCATTAGGAGGCAAGAGCGGAGGCCGGTGGAGAGCATGGTGGGGAGCAGGGGCCGGCCTGCCCCTGGAACCACAAGGGTGGGATGGGATGCTTCGAAGGGACGGTTCGGTGGGCAGCCGGGGGCCTGACGGCCAGACCGCGGGGCGGGCACCCCGTGTGGCCCTGTCACCCAGGATGGTGGGATCCCAGCAAGACCGCCTGGTCCAACTCCTCTGTGTCCCCCGTCTGACCCCAAGGCCCTCCCCCTTCCTTCCGGGAGGAAGAGCAGGGTAGCCTGCCAGGAGCCTGGTGCTCCTGGGAACTATGCATCATGTAAACATGGCCCAGGCCACTGGCCTTTGTCAGAGCAGGCGGGGACCGGCCCTGGTGAGGTGCACACCCAAATTCAGAGCGCAGGCGGAGGAGGAGGAAGGGCCGGCTCTGCAGACTCCCTGCGCCTGCCCTGGTGTCTACTCCTCCCAGCCCATGGTGGGGCTGCCGGCTCCAGCCCTCTACCCCCCTCCTCCCCCCAGCCCAGCTCTTTTGTGTGTGAATTATCGATGCCCCCTCCTCTCCCCCTCCTGGCCGCCACTGTGACAGAAGCCCACGGAGGAGGGGGCGCTGCCTCAGCCGCCGCCCCTCTGGCCGCAGAAGGCAGCCCGCGCTGGGCATGCCGGGTGGCGCGGCCACAGGCCCGGCCCGTGGTCTCAGTGGTGGGGTACCTTCCCACCTTTTCCCAGCCCGCCCTGGGAGCTGGTGCGGGTCACCCACTGGGAGAGGGTGCCGCTGGCTGCGGCCCCAGAGCCCGGTGTGGCGATTGGCGGCTCGCACAGAGCCGGGCTTGTGCGGGCTGCGGGGCGCTGGCGCCCACATAAGGGCATTGTTTGCCGAGGTAAAAGGGGTTTTTGTCTCCTTCTGGAGACGGGACAGAGGGAGGAACAATTTCCCCCATTCATCGCTAATTCCCCCATTGGAATAGCAGCACATCGCCCCACGTTAAATAGATGGGCACCTCGGCCCTTCCCTGCCCGAGGCGTTCCGGGCACAGGTGGTGGGCTCCGCGTCCTGCCCGAATCGGGAGGTGTCCTTTGCCAGAGCCGGGGAGGCCTGGCTTTGTGGAAACGTTCAGAAGGGGTGCACCCCCCAGCGGCTCCCCTGCGGCCACTCAGGGCGCCCTTCTGTCTGTTGTTCACACACAGTCACAGGCTGGGGGCAGTCTCACCCCGCTGGCGTTGTTCTAGGCTCCGGCGGCCTGGCCTTGGGTGGGATGCCCGTCCTGCCACAGCAGCACGGATGAGGACCGGGTAGACACAAGAGGGTCACTTCCGGCCAGGTCTGGGACGGGTTGGACCAGAACACGTGTCCGCCCGGGGAGACCCGTGGCCGGAGGCCTGCGCCCTGGAGGGCCCGACTCCCACACCCCGTGTGTCAGGGCCCCTGCTGCCCGTGGGGCCAGCTGGGTTCTTTTACAGGGTCATAAAGTGTCAGAGCCCAATAGGGCGTCAGCGGCAACTCCCTGGACTACAGATAAGAGGAGCCAAGGAGGCGGGCTGTGCCCAAGGTCGGGAGACAGCGAGGCCCGCACCTGCTCCCCCTGCCCTGGCCCTGCCGGCCTCATTCGGGCACGCGTTTGAGTACGTGCCTATATCTCCTTTAAATCACACTGTTTTGGAGGGAGTGGGGAGGAGGGAAGAATTGGGACCGGACCGGAACCCAGCTTGCCTCAGCCTGGGGTGCTGACGCTTCTCTCTGTTCCTTCTTTCCCCAAACGGTGCCAGGCTCTGCGGGGGCGGGTACCAGCCACCTCAGGACTGAGCTAGGGGGACCGACCCAGTGGGGCTGTGGTGGGCCACAGTGAGGAGACAGCCTGGCTTGGGCTCCAGTCCCTGGGCTCCTCCCAGAGGGAGGATTGTGGATCGCTCCGAGACTCCGGCTACCTTCCCCAGTAAGGAAACTGTTGGCTCCTGTAACCGAAAAGTCTAGGTTCTTCTTTGGCTTTAGGCAGGGATGGATATAAGGGGGATTTATTCCTGACAGCTATTCAGCCCTGCCAAACGGGCTCAGCAGCCCTGGGGGCTTGGGGGAGCACTTCTTTCCAAACATTTCAGCCAGAGCCGCAGGATTGACTTTCACGGGTCCAGCTTGGTCACATGCCCACTGACCGCCGGGATGGGCTGTGCCAACTGGCCAGGCGTGGGGCACATACTTCCCCCTGGAAGACTCGGGGTGCCCTCCCCAGAGGAAGGGGTATGGGTTCTGGAGAGGCGGGAGTGATCTGGGCCCACCCAGCACAGCCCTGCTGACCCTGGGTCTGCTGGGCTGGGGCAGCTTACGTGGGGAAGGGGTGCTGGGCACAGGCCACAGACGTAGTATGTCAGAAGGTGATTAAAATGGTCTGGGAAAAGTAGGTAAAGGGGTCAGCCTGTCAGAGCCGGGGCAGGGAGGTCTTACTGAGAAGGTGACCTTGAAGCAAATCCCTGAGGGGGAGAGGCAGCTGGGGACAGAGTGTCGGAAGAGGGAACAGCAAGTGAAAAGGTACGCAGCTGGCGCAGCTGCAGTGGTGGCAGCAAGGGGCCCCCTCTGGAGGGAGTCTGGCTTCCACTTAGGGGGTTGAACTCTGTTCATGCAGCTGCCGCTGCCTGGGCAGGGCGGGGGGGGGGGTGGGGGGGCTGACGGATGGATACACTTACCCCCTTCCCAGCAGCACCTTTGCCTCCACCAGGGTCAGGGGCCTTCTCCCTAGTCCCAAGGCCTTCTCAGCCTCCTCCCGTGAGGCTTCTTCCATGGGCTGCTTCTTACAAAAAGCCTTCCCTCCTTCCCTCCCTCCTGGTGTCCCTCCCTTCTTGGGAGGAGTTCTGGAGATGGGGCTCTGCCGTCGGGGCTCAAGGGCCAGAAAGCTCACGACTGTCTTTTTGGGGCCCAGTCTCTTCTGGAGCCCTGCGTCTGGTTTTTTGCTCACTGGAGTATGAGTCGCCAGGACAGCGACCACCCTCTCTTTTCACTGCTGAGTCCCCAGTGCCCCTCATGGGCCTGACACCAGGAAGTGTTCAGGCAGGGAAGGGACAAGGGTGGGAAGAGCATCCTGCGGGCACTGGCCTCCCCCTCCTCCTCCCTGGCCCACCTCAGATTTCGCACCCGGGCTCTGGCGGGGCCCTCGGAGCCCCTGTGTGTAGGAAGCAGGTGCGTTATGAAGGAAGACAGCGGGGCATAGAGAACCAGCTTTTTCTTTTTTAGCACCTACTCTCTACGCCAGTATTGTCTACACCTCATGCATCCTGGTTTACTGACAGGAGACGCATTTGGAAAGGAAACCAAGGCTCAAGGAGGTAAAGTGGCATCTTCAAGGTGACACGGCCCCTCTGCATTCTGCCTAAAACCCACAGCCTCTCCAGTTGGCAAAAAACGGACCCGAGTGGGAGGCAGTCCGGCAACGTGGGTTGAGGGTGGCCCCGGCAGGATGACGGGGAGCACACGCTCGAGGTGGGCTGTGTGTGTGGCTGGCTTTCCCTGCCCCCCCGGGCGAGGTGCGGAGGTGGGAGGGCCTTGGCCTGTGGCGGGAGGAGGTGGGAACAGAGCTTGTGAACTGGGGCCCGCTGGCCTGCTCAAGGTTTTGGGGTTCTTTTGGTTTTGGGGGGACTTTTGTGGTGAAATATGTATAACATTAAAATCTTATGTTACGTTTTAACCATTTTGAAGCGTACAATTCAGCGGCATTAAAGACATTGACAGTGTTGTGCAACCAGCACCGTTATTTCCAAAATACAGTGTTCCTCACCCCAAACTATATCCATTAAGCAGCAGCTCCCTGTCCCGCCTCCTCCAGGCCCTGATACGTTTTCTGTCTCTATGCATGTGTCTAATCCACACACTGGGTGGAAGGGGACTCATTCAGTATTTGTCCCGTTGTGTCTGGCTTCTTTCACTCAGCATAATGCTCTCGGAGTTCATCCGTGTTGTAGCGTGTGACAGTATTTCATTCCTCTTTAGGGCTGAACAATATTCCATTGCATGGATAGACCACATTTGGTTTGGCAAGGTCTTTCAAAATGGAAATAATGTAAGTCAGTCATTAACATTTTAAAATCTGGATATTTACATAATGGTGCAGATTTCCGGTTTCTTCTAAAAACTCAGGATGCCTGGTCTGGACTCCTGGCACCTCCTGGTCCCACCTGCGCAGCCACTTCCCTTACTGGACGAGAGCAGCCTCAGAGTCCTGGGAAGAGGGTGCTGCGTTGTAGTCAGAGCCAGTGCCTATGGCTGTCTGGCTGAGCAGCAAGGATGCACAGCCCTGGGGCCACCCTGGGCTCCTGAGCTGTGGGAGGCTGGGAGTAGGCATGCATCCCCTTTCCCCCTTCCACCATAGGTGTCAGGCAAGGGAGGTCCGTCCTCCCACGACGAAACCTAGTCAGAGAGGCAGGTGGTTGGGGTGCCACCCGTGGGCCCGACGCCCCTGCGTTGGGACAGTGGGCTCACTGTGTGCAGAGCATGGTGCCTTCCTAGCAACCCCTCCTTCCAGAAGAGAAAGCCAAAGCCCTCCAAGGTCAAGCAGCTGGCCTATTAGGAATGATGCCAGGGTGTGAAGTCTCACCTATAAGGTAGGCTGAGAATGGGCACCTGCCAGAGCAAACAGGGGTTCACGTGATCAGTCAGTATGGGGGCCCATCCCTGCCTTCCAGCTCCTCAGCTCCAGAAGAGGCTCCTGCATGTGTGGGGGCTTCTAGGCAGCCGTCAGAACTCACCCTGGGCTGGGCAAAGGAGGCACGAAGTATCCCCAGGAAGGATGGGCATTGGGCTGTAACTCCTTCCCAGGGACAGCGGAAGAGGAGGCCTGCCCTGAGGAGGCCGCATTGAGCCAGGCCTCGAAGGTAGACTGAAATTTTCTGAGTTAGAAGCAACATGGCAGGCAGACAGCAGAGCCTGAGCCCAAGCAAAGGCCTGGAGATGTGAGGTCCCGCGGTGGCCAGGAGGGTGGGGTCTGGACTCCAGAAGTCAGGGGACTGAGAACACACCCAGCGGGAGTCTGGAGGATAGTCTTCAGGGGTCTTTGGAGAGTAGGAAGGTTATGGAACAAGAATAGGCTGGTGCTGGAAAGGGGTGGGGTGGAGGTGGGTGTGATGAAGGGAAGGAGGGCAGCCACTTTCCTGTGGTTTGGTAATGAGCATCTGTCCCTCCGGGAGGGCTGGCACCTTGGTTGTCATTGTTACTTTGTTTCTCAGCCTGGGACTGTGCGGGCATGCAGTAGGTGCTCAGTAAATACTGCCGGGCAATTTGTTCATTCTGCCAACATCTGCGCTGGTCGCTGGAGATCCTTCTGGAGGAAAACCAGGCCCATCTGTGATGGAGGAGGAGGGGGGTAGCGGACTCGTGGTGAGGTCCTGGAGGTTGCAAGGACGCAGGCCCAGGGACTCTGGGGTGTCGTTCAGCAAGCAGGGAGCTGTGGGGCGGCTTTGAGCAGAGCCTGGAGCTGACCTGCAGGAGGATGAAGGGAGTCGTGGCTGCCCGGAGGAAGAGGAGAAGGAGGGGCAGCCTGGCCCAGGGGACCTGCGGCAGCCAGGGGGGGAGGGGTGCCACTTCACCACGGCCTTTCCCATCCCCCTCTGCCCCCGGCTCGGCTGCTTGATGGGCAGCCCGGCCCCGCCCCCGGGCAGCCGGGAGGCCAGCGATTGGTTGGGGCGCTAGAGCCGCTCGGTCGCCATGGGGACGCTCTGGCGGTGCGCGTGCCCAATGCCCAGCCCCGGGGACTAAATCTTCATAATCTGCTGGCTGGGAGAGTGGGGGTGGGGTCTTGCGCGACCCTGGCCTGGGGAAAGGGGTGGCTTGGGATGCGGTCTAGGCTCACTGTGGTTCCCCCCTCCCCCACCAGCTCTGGGTCCTGGTGCCGAGCCCCGGGGGCACCTGGGCGCCACCGGGAACCGCTCTGTACTCACCTGGCCGTGACCCCGGGAGCTCAACCTGCTTTGGCCTCCGCCGTCTCAGTTGATCAAGCAGGAGGCTGGGCCTGGATTGGGGAGAGGGGCCTGGAATTTTATCTGAAAATGTCTAGCCCCTCGGTTGAAGTTTGTCCTCCCAGGTCCCCCAGGCAATATTGTGCTCTCCGCAGCAGGGGGCGCCCTCGGCAGAGCTTTGTTGGGTTGTCACCTCTGGAAAGCAGAGATAGCCTAATGAGATGCCAGGAATGCAGCCCCCTGAGCCTGCAGCCCTGGCTCAGGATGTCCAAGGCCACCTGACCTTGCACAGAAGGCAGCTCTGGGGGGAGCGGGGGGGGGGGGGGGGCACTGTGTGTGTGTAAGCTGCCAGGACTAGGCAGGGCCCACATGTGGGAAGAGTGGGTAACTGAGGGGGGGGGAGGTCACAATGGAGGCATTATCCCTTTTTCCTTGGGCAGATGAAGGAAGCTGAGAGCCCACTGTGGGGAGAGGGTGTGAAGGGGCAGGGCAGTGGCGAGTTAGAGGAAGAGGGGGATGCCGGTCAGGCCCCAAGCCAGCTCTGGGTGTCCAAGCACCTCTAGCGTGCAGCAGGCTGGTCAGACCTGAGGCTGCAGCCCCTCGGTCCCAGGCCCTTGAGGCTGGGCCTCCCTCGAGCCTGGATGTGGTGTCACGGGTGTGGAGTGCAGGAGATCACTACGGGCGCTCCACTCCTGATGGCCTGCTTCAGGCAGAGGGGCTCTGCCCCTCCATCGGGCAGGGGCACAGCTAGCCTCTTCGACAGCAGGGCTCACCTCTTGCCCAGAGACGCCTGTGAGGACAAGACGGGGCAAGTATTCCCTGTGGCTGCCGTGGCCGCGATCCCCCAGGGCGCGTTAGGGGGCAGGAGGGGCTGAGGTGGAGCCTCACACCCAGGCCTCTTGTTCCAGATGACTCCTCCTCTGAGAGTGGCAGCGGCAATGGCTCCTCCACCCTGAACCCATCCACGTCCAGCAGCACGCAGGGCGACCCCGCCTTCCCCGAGATGAATGGCAACGGCGCCGTGGCCCCCATGGACTTCACCGCCACCTCCGAAGATCAGCCCATCAACCTGTGTGACAAGCTCCCGCCGGGCGCAGCACTCGGCACACCATCCTACCCCTCGGACGGCTGTGGCACTGATGGACTGCGGAGCCGCGTCAAGTACGGGGTGAAGACCACCCCTGAGGTGTGTGGGGCTGTGGGCCCGCCTGAGATGTGAGCCCCCTGCTTCCTGTACACGTCAGGGCTGCACGAGGCTGAAATGACATTGTGTGTCCCCAGAGTTGTGATGCCAAGTCAGGGAGGAGGCTGTGGCTGCTGTCATTTTCCTGGGAAGGCTCTGGAATAAGAAATCACACAGTGTGTGACCTCAAGCAAGGCCTTCCTTCCTCTGAGCCTGTGTCACCATCTGTAAAGAGGGGTGGGCCCCACCTTAATGAAGGTAGCGGGTGACGTGTGGCCTATTTCCCTCAACCCCCAGCACAGAGTCTGCTGCAAATTACAGCAGCAAGTGGCCGCTTTCGGCACCAAGTCCCCACTTTTCTCGGCTACTCTGCACGCCTGTCCCCATTTTACAGATGGTGCGGAAAAAGAATGAGGCCTCTGAAGCCCCAGGGATGTGAACGTTTGCAACTCAGTAGGCCAAGCTGATGGGAGGCGGGGGTGGCCACCAGGGAAGGCTGGCCAGTACAGGTGCCCCCACCACCGGGAACTCCCTCCTGCTTTCTGCCCCCCACCCCCCTCCGCTTGCACCTGCTGCCTCTGGGCCACGGGGGTCTCCTGCAGTGGTGCGGTGCATCACTGGGCACTTGAACTCTCTCTGTGCAGGAGCGTTTTCTCCTGCCGGGGCCGGAGGAGGGCCAGAAGTGACTCATCAGAGCCCTACGCCCCTCCGCTCCAGCCGGGTACCCCTACACAGCTTCCCTCCCCTCCCTGGGCCTTTCTCTTCTGCAGAGGGCGTAGGGCAGGTGCCAGTGCTTGCCTCTGATGGCCTGTCTCACGGGAAGGTTCTGTACAGATGAGCAGGTGTTCGGTTGTCACTGTGTGCCTGAGCTCAGGCCACGGAGGTCAGACATAGCTGCCACCTGCACTGAGCAAAGAGCTGCGGAGGGGGAGTTTGCCGCCGTGAGCTTAGGCCACGTGTGTGGGCCAAGGAAGTGAGATGGGAGCACCCGTGCCACCAGCAGCTTGTGTCTCGCGGTTTCTGTCTCCCCTGGCCCTGGCAGAGGACTTGGCCGAGGAGCAGCTTGGGAATGGGACTGGCCCGGGGCCTGGAAGGTCTTTCGACTCTCCACTGCGAGTCTGTCGTGACCCGGCCGGAGGACCTAGGTGTCTCTGCCCGTTAAAGTCTGTGTGTGGATCAAGAGTTGGGCACCAGGCCGGGGGCCCTGGGAGGTGGGTCACATCTCCCGTGGGATGGTCACAGAGAGTCCTAGTGGCCGCAGCCGATGCAGGACCGGGCGCCGGTCAGTGTCCATCTTTATCCGTTTGTTCTTCAGCGAGAGCTGTGATCCCCGCAAAAAGAGGCTTATTCTCTGAGGTGTTCATGGGGTGGGAGTAGGCAGCTGGGTCCCTCCTCTGCTGAACGACACGGTGACTGCCTGGGGAGCTGGGCCTGGTTCCCACTCCCCCTTTCTGCACACACCCCCTCCCCGTGATGGGGCTCACGGTGTCTCCCCAGGAGTGGCAGCAGACAGGGGAACCCCAGCCCAGGAGTTTCGGGAATGCGCTTTGCCTGATGGACCTGTCGCCTTGGCTGGTTCCCTCTCCCAGCCCGTCTGTTCCTCCTCCCTGACAGACGGTGCTTACTCGCTGCCTGTGTGACAGCTCGGTTGCCGGCTCGGGCTGCGGCTCCTTGGGGATCGGGGAGGAAAACCCCAAAACCAGACCCAGTCTTGGCAGAAGCAGAAGAGGCTGGGAACCCTTCCCACGAGTGCCCGTCCCTCACACGATGCGGCGGGTCGTGCTGTGGGCGCTGTCGCCGAGTAGAGCACTCACACGGGCCCAGACCTCTGCTGCCCTGCCTGCTGCTGCCCCTGGGCATCTCCATTCGCGGAGGAAGGGAGTGGAGAGGGGAAGTGACACAGGACCTCGAAACTGTGGCTAGCGTGGCGGTTAGGTGCGCTCACCATCCCGGTGCCCGAGCTCTCCGTGGCTGTCGGAAACCACGAGTGGGCCTGGTCTGACCCTCCGGCCCCTGCCCTCTCTCAGTCGCCCCCTTACAGCTCCGGGAGCTACGATTCCATCAAGACCGAGGTCAGTGGCTGCCCTGAGGACCTGACGGTGGGCCGGGCCCCCACGGCGGATGACGACGATGACGACCACGATGACCACGAGGACAACGATAAGATGAACGACTCTGAGGGCATGGACCCTGAGCGCCTCAAGGCCTTCAATGTGAGCGCCGTGAGGGATGGGCGGGGTGGGGGCCGGGGCCACAGCTGCGGCGGCCCTTCCTACAGCCGGTGTCTCCCACAGATGTTTGTGCGTCTCTTTGTGGACGAGAACCTGGACCGCATGGTGCCCATCTCCAAGCAGCCCAAGGAGAAGATCCAGGCCATCATCGAGTCCTGCAGCCGGCAGTTTCCTGAGTTCCAGGAGCGGGCCCGCAAGCGCATCCGCACATACCTCAAGTCCTGCCGGCGCATGAAGAAGAACGGCATGGAGATGGTGAGCCCCTCGTCCCCGGTCCACCTGCTCCCTCTGCGCCACCCCCCCCCCCGGGGACTCCTGGGTGGCCCCCCTGGCCAGACACTTCCCCTTGACCCTCCCAATGCCCCTGGGAGCAGGAACCACGATCCCTCATTCTCAGAGGAGGGAAGCTGAGGCCCAGAAAGATTACGCGGTTCCATAGATCACGGTCCTGGAGCGCACACGCCAGCCCTGTCCCAGCCACCTCCAGGGCAGGGTCTCGGTAAGCCCCAGCACCGGCCCCATCCCCGTTCTGCCTGCAGACGAGACCCACACCTCCCCACCTGACCTCGGCCATGGCAGAAAACATCCTGGCGGCAGCCTGCGAGAGCGAGACGAGAAAAGCAGCCAAAAGGATGCGCCTGGAGATCTACCAGTCCTCCCAGGTACCTGCTTACCCACAGCTGCCCAGGCGTTGTTCCTGGCGTGGCAGGGGTGAGAGGGTGACAGTCATGCTGGAGACAGCTGGGGACAGGGAGAGAGAGAAAGGCCGTCCTGGGACCCAGACGGAGCTGCAGTGGGGCAGATGTGGAAAGTCAGAGGGCCCGGTCACACAGGCCTCACAGACCTCGGGAGCCCGGCCTCTGAGAGGGTTTTTGAGCCAGGCAGGAACGGATCGAATCTGCCCCCCAGAGAGATGAGCAGAGGCCCATAGCTCAAAGCCCCCTTCGGTTCCCACTCTGCAGGATGAGCCCATTGCCCTGGACAAGCAGCACTCCCGGGACTCTGCAGCCATCACCCACTCCACCTACTCACTGCCAGCCTCCTCCTACTCCCAGGACCCCGTGTATGTCAACGGTGGCCTCAACTACAGTTACCGCGGTTACGGGGCCTTGGGCAGCAACCTGCAGCCCCCTGCCTCCCTCCAAACAGGAAATCACAGTAACGGTGAGTGGGGGGACCCGGGCTCTCTGGCTCCCTGACCAGAACCCAGGTCTGTGTGTATCGCAGCCTGGAGAAGGGGGCAGGGCAGGTGGGGAGGCAGAGGCCACGTGGCACAGACACCCGCCCCGTTTCACAGTCTTGGCCAGTCCTCAGGTTGGACGGTGAGGAAACCTCAGCTGGTTAAAACAGAGCATACCAGTCCTTTCTCGCCTCCGAGGAGGCTGCCCCAGCGCTCGACTGGATGCGCTGCTGGGCCTCTCCCAGCTCCGGCTCCTCGCAGGCCATTGCAAGCACTGAGTTGCAGCCAAGGTCCTGCTCTGAGTTGAATCCTCTCCACACACCTGCTTTACCCCCAGTGACCAGAGCTTCGCGAGGTGGCCGCTGGCCCAGGTCACTCGGAGTTGGTAGCAGAGCCAGCATCAGGCCCGGGCACGGCCCAGTTCAGCAGCTGTGGCCTGCGGGGGGCCTGTCTAGTGGCTCTGGGCAGGTCCTCGCCTTCCCCAGGCCTCAGCCCTTGCCCCTGCCCCATCTAGGAGCCCCATCTAGGTCACCTGGGGTGACAGTTAACTCTCTGTTCCCCCAACTCCAACCCCTTAAGCTGGTGATTCCCTTGGTGCCCCTGCAGTACTTCCCAGGGGCCTCTGATGCAGACAGGACATAGCCCAGTATCGGAGAAACGGTCCCTGAGAAGACGCAGACCTCCCTGTGGAGTTAGGCATCACCCTGAGTGGGAACTAGCGTGGGGACCTGAGGCCCATTCACGCTGGGCCCCACTTGAAGCCGGGGTGGGAGCAGCAGGGGAAGAGCAGACTCGGCTGGTGGAGAGCAGCCTGGCGGCCTCGGGGAATGAGAGGGGAGTAGGTTGGGGGGGCGGTGACCTCAGGGCTGGGTGCTTGGAATTGGTTGTGTATGCGGTGGAAGCCACTGATAGGTTTTAAGCAAAGCAGGGCTGTGAACTCTGCTCTGTCTTCGTGGTGAGATCTGAATCAGAAGGGCAGGAGGCAGCGGCTGTGTGCAGTGAGGGTCCTTCAAAGCCAGAGGGGGGAGGAGGAAAACTGAGGGTGACCCCAAGTTGCTTGAGGAGTAGGTTGGAGGAAAGTACTGCCCATAGGCCAGGGAACTTTGGTTCTAGGTCTTGGCTGAACATGCCTGAGAGTTGCTCTCAAGCCCTTGTCCTTGGCTTCAGGAGACCCCTCAACGTTCCCCGGGCAGCAAGGGAGGGGCTGGCCCATACCCACGGCAGGAAGCCCAAGCCCCCTCTGCTCACCTTGCCCCCCACCACCAGGAAGTGTGTGCAGGTCCCCGGAAGATTCCTGCCTGGGCTTAACTTCTCATCCCTTCCTAATGCCTCTTAACCTAAAATAAGAGGCTGCCTGGCCTTAATCCCTGAAGCTGAAGCCGGAGTGGCCAGCCCCAGTGAGAGGTGGGACCACTGTCCCAGAAGGGTGGCTTTTCTTCCAGGAAGAAGAGCCATCTGACCTCTAAGTAGGGACTCTATTAGAGTATCTGAAGACAGGCCCCAGGGCAGAGAAGTTAGGACCCCCTAGATATACATGAGGAGCGTGAGGCCAGTCCTTTCCAGGCAGCAGGCAATGGTGACAAGCCCCGACCTGGTCCATGCAGTGTGACCCCTCTCCGGGCTGCAGCTGCCAGGGAGGGTGCTGGGCCTGCTCCCCTCTGTGCCCTATTCACACCTGCCAGAGAGGCTCCAGCAGCAGCCAGATCTTCCTTTGAGGGAGGCAACTGGCTCTGCCCTTTGTGCTTCCCGGGGCCTCCGTTCCCTTCCATATGCACCCTCCTTCCTTAGAGGTGGGTGGCGAGGTCACTGTAGCAGAGCTCTGCTCGTTTACCTCCCGGCCTGGGGCAGCACATGCCCTGCAAGCACTGGGTTGGAGTCCAGCAGCTGTCCACAAGCAGCCGCCCCAGCCCTCCCGCCCTCCCGCCCTCCCTGGCAGCAGCCAGCCCTGCAAGGGACCCTTCAGTCAGACCGGTGCCTTGGCAGGGCGATGTGTTAGCCACTCGGAGCTCCTCGAGTTGCTCATCAGGTTGTCATCGGGAGATGCAAATGAGCTTAGATAACATCCGCTTGGCCCCCTCTCCTGGGGTGCTGGGCATCTCAGGCCCACTCCTGCCCCTCCAGCAACCACACCTGAGTGTCAGCACTAGCGCCTGCGGGAGGATGGCTCCAGAGCAGACTGGCTGCAGGAAATAGGGACATTCTCCTCTCTGGGCTCTAGCTACTGTCCAAGAGAGACAAGAGGACAAGGCTCAGCAATGGGAGAGAGAGGAACCCCAGGGCCCGGTCACACCAACTGTGACAGGCGGCTCTCGCCTTCATTGTCTGGGAGAGACTGGGAGCCGCTCCAGGGGAAACCAACCCTCCCCTAGCCCGGAGGCAGCCCTGCAGCTTCCAGGAGTCTGCGGAGGCACCCCTGCCTGCTACGTGTCCCCTGCAGCCCTCTGGCCAACAACAGGGGAGCCCATCACCTGCTTGGCTGCTGTTTCCAGCAAGTCGCAGCCCTCCTTCTTCCTCCTGCATTTCATTTGAACAGACTTAGCTGCTCCCTTGACTCTCAATTCCAAGGACGGTCCTTAGCAAGCCAGTTCCAAGGACCTGCTTCTTGATGTCCACGTGCTCCGGTCAAAGAGGAAGCAGCCCGTGGGACAGGTGCACCCCCCCCCCCTCGGGTTGCACCAGCTTCCTTTAGCAGCAGGTCCTGCTTCCAGTGTCAACCAGCAGGTCACTTCCAGGCACGACGTCTCCACAGACTGGAGCTTGTCCATCTCTCTCTGCAGCAGCATAAAAAGTGCCACTGCAGATGCAGTAATGAGTGAAGCTGGCTGTCAGAACCCACGGGGTAGTGGGGAAATGGCTGATAGCCAAGGACAGCCTCACATGCCTGCCTGCCAGGGTGAGACCACCCGGGGTGGAGGGTGGGTAGGCAGGAGCGGGGAGACGGCCCCCCGAGGAGGCTCCAGGTATGCTGCTCCTCCTCCTCGCTCAACACCTCTCAAGAATGCTTTTCAACTCCCAGGAGCCTCCACGTCTCCTGGGAGCCCGTTCAGAAAGCCGCCCCCCCCCACCCCCAAACCTGTCTGGAAGCCCTTTCCCAGTGGGCCTGGCAGCTCACGGCCACGCGGAGTGTTTCCCAGGCGGGGCTCAGCCTCCCAGCAGCCTCCTCCTGTTCCGAGGCTCAGGGACGTTGAGCTGCCTGCAGAGTGGCAGAGCAGGCCTTGCATTCAGGCACCCATGGAGTGGCCTGGGAAAGGCAGAGAGGAGACAGGGCCTGGTGGCCCCTGCCTCACATCCTCCCGTCTGTTTCAGAAAACCTCAGTCTCCTTTTTTGCCGCCACCGTTTGGAGGGTGAAGGGGCCTTCTCCAGATAGCACCCCTAGGTCCTGTCCTGACCACTCCGACCCTTGCACACCTGCCCCACAGCATGGACTTTCCCCCTGCTCAGGCACAGAACACCTCCTCAGAGGAAGGGGGATTCTGCAGCTCCTCGGAAACAGGCTTAGCACCCACAGCACCTTCCTCCACGTGGCACTCCGTGCCAGGCACCCCATGCCAGGCACCCCGCCCCCGCAAGGCACCATCTGCCCGGCCTGGCCTCAACCTCTCCCACAGCCAAGCAGGGCACCTGGCCTTCTCCACCTGGACAGAAGTCCCACTCCGGTCTGAGCACCCGCGCGGCTCCACTCTGGACTCCAGGGCTTTCCACACACCCGTGCCTCTCAGGGTGTCGGGTGCCTGCTGAAAGGTACCCTCTCCCGGACAGCCTCCCGGTGCTGGGAGGAACAGCACACCTCTCCGGCGCACGCAGACGCTGATAGCCCACGGCCGTTCTTCCAGGGGGAGCTCTGCTTCACCACAGTGCAGAGAGGCAGGGCAGTTCTTTGCCTTGAGGCCTCCCCCTCGCCCGGCTGCCAGAGCTGGGATATGTGCGCGGTAGGGGAGCGCTGTCCGCCTGAGGGTCCCCAGAGAGCCGTGCAGGTGGGAGCCGGGCTGGGGAGCGAGAGGGTCAGAGCCCCACGCTGGCTGATGTAAAAGCCCGTGCCCCCACCACGTCCCACCCTGCCCTAAAGGCAGAGCCGAGGGCCCACATTCACCATGTGATCTCTGGCAAACCTCGACCTCCAGGTCTCTGCTTCCCAGCACACCCCCCCCCCCCCCCGCCGGGCCACATCACCGACGAGGTCCCCTTCCTTGAGGATCGCCCCGAGGGTTAACAGAGAAGCCCATGTTTCGTCTGCTGGCACCAGGCCCCATTCCGGGCACTGGCATACACCCGTCAAGAGGCCCAAGTGCCTGAGTCACAGCAAGCCCCCAAGACAACACAGAGTGATGGCCTCCGGTGCCATGGGAGGTGTCGCCTCCGCTCCTCACCCACACTCTCCCCTCTGCAGGGCCCACCGACCTCAGCATGAAAGGCGGGGCCGCCACCGCCTCCAGCACGCCCACACCCACGCCCTCCAGCAACAGCACCAGCAGGACCATGCCCACCGCCCAGCTCAGCCCCACGGAGATCAGCGCTGTGCGGCAGCTCATCGCCGGCTACCGAGAGTCCGCGGCCTTCCTGCTGCGCTCTGCGGACGAACTGGAAAACCTCATTTTACAGCAGAACTGACCCGCGGCACCTGAAGCGCACTACCCTAGGGAAGGAGGCCGGCCCGGCCCGGCCTCCTGCCTCACCACTTGGTACATTTTGGTTTTTGAAAGAGGTGGGATCCAAAAGAGCGGTTTCTAGCCACACGCCAAGCACCTGCGACTTTGGGCACAAGGACACTTTTTTTTGGAATCTCACCACACGGGTGCTCTGACCTGCTTGGAAGAGGCCATGGGGCAGCTTTGGAAGGGCTGGGGCTCCCCTGACGAGGCGCTGGGGACGCAGCTCTATTTAGAATCATCTTCGTGGACCCTGATGTTAGAATCCCACCCCCAGATAATTACCTTTCAAGTCTTAGGTGAGCAGAATTGCATATTTATTGAGAAAAACAAAGTGGACCCTTTCTTCCTCTCCCCTTAGTAATTTATTTTTCTGAAAATGGATTCTTTTGTGTTTGTACAGATTGCCAGTCTGTGTCTGTCTGATCAGAAGGATGTATCCCTGTGACCTAACATTCCATATCACTACACTGGCGCGGGCTGGGGGAATGGCAGGGCGGGGTGAGGTGGGGCAGGTGCCGGGCTGGCTGTCCCCTTGAGCACCCGGCACAGCCAAGCCGCACAGCCAAGCCGGAGGACCTCGCCCACACCCAATGCAAAGCAAAGGCAAAAATGGCTCCCCCACCCCCACCCCACAGAAGCCCCCGTCACACGGTCACCTGTGTTCTACCTCACACTCCAGCGTGGGCTTTTTCCAGGATGTGCCCTGAGCCTGTTCTGAATGGCTGTCGCCCAACTCCCCCACACCATGTGTCCGCCTGGGAGGTAAGTCCAGAGGGGTGGCCAGGAGCTAGAGCCCAGAGAGGGCTTGGACCCTCATGAGCAGCAGCTCGCGGGCACCTGCCCCCAGGGAGCCAGGTCTGAACACTTCTCCACACAGGCCCAGAGCCCTCAGACACCTGCCAGGAAGGGCCTGTTTCTTCAGGGTGAGCCCTCAGCTGTCAGGTAGCCACCAAACAGGAAAAAGCAGCTGCGAGCCCCTGGTTGGACTTGGCAGCTCCCGTCCTCCGTCCCCGTGGTTGGAGTAAAGGAACCATCAGAAGTGGAGAAGCCACTTGGGTTCACCTAGGACGCACCCTTCTCGTCAAGGGGCCAGTCCTAGAAGAAACCTGTAATCCCTGGAGTGTGAAAAAGGACAAAAAGAAAAGGCTGGCCCGGTTTCCTTCCTCCCCGATAGGCACTTCTTCTTGCTCAGTGCAATACCTACCAGTGCTGCTAAAACCAGGGATTCACCCAGACCTCAGAAGGCCCAAGGGGCCTCTCCATGCAACACTCCGTAGCCATGACAGCAGCTCTCTGCTGCTTGCCCCTGCCCAGAGCCGGCAGAAGCCCTCTGTTGCCTTTCCTCCCTCAGAGCAGAGAGGCCCCAGGGGAGCCAGGGCTGCGTGGACCCTAGGACGGCCACAGAGAGCCACTCGACCCCAGAGCAGGCGCCCCTTCCCAAACCAGCTTTCTGCAGCCAACCGCCTCCCGGCACCAGCGGCAGACCACCCTCAGGAGCGCCAGGGAGGGGCTCCAGCGTGGAGGCCCCAACCTGCCTCGGATCCAGGCCCGAGCTGCGGGCCCTGGATCCGGAACCCTGAAAGGTAGGGTGCCCCGCGCCCCGCCCCTTGCTTACTTCCAGCCCCCAGCAGTTCAGGGTGGTTTTTTCTCTCTCCAGTGGCCTCCAACGCCCTACCCAGCCACAGCACCTCTGCCTTCCATCGGACCCATCCCCCGGCCTCCGGTCAGGGCCAGGACACCCGAGACTCCCCCTTAGCACAGCACAAGCTCCAGTGCCCGAGGCCTGTCCCCCAACCCGGCCACCCACATGTCCAGCCCCACCTGCTCAGTGCTATTCCCGGTTCAATTTGTGTAAATATTTTTGTGAGTGAACAATACTACAAAGTAATCAGCAGGTCTTTTGCAAAACGTTCCCCCAGGCAATTTGCGAAAATCCTAAAGTTGAAAACTGGCAGAGACAATCGCCGCCTTAGAATTCTTGATACCAACTGCGTGTCATTTCCCCTCCCGGAGGCAGGACCCAAGCCAGGCACCGCGCGCGAGCGCTTGTCTCACAGACAGGAGACAGGCAGGCTGGGAGGGGCTGCGCCCGCCACCCACACGCAAGGGATTAGAGCTAAAGATCAGCATAAGCTCCAGTTGGAAGTCAGCTCTCCTCAGCCGGCCACCTCGGCCTGCCTTAGCACTGGGCAAGAGCGCAGGCACACTCGTGTGAGAGGAAGGCCCCGGGTGCTCGTGGTGAAGGCCCGCAGGGGCTCCCCGCGGCCCCTCCGGGACAGTGGATTCCGTCGCGGTGACCCCACCGCTTGGGTGGGCCCCTCCGTGAAGCTATGCCTGAAGCCCTGGTCATGGCAAAATCAGGAGCAAGTCACTGTGTGGAAACAGGACTCCATTAGCTAGTTCAGTCAGGGACCTTGTTCTGTTTTGCGTTTGTTTTTCAAAGATGCAGCTTCAACCCCTCCCCACTCCTGACTTGGAGGGCACCAAAGAGCTGGTTCGGCTGGACCTAGCTCACTGCCGTCCCTGCCGTCCCACCCACACCCTCACCCTCACCCCCACCCCCCACCCCAGGGACTGCCTTCTCCTAAAGGGAGCTTCCAAGGCCCTGCCCCGCAGCCATTTGAAATTCTGACGGAGGGCCTCGGGGGCGCAGATTCATCATGGGGGATCCTAAGCCAGAAGGTAACTCAAGACTTAGAATACACCAATTCCAGAGTCTTTGCAGGGGGCTAATCCCAGCAGAAGAGTAGAATCAGGAGAAATGGGAATTTGGTCTTAGTGGTGGATAACTAGTAGACCAGTAATGGTGTGACCCATCTGAAATTCATTTTACCATCACCTCCAGGACAGTTTATACCCAAGGGCAGTGTTGAGGGGGAGGGGGACCGAAGGGGGCAAGGGGGCGAGCAGGGTTTTCAAGGATTTCAAACAGGTGGAACCCGGCCATCCCTATTCCCAAGGGCCACTTACGACTCCAGGGGTGGTTACAGGATTAACTACCAGTTCATTTTCAAAATGCTGCTTTGAACTCAGAGGGTTGATACTTTTAATTTGTAATTTTTTGTAAAACTTTTTACAAGATAGTAAAGTATTTCACCAGAATACCAGTTTCAATCCGTCCATGGTCTGATTTTTATATAATTTAGTGGTGCTTTAGAAACTTTGTTTTTGTTGTTTCTGAGCTAAACAGCTCAATCCTTTTTCGCCTGTATCTACCTAAGACCAATGTGAACCTTTGTATTTTTGCTCCTAATTTTGGACTCAGTGAAAGTGTACTGTTTACATGTACAGATGCCCCCGTCCCTGTGTGTTCCGCAAGACTCGCTCTTGAGGAGGAAGGGGCACCTCACTAAGCTCATCTGCTTAGCAAAGCCACAAAACAAAAACCTCTCACTTTTTACCTGTGTTTCCACCTAAAAACAAAAGCAAAAACCCTACGCCACATAGAACTCAGATTTGCTGAAAAATACTTTTCTAAGCTCAGAAAAATCTCCGTGCGTCAGATGGCCCACAGGCCTCTGTCACGTGGTCCATTGAGGAGCAGGGGTCAGAGCAGACACTTCCCAGGGGCTGCCGGCGGGGCACCTGCGTGGCCTCTCGGAGAGCGCGAGCAGGACTTGACTGCAGGGCTGTGGGCCGGTGTAGTTCTTCCAGCAGCCCGGGAAGTGGGGAGGTCAAGATGACCCTTGTGACCTTCAGGGTCAAGCCGCCCAGGATTCAGGGACGACCCAAGAGGCTGTCAATCCTCTGGCATAATTTAGACATGTTTCGGAAGAGCGCAAGTTCCCCATCCGAGATGAGGTTTTAGGACTTGCCAGTGCAGATGGTACAAACATTTCTTCAGGGTTCCCCTGGAGGCAGCTTGTTCGCGAGGCATCACCCTCTGAGGAGGGGCAGGGGGCTCCAGACGGTAAGCATATGGCACTTGAGACAAACAGCGGGCGGCACCAACTTTTAAAGGTGACTCTTTACTACTTAATCAATGGCTACACCTCTAAATTATATTTTTACAGATATGCACCTATGCAACTTAACGTGGCTCTTCTAAGCAGGTGAGGACTTCCTCCTCAACGCTCTATAAAAATTATTTGTGTTCTATATAGTGAGTTTTTTCCAGTAAATGTGGCTTAATATTTTAATTCTTAGACTGTGTCTTCTTTATGTGATGCAACTAAATTCTGTTTTGTTTGTGGAATGACTAGCACAGGCCAAGTCCCTCTCCCTCACTTAACAAAAGACCAATGAGCTGTTAATCGAGCTGTTATCTCCATGGTATTACTTGCTAAATGCACTGATTTCATAAGTATGTGGAATCCCTTTTCTTTTGAATCTGTATATCATATATAAGACTGAATCTACTTAATAAACACTGAATAACAAATCAGACGCTTCATTCCCACCGTGTCCTCTCAACGGCCCTGCCAGCCGACCCTCTCCCGCAAATCTAGTTCGGCACCGACAGACATGCCCTTCTGCTAGGAGACCACCTTTTCCCGGCCCACGCCCTAGCCCACCACCGCAGGCCCTCAGTCAACTGTTCTCGAGCAAATAATCCTGTCATTTCAACAGCTAGCCGGTCAGAAAGAGAAGGAAACGAACCTTACTGGTACTCATCAGGTATCAGGTGCGGGAGGCACCTTCCCGGGGGTGCACACCAGTCACCCAGCAAGGTCCCTCACACGTGGCCTCTGCCCTCGCCCCAGCGCGCAGCTCTTCGCCGGCCGAGACCAAACTCACACGGATCGGCCCCGCTAAGTGCTGGCTTGGAAACCTGAGGAAACACCATCCCTGATCCTGAACCTTCTGCACTTGACGTCCGACTCAACCCCAAACTCCCAATCCCACTTTAAGGGAAAAGGGTAGTTTACCTGTGCGCAGTCTTTTTTTCATCCTACATAGATCATTTAGGCTAACCCTGGAGGAAAACTTGCAGGAATATGGCTTGGGGCTAACCTGTCATGAGTTCTTAAAAAAATTCTGAATTACAAGCGTAAGTGTCAGTTTTACTGTTATAATGTGTGTGTGTGTGTACGTACAGACACAGACACACGTGACAGTTTTTAAAACATTTATATTTTGTAATGGTAGAAGAATCTTAAAAGCTGAAATTCTGTATAAAACCCAAATATATAAAATACATTAAAAAGGGGGGGGGAGGGCACCCGGGTGGCTCAGTCGATTAAGCATCCGACCCTGGATTTCACCTCAGGTCACAAGCTCACGGTTGTGAGATCAAGCCCCATGTTGGGCTCTGTGCCGAATGTGGAGCCTGCGTAAGGTTCTCTCTCTCCCTCTGCCCTTCCCCCACTTGTGCTCTCTCTCTCTCTCTCTCTCTCTCAAAAAAAAAAAAGATGAAAAGAGAGGGGACAAGAGTTGAAAGACACTGCACCCAGGGAACCCCGTCTGTTCCTAAGGGCGATTGTCACAAGGACGGCAGGGACGGTGAAAGCCAAAGACAGCAGCTACGTGCCCCTCTTCACACAACAAAGGGACCAACGGCGGCAATGCTTCAGTGATACCATGAAAACCCCTGTCCTACCAAAACTACCACTGCTGAGAATCACCAAGGGACCTGAAACCCCCACCACCTGGGACGGCATACCCTGGGCCCAGGCCCACCGCACGCAGACCACGCACGCAGACCAGGAACGCGCTTACCTCCGGATGAAGTGCCACACAGCTCCACAGGACGGCGGCACGGAGATCGAAGAGACATCGTCACTCAAGGACGGAGAAGCGTTGCTTGATCCCAGCCTGGCTTCTTTAATTGGGGCCCCAGGACCACTGTCGTTAACAGCGTACAGGACAACGTCAAATAGGAAACGCCCCCACGGAACAGTGAACTAAAATTTACTCAATGACAGAACAGGCAACCCTCCCTTTACTCAGGGAAGGGGAGCGAAGGGGAGAACAGGCACAGAAGTGCATTTTAAAAGTAACGATGATGCACTGGGGAAGCCCAGTTTACAAGAAACCCAAGAATCCTTTGCAAAGTCCTCTCTCCCCTCCTTGATCTTTTGTATCAACCCAGATTTTATTCGGGTTCCCGGCAGTCAAGGGGCTCCTAAATGAGGGGTCCCCAGCTGCCTGAGGAGCTGATGGGTCCTATGACATCCTTCACACAAGTTGGTGTGGATGTGCCTTCCTGGGGGAGGGTGTCTGGAGCCTCCATCGGGCTCTCCGAGGGGTCTGTGTCCCCAGCAAGGTTAAAAGCCACTGCACAGACAGCTCTTTTAGTCGCTCTTATTTTCCCTATAGAGCTTCTGCCTGCATCTTCAGTAGTTAGTCCAGGCCTTCAAACTGATGCACGGAGACAGGAGGAAGTATGGTCACCGTCAACATTTGGTTTCAAGTATTAGTCTCCAGGGTCACAAAGCCCACTCTCCCCATCAGTTTAAACGGTGCCCACACACAAGGGCAACACAGCCTGTGCCACCTCCTCTCAGGAGGCAAGCAGGCAGATGCTCTGGTCCCCGGGGCCCTTGATTTTAGGCAGGCTACTCTATGAAGCACACACATACTCCCCATCCCTCTCTCGAGCAGCTTCTGACTTCCTTTAGAGCAGGATGGACATAAAACAGTCACGATACTCACCAGGCCAGTACAATAATCGTCTCTCCGTATCCTGAAACGTTAGGTTTCCTCGTCCTTCAGATCATGAGTACAAACGGTCTCCTCTGCCAGACACCCAGTCTCTGAACTTAGGGCTGTGCACTCAGCAACTACAGTCTGAGCGTGAGGCCAGAAGCCACATGTCCGGTGAGAGGCCGCCACCCCACCCCTCAGCGCACAAGGCCCGCCTCTCCACAGTCCCCCTCTGGGGCAAGGATCGGGCAGGTGGCAGGTGTCACACAGACCTCTGCTCCAAGGTCAGGCTGCCACTGTCTTGCCGGGTGCAAGCTAAAAGCCCGGAGTACTCCCCGCGTGCCAGGCACTAACGACTTTACAAAGAAGGAATCGCCGTCCCCATTCTGACGCCGGAGTGCAGGTGGAGACGGACGCGGAGACCGCACAGCCAGTAGGGGGAACAGGGCTCGCGTGCTGAACCCACCATCCTCGGCTGCCTCCTTCACGACACTCGAGACGCGATCGCAAGGTCAGGTCCCAGGCCTGCTTTCTAAAGCATTCTAAGCTCCCGCGGCCTTTAAGCAAGCCAACGGGTGCTGTGCCCCGACAGCACAAGTACACACACATCATCACCACCAGGAGGCCGCCCAGTCACTACAGGGCCACCCGACCTCACTTCTCCACCTGCCCTTCCATCCACAGCAGCAGCACAGAACTGCAGCCTGAACTGCCCCAGGAGGTACTCCACCACACGGAAGGCCTACCTCGACCAACTCACGGGAAACGAGCTAACGGATACACATTTTAGTCAATCTGTACTTCCGCCGTGTGTCTTTTTACTTCTGACTTGTTTCTATACTAAGGTTGTTTCTGAGCAGCACAAACTCGCGCGTGTCAGCACTCCAGATATGTCTGGGGACGGACTGGGACGTCCTGCAGCCTGTCACCCTCAGGCCCACGCCACTAGCACCTGCTGGCTGCCCGCTATGCAGAGAGGCGCTCGTGTTTACAGATCTTTCAAGGTCAGAACTGGTCACCACCCCCCTAGGCCACCAGCCACCAGAAAGCTCTTCGGCGAGTGTGTCTCAGCAGGGCAGCTGGGATGAGCGCCCTCACTGTTCTCCTCGTTCGATTTTGGCTTCCAGTCAACGCAGTCACGCCCAGAGTCTAAAGACCCAGCAAAAGCGGCGAGTCTGGGCCTTCGGCACTGACCTCACAGAAGAGCTTCCAGCCCGAGGACATCAGCACTGGAGCCGGAGCTGAGGTGAAGCGAGCCGGCGTTCGCTCCTGCGGTGCCGCTTTCGCACTCCTGGCCTTCCTTTCCAGCCCGGCGGGGCGGCCACACAAGAGGACGGAGACCACAAGCGCAGGCTGTACACGTTTATTTTTCCAAAACCACGAGACATACAAGAACAGTGCTGTCCCTGGGCAGCCCCATGGACCAGACCAGTTTCTGCCTGTAGCCTAGAGGCCGCCAAAGGTCACAGCAGAAGGAAGAAGAGGATCAAACACACTTGGGCCTCTGCTCCCTGTCTTTGGTAAACAGACTCTTGAAGCTGCCAACTCGGGACTTGGCCAATACTGCATTTAAGTCACATGATTGCCAACTTCTCACTCGTGCTTCAGATGACAAAAATGCCACAGTGGATGAACCCGGGTGGGGTGGGGTGGGGTGGGGGGAGACCTTTCGGGTGAAATGACACTTGCTGAAGTCACACCAATTTTCTACTTTACACAGAAGCACTCACATAGGGAGACCTAAGTCAAATGAGGGCTCTGAACTCTGCCACCAGTCGAGGTGTAAGAAGTAAGGCAGGAAGCAGGGTGAGGGAAGACAACTATGGAGACGTCTGCGCTGTTAATGTGTTGGGAGAGAGGCAGGCAACGAGCGTGGCTGTTTCTTCAGCAACCTGCTGTCAGAAGTACATCAGATGGAGCCCTCGGGCCCCAGGAGAACACGGCCCCAGCTATTGCTGAAGGTGGTAACCCTGGAGCCAGATCTGGAAAGCCTGCCTGGGGCCACCCAGGGCACTCACCCTGGACTCCAGAGCACTTAACGCCCGTGGCGGTGATTTGTCACGTACGGCAGCGGCAGCGAGCGGCCAGTGGGAGGTCGGAAGAGAAGAGACGTGAGGGGCGAGACACGTCTGCTCAGCTGAGCGCGGGCGGGCGGGCTGGCTGTGGCTCTGCAGGCTACAGCAGGTCCACTAGGCGACCGAGCCACGCTGGCAGATCACAAGTCAGTCACTCCACCCTCGTGTCGGGCAGCACAGCGCGCAGTGGCTCTGACACAGGTGGAGAGAAGTACACCACTTTAATGCAATGATGCCGAAGACGGAAAATAAGGGAGAGACACTTGTGTTCTCTGTACAATACATCCATTTACAGAATCGGCCAGTACTGTGTACAACATATAAATACATGATAAAACATTAGAGGTGCATAGAGCATACTTACAGAAGCCAAAAAATTCACTTTATACATCCAAGGATAAAGAGTTAAAAATATAAAAATAAGAAACACACACTGCTTTGAAATGTAAAATGACTTTCACATACACAGGTGCGTGGAGATGCCCACTCCCACGGAGTCCAAAGTGACAGGGAGGGTGTCAAGCAGAGGAATTCACCTGCCAAATATCTGGACATCTGACTTACAAGGTCTACAGATGGCATTTTAAGAGGAAAGACAACCCTATGCCCGACCCCGTTGTCCAAGCGAGTCTATTCGAGGTTCCAAAAGCTCCTGTGGGCCAGTGAATTGTACCGAGACAGGAAAGTCCCAAATTTGCTTCAGCAACAGAACCAAAGGTCAAACCGGCTCCTGTCAACTGGCCAATGCCAGAACTGTGACCCTGAGGTCAGCAGGTGCTTGGGCCCCCTGGTGGGCACTGCTGGGAGTTATTTTAACCCTGTGCTGGCTTCCCCAGCCATCAACTAACTCCCCCAGGACCGGAGTAGCAAGCAGAAGGAAACACGGCAGGGAGGGGGCAGTGGAAGACTGACATTTTTACTCAGTTCGGGTAGGTTAGTTCCCTCGATGGAGAACACAACCTTCTTTCTTCAGTTTCGAGTCCCTCTGGGTGTCAAGCAAGCTCCCCATGCCACACCAGGCTCTGTCTGCACGAGAGCTTGAGTTGGCCAGCCGGCCTCGGGCGGCCCAATGAGCTGCCCCGCGGGAAGCCCTTGCAGCAAGACCAGCAGAGTTGGTAAGCGACAGAGGGGCCTTAGCACTACAAGTTTTAGGGAGGGGCAAGAGTGCTCTTGCCTAGAGAAACAGAGTCTGTTATATCAATGGGGTTCTGTACACAGATGGAAGATCAATCATTATCAAAATACACACACTAACTATACAACTTTTCCCATGGCCATAATTTATTATCTCACCACAAGGCACAATACACAGAGCTTTGAGGGTCCAATACAGTCATCGTGACAGAACGCACCACAGCCCTGACACATGATCATGGCTTTCAGGCTGCACGCACACTGGAGCGAGATGCTTTCCACCGTGCTGCTGTCGGTGAACATCTGCAAGGAAAGTGATGCACTGTGGCTCGCACCAAAGTTTGCTTTGTGGCTCAGCTGCACCACACTTCCAGCAAGGCCTTTGGGAAAGGTGGGGGAGCTCGAGGAATAATTAAAGCTGGTGGAACTTAGCTGGAGTTTGGAAAGCTTCCCATAAAATGCCTGCTTGATGTTGAGTTGGGAGGGGATGGAGGAAGGCTCCAGAGGCTGACCAGGCCCTTTCCCAGGCTCTCGGGGTAATTTCCAGAAGGGCAGGTCAAGAACAAAGGGCATCCCTTGCAAGTGATCCACCAGCTCCCGAGGACCAGGCCCAGCTGCGTTTCTGTTCTCTGCATTTGCCTTGAGAGGACCGCCCCCAAAAGTCTTCTCGTTCTTGACACCACCAAGAGAGGCAGGCGGTGGCCTCGGAGCCCAGTCTTCCCTGGCAGTCTGTACCCCACCGGACACAGAGTTTTTGCTTGGCCCCAACTTCCTACTGGGAAACCCAGGAGGGGCATCAGCGGGCAGTGGTGTCGGCTCCACGGGTCTGGGGCGCTGAAGGGCCGTGGCCTCATTCCTAGGGCCAAAGAGCTTCTTCCCTTGACCTCCAGCACCATTCTGATTACCCAGGGCCTGACCTGTCTGGTCGGGATCCAAGGAGATCACGTTTGGAGATGAGAAACAAGGGACTCTCGAGGTAGTGAGATTTCCTGGACTTCTGCCTGGGGCAGCATTTGAATTACTGCGCTGGGACAGGTCACGGGCTTCCTTCTGATCTTCCACACTAACGGGAGAGAACTGCTCTTTGGAATCCACTTCTTCCACTTTCCCAGAGGCAGCCATCAACTTTGTCACTGAATACAGGGAGTCTAAACTTGGGGCTGTCTTGGCAATCTTCTGGGGAGCTCCAGGAGCCTGGGTGGGTTCCAGCCTGGCAAGACCAGTGCTCACTTCACAGATCTCAGGTAGAAGCAGCTCCTTTGAAGCTCTTAAAGAACGGGGGCTGGTCTTGCTACCTGCACAGCTGTTTACCAAAGGGTCCTGCAAAGATCCCACTCCCAGGGAGCCGCCGTGGCCCTGCTCTTTCATAAGCGGGAGTCGTGGGGATTCAGGTTTGCTACTGCCTTGGGCTGGAGGAAGAACCTTCTCTAGGGGTAAGTGACCCTGCAGCAACTGCATCACAAGCGGGTTAGTGGCCTCCATGGAGGACCCAGGCCTGCCCAGCAATGTGGGCCTTGACTGGTACTCAGTACTGGCCAGCAGCAGGGAATCTGGAAACTTTTGGGGAACTGCACATACACGAGACACCCAGCTCTGAGGAGGAGCCATGCTGTCTGTCCTCATAACCAGACTCCGATCACCATTCACCTTGGAGAGTGAGGCAGAGTGGTTCCAATCGTGTTTCTCATCCGTGTCCGCCACCAAGGCTCTCTTCACCACTGTGGCCTCACTGGGGTCGGCCTCGCTGCTGTCCTCAGACAGGTGGCCTTCATAGTCAGAGGCCGTGTCTGTGGACTCGCCATGAGGACTTAGTGCTTCAGACTCTCCGTTGATCTTCTCACCTGCCACCGGTTTGCGGTGGCCACCAGCACTGTCAGCACACCCTTGCAACGGCACCGTCCAGACCAAAGAGAAGTGCTCCGGGGAAACTAGCCCCTCCTCAGTCAACTCCCCAGCTGACACAGGAATGAGGGGGGCAGTTTTCTCCCATTCTTCCACAGCCTGGGGCTCAGCAGATGGGACACGTCCTCTGGAGTCTGGTTCAGGCCGTCCGACCGCCTCACCATTTGACAGGCCGGGCACCCAAGGAGCAGCACCATCAGAGACGAGGGCCTCAGTTGTCAGGTTTTCTTGTCTAGTAGCACTTTCCCTCGTGGGTGAGCATGAATCACCAAGTCCTAATTCATCATCACATTGTCTGTCCTGCAGGCAACCAGCCAAAGACAACTCAGTGGTGGAAGTGGGGGTCACATTCACAGGATGCTTCATGGTGGGGTCACTGTCATGGTCGAGGGTCTGGCCAGGTCCTCCTTCCAGTACAACACCCCCTGCTAGAGACTGCACAGGATCATTCTCTCGGAGAAGAGAGGGTCCTCGATCCTCATTATCGCTTTCCCGGGAAGTGGTACCAGACTCACATTCAGTTCTAACATCTAGATGCAACGCAGGTTGCTCAACTAATCTCTCTGGTACTGGGGTTCGGGAGGACAGTGGGGGCAGAGCCTGGCACGGCTGGTCCCCGGTGGGAGCAATGGGGAGCTGGGAGGCATCTTCCAGACCACTTGTGAGGACATCTGGAAGCCTCCGTAGCGGGCAGCTCTCCTCCTTTCTGAGAGCGATCGGGTCCTCTCTCCTGGCTCTGGACACGGCAGACCCAGCCTGGATATGCTCCCCGTTTAGAGAACAAGGCGGCAGTAGTTGTGTTCGCTGTAGATCTGCCGCACACTCTCCAGGGGTGCTCGGGGCTCCGCGGGGCTCAGGGTGGCCACGGGCCTCACCACCATCACCACTGCCGCCGCCTCTGCCACCTCCCTCATCGGTGGCCCCGCCGCCACCTCCACCCGGGCCACCCCCCCCTCCGATGGCAGTGGTGGCCGCCTCTCGATGACAGTGGTGGCCTCTCGCCCCTCGGACTTGCAGAGCACGGGCTTTAATGTCTGCGAGGGTCCTGGCACCAGTCCAGCCCCGGCAGGAGGACTCCGTGATGGGGACGATGCGGGGGCATATCTGGTAAGTGGGCTGACCTTTAACCACCCAGGGTGGTTTGATACGTGAAAGTTGAATCTGCAAGAGAAGAATTGGAAGAGTTTTATTGACTGGGTGGCCTGACCTAGCAACTGTAAGGCTAAACTGGGATTCTAGTAGCTTAGGAGTCATGGCCTAAAGAATCAAATAATTTTCTTTACAAATGAAATAATGGTGGTAAAATGGCTGTCCATGACACCACCCCATTCTGAGAAGATTCAGCTCCAGGGCTGTTGTATGCCATGCTTCTAAATTTAATTTCTGGTGGGACTGTGTGAGTCACTGCACAAAGAATCTACCACCACCTAATACAAGATTTAAAAACCCCAAAGGATTCTGACCTCCAGAGATAACTTCAACAGAGTAACAAAGAAGTGAGGAAGAAAAAGAACCTCATCCCCCTGACTACCAGTCTCAAGAATGGTTCTCTGGCAGAGGGCTCTACGCTCGTGTAATTAACACGACGGCCCAGAGCCTTCCATCTCTACAAAGGGGCTCTGCACATCTCCTGGCCCTCAAAGGGATCCTGGCTCCAGGACAGCCAGGAACCAAACAGCCTCCTACCCGGATGGGCGGGACTTTGGGCTCCTCTTTGGTGGGCTGTGGCTTCTCGGTGTGAACACTTTCAATTGTGTTACGAAAGGACTGACGGTCTTCAAGCCGGGGCTTCTTTTCGGGAAAGGACGCAGAGGCCGCCTGCTCAAAGGACTTCCTCTTCTGATCCTTGGGCTCCTGAGCCGCAGTCTCCTGAGGCAGGCTGGGAATCCTGTCTGGAGACGCGGAAGCACGTGCCAGGTCGCCTGGATCGGTCTGGGTCCGGGAAGCCACAGGCTGGGTCAGGAATTCAGGATTTTCTGGGTCAGGTGCTGCAGAGGCCATGCCAGGCAGATGGGGGCCACCTGCCTCTGAGTCGCTCTTAGCCTCCCCGTCCTTGTAGAGGGGGATGTCTGGTACCACAGACTGTGTGTCTTTGGCAACCGCTGCTTGTTCCGGTTCCTGCTTTTTGTAAAGATTCCTTCTGGCTCTAGTTCGGAGATCCGGCCGAGAGCGTTTCTTGAAATGCCCATCTCGCTGCCGGGTAGCTGGACCACGCTGTGGCCGCACTGATTCTCCTGGGACACGCAAGTCACTCTTGATTTCAGCCTCCTCGTGGCCCACGTTCTGATGCAATGACTCTTCTTTGGTCAAACCCAATCTGCAAACCAAATTCATACCATCAGTTACAGGGCAGAGAGGACATGCCTATTTTATTCTAGATGTTAGGTATCTCAGAACAAAATAAATGTGCATGGTCCATAATACCAACCATAGAAAAATGTATTATCAGCTTTCTCAAGAGTGGCATTAAGCTAAGTGAGCCTAGCAAGCCACTGCAGTCAACCTGTCCTCACCCCGCACACTGGTATGCACAACTTCGAGAGTATTTGTTTCTCTGCCCTCCAAAGCCCAGACCAGGACTCACAGCACCGAGGGCCTTACTTCTGTCCATAGTAGTCTTCAAAGAACTTTTCTTTCCACTGTTCCACTTTCTTTTCCTTCTCCATTTCCTGTCGGATCCTGACTTGCATCTCATGAGTGAATTCGCCTACAGAGAAATAAAGCTTTTTGAGTGTGTGCATTCAGGATATTAACGTCTATCTTATGGAAAGGTAAATCCTGCAATTCCACCACATCAGAACTTTTCAAAATACACATGACTTTGGTTTCAGTGTGGAGATCTTTTTTTTAACCCTATCTTCTTCATGCTGGTTTCTGTCTCCTCCAGAGCCACACCATGCTCTCACTCATGACAGAACTAACATGTCTATTACTAGGGAAATCTATTCTTCCCACAGATAATCAAGTCATTCAACAGCAAAGCAACACATGGATCAAAAAAGCAAAACAGAAACAAATAAAAGAACCATTCTTACTCCCTGTGCAGAAAAAAGTTAACAGGGCAGGCCTGACTGCTTATCTTTGGAAAGGCCTGCTTACAAGGTTGGCCCTTGGCTGACATCTGGGAACTTGGATTTCAGGAGGGTTCCCACCCCCGCTAACTGACATGAATGGCTCACTGTGCCTAAACTGTTTATGCAAACAAGATGGTTTATGGCAAGCACCTGCTTTCCTTCAGGGAATCTGGAATGTAGTTATGTGCCAGGCAGAGGCTTCCTACATGATCAGCTCCAAGTAAAAAAAAAAAAAAACAAAAAAAACCCCTAGGTACCGAGTCTCCAACAAGCTTTCCCAGCAGATCACATTTCACATGTGCTGTCAACAGCTCACTGCTGGGAGAACTGAGCGCATCCTGTGTGACTCCTCTGGGAGGACTGACTCTGTAAGCTTGCGCCTGGTTTCCCTGGATTTCACTACAAGCGTCTTTTCCTTTTGCTGACTTTGCTCTATATTCCTTCACTGTGATAAATCACAGGCACAAGTACAACTATATGCGAAGTCCCATGAGTCCTGAGTAGGACTACATGCAGAGTCCTATGAGTCCTCCTAGTGAATCATCAAACCCAGAGGGAGTCTTGGGGACCTCCCAGCACACTCCCCGTGCAGCTCTCCCATGAAACTAAATTAAGAGAAGCTGACAATCACTTCAAGTGGCAATGTCCAAAAAGAGCTCAGCGTATAGGTCAACGCCATGGTGCACTTTCCTCCACCCAGCTAGACAATGCCAGGATTACCAGAAAGACAGGAGTTGAAAGTTTTAATGACGCTGACGTGGTGGATATATACACACAACATGGCAAAAGCCAAAACACCCTGTACCTTCTTTAAAGCTATAGGGCACATTAACGTCCACCACATTCATTAGTATTGCAAGGAAAGCCTACCTTACACTGAATACTCCCTTGAAGAAAAAGAAGAGACTGGTGAAAAATGAATGTCTGGGTTTTAAATACCAAGGATAAGCGACACCACACACGGCAGGCGCCTCTCAAGCCGTCTGAGAACGTCTACTCACCGTCAGCCAGGCGTTCCCGCCAGCTCTGAGCCGCATGAGTGAAGAATTCGTTATTCAGTGCGCTGCTGCTGAGACGCAATAGGCCATCTGTTCCCACCTAGAGGGATCGAGGCGAAAAGCACAATAAAGAAACTCAGAGAGAGAACAGAAGCCCACCCAGAGGAAAGCAAAGAGGAGGCCGCCCCTCTGCACCTGTCTGTCCACTTCTGGCAGGAGGAAGAGGAGCTGCTGTTGGAAGTGGGCTGGCAGGGCATGGAAGGTCCGAGAGTTTATCAAGGCCCGGAGGTTGGTGTTGACAAGAATAGACCCAGGCGTCTCAAAATCTATCTCTTCCCCTCTGTTGCGCTTCATCTGACCTGTGATTGTAAAGCAGTGAGAAGGTACAGATTTTCGACTTTTCAAAGCGAAGGAACAAATGTCAACTGAGGGAGAACGTTCACCGGCAGCCCCCAAACTACGCGGAACTGATCCGCACATACATCCAGGCCGCCCTAACCTGCACGTCACAATCACTCTGTCCAGGTCACTGATGTTGCCACCAAACCTAAGAGAACGCTTGGGCTTGCATCCTCAGACGAGACTCTGTGCCATGCCGGGACACAGGCTGAAAGGGACACTCTTCCCACAGAGAAGCAGGCAGGGGGCAGGCTGCGAGCTTCCCTCCAAAGCTGGAGAACAGGCTCCACAAAGCCAAGTGGAGACATGATGGCGGTTGTCTGAAAGTGAATCTACTGAGTGTCCTACAGACGACTCTGCAGACGCCTTCCTTCAACGGGACAGAGAGAGGTGATCTCCACACGGCAAAGTACTAAGGGCCGTTTAAAGCCGCTGAGCTGTCAATCTCTCTCACAGAAGCGTCAGCAAATGTCACTTGTATTTGAGAAAATCACTAAGAATAGAGACTCATGAGACCTTAAGGTTAAGCACTGCGGAGGAGTTGGAAGAGCAGCAAGACAGCAAACCCAGGTCCCACTTGGGCAACGGTTTAGTCGAATTTTCAGAAGCCAAGGCTAGTCTTCTTAATGGTTTCATGTGGCCCGTCTACAAATAACCAGCATGTGGGCTCTGAGAAGTAAATTCTGAAATCGCAAACAGCATAGTGGCCTTGCAAATAGCCTGTAGCCCTCCCGAGGGGTGGGAGGAGCACTCCAAATTCAACATAGGCCTCCTTCCGCAACATGCTGACTAGGCTACAAAAAGGGGTCCTGACCGCAACTCTGGGTGCTGAGAACAAACGTGACAGGATGCTACCCAAGAAAGAAAATAGATGCTGGAATTCTTCCCTGAGAAGCTCAAAAGCAATTTTCACTCATTCCAACACTTGCTAAGCAGCACCATGGCAGGCACGGGCCACGCCCTTACAGGGACATACAAGGAACAACGTGGTGTCACCTCTGCCCACAAGGAGTTCTCTCTAGTCTAGCAGAGATCTACACGTGCAATAACCAAAATACGAGGTTAAAAAAAAAAAAATTAGAGGTCCACCCAAGAAATCAAAATAAACTGGTACAGGAAGTGGAACAGAAGATGTCCTCTCCTCACTAGGCCTGCAGGGGCCCCCTTTACAGGCAGAGAAATGAGTGCCAAGCCACTCACCTGTGGCCGGCTTCCGGAAGCCTCTCAGGAGCGGGGCAGGGTCCCGGGCGACCTCGGCCTGGCCACGAGTAGCAGCGCTGCCCAGGGCCAGAGAGCCGCTGCTGCTGCTGGACGGGCTGCCACTCTCGCCATCGGCGTGGCGGCCCGAGAACCCTGAAGGCACAGCATTCCACTGGTCAAAAGCATCACCCGCCGCGCCCAGGGCTCTCAGACAAGCCTACTTCTCCCAGCTCTCCCTGAGACACTGCCAGCAATAGCGGGTGCTTCCGTGGCCCAACCTTGGGCTGTCAGAGATCACCACCGCATGGTCTGGCTTTATGGTATCACGAAAGAATGCCAAACCGCCAATCTTCATCTGCACAGCACTGCACCTTTACCAAGCACCTGCACACTCCTTCATCGGACCCTCATGCCGCCCTGGGAGACCAAAAGGCGGTGTGCACGGCAGAGCTCAGCACCGGAACCTAGCTCAGGCCTCACCACCACAGCGTGCTGCCCACCAGGAGGGCCTCCTGCCTCGACGGGCACCATACCACCTAGGTCAGACACTGCTGCCAGACGGAGGCAGGCCCCAAGACCTGAGGAAGGAGCATCATATCACAAGGTTGCACATACCTGATGCAGATTCCACGTGGGCCCCGTTTACCTTCAGAGGAGTCAGAACAACTCGAGGCAGCATCACCCCAGTCTTTTTCTTTTGCTTGTTTGCCTGTATCGCCGAGGGATTACAAAAGGAGCCCGAGTCACCTGCAGGGCCACAAGAGTGGTCCCTCTCCACCACGTTTCCACCCACCATCTCGTACAACAGAGCTCATATATTCAACCAGCTCAGGCATGTGATGGGGGAGCGGCACTGACTCGTGTTACTGAGCCGTGGCCAGCACCTTGCCAACTACCACTCCAGGCTGAGTGTACTGTATTGTTACCCTGTTTTACAGATAAGGAATTTGCCCAAGGTCCCAAAGCTGGTGAGCGGCAGGGCCATAATTCCAAGTGCTGACTCCCAAGCTCATTTGCTCCCCACTCTACACTGTGCCTTCCCCATCCCAGATATTCCTGTGTTTGTCAGAAGTAGGAGGCAAACTATATTATCTGTGGTAATAAAGAAAAACAAACCACTCTGCTCTCAGATCCACAGCCCACTTTTCCTATGGCCCACTCTGAACTGTACCAACAGGTGAAGACCAAACCGATTCGCTCCACTCTCCCTACACGCTCACAGTTAACACAGAAGAAGAGTCCTATCTCCTGCCTGGCCCCAACTAGCCCCAGCCTAGCCACCAACTCTCCTCCCTACCTGTGAGGAAGCTCTGTAGCTGTCCCTAGGATTGGAAAGAGGCCGGCTCTGAGATTCTGCAGAACAGGATGCGTTCGAAGACGTTTCATCAAGAGAAACTGGAAGAAGGGGAAGTGAAGGTTAGTCTCTAGCAAGCTGCCTGCAGCTCCTGGCCCATCCTGTGAAGGGTACTTACCATCGTTTTCACCACTCACAGTGCTGGCTTCGTTAGACCCACAGCTCTCCACGTCGGCTGTGTCCTCTGGCTCCTCTCCCTCCACTGCAGCCGGACTGCGAGACCACTGCAGGGCATCCTTCTGTGACAGCAAGGCACAACTCAGGTGAGCAAAACCCGACAGATGCTACAGGCACAGCAGTCACTCCTAAATGCGCACTGCTTTTGAAGAAGAGAGATTTAGAATACTGATAAGTTCCTATCCCGTTCTAACTGACCTCTTTCTCTGCAAGTTCTTTTCATACATGCGTCACGAAAGTTAGACACAATTTCATGTTCACTCACTCATTAAACATTTATGGGGTGCCCCCTATAAGCTACACCATGCTAGTTCCTGGTGGGGGGTGGTGTATAAGAAGGGAGAATCAGGGTCCTGCCCTCAAGGAACTCAAAGGAGTAGGAAAGAAAATGAAATCTACTACAATACAAAGCACAGCAACAGACGTACAGAGAGAGCTGGGGCAGTCCGGAAGAGGGGATACCTAACTCAGTGAGCCGGAGGAAAGAGGGCACGGAGGTAAGGCCTGCAGGGAGATGTGTCTCTTAAGCTGAGTTTTAAAAGTTAAACTAGCATTAAGCTAGCAGGTGGATGGTTTGGCAGTAGGAGACAGGAGGGAGAAGATTCCAAATGCAAGGAAAGCACAGATTTCAACAAGCACCTGGAGGACTGGGTGCATAAGGCTCAAGAGCGAGCAGCCAGGTAAATGATGAGACGCTGCGCTGCGGGACCAAGATTCTGACTATCTGCGAGTCTCTGAAGGGCGCTGAGAGGGGCGCGATGTGAGCCGCAGGAATTTCATTCTGGCAACGATGGGAAGTCTGCAGGCAGGAAGAGGACTTGGGACTGTGGTGAGGCCCAGGGAAAGTGCTGGCCACCTAAACCATGAGTTCAAGGAAAGCAGGCCAGAGTGCAGGAGAGCTCCACTCCTGATTTCTTCTCCTAATGGAGAACGGGCTCTGTGGCAGAGTCTTAGTTCAACTCCACCGCTAACCCAGGGAACACCAAGGGGCCACCTTCCACCTCACAATTAGGAAGGACTCTGAATGAATACTGGGGGCTGAGGAGAGGAGGAACAGAGATAAATCAGGACGAGGAGGTCTTCTTCTTTGAATAAAGTGTGTGAAGAAGAGCAGATAAAATCATGATTCTACCTCTTACAAATACACCAGAAATTTATAAAGGAAATCTACACAATTCTAACTCATCAATTTCATGGGTCCCTTGACCCCTTGTATTAAATCTTCATCATTTCCATTAATTTAAGCCAAAATCATGTTGCCTTAAATTAATAAAAAAGAAAATGGCATTTTAGATCTTTATTTCTTTTCCTGCCAGCTCTAAATGCTCCTCAGAATCAAAAGCTAAAGAATATTTTTAGTGTTAATCTTGGAATTATGCTTAATGGCTGCCATGTGCATAGAATGATGAACCAAACCTGCTCTTTGAGTCTCACGAGCAAACGAAGATAAAATGCTCATTAATAAATCAAGGAGGTCTGTTACAAGGGCAAAACTGACCCCAGAACTCCAGTTCTAGTAAGTGTGAAGGAATCGTGCCTACATTCTTGGTGAGAGTGAAAATGGTATCAAAGGTTCATATGCTACCAGTGGGAGAGTAAGCTGTAAACGAAAATCTAAAGTCCTCTTAACCCAACGCTTCCATTTCTAAGACTACACAGGACATGAAAAGCAGGAATCCTTAAAAAGAGAAAGTCAATCAATTGAACTACATTAAAATTAAGATCCTTCATTCCACGAAAGACATCATTAATGAAGTAAAAAGGGCAAACTACCTACAGAGTTGGAGAAGATACAACCAATAAAGAACATGTATCTAGATTACATAAATCAAGAAGAAAACAGAACCCAGGAAAAGAATAGGCAAAAGACCATGAATTAAAGCACTGTCCCAAATAGGATATCCAAATGAACAACATTCACACATAAACCTCTTTAACCTCACTAACAATAAGGAAAACACATTATAATGCAAATTAAGGCCACAATGAGATATCAACACACCCATAAGAATGGCTAAAATGAAAGTTAACCATACCAAGGAGTGCTAATGAGGATGAGGAATGGGCACAATGAAAACTGATCCAACCATCTGAGAATAGTTTGGCATTATGTGGCACAGTTGAAGGTACAAACATCCCACAACACAGCAATGTCAGTCCTACATGTGATTCTCTAGAGAAATACACACGTGCGCGCACACACACACACACACACGCACGCCGTGAAGCAGATCCAGTGTTCATGGCAGCAACATTTGTAACCTGGGCTATAAATAACCAAAATGCCCATCATCAGTAGAATCAAAACATGGTAGTATACAATGAAAAATGAATGAACTACCGCCACTACAACAATATGGATGAATTTTAAAAACAAAATGTTGAATGAAAGAAGCCAGTCACAAAAGAGAGCATACTGTAATGACTCCATTTGTAAGAAGTTCCAAAAACAGGCAAAAATAAACTACACTGTTGGGGATGCAAACACAGGTGGGAAACAATAAGGAAAAACAAAAATAGAACCTCTAAAAAGGATAGTAGCTACTACCTTTGAGGGGAAGAAGGGAGCTGTGAGTGGGAAAGGGTTCTGGGGGCTGCTGGCCACGCTTGATGTCTTGATGATCTGTGTGGCAGTTACAAGGATGTTTACAACATTCATCAAGCTGAACATTTATGTTGTAATCAGTTTACTCTTATATTTCTACAATAAAAAAGTTTTAAAACAAAAAAATAATTCCAGTATTTTCATCAAGGAACACTACCATAGACAGTCATTTGAAATAAAGCTGCAGGGTATTTAATGACAAGAAATGATGATACAGCAAGTGAATTAAGCAAATTCATACGGTATGATTCCATCACCTGCTTTTAAAAAAATTGTGTGAATGTGTTTGCATAAACAAGAGACAAGAACAATGATATTAATGATATTCCTTACATATGCTAGTCATCGCCACCTCTAGGTGGCAGAGTTGTAAGGACTTTCTTTTTGACACGAGGTATTTTCTACAATTAATGTATATTGGCTTTTGTGATCAAGAAAATAACATTAAAAAAGAAAAATTATAATGCTAAATGCTTCTCTGGCAAGTAAGTCACTAAAAGCTAATTTCCTTTCCAGAGGCCCTAGAGTCTAGGGGAACCTAGTGTTGATTACAAATCTCATTAATTAAACAAACAGAAATACTGCCCATTTGTTTGCAATTCAAACTACCATCCCAAGTTTCTAAAGCCATATTTTCTGTAAAATGCAAACAGAAAAACTTTTAAGAAAATGAAAGATTAGCAATTCTAATTCTGCCTTTTCAAAAATCCTTAATCTTTCCATTTTATAAACTACATGTTTGACACAACTTTCCAAACATTAACTGTAGATGTCTGACAAAAATGAAATGGGCTGAGAATTATAGGCATCAGATAATATGCCTTAGGACTCAAGACTGTTTTGTTTTTTTGTTTTTGGGTTTTTTTTTTTTCACAAGGATATTTTCTATCAAGAAACTGTGTTTAAAGAAATTAACAGGTAATAAGTGATCCTTCACTGAAACCTGAATACTAAAAATGTTACGAAAGTAGGATGCCTGGATGGCTCAGTCAGTTAAGCATCCAACTCTTGATTTTGGCTCAGGTCATGACCTCAGGCTCATTAGATCGAGTCCCATGTCAGGCTCTGTGCTGACAGCAAGGAGCCTGCTTGGGATTCTCTCTCTCCCTCTCTTTCTCTCTGCCTCTCCCGTGTGTGTATGCATATGCTTGCTCTCTCAAAATAAATAAGTAAACATTTAAAAACAAAAAGTGTTATGAAAGGAGCGCCTGGGTGGCTCAGTTGGTTGAGTGTCCAACTCTTGATTTTGGCTCACGTCATGATCCTAGGATTGTGGGATCAAGCCCTGCATCAAGCTCCACACTGAGCATGGAACCTGCTTAGGAGTCATATTCTCTCTCTCTCTCTCTCTCTCTCCCCCCCCCCCCCCCCCCGGCCCTCTCTGTCTCTCCTCTCTCTCCTGTCTCTGTCTTTCGCTCTGTCTCTCTCAGCACCTGGGTGACTCAGTTGGTTAGGCATCTGACTTCGGCTCAGGTCATAATCTCATAGTTCAAGAGTTCGAGCCCCACGTCGGGCTCTGTGCTGACGGCTCAGAGCCTGGAGCCTGCTTCTGATTCTGTGTTCCCTCTCTCTCTGCCCTCCCCCTGCTCATGCTCTGTCTCTCAAAAATAAACATTAAAAAATTAAAAAAAAAAAAAAAAAGGATTCTCTCCCTCTCCCCCTCTTCCCCACTCTCTCTCAAAAAAAAAAAAGTTATAAAAGACAATATTGGGGTATTTAAATGTGACTGCATAGTACATACAGCAAGGCTGCAATAATGTTACATTTTCTGAATATGATAACTGCAATGCATTTTAATATACGGGAATGTTCTTGGATCAATGTATACACCCTGTGTGTCCTTTCTTACTTTTTAAAATGAGATATAATTTACACAGAGTAAAACACAGATCTTACATATACTATCTGATGAGTCTGACAAATGCATATCAAGATACAGAACATGTCCAACATCCCTGAAAGTTCCTTTGTGCCCCTTCCTAGCCAACCCCAACTCTACATTGCCTCTCCCACCCACTGACACAATTATTATTCTTATTTCTATCACCAAAAATTACTTTTGCCTGTTCGTGGTCTTCATGGAAATAGAATCATACAGTACATACTCTTTTGTCCCTGGCTTCTTTTGCTCAGTCTAATGTTGATGAAATTCATCCGTGTGGCCACAGGCATCAGGCCATTATTCGTTATTACAGAGTAGTGGTCATATACAACCATGTGTCTATCTATTCTCTCATCAAAGGACATCAGCATTATTTCCAGATTTTGGCAATTATTAATAAAGCTACCACAAACATTCTTGCACACCCCTTTTTCTGGACAGGTTTTTTATCTCTTGTGAGTAAATATTCAGGAACAGAATTGCTTGGTATGGGATGAATGATTAAAAAGAAAAACAACTTCCAGATATTTCCACAGATTTCCACTCCCAGCAGCACTGTATGGAGTTTCAGACCCTCCACATCCTCACCATTTGGGTCGTCAATCTTACTTTAGCCATGCTGGTGGGATGCAGTGGTACCTCATTGTGGTTTAAGTTTTTCATTTTTCTAATGACTAAAGACATTGAACACTTTTTTATATGCTATTGGCCATTCTCATATCTTCCTTTTTGAAGTGTCTGTTCAAGTCTTTTGCTCATTTTTAAATTGAGTTGTCTTTTTGTTATAGTTGTAGGAATTCTTTGTTCCAGATACTTTTAAATACTGATCATGGGCATGTGTTACTTTTACAAATACATTTTAAACACTTTCATTTGGAAATAATTTTGTATATACAAAAAAGCTGGAATAGTAAAAACAGCACAAAGAATACTTGCCTATACTTTTTACCCATATTCACCTCCTAACACAAATAAGGGTTTTTAAAACATGGAATGTATGAGGGCACCTGGATGGCTCAGTTGGTTAAGCATCCAACTCCTGATTTCAGCTCAGGTCATGATCTCACAGTCATGAGATCAAGCCCCAAGTTAGGCTCTGCTAGAGCCTGCTTAAGATTCTCTCTCTCTCTCTCTCTCTCTCTCTCTCTCTGCCCCTCTCCTGCCCACTCTTGCTCTCTTCCAAATAAACAAACAAGTAAACAAACAAAAAAACAATAATAATAAATAAAATAAAAACACGGGAAGTGTATTAGTTTGGCAAGGCAACTAGAAAAGAGGCTAATGGTGAAAATAATAATAATAAATAAATAAACCTGAATATTTTCCTATAAGTCAGATATTTTATTTATTTTTTTTTTTTTTTTAAAGACTCTCTACCCCCAACATGGGGCTTAAACTTACAACCTCAAGATCAAGAGTCACACTCTACCAACTAAGCCAGCCTGGTGCCCCAAGTCAGAGTTTAAAAAAATAAAAGGCACCGTGAATATAACAAGCCCCAAACATGAATAAGATGGAACACTAAAATTTAAACTGATGAGGTTTTGGGGCGCCTGGCTGGCTCAGTAAGAACAATGCAACTCTTGATCTCAAGTCGTGAGTTTGAGCACCACGTTGGGTGTAGAGATTGCTTAAAAAAAAAAAAAAAAAGCTGATGAAGTTTTTTGGTTTTTTTAAAAATTTTTTAATGTTTATTTTTTTTTTTTTTTAATTTTTTTTTTTTTTTTCAACGTTTATTTATTTTTGGGACAGAGAGAGACAGAACATGAACGGGGGAGGGGCAGAGAGAGAGGGAGACACAGAATCGGAAACAGGCTCCAGGCTCTGAGCCATCAGCCCAGAGCCTGACGCGGGGCTCGAACTCCGGGACCGCGAGATCGTGACCTGGCTGAAGTCGGACGCTTAACCGACTGCGCCACCCAGGCGCCCCTTAATGTTTATTTTTAAGAGACAGAGACAGAGCACCAGTGGGGGAGGAGCAGAGAGAGAGGGAGACACAGAATCTGAAGCTGGGTCCAGGCTCCGGGCTGTCAGCACAGAGCCCGATGTAGGGCTCGAACTCGTGAAGCACAATTTCATGACCTGAGCTGAAGTTGGACACTTAACCTACTGAGCCACCCAGGCACCCCAAAACGGATGAAGTTTTAACTGCCCAAGATTAGGTTCTCACTGAGGAGCCAAGAGATTCAGACCAGTAAGAAATTTAGCGAGGTTGTTAAGATTCAAGATCATATTAAAAACTCCAGCGATTCCAACATTAGCAGTAATATCACCAATTAGAAAATGGAATTTATAGGGGTGCCTGGGTGGCTTAGTCAGTTAAGCGTCTGACTCTTGGTTTCAGCTCAGGTCATGATCTTATGGTTGTGGGATTGAGCCCCACATCAGGCTCTGCACTGTCAGCACAGAGCCTGCTTGGGATTCTCTCTCTCTCTGCCCCTCCCCCACTCTCTCTCTTTCTCTCAAAAATAAACTTAAAATTTTTTATATGAAAAAAAATGTAATTTATAAGAACAAAGAATATAAGTTAATCAGGGGCAAATTTCACAAAAGAATTTTGTGAAATACAATCATCTAATGAAGAAAACAAAACTTTATGGAGAAAGGTTTAAAAATGGATGGGGCTCCTGGCTGGCTCAGTCAGTTGAGCATTGGATTTTGGCTCAGGTCATCATCTCCCAGTTCATAGTTCGAGTCCCCGCCCTGTGTCAGGCTCGGTGCTGTCAGCGTGGAGCCTGCTTCAGATCCTCTGTCCCCCTCTCTCTCTGCCCCTCCCCCAATTCATGCTCTCTCTCAAAAATAAACTTTAAAAAAATGGAGAGCCACACTATCTTCTATATTAAGAAAACTCAACATTGTAAAGATGTCAATTCTCCCCAGATTTGTAGATTCAATAAAATTCCAAAAAAACATAATTTTTCTTGACTCTACAGTCAGCCCGCTTCAAATCCTCTGTCCTCCTCTCTGCCCCTCTCCTGCTTGCGCGATCTTAAAAATAAACATTAAAAAAAAAAAAGTCTTACTAAATTTAACCAACAGTTCTGAAAACATGAATGAATTTAATGAGAATTTGTAAATACCACATAAAAACTATTAATGTGTACAGAAAGTTTATAGATCCAAAGGTAAAATCCAACTTTAGACAACGGAGGCTAAAATGGTCTGTTAACGATGTTTTAATTTTGTTATATGAATCCTAAAGAGGAATTAAAGCTAGCAAAGTAAACTCCTTGTATGCTTGAAAAAAGGCTTCATCATTTTTTAAAATACTTAATGTAAAAAAAGTTCTATTGAATTTGAAATCCATTTGCATTATCACAAGCAATTTCAGTATTATAGCTGTCAAAGAAAGAAAAGAGCTGTTATTTTAAAAATGAACACTCTTGGAACACAGTTTAAAGAGAAAAAAAAAACTGAGTTCTTCTTAAAGACAAAAAAAAAAGTTTCCATCAACGAGAAATAAATTCTCATCTATGATTTGCCACCCACCACTGCTGGCAATTGATTATGACTTGACCACAGGCCCATGATCCCTCCCCTGAAACCCTCAGATAGGTTTTAGAATTCAAGATTTCTTGAATTTTGGGTGGTAATATAGTGCATATAGTTTTAATGTATCATATATTAACACACATTAATATTTTTCGAAAGAACATGTATGCTCATACCAACTAAAATAAATAGCTTTGTCAGTCGGGATCAGAGTTTGGCTACCAAAGGAGTTTAAGACTGGTCAAGTTTACTGCCAAATGAGTTAGGAAAAAAATTTTCCAGTTCTCAAAATATTTTAGATTTCAGAATTGTTAATAATACAGACAGTAAAGAAAGCATGTTTCTCAGTACAGTTTTTTTAAAAGATTTGGAAGTTTTATAATTCTATTTCTCACCATAGTTATAAAATAAAATGTAAAGCAAATTAAATAAAATGTTTTCCTCAAAGCCTCAGAGAAAGCCTCCAAATCACCTCCATTTTACCCATTAAAATGTCAAGGTAAGTAGTCCTCTAGAAAAATTCTCATGCATTTGCACATGGAGAATACAAAAGTAAAAAGGTTATTACTGCAGTGCTATTTGTAATAGTAAAAAACATAAACATCCATAATAAGGGACTGGATAAGTAACATTAGGTATATTGGTATGATACACTATTCAACAGGAGTTGAAAGAAAAAATACACCTATATAAATAGACTACACATTTTTAATGGATCCACATGAATGGGAAGGACACACATTAGTAACAATGGTTGCTACTCGGAAGGAACAAGGGTCATAGGTCCTGGGTGGCAGGTGGAGGGATAGGGGTCCGTTCTGGCATGGAGGCATGGAAGTCAAGGTCACTTCCCATTTTCTCTGCACAAAGACCTGAGCTTCCATTTAAACATGGCAAAAATGGACACAATTCTTTGCATCCTCCTGAAGCCCCATTAGAATGACTATAAGGGAAAAAAATAAAGGTATAAATGGACAAAGGGAAAGGGGGAGGAAAAAGGCAGCAGATGAGAGATGTCAACAGAATTCTAGAAGATGGATAGCAGGAAGAGAGGAAGTAATGGACTCAGCAGGGAAAAGAAAGCTGAAGTCTGAAGCTGCAGAGGGAAAATCCAAAAAGCCGCCAATTAGTACTGCAAAACCCCCAAGAGGACAGTGATTAAAAGTACCAGGAACCACTCCACACAGAGGCGAGCCATAGGAACTAAGATTTGAGAACTAGCTGGAAGTCTGAACCAGAAGTTGGACACCTCAGGTCCCCTCTCTGTCCCCAGTCAGGCAATAGTCTTCTCCGGCTTCAGAAGAAAACAGATTTATATTCTAGTTGGATTCAACCATGGAGGGTCCAGAATAGAAGACTCCAGCTCAAGGAGTCAGGGAGGAAATGAGGTGCCACGCCCTAAACAGGAGCAGTAAGTCAAAGACCACATACAAAACAGTGATACCATCAGCTCCCTTCCCCAACCTGGCTCCCAAAGCTCTCCGAACAGTGGCGGCCCCACAATCCCAGCCCTGCCCTGCTCTCAGCTAGCAGGTAAGAGAGGAGAGGATTTCTCTTCCTGGAAAAAGTGACTAGCCTAAGAGAAAATACCTTCAAGTAGATAACTATGGATCTCGAAAAAGCATCTGGGTCCCCACTCTCCATCCCAGCCAACAAATAGTGTCCACAAGCACAGAATCTGCCAGTCCTCTCACCACGTATGACCTGTCAAGGGCCACCAGAGATCTGAGCACAACTGTCAGATGAAACATAACCACCAAAAACAAAAGGACTTGAAAGGAAGCAGAGATAATGAAGATTTCACAGCAAATGTTCTCAAAGAGCCCCAAAACAAAAAGTACAGAATGCTATTTTTTTTTTAATTTTTTAAAATGTTTATTCATATTTGAGAGAGAGAGAGAAGAGAGAGAGACAGAAAGTGTGTGAGCAGAGGAGGGGCAGAGAGAGAGAGAGAGAGAGAGAGAGACAGACAGACAGACAGACAGACAGACGGAGACAGAATCTGAAGCAGGCTCCAGGCTCTGAGCTGTCAGCACAGAGCTCAACGCGGGGCTTGAACCCACAAGCCATGAGATTATGACCTGAGCCGAAGTCGGACACTCAACCGACTGAGCCACCCAGGCGCCCCAGAATGCTATTTAAAAAAATAATAATAAAGGAACATCAGAGAATGTGAGTAATCTGCTAGAAATATAAAATGATACAAAACAAAACAAACCCCCCAGCAACAACAAATAGGTTATTTCCCAAAGAACTGACTCGGAAGAAAAAGAAAATCATCAAGAAAGTCCCACCTCAAATAGAAGTTCCAAGAGAAAATAGAAAAGATAGAAGTTTTCCCAAAATGAAAAGACCCGAGTTTCCAGGTTTAATAAGGCAAAATGCCCTTACACAATGAATGAAAAAAAGATCCTAAAATCTTCCATTCAGAGAGAACACATCACATACAAAGGAATCAGAATGGTATCATGCTTCTTCAAGAGCCGTTTTGAAGAATGTAATATTTTCTAAAATTCTTTTTAAGTTTAAGTAATCTTCATCTCTACACTCAACGTGGGGCTCAAACCTATGACCCCCAAGATCAAGAGTCACATGCCTTTCTGACTGAGCCAGCCAGGTACCCCTCTTCTAAAATTCTTAAGTCAAACCAATAATCCAGTATGGAATACAGAATAAAGATATGTAAGGCTTCAAATACTTTTACCTCCTATGCACCTGTTCTCAGGAAGTAACTGGAGAATCTATATTACACAAATAAATAATAAAAAACAAACCAAACTAAACCATAACAAAAATGATACCTGCTCAAGATCTAGGAAAGAGAATATATCACAGAATACAGGTGAAAAGAATTTCCAAGGTGATGATGAAGGGAAAGCCCAGGTAAACAGCTATGTGTATGTCAAACGGGGTAACCAACTTACCCCCATATGCCTGGGACTTTCCCAGTTTCAGCACTAAAAGTCCTGTGCCCCAGGAAATTTCTCAGGACAGTTGCCCCCCCTCCCCAAACATACCAGGAATAGGAGAAAGAACAGTTCCAGGACTAACCTTCAGAAGAAGACTGAGGGGGCACCTGGGTGGAAGTCGTTTAAGCATCCAACTCTTGATTTCGGCTCAGGTCATGATCTCACAACTTTGGGATTGAGCCCTGAGTCGGGACCTGCAGAGTCCGCTTGGGATTCTCTTTCTCCCTCTCTGCCCCTCCCTCTCTTTCTCTCTCTCTCTCTCAAAATAAATAAATAAACTTAAAAAAAAAAAGGAAGGAAGACTGAAACTGATGTGTTTGACCACATCAGGAAGAACTTCATAGCTGTTAAAAAGCATTAGCTTCATCTTTTCTATTTGTAATCCATTTTGGTTTTTATCCCTCATCTTTATTATGTATTTATTTGTAAGTATATGAAACACAGCACGGTTATAAAAGTCAAAACTATTTAAAAGGTTACACTCAGAGAATTAACACTACCCTCATCCCCTTCTCTTCCCACCCCACCAACTTTCCACTCCATTCTTACCCACCCCGTTAGGGAATCAATCCCATTAGTTTCTGGTTTATTTCTCTTGTGTTTCTTTTCTGAACAAATGATAATATACACATCTATTTTATTCCCCTTTTATCATCAAATTGTATGCCACAGACAATATTTTTTTTCACTTAACCATATATCCTGGAAATCACTCAATCACTACATAGATAACCTTCATTCTCTTCACAGCTGCATAAAACTCCATCATACACATGTACCAAAATTTATGCAAACATTCCCCCATGTACTGGCATTTAGGTGGCTTTTAATATTTCACAAAGAAATATTACTGTCTTGAATAACCTCATGACTCTGTACTTTTGTATTATTAAAGGTGCCTCTTCAGGGTAAATTCCTAAAGTAGAAATGCTGAGTCAAAGGTTAAATGTAAATGAAATTTTGTTAACAGTACCAAATTCCCCTGGAAAAAGTTTAGTGGATTTGTGTTCATAACAGCAATGTCTGAGTGCCTGTTTTCCCACAGCTTTGAAAAGAGAAATTATTGTGATACATATGTGCAGAAAACTTTAAAGTAGTTCAAATGACTAACAGAACCACACTGAAGAAGGGCAGGGGTGGATCTAACCCAAGTAACTTTTGAACACACTATTTTAACTATGTACACTCGGGCTAAAGAACTAAATAAATGATAAACAAATAGTAAGCTCTCCTTTTAATAGATTTGCTTTTCACAGTGGAATGGAATGGCAATTCTGAAACCATTAGATGTATTCTGACTTAAGCAAACGAGCTGATAATAAAGTAGATCATGGGAGCCAGGATTCTCACTGTTGGAGCAGCTAGTTATAAATACGGAAAGGTGTGAAGCTGGAATGAACCTGCAGTAAAAGACTGGAATCAGAGGTACCAGTATGAATCAACATATGTAAAAACAGACAAATACAGAAAAAGACACAGATGTGTACATGTATAGCTCCTGAGGATCCTGAGCTCCCTGGGAAAATGACTGATACCAAAGCTGGGGCTGGAAAATACAAGCTAAGCCCAGACACATGGCTGGGCCAGAAAACAAAGAAGTGAAAAAGAGTTCAGAATGAGGGGGACCTGTTAGAAGGACACAAAAGCCACGCTGAAGGGAGTCCTGCTGGCCACTTCTGTACAATTTCTGCATTAAAGTTAATGACAGTAGGGGCACCTGGGTGACTCAGTTGGTTAAGCATCCGACTTTGGCCCAGGTCATGATTTCACAGTTCGTGAGTTCAAGCCCCGCATCAGGCTCTAGGCTGACAGCTCAGAGCCTGGAGGCTGCTTCACATTGTGTGTCTCCCTCTCTCCCTCTGCCCCTCCCCCACTCATACTCTCCCAAAAATAAATATTTAAAAAAATTTTTTTTAAAAAGTTAATAACAGTAACAGATAACTCAATAATAAAATAACAATCCATAAATTCATAATGAATAAACAAATGAGGGAGAAAAGAAGGCTCTTTCTTACTGTAGAATTCCAATACATTCTACAATGTCAAATGAATTTTAAAAATCACCACTTGAGGGGTGCCTGGGTGGTTCAGTCAGATAAGCATCCGACTCTCGGGTTTTGGTTCAGGTCATGATCTCAGGGTTCGTTAGGACTGAACCCCATGTCAGGCTCTGCAATGACAGCGAGGCGCCCGCTTGGGATTCATATTCTCTCTCTCTCTCTCTCTCTCTCTAGGACTGAACCCCATGTCAGGCTCTGCAATGACAGCGAGGCGCCCGCTTAGGATTCATTCATTCTCATTCTCTCTCTCTCTCTCTCTCTCTCCCTCCTCCTCCTCCTCCCCCTCCCCCTTCCTCTCCCCCTCCCCCTCCCCCTCCTCCTCCCCAGCTCACATGCATACCCTCTCTCTCAAAATAAACAAACATTGTTTTAAAATCACCACTTGACAACCATCAGACTAGTAACTTTCAGGTAAGACCCATTCATCAAGGGATGCTAAAACTAATGGATGAAAGTTTGATGAGACTATATACACTCAAGGTATCTCTTTACAAGGTACTTATTATTTACAGTGAAGAAAATGGCAGACCCCACCTCAACCAAGTGACTGAAGTTACCATTAGGAGAAATCAAATAGAAATCATTTGTATCCTAATACAATGCACTGAGAATGCCATAACTTCTGAAATATTCCTGTCAAAAGCTTACTACTTAAATCTAATAATGAAAAAACATTAGACAAACCCAGACTTGGGGAGATTTCTAGAAAGTGAATGACCTGTATTCTTAAAAATTACTAAGGTCACAAAAGACAAAATTTGTGGAAACTTTTCCAGATTAAAGGAAATGAAAGAGACTTGACAAACAAATGCACCATCTGATCCAGGATTAGATGTATCCTGAACCAGAATTTCATAATTAGCATTAATAAAACAACAGGAGAAATTTGAATTAAGTATGCAAATGAGCCAGCAAGCAATACTGTATCAACATTAATACTCTAACTCTGATCATTGCAATGTGGTTATGAAAGAGAATTTTCCTTGTTTAGTAAGGAACATTATGTCTGCAACTTACTCTGATACAGGAAAAAAAATATGTAGAGAATGACAGAGAAAATATGATAATGTGATAAAGTATGTAAAATTAAGGTTTTTAAAGAATCAACTGAATATATTAAAGAAAAAACTGAAAAAAATTTAAAAATCATCTCCACTTGCAATAGCACCAAAATTAAAAAACACTTTAAAAATTTCAAAACACAGGCAAAACCCCAATGGAAACTATAAAACACTGCTGGGGAAAAAAAAAAAAAAAAAAAGACTACTTAAATCAATGGATATACCATATTCATGGACTGGAAAAAAATCAATATCAAAATGTTAATTTTCCACAAACTGATCTACAAATTCAACCCAACCACAATCAAAACCCAACAGGCATTGTTTTGGCAAAAACCGACAAGTTGATTTTAAAGTTTATATGAAAACTTAAAGGACCAGGAACAGTCAAAACAATCTTGAAAAAGAAGAAGTTAGAAGACTCATACTACTAACATTACCTGATTTCTTGACTTATTAAAAATCATGAGAGTATGACACTGGTATAAAGATAATAGATCAATGGAACAGAATAGAATACCAAAACATATCTACGTATATAAGGTTCAACCGATATTTGACAAAGGCACCAAGACTATTCAATGGGGAAAAAAGAAAGTCATTTCAATAAATAAGACTGAAACAATAAACAAAAACACAAATCTGAACTACTACCTCAAATTACACCACAAAATTTGGAATGGGGGCCTGGTGGCTCAGTCAGTAGGGTGTCTGTCTGACTCTTGACATCAGTTCAGGTCATGATCTCACGGTCATGAGATTGAGTCCTGCATAGGACTCCGTGCTGAGTGTGGAGCCTCCTTGGGATTCTCTCTCTCTGCCCCCTCCCCTATTCATGCTTTCTCTCTCTCAAAATAAATAAGCAAGCTTTAAGGCTTTTTTGTTTTTTTTGTTTTTTTGTTTTTTTTTGGAGAGAGAGAGAGCACGTGTGCAGGGAAGGGGCAGAAAGAGAGAATCCCAGGCAGGCTCCATGCTATCAGCATGGAGCAGGATGCAAGGCTCGAACTTACTAACTGTGAGATCATGACCTGGGCTGAAATCAAGAGTCAGATGCCTACTTAACCACCTGAGCCAACCAGGTACCCCTAAATAAAAAAAAACTTGAAAAACAAAATTAATTTAGATCACAGACCTAAATACAGGAACCAAAAATATAGTTTCTAGAAAGAAATATAATATTTGTGTTATTGGATAGATTTCTAAAAACATTAACTATATGTTTCTTAATGTGATAAATGACTTTCTCAAAATTGAAAACCTCTAATCACACTTTAATAAAAATGAAAAGGCAGCCAAAAGACTGGCAAAAAATATTTGCAACACATATATCTGACAAAGGACTTACATCCAAAGTGTATTTTAAAAAAAAAACAACAACTCTACAAATGAAAAATAAAAAGACAAACTATTTTTTTAAAAGGAAAAGCTGCCACTTTCCTCCCCAAACTAATCTTTCCTTACCTGGGGGCAGGGGGAGGATGGGGGGGGGTGGGGATAAGAGCCCTGGAAGCCAAGAGTAGGGTACCATGCCTGAGTAGGGCACAGAAAGTCTCCATGCACAAGGATGGCATGGTGTTGGAGTCAAAGCTCAAGAAGGGTGAAATGCCCAAAGAAGGTATGACAAGACAAGGGGCAAGATGCCAAAGCTCAGCTGGGGTGAGGAGGGCATTTATATGAGAGGGCACTGGTGTAGGCAATCAGAGCATGAAGCAAATGAAGCAATCATCCCTGGGAGACCAATGCAATATACGGTGTTGGGAGTCCATGAGGGGTAGAGAGGTCATCTTTGTCAGAGAAAGGCAGCAATAGTGATGGGAGAGGAGATAAAATTATATAAGGGGATGGAGGGTTAAACAAGTAAAAATATATTAAGTAACAGGAAAAACAGGAGCTAGATTTCTTACTGTTGGTGAAGGCAGTTACAAATATGGAAAGAGAAAAATGAGAATGAATCCTCTGGACTTGTATTAGAATTTGTGGTATTGGCGTAAATTCATGGTTTTTAACATGTTCAGATGAAGCTAGACATATAAGATGTAAGTGCATATATGTGTATGTAAATATGCCCAGATTTTCCTTAGCCTCCTCCTACTGAGAGGAACTGGTATCAGCAATACCCCAATAGCAGCAAGCACACTAGAACCTAAATCTTGGTTTCTCGATACCATTATATACTAAAAGAACCAGGGCTCCATGGAGAAATGGCTAATAGTAAGGGTGAGGGCAGGGAAAGTACACAGTGAACCTACATCATCTTTCTGGCAACAGCACCCCAAGACTGATGGGAATTTGTCAAAGGGACATAGAAGCCAGATTGACAAAATCCCCACCAGCTAAATTAGGAACAATTTGAACACTTAAATAGTTTATAGATTACAACCCACTGAACAAAACAGAAAACCGTGATTTCATACAGATATAAATAAATAAACTGAAATTTAGAAGGAGAATGGGATAATAGAGTTTCAAAGCTTCTCCCCAGGAGAAAAAGAGTTTTACAGTGATTAAGCCTAGCAAATGCTACTTTAACTAAGTGATATAAGTGGACATTAGTAATAGGACAAATTGAAACAATGAGCCTTTTGACAGGATGCACTAAGAATATAGCATCACTTCTCTGATACATCTGATGAAAACACGTATCTGAATCTAATCATGAGAAAACCTAAGAAAACCCAAGAAAATCCAAACTGAACAACATTCTATAAAATAACTGGTCTGTAAGCTTCAAAGGGGTCAAAGTCATGAAAGTCAAAGAAAGATTAAAAAAAAAAAAAAAAAAAACTGTTCTATACTGAAGGAGACCAAAGACTTTTATGACAACCCCAGGTGGCATGTAATTCTGAACTAGAACCTTTAGGCATAAAGGATATTACAGGGACAATTAGCAAAACTTTAATGGAATCTGATGATAAAAATTTCTCAATGTAATTTTCTGAATTTGATGGATGCATTTTGGACATGTAGCTGACAGACATCCCTTTTTTTTTTTCGGAGTCTAGTTGACAACGTTACATTAGTTTCAGATGTATAAAACAGTGATTCCACAAGTTTATACATTATGCTATATTCACAAGTGTACCTACCATCTGTCACCATACATCACTACTACAGTATCACAATGTTCCTTATGCTGTGCTTTTAATTCCTATGACTGATTCATTCCCTAACTGGCAAGAAGCCTAGATCTCCCACTCCCCCCCCACCCACCCACTTTGCTCCCCACTCTACTGCCCTCTGGCAAGCATCACTTTGTTCTATTTTTATAGGTTCGATTTTGCTTTTGTTTATTCATGTTTTTTGGGTGTTTTTCGATGAGATGAAGTTATATGGTATTTCTTTCTCACTCTGACTTACTTAGCATAATACCATCTAAGTCCATCCATGATGTCTCAAATGGCATGATCTCATCCTTTTTTATGGCTGCATAATATTCTATTGTATATGTGTGTATATATATGTGTATGTCTTCCTTATCCACTTGTCTATTGACAGGACACTTAGTTTGCTTCCATATCTTAGCTATTGTAAATAATGCTGCAATGAACATATGAACATAAGGTTGCGTTATTTTTTCGAATTAGTGTTTCTGTTTTCTTTGGGTAAATACCCTAGAGTAGAATTATTGAATCATATAGTATTTCTAATTTTTTAAGGAACCTCCATACGTTTTCCACAGTGGCTGTGCCAGCTGACATTCCCGTCAACAGTGTAGGAGAGTTCCTTCTTCTCCACATCCTCATCAACACTATTTCTTGTCTTTTTTATTTTAGCCATTCTGACAGGTGTAAAGTGGTATATCACTGTGGTTTTGATTTGCATTTCTCTAATGATGAGTGATGTTAAGTATCTCTTCATGTATCTGTCTGCCACCTGTATGTCTCCTTGGGAAAAATGTCTATTCAGGTTCTCTGTCCATGTTTTAATCAGATTGGTTTTCTTGGTATTGAGCTCTTCTTCATATATTCTGGATATTAACCCCCTTAATAGATATATCATTTGCAAATATTTTCTCCCATTCAGTAGGCTGGCTTTTTGTTTCCTTCACTGTGCAAAAGCTTTTTATTTTGATGTAATACCAATAGTTTAGTTTTTGTTTTTGTTTCCTCTGCCATATGAGACATTTTTAGGACTTTTATGGTTTCAGGTCTCACAACTTAGGTCTTTAATATATTTTGAGTTTATTTTTGAGCATAGTGTGAAAAAGTGGTCCAGTTTCACTCTTTTACATGAAGCTGTCTAGTTTTACCAGCACCATTTATTGAAGAGACTCTTTTTCCTATTGCATATTCTTGCCTTTGTCATAGATTAATTGACCATATAATCATGGGTTTATTTCTGGGCTATTCTGTTCCACTGATCTGTGTATCTGTTTCTGTGCCAGGGCCATACTGTTTTGATTACTACAGCTCTACAGTATAGACCTTGAAATCTAGAATTGTGGTACCTCCAGCTTACTTTTCTTTCTCAAGATTGCTTTGACTATTCAGGATCTTTTGTGGTTCCATACAAATTTTAGTATTATTTATTTCAGTTTCATGAAAAATGCTATTGGTAATTTGATAGTGATTGCACTGAACCTGTAGACTGCTTTGAGTAGTATGGACATTTTAACAATATTAATTCTCCCAGTGCAACAGATATCTTTAACTGAAATATTAACAGTAAGGAATTAAGACATGAGGCTCTAAAGCAGTTCAGGAAAAAAGAAGTTCTTTGTTCTGTACTTAAAAACTTTTCTGAAAGCTTATCAATGTTACAAAATAAAAAGAAATTCTTTTTTAAATGGGCAAAATATTTAATTAGACGTTCAAATAGGAAGATGATAAAAAAGGCCAATAAACACATTAAAATGTATTCATCATTTATCATCAGAAAATTGTAAATTAAAACAATGAGACATAAAGAAAAACATACAATCATATCCATTAATGCAGAAAAATTGTTGAGAAAATTTGACACATATTCATGATAAAAACTTTCAACAAACTATGAACAGAAGGGAACATCCTCAACTTGATAAACAGCAAAATACCCACAAAATATCTACAGCTAACATCCTACTAATGGTGAAAAACTGAATGCTTTCCCTCAAAGACTGGGAAGAAGGCAAGGATATCCATTTACAGCACTGCTGTTCAACACAGAGCCTGAAATCCTAGCCAGTGAAATCAGTCAAGAGAAGAAAATGACAGATCAGAAGGAATGTATAACACTGGCCCTATTCACAGATGACAAGATGGCCTATATAGAAAATCCCAAGGAATTTAGAGGAAAAAATTCCTAGAACTAGTAACTAAGTTTATCAAATTCAACAGGCTAGAGGTCAACACACAAAAATCATTACTGTCTATATGTTAGCAATCCGTAATTAGAAATCAAAATTAAAAGCACCATACCATCTATAATAACTTCCCCCCCCCCCCCCAAAATTAAATACTGAGGTACAGATCTAACAACACATACAGAATCTGTACGCTAAAAACTACAAAATGCTGGGGGTGCCTGGATGGCTCAGTCAACTAGTTGAGCATCCAACTCCTGATTTCAGCTCGGGTCATGATGTGATGGTTGTGAGATCGAGCCCTGAGACAGGCTCTGTGCTGGGTGTGGAGCCTGCTTAAGATTCTCTCTCTCCCCCTCGGCCCCTCCCCCGCTTGCACAAGCACATTCGCATGCACTTTCTCTCTAAAAAAAAACAAACAAAAACAAAACAGAAACAAACACAACAAAATGTTGATTAAAATATCAAAGATGATCTAAGAAAATAAAAAGACATACCATATCCATAGATTGGAAGACTCAACACAGTCAAAATAATAATTCTCCCCAAACTGATCTACTGGTTTAATGTATTATTTACTATTAAAATCTTAGCAAAAAAAAAAAAATTTTGTAGATCTAGTTAAGATGATTCTACACAGAGAGGCAAATAAATTAGAATAGCTATTAACAATTTCGAAAAATAATAAAGTTGAAGGAATCATACCACCTAATTTTACATCCTATCATGACTATGTAACACTAATCAAAATAGTATGGTACTGACAGAGGAACAAACATAGGGGTAAATGGAATAGCGTCCAAAAGCAGACCCTTTTACAAAATATGGCCAATGGATTTTTGAAGACCTGTAAAAGCAATTTAACAGAGAAAAGATAGTCTTCACAATTAAATGGTAATTCAAAAACTGGCCATTCCAATGCAAAAAATGAACCTTGATGTAATTTTATACCTAATTCAAAAACTAACACAAAAGGAATAACAAACCTATTTGTAAAACATAAAACTTTTAGGGGCATTGACTGGCTCAGTCAGTGGACCATGTGACTCTTGATCTCAAGGCCATGAGTTCAAGCTCCATGTTGGATATAGAGATTACTTAAAAATAAACTCTTTAAAAAAATAAAATAAAACTTTTAAAATATAAGAGAAATTTGTATCATCTAGAGTTAGACAAAGAGTTCTTAGACATGATACACACAAACACAAAAAATATATAAAATAAAAATTTTAAATCAATAAAATGGATCTCATCAAGATTAAAAATTTTGCTCTGTAAAAGACATGCGTAAGAAAATAAAAAGATAAGCTATAGGCTTGAGAAAATATCTGCAAGTCACATATCCAACAATTTGTATCTCAACAACTCTATACATTCAATAATAAGAAAACAACCCAATTAGGGGCAATTCAGTAATTCAATAATTCAATTCAATTCAATAATAAGAAATAATAAGAAAACAATTCAATAATAAGAAAACAACCCAATTAGGAGCGCCTGGGTGGCTCAGTTAGTTAAGTGTCCAACTTCAGCTCAGGTCATGATCTCACAGCTTGTGGATAGAGCCCCGCGTCAGTCTCTATACTGACAGCTCAGAGCCTGGAGCCTGCTTCAGATTCTGTGTCCCCCTCTCTCTCTGCCCCTGCCCTCTGTCTCCTCAAAAGGAATAAACATTAAAAAAAAATGTAAGAAAACAACCCAATTAGAAAATGGACAAAAGATTTAAAAATAAATTACACCAAAAGATATTGAAATGGAATGTAAGTACATGAAAAGACAGTGAACACCATTAGCCATTAGGAAAACACAAATTAAGTCTTTGAAATTACTGTGCATCTATTAGGAGAGAGAAAAGGAAAAACAATAACAATACTAAGTGCTGTTGAGAAAGCACAACAACTCACAACAGTGCTAGTGGGAATGAAAAATGGTACTCCCACTTTGGAAAAAAAGTGTAGCAGTTTTTCAGAGTTAAACATACACATATCCTGTAACCCAGCAATTCCACTCATAGCTATTTATTTTCATACTACAACCTGTAAGAAAATTTTCACAGTGGCTTTATTTGTAACAGCCCCAAACTAGTAACAACTAAATGTTCCTCACTGGAAGAATGGATAAACAACCTGGTATTCATAAAATGGAATACCAGTTCAACAATAAAAGAATAGTGTTGATAAACACAACAACTTGGATAGATCCCAAGTACCATGATGAGTGAAAAACACCAATCTCTAAAGGGAATATATTATATGATTCTATTCCATTCTGGAAAGGATAAAATTGTAATAAGGCTATCCTAGATACGATCTAGCAGATTAATTTTATATTGTTGTGTAACAAATTACCACAAATTTAGTGGTTTAAAACAACACACATTTATTATTATCTCAAGTTTCTAGGGGTGAAGAGCCTAAGCACGGTTTATGGGTCTTCTGCTCAAGGGCTCACAAGTTTCAAATCAAAGTGTCAACTGAACTGCTTTCTTTTCTAGAGCTCAGGGTCCTTTTCCAAGCTCACATGGTTATTGGAAGAAAACAATTTCTTGTGGTTGTAAGGCTAAGGTCAATTCTTTCCAGGTGATCAGCGGGGCCTGTGCTCAGCTCCTAAGGATCTCCACAGTTCTTGTGATGTGGCCCTCTCACAATATGGCAGCTAGCTTCTTCAAAGTCAGGAAGAATTGCTCAATTCTTCCATCTCAGACCTTCAGATCTTCTGTTAAAGGGCTTGCCTGATGGGGTCAAGCCTACTCAAGATATAGCCATCTGACTAGGGACTTTAATTACACCTGTAAAATCTCTTCACCTTTGCCATACCTCTCGAACTGTGAGATCATGACCTGAGCCAAAATCAAGAGTCAGTTAGGATGCACTTAAACGACTGAGCCACCCAGGCACCCCTCACCTTTGCCATATCCTATTGTGAGAAGCAAACTGCAGTTCTCACCCCTATGACAGAAAAAATGATAACAGATATAGGTTATCAGGGATAATCTTAGAATTCTGCCTAACGCATCCAGCCTCCAGCCATCTCTCCAGCTGACCACATACAGAAGAGCCCAGGCCAGATAATTGCAGATAATCTAAACCAGGCCAGACCAAAAATACAGCCTATCCCAACAATTCTCACAAGGAATTGTGAATTAAGTATACAATTGTTTTTAAGGCACTAAATTTTGGGACAGTCTGTTACACAGTAAAAGCTAACAGATACAACACACATGAAATACTTAGCCATACGGAATAATCAAGCGGGACTCAATGATCAGGCAGAAATGTCTCTATCGATGGGGCCAGTAATGCCAAAAGGAAACGTACATATTTTTAACATAAAAATTAAACAAATTAAGCTTCACTCATTTAGTATATGGATTGACACTGCTGCCCTTTTTCAATTCCTATGTAAGTCTTATGTCATATTCAGTATTCTGAAATTCGGGGTGCCTGGGTGACTCAGTCAGTTAAGCGTCCGACTTCCGCTCAGGTCGTGATCTCGCGGTTTGTGAGTTCAAGCCCCGCGTCGGGCTCTGTGCTGACAGCTTAGAGCCGGGAGCCTACTTTGGTTGGATTCTGTGTCTCCCTCTCTGCCCCTGCCCTACTCACGCTCTGTCTCTCTCTCTCTTTCAAAAATAAATAAACATTAAAAAAAAATTTCAGTATTCTGAAATTCACATACTTATTCTCAACATGTTTCATATGCCTCATTAGATAGATTTTACACTAATAATGTGAATACCAAAAACAACAACGACAATAATGATAATAATAATAATGTGAGTACAGGGACACCAAGAAAACAGTAGGGCTGACGTTTTTACACTGAATATATAAACTTTTCATCAGGTATGTTACGAGGTAAAATCAATGATGGCCTCCGCACTATCAGAGCAGAGGCCAATGCGGGGCTTGAATCCACCAACTGTGAGGTCATGACCTGAACTGAAATTAAGAGCGAGATGCTTAACCAACTTAGCCACCCAGGCTCAGGCCCCAATATACTATAATTTTTAAATACTCTCAAATTTGTTTTAGACTGTATTTCACAATGGGCATATTATGAAAGAATACATGCTAACTTCTATCCAGTTACAAGGGTATAAACAAGTACACACACACTTAGGATGTAAACTCAAAATGTTTTTATTGCCATTAAGGGAAAATTTTTTAAAGTGTGAATCGCACTGCCGTCAGCAATGGAAAGCATTGCAGTGACATGATCAGAGCGTGCTTCAGAATAATTCTGACAACAATCTGAACACTGCATGAGAGATGGACAAAATCTGAAAACCAGACAAATATTAAGAGACGAAGGCAGTAGTCAGGCCAGAAGTAACTGCTACCTGAGTAAGAATGTCAGAACTGTAAGGAAAGACTGTGATGTAAGTAAGAAAGAATGAGAAGAACATATCCAAGCTATTTTTGTAGAAGAAAGAAAAGGAAATAAGAGAACATATATATCTGTATAGCTTTGTAAAAATAAACACCGAAAGGATAAACCCCACTTAACAGGCTGAAAAGCAAGACTCAAAAGGATCCATTTCCAAGTAACTTTATCTGCATTCCAGGACAAAGCTCAAAACCTAAGTACAAAAATATACACAACCCAAAGTAAAAATCACAGTGGCTCTCATTCAATCAAAAATTATTAGGAATGCACAGAACCAGAAAAATCTATAATGACCTATAATGACAAAAGTAATAGAAACAGACCCAAAACTGATACAGATGACAGAACTAGAGGAAGAGATAAAAAGTTATTCTAACTGTATTTCATGTGCTGAACACTGAACACATGAAGCAGATATGTATGAAATACAAAAAACACCCAAACAGAACTTCTAGAGGTAAGAAATGCAATGCCTGGATTAATAGCAAATTGAACCCTGCAGAAGAAAAGATGAATGAGAATGAAGATATACCAGCAGAAACTACCCAAAACAAACAGAGTAAAAAGACTGATAAAGTATGAACAGCACATCAGTAAGCTACAACCTCACGTGGCCAGATACCCAAAGGGAAAGGAAAGGTGTAGGAGAAAAATATTTGAAAAACTAATGGCTGAATATTTACCAAATTTGATCCAAGAACACAGATTAAAATAACAGCATATATCTCATCAGAAATAATGCAAGCTAGATACAGTGGAGCAAATTCTTTATAGTACAGAAAGAAAAAACTGTCAACCTCAAATTCCGTATCAAGAAAATATTTCTTTAAAAAGAGGAAATCGGGGTGCCTGGGTGGCGCAGTCGGTTAAGCGTCCGACTTCAGCCAGGTCACGATCTCGCGGTCCGTGAGTTCGAGCCCCGCGTCGGGCTCTGGGCTGATGGCTCAGAGCCTGGAGCCTGTTTCCGATTCTGTGTCTCCCTCTCTCTCTGCCCCTCCCCCGTTCATGCTCTGTCTCTCTCTGTCCCAAAAATAAATAAACGTTGAAAAAAAAAATTTTTTTAAAAAAAAAGGGGAAATCATTTTTCAGATACATAAACGCTTTAAAATACTATCACTAGTAGAGGCGCCTGGGTGGCTCAGTCGGTTGAGTGACCAACTTCAGCTCGGGTCATGATCTCACAGCTCATGAATTTGAGCCCCACGTCAGGCTCTGTGCTGACAGCTCAGAGCCTGGAGCCTGCTTCAGATTCTGTGTTTCCCACTCTCTCTGCCCCTCCCCTGTTCATGCTGTCTCTCTCTGTCTCAAAAATAAACAAACATTAAAAAAAATTAAAATACTATCACTAGCAGACAAGCATGACAAGAAACATTGAGGAAGTCCTTCTACCAGAATGAAAATGGTACCTGACGGGAATGTGGATCTATCCTAATCACAGGCAATGAAAAGCACCAGAAATATATAGGTACTAATAAGACTTTTTTTCTTATTTCTTAAATATTTTGAAAAAACAGTGCACTGTTTTGTTTTGTTTTTTAAGACAATGGATTAAATGAAAAATAGTAACAATGTACTGTGGGGTTTAAAACATATGGAAGTGAAGTATATGACAACAGCACAAAGATTGAGCAGGGAAAGTGGAAGTGAACTACTCACAAGGTTCTCAGAATACAGGTAAAGTGGTATGATGTCATCTGAAGATATACTGTGATAAATTAAATATCTATACAATAAACACTAAAGCAACCACTAAAACAACAAAATAAAGACAGGTACAACTCAGAGACAAAAAGGGAACTGAAAATACTTTTTAAAAATTCTTAATCCAACAAACGGCAGAAAAAGAAGAGAAAAAAAAGAACATGGGGTGCCTGAGTGGCTCAGTCAGCTAAGCATGAGACTCTTTCTTGATTTCGGCTCAGGTCATGATCTCACGGTTCTGACTTCGGGCCCCACGTCGGGCCCCGCACTGACAGTGCAGAGCCTGCTTGGGATTCTCTCTCTGCCCCTGCCCCACTCACTCTGTCTCTCACAAAAGAAATAATAAACATTAAAAAAAAGGAATGAAGAACAGATGGACAAAGAGAAAACAACTAACAAGACGGTAGATTTAAACTCTACAGGGGTGCCTGGGTGGCTCAGTCGGTTAAGCGTCTGACTTCGGCTCAGGTCATGATCTCGCAATTCATGGGCTCGAGCCCCACGTTGGACTCTGTGCTGACAGCTCAGAGCCTGCAGCCTGCTTCTGATTCTGTGTCTCCCCCGTCTCTCTGCCCCTCCCATGCTCATGCTGTCTCTCAATAATAAATAAACATTAAAAAAATTAAAAAAAAAACTCTACAACATCAGTAGTCACTTTAAATGTAAATGGTCTGTACACCCCAAAGAAAAGGCAGATTATCAAATTGGATAAAAGTGAGATCCAACTTTATGATGCCTGCAAACTAACAAACAAACCCACCCCACTGGAAAGATAAAAGGATGGAAATATACATAGCATGAAAACACTAACTGAATGAAAGCAGGAGTGGTTGTGTCGTTATAAAAGAAGGTAGATTTCAGATCAAAGAATATTACCAGGGCTAAAGAAAGTCATTTCAAAATAACAAAGGAGGGCACCTGGGTGGCTCAGCTGGTTAAGCACTTGACTCTTGATTTCGGTTCAGGTTATGATCTTATGGTTTGTGAGCTCAAGCCCCACATCGGGTCAACTGCTTGAGATTATCTCTCCCTCTCTCTCTGCCCCTACCCTGCTCACTCACTCTCGTTCTCTCTCACTCTCAAAATAAATAACCAAACATTAAAAAAAAAAAAAAAAAAATGACAAAGGAGTCAGTTCATCAGGAGGAAGACCATTTTGGAGCACCTGGGTGGGCCAGTAAGTTGAGCATCCAACTTTGAACTTTGGCTCAGGTCATGATCTCATAGCTTGTGGGTTCAAGCCCCAAGTTGGGCTCTGTGCTGACAGCTCAGAGCCTGGAGCTTGCTTCAGATTCTGTGTCTCTGTCTCTCTCTGCCCCTTCCCTGGCTTGTTCTTCCTTTCTCTCTCTCTCTCCCCCCCCGCAAAATAAACAAACATTAAAAAAAAAAAAAAAGGAGGAAGACAATCTTAAATGTTTATGTATTTTTAAGTGAATTTCAAAATACATGAAATAAAAGCTGATAATACTAAATGAAGAAATAAATCCACAATTAGAGATTCAATTCTCTCTGTAACTAATAGGATAAGTGGATATAAAATCAGTCAGAATACAGAAGATTTGAACAAGGCTATCAACCAATAAACTCCTCAACATTTACAGAACACAGCACGTGACAACAGTAGACTACACATTCTTTTCAAGTACATATGGAAAATTTTTCAAGATAGACCTTATTCTGAGCCATAAAACAAGCCTCAGAAAATTTAAAAGGATTCAAACCATACAAGATATATCCTCTTACCACAATGGAATTACATTAGAAATCAATAACAGGAAAGTTCTCTGTCTCCCAAATATAGGGAAATTAAATGATCATACTTTTAAATAACCAGTGAAGAAAAAAATCAAAAGAAAATTATAAAGATATTTTGAATGGAATGAAAATAAAAACACAATATATTGAATTCTGTTGTACACATTAAATGCTTATCTTAGAAAAAAGGAAAGGTCTCAAATACTTCAGCTTCCATCATGAGAAAGTAGAAGGAAAGAAGAGATATATTAAACCTAATTCAAGCCTAAGAAAGAATAAAAAAAAAAAAAGAGAGATCAATAAAACAAACAAAAGACGTCAATGAAATCAAAAGCTGATTTCTTTTTAAGTTTATTTATATATTTTGAGAGAGAGAAGGTGCAGAGACGGAGGACAGAGGGAAAGAGGGAAAGAGAATCCAGGCTCTGCACTGTCAGTGCAGGGCTTGAACTCACAAACCATGAGATCATGACCTGAGCTGAATGAAGTTGTATGCTTAATTACCTGAGACACCGCAGCTGCCCCCAAAAGCTGATTTTTGAGATAATCTCTAAAATGGATCAGAGTCATCAGGTAAAAACAGAAAACACAAATCACCAATATCAGGAAGAGAGCAGAGACATTATTACAGACTCTGCAGGTATTATGAACATCCTTAAATATTGACAGTTTAGATGAAGTGGACACAAACAAAAACATCAAAATAAGTAGAAAAACTAAAAATGTCCATATGTGTATAAAAGAACTGAATTTGTAATTAAAAGTTTCCAGGCTCAGATGCTCCACTGGTGAATTTTATCAAGCATTAAAGGAAGAAATAATAACAATTCTATAAAAACTCAGAAAATCTAGGGGCGCCTGGGTGGTTCAGTCGGTTAAGCGTCTGACTTCAGCTCAGGTCATGATCTCATGGTTTGTGGGTTCAAGCCCCACGTTGGGCTCTGTGCTGACAGCTTGGAGCCTGGAGCCTGCTTCTGATTCTGTGTCTTCCTCTCTGTCTGCCCACCCTCTCCCCGCCCCCCCCCCCCCACCCCCATGCTCTGTCTCTCAAAAATAGACAGACATTGAAAAAACATTAAAAAAAAAAAATACTCAGAAAATCTAAAAGGAAGAAATACTTCCCAAGTGCTATGGTCTGAATGTGTGCCCCACAAAATGCACATGCTGGAATCCTTATGTTCAATGTAATGGTGTTAGAAGGTGGGGCCTCTGGGAGGTGATCAGGTCATGAAGGTAGATTAGTGCTCTTTTTTTTTTTTTTTTTTTAATTTTTTTTTCAACGTTTATTTATTTTTGGGACAGAGAGAGACAGAGCATGAACGGGGGAGGGGCAGAGAGAGAGGGAGACACAGAATCAGAAACAGGCTCCATGCTCTGAGCCATCAGCCCAGAGCCCGACGCGGGCCTCGAACTCACGGACCGCGAGATCATGACCTGGCTGAAGTCGGACGCTTAACCGACTGCGCCACCCAGGCGCCCCAGTAGATTAGTGCTCTTAAAAAAAAAAAAAAGTCCCACAAAGTTTACAATTAAAGTGAGTTAACAAAAAGTCTGCAACTCAGAAGAGGGCCACTGTGAAATTCCTGCTTCTAGAACTGCAAGAAAAAAATTTCCATTGTATGTAAGCTGCTCAGTTGTTACAGCAACCCAAAAAGACTAAGACACCAATTCATTAGAGAAGGGCAGTATTACTTTTACTTTCATGAAAATCAGACAAATACCTTATAAGAAAACTATAATACACATCATGAATATAAACGTAAAAATTGTTAATAAACTTAGCAAATCAAATCCAACAATATTTTACATTTTTTTTTTTTAACGTTTATTTATTTTTGAGACAGAGAGAGACAGAGCATGAACGGGGGAGGGGTAGAGAGAGAGGGAGGCACAGAATCAGAAGCAGGCTCCAGGCTCTGAGCCATCAGCCCAGAGCCTGACGCGGGGCTCAAACTCCCGAACCGTGAGATCGTGACCTGAGCTGAAGTCGGACGTTCAACCGACTGAGCCACCCAGGCGCCCCCAACAATATTTTATAGAAAGGATAATAATAGATCATGATCAAATGAGTTTTATCCCAAAAGTTAGTTTAATGTTCAGACTAAAAGTGAAAAAAAAACATATTCATCTCAGTGGATGCAGAAAAAGCATTTGAAAAAATACAACATCCATGCTAACAAATGTTATGTGTTAATAATACTTGAATCTGAGCAAATGGAATAAGCATTCTTTTTTATACTACTTATTTTATCCTTGAAACTTTTCTGTGAGTTCAGAATTACTTCCAAATAAAGGGTTTTGAAAAACTGGCAATACATGAAAACTACTAATTGGCCCAGTAAATTAAAAGCTCAATAAATGCTAACTAGAATCATCAGCCAATTCAACCCCTTGATATTACTGTACATGGTGAAACTGAGGCTCACAAGTATCATTCATTTATTCAAAGTCATTCTGTTAAAGACTAACACTCAAGACCAGCCCTTCCCCCACCCCAACCACCACACACACAATTTAGTAAGAACTCACTAACTTGTTTAAAACAGAAGAAAAGGGGGTAATGCATTTCTGGTTCTGTTTCTAGTTATGTCCTAATATCCCCAAGGAAAAAATATCCCCAGCACACAAACAGCCACAGACACACATTCTGTGGAACTCCACCAAAAGTTTAGGAGAAAGGAGGGTGTGGAGGTGGGATCTTGGTCTAAGCTAAGCAGATATAGTAGACAGACAGACTGATCACAAGGGAATAAGAAGAGAGAGAATGAGATTTTAATCTGGAATATGTCCCCCTGATACTGTCCTGGAAAGAGAAAGGATAGGACTTCTACAGAAAGCAGTAACATGATTTTTAACAGCTGAATGCATGCAGGAGGGGGAAAAAAAGTCTGGTGTAGGTCAGGTTTTTCGTCTGAGTTGCTGAGAAGACAAGGATGGAATGGACAGAAACAAGAAATCTAAGAGGAAGGCCAACTTGTGATATCAGTAATTAGACAACAGATGAAGAGGTGGATTTTTGGTAACAGTGGAATCTTTGAGTGGAAATGTCCTATTGGATATGCAGATATAGAGTTCTGTAATTAGAGATTTAGGCATCTGCCTACTCAGGCAGGACAGCTGAATACTAGAACATTACAGGAAACGATGAGGTCTTTTCTCTATGCCCAGATACAGCAAACTCCTCAGAAAAACAGAGTGGCTACTGCAATGACTTTTTCCCCTAAGAACTGCTGATAAGAAAGAACTATGCTTCAGCACAAGGCAGTAAGGGCACTCTGATCCATCAAGCTGCAAAGGACCCAACAGTGATGTCAACTGACATATCCTTGCAACTTGACACAATGCTTTATGTGCAAGGTGAAACAATCTTAGGGACATCACAGCTGTACCACCAGCAGCACATGAATTCTGACAGAATTCAGGAACATTTAGTTTCTAGTGAGTTAAAGCTGTTTTACAGGAGGTACCTACAAGTAAGCAAATGTATCACAGATCTTGCAGGGAATATAGCAGACAGGCCAGACACAGAAGCACTCATTTCCAAGCCCAAATATATAGAAAAGCTGGGCAAATATAACCCCAGCACATAGGCAAGCTTGAAAGCAAGAAAGGGAAATTCCCTGATGCAACAAACAACTAAGATACTCAAGTCCAAATAACTCCCAGGGCCACCTAAACCAGATGCAGGTCTTAGAGCTTGGGACAGGACTGCAAGAATAAGAGACAAGAAATTGGAAATGAGTTAGTTGCATTAAAATACCAAAAAGCCACAAAGAACTACACATAACGTGAACTCCAATCTCCATCCCATGATGAGTAAGTTTCACCTCTGGGAAAATGAAACTCCATTATCACAGGTATGGCTTCCAAAATCACACTATTCAAGTGGTCCATAAACCCCAAGCCAAGAAATGAGCCCAAGAACAGGTATGGCACTAAGAAAACCTGTTAGGTTCAGCAGAAACTCAAAACTTCCTGACTCACTTAAAAAAATAAATTCTACAGATGATATAAGCATGTAAGTCAAAATTGTAAAGTATATGAAGAAATGAACCACCAAAGGGGAAGGGGAGTTTTTAGCAGACACAACAAATAGGCAAACTCAGACCTCAAAATATAGGTAAAATAAACAAGCTTTAAAATAATCATGTTTAAAATGTACAGGAATGCCTGGCTGGCTCAATTGGTAGAGTATGGGACTCTTGACCTCAGCACTGAGTTCGATCCCATGTTGGACACAGAGCTTACTTTAAAAAATAAAATCTTTTTTTAAAAATGTGCAAGGGCACCTGGGTTGCTTGGTGAGTTGAGCGTCCAACTCTTGATCTTGGCTCAGGTCATGATCCCAGGGTCATGGGATGGAGCCCTACATGGGGCTCCACACTGAGCATGGAGCCTGCTTAAGATTCTCTCTCCCTCTTTCTCTCCCTCCCTCCCTCCCTCTCTTTGCCCCTCCCCCTCTAACACGCACTAGCTTTCTCTAAAAAAAAAAAAAAAAGGTGCCAAAATAAAGTTAGAAATAAAAACCACAAGACAGGGGCATCTGGCTGGCTCAGTTGGTAGAGCATGCGACTCTTTAAAAAATTTTTTTTTTTTCAACGTTTATTTATTTTTGGGACAGAGAGAGACAGAGCATGAACGGGGGAGGGGCAGAGAGAGAAGGAGACACAGAATCGGAAACAGGCTCCAGGCTCTGAGCCATCAGCCCAGAGCCCGATGCGGGGCTCGAACTCACGGACCGCGAGATCGTGACCTGGCTGAAGTCGGACGCTTAACCGACTGCGCCACCCAGGCGCCCCGCGACTCTTGATCTCAGGGTTGTGAGTTCAAGCCCCACCATTGGGTGTAAAATTTACTTTAAAAAAATAAATAAAACTTAAAAAAAAAAAAACACAAGAACAGGATAGAATGAGAAAAGAATAGGCAAATTTTAAAAAACAAGTAGAAAATCTAGAAATAAAAATATGTAATTAAAATGCTGACTGTTTGGGAGCACCCGGGTGGCTCAGTCAGTTAAGCATCTATTCATTGTGGCTCAGGTCATGATCTCACATTCATGAGATCGAGTCCCGTGTTAGCATGTGCTCTCTCTCATTCTCATTCTCCTCTCTCTCAAAAATAAATAAATAAATAAAATAAAAATAAAAGCTGAATGGTCAAAACTAAAGAATTAGGGAACTATATTCTTGATTCTGAAATAATCTCACAGAATTTAGCACAAAAAGATAAAGAGATGGAAATATGAAAGAGAAGTATGGAATACACAATGAAAAATTTTAACACGGTGAAATACCAGTGTCAGAAGAGGAAGCAGGAAAAGTAATATTCGAAGACATATTTGCCAAAATTGACAGGGGTCTCCAGATTGCCAGGGACTCAAATATACACTACAGCAAAACTGCAGAACAATAAAGACCAACAAAATATAGTAAGAGCAACCAAAAAGAAAAGAATGATTAAAAAGCAACAATTGGACATCAGACTTCTCAAATGCAACAACACATGCCAGAAAACAAGAGAACAACCTCTTCCTAAGAAGGAAAATAATAGTCAACTACAAATCATCACACAGCTAAAATGCAATCTAAGAAGAAGAGTAAAACACAGAGGCCTGAAGATACACAAACAAAAGTAGTTTATAATTTACAGATCCAGGGGCACCTTGGGTGGTTCAGTCAGTTAAGGGTCCTATTCTTTTGTTTTAATTTTTTTTAATGTTTATTTATTTTTGAAAGAGAGAGACAGAGAGAGAAAGAGAGAGGGAGGGAGGGGCAGAGAGGGAGACACAGAATTCAAAGCAGGCTCCAGACTCTGAGCTGTCAGCACAGAGCCTGACACAGGGCTTGAACTCATGGACCGGGAGATCATAATCTGAGCTGAAGTCAGATGGTTAACTGACTGAGCCACCCAGGTGCCCCAGGGTCCTATTCTTGATTTTGGCTCAGGTCATGATCTCACTACTTGTAAGACTGAACCCCAAGTCGGGCTCTGTGCAGACAGTGCAGAGCCTGCTTGGGATTCTCTCTCTCTCTCTCTCTCTCTCTCTCTCTCTCTCTCTCGCTCTCTCTCTCTCAACCCCTCCCCTGTTCTCTCTCTCAAAATAACCAAACATTAAAAAAAAAAAAAAAAAAAAAAAAAAAAAAAAAAAACATTCACCACAATCAAGTGGAATTTATGCCCAAGATGTAAGGGTGATTCAATATTCACAAATCAATCAATGTGACATGTCACATCAATAAGAGAAAGGAGGGGGCACCATGGTGGCTCAGTCAGTTAAGCATCCAACTCTTGGTTTTCACTCAGATCATAATCTCACAGTTCATGTGTGAAGCCCCATATCGGGCTCTGTGCTGACAGCATGGGGTCTGCTTAGGATCATCTCTTCCTCTCTTCCTCTCTCCCTCCCCAGCTCATGCACGCTCGCTCACTCTCCCAAAATAAACAAACTTCAAAAACAAAGAAAGAAGAAAAACCATATGATCATTTCAACAGATGCAGAAAAAAAAATCTGCCAAAGTATAACATTCATGACAAAAACTCTCAACAAGGTAGGTTTAGAGGGAACACACCTCAACATAATAAAGGCCATATATGAAAACCCCACAGCTAACATCACACTCTGGTAAAAAAACAAAACAAAACCAAACTGTGAGCTTTCCTCCTAAAGTCAGGAACAAGACAAGGATGTCCACTTTCACCACTTTTATTCTTTTTTTTTTTTTAATTTTTTTTTTTTTTAACGTTTATTTATTTTTGAGACAGAGAGAGACAGAGCATGAACAGGGGAGGGTCAGAGAGAGGGAGACACAGAATCTGAAACAGGCTCCAGGCTCTGAGCTGTCAGCACAGAGCCTGATGTGGGGCTCGAACTCACGGGCCGTGAGATCATGACCTGAGCCGAAGTCGGCCACTTAACCGACTGAGCCACCCAGGCACCCCTCACCACTTTTATTCAATGGTACTAGAAGTCCTAGCCACAGCAATCATACAAGAAAGAGGATAAAAGGTATCCAAATTGGTAAGGAAGAAGTAAAACTTTCACTATTTGCAGATGACATGATACTATAGAAAACGCTGAAGACTCCACCAAAAAACTACTAGAACTGATAAATTAATTCACTAAGGTCACAGGAATACCAAGTCAAAGTACAGAAATCTTGCATTTCTATACACTAAGCAACAGAAAGAGAAAATAAGAAAACCGCACCAAAAACAATAAAATACCTAGAATAAACTTAACCAAGGTGGTAAAAGACTGTATTCTGAAAACTACAAAACAATGATGAAAGAAACTGGACATTACACAAATAGATATCCTATACTCATGGACCAGAAGGACAAATATTGTTAAAATGTCCCTACTACCCAAAGCAATCTACAGATTTAATGCAATCTCTATCAAAATACCAATAGTAGTTTTCACAGAACTAGAATGAACAATCCTAAAATTTGTATGGAAACACAAAAGACCCTGAGCAGCCACAGCAATCTTGAAAAAGAAAAACGAAGCTGGAGGTATCACAATTCCAGATTTCAAGTTATACCACAAAGCTGCAGTAATCAAAACAGTGTGGTCCTGGCACAAAACAAACATATGGATCAATAGAAAAGAACAGAAAGCCCAGAAACAAACCCATGACTGTATGGTCAATTAATCATTGACAAAGGAGGCAAGAATATGCAATGGGAAAAAGACAGTCTCCAACAAATGGTGCTGGGAAAACTGAACATCTACATGCAAAAAAAATGACACTGGACCACTTTTTTACACCATACACAAAAGTTAACTCAAAATGGATTAAGGACCTGAATGTGAGACCTGAAGCCATAAAAATCCTAGAAGAGAGCACAGGCAGTAATTTCTCTGACATTAGCTGTACCAACATTTTTCTAGATGTCTCCTGAGGTAAGGGAAACAAAAAATAATCTACTAGGACTACATCCAAGTAAAAAAACTTCTGCACAGCAAAGGAAACTATTAACAAAACTAAAAGACAACCTACTGAATGGGAAAAGATATTTGCAAATGACATGTATGACAAAGGGTAAGTAACCAAAATATATAAAGAGCTTATACAACTCAACACCAAAAACCCAAATAATCCAATTAAAAAATGGGCAGAGAAGAACAGGCATCTCTCTCAAGATGGCATACAGATGGTTGACAAACACATGAAATGATGCTCAACATCATTCATCACTGGGGAAATGCAAATCAAAACCACCATGAGATATTACCTCACACCTGTCAGAATGGCTATAATCAAAAACACAAGAAACAAGTGTTGGCAAAAATATGGAGAAAAAGGAACCCTCATGCACGGTTGATGGGAATGCCAACTGGTGCAGCCACTGTGGAAAACAGTATGGAGGTTCTTCAAAATATTAAAAACAGAACTACCATATGATCCAGTAATCCCACTACTGAGTATCCAAAGAATACAAAAACACTAATTTGAAAGGATATATGCACCCGTATGCTTACTGCAGCATTATTTATAATAGCCAAATTTTAGAAGCAGCCCAAAAGGCTACTGATAGGTGAATGAATAAGGAAGATGTGGTGTTTATACACACACACACACACACACACACACACACACACACACACACACACACAATGGATTATTCGGTCATATAAAAGAATGAAATCTTGCCATTTACAACAACAACACGGATGGATCTATAGAGTATAACACTAAGTGAAACAAGTCAGAGAAAGGCAAATATCATATGAGTTCATTCGTATGTGGAATTTAAGAAACAAAACAAAGGAAAAAAAAAAGACAAACCAAAAGACAGACTCTTAACTAGAGAACAAACTTATGGTTAGCAGAGGAAAGGTAGAGCAATGGGTGAAATACTAAAGGGGATTAAGGGTACACTTCTTTTTTTAAGTTTTTATTTATTTAAGTCACCCAGCATGGGGCTCAAACTCACAACCCTGAGATCAAGAGTCACACACTCTTCTAACTGAACGAGCCAGGCACTGGAAAAGTACACTTATCTTGATGATCACTGACATAACAAAATTGGTGAATCATTATATTATACACCTGAAATATAACACTGTATTTGACTACATTGGAATTAAAATAAAAGTAGGAAAAAAAGGTATCTACCCCCAAAAGAGGTTGAAATGGTAAATCTTATGTATATCTTCCCACCATTAACAAAAAAAAAAGAAAAGAAAGAAAAGAAAGTGACAATAACTGTTTTTAAACGAGTCTATTACAAGCCAGAAAAGGAACAACGATGCAAGAAAAAACACAGTTAAGTATTTTTTAAAAGACAGAAGATAAAAATACAGTATTACCAATCACAATTTGCTTATTAAAATATAGAAATTCTAGACTAAATATTTTAATTCAGTCATAAGAACTTTTTTTAAGTTTATTTCGAGAGAGAAGAAACAGGAGTGGGGGAGGGGCAGAGAGAGGAGGAGAGAGAGAATCCCGCGCAGGCTCAGCACTGTCAGTACAGAGCCCACTGAGGGGCTCAATCCCATGAACCCTGAGACCATGACCTGAGCCAAAATCAAGAGTTGGTCGCTCAACTGACTGAGCCACCCAGGCACCCCAATTCAGCTATAAGCTTCTTAAAAGGTGTCTTGAGTGGCTCAGTCGGTCAAGTGTCTGACTCTTGATCTCGGCTCTCACAGTTCATGAGATTAAGTTGCGAACTGTCAGCACAAAGCCTGCTTGGGATTCTTGCTCCCTCTCTCTCTGCCCCTCCCCCGTGTGTGCACCTGTGTGTGCACACACTCTCAAAATAAATGAACATTTAAAAAATAAACAAATAAAAGCAACACCAAAACACTAACAAAAAGGTCCAAAGTGAAAGACTTGAAGAGGATATGGCAAACATATCCCACCCAAAGACAAAAGAATTTATAAAGCAAAAGACAAAGAGGGGATTTTTTTTTAGCAACACAAAAGCAACCCAAAAAGCTATAACAATCAAAAACCTGAATGTACACTGTGCTATTCTCCAAAAATGACCTCAATGAATGAAGTATCCCTGTATTTCTGTCCTTGGATAGTCCCTTCCCACTGAATCTGAGCTGATCCCTGATTTGCTTTGCACAACAGAATGTGATGGAGGTGACCCAATGCCAGTCCTGGCCTACGTCTTAAGAATGCCTAGCAACCACTGCTCTTGTACTTTTGAGAGCCCTGAGCTGCCACGGAAAGAAGCTGGCTACTCCTGCCAGGGAAACAGCATAGGAAAGACTGTGAAAAAGGGAAGAGCCCCAACGCCATGTGGAGAGAAAGCCCGGCCATCCCAGCATCCAAACTAAGCCCTGCCTTCTAGTCACTGCTGCCAACCTGCCAAACGTGTGAGTTGTCTCAGACATGTCAGGCTAATAGAGGCCCGTGGGTGTCTGCAACACCAGCCTGACAACACACAGAGCCAAAGAACCACTCTTCTGAGCCCAGTCAATCCACAGATTCATAAGATACAATCAAAATGCTTATTGTTTTAAAACACTAAGCTTTCATGTGGTTAGTGTACTATAACACATGACTAAAGAAAAAATAACCTGGCCTCAAAATATATACAGAAAAGGGCGCCTGGGTGGCTCAGTAGGTTAAGTGTCTGACTCTTGATTTTTGCTCAGGTCACGATCTCATGGTTTGGGAGTTTGAGCGCCACGTCGGGCTCTGTGCTGGCAGTGCAGAGCCTACTTGGGATTCTCTCTCTCTCCCTCTCTCTCTGTCCCTCCCCTCTCCCCTGTTTGCACTCTCTCTCAAAATAAACAAACTTAAAAAAAAAAAAATATATATATATATATATATGTATGTGTATATATATACACACATATGGGGGGGGAGAGGGAGGGAGAGAAAGGAAGAATTATCTGATCTTAAGGAGAAATTGACAAATCCACAATTAGAGCTATTTCTCAAACTGATACATAAAGCACATTAAAAATTAAAGACAGATTTTAGGGGCGCCTGGGTGGCTCAGTCGTTTAAGCATCCAACTTTGGCTCAGGTCATGATCTCACAGTACATGAGTACTCAGTGCTCTGAGCCTGAAGCGTGCTTCAGATTCTGTCTACCTCTCTCTCTACCCCTCCCTTGCTCATGCTTGCTCGCTCGCTCTCTCTTGCTCTCACTCTCTCAAAAATAAACATTTTTAAAAAATTAAAGAGGAGATTTTAAAACTTAAAAACTTGACTGATAATATGTATACAGAATACTGTGATACAAAAATAGATAAGCACAAAATATAAACACCATTAAAGTGTATCCTGAAGACTTAAAAAACTAACCATATAGCCTGTCAGAATGGCTAACATTAACAAGTCAGGCAACAACAGATGTTGGCAAGGATTGGGAGAAAGAGGATCTCTTTTGCACTGCTGGTAGGAATGCAAACTGGTGCAGCCACTCTGGAAAACGGTACGGAGGTTCCTCAAAAAATTAAAAACAGAACTATCCTACGACCCAGCAAATGCACTATTAGGAATTTATCCAAGGGATACAGGAGTGCTGTTTCGAAGGGACACATGCACCCCCACGTTTATAGCAGCACTATCAACAATAGCCAAAGTATGGAAAGAGCCCAAATGTCCATTGATGGATGAATGGATAAAGAAGATGTGGTGTGTGTGTGTGTATATATATATATATATATATATACACACACACACATATACATATACGTATATACATACACACACACACACACACACACACACACACACACACACACAATGGAGTGTTACTCAGCAATCAAAAACAATGAAATCTTACCATTTGCAACTACGTGGATGGAACCAGAGGGTATTACGCTAAATGAAATTAGATCTGCTCTTTTAGCTAGTCTCAAAATGCAATATAAAAATCATTGACTTCACTCATATGAGGACTGTAAGAGACAAAACAGATGAACATAAGGGAAGAGAAGGAAAATAATATAAAAACAGGCAGGGAGACAAAACATAAGAGACCCTTAAATATAGTGAACAAACAGAGGGTTGCTGGAGAGGTTGTGGGAGGGGAAATGGGCTAAATGGGTAGAGGCATTAAGGAGTCTACTCCTGAAATCACTGTTGTACTATATGCTAATTCGAATGTAAATTTAAAAATAAATTAATGGGTGGGGCGCCTGGGTGGCGCAGTCGGTTAAGCGTCCGACTTCAGCCAGGTCACGATCTCGCTGTCCGTGAGTTCGAGCCCCGCATCAGGCTCTGGGCTGATGGCTCAGAGCCTGGAGCCTGTTTCCGATTCTGTGTCTCCCTCTCTCTCTGCCCCTCCCCCATTCATGCTCTGTCTCTCTCTGTCCCAAAAATAAATAAACGTTGAAAAAAAAATTTAAAAAAAATAAATTAATTAATTAATTAATGGGAAAAAAAAAAAAACTTAACCATATATTAAGCCAGAAAAGAAGTTTCAACAGAATCCAAAACACACAGAACACTTCTTCGACACTGATTTAGTAAAAGGGGTAAAATGGGAGGATACAATATATATTTAAATTTTTTAGGGGCGCCTGGGTGGCTCAGTCGGTTAAGCGTCCAACTTCAGCTCAGGTCATGATCTCGCAGTCCGTGAGTTCAAGCCCTGCATCGGGCTCTGTGCTGACAGCTCAGAGCCTAGAGCCTGTTTCAGATGCTGTGTCTCCCTCTTTCTCTGACCCTCCCCTGTTCATGCTCTCTCTCTCTCTGTCTCAAAAATAAATAAACGTTGGGGCGCCTGGGTGGCTCGGTCGGTTAAGCATCCGACTTCGGCTCAGGTCATGATCTCACGGTCCGTGAGTTCGAGCCCCGCGTCGGGCTCTGTGCTGACAGCTCAGAGCCTGGAGCCTGTTTCAGATTCTGTGTCTCCCTCTCTCTCTGCCCCTCCCCTGTTCATGCTCTGTCTCTCTCTGTCTCAAAAATAAATAAACGTTAAAAATAAATAAATAAATAAATAAATAAATAAACGTTAAAAAAAATAAATAAAAAAAAAAAAAAAAGAAAAAAATTTTTTAAAACCACTACAATTCATGAGTTAAATGATATTTCATAAGAGAAATTCCAAAATATTTAGAACTGGAAAAGTATAAAAGCACACATGTCAAAACTTGTGGGGTCAGGGCGCCTGGGTGGTTTAGTCGGTTGAATATCCAACTTTGGCTCAGGTCACGATCTCGTGGTTCATGAGTTCAGGCCCTGTGTCAGGCTCTGTGCTGACAGCTCAGAGCCTGGAGCCTGCTTCAGATTCTGTGTCTCCCTCTCTCCCTGCCCTTCCCCTGCATGTGCTGTCTCTCTTTCCCAAAATAAATAAACATTAAAAAAAACAAAACAGAACAAAAAAAAAATTTTTTAAAAACCTCGTGGGGTCATGTTCACCAACAGGGTACACAGAGTGCATATACTCCTCTTCAATCCATCTGAGTTTAAGAATCAGTTTGGGATTTTTTCCCCAACCCATCAAAGATCCACATGTGGTGCTACTGGCAAATGATCAGCCCACATAACTCACTGTGCAAGCCTGAAAACTACCCAAGCTGACCTACCAATCATGCTCCTAGATGCTGCAGCAATATCAAATTGTGATAGAAGTTTCTACACACTCCCAAGTCCTGTACCTACCACAGAAAGGAACAACAGTTCACAAATTGACACTGGTCTATGGTCACAGTTTGATTAGCACTGACAGTGGTAAATCCACATGCATTACACCACTGGAAGAAAAATGAAGAATCTCTCTATATACGGCTATGGGGTAATCTGGACATACTGCTAAGTGAAAAAAGTAAAGTGAGCAAAAATGTGTGTGCTGCTGACAGCAGGCAGCCTAGGATGTGCCACTGGGGCGTGTGGACTACTCTGAATTCAAGATACTCGAGAAACAGCTGGTACAAGGACACTCTGACCTCCTCTCCCCCTGAAAGCAGGAAATAAACTCCTTCTGTGAAGGGCACCCTTCTGGCACCTGGAGGGTAGAAGGCACCCTTAGTGCCAGAGATACGGAATTCAGGGCACAGAGGGTACATAAACTAACCATGGTACTCTACTTCATTAATTTGCTACCCCAAGCCCAAACTTTTGTCTTGTCAATTCTTCACAAATACATTGCTTCCGTATCTAAAAAGCATAAAAAGCTGCCACCCTTTGGTCACTTTCTTGGGTATCATATCTGTGGGGGTCCTCATATGTATGAAATTAAATTAAATTTGTTTTTCTCCTGTTAATCTCTCTTTTACTACAGAGAACGTCTCAGCCAAGAACCTAAAGGGTAAAGAGAAATTTATTTTTTCTCCTACAATGCCATTCTAAGAAAGGAGGAAGATATAACTACAGATATGTTATTTGTTTACCTTTCTAAAAAGGAAAGAAACTGAAAAAACAAAAAACAAATAAAACACTTAGCCACCCACAGGGGAAAGAAGGAACGTGTACAGGGGACAGGACAGGAGCTAGACTTCACTGAATAAACATCATGCAGTATATCTAAGCACACATATTTTATGTCAGTATAAAGCAAAATTAAAATTTATAAAAGCAATCCCTCCCACCTTGAACAAAAAACAAAACAAAACAAAAAAGACACATAAAAGTAAGGAACCAAACTGTGTATCAAATTGATGTCATACCCACAAATTAATTATATCGAGTGATTTTAAACTGCAGCCTCAGGAGATATGCCCTAAGGCCAACAACAACAAAACCACTTTAGAGCAATCATATTGCTGGTGTTGGTGCTACTGGTATTGTTGTTCTGAAACTGCTGGAAGAAGCAACAAGGAATTCTGTGGTTTCACAGGAAACCATAATTTCCGCATGACAGAAAGGAGGTACACAGACAAGACTAAAAAAGTTCAAGTAAAAAACCTACAGTCTTGAATTTGAATTGGAATTATCAGTAAGAACTCATGAAATATTTTGTCTTTGAACACACCAAACTTCCAGTTACAAAATAAAAAAATCACTAGGATGAAATGTACAGCATAGGGAATACAGTTAATAATATTGTAACACCTTTGGTGACAGATGATAGATTTATCAGGGTGATCACTTTGTAATGTATAGAATTGTAGAATCACTATATTTTACACCTGAAACTAATATAATACTGTATGTCAACTACACTTCAATAAAAAATATAAATAAAAATAAAACAATCTTGCATGCCTGAAAAAAAAATACACACACATACACACACGTACATGTGTAAGCAAGCAAACTTTTGCTCTAGGTCACAATAGACTAACAGTTGCCAAACTTTCCCTCTTGCTATAAAGACCTAAGAACTGAACAGAATACATGAAAAAACTGTTTTCAACATTAGAAAACAGGCACTCAAGACTTATCCCTAAGACGAGAAAAACAAATAAACTGATTACTACAACTGCCCTGGCTTTCTGCCTGTGGGTTCAATGCAGATAACAGAGAAGAACAGGGGATCCCACGCAGAGCAGAGTGGTTTTCCTGAGCTGAGACAGAGATCGAAGTTCTGGGAGGCTGAGGTGGCTGAAAGTTGCAAAGCAGAATCACAGACAGGAGGAAGCTATACAGAAAAAGACCTCCAGAAATCTGCATGGGGTGTCTGCATATGTGCAGGTTCAAACTCCACAGGCAGGGCAATGAATGACGAATAATTCCCAGAGCAGAAAGCCTAGGGAGGGAGGGTTGACAGCCAGCCAAAGGGGAGGGACATTGTTAAACATCTGAGGCATTTATAGTAGAGACCCCAGAAGAGAAATACCTTCTAATAGAGTTAAACTATCATTAAAGGCTAAACCTGCCCTGAGAAAGCTTAAAATCAAGCCTCCAAGAGAGTAACCTAACTACCTCCCAAAATAAAGCCCAACACTCTTGAAAGGAAGATAAATTGTAGTACCCAACAACGTAAATTTCACATTGTTCGGCATCCAAACAAAACTACTTAGATATGCCAGTAAGCAGGAAAATGTGACCAATAAGCAGAATAGTCCACCAAGAGCAACAGACCAAGTTATGACAGACAAGATGGAATTAAGAGACAAAGACTTAAAACAGCTAGTCTAAACACACACAACATGACCAAGAATTAAAAACAACAACATGAGCGGGGTCCACGCTGACACTGTGGAGTCTGCTTGGGATTCTCTCTCTCCCTCTCTCTCTCTGCCCCTCCCCTGCTCACTCTGTCCCTCAAAATAAATAAGCTTAAAAAAAAAAACCAAAAAACCGGGGGTGCCTGGGTGGCTCAGTGGGTTAAGCGTCCGACTCTAGTTTTCAGCTCAGGTCACGATCTCACAGTTTGTGAGTTCAAACCCCACAACAGGCTCCACGCTGACAGCATGGAGCCTACTTGGGATTCTCTCTCTTCCTCTCTCTCTGCCCCTCCCTTGCTCGCTGTCTCTCTCTCAAAATAAACAAACTTAAAAAAAAAATCTAAGGAGACAACATGAAAAGAAAACAGAAGATATTTTAAAAAGTGGAATTTCTAAAGACTAAAACAATTATCTCTAATGAAAATTTCACTGGATGAGATTAACAGCAAGTTAGATACTGCAGGAAAAAAAAGGCCAGTAGCAACAGAAAGTATCCAAAATGAAGCACAGAGGATAAAGATTGGAAAAATTTAAGATACAGATCCTCAGTGATCTGTAGGATGATACAGAGTGGTCAAACATACATATATCCTGGAAGAAACAGGACAACAGGGGAAAAATTAAGGAAATTATGGTTAAAAATATTTCAAATTTGACCCACAGATCTGAGTTCACCATGGTACCTGACCATCAAGTTGTCAAAATCTAAGATACAGAGAAAATTTTTAAAGCCTTCAACAGAAAAGAGAAGAACAAACATAAGAACTGCCACAAACATCAGAAACTATGCAAACCAGAAGACAAAGGATTGGTATCTTTAAAATGTGGAAAGGGAGGGGCCCCTGGGTGGCTCAGTGAAGCGTCTGCCTTTGGCTCAGGCCATGCTCCCAGGGTTTGTCAGTTTGAGCCCCGCATAGGGCTCTCTGCTGTCAGCACAGAGCCCACTTGAGATCTTCTGACCCCCTCTCTCTCTCTGCCCTTGCCCCGCTCACGCTCTCTCACAAAAATAAAATAAATTAAAAAAAAAACTTGAAATGCTGAAAGGGAGAAACAAAAACAACTTTAAACCTAGAAATCAGTATCTAGCTAAAATATTCTTTAAGGCAAAACAAAGACTGTCATACAAAGAAAAACAGAGAACCTGTCACAGCAGGCCTGCAGGACAAGTGTGAATGGAGGTTCTTCTGGAGGAAGGAAAATGGTAGCAAATGGAAACTTAGAAAATGAAGGAATAAATAACTCCAGAAATGGTAAACATGGATAAAAATAACATTTCTCCCACTTAAATTTTTTTTAAAAAGAACTGTTTAAAGCAAAGGTAATAATAATGTTTTGCAAAATGTAAGAAGTAAAATGTATAACAACAGCACAAAGGCTAGGAATGGGTGAGTGGAAGAACAGTATTATAAGAATCTTACATTTCACGTGAAATGCTGTAACATTTTTTAAAGGTCATCTGTGGGGGCACCTGGATGGCTCAGTCAGTTGAGCATCTGACTTTGGCTTAGGTTATCATCTCACGGTTTGTGAGTTCGAGCCCATCGGGCTCGCTGCCAGTCAGCATGGAGCCCACTTAGGATCCTCTGTCGCCCTATCCCTCTGCCCACCCCCCCCCCCCCCGCACACTCTGTCTCAAAATAAATAAATAAGCTTAAAAAAAAAAGTAATCACAAGGAGGAAACAATACAAATGTCATCAACTGAGAAATGGATAAGCAAAATGTCGTAGATCCACACAATGGGACTTTATTCAGCAATAAAAAAGAAACAAACTGTTGATTTGATACACATTACAAGATGGCTAAATCTCAAATACCTCGTACAAAGTAAAGGAAGCCGACTCCAAGGGCTACATAACATATGATTCCATTTATACGACTACAAGGATAGAAAACAAATCAATGGCTGCCAAGGAGTTAGGGTGGAGAGTCAAGCAGATCACAAAAGGGCACGGGGGAAGTTTCTGGGGTGATGGTACCGCTCTGTATCCTAATTATGATGGTAATTTTGTTTGTCAAACTCAAAGGATTATAAACCTAAAAAAGGGTGAATTTTACTGTATACAAATGTAAAGCTGAATTTTTAGGGGAGGGAGAAGCACATTAGCATTAACAGTTACTGGAGCAACTGCGTTAAAGCCACTACAGCATTTCTTTAAATAGCCCAATAAAATGTCAAAATGAATGTGAACTAAAAAAAAAAAAAAAAAAAAATCAAATGAACTTTTAAAAAACTTCACAGAATTGCATATTACTACATCAAAACGGGTTAATTCTACTGTATGTAAATTATGCCATAATTTAAAAACAGGAAGAAAAGCACAAAATACTATTTTACATCCACAATACTCAGGCTGTCAGGCAACAGGAATTCATATTCACTCCGAAAAGCAGCTGTACTTCCTAGTAATGCCCATCAGGTGCAAGGCCTACTTGTCAGTCCTGTTCCCAGCAACACACACACCGTAGGGAAAGCTCCTCCACATGCACACCGGGAGACGCGTACAGAAGTACTCAGTGCAGCACTGTGTGTTACAAACCCAAAAACATACCAAGAAGAAAATGGACACATAAATCATGGTATATTCACACTGTAAGACAGCACACAGCAGAAAATATGTGTGTCAATTAAACACATCCACACATTTCAAGCTCAGAAATGATAAAAAGCAACAACTCAGAGGAAAACACATGATTCTATTCACATGAAGATTATTTGTAGGGGCACCTCGGTGGCTCAGTTGGTTAAGCATCCAACTTCAGTTCAGGTCATGATCTCATGGTTCATGGGTTCGAGGCCCCCATCGGGCTCTGTGCTGGCCGCTCAGAGTCTGGAGCCTGTTTTAGATTCTGTGTCTCCCTCTCTCTCTGCCCCTCCCCAACTCGTGCTGTGTCTGTCTCTCTCAAAATAAACATTAAAAAAATTGTTTTAAAAATTATGCATTTCACAAGAAAAGAGTAAAGATAATATATTCGCAAAATAAAATACATCATGCCCAGTAGGTTTTATACATGTTCTACTAATAGAACAAATCTCTGTCTTAGACTACTACAAAGAATCAAGAGAGGGAAAACAGCATGGCTTGTTTTCATACCAAAACAGAACAAAGTTTGAAATCAAAATATCACAGATATATCACTTATGAATACAGATGTAAAAATCCTAAATAAATGATTCATACTAAATCCAGCAACGTATGTTTAAAAAGACTAGGAATACAAGGACGTTTGAGCACTGGAAAAAAGTATGTTAACAGAATTTACTATATTATCAAATTAAAAGAAATAAACTATGATACATTTACACAAATATTTATTGAGAGACAACAGTAACTAAAATTAAAAACCCGTCCTCTAGCAAAGTTTGCTCTACTCAAAGGAGACAAACGATAGCAAAACACAAAATACACACCTAATATCAGACCGAGTAGATATAAATATAAAGTAGAAAAACAAAAGGCAGGGAACAGGGGAGTATTAAGGGGTGGGGAGGGATTAGGGTACAATCTGAGCAAGACTTGAAGGGGCTGTGGGAGCAAGGCATGCACATACATGGGGGGAAAGCATGGCAGACAGCTGAAACAGTAAGGACAAAAGCCCTGAGAGAACAGTGGCAGCACGTTCAAGGACCACCAGGGAGGCCACTGTGTTTACCCAGCAGAGAGACCCAGGAGCAGAGTAAGAAGAAAGGGGATGAGAGTGAGGGTGCAGGCCAATCTTGTAAGAGCACTGCAAATGACTCCAAAGATTTTGGCCTTGACCCGAAGTGAACGTGAGGGAGGGTAAACCCTGGAGAGTTCTGAGCAGAGGAATGACATGATCTAACATAAAAAATAAAAATGAAAATGAAAATCTTCCTGGCTCCAGTGCTGAGGAGAGTGGCAAGAATGGAAGGAGACAACCAGGAGGTTATTATAATAATCTAGGGGAAAGACGACGGTTTAAAGCAGGGTGTGGGTGAGGGATAGAGGTAAAATGGGATACATTCTGAAAGTTAAGCAAACAGGATTTATTGATGATTACATGTGCCATGATAAGAAAGGAGTCAAGACAACTCCAAGATTTCTAACCTAAGCCACGTAAAAGATGGAATTCCCCTTAACTGATTTAGGCAAAAAAAAAGGGTGCAACAGGTTTCAGGTGGGAAAATCCGGAGATTGGTTTTATACATGTTAATTGTGAGATGCCATTAGTATCCAAACAGAGATACTGAATAAGCAATTTAATAGATACAAATTTGATGTTCAGGGGGAAATACCCAGGGTGGAGATATAATCTGGAAGTTGTTGGTGAGAAAAAAACAGAGAAGCAAAGGAAACAAGTCAGCAAAGCAAAGAAAGATGAAATCTAAGTGTTACAGAGGGAGGTACTGAAAAGAACCAAGCAGACTCATCCTCTAAATTCCAGAGTGCTCAGATTTTAAACCAGGTACTACGGCAGACAAGGATGAGGAACTGTTAAAAGTCTGCATTAGGAGGAGACAGATACCCTTAATCTGGTACCATGCATTTAAGCAACAACTGCTCCCACTGCTGCAGGAGACGAGTGAAGCCACAAAACCACCACACTGAACTCCCCACTAGCCTGGCTCTTAAATAAAGAATAAGCCCTCAACCCATGTCATCAGACATTTGAGTAAGCCACATGGGGTGAAAAATGACACACACTAAAGTATACACCCATGGACAAGAGCCTAAAAGCTTCCAGAGACAGGCAGTAGAACAAGGGTGGCGGGAGGAGGCACATACAGATGATCAGGAATAAATATGGCACTAATTTTCAAAAGCAACGCTGGGCCTGCTGGGGCACCTGGGTGGCTCAGTCGGGTAAGTGTCCGACTTCGGCTCAGGTGATGATCTCACGGTTCGTGAGTTCGAGCCCCACATCAGGCTCTGTGCTGACCGCTTGCTCAGAGCCTGGAGCCCGCTTCGGATTCTATGTCTCCTTCTCTCTCTGCCCCTCCCCCACTCATGCTCAGTCTCACTCTCTCAAAAACAAATAGATGTAATAAATTTTTTTTAATAAATTTTTTAAAAAGCAACATTGCGCCTTTTTTTTTTGAGAAAAGAAAGCTTACATTTCACAGATTTTCAAATCCTTCATTCCATGGAAAAGAGATCCTGATAAACATTCCATACTATATATTTCAATTTTGATACTAAAACTTACTATCCTAAACCAATTTGACTGTTTGGCATAGAGAACTACTACCAGTCAAGTAGTAATGACCTCCTTCTATGTGTTTTTCCACTACATTTATCCAACAAACATTTACTGAGCACCTCCTATGATAGATGGTGAAGATATTTGAGGCCAAGAACAAAATAATGCAGATTCTCTACCCTCAACACCTAGTCAGGAGACACTCTGTAAACAATCACCTAAATAATTATAGAATCATAGATGTGTAAGCGTTAAATAAAATTCGGGGCCCAAGAGGAAAATCCAATTTAGAGATACAGGTCCTGAGGAACAAACATTTAAGATCTACAACCAGGGAAAAGCAGAAAAGAGTTCCAAATGGGAGACCATAAAACTGGAAAGAACTTAAGAAGATCAAAGAACAGAAAGAAGGGGAGTATGGCTGAGCAAGGTTTGGATTTTTTGGTAAATGCCATGGGAAACCACTGACAGGCACGAAAAAGACATGTCGTGGTCAAATTATGTTTTTTAAAAAGTCTCTCTGGGGCGCCTGGGTGGCTCAGTCGGTTAAGCGTCCAACTTCGGCTCTCTCACAGTTCGTGAGTTTGAGGCCCGCGTCGGGCTCTGTGCTGACAGCTCAGAGCCTGGAGCCTGCTTCACATTCTGTGTCTCCCTCTCTCTCTGCCCCTTCCCTGCTCATGCTGTGTCTCTCTCTGTCTCAAAAATAAACATTAAAAAAAAAAAAAAATTAAAAAATAAATAAATAAATAAAATAAAAAGTCTCTCCAGCTACTGTGTGGATTATCAAGGAGCAAAGTGGACGCTGAGGGGACAACAGTGAAAGCAAGGGGCCCAGGCAAGAGCGATTTCAGCATCCGGCATATGAGGATAGCTTAAATTCAGGTGATGGGCAATGGGGATGGACACCAAAAAAAGTACAAGAGGTTAGAAGTAGAAGGAGAATTGTCCCGAGTTAATTTACCCAAGAAAAACTGGCACACAGAGTCAAAGACTAAAACAGAAGGGATTCGCTGACGCATAAAGGCACACATGTGAAAGCACATCTAGTCGAACTGAATCAAAAAAGCACCTTCCAGAACAGAAACACAGACCTTTTTTGCTCCCCATTCCTTTCCCGCCTCGTGATGCACAAAGAATTTAAAGATTCTCCCCATTTGAGAACCAACTCATCTAGTCAAAACTTCAAACCTCTTAAGCCTGTCCCCCACGTGTTGATACAAATCTCTCAAATAACCACAAAGGTGACTTGGTTCTATTTACTTAAACTCTCTCGGACTGCTTCCCCATTAGTACAGGAATACAAGTATTTACGTTTCAATGCAAGAGGCCAATGCAAGAAGTATGATGCCTGTCGGCAATACAATTAGCACTCAAATGTCAGTTTCCAGCTTTTCTTCCAGACTTCGCTAAACTAGAAGCAGCTACTTTGTCAGCCTGAACAAGCTCCTCAAAGAACTCTCCCAAAAAGTCTGATCTGAACAACTGAGAGAAGAGATCATACTCCCAGTTTTCATCCTGGCCGACGCAAAGAAAAGTGTGTATTTTCAAACACAGTCCCACGGAAGTCTGGAGCATGCACAATTTCCTCATGTTCCTAGAACCCCAGTGCTTTACAGTCACACTTTAGAAGTATAATTCTTTTGTTTCAAAAATACACATCACTTTAGCAACCCTGAAATTATCATCCTGCCCACCCGCTGAGCGACCACAAAACCGTTCCGGTGGCAGTGCTTTCGAAACCTGTGGTAGCTGACCTTTACCACACTTTATTATTACAGGGCTTTGAACTTCAGGAAGTAGAAGGACAAAAGGTAGTTCATCTCTTAGACATAAAACCAGAGTGTGACCAGGGCTCCAAAAACAATCAAGTTCTCTCTTCTCTCTGAGCTGGCTTGGAATCCTAACAACAGAATACCCCCTGTTCCACAGGCAGATCCAGACATCCCTTGAGAATTACTCAAACAAATAAGGAACCTCTTACCAACTCAGGGGTCAAAGCCTCCATCGAAACCAAACTGCTGCTACTATCAACCAGAGCAAATGGCACTGCTCTACCAACTGGGCCTTCTGTGCAGACCTCCTACAGTTCAGAGTGGAACAAGGCTCGCAATAAAACGGTCTGCCTCCAGTAAATACCAAATGCATCACAAAGGAACAAGAAAAAAAATTATTCCATGCCGACTTACTTTTCACACAAAATAGTCTAGATGCTAGAATGTGAGCACAGGAAGGATCTTGACAGATTTTTTACTCTAGGAAGTTTTCAACAGAGTTCCAGGGTCTGGGAAAGATCCTTAAGTGCCTGGGGCATGGGTGGGGACACTACAACCCACAAGAGACGGAGAAGATGGGCCCTCATGCTTGTTTCAACCAGAGCAGTTTCACAGCCACCTATTTGTATTTTGCAGCTCCATTTCACGACATCAAAGGGTTTTACACCTGAAGTATTTAAACGACCAATCCATTTCAACTCCTGAGTGTTAGAGACAAAGAAGGATAAATGGACATGTTCAGTAAGACCTGAGATGCTTTATACTAGAACCTAGACCTTGACTCCTAGTCTGGTGCTCTTACTGTCACCATGTATCACTTATCCTAGCATAGACAAGAACACCTATGATCAGAAATGCCAATGTAATTAATGCAGAGTGCAGAAATTCAACCAGCCATAACTAAAAATTCACATTCCAAACATGAAATGCTACTTTAGTAAGCAAACAATTATAAGGATTTTCACTAAAGACACTAAAACTGACACTTCAAGAAGTATCAAGGAACTCACAAACTGCTCCAAAAAGATGAAATGACCAAAGGTCAAAAAACCTGTAGAAAAATTCTTTATTCTAAATTGGCATAATGAAAAGAACTTAAACTCAAAAGGTGGGACCCTGGGTTCTACTCCCAACTTGGCCACAAGAATTTGTCACACAGATGTATAATCACGGATAAATTATTTAATTTGTTAGATGCTCTGTTTTCTATCCGCAAAATGAAAATGAACTGGATGATTTGACAGTCTTTTCTACACTAAAATTCTAAGATTCTAAGCATTTAAAAGATCATAGATTTGATAAGACTAACACAGACTATCAAAGACATGGTCTTAAAATGTCACTACCATTTTAAATGAAAGTAGAAATTCTTTTTTGTAACAAGCCAAGACGATCAAAGTTCAAAACTCTAAAAGGAATAATAACATCGTATCTAAAACATACCTAAAATGTTTAAACTGTTTCTAATGGCTCAGTTTCTGCCTTCCGCAATTAAGAGGAACCAGATTATGGCCATTGTCTGGGACAGATTTATTTCTAGTGTCAGCAGATTCTTTCACAGATTTATGTAGAACTGCTCTAAAGAGGGCAAGGGGGAAAAAAAGGTTCTTAGAAGTCGACTTGTTGAGCAAAAGAAAATATAACCCAAAACATGCATATTCTATTATAAAACTGATATAAAAGAAAGGTGAATTACAGGGAGAACTAGATAGCTAAGGTTTTGATGATACCATGATCTACTTTTCATCTAGCCAATGCTTACTAAGTACCTATTATGTGCCAGAGACAGGAGATACCATGAAAACAAATTCGCTGCACTTATACACTAGTACGGAGAGACTAACAATAACCAAGTAACCAAACCAACAAGGTAATTTCTGAAACTGATAGGGCTATGAAACAAACAAAAACCCTCCTAATGTTGTAGCGTTAGATGGGTAGAGATAACTTCACTGAACAGATATTTTTGGATTAAGAACCAAAGGACAAAGGGGTGCCTGGGTAGCTCAGTCAGTTATGTGTCCAACTTCAGCTCAGGTCATGATCTCACAGCTTGTGGGTTTGAGCCCCGCATCGGGCTCTGTGCTGACAGCTCAGAGCCTGAAGCCTGCTTCAGATTCCGTCTCCATCTCTCTCTCTCTGCCCCTCCCATGCTCTCACACTGTCTCTCTCTTTCTCTCTCAAATATAAATAAACAGTAAAAAAACAAAGGACAAGAAGTCACCATAGAGCTTTATAGTAGAAGGGCTAGCAAGTGCAGGGCCCTATGGTGGACACAAGTCTGAGGGGTTGAGAAACAAAGCAAAGACCAGGACGGCTTTAGTGACGACCAAGGGAAAAGTACCAGGACAACACATCACAGAATAGGCAAGAGCCAGACACGATAGTGACATGATGTAATCTGCTTTATATATACTTATTATTTTGAAAGAGAGCACATAAGCATGCATGTGCAAGGGGGCGGGGGACAGAGGGAAAGAGAATCTTAAGCAGGCTCAGCACAGAAGCTGACAAGGGACTCGATCCCACAACCCTGGTTCACGAACTCATCAGAAATCAAGAGTCTGACGCTTAACCAAATGCGCCACCCAGATGCCCTGTGATTTGCATTTTTAAGAGACCACTCTGCTTGCTGTGCATGTATCAAAAGTCAAATCAAAATGTTCTCTGATACTGCCTTTTTTTTTTTTTTTTCAACGTTTATTTATTTTTGGGACAGAGAGAGACAGAGCATGAACGGGGGAGGGGCAGAGAGAGAGGGAGACACAGAATCGGAAACAGGCTCCAGGCTCTGAGCCATCAGCCCAGAGCCTGACGCAGGGTTCGAACTCACGGACCGCGAGATCGTGACCTGGCTGAAGTCAGACGCTTAACCGACTGCGCCACCCAGGCGCCCCTGATACTGCCTTTCAAATGACAGTCTCCATGATTTCACCGTATCTAAGTCTAGGCTTACTTCATTTGTTCTTTCGGTATTTAACAGTAACATAAATAGCTTTGAAACTGCTGTAAGTGTGGAGTTGTACCTGAATATTTTAATTGTAGTTATATAAATAACATTGTGAGGCTGCAATAATCATTGCTCTCTCTTCCTCCATTTGCTTTTCCCTTTCTTTTATTTGCAAACTGTGGATTTTAATGGATGGATACTTCAAGTACGGTCACCTATTTCCTAAAGATGTTTTTTATACTTAAAAAAAAAAAAAATGCTCTACATATTATAAAGATCCAACTGGGCTTGTTAATTGGGTTAAAAGACCCTGAAGGGTAAGCCCTATATCTTACACAAGGTATAATAAAGTGCAAATAGCCCTAAGTAACAAAAGTGATGTATCGATGTGAGAATCATTCCACGAAAAAAAAAAAAAAACAAAACTGAACGATGTTCACGTGACTGCAGTTATGCCTGACAGTAAGTGCTGTGAAGTCCAATATAGGCAACACTCACCAGTGACACAACCACCAAGTCACAAAATCATAGTAGTAGTTCAGCATCAAAGTCCAAAAATGTAGAATACTACAAAGAAGCTCAGAGTGGCTTTATAAGAACAGGGAATCCCAAGTGTAAACAACAGTATGAATCCTACCTCTAACCAATAATGGACACTGACAGCTGACTTCAGGAAAGGCTTAAGGAAAGCAATTCAAATCAAGAATTCAAAACATGGGGCACCTGGGTGGCTCAGTCAGTTGAGCATCCGACTTGGGCTCAGGTCATGATCTCATGGTTTGTGGGTTCGAGCCCCGTGTCAAGCTCTGTGCTGACAGCTCAGAGCCTAGAGTCTGCTTCGGATTCTGGGTCTCCCTCTCTCTGCCCCTCCCCCACTCGCACTGTGTGTGTGTGTGTGTGTCTCTAAAAAAATAAATGAGCATTAAAAAAAAAAAAAAGAATTCAAAGCCTGGATAGATTTCATCTATCCCATCCATATCCCATCCATCCTTGAGGACTAGCTCTGGGGACTGATGTAAACATCTATATATAAAGTGTCAAATGTACCATCACATGACACAAAACTAACTTTTATCAGACAAGAAACCCTGTGGCATACCCAAAAGGACTCCAGCTTATCAGTAAACCTTTGGTAATCATAGATACAGCCACACAAATGTATCCAGAACTGAAAAAAATTCCTGTTTTCCACGAAGTAGCAAAATCACATGGATGGATAGAATTCTGACCTTGACGGCCCCACTAGAAGATATTTCCAAGCAGAGGGCAGAAAATCTAGAAGCCATTCTGCACATGCTTTTTCTTGACACATAAAACTTAGGCAAAGTAAATGGCACAGGATTTCAGAGGTATCACTAGAAATCTTCCAAAGAAAATATGGGAAACGTAATTAAATAAGTTGGGCCTTCCTGTCCCTTATTACAGGCAAGACCCAGACCCATCACTAGTATACCACACATCCCATCACTTCCACCCTCCATTGCTGAGTGGCTCTGTACCACAACCTGGGAACAGTGGACGTGATCTGACAGTGCAAACAAAAAGCTCTGGAAATAACCAAGATTTCTACACTTTTATTAGTCCTTCAAAAATGTATTTAATTCCACAAGACAAGTGACCTGAACTGCTCAAAAATATCAATGCCATAAAGGACAAAACAAGGCAAGGGAACTGTTCTACATTAATAAAGATTAAAGAGACATGTCAACCAACTGAAATGCATGATTCTTGACTGGATAGTGGACTGAAAATATAAGCTATAAAGAATATTTGGGAGGGGCGCCGGGGTGGCTCAGTCGGTTAAGCATCTGACTTCAGCTCAGATCATGATCTCACTACTCGTGGGTTCGAGTCCCACATCAGGCTCTGCGCTGATAGCTCTGGAGCCTGCTCTGGATTCTGTGTCTCCCTCTCTCTCTGCCCCTCCCCTGCTCCTGCTGTCTCCATCTCTCAAAAATAAATAAAATGTTGAAAAAAAATTTTTTAAGTAAAAAAAATAAAAAGAATATTTGGGGAAGTAGGAACAATTTGAATATGGATTACATATTAAATACTACTGTATCAATGTTAGTTTTCTTGAATGTGATAATAAAATTATGGTTATGTAGAATAATGAAGTACCAGTTCTGGCTAATACTTGCAAATAGTTTGGGGGCGGGGGGGGGGGGTAAGGGAAAGGCATGCATATGTAGAGAGGGATAAAGCAAATGTGGTCAAGTTATAAAGACAAAACTCAGTTCTTACCCTCAAGGTGTTCATAGAAAAAGGTATTTCTCCTCCCAATATAGAAATATGCCATCAACATGCATATTTGTTATATATGCAATACAATCATAATTATACATACCTATGTACCATTATGTTATATACAACAATATATAATAGAAAAATGCCATTAACGAGCAATTGAAGATAACCTAAAGAAACACCAAAAAAGCTAGCATTTATTAAGGACTGGTTCTGTAGCAGGGATGCAGACACTACCATAAAGAAGAGTTAAATCTGTCCCAGGTTATAAACCTAGGTTTTGAACTCAGGGCTCTGTCTCTACCAAGGCTCGGTTCCTGACCCTACATTACGCTGCCTCTTAACAAAAAAAAAAAAAAAAAAAAAAAAAAAAAGCCAAAATATTATAAATAATATAGAAAACAGCACAGACATCTGAATATAAAATACATCTGAAATATACATAAAGTATACATAAAGATCAAATATGATAGCAGGTGATGTAACTGGTATTTGCTCAAGTGTTTAATTTGAATTAAAGAAAATAAGTCCATCAAGAAAATAAAACAAGGGGCGCCTGGGTGGCTCAGTCGATTGAGCGTCTGACTTCAGCTCAGGTCACAATCTCACAGCCCGTGAGTTCGAGCCCCACATCTGGCTCATTGCTGTCAGCGCAGAGCCCACTTCTGTCCTCTGTCTCCCTCTCTCTGCCCCTCCCCTGTTCACACTCTCTCAAAAATGAATAAACATTTAAAAAGGAAAGAAAAGGAAACTAAAAGGGAAAAGTCTGTATATAGACTATTGCAATTTATAACCACATTATGGACGCAGTAAAAGGGTCAGCATCAAATTTTCAGCTTCCTCAACAGGTCATCTTATGACTAAATCAGGTCAGCAAACTACAGCCCCAAGCCAAATCTGACCCTCTCATAGTCTTTGAAAATAAAGTTTTATTGGAACACAACCTGTCCATCCCTTTATGAATGGTCTATGGCTGCTCTATTGCTACAATGGCAGAGGTGAAGAACTACGATAGAGACAGTATGATCCCCAAAACCTGAAAGATTTATTATCTGGCGCTTTACAGAAAGTAGGTCAACCCCTGGTTTAAATGATAGCCATATAAGCTAGCCTCCTTAGCGCAGCAGGCAGCATGTCAGTCTCCTAAATGACAGCCATGTATATCACAAGTAATAGGAAAATAATTAGCCTGTTCATTTCAGCTCTATTTAAGCTTTATTATGAACTCTACCTGACTTAACTTCTCTTCCTTTGTAATCAGCGTCACTTAGAAAACACTAATGAGTTTTTGAATTTCCACAAGTATGTTCACACGTCAGTTATTTTCCATAGAGTAGGTCTTATTTTAGCTGCCCGGTAATTTATCTTTCACAATACTATTACAAACAAAACCCTAATTAAAGCACATTTGCAGTTATCCTAACACATACTTATCCCTCCATTGCACACAATCTGCAAAGACATAGACAAAGAAAAGATGAATACAGACAAAATAGCTGATAGGACTAAATAATTCCTAAAACCCTGTTCACCCTAGAACATCTCAAGGTGCCATTTAGCACCAACAGAATCAGAATCACCTGCCTATTAGAAATGTAAATTGATGGGCCTCATATCAGACCTACCAGGTGACTTACACTAAAAGTTTAAGAACAGAGTTGCTATTACTTACCTTGAGTGTGAAAAGGCTGATTCGGCCGGGCAGTTTATAAAATAGCCCCTCTCCTCCTCTTGAATTGGAATGTAGCATGGCATTGAGACATGCAAGAGGGGATGTCCCACTGTGAAAACATACAAGGATGGATGAGGGCTATATAAATCTATATGCCTACTTACTCAAAGATCTAATACCCTCTAACTCGTTCTTAAATCAAGAAGAAAAGAGCAAGAAATATAGCAGAAAAGGACCCATAACAATTCCACTTTGAAAGTAGTAAAACAGCAACGAATGAAGTTCCCATCAATCACACCCGGATAAGACATGTCATGTGATTCCCTTGTTCCACACCTGACACTTCCTTAGTGCCTTTTGACAATACCAACCAAGTTCTCAAGAGACTTAGAAAAAGCACACAATGACTGTTGAAGTTCAACGAGTCTTTTTAAAAAACACATTACCCAGTATTTTTATTAAATTTTAATATTAATTAAAAAGAAATCTGTGTTTCCTTGCCTCTGTATTCCAACCTGTATCATGCTCAGAAGCTGCCACATATTATCAACACAAAGACCACAGAATCAATGCCAGCGTCCAAGAAAATAAGCATACCTTTTCATCCCCAGTTAAATATTTTCTAATAAGCACACAAAAGAAGAATATTTCATTTGCTTTTCCTCTATTCTCAAGGGGAAAGGATGGGTTTTATTCTACATCTACCCAGGAGCAATCACTTAAGTTGGAACATAAAAAGAAAAGGAAGTCAAATGGACTTGGTACCCAACAATGTTCAAACATTAAACCAAGAAAGATAAAAAGGGAAAAAGAATTATTAAGCTATTTCACAGGCCCTGCTACAACAGTTGCTTCCAAAACAATGATAACTGAGTTGGAGGCTACTTACTGAATCTTAAAATAGAACAGCTGTCAAAAACACAGACAAACGTCCATTATTAATACTAACGGAGTGTGGCACCTGCACGTTAGTGCTAGGGTTCACCTGAGCACCTTCTCTTCCCTCTCCCCAGTATGCAGAAAACATATAAAGATCTTAAGTAAAGCCTCTTAAGATTTTTCGGAACCAGAGGCCTTAATTTATGCAGTGTTAAAAATAAATTCTGAGTCTAAAAAAGCCATTAAAAAAAAAAAAACCTATTACTTATTCTGCTTTGGAACACACTGGATGCTAAAAAAAAAAAAAAAAATTCACCAAGAACCAATCTCTAAAAGGAACCTTGTGCAGAATCTGGAGTATCCGGTGGGTGTGCTAGCATCTCTGCTACGAGGGGGCGTGGCATGCCGGCAGAGTCCTTCAGCAGAACAGTGACTCCCACACACTAGACCTCTGTCTACAAATTACAGAGCTGCTCACTCATCACGAGCTACCATGACTGCTTCCCTAATTCCTATAAGAGCAAGGAGCAGAAACAATTTAAGGTTCTCAGTTCCATCTGTCCCAAAGGGACTAATTTACCTTCTATAGGTATAGTGGTCCAACAGCAGTGCAGACGGCAGCATGATGGGAAATAGCCCGTAAAAACAAAAATAAAGCACAATTATAACGCTACACAGTGCACAGGTACTATTTAAATGAATGTGATCTAGGTAATCCTGGTCTTCCCTCCCCACAAACTGTCAACTCGAGAAGATTTGAACTGATGACTGGAAAGTGAGCATCTTTTGACCCTAAAAGGTCAATTTCAAGCAGATAAAGCTGAACCAGCAAAAACGTACGTTGTTTGTTCTGAGTCCCAAGAAGGGACACTGTGTTGTGCTCTCCTCTTTCATTTAAATTAAAAACAAAACAAACAAACAATCAAAAAAACAGGTTGGGGTGAGAGTGAAGAGAGAAAAGGATTAAAGACAGCTGCTGATTTGCATGCCTGCGACTCCTCTGGTTTCTAACTTGTTGCTGCTTTAGGAAAACTACATCACAGGAGACTAAAATCAAGGTCACTCTAAAATTTAGTATATTCCCTACGATAAATGGCTAGAATCAGTAGGGAGGAAAAAAAGGTCAGTGGCTGTTACAGTGATGAGACCACCCTTCTTTGATCCTAAAATAAAGGACTTCAGAGATATAGAAAGAAGGGCAGAAAAATACAGAAGGGAAAAAAAGAAGGAAGTTTTAAACAAGACAGAGCCTATCAGGGTCTGCCCCTTCTCTATTACTAAAATGCGCAATAGAGAATACAAAAGAAAATGTGCAGACTCCTTACACAAAGAACACATTCCGTGTCAAGATTTAAAGAAGAACAAGAAGAATAGGGAAACTGCTGCATCTCTAATGAAAACAAATGGATGTTCACCCACTCTCACCCTCCACTCAGAGGAGACACAGCCTGGGAGATAGTTCCATACCACGCCAGGCGTGGGGCAGGAGGGGGGGAGGAGGCATATGTGCACTTACTCATGTCCCTATGTATCTACAGAAAGACACAAGTCCTATGAAATCGTCATGCTGAGCAGCAAGAACAATACATTATTTAAGAAATGTTGGCTGCTACTGTTAAAAAAAAAAAAAAAAAGAACAATACAAACCTCATTTCCTTTAGTCCTTCTGCTTCTATGACCTGCAGAATCTGTTTTGGTGTCATTGGAGCATCTGAGTAGTTTTCTAGTACCTGAAGAAGAAATACAAATGTTCTGATTTCAGTGTGTAATTTCCATTTATATCCATCAGTCTGTATCACTGGCTACAGTTCTGCTGTGAGATACCACTGCTGACAATTTGGTCCCTCCATAGTTAAAACTGCTTCAGGAACCAAATTACGTATATATCTATCTAGTTGCTAAAAGTCACTGAAATTAGCATAAACAGTCTAATTCTTAATTCTAAAAACACACATCTTCTTAGCATACATGCTCTGGTACGTGGGTGGGGCCTCAGCAACCCTGGTTACCGCCTAACCTCACGTTGTTCACATGACTAAACCACAGAATATGTAGGGCTATACAATAAATGACAAGACAGAAATGCATTCAGATTTTCTTTCCCAAGGAAGTCTGTTTAGTAGCCGTATTTTTTTTTATTTAAAAAAAATTTTTTTTTAATGATTATTTATTTCTGAGACAGAGAGAGACAGAGCATGAGCAGGAAAGGGGCAGAGAGAGAGAGGGAGACACAGAATGTGAAGCAGGCTCCAGGCTCTGAGCTGTCAGCACAGAGCCCGACGCGGGGCTCGAACTCACGGAGTGTGAGATCATGACCTGAGCCGAAGTCGGCCGCTTAACCGACTGAGCCACCCAGGCGCCCCTAGTAGCCGTATTTTTAAGTGATGGTTTTTGCCACTGTGTTGTGAAATCCTGGTGTTAACTGCCACGGTACATTTTGCCATTTGGCAACATGATGCTCTGATTCCGCATGATGGGGGCAGGCAAAGCAATGGGAAACTGAGCATCCCATTTACGTTGGCATCATCTGCAACAGGGTCGTGGCAGCAGTTTCTTAGTGAGCAACCGCATCTCTCTCACATGAAGGTGCAGGGAAGTTCTGGAAATGCTGTCCTTCTCGGGGAGAAAAAAGAGGCTGCCAGTAGCTTTGTACTGTCTCTACCAGTAGCTGCTGAGGTAACTCCAAACCACACCAATACCTTGCAGTCACTGTAACAACTGTAACAACTAAGTACTACTTTGTCTCAAATAAAACCAAGCAGTCTGACAGGACTGTTGCTAAAGGTTCTCCCTATGGAAGAACATGAGCCCCTAGCACTAATGGAAGTAAGTCATGCTTTGGAGAAGCAGGTGCTGAAATAAAGCCCCTATTTACCATGGTCCCATTGTTAACCTCTCTTTTCAATTTTTACATTCTCTTCGGGTAGCATTAGCACCTCTGGTAGCTTCAACTACTACCTATATTCTGCTAACTCCCAAATATTTACCTCTGGCCTGGGTTTCTCCCCCAGCTTCTGACTCAAACATTCAGGTCTGAACTGACATTCCCCCCTTGATCATCTGTTCTAATCTAACTGGCAACTCCAATTAATCGTGCCTCTTCCTCCATATCTCTGCCCTTGATTGACAACCTGTCTGCTCACCTAATGCAGAAACCTAGGCAGCACTCCTACTCTCGCCTGTCCCCCAGTTCCTTCCCTGACCCGATACACAGGCCCTTCACTAATACTCCCATAACCAGCCCCGCTTTCTTCAAATGCATTCTTCCTTCTCTGCCATCCTTCACTTAACAAATACACGAAATATTTACTTGTGCCAGGGACAATTCTAGGAATTCAACATAAACAAGACCAAATCCCAGCTACCTGCTATAGTCTGAGGTCAACCCCACAAAACAAATCTGCCCTCATCACTTTCCCACCTTAAACTCCTTCAAAAGCAACCTAATCATATACAGGAAAAGCTGAAGCTTCTGAAGAGTTCACCACCTCACTGGAAAAGTACAGGCTGCATAGAACCAGACGGACCTGGATTCAAATTCTTGCCTGCTAAACTTGGGCACCTTATCTACCCAACTTGAGCCTAAATTCCCTCACTTGTGATGGAAGGATACTGATGTCTTCCTGTAAGAGTTGTTAAACAGATTAGAGATAATGGAAGTAAGTGCCTATGGTGCCTGGCACACGAGGTCCTCAGAATCCGGTGCCTGCCTGTCTCTCTACCTCACTGCCAAACTGATAATCCACAAGCTTCACGTTCCAACAACTGTGTGTAGTTCTACCCAATTCCCACACTCTCCACCCTGTGCACAAGCACACGTGCGAGCGCACACACACGACTGCTATTTCTTGTCACTAGCTCCTGCTAACATCATCTGTGATGGCCCTAACTTCCGCTCACCCTTCAAGATTCAGTTTGGAAAGCACCTTCCTCCAGGAAGCCTTCTCTGATCCCTGCCAAGCAGAGTTAAATGCCTGCTTTCAGTGTCCTCCTAGTCCACAACACATAATTTACCTTCCAAAGTAGGGCACTTGTGAGTGAAAGAGAGAAAGTAGTCATAATTATGCCTGGACAATAAGCATGAACCAGGATGTCTGTTTATCATTTGTACATTTACAATGGCACTTAGCAAGTAGTAAAATGCTACTCATGGGTCTAGACCTTCTCCACTCCCAGAAGACCATAAGCTCCCCAAGGGCAAACCTTATTCACCTCTGTATTCTAAGAACCTGACTAAGAGCCAAGTTAAGCAGTGCTGACTTGAACAAATCCACAACAAACCCTGGTTACAAGCTACTAATGCTCACTGCCACAGGTATCACTTCTTTGATACTAAATGTGAGTTGAGCTAGTCAATTTCTGTACCATAATTTTTTTTAAAAAGAAGCATGACTCTGAAAAATCAGTTACCAATTATTTAAGCAACAGTCAGGATGAGCCTGAGAATCTGAGAGAAAACAAAATCTCTAAAAGGAAGTTACATCAAAAGATACAAAGTATTCACTTTTATTATAATTGTATATGCCTCCAGCTTTTAGTACAAGAACAATTCAGCAGTGTTCTATTCCTAGTCTCTTTCTAGCACACTTAAAAAAAAAAAAAGTATCTCTTCTCCTACTTCAAAGAGAAAAAAAAATGTTTGATGTAAGAATGGTCAGTCATGAATCAAAGTGAAAGATAAAGCGTACAATGAAGAGTGTCTCAAAGCCAGGGAGAATCCATTTAAGGACATTCAATTTAAAGGGAAATCCCCTTGGCTATTTCTCCCAAACAAATTGTTCCTAACAAGCAAGAGGATTTACACTATCCAACCGTCTAAAGTCTACCTCTTGTATCTAGAAAAGACAATACTACAGAATGTTTCAAAGAGGAGTATCTACTTCTCAACAACATTACTAACATCTGCAAAAATCAATCTCTTGAGGTATACTACCCTACTGAACTTCTCCAGGAGTCTCTTCTTTCCTACCCAAATAGTTTTTAAAAGAGTTCCCAGTATCACTCTAGCCACGAATCTAATCAAGGTCAGGAGCAATATGAAACCGCCCCAAAGCAAGTGCCTCTGATTGCCATGGCAAGCAGTCCAAATTCACCTGTCCAAAGAGTAGATTTAATCAACCTCCCTACCCTTACAGCTGTCTCTAGTCAAGATGCTCTCTGTCCAGCATAAGCTCTCACAAACTCTCTAGCACTCCAGGTTGCAAAAATTTTCTTTACGTGGGGAGAGAACGCTAAAAAGTTACCCCTCACCCACCAAGTGGTCCCATCCAAAGGGATAGAAAATTCTAACAGAAAAACAATACAGATATGCACAATTATGCACCATGTTTCCAAAAGTCCTCTTTCACATGTTCAAGGGCACTACAAAGTAACTCCCATTCATATTATTCTTTAACGAAGAGCCATAAAACAAAAAGAGAACAAAAAGAGAAAGAACTTGGATAATCTGGCATGCGGTTGAGCCAATGGTAAAACAGAAGCAGCAATCTGGATACTGGAGTTCAGATCACATCACAGTTAAGTTCAAGAACCTAAAGAGGCTTAACAGAAGAGTGGACCCCAAGTTCCTGAAGTCTTTCATCTAGTAAGAGCCAACAGAGCTTTGAGACAAACTTTAAAATTCCATCAGAACATAAATAACACAGGATTTAAAGGTACTTTCACCTACCTCTAACAAGTAACTCTGGCAAGCAAATTTCCTCTTGGTGCCCAGAGTCATAAACACCTACATAACAGGGACTCGGAGGAGAATTCCAATGAACACCCAAGAGTCAACCTCGAGGAGAAAGACAGCAAGCACATCCTTTGGCTCTCCCCGACTCTCCTTCAGGCCTAAATTTGTTTCCAAGTGAAGCAACACTGGAGAAATCCTAAAATTTCCAAGAGATCTCAAAGCCAGCCACAGCTTTCAATTTTGACCGAATCAAAAAAATATTTAGGAACTTCAAAATCTCCAATTTTCACATGCCAAACCAAAACAAATTAACTGAAGCATGAAACTTGAGCACACAAACAACTGCTATTTCTGTTCACTGGGCAACAAGTGCCTGGGGAAGACAACCAGGAACACCAGTGAAAACTCTCTTATAAGCCCAACAGCTTTAGTTCTTGTAAGTCAGTAACCAAGTTTCATTCGCCCCAGGTAAGAAAAAGGCGTACCTACCACAGACCTGTAACAACACTCAACACACAGCCATCTCTGTCTGCACAACAGCTTTGAGGCAGGAACCTCACTTCCCAAAATAAAGCAAAAGACTACAAGATGAAGCTTCATTCACCATTAAAAAGTCAATTATAGTAATTACGTATCAACTACAGGGTGCCAAGAGGAATGTATGCTATCCACACTAAAACCCTGCTATGTGACACTTGAGGAAGTGACATCTCTGGGAGAAGTATGAACTATTACTATTGTCATCCGCAAGATTTTATGAGAACACGTCTCACAGTATCTCAGCTTTGTGGGTGCAATTCCAAAAGGAAGGTATTTCACTTACAAGTCCTCTGACGCTGTGAAAAAACTCACAACCCTCCTCACCAGGCAGCTTCCAACACTCAAATTACTCTCTCCTTTGCTAAGTTCTCAGCGAGCAGTATCTTCAAACAGAGGTACTTGGTCTTTGTCCAACACTTCGTGTCTACATGCACCAGTACGCTAAGGAGTGGACTCACACATACATTCTTTGCAAAGTAGAGGCACTCTGTGCACAGTGCCTATCTAGCTCCAGTCTGGCTTAGGAAGTAAAACACTCTAGTCAGCGTTTCTCAAAGTGTGGTCCGGGGCCACCTGCATTACAGGCAACACAGGAACCTGGTTAAAATGAAGACTCTACTCCGGAACCTCGGACTCAGAGGATCTTAAGTAGGGCCCTAGGACGAGCATTCCTAAAAACCTCCCAGATGTCCAAGACGCTAAAGTTTGAGAACCACTACTCAAGGTTCCAGCAGGGAGTAAGCACTTGCTTCCCTCCACACACCTGGTTTAGATTGGGAAGGCTCAAAATGCCACTCGCGTCCTCAAAATTGGGGGTGTTTTCCCACCCCTGGAGTCAAACGCACCACCCCATTGCCCACCAGGAAGCGAGGGAGGAGCTTCCGACCCTTCCCGGAAACCTAACTCCCCCGAGAGCGTAAACGAAGCTTCCCCAGACCCCCAGACGCTGCCAAATAGTGGGGGAGGGGAGGGAGGGGAGGCTGGGGCCCCGCCGCCCAGAGGGGGAGGAGTCGGCCTGCCAGCTCGCCCCTCCGCAGGAATTTAAGGGGTGGGGGGAGCCGCAGAAAAAGGCGCCACATCCAACCGGCGGGGGACCTCTCCCCACCCAACGCCGGGCGGTGGGGGTGGGGGGAGGGGGTCCCGTTCCTAGAGAATTGGTGGCCCCGCCCCCTCCTGCAGTGGGCAGGGCTTCGCCCCTCCCCCTCCCGGTGGAGGGGGCTCGGCGAGCCCACCCCCCACGTCCCCCACTGAACCCCCTCGGCGACCCGCCTCACCAGGCGCGCGGCCTCGGCCCACGTGCGCTCCTTCTTCCTCTTCTGTTTGTCCTTCATCCTCCTCCTCCCCGGCGGCGGCGGCGGCGGCGGCTCCACGCGGGACCTCCGGGCGGGGCGGGTGGCGGCGGCGCGGGGCTGGGGCACCGACGGCGGCGGGGGGCGCGTGGCGGCGGCGGCGCGCGAGGACTCGGGTGCGGCCGGGCAGAGGGGGCGGGCGTGCGGGGACCGGCTGGCGCGAGACCCGGCGCGAGGGCGACGATGGGGGAGGGGTGGCGGCGGCTCCACGCGCCCGCGCTGCGTCAGTCGCCCACGGCGGCGGCGGCGGCGGCGGCAGCAGCGGCGGCGGCGGCGGCAGCCCCGCGATCGCTAAGGAATGCGGCGGCTCCGCATAACCACGGGGTCAGAGGTCACGGCTCCAGCCTCCGCTTTCCCGCTCTGCTGAGGGGCCGAGACAGGACTGCCGGCGGGGCGGGAAAGCGAGACGCGGCTTTCCCTTCGGCGCCCGGGTGTGTGCGTGTCTGCCGTGGGTGTGTGTGTGTGTGAGTGTGTGTGAAGAGTGAGGAGGGGGAGTGTGGGGTTTTTTTTTTTTTTTTGAACAAAAACAAACCGAAAAGGCGGCTGGGAATTGTAGTCCCGACTGCCTCTCTGGCCTCCCCGGCTCCGGAAGAATATGGCTGCATGAAGCGCTTGGACCACACTTCCCGGCGTACCTCTCGCGGCCCGTCTTTTCCGCCCTCCCCTCCCTTCCTCCGCCTCGCGCAAACCTCGGTAAAGAAGGGGGACGGGCAGTCGTTCGGGGAAGAGACTGGGCGGAGTCTCGCGAGGTGCGGGAACTGGATGCGAGCCTGAGGCATTCTGGGAGGCAATGCTGGGAAGGGGCGGTGGCTGGGCTCCCCTGCCACACTTAACCCCTTCGGCGCTTCTCGCCTCCGGGCCCCCGGGCGGTTAAGGGTGAGGATGGAGAACTGGTAGCTCGACTCCCAGGGCCCACTTTATGCCTCTCCCCGCCTAAACGGTTCTCACTGACACTTCAAAAAGATGACAAGGGGCAGGACTTTCCCTTTTGGTCCTTCCCTGAATGACTCACTGCCGCATAATAATGAGACAATGAGACACTCATACCAGTAAAACGGTTATTCCACGCTTGATGGACCTAAGCAGTTCCCCATTTCCTCCTCTGCTCTCATGCCCCTAATGCCGCTATGTGTTTGCAGAAGCTATATTTGCAGAAGCTGCACCCGCAGCCTAGAATGTTACCACTTGGTGAACTTCGTGATAATGAGGGGTAAAGAACTTGGACTTTGGGGCCATACTGACCGCAATGCACTTGAGGCCTTCTTAGAGGCAGTACCCTGGAGAGAACACAGACCCTGGAGTCAAAAGTAGACACTCCTACGCTGGAACTCTGGCTAGGTCACTCCCTGGGTATCGACCTAAAAGTAGGGGCGCAACCTCTCTGAGCTTCAAATTTTCTAATCTACAACATTAGTCTAATAATACCTCAGAGCACTATTGGGATTAAAATGAGCATAAAACACATGGCAGTTGGGAAGAAGGTATGAAGGGAGACTTCCATGTAATTTGATTCCTAGCATAGAGCAAGTGTTTAATAATTAGTACACGCTGAGAGACAGTGGGCAATGTATGTAGCCTCTCTGAGCCTTGGTTGCTGAATATGAGATGAAATTTGGTTCAGAGTGCCCAGCACATAGGGTTTTTGTACCAGTTTGTCCGGAAACGTTCCTAAAATCAGTCCTAAACTGGATTAATGAGCAGCCAGGCCTTAAATATTAGGGAGGCGGGGTCAATGCCCACAATTTGAAAGGTTTCCCTGGGTAACAAAATAACCTTCCATCCCCTGATGTTAGCACATGGGAGAGCCGGTGCTAAGAGGCACCACAGAATTCAGTGCTCCTGCTTTAATGCTCCTCACACAGAAGATGTTCGTGTCCAATAAACGAAATACTGCAAAGGGAATAGACTATAGAAGGTGAAATGAAATCTCTCCCCTTCTTACTTCACCCCAAGAAGGGGACAAGGAAGAACAAACCCCTACCACCACCACCAAAAAATTGTTTGACCTGATTTTTTTTTAACAAAGGTTTTTTTTAATCTACAGCTGACAACAGTAACCTTTGACAAGTCATTTGACTTGTTTCAAATGTTTTCTTCTTGAGTAGCTTCGCCCTCCTTTGATCTCCAAGGAGTAACTAGAGAAGATGCACTCTAAGATTTACATGTTTAGGGGCGCCTGGGTGGCTCGGTTGAGCATCCGACTCTTGATATCAGCCCAGGTCATGGTGGTTCATGAGTTCAAACCCCCCTTCGGGCTCTGTGTGGACAGTGTGGAGCCTGCCTGGGATATTCTCCCTCTCTCTCTCTCTCTCTCTCTCTCTGCTTCTCCCCTGCTCATGCTTTCTCTATCTCTCTCTCTCAAAATAAATAAACTTTAAAAATCATTAAAAACATAAAATTTACATGTTTATCACAGGCCCTGTGGTAGGCAGAATAATGCCTACCCCAACACACAGCCCCCAAACTCTCTATGCCCTGGTCCCGGGCCCCTGTGAATATGCTACATTCCACCACAAAATTGACTTTGAAGATAGAATTGAGGACTGGAAAACAACAAGATTACCCCAGAGTATTTGGGTGAGTCCAGTGTAATCATACATACCCTTAAAAGCAGAAGAAGAAGGCAGAAGAGATGCTTTGGAAAGATAAGGCAGCAGAGGAATCAGATTTGAAGCTTGAGAGAACTCAACCCAGTGTTGCTGCCTTTAAAGGGGGCCATGAGCTAGGGAATGTAGGCAGCCTCGAGAAGCTGAGAACAAGTCCTGCCAGCAAGTAACAGGACCTCAGTCCTATAAGGTCATGGAACAGAATTCTCACAACCTGAATAAGCTCACAAGCAGTAACCCCCTCTTGCCAAGTCTGCAGAAAGGAATGTAGTCCTGCCAACATCTCAATTTTAGCTGTATCAGAGAACCAACTGAACCACACTATGCACGGACTTCTGGCCCACAGAAAGCATGAGATATAAATGAATGTTGTTTTAAGCCACTAAACCTGTGGTAACTTCTTACAGTGGCCAAAAAAAAAAAAAAAAAAAAAAAAAAGCTAATACACTGGAAATGACTTTAATTCTTTCAGCCAATACTGACTGGCTCCACATTTCGGTCAAGCCACGGGGGGGAATCCAGATGTGACTATTTCAAGGTCTCTGCCCTTACAGAATTAAACAGAAACTGATGGCATCATAGTTAAGTGTGAAAAGAGTACGTTCAGAGGACTGTATGAAATGCTGTGTTGAAAATGGACGTGAGTCACTAAACCTTAAGTAGCTGTCATTTTTTTTTTTTTTAAAGCAAATGAGACTCACGTTTATTCTGTTGTCAGAAGCACCAAAAAACAACCTATACATTTTGGTTTTGGTGTGTGTGTTTTCCATTTTATAACAGTGCTTTTATTACAAATCAGCTTTTAAGTCAACACAGGTGCCACAGGGCAGTGTAAGATAAACAGGACTGTATTCAACCCTGCTCTGTTTGGGGATGAGTCACTGTTTTCAAACTGCACAGTTACAAGCAAAGCACACATTCAGGACTTTGAATAACACACAGCACCAGCAGACTCAGGAACTCCCAAAAGGACACCCCTGAACCCCACTGTGAGATAATGCATTGCCATGAGCTTTGGACATCAGCTGGCCTGGGTCTGAATGTTCTTTTGCAGTTCCTCTCTAGCTGACTGGCTTTGGTCAAGTTCTGAAACTTCTCATTAACTCAAAAGGTGGAATTGGGATTAAATAGGATCTTTCTCTTTTTTTTTTTTTTTAATTGTTTTAGTGTTTATTTACTCTTGAGAGAGAGACGGAGCATGATGGAGGGAGGGGCAGAGAGAGAGGTAGACACAGAATCCGAAGCAGGCTCCAGGCTCTGAGCTGTCAGCACAGAGCCTGATGTGGGGCTTGAACTCACACACGGCAAGATCATGACCTGAGCCCAAAGTCGGACGCTTAACCGACTGAGCCACCCAGGTGCCCCTAAATAGGATCTTTCTAAAGTGAATTGCACACAGGAGACTCACTAAATGCCAGCTCTCTTTGCCTCACAAAACCTTTAGAGCCTAAAGTATAAAAAGTGCCTCCTTTTTATACTTCAGTGAACCAAGCTCTGGAACAGTTTTCCACTCAAACAAACGTTCTCTCCCAGTAATTCTGTCCCTATTTTCAAATGAAGTTGAGGTTCAGAGGTCAAATTACCTCTGCTAGGTTCCAGATGATTAAGTGAGACCCCATTTACTAAACTTCCAGAGTAACAGATGATCAGCAAATGTGTATCTCTCTGGTTCCTCCCACATTTCACTTATTTGTATGACTTTTGGTTTACTGTCTGTATTCTTAGCATCTTCTTGGGTCCATCATCACTCCCCCAACATCTGGCACAGTCTTGGCACATGGTAGGCACTCAGTCTGTTGAATAAATGACCTTACTCAATAATTACTTTATTGGACAAAATCCCTGAGGATTAATTTCCCACTGAACTGCTTCCCCTAAACAGTTATCTGGAATGTGCCAAGCAGAATTGGGAAAGACCCAGGCAAAATTTCACCCACACGTATTTATGCAAATTGTAAAGATCAGACTTCATGACCTCACTGGCATTTTTTAGGCACAGAATCTGCCCACATCATGGGCAGCCCTAACTCAGTTTACCTGCCATTCACCATCGTTCAAATCCACTCCTGTTTTTCAGTCTCCCATGAGGCTGAAAAAGGTGTTTAAATTCCATTTTATTCCGCCAAAATGTTAATAATGATTACTTCTGTGTTGTAAGACTGAGGTCAGATTTTGGTTTTCTTCCTATCTTTTTTTTTTCTACGAAGTATTACATTTTTTTTTTATTTAAAAAAAAATTTTTTTAACGTTTTTATTTATTTTTGAGACAGAGAGAGACAAAGCATGAACGGGGGAGGGTCAGAGAGAGGGAGACACAGAATCTGAAACAGGCTCCAGGCTCCGAGCTGTCAGCACAGAGCCCGACGCGGGGCTCAAACTCACGGACCGCGAGATCATGACCTGGGCCGAAGTCGGCCGCTCAACCGACTGAGCCACCCAGGCGCCCCAGTATTACATTTTTTTAATTGAAAAGTATTTTTTTTAACTCAACCACAAAACAAAGCATTTAGATTATGGTGGCAGATGTAATGTTTTTCACTTCTTTATACTTGTCTGTATTTTCCAAATCTCCTAGAATGAATATGTGCTACTCATATACAAGTATGTTGAAAATATTAAAATGTTCATGCTCAACACCTTTATTTTTTTTTAATTTTTTAAAATGTTTGTTTATTTCTGAGAGAGAGAGAGAGAGAGAGAGAGAGAGAGAGTGTAAGCAGGGGAGGGGCAGAGAGAGAGAGGGAGACACAGAACCTGAAGCAGGCTCCAGGCTCTGAGCTGTCAGCACAAAGCCCAACACGGGGCTCAAACTCATGAATCAGATGCTTGACCAACTGAGCCACCCAGGCGCCCTGTGAGGGAACATCTTCAATAAAAATTCCTCCTTTAATTTTACTTTAAAAAGATTTGTGGGGAGCACCTGGGCGGCTCAGTTGGTTAAATGTCTAACTCTTGATTTTGGCTCGGTCATGATCTCACAGTTCACAGGATCAAGCCCCATGTCAGGCTCTGCGCTGACAGCATGGAACCTGCTTGGGATTTTCTTTCCCTCTCTCTCCATCCCTGCCCTGCTCATGCTCTCTCTCTCTCTCAAAATAAATAAACTATAAAAAAAAACAAAAAAACAAAAGTGGGACCCCCCCCCCCCACCAAATGGCCTCAAAGGATGATCTGACCTAGTTGTTTTTTTTTTTTTTTTTTTTTTTTAACCAGAATTGTGGGAAATATCAGCCACCTGCCAGATTCTTCAACGTTTTTAAGTGAAGATTTCAGGACCTCATTAAGGAGCCCATCCCAATTTTTAATCTCTCTTAATGCCAGAGAGCTATACTCCTTCCTACTATAAATCTTTCTGGTCTCTGTGTCAGTTTAAAGTGCATTTTAACACCAAAATTCTAAGAGTGCTGGTACTAATGTGATGATTGGTAGATGGCTTCTTCCTTTTCAATGTTTTATAATGAAAACAGTTTACACCCTGCCCCAAATGGCTATTCTTCCTCCCCTTCTTCAATAATTGCTAATGTCTGTATGTGAAGTTGAGGGCTTAGATAAGTGGCTTTCACAGCCTTGGCTGTATCAGGGCCAATAAATCAAAGGAACTTTCTCAAAATCCCATAGTTAGCTGTGTTAGAGTCAAGACTTAGACTCAAACCCCTCATTCCAAACTCCACTGGTAGCCAGCCTCCAAAACAGCCCCCAATGATTCCCAACCCTGATTATTCACATCCTTTTTAGTCCCCACTTGGAAGAGGGCTGAACTGTAGACCCAAAAGGACATTTGGAAATAACTGTATGATTTCTGAGGCTAAGTCATAAAAGACATGGCAACTTCCGCCTTATTCTCTTGGATTTCACCCTCTGGGGGAAGCCAGCCACCATGTCATGAGGAGACTCAGGCAGCCCCTATGGAGAGGTCCACATGGCAGTAACCCCAGACAAGCTTTCAGATGACTTCAGCCCTAGCCAACATCTTCTTGACTGCAACCTCATGAAAGATCCAGGGCCAGAATCACCCGAATATGGTACTCCTGGATTCCTGACCCACAGAAACTGTATGAGATAATAAATACTTACTGTTTTAAGGCACTAAGTTTTGAGACAATTTGTTACACAGCAGTAGATAACTAATACAGACATAGTACCTTCCTTCTGAATGGTTCTTAAATTTTGTGAAGTCCACTGAAAAGCAGGGGACCCTCTTTCCAGATAAATTGTACGCAGACACAACAGCACTGGGCCTGACCCAAGAGTGGGAGCTCTTAGGTTGTTGAATGGGTTCATTCAAGCAGGATTGGGTGCTAACACTGGTCTGCAGTGGAGGGGGAGCAAGAGAGGGGTGCAGAGTCATCCTGGATGCCCCCTTACCTATTTCTTCAGCAAGGCTTTCCCTGCTGCCCTAAACTCATGGAGTCTGATATACTCCCTATGCTTCTTTCAAATTATAATGGGGAAAAATAGAACTCATTCTTGACACTGACGATGACTTCTTCAGTGTCTGCTCCTGAATTAGACTGTAAGGCAGATGAGGTCAGGGATTGTAGGCCTATTTACCGCCCTGCCCTAAAATTCAACTGGAAAAACAGATGCACCATTTTCATAACAAAAAGGACGCAACATTTACTGACCATTTACCACGTGCCAGAGCCTATCCCAAGAGCTTGCTATGCATCATTTCAGCCCGTCTTCACAAAAACACCCTAAGGTAGTACCATTCCTATCAACATTATACAGATAAGGAAGCACAGGTTCAGAGAGAAAAAAATAACTTGCCCAAGATCACACAGCTAGTGAGCGGCTGGCCTGGGATTAAAGTTCAGGCTGGCTGAATGAAACCAAGCTCTACGAATTTAGCCATTCGGCCCTACTGCCAAAAAGAATTTGAAGAAGATTAATGAGTTGGGACATATTAAAATGCATTCAGTAGCTATGCCAACTAAGTGCAATTTTTACAAAAGAAAAAAATAGACCAACTAAACTGAATAGACTACAGAAATAGAACCAAGTGTACAAGGAATTGCAGTGCATAATAAAGGTAACATTTCAAATTGATGGAGAAAAGATGGAAGGCAATAAACAGAACAGGACCACTGGGTGGCCATTTGGAGAAAAATGAAACTGGAGCTCCGCCCCTCTTCTTAAATCTACCTTCCATCTAAATCAAAGATTTATATGTCATGAAAGAAACAATGAAAGTATTGAGAGAGAGAGAAAAAAAAAAGTGGCTATTTTTATAATTCGGGAACTGGAACGATTTCTAAGCATGTTATAAAAGTTAAAAAAAAAAAAAAAGACCCATCAGGTAAAACTGATAGATTTCACTACATAAAATTAAAAGTGCATATAACAGCAACAAAATATCACACACAAGGTTAAAGACAAACAATGAAGTGGGGAAAATATTTGTCACATATACGACAAAGAGTTAAGATTCCTGATCGAATTGTTTTCTTTTGTTCTGTTTTAAATAGGCTTCACACCCAGTGAGGCTTGAACTCACCACCCTGAGATCAGGACCCGAGTTAAGATCAAAAGTCAGATCTTAGCCAACTGAGCCACCCAGGTGCCCCCTTAATAAACGAATTCTTAAAAAGTCAATAGGAAACACCTCTACAGGAAAATGGTCAGATAACAATGGCTTAAGCAGGCAGTTAACAAAAGAAACTCGGGGCCCCTGGGTGGCTCAGTCGGTTAAGCCGCTGACTTCGGCTCAGGTCAGGATCTGTGAGTTCGAGCCCCACATCCAGCTCTGTGCTGACAGCTCAGAGCCCGGAGCCTGCTTGGGATTCTGCGTCTCCCTCTCTCTCTGCCCCCCACCCACTCGTGCTCTATCTCTGTCTCTCAAAAATAAGTAAATGTAAAATAATAATAATAATGTATGCCTCTTATCATGCACCTAGTAAGTGTCAGGCACTTGGTGGATGTTTTCTTTAATCCTTTCAGCAACTCTGAAAGCTGCGGGGTTGATATTTACCCTCTCACCAAGGTGGAATAGCCTTGCTGCTGGTAAAAAGTGCTAACCCAGGTTTACCCAGTTCCGAAACCTCCCTGCTCCATTCTGCTGCATTTCTCGCTGATCTAGCAGCATACCGTCTTCACTTTGAGACATTATTTGCCCTGAGGTCTTTGCACTTCCACACGTCCTCATATCTCCACGCTTGATGGGGCTTAAATACAGATTATGCTTTTGACCATAATGCAAATGTCTACTTTTATTGAAATGTATTTAAGCAAGAATGTGAAGTCTTAGTCTATCTGCTAACTTTATCACCTAGTTTAGAAGCCTTCAGGGTCTCTCCTGGCAGCATAAAACCGAGGCAGCCATACTCTTACACAGCCTGGCTCTCCTCTGCCTGGTCTCTGGGCTCCCCCCAACCACACCCCACCTCCCTCCTAACCACACCCCTACTGCTTCACAGCCCCGGCATCCAGCAAAAGTGGCGTTCGCTAAATGCTGGCTGAAAAGAAGAGGGAAGAAAGCTCTACGCCATAAGAGACAAGGATGGCAAGCAGGCAATTCGAGAGGGGCCTTGGAGCCGAATGAAACTTAATTGGGCAGAGATGAGGTAAAGCTTAAATGAAGCAACATGCTCACGCAGTCTGTCACAAGGAGACCTACCTCTCTGCTGTGCTGCCCTGCTTTACAAAGTGCTTTCACTTAGTGATTGTAATAGCTACCATTCACGGAGTGCTCGCCACAGGCCAGGCACCGGGTGGTTTACATATACTCTTCTTCATGTATATTTTATTTATTGTGATTATTATGACCCTTGTGATTATTACTTACTTTCTGGGTCTCTCCTCTAGCTCCACACAGCTCTAGGAGGGCAAGGTTTTTTCCCTGTTGTGTTCACAACAGTGCTTGGCAAATAGGTGCTCAGTAGGTCACTAAATTCTCCACAGAGCCCTGTGAAGTAAGAATGACTTTTACCCCCACTTTACAGATAAGCAACTGGAGGCTTAGACGAAACAAGTGACTTTGGCAAAGGTACAGATCCAACAAGAAGACAACATTAAAAATAGACCCATGGATTCTCTCTCTCTCCATTAGCTCTGCAACCATCTGGATTCAGAAATGTCCATTGGCTCCTTTGGTTAAGCATCTGACTTTGGCTCTGGTCATGAGCTCACAGTTCATGAGCTTGAGTCCAGTATTGGGCTCTGCACTGACAGCGTGGAGCCTGCTTAGGATTCTCTGTCTCTCTCTGTCTCTCTCTTTCCCTCTCTCTAAAAGAAAAGGGGGGGGGGTGCCGGGGCACCTGGGTGGCTCAGTTGGTTGAGCATCCAACTTCGGCTCAGGTCATGATCTCACACCCACACATGTGGGTTCGATCCTCGAGTCGGGCTGTGCACTGACAGCTCGGAGCCTGAGCCTGCTTTGGATTCTGTCTCCCCCTCTCGCTGCTCCTCCCCCACTCACACTCTGTCTCTGTCTCCCTCTCTCAAAATAAACATGATAAAAAAAAAAACTTTTTAAAGGGGTGCCTCGGTGGCTCAGTCAGTTAAGCATCGGACTTCGGCTCGGGGCATGATCTCACGGTTCATGGGTTTGAGTCCCACTTTGGGCTCTGTGCTGTTAGCACTGAGCCTGCTTTAGATCCTCTGTCCCCTTCTCTCTCTGCCCCTCCCCGCTAGTTCTCTGTCTCTCAAAAAAATATATTAAAAAATAATAAAGGGGGGGCGCCTGGGTGGCGCAGTCGGTTAAGCGTCCGACTTCAGCCAGGTCACGATCTCGCGGTCCATGAGTTCGAGCCCCGCGTCGGGCTCTGGGCTGATGGCTCAGAGCCTGGAGCCTGTTTCCGATTCTGTGTCTCCCTCTGTCTCTGCCCCTCCCCCATTCATGCTCTGTCTCTCTCTGTCCCAAAAATAAATAAACGTTGAAAAAAAAAATTTTTTTTAAATAAATAAATAAAAAAAAATAAAATAAAAAATAATAAAGGGGTGCCTGGGTGGCTCAGTTGGTTAAGTGTCCAACTTCCACTCAGATCATGATCTCAAGGTTCCTGAGTTTAAGCCCCACATTGGGCTCTGTAGTGTCAGTGCAGAGCTGGCTTTGGATCCTCTGTCACCCTCTTTCTCTGTCCCTTCCCTGCTGGTTCTCTCTCTCTCTCTCTCAAAGTAAATAAACGAAAGAAAGAAAGAAAGAAAGAAAGAAAGAAAGAAAGAAAGAAAGAAAGAAAGAGAAATGTCCACTCCTGGCCTGACTTTAGAATTGACTAACAATGGTAACAACGCTGCAACAATTACCATTGGCTGAGCGCTTGCTCTGTGCCAGGTTCTGTTCCCAGTGACTCACAGCAACCTAGAAAGTACTTGCAATGACCCCTTTTTGACTGTTGAGCAATCTGAGAGCCCAAGGAGGTTAAGAAACTGTGCCATTATAGCAAAGCTAGTAAATGGTGAGTTCAGAATTCACCATCCAGCAGCGTGGGCCCAGGGCCCACCTTGTTCATCATTGCCCATGTTGCTTCCATAAGGTGATGAACCAGGAGCCAGAGCAGCGGGGAGGACTGGCATCTCCTGAGGACTTACCAAGAGCTAGACCAGTTGGCTTGGCCCGTTAGGCATGTCTTCATGTTTCTCTTCATGTTCTCCTTTAAACCTCACAATCGCCCCATGAAGTTATAGATGAGCCAAATGGAGTTCTGAGACCCTGAAGGAGCCAGACCTGGACTGAAAATAGATTAGCGGTTGCCTAAGGCTCTGCAGTTGGGAACAGATGCAGAGCAGCTGCTAATGGGTACTTTTGGGGGTGAGGAAAAATGTTTTAAAATTGATGGTGGTGGGATGCCTGGGTGGCTCAGTCAGTTAAATGTCCGACTTTGGCTCAGGTTTGTGAGTTCGAGCCCTGCGTCGGGCTCTGTGCTGACCGCACAGAGCCTGACTCAGATCCTCTGTCTCCCCCTCTCTCTGCCCCGCCCCTACTCATGTACACTCTCTCTCAAAAATAAATAAACATTAAAAAAAAATTGATGGTGGTGATGGCTGCACAGCTCTGTGAATACACTAAAAACCAGTGAATTATACACGTGAAATGGGTGCACTGTGTGAAATGGGTAGGTGAATTATACCTTAATAAAGCCTTTTATTTTGAAAGGGGGGAGGACACACGGAAGGAAGTGGCAGTGGTGGAATTTCCACTGGCTTCAGATCAAACGCCCGTGGAACCGCTGGTCCCACCACTGCCTCTACTGTCACCGCTCACATCCAGTTACCAGCAATCAACCCACACCCTGAGGCGTCAACCTCTCCTCTCCTCTCCTCCCCCAGCGCCTCATCCCAGGCATGGTCCCTCCCCCCAACTACCGGACCCCTTCAAGCAGTCCCTCACCTTGCCCGTTGCTCCCTACCTGTTCTCTACAACGCTGCCAGAGAGAGCCTTCTAAAAGCATTTGTCAGATTTCTCTCTTTTGCTCAAAAGCTTCCAATGGTCTAAAAAATAAAATTCACTTACAATTCAGAATTGAGCCATGGCCACCTTCCCAACCTCACTGCCCACCAGCCAGTCTTGCCTCCTTGCTGTCCTCAAACACACTCCCACCTCTGGGCCTCTGCACCATGGTTCCTTTTCTCTGGAATACTCTTCCTCCCGGAGCAGATACCCACATGCTTGCTCCCTCATTTCACTCAGGGCTCTGCTCAAATGTAATGTCACTGTTGCAGAGAAGTCTTCCCTGACTTCCCAATCTAAGTCACCATCTCCCTCAGCTTGGCACGCTCTAACCCCTGACCTGCCTTGTTTCCCTTCAGAGCACCTCTGACACCTGACATAACACATACTTCTCTTTTGTTTAAGTAAGCTCTACTCCCAACGTGGGGCTCGAACTCACCACCCTGAAATCAAGACATTGCTGTACCAATGGAGCCAGCCAGGTGCCCCAACACATACTTCTTTGTTAACCATCTGTCTCCACCACTAGAATGTGACATTCCTGAGTGCACGGGCTTTATCCTGGATCCCTGGGACGAGAACAATGCCTAGAACATAGTAGATACTCAAAAAATGAATACATTAATCTAATACCAAACCTTTGGCTTCTTTCGCCACCCCTCAGATAATCCAGCAAAGAGACTGATCACTGCATTTAATATGCTCCTTGGGGCGCCTGGGTGGCGCAGTCGGTTAAGCGTCCGACTTCAGCCAGGTCACGATCTCGCAGTCCGTGAGTTCGAGCCCCGCGTCGGGCTCTGGGCTGATGGCTCAGAGCCTGGAGCCTGTTTCCGATTCTGTGTCTCCCTCTCTCTCTGCCCCTCCCCCGTTCATGCTCTGTCTCTCTCTGTCCCAAAAATAAATAAACGTTGAAAAAAAAAAAATTTAATATGCTCCTTACTTGGGGCGCCTGGGTGGCTCAGTCAGTTAAGCATCCGACTTCGGCTCAGGTCATGATCTCGAGGTTCCTGAGTTGGAGCCCCGTGTCGGGCTCTGTGCTGACAGCTCTGAGCCTGGAGCCTGCTTCGGATTCTGTGTTTCCCTCTCTCTGCCCCTCCCCCCACTCATGCCTCGACCCCCTCTGCATCCCCTCAGAGAGGCCACTGACCACCTTGAATTGGACTTATTTGTAAATGGCAGCAATTCCCTACCGGACTGGCAGCTCTGGAAGGGCAAGGTCCTGAGCTGTAGCCCATGACACCGAGCGCAGACTTGAGTGAATAGCAGACATAAATCTTTTGTTGACTGGACAAGGAGAAATTTCAAAACCAACAGCAATTTCTCAGTTCCCAAATGCAGCCAAGGGACCACCTTCGAGCCCACCGCACTGAAAAATGCCTCAGTCCCATTCCTAGGAAACTAAGACCTTGAAGTCAAGTTCAAGTGCTTCTTGGAATTCCTTGGGTCGCTGTGCCAGAGAAAGCTCCCTGCAGAATGGAATTTGCCAGCCGAGCCCAGAAAACCTGTGAACAGCAGGCAAACTTAAAGCAGCACTTAGTGAAATTGCTTTCTGTTATCTCAAAGAGAAATAATAGCATGTGAGGCTGGCTTAAGGAGAAAATGCTCAAGTGTAAATAGGGCCATGTTTCACACACATTCATGGGCATGCGTGCGCGCGCGCGCACACACACACACACACACACACACACAAACACAGGCTTTTGAGGATTCTGTCTTCAGCCTGTGTCATGGAGTCAAGACCCTTCCCAGCCCAGTTCTCATTCTCACTCCCATCACTCTCAGGTTCCCCAATCACCAGGAACTCCCCAGCAGCTCCTTCATATTATTCCCTTTGTCTGGCGTGCTCCTCCCTCCTTCCCAGGTGAAGCCCTACCCGTTTTCACAGAGCAGTTCAAATGCTGCCTCCTTTGCAAAGCCCTTCTCCACCCCTCCTTCCTGGAGTGCCACATCACCTCTTCCTCTGACAGAAAAGCGGCTGTAGGTGTCAGTACATACTGAACCATCCAACTCATAGAAGCGTCAAGCTTGAGAAGACTATAGGACATGCCCTCGGGGAACTTACTGTCTAGTAGGGGTGGGGGGGGGGGAGACCAAAGCAAAAAAATACATAATTGTAAGTTGGGAAAAGGGCTAAGAGGGAAACAAGACAGAGGCTTCCACACAGCCAGGTGAAGATGGGGAGAAACCAGAATGGATGCTTGGGGAAGGTCTCTTGGGACAGGGGTCATTAAACTGGTACCCGACAGATGAGTAGGAGGCAGTCAACCAAAGAGCGGGGAGAAGTCTCCAGAAAGAGGGCACAGCACACGTGAAGGTGCCAAGGCATGGAAGCAGTTGGCACAGTCAAGAAACCAAAAGGAGGGCTTGTGTGGCTCCAGCTTCAGAGGGCTGGGAGAGCGGTGCAAGGAGAGGAGGCGGGCCTTCTTGTACGTCCTAACTGTGTCCTCAAAGGGCCCAGGTACACTCCACTCCCTTTCTCCAGTGCAGAGCAAGACACGCGGCACAAAAATGGGCACCCAACAAGTTCCCGAGGGCTCCACTGCCCGCTGAAGATGCGGGTGAACCACCTCTCTGCCCATTCCCCCACCTCCAAAAGCAGGTCTCCAGATGGCTCACCTAACTGAGGCACCTGGCGATGGCTAACCACAATTCTGGTGACGGAAAAAGAGGAGAAAACAGGAGCAGCTGCAAGAGCTACAGTTATGTCCTTGACAAATGCCACTGACAACCCAGTCGACAGATGTGACCACCACGTGGTCCTTGGAAACCAGGTTCTCGAGGTAAACTTCAACCAGAGGGCAACTCTAGTACAAGAGGGCTTGCCAAAATTGCATGCCCAAGACTTAAGCCATTAGTGTGAAGTTCAAGATACAGTTTCCAGAGCTAACCGTTCTTATTATTCACAGCACTTCCGACAACCAAATAAGACAGGTTTCTTCCTCTCCATTCGACGACCAAATCTTTGATTCCCCGGACAACAACTGGGTGTCCTGTAATTATGACACTCCCCAGTGTCAGCACAGACCCCACAAGTTAAGGGCTCAGTCCAAGACTGCTCCACTTCAGATGCCAGTTCCAAGTCCCAGGCTGCCACTTATGCTTCTGCCCAACTATAAACTGGCTATACAGCAGGGGTTCCTATGACCCTCTCAAGTTTGATAATTGCTAGAACAGTTCACAGAACTCAAGAGAGTGTTTTAGTTACTACCGCCAATTTATACAGGATGCAACTCAAGAACGGTCAAATGGAAGAGATGCACAGTGCAAAGTATGGGGGGAGGGGTGTGGTGTCCCTGAGCTGTCCTCGGATACGCCACCCTCCCAGCACCTTGATGTGTTCACCAACCTGGAAGCCCTCAGAACCCTCATCATATAGGGGCTTTTACGGAGGCTTCATTACATAGGCACGATTGATTAAAATCATTGTCTATTGGTGATTAATTCAGTTTCCAGCTCCTCTCCCCCCCCCCACCCCCCCCAGGTCAGCAGGTGGGGCTGAAAGTTCCCACCCTCTCAGTCACACACGATTGGTTCCTCTGGCAACCAGCCCCCATTAGGAAGCTATCTAGGGGCCCACTTAGAGTCATTTTATCAGCATAGGCTCAGACAGGTCTGAAAGGAGCTTGTTAGGAATACCACAAAATCCTCCTATCACTCACCTCTGTCACTCAAGAAATTCCAAGGGTTGTAGAAGCTCTTCAGGGACAAAAACCAAACATGTATTTCTTACTGAATCACACAGGGTTTGTGTAGTTTCTTGATTTTTTTTTTTTTTAAACAGCCCAGCAGATGAGAAGACAACCTGGTGAGTCACAGGAATTTCCAAGTTGCCCAGCCACACTGCCCTGTGCCTCCCTATGAATTAGCCCCGGTCTATCCAGAATCCTGTCACTTTCAAGAACACACTCATAATTCTTCTTCTTCGTCATCTTTTTTTTGAAACAGTGCGAGCCAGGGAAGAGGGGCAGAGAGAGAGAGAGAGATCTGAGAGAGAGAGAGAGAGAGAGAGAGAGAGAGAGAATCTTAAGCGAGGTCCATGCCCAGTGCAGAGCCCCATGCAGGGCTCAATCCCACAGCCATGAGGTCATGACCTGAGCCAAAATCAAGAGTTGGCCGCTTAACTGACGGAGCCATCCAGGTGCCCCCACTCAGAATTTTTCAAATCATACTTTGAACTCTTGCTTTCTGGCTAATGGATTTTGAATTATTCTAAACTAATAATTATTTAGGTCAAGCCAAACTATGGTTAGCTTTTTGGAAGAAAAGGGGGAAAGGGTGTTACAGGAACATTATACATAGTTTGAGGGCATCATGAAGAAACACAATTACAAATCCTTTGCCTAATAAGTCACATAGGACGCTATTCTCTCTATGCTCTTTAAATCTGTTGGGTTTTTCTAAAGTCTCATGCTGTAATTTTTTTCCCTAATAGTTCCCCAGGCTTCCCTGTGGTGAGGGTAAGAAAGGAACGCAGATACCTCCCTGTGAAATTCGGCTTCTCTGTTCCACAAGACCTTCACAAATTCCCTCCCCAACTCTCTGACCCAGCTAACCTCTCATCCCCCCTCCCCGCTTTTTTTTTAAGTGAGCTCTACACCCAACGTGGGGCTTGAACTCACGATCCCAAGATCAAGAGTCGCATGCTCTACTGACTGAGCCAGCCAGGCGCCCCAAATCTCTCATCCTTTAGATCTCTCTGTAAGTGCCATTTCTTCAGAAAGCCCTTCCCTTATTTACCCACCCAACCCCAATTAGAAACCTATCACTCTCTTGTAATATGCTATAACATCACTTCATGGCATCTGTCGTAATGTGTAATTGTACACTTGTGTGCATTTTAACACTCAGCTTGCCTCCCTCTCCATCAAAGTACAAGTTCTATGTGGCCAGGGACCAAGACAGTCTTGCTCACATCTATATATCCAGGGCCCAGAACAGTGTGGCACATAGCAGGTACTTAACACATATTTGTTAAATGGTTAGCAGTTTTTCTGTAAAGGCCTAGGATTTTCTAAACATGCCCAGTCATTGCTGAACACACTGTTCATGGTGTCTTCTGAACACAGGACCCCATCACAGCAATAACCACATTTTAAAATGGCTGCTCTGCTCCACATACTTGTGTGCTGCTGCTTTAAATGCACTGCTAATCTTCATAATGGCCCTGGCAGGTGGGTATTACTACCCCATTTTATAGACAAGGACACCGAGGTTCAGAGAGGTAAATTATTATTTGTTTAACGGGATTTTTAAATTTCTTTTTTTAAAGTTTATTTATTTTGAGAGAGAGAGAGAGAGAGAGAGAGAGCAGGAGCAGGGGAGGGGCAGAGAGAGGGAGAGAGAAAGAATCCCAAACAGGCTCTACACTGTCAGCACAGACCCTGATGTGGGGCTAACTGAGGCGGGGCTCGAACTCACGAACCGTGAGATCGTGACCTGAGCCGAAACCAAGAATTGGTCGCTCAACCAGTTGAGCCCCCAGGCAGCCCAAGAGGTAAATTAAATTCCTCATAGTCACATAGCTAGTAAGCAAACACAACCAGAACTCAAACCCAGCTCAGAGTCAGGTTCTGTGCTTCCTCTTCTCAACCCTCTGGGGGGACACTCCAAGAGGTCTGAGTGTATGACGGACCACAAGCCGACACGTGGCCCATTTCTGGTATTTCTTTTTTTACCTGATGGTAAATAACATAAAATACGTTTGTGTTTAAAAAAAAAAAAAAAAAAAGGACACATTTTAAAATATAATATGAAACAAACTTAACAAAATTTTAAACACAAAACACAAAAGTTAAAAGAAATGTCATGCCTATTGCCCAGGCCTATCTCAGGAGCCTCCATGGAAAACCATGTGAGGCATTTCTTTGTCGCTCTTTCTTCATTTTATGTCCCTTTACCTGTTGCTATTTTTTTTGTAATGCCAGCATTCCAACTCAATCTTTATTTTCCACTCCCACCCTCCTTTCACCGGAAAATTTTAAATGTTTAAAGAAAGTGGCAGTGTGTCAGCCAAGGGCTTGTCATTTTCAAAAGTGTTAGTCATTTATGAGGACACCTTTTTGTAGGTACAATAAATCTGATTGATTTTTATTACACATCTTAGTTTAGAATCACTTTTACATTCCTAGACAAAGAGATGATACAAATAAATATCAATTGTAAAACTTAGAGCCCCAAGTATTGGCATATTCTTTGTCTAAAGGTAGCCAAAGAGAAGGTCAAGATCAATAGCAACTCCAAAGAGCCATAAAGCCCACTGCCTCCTGCCTGCTCCAGGATCACTCTTTTCATAAATAATCTCAAAAGCATTTCATTCAAGAAAACAAGGGCTGGGAGAAAGGTGGCAGATTTCCAAACAGTGCCAGGCAAAACCTTGCGCAGTAGACGATAGCCAGGCCCACTGTCCGTATCCAGTTCCTTCTGAGCATTTTGATTATGGCTTTTAGAGTGTATTAATAGCCCCATTTTTGTCCACTGATGGTGTTGCGATGGCCCACGGTGTTGTTTACAGCGAGCCTCGACCGTGAGTGGGAAACGTGAGGCAGAACTGATATCCCATGTTCACAGGGAATCGACACTTCTCAAAAACTTGGCGACAATTCTACATTCAGTGAGGGAGGACTTACAAGAGTCAGACAGGAAAAGCAGAGAGTGGCCCAGGCCTGAACTGCAGAACTCTCTGACGCCCTTGGTCATGGAGGTGTGGGTGGTACAATTCAAGCAGCATGCAGGCATTCGACGGGGAACAATCCAACATTAGGTCAGAGTCTGAAGAAAGTGCTTCATGCCTATGATTTGTGGCCGTGGGCTCTGAATCCAGGGACCTGGGAGACATGGGACTTGAAAATATGAAGCCAGATACATTCCTATTGATCAGAGCAAAAGGGGGCTGGATGGGGGTTGCACACACAGTCTCAAACTCCTTCTCCCAGATGATCTTCTTAGATCCTGTTCAGACTTGCTTCCACACTTCACTAGCTGCTGCTGGCGTGAAGACCCTCAGATGGCTGGGAACATTCTAGCATGACTACAGACACAAAAACCAGGTCGGTCCTCTACACAGCTGGCTCAGTTGAGAGCCCAAAGCAGCAGCTTCCTGGTAGCAATAAGACACTCTCCTGTCTGCTCTATTCAAATATTTATCGGATCCATTTGGAGAGAAGAAAAGCACCGGAGACTGCTTGGGGAGGGACAGCTTCGCCTCCTCACAGGTGTTCTACTTTGTTTTCACAGGCTGCCAGACGAACACAGCTGCGTGTAAGGCAAGCTTGTTTTAATAATCCTGCCTGTCAACTTGCCTTTCTTCTTTCACCTTCTTAGAAGAGTCCCACGGTCACTCAACCACCCTTGCTCAGAACAACCACCTTGAGACATCAGTATTAAGGTACAGTGTTAACTGCGGTGTTCAGCTCTCAGATTTGCTAGATGAATATTTTCTGCCTATGGAATTCAGACTAGCTGTGAGGGAATGTGGTGCAAGAGACAGGTGCAACTGGCAGACAACCATCTGAGACTATCCACCTCATCATTTGGTTCCTACTCAAACAGGTAAATCTTAATAAATAGGAAGCAGGGTTTGATCCCGAGAAAGATGAGGGAAGGCTCCATTATGCTCTGGGAATTGCTGACAAGGGCCCCAGGTTCAGAAAGAACGGTAACTAAACAGGAGATAAGCTGCCAGATGCCAGATCTCCATTTGTAGACTGCTAAGACATTGCACTTGGTACCTCCTCTTTCCCACAGGCTCTGATCCAGAAATGTGCCCTGGGAACTCAGCAGCAGAGTTAAAATAGAACTCAAGGCCCACCTGAGTCGCCACTTTCCTGGGGCACCGTGCCAGCAAGGTGCACCAGGGTGGCCAACCTGGGGACTCCTATTGTCTCCTTAGGCTTGGCTCGTGGACTCAGACACTCACATGGGAGCGCATCCAGCCTGGATTAGTCATTCATTGGGCCTTTAATACAGACAAAGGCAACAACTGCACATTAGTGTATTTCTAAAACTGGACAAGTCCTTGGTCTCTCTCTTACAGACACACATGGACACACTCAAAGAACACAGGCACCACTGTGCTTGCACACCCACACACACTTATGAGCTGCTCTGGGGGCGGGGGGCGGGGCGCGGGCAGAAATGAGTAACATTCACCTAATGACCAACAAAAAATGAAGCTTTGAATTTCAATAATACAAAGAACTAAAACTTACAGACCAAACTAGTATATGTAAAGGGGAATTCCTAACTCTCTCCTCTGAGCCTATTCAATCGCGCCGCCACTCCTGGCCCCCACCTTGGGCTCTGGCTGCAGGGAGCCACAGTTCTAGGTGTTCTGCTGCAGGCAGGCAGGACTCCTTTGCTCCCGTCCGTTATATCTTCCTCTCCCACTGCCCCGAGTCTCACGTCTCTGTCTCTGCACTGCCTGGTCACCCTTAAGCAAATATGGAACAAAATGGGGAATTCAAAAGTGCCACTGTATGTCTCGTTCCCCCAGTTCTTGTCCCACCAGAGAAAGCAGAGCCAACCTCCCTTTTCCCACAAAACAGGCCCACGGCTGAGCATGCTCTGGAGGCAGAGGATGGGCCTGGGCAGGGACACTCAGAGGATGCGTGCAAGGGAAAAGATGGTGACAGATGAAGAGTAAAGTGACATAGTGTATGGATGTGGCATCAGCTTACAGATTTACATCTTTGACGGGATGTCGTGGTTTTAAGGTTTTTAAGAAGCTGTTTTCCCTAAACTCTCCAAGGAGGCAAAGGGAATGTTATTTCTATTGCTTCCAACATTCTTGGAAAACGTTTCCTTACTCAGCAGTTCCTGAACGACAGATCCCCTTCTTACTGAGGTGCTCGGATCATGCCTATCGGGGGCTTGGATCCATAAGAGAATTCTCATTCCACCTACAGGAACAAGCACCTATTCAAGTTCTAGGGCGTTTACTTTTCAACCTCACTGTCATTTTATCCTGAGGCTCCAAAGACTTGGTCCTGATCAGGTGACTCCCGATTCTGCCCTGATGTTCACTAAGAAAGGAGCTCAGTACAAAGAATAAGCTAGAAAAGGAGAGGTGAGAGGAAGGGAGGTTAAGCAAAGGGAGAGGAGAAGGCAAGGGAGAGGGGAAGCAAGGTCACTGGTCATTCTCTTGCTTTCCACTTGGACTATCACACTTTACCTTACCCATGCATTTCTGAGATGCTAATTAAAGGGCGTTTCCCAGAGTTGCTGAGTGCCAGATGAGGACCAGCACATTTCAACCAGATTCAGGTGGTTCATCTGCAAAGAGGCCATAGCTTCTCCCCAGGGGCACGGTTCTGAGTTTGGGCTTGAGTCCTCTCGGCGGGTTTTTGCTTGTCTCTTCTCTCAGAAGGCAAATGCTACTTACACCCTGGGAGAGGAGGGACCGGCTTTATTTTGGAACCAGCCCTCGAGACTGTGGGTAAAGCTGAGATGCGGGGGTTCCTGAGGAAGAGGAGGAGGGTCCCGACTTCCTTCCGCTTTTGGGCCTGCAAAGGTCAAGCACATGTTTACATTTCACGTCCCTGCCTCTATCTTCGACACAGATCAGATGCCTTACCTCATCAAGGACCCTGAGCCTTTCCTTAATGGCCTGAGAGCCGGTATACTTTCAACTGTCAGGCAGCGCCTGACCCTCGGTGCGTGGCCAGGGTGTGACAGCTCAGGGAAGGGACCTGGTTCTCAGAAACTGTTCTTCCATTTAAATCAGATCTAGACTGTCTTCTCCGAATTGGTAAAAAATATTAAGTGTGCAGGTAGAATTTCTTCCATTTTTGCTTTTTTACCCATTTGTTTTCCTTAAACTTCTAATCCAAAATTTATTAAGGTAGAATTTCTAATTTAGCATCAAATTAAGTACTTGGTTATTCAACAGGTTATTTAAATGAAGTCAATTCAGCACTGAGGTTCAGAGCCTGGGTGGATTCAGACACACCGAGGTTTAAACCTTGGCTTTGTACTTACATCCTTGAATGTGGCTACTTTCTCAAACTCTCTAAGACTCCGTTTTCTAAACTGTAAAATGGGATTGATGATAATATTTCCCTTTTAAGTCTTTGCAGGAAATCATGAAGAGAATTTTTTTTTAAGCACTCAGAACTGCCTAGTACCTGGTGGGGACCAAAGAACTGCCCCCTGCTTCACTAGAACCCACGATCCTTATGGCAGGAACTGGGCACATCGGGCATTCTGGTATTCATAACACCTGGCATAATGCCTGAGCCATAAATATTTGTGGAACAAATAATAAACACAGGAGCAATATGGCAATACTTTCTGGCGTGTTCTGTGAAGCCTTCCACGATAAACCTCAGCCTTCGTTTGTCCTTGTTCAAACATGTTCTGTTTAACCACAGGTCATCAAAAGTCACTCACCTGGCCTTGGATTTCTTATTTGTAGTGCTTTCAAAGGATGATGCATCCACCTGTATCTCATCTTCGTCCTGCAGAGCCGCGTCCAGGGCAGCCTGGACTTTGGGAGCGATGGCGGGGCCCTCATAGTCTCTGGTGGTCCGGCTGGGCATGTCCAGCTCTAACAGCACGATGTTTTCTGCCTGCAGAAACAGAGCCATAACCAGTGAGGCTGGCTTCCGATCAGACATAGAGAACACAAGCAATCTAGACCGCCCCCCTTCCAAAAAACAGAACTGCACATTTCTTGCTACTCAGGGCCTACCAAGAGCCTGTAGACACACAGTTTTATAACTTTTTTTCCTGGTGATGGTACAGATGATTTTTATCTTCTTCTCTAGGCTTTCCTTTAGTTCCTTAAAAAATAATTTTTTTAAACAATGAACATATATTATACCCTAAGGGGAATAATCAGGGAAAAAAGTAGAACCCATTTACTGCAAACAATGGGAAAATATAAGGAAATATAAAGAAGAAGATCATAATCACTGATCATCTCACCACCCACAGCAGCTTTGATGAACCTTTTGGGGAGGAGACAGGCCTGGAGCACATATATGGAGAGTGTGTGGCATATATAACCACATTTCAAAAGTCGTACTGGGTCCTGCCTCATAACTGGCCTTATGGCTGGATTCCCTCAGCTGATATCCTGTGGCAGGCCTTTCCCTGGCTCCCACACACCGAGATGAGTGTGTAGAGGGAAGAACACCTATGGTACACATCTCCTCCTCCAGGTCCTCCTACCCAGTGGAGTCCAAGCCCCAGAGCCCCAGAGGGGGCAGGAGGTTGCCACTGCAGGGAGAGGGTGGGGAGATGGAGTGGCTCCCTCGATCCACTTTATATATGGAGATGCTGCTTAAAATCTCTCTTAATGGAGTGGGTCCATTGCTAACAACATCTGAGAGCCACTGCTCTCAGATTCTACCTTTGGATCAGGTTAGGCCCCTGGAAACCCACATGTTTTGATTTGTAGGCTTTGAAATCATGCTGTTTTGAGACATGAAATAATGGACAAGGTGTACACCCTCTGAAACTGCTACAAAAAAAAAAAAAGCTTCTGAGGATTCCACCTGATACATCATTCACCTTCCACTATAGAAAACTCCACCAGATGTATCTTTTCTGCTTTTGCTTCCTTTATTTTAAATAACTCGATGCCAGGAAAAACAGCACCTGATGAAGTAATTAATCCCCACCTGTTTTGCTCTGGCGGCCAAGGGACTCAAAAACAGTTTAAAGTTTTCAAGTGAAAATCTTTCATTAAAAAAAAATAATACAGGGGCGCCTGGGTGGCGCAGTCGGTTAAGCGTCCGACTTCAGCCAGGTCACGATCTCGCGGTCTGTGAGTTCGAGCCCCGCGTCAGGCTCTGGGCTGATGGCTCAGAGCCTGGAGCCTGTTTCCGATTCTGTGTCTCCCTCTCTCTCTCTGCCCCTCCCCCGTTCATGCTCTGTCTCTCTCTGTCCCAAAAATAAATAAACGTTGAAAAAAAAAAAATTTAAAATACAGATAAGCAAAAAGAAGGCAATTTAAACTGAGTGCACTTCCATTAACCAGAGGTAATCAGTTCACATTTTGATATATTTTGCAGCTGGTTTGATTCATATGTAAACCTCTAGCACCAATTGTTTTACAGCTTAACAATACATTGTGTCTCCTGGTTCATCCACAGGACATGCTGCATAGAGGAGGTGGGAGGGTTCAATGAGAGAAACCACTAAAATGCTGAGTACATGCCTGGCATACAGCAAGCACTTATAAATAGAAGCTCGTACAGTATTATTATTGTAAAGTATGTTTGGGTCGTTAAATAGTCCTCAATTATGTCACTTGAAATGACTACCTGACTGAGCCACATTCCGTTAAATGGACGTACCAGAAGTTCTTTAACTCATCTCCAGTCATTACACACCTGCATTCCCTCCAGCATTCGCACAGAACCATTTGCAGGCTTAGTGTTGATGTTTATCGGCCATTAGGACAGTGTGCTTGTACTCTCCTCCTTCCCTAGTCCTAGTTTTCTAAATCTCGTTTGATTTTACCTTTTTATTCATAATAATTTGTTCTTTTTAGTTGTTATTTATTTAGTATATTGCTTTATTATTTGGCATCATTGTTATGTTAATATAAATGTCCTCAGAAACCTCTGCAAAGAGTCAGGATACAAACTCTGTAACTTTGCAGAATGGTGTGTAAGAGTTTACATAAATCTAAACTCCTCGAAAAGAGAGAGGGGAGAAACACATGGATGATCTTCTCACCCTGTATCGGGCCTCTGGACGAATCATCATGGACATTCTTGCGTGTTGGCTCAAAGGCCTCTTATATCCCACAGCTGAGACTGGCCGCTTCATCATCTGCTGGTTCCTGGAAATGGACTGCAGTAGTTAAAGCCTGGCTGGAGTGTGTCCCACAGTCCCAGGATCGTCCTGTGGAACCAACTCTCAGAAGACACTGAGCCTATTTAGACAGAACCTGAACCAAGTGAAGCCCTGGACTGAAGGCTGCCAGGCGAATGGGGCAGGAGCTGCTGCTATTTTCTGTTTGAGCCACATTCCGATCCAAATGCTTAGTGTCCTGCATCTCTTAAGCTGGAAGGGATGAGTCATCATCCAGTTCTTAGATGGCAGGCGTAAAACATGGCTGTCAATATTCCCCGCCCCCATGTCCCCGGCAGACAGTCTCCCATGATTCCAGCAAGACCCAGGCTCAGACTGAAAATCCCCCTCAACACCCCGCCAGACTGCCACACAAGAGGGCACCTGGGTACTGCCCCTCACCTGGCCTAGCACACTTCACTTGACAGCTCGGGAAGTGGAAATTCAGGAGTTTGGGAAGGGTGTGAGTTCACTGTGATAGTCTCCCAATTCCTAACACCACTCTGCCGTCTTTTACTTCGGGGACCTTGGCAGTCACAGAGTCAGAGATGCGGCTGGTTCCAATTCAAATGATTCACACTGTGTTCTCACTAAACCCCTTGGGCCAAGGCCAGCTTGCCAACATTCTTCCCCTCCTCCCCACCTTAAAGTCAGTAGGGACTTACTCCAGTCTGGTTATAGGATGTAATTTCCAATGGTCTTCCTCTTCGTCAAAGAAGGATCTATTCATAATTTTACTTTTTTCTTCCAGGGGGATAAAGTTTTCTATAATAAGATGCCTGTAAGAACACACATACATGAGTGAACACAGGTAGAGAAAGAATGCAGATGGAGTACTGGCTACCTGGTCCCATGTGTAGGAGGTCATTAGATGAGAGTCAAGCCACTCAGCAAACATTTACTGGGCAGGCACGATGGGCCCACCATCATACAGAGAGCTGGCATACAGACACGAATGACACTCGGTGAGATAATGGTGCAGCCGTCTTAGCTGTGACAGGTCCCGACAGTGGGCTGCCCTAGGACTACAGGGAGGCCACTTCTGCCCGAGGAGAAGCGGGGCTTGAGAAGGTGAAAGGACTGCAGAAAAGTGACCATGCCTGGGCCGTATCGGAGGGAACGTGTGCTATCTGAAGTGTCTTCTAGAGGGCCACTGGGACTGCCAACCCAGCACATTAACTTCCAAAATACGGAAAACCGATTAGGAATTAAACGGCCTTCTTCTAATCCCATGGGTTGTTGCCCAAGCTAGAAAGCTCTCTATTCCAATCACTAGGACACAGAGCAAGACTGAGTGGATTTCAGTCCCTTAGACCACTGAGAATAAAGACCTCTTCCTGAGAAGAGTCTTTGCCTCAGAAGTGCCAGGGAACATGGCAAACAATGAAGCTGGAACCCACTGGGTTGTGTCTCTCCATGGTGATAACTGTCCCCTGCCACATCTCTGTATTCAGGCTTTCAAAACCTCAGGACAGAACAATGCCAAAGGGGTGTTAACTGGGAGAGACACACAACAAACACCACTGAGGTGGAGGTGGAGGTGGAGGGTACTGACCTTGAGAAAGAGGCTGACTCACTGTTTATTCAAAAGATATAAATAAGAGAAATAACAATGAAAATGGCTTCCCTAGGGAAAAAATATTTCAGAGAGATTAAATTTTCTATTCGTTTTATTTGACACATGTAAGAAATTGTTTTTCGTGACATATATTGTATTTTTTTCTGATTTTAAAGCTTCTATTTACGGTAGAAAATGTGAAAAATACAATTACATATAATTTCACCATCCAGAGGTAGCTATTATTAATAGTTTGACATATCCTGTTCTGATTTTTTTTTCTAGGGGTACATACCCAGAAAGAGGGCAGACTCACTTAATTTTAAGGGCTCCTTCCAAATTTAAAACTTGGTCATGAAAAGAATCCCTCTGAAGAGGTCTTTAAAGAAAAACCCCAGGGGTCGGGGTGCCTGGGTGGCTCAGCTAAGGTCATGATCTCACTGTTTGTGGGTTCAAGCCCCCCATCAGGCTCTGTGCTGAAACTCAGAGCCTAGAGCCTGCCTCAGATTCTTTGTCTCCCTCTCTCTCTGCCCTTCCCCCACTCATGCTCTGTCTCTGTCTCTCAAAAATAAATAAATGTTGGGGCGTCTGGGTGGCTCAGTCGGTTAAGTGTCCGACTTCAGCTCAGGTCACGATCTCACGGTCCACGAGTTCGAGCCCCGCGTCGGGCTCTGGGCTGATGGCTCAGAGCCTGGAGCCTGCTTCGGATTTTGTGTCTCCCTCTCTCTCTGCCCCTCCCCCGTTCATGCTGTGTCTCTCTCTGTCTCAAAAATAAATAAACGTTAAAAAAAAAATTTTTTTTTAAATAAATAAATGTTAAAAAAATGGTTTTAAAGAAAACAATTCCGTATGCAATAACAAAGAAAAAAACAAACTTAGGTATACATTTATCAAAAGAAGTGCAGGGGGGCCTGGGTGGCTCAGTCAGTTAAGCATCCGACTTTGGCTCAGGTCATGAACTCGAGGTTTGTGAGTTCGAGCCCCAGGTAGGGCTCTGTGCGGACAGCTCAGAGCCTGGAGCCTGCTTTGGATTCTGTGTCTCCCTCTCTCTCTGTTCCTTCCCCACTCACACTCTGTCTCTCTCTCTCACAAAAAAATTAAGATTAAAACAAAAATTAAAAAAAAAAAAAAAGAAGCACAAAGACTTTTGCACTGAAAACTACAAAACATTCTTAACAGAAAAAGACGATCTTTTTGGGGCGCCTGGGTGGCTCAGTTGGTTAAGCTTTGACTTCGGCTCAGGTCATGATCTCACAGTTCATAAGTTCGAGCCCCACATAGGGCTCTCTGCTGTCATAGCAGAGCTCGCTTCGGATCCTCTGCCCCCCTCTCTCTCTGCCCTTCCCTTGCTCACACACATACACACTCTCTCTCTCTCAAAAACAAATAAACATTAAAATTATATTTAAACAGAGAAAGTAAAGAAGATCTAAATAAATAAAAAGACATCCCATATTCATGGATCAAAAGACTTAACTGTTAAGATGACAATACTCTCCAAATGGATGTCTAGATTCAACACAATCCCTATCAAAATCCCAGCTGGCTTTTTCACAGAAATTGACAAGCTGATCATAAAATATATATAGAAATGCAAGAAACCCTGAATAGCCAAAACAATCTTGAAAAAGAACAACAAAGTCGGAGGACAACTTACTACAAAGCTACAGTAATCAAGGCAGCATGGTATTGGCATAAAGACATACAAAAAGATCAATGGAACAATATTGAGAGTTCAGAAATAAACCCTTACATTTATGGTCAACTGATTTTCAACAAGGGTTCAAAGACACTGAATGAAGACCCTTTCAATAAATGGTGCTAGAGGGGCACCTGGGTGGCTCCGTCAGTTAAGTGTCCAACTCTTGGTTTCAGCTCAGGTCATGATCTCACCGTTTTGTGAGTTCAAGCCCCAAGTCGGGCTCTGCGCTGGCAGTGTGGAGCCTGCTTGGGATTCTCTCTCTTTCCCTCTCTCTCTGCCCCTCCCCTGCTCATGCTCCCTCAAAATAAATAAACAAACTTAAAAAAAAATTATATAAATGGTGCTGGGACAACTGGATATCCACATGCAAAAGAATGCACTTGGAACCCTACTTCAGACTATACACAAAAACTAACTCAAAATGGATCATAGACTTAAATGTAAGACCTAAGACTTTAGGACTCTAAGATGACCCAAGAGAATTGAAAACATAAGTCCACAATAAAACTTGTACACAAATGTTCGTAACAGTAGTATTCCTAATAGCTAAAAGACAGAAAGAGTCCAAAGGTCTATCAACTGGTGAATGAAAAACTAAAATGTGATATATTCATACAATATTATTCAACCATAAAAAAGAATGAAATATTGGTATGTGCTAGAACACGTATGATCCTTAAAAACACTATACCAAGTGAAAGAAGCCAGCCACAAATGGCCACATTAAAAAAACAACAACATGTGGGGCGCCTGGGTGGCTCAGTCGGTTAAGCATCCGACTTCGGCTCAGGTCATGATCTCATGGTTCTCAAGTTTGAGCCCTGCATCCAGCTCTGTGCTGACAGCTCAGAGCCTAGAGCCTGCTTCGGATTCTGTGTCTCCCTCTCTTTCTGCCCCTCCCCTGTTCACATTGTGTCTCCCCCTCCCCCTCTCTCAAAAATAAAAAAACATTAAAAAACAACAACAATGACAACAACAACAAGAACAAGAACAACAACATGAGGTGCCTGGTTGGCTCAGCCAGTTAAGCGTCTGACTTTAGCTCAGGTCATGATCTCGCGGTTTGTGAGTTCAAGCCTCACGTCGGGCTCTGTGCTGACAGCTCAGAGCCTGGAGCCTGCTTCAGATTCTGTGTCTCCCTCTCTCTCTCTGCCCCTCCCCAGCTCACACTCCATCTCTCAAAAATAAATAAATCTTAAAAAAATTTTAAAAAATTAAAAAAACAAGAACAACAACAAATGGCCACCTTATTCCATTATAAATTTATACACAATGCCCAAAATAGGAAAATGTAGACACAATACCAAAGTTAAAGCGACAAAAGAAAACACAGATAGATTGGACTACTTCATGATGAGTCTTTTGTGCCGCAAACAAAATACCATAAAGAAAATGAAAAGGCAACCCACAGAATGGGCGAAAATACCTGCAAACCACGTATCTGATAAGGGACTTTTGCCAGAATATATAAAGAACTCTTGTAGCTCAATAATAAAAAGACCCAATAAATAACCCAATTTTAACATGGGTGAAGGATTTGAACAGGCTTTTCTCCAAAGAAGATATGCAAATGGCTAGACAGCACATGAAAAGATGTTCCACATGGTTAGTCATTACAGAAATGCAAATCAAAATCACAGAGAGATACTACTTCACACCCATTAGGATGGCTACACTCAGAAAGACAGACAGTGACAAGTGTCAACAAGGATGTGGAGAAATTGGTGGTGGAAATATAAAACGATGCAGCCATTCAAAACAGTCTGGCAGTTCCTCCAACAGTTAAACACAGAGTTACTGTACGACATAAACAATTCCACTCCTAGGTAAATATCCCAGAGAGATGAAAACATGTCCATACAAAAACTTGTCCATGAATGTTCACAGCAGCAGCATCCATAATAGCCAAAGAAGGGAAGGAGCCCAAATGTCCATCAACTGATAAATGAAATACCATTCAGCCATAAAAAAGAAGGAAGTCCTGACATGTTACATTCAAGGATGATCCTTGAAAACACGTTAAGTGAAAGAAACCAGTCACAAAAGGCCACATATTATAGGATTCCATTCATATGAAATGTCCAGAATAGACAAATTTATAAGATAGTAGATGAGTAGGTACTTAGGGCTAGGGTGGGGGAGGCAGGTAATAAGGAATGACTGCTGATACAGGGTTTCCTTGGGGAGAAGGGGGGACACAAAAATGTTCTGAAATCAGATTGTGATGATGGTTTTACAACCCTGTAGACTTATATACCTTTTTTTTTTTTTTTTTTTTTTTAAGTAGGCTTCACATCCAGCACAGAGCCCAACATGGGGCTTGAACTCACAACCCTGAGACCAATATCTGAGCTAAGATCGAGAGTCAGGTGCTTAACCAACTGATCCACCCAGGCACCCCGACTTGTATACTTTAAAAAACATTTTTTTAAATATTTATTTATTTTTGAGAGAGAGACAGACAGAATGCAAGTGGGGGAGGGGTGGAGAGAGGGAGACACAGAATCTGAAGCAGGCTCCAGGCTCTGATGTGTCAGCACAGAGCCTGACACAGGTCTCGAACTCACAAATGGTAAGCTCATGACCTGAGCCGAAGTCAGACGCTTAACCGACTGAGCCACCCAGGTGCCCCCGGACTTGTATACTTTAAATAGGTGAACTGTATGGTATGTAAATTACATCTCAATAAAGCATTTTTAAAAATAGCATTGTGGGGGCACCTGGGTAGCTCAGTAGGTTAAGCGTCTGACTCTCTCTTTCGGTTCAGGTCATGATCTCATGGTTTTGTGAGTTTGAGCCCCACGGTGGGCTCTGTGCTGACAGGTGCAGAGCTTGCTTGGGATTCGCTCTCTCCCTCTCTCTTGCCCCACCCCCTCTCATGCTGTCACTGTTTCTCTCAAAATAAATAAATAAATAACTTTTTAAAAAATTTAAAATAGCATTGTGATCATATATGTAAGCATGCAGGAGTGAGATAACATGAGGTTAACATTACATGAGGTTTTAGAATATTTCAATGAAAAGATAAATGAAAAAAGGTTGTTTATTAATGAATCTGGGTGGTGGGTATTCATTATACCATTCAGACAATTCTAGTTAATAAAAGATCCCCTCTTGTCAACAGAGGCTGGAGCCTTTAAAAGCTTCAAGAAGTAGGGTGGAAGGAAACCTGGAGATCATCTGGTGAAGTCATTCACTTAACAGATGGGATTCAGAGACAGAAAGTGACTTTCTCAAGAATAAACAGAAAACAGACAAGGTGGCAGGAGATCATCTAGAGAGAAGTAGGCAGGGGCCCCGTCCTCAGAGACATGTTTCGTACTGAACAAGCAACCACCCAGCAAATGGCTGGGGGTGCCACGAAAGGCCCAGAACTTACTTGAGTTTCAGCTCCCTGGTGAGCTCATTCTGAGTCTGCTCCAGCTCCTGACGCTCCTTGATGTGCTCTTCTTGGAGGTCATGGATCTCTGCCTTCACCGCCTGAAGCTTGGAGAACAGCTGGAAGCGAGGCGAGAGGCCGGTGAGGAGGGCAGCCCTCCAGACAACAGAGTTCTTCCCTACCCGCTCCCCACCGCCAAGTCTCAAGACACCTCTGCCCGGCCTCGTTCCTTTATACCTTCTTGAGTTTTTTGGTCTTGATGTCCACCTCTTGCTGCAATGAGCTGTATGTCTCTTTAAGTTCCAAGGTCTCCTCATCTCGACTTTCCATCTGTTGCTGGATTTCTCTTTCTCGACGTTTCTGAGCAACATCACAAAATTCATCAGCTTGCCTAGAGACAATGTCTGTACAAGAACACAGGGCTGGGGGGGCTCCAGATCAGAGTCTCCCGCTAGGAAGGGGCTAAGCGCCTCGTTTCCACTCCTTCTGAAGAATCTAATACAAGAGACATTTTCTCTGTAGCGTTAATGCACCGTATCCCACCCCCTTCTCCTCAGAAAGGAATGAGAAGTCACCTGCTCTGCGATTTCCTGCCGTTTCTGCTCCAGGATTTTCTGCTGTTCATTTGTGTGATCTACTATATTTTTCCCTCCAACAAGCAGCTTACTCTCCATGGCCTGAGTGAGAGAAAAAGTAGAATCCGTCTCGTGACCGATCTCCCTCAGAACGTATCTCCTCCTGGGGAAGCCTGTAAAACATAACGAGCTCAGGACTGAGCCAAAGGGGTGAACTCTGGGGGAACACAGACTGTGCTCGGCAGTGTCCTTACTATCACCGCTGTGGAGCTTGACCTTAGAAACACTGAAGATGTAGCTTCCCCAGGCATACAGGAATTTCAGCTTTCTTTGAAAAAAAAAAATTTTTTTTTTTTTTTTTTTGGTTTGTATGGACCAAGCATTGACCCTACCTAAAACATATTGAGTACCTCCTACGTGCTAGGTACCGGGGATGCAACTGAATACAAATCACAAGGCTAAAGAGTTCACTGAGGGCCGCGGACAAGTAAGCAGGCTCTTACCCTATGGAGTCAGACGCCATCATGAGGAAAAGACAATAATAATGGGAGAGGCACATGGGAGGGAGAGAATTCAGGCTTTTGGAGGGAGTCAAGAAAAGCTTCCTGTCTCAAGAGCGCTGAGGTAAAAATAGGAATTAGCTAAGAAAACAAAAATGTTATGTGTGTGAGAGGGTAGGGTAGGGAGTACTGATACGTGAAGTTGGCAAAGCAACTACGGGTCGGTTCAAAAACCTCAAAGACTAAACTTGATCCTGCAAAGCACACAAATCATACTGACTGTTCTTTAAGCATAACGTTACACAGTCAGATTTGTGTTTTAGAAACATTCTTCCCCTACCACAGGAAGGGTGACTGGAAAAGGACAGGCCTGGTGGAGGGAGACCAGAACAGGAGGCTATTTTGAGGATCCAGGCCCGGGCTAGGGCAGCAGTGGTGGGAGAGAACAAAGAGGATGATGGGTCCAAGAGAGCCGATGGCACAGGACTCAGAGGCCTTGGGACTGACTGGGCCTTAAGGGAGACTGAGGGACAGCCAGCAGGGACAACTCCTAGGGCTCTGGCTTGACTGAGAAAAGGTAGGCAGGAATAGGCTCTGGGTGGCCGTGGTCATCTCTGGAAATGTCCAGCGGGCAGAGACATCAGGCTTGGATGTTAGACAGCTCTGGGCTGGCTATACAGATAGGACACCCTGAGCATTTAGGTGGTACCTGAAGCCATGGGAATGATTTGCTCCTGAAAAGCATGGAATCCACAAACTCCACAACCTTGTTTTAAAGAAACTTATGAACATTAATGACAGCCATCTTTCAGTGAGCCCTTGAGCCTGTTTGGAAGTGACTGGACTGGATAATCAACCATCCCCTTGCCACACACACACACACACACACACTCCTTCCAGCTCTAAAGTACTTTTGTCCTATGATTTTACAGCATCTAGAGATCTCAAGAGACAGAAGTAATACCATTCTGCCATAAACAAAATGTGACCTTGAGGTTATATTGAGTCTTGCCACACTTGGCCTCTGAGAGTCGCCCAAATAACCCAAGTTGCTTAAAGCGTCTAGGTGTTCCTGGGCTTGGTTAATAGATGTGATCCTAAAACCCAGCATGCAAACCAAACACGGGCACATCCTGTTAACACTTCAAGTGCAGGAGTGAAGAGGCATGAAGTGGCATTTGTAGTGAAGGAACCCACAGGACAAGGTGACCTTCTATTTGTGTTGTATAGAACTCCATGTTCATATCAGGTCTTGAAAGCTCTGGAAAAGACCCCTGCTTCTGAAGTAAAACAGAACCCAGCTCTGTGAAATGGCTACTGTGAAGCCACAGATAAAGCATGGCTTCATACAGCGATGGGGAAAGGAGAGGAGAGGAAGAGGTCACTGTCATTTTTAAATTAATAAACAAGGATACATTTGAGAGTTGAAACCAGATTTTGCGTGAATTCACTAAGAAAGAACCCAACACCTCAGAGCAGTTCTGGCTTGTGGTCAGGCAATGGTCATCAGATTGCCAGGGTTAGCTCTGTCCCCTCCTCTGCCATTAAAGCCCCGTGGCAGCCCAGAGTCCAGCCCATTGGCACCAGAAAGAAAATGCACAGGAGTCCCTGCGTTCTAGAATGCTACTTGGCCAGTGACTCACAGAGGTTGGAGGTTGAGGGAAGGGGATGACTACAAGGGCATAAGGAATTGTTCTGTATCTTGTGTCACAAGGTCACTGCATATTAAAGCCACAATGAGATACCATTTTATATACACCAGACATACAAAAATTAAAAGTCGGAGAGTCACAAGTGCCGGTAAGGATGAGGCACAACCAAAGCTCATAATGTGCTGGCAGAAGCTTCAATTCACATGGCCACCTCCGAGAACGATTTGTGATTATCTAGTAAAATTAGGACTGCACATACCCAAGGACCTAATGGCGCCAGATAAGAAATTCTTGCTCATACACGTTCTCCTGGAGCCAAGTACAAAAACATTTGTGGCAAAAAATGGAAACAACCCACTATCAGGAGAATGGAATACCACATGATTCTCAGAGCGGTAATAATGAATGAATCACAGCTCCAGGCATCAATACGGACAAATCGCATTACGTAAGGTTGAGCAAGTAAAAGCAAATTGCAGCCGTGAGATCCCATTTATATAAAGGTAAAAAATTATGTGAAACCGAAACTATTTTTTTAGACATATATACATAAATGGGAAAACTATAAAGAAGAGTAAGGAAATAATAAAACACCAAACCTAAGACAATGCTTACCTCTGGGGGAGGGGGACACGAAGAACTCGTAAAGATGCAGGTTATGTTCTATTTCTCACACTGCGGGGCGGGGAGGGGGGCATGGGCGTCGGTTTTATTGCTGGTTTCTATACCCTGCACATATATAAAAATTATTCTTCCTATGCATTCAATATTTCGTGTTTTAAATTTGAAGAAATTGTTTTTATTTCAGTTCCACAAATCCTTACTGGACACCGGACACCGGAAGCTGTTGGGAACGTAAAACTGAAAGGGACATCATCCCTCATCTCATTTTTTTGGCTAAAACAGAACGCACTGAAAGAGGAAAGGGCCTCAGGGAGGGTCCGGTACCTTGATTTTGGCGCCCAGCATCTCAGCCGCATCCTTCTCCCGTCGCAGGTCCTCCATTTTTTTCTCCTTCTCCTTCAGCAGCCTCATCTTCTCCTCTGCAACCAAGCTGTGGTCCTCTACGATGGCCCGCTTCTCAATCTCCAGTTTTTCTTGCTGTTCCCGCCAGTAATCATCCTTATCATCCCCTTCCTCCTCACCCTCTTCTCCCTCCTCCTCCTCCTCTTCCCCACCCCCACCACTGCCACCACCTTCCCTCCGCTTCTCTCGCCTCTTCCTTCTGCCAATGGACCGTTTTTCCAGCTGGGCCTTGAGCCGAGCAATCTCTTCCTGGAATTCTCGAAGGAGGGCATCTTTAGGGTCCTCGTTGACCCTTGGCTTGTTCTTAATGTTTTTGGCACGGTTGGCGTATCTCAGAGTGGTCAGAGTCTCTTCTACGTTGTACGAGGCAGGTCCCACGTTGGCCACCATTACAGTTTTAGCATTGCCACCAAGAGAATCTTGGAGGAGCCTGGTAAGCTTTGAGTCCCGATACGGAATGTGAGTGCTCTTGCCGTCTACCAGGGCAGAGATGACATTACCTAAGGCTGAGAGGGACAGGTTGATCTTGGTCGCTTCCTTCAATCTTTCTCCTTGTGCACCAGTCTTGGCTTGCCGTTCGCTGCCAGCAAGATCCACAAGGTTCAATTTCCCTACGCGGATATGGTTTTCTCCATCAAGGCCCACTTCGCTGCATTCAATGGTGATGACAAAAATTGCATGAGAGCGTGAACTGTGCTCGTTCATGTTGGTAGCACCGACAGAGCGGTTCTGGTTCCCCACATTCATCACGTGCTCTATTTCCTTCACGCTCTTGGTGACGAAGGAAGACAGGTCTTTCACATACACTCCAGTGTCAGGCCTCTCTTTGAGCTCAAGCCTTTTGGTCTGATCCTTTGAGAGCAGATCTCGGATCTCCTCCTGATAGATCTCCAGGTAAGAAGCCCGGACCAGGTACTGTTGATTCTGAGATCGAGAGATATGGGTGAAGATATGATCAAAGGAGTTAGGGATGACCCCTCTTTTCTCAGGGTCACCACGGACTCCTTCCATCGTGTATGTTTTCCCAGTCCCGGTTTGTCCATAGGCAAAAATCGTCCCATTGAAACCCTGCAGGACAGAGTCCACGAGTGGTCGGAACGTCTCATCATAGAGTTCAAACTGCTTGGCATTCCAGTCATAGACTGCGTCGAAGGTGAAGGTCTTGGGCATTTCGTGGGCCACTCCTTTGGGGTTCTTCACTGATACCTGCCCCAGCTTCACGTCCACATCCACCACCTTATCATATGAAGCCGCCTTTTCCTTGCCATTCATGGGCCGACAGCGAACCACCACCCTGACTGACTCTGAGCTTTTTAGCTTTGACATGATGAACTCTGGCTGGGTCAACCCCTGAGGGCTATGAATCCAAAATGTCTCAGGAGGCTAAGGTCCTAGAAAAAAAAAGCAAAAGTAAGTAAGGACAGTACAGTTGTCACCGGGGGCTGCTCAACAGCACCTGACACACCCACATCACCTTTGTCTTACCAACCTTCTGATGGCTACATTAAATGACTTGAAGGGGTGCCTGGGTGGCTCAGTAGGCTCAGGTCATGATCTCACGGTTCGTGGGTCCGAGCCCCATGTCAGGCTCTGTGCCGATAGCTCAGAGCCTGGAAACTGCGTCAGATTTTGTGTCTCCCTCTCTCTCTCTCTCTCTCTCTGCCCCTCTCCCACTCATGCTCTGTCTCTCTCTTTCTCAAGAATAAACAAACATTAAAAAAAGTTTTTTTAGGGGCGCCTGGGTGGCTCAGTCGGTTGAGCGTCCAACTTCGGCTCAAGTCATGATCTCGTGGTCTGTGAGCTCAAGCCCCGCGTCGGGCTCTGTGCTGACAGCGCAGAGCCTGGAGCCTGCTTCAGATTCTGTCTCCCTCATTCTCTGTCCCTCCCCTACTCATACTATGTTTCTCTCTGTCAAAAATAAACATTAAAAAGATTTTTTTTTTTATTTTTTGATGACTTGAATGCACACTGTAGTTCTTCACCAGGTCTTAACGAGCTGCGGCGGGAAAGGAAAAACTTTAGTCCACCAGTAGTGTGCACAAGCTCGTCCTCCCTCCACCTGGCACTTTATCTCAGACTACAGGTTGTGGCAGCTCAAAACCTTTTCAAAGCCTGGATGATCTTCCATCCTGCAGAACTACTATGGCATCTACAGAGAGCAATTTGGAACCATCTAGCAGTACCTTCTGATGTAGCAGTTGTATTTCTAAGAATTTATCCCACAGATACAAGGATATTCATTGTGGCATCATTTGTGGTAGCGACAGACTACAGCTACAGACTGCCTGGGACCGCCCATCAAGAAGGGGCTGATTAAATAAATTAAACATATATAATAGTATATACAGGGGAATCCTATGCAGTTACTGAGAAGAATGTGCTAATCTAAATGTAACCCTATACTAAGATGTGCTGCTAACTGGAAACAGGAGATGGGAACCAGTGTGTACAGAATGGTTAACACTGTGTAAGCATGGGGATACGTGGATGCATGTTTATGTCTGATAGGCAAAACAATATTATTAGAAGTATGCACATAAAAGCGGTGACCACAACAACAAAGTGGTAACAGTGGCAGCCTCAGCAGGGGGACTGTGGGCGTAGAGGACTCTCAGGTCAAGAGAGAGAAAAAACTTCACTGTGCACTTGTTTGTGCTGTTTGAATTTCCCATCTCGTGCCCATAATTCTCTTCCACTCTAAAATCATAAACTATGGCTTGTGCGAAATGTATTCAAACAGAGAAAGCACTTATTCAATTAACAAACTTAATACAATCTGAATGCAAATAAGAAAATAGATGTTAAGAATGTTTTTTAGGGGCGCCTGGGTGGCTTGGTCGGTTAAGTGTCCGACTTCGGCTCCGGTCACGATCTCGCGGTCCGTGAGTTCGAGCCCCGCGTCGGGCTCTGTGCTGACCGCTCAGAACCTGCAGCCTGTTTCAGATTCTGTGTCTCCCTCTCTCTCTGCCCCTCCCCTGTTCATGCCCTGTCTCTCTCTGTCTCAAAAATAAATAAACGTTTAAAAAAAAAAAAAAGAAAAGAATGTTTTTTAAGTAACTTCATCTGGTGGTGCCAGAAAACTCAGGGAACAAGAGAAAGGATGATTAAGTGGGTCCTCTGGGAAGGGGAAGAGAGCAAACAGATCAGAGTAAAGAGGTATGTATTGAGGACCTCAAATTCCCAAAAACCTTGGTGTGGGTTTTTGGGGTTTTTTTAATAGGTAATTCTCATGCTTCTTGATTCAAATCGCTCTTCAGTGACAGGTCCCTTCGCCTCACGTGTTCTCTAGCCACCCAAGTCCCTGCCCACACAGCAAGTATTATTAGCTTTTTAATCTTCCTGAGCCAGTTTATGCAGAGCAAGCAAATATGTTTAATACATACTTACCCTCCCCCCCCCCTTTTTTAAGTTTCTTTATTCAAGCAAATCTCCACACCCAACATGGGGCCTGACGATCAAGAGTCACGCGCTCCTCCAACCGAGCCGGCCAGGCGCCCACTTGCCCCCTTCCTTTTTAACACAAGCGTAGAAGGTTATACACAGGAACAACAGTGTCCAGCACCTTGCCTTCCTCAATAACAACATAACTTGGAGTCTGTTCGCTCAGTAGACACAGAGTTGCCTTATTCCTTATGACAGCAGCAAAATATCCCACCGTACGGCAGCTTAAGTTCTAGTATTAAGCTGTTTCTGGTATTATTGTTAAAAAACTGGAACCACATCCTTGCATGTGTGACCAAGTATAGCTCTAAGTTAAATTTCTAGGTGTGCACCTGCCAGCTCACAGGATATATGCATTTGTAATTTTAATAGACACTTAGAACAGTGACAACAATTTCTTTTTAGTTGTGAGGATGACCTATTCCCTGCCAACAAAGGAGTGGCAGAATGTGAAGCAGTGACGGGCCGTTCTAGGCAAATGTGCTGCAGGTTAATAGAGAGTCAACGTGTTCCCCCACTAAGCTTTTATAAAAGATTCTTCTGCTGCTAAGCACACGGAAACATGAAAATTTACTTTTCATACTTCTCTAGTTGTTAGCCGTAATAAAATATAATGTCTAGAATGAAGAACCAGAAAACCTCTTACCCTCTCTGAACCCATTTTCTGTAAAATTGGTAAAAGAGGGATAATGCTCCTTCCTGGTGGATGATCGTGACACTAGGCAGTACTTACAAAGGTGGAAGCACTTTATGAACTAACATAAAGCGGAATTAAAATTAACTAATACAGATTCATCCAAAACCTTTGTCAAACGATCATTCCAGAGATGACTAGTGAGCCCTAACTTTTATTCTCTTGTTCAGTTTTATAGTTATCACCCTGAAAAAAATCAGATTAAACTGAGATCCAAATACTTAATCCATGTTCAATTAGAAGTGAAGCTCCAGCCATTTAAAGAAAAGCATGTAGACAGCCCCTCGTTCATCACTTTCTATACGCTATTACAATTTTGTCTGATGATAAGAAAGAACTAGATGTTAGAATGGCCGGTCTGGTCTCCCTTTCTTTTCCAGGGCAATGGCCCCCAAGCTACCACTGCAGCTGATCCCTTGCCTGTCTCTACCTCCATGTCAGCAGAGACCTGCAAAAGTCAGGGGCCAAGCTCAAACCCCAAGCCCCTGAGCCTCCCATGGGGAGGCCTCTGCTGCAGCACATGGGATGGTTTAGACAAGATCCCATAGGCTTGGAGTAAGAAACGTAAGGGAGGGAGGCTGGCCGGCTCAGTGGGAGGAGCATGTGGCTCTTGATCTCGGGGTCATGAGTTTGAGCCCCATGTTGGGTGGAGAGTACTTAAATAAATAAAACTTAAAAAAAAAAAAAAAAAAAGGAAAGAAAGAAAAGGGACGGCTGGGTGGCTCAGTCGGTTAAGCGTCCGACTTCGGCCCAGGTCATGATTTCACAGTTCGTGGGTTCGGCCCCACGTCGGGCTCTGTGCTGACAGCTCGGAGCCTGGAGCCTGCTTCGGATTCTGTGTCTCCCTCTCTCTCTGCCCCTCCCCTGCTCATGCTCTGCCTCTCTCTCTCTCTCACTCTCTCTCTCTCTCTCTCAAAAATAAATATTAAGGGGCGCCTGGGTGGCACAGTCGGTTAAGCGTCCGACTTCAGCCAGGTCACGATCTCGCGGTCCGTGAGTTCGAGCCCCGCATCAGGCTCTGGGCTGATGGCTCAGAGCCTGGAGCCTGTTTCCGATTCTGTGTCTCCCTCTCTCTCTGCCCCTCCCCCGTTCATGCTCTGTCTCTCTCTGTCCCAAAAATGAATAAACGTTGAAAAAAATTAAAAAAAAAAATAAATAAATAGATAAATAAATATTAAAAAAAATTTTTAAATAAAATAAAATAAAAAATTTTTAAAGGAAACATAAGGGGGGTAAGAGGAGAATGGGTCAGAGGAGAGACCAATTTTTCTGCATTACAGAAGAGGCAGAGCTGTCCAGCTTTTACCTATCAAAACAAGGTGGCCCCGAGCCTGTTTAAAAAAATGAAAAGGTCCACCGCAGGGTGACCGTGTATTTTTTGCGCTCTTCCAAACGATAAAAACAAAGGAATGATAATGACCTACAATCATGCTTAAAATGTTTCAAAAAGAAGGAATTCTCAAAGCCCGAGTCCTCTTAATTAAATCTCAACTCAGAACACAGAATAATACCATTTCTTTGCTGAGCTCGCTGAGCTCAACTGCACGAGTCATGTATTGTTGCCATACTGCTTCAGGAAGATGGGCTAATTTAATTTCCTGCCACCAGGGCTTAAAAACTTGCTCTGGGTCCTCCTCAGAGGAGAGGGTTTTCTTGGAAGGATGCCCTGACGCTCTTTCTTTGCTTTATTACCTTCCTTACTCTTCTTCTAGCCGGTCTAATTGCAGTGATAAATCTTTAAAGGAACTCACAGCATTGCCAGGAAAGAAGCAACCACAGGTCAGCAGCTCGTCACCTTCATCCTGAATAGCTTTTCTGTTAGAACTGATCATTCCGACGTTAACAACCACCGTCTGAATGGCCACTACCCACGAAAAGCTGAGTTTCTTCCTAACTTCACCACTTTTGTCCGCTGAGGAAGTCAGTTACGCATTTCTCATGGCGGTCACATGCTTCCAGATCATTCTCCAGCTCTTATACTTGGGTGAATGCACCCTCATCTTTGCTGGTTGTCACGGATTCTTACCTCAAATTCTAGAAGTAAGTGTGGATTGGATTCTCACTAACTATTGGCTTCCTATAGAGATTCTAGGACAGAGGTCTCAAACTGGTTACATTCTTCTACCTGAAGCATTTTATTTGGTCCATTTTATTTGTTTAAATAAAAAAAAAAAGCCTCAGCAATTCCACTTCTATTTATGTGTATGTCCTAGTGAAAAACCTTTGAATGTGTACACAAGGAAACCTGGACAAGGATGCTTCCTGCAGCATGTTAAAATAGAAAAGCTGGAAACAACCTAAACCAGGGGAATTGAAAAATAGCATATGGTGTAATCATATCATACACACTATACTATTCAGTAGGAAAAAGGAATACATTAGAGCAGGGGTTAGCAAGCTCTAGCCCAGGGGCCAAATCCGGCCCACATCCTGTTTTTGTAAATAAAATTTTATTGGAACATAGCCATACCTCCTCTGTTTACACATTACCTATGGCTGCATTAGCTATAAAATATCAGAATTGAGTAGCTGTAACAGAGACAGTCTGGCTCAGAAAACCTAAAATATTTACTGCCTGAACTTTTACAGAAAAGTCTGCCAAGCCTGAATTAGACTTATATATGTTTACATGGATAAATAAACAGGCTGAGTGAAAAAGCAAGTACAGAGTGATAATTATGATTAAAAATTTATAAAACAACAACAAAAAATTTATAAAATAATATGGTGCTCATAGAACTGCATTTGTAAGTATTAAAAAATGGGATAGAAAGATATACAACAATTTATGATAGCAGCTGCCCAAACTGAGCAGGGTGAGAGGTGGAGAATGGGATTAAAAATGGGAAGGATATTTTGGAGCGCCTGGGTGGCTCAGTCAATTGAGCGTCCGACTCTTGATTTCTGCTCAGGTCATGATCCCAGGGTCGTGGGGTCAGCCCCACAGAGGGCTCTGCTTGGAGCATGGAGCCTGCTTGGGATTCTCTCTCTCTCTCTCTCTCTCTCTCTCTCTCTCTCTCTCTCTCTCTCTCTCTCTCTCCCCTTCTGCCCCTTTCTCCTGCTCATGTGCTCATTCTCTCTAAAATTGAAAAAAATTTTTAAATAATGGGAAGGATATTTCAATTTTATCTGTAATATTTTATCATTCCTCTTAAAAAAACAGAACAGGGTGGTGGAGCATGCGACTCTTGATCTAAGGGTGATGAGTTCAAGCCCCACATTGGGAGGTGAGTTTACTTCAAACAAAAAACAAAATAAAACAAACAAACAAACAAACAAAAACCCCAGGGAAATGAGGCTTGAAGAAAATAAGAGAAAATGTTAACTGCTGTCAATCCTGATTGTTTCCCATATTATTCTCTGAATATGTAAAAATTTGTTTTCTCAAAAAGAAAAAAAAAAAAACAAAACACCAATTTCACATTAAAAAACAAACAAACCAGGTTTGGGGCACCTGAATGGCTCAGTCAGTTAAACATGCAACTCCTGACTTCAGCTTAGGTCACGATCTCATGGTTGTGAGATCGGGCCTGTGTCGGGCTCTGCACTGATGGTGTGAAGCCTGCTTGGGATTCTCTCCCTCTCTCTCTGCCCCTCCCTCCCCTACCCCACCCTCCCACTCATGTGCACACTTGCACACACATGCTCACACTCTCTCTCTCAAAGTAAATAAATAAACTTAAATTTCTTTAATAATAAAAAATAAAAATAAATTAAAAAAAAAGAAACAGGTTTTCTGCTTCTCTTGAAGAATAGGAATATCTGACAGCCCCTAGCCCATGACCCAAATGGTAGCAATGGGAACTGAGAAAACACCTGCCACTTTGGAGAGCCCAGCCTCTCCAATCTGCCCCAACCCCGTTCTCTACAGTCACACCCAGCATGCTTTGCCCATTTGTATTTCCTGCCTAGCTCCTATAGGCATCTCTGTCTATAACCAAATTCACGTATACATGATCTGATTAAGAAAGGCCTGGGGGCACCTGGGTGGCTCAGTTGGTTGGGCGTCCAACTTCAGCTCAGGTCATGATCTCACAGTTTGTGAGTTCGAGCCCCACGTCGGGCTCCGTGCTGACAGCTCAGAGCCTGGAGCCTGCTTCGGATTCTGTGTCTCCCTCTCTCTCTGACCCTCCCCCATTCATGCTCTGTCTCTCTCTGTCCCAAAAATAAATAAACATTAAAAAAAAAAATTAAAAAAAAAAAAAACCTTAAAAAAAAAAAGAAAGGCCTGCCATGCAAGTCTTTTTTTTTTTTTTTTAAGAGGAGGCTTTCTTTAGACCTTTATCTTTTTAAATTGTTTTTAAATGTTTAATTTTGAAAGAGAGAGAGACAGAATGTGAGTGGGGGAGTGGCAAAGAGAGAAGGAGACACAGAATCCGAAGCAGGTTCCAGGCTCTGAGCTGTCATCACAGAGACCAACGCAGGGCTCGAACACACAGACTGCGAGATCATAACCTAAGCCAAAGTCGGATGCTTAACCAACTGAGCCACCAGGTGCCCCTAAACCTTTATCTTTTTTTTTTTTTAATGTTTTTATTCATTTTTGAGAGAGAGAGAGAGAGTGCCCGAGCAGGGTAGCAGAAGAAAGAGAGGGAGACAGAGGATCTGAAGTGGGCTCTGCGCTGAGAATGGAGAGCCCCACGCAGGGCTCGAACTCACGAACCGAGAGATCATGACCTGAGCCGAAGTCAGATGCTTAACCAACTGAGCCACCCAGGCTCCCCTAATCTATCTTTTTAAATGACACTTACCAAGGGTCTGTAATGGCATGGAAAATGCTTATCACAAATGAAAAAGCAGTTTACAAAACTGAACCCATGCAATCACAATTATATAAAAATAAATCCCATCAAAACATCAATAGTGATCTATTCTTTAGTGAGCATGTGGTATCTTCAAAGTGGAAAAAAAATAAAGGTCTGACAATTTACCAGAAACAGCCCTGCAAGGCGGAGCAATCTGCAGGTGCACAGAGTGCATGCTAATGCATCTTTAATCAATGCATTCCAATGCAGTGTCCTCTAAGATCAGACCAGGCAACCACCTGCCAACCGCCCTGGCCTGGAGTTCAAGGACTCAGAGGATCTGAAAGGCAGCTGAAGCCACAGATCACGTGGGCCATCTGAGAAACACTGCAACTCTCGGGCAAGAAGATAAAGCAGCTCCCTATTAACCAGGCTTAAGCCAACTCCCTGTGCACGTTTCTCTCAGGGGAAGTGGCTGTTTTCTACTCTGTATCTACCTCATCACCATCAACACTACTCTCACAACCAGCGCTGTTTTGAAGTATCAGAGAGCAAGCCCAATTCTGGGTCTCCCATTAATGGGAGTTACACAATTTTTGAAACAAGATTATTCATCTCTTGTTGAAAAATAACATCACTGAGGAACTTTTAAAAGGACATTGGGGGGTGCCTGGGTGACTCAGTCAGTTAAGCATCGAACTCTTGATTTTGGCTCAGGTCATGATCTCACAGTTTGTGACATTGAGCCCTGAGTCAGGCTCTCCGCTGACAGCACAGAGCCTGTTTGGGATTCATTCTCTCCCACTTTCTCTCTGCCCTTCCCCTGTGCTCACATGCATGTGCAAGTTCTCTTTCTCCCCCTCTAAAAAAAAAAAAAAAAAAGTTTAAAAATGTTTAAAAGGACATTGGATTTGGGGCACCTGGGTGGCTCAGTTGGTTGAAAGCCAGACTTCAGCTCAGGTCATGATCTCGCAGTTCACGAGTTTGAGCCTCATGTCAGGCTCTGTGCTGTCAGCTCCGAGCCTGGAGCCTGCTTTGGACTCTGTGTCTCCCTCTCTCTCTGCCCCTCCCTAGCTCACGCTCTGTCTGTCTGTCTGTCTCTCTCTCAAAAATTAAAAAAAAAAAAAAAAAAAATGACATTGGATTTGTGTTGAGGGAACAGTTCTATATTTGCTTATATGTGCATAAAATATATTTTAAGGGATGTTCATGAGCCAGATAACAACACTGGCTGCCTATAAGGAAACAGCTATACGGCGTGGGGTAAGAGCAGGAGGGAGACTTTGCATGTATACCCTTTAGACCTCTTGGGTTTTGACTAGTGGGAATATACTGTGTGGTCAGAAAAATAAAATTAGGGGAAAAAGGAGATGGAAAAATTTTGTGAAATTAATTAGTAAAGTAATATCCAATTGTTAAAACTCATTATTTTCTTCCTTTCATCTACCCAGTTTTACTGACCACCGTGAATATAAGGTAGTAAAAATGTTTTGGGGTGCCTGGCTGGCTCAGTCAGTGGAGCATGTGACTCTTGATCTCAGGGTCGTGGGTCTGAGAGCCAGGCTGGGTGTCAAGATGGAAGGAAGGAAAGAAGAAAGAGAGGCAGGAAGGGAAAAGCAATGTTTTAACTGATGAACAAAGGGCCCTAGGAGTAAAAATACTTACCTCAACTTTATGGTGAAGTGTCTAAAAGAGCTTCCATGAGGTCTACAGTACTAGACTCTTTAACATTCTAATGTCATTGTAGCATGTCATGTAGTCTCCGCCCTAAAGGCATTTAGACCAAAGGTTAATAAAATACAGTCTGTTGTTATTACAGGTACTGTTTATAACCACATAATTGTGTGAATTGTCTAAAAACTTTCAAACTGTCCCTTACAGTACGTATAAGAGCCACAGCATCTCAAACTGGCACAGATTATTTGCTAACAGTTGAGTAATCAATATCTTGAATCAAACAGTCAATCAATCCATTGAAGTGTAATAGTCAAAATGTAACACTCCCTTCAAACAGCAACTCCATTTCTTGGAATTATTTTAAGGATCTAATTGAGGACATCAATCCCTGAATATATATGCAAGATGCACACACATGTTTATATTTATTACAGCACCACCTATAACCACCTAAATACTCATCGGTAAAGGACTGGTTAAGTTACAACACATCTCTACAATGGGAAATTATGCAGTCATTAAGAATGGCAATAAACCTCTAAGTATTTACTTCTAGGAAGATATTCGTGACATTTGGCCGAGTGAAAAAAAAAGCAGGCTACCAAAGAGAAGAGCTACTGTGACGTGATTTATGTTTACATGTGTACACGCACATGTACAGAAAAAGATGTGAGGGAAACAGGGTAAAGTCATGGTTAAAAACATGAGCTTTATTATTTTTTTTTAAGTTTATTTATCTATTTTGAGAGAGACAGAGACGGTGCAAGTTGGAGAGGGGAAGAGAAAGAGGAAGAGAGAGAATCCCAAGCAGGCTCTGCGCTAAAAGCATGAGCTTTAGCATCCAACACATCAGGGTTTTAATTTCTGCACTGCCACTTAGCTACAAAATCTTGACAAAGTTACCCAAGTCATAGTTTCCTACATAAAATGCAGCTAATAACACATACCTTAAAGAACTGTTCTAAGGATTAAATAAACTAATAAATTAATGCTCAGTGCTTAGCCTAGTTCAAGATTAGTAAAGTTAATTTACTCTGGGACTGAGCTTGCAAGTGATTTTTTTTTTTTTCTTCCTTTGGCCTTTTTGACAGCTGCATATATTTTGTTTCTTCTAATCAAGAAGGGGGATGGCAATGGAGCTATTGTTTCCTTGGGGGGAAAAAGTCTAGCAACTTGATTTCAGATTAAGTGTTTTAGGAAGATAGGCTACTTATCTGGAAAGAAACCTACAAAGGTTACATACAAGAACCCTGAACAAATTAATTCCTGCCCTGAATTCAAACTGGCACCATGCATGCCCTGTCATTTGATAACCCAAACAGGCAGACAAAGAAAGCATTTATTTAGAGGGAAAAGGTGGGGAAGAAATCCTTTCTTTTTTTAATCCAGTTGTGAAACATTCAGAAAATACATTCATAAAAATATAGTTAAATCTAGAGGCTACTTCTTATTAGGATCAGTGTAGGTCTGAGGTTTTGTCATATTCGACACTTGCAATTCACAGTATATCAAGAGCTTAACGTATATTCCTCTTCTAATCCTCAACATCACCTTATGAGGAATAGGTATTAGCCTCATTTTAAAAATAAGGATGGGAGGTTCAGAGAAATTAATTTGCCCAAGGTCTCAGAGCAATTAAGTGGAACAATCAGGATTCAAAACTAGGCTTATCTTATTTAAAGGCCTGCCTATAAACTTATTCTTAATACACACATATATATGCATATGTACATGTGTACATCAATATATGCATAGATTAAAACAATTCAGGCTGTACAGTAATGAGCAAGTAATCTTCCCCCGACCCCTGGGGAAATACTCAATGCATACCTAAGCATTAATGTATCTGTATTGCTCGCCCATCTTTTTTTTTTTTTTTTTTTTTTTTGTAACTCAAGTGGAAGTATACTACGTACCATTCTCCTTCTTACTTTATAGATCCTGGAAGCAATTTCTGCATTACCACCACCCCCCTCCTTCAAACAGCTGCCTAGACGTCACTGTGTGGTTGCTTTATAATGTATTTGATGGGGCGCCTGGCTGGCTCAGTCAGTAGAGCATGTGACTCTTGATCTCAGGGTCATGAGTTCCAGCCCCAAGTTGAGTGTAGACTTTACTTAAAAAAATAAATAAATAAAATAAATTTTTAAGGTGTTTGATTATTCCACTACCGGGACGTCTTCTCATGGTTCCTGGTCTTTTGCTACTGCAAACGATGCCATAGTGAATATCCTGAACATACACCTTTAGCTACAGGTAGGAGTAATTAGCAGGATCCATTCCTAGAGCTGTAAAAGCTATGCAGGTTCCTTTTTGACAGAGGGCGCCATCTACCCCCTCCCCGGGCTGTCTCACTAATCCCCCCACCGCCAGTGCACCCTGTTGCCCACACCAGCCCAACACACAGAACTTACACTCTGAACCACCACTAGACTATGAAGCCAGAACAGCCTTCCTTCCAGGAACTTCTGATTCCAAGTACTCATCCAGGAAAGAAGTGAAGTTGTTTCTCTGCTAAAAATGTATACACTCTGGGGCGCCTGGGTGGCTCAGTCGGTTAAGCGGCCGACTTCGGCTCAGGTCATGATCTCGCGGTCCGTGAGTTCAAGCCCCGCGGACTGCTCAGAGCCTGGAGCCTGTTTCAGATTCTGTGTCTCCCTCTCTCTGACCCTCCCCTGTTCATGCTCTGTCTCTCTCTGTCTCAAAAATAAATGTTAAAAAAAATTTTTTTTAAATAAATAAATGAAAATAAAAATGTATACACTCTTTTGATGTAAGACAGTTAAATCAACCAAATATAACATTTGGTGCTTGATGGGGGCCCTTTTTGGATCTTGAGCCAAATGAACCAACTATTACAAAACGTATGAGACAATCGAGCAAATTTGCACACCAGATATTAGGTGGTTAAAGAATTATCGTTACCTTTTTTTAGGTGTGAAAATGATGCTCTTTAGAAAAAGTTCTTACTTTAGGCGTACACATAAAAGTGTTTTCAGATAAAGTTACGTACTGTGTGCCAGAGTGGGGTGGGGTGCACGGGAGGTTGTAGATAGAACAGAAGTGCCGTGTGTTGACAACTGCTGGAAGCGGGTAATGGGTTCATGGTTCATTGTATTAGTCTATTTTTATGTACGCTTGACATTTTCCAAAATGAAAAAAAAAAATGCCTTCTGACCAATGGCTTTTTTTCTTTTTTCTACTTTTAAGAAATTTTTAATTGTGCTAAAAAAAACCCTACACTTATATACAAAATGTACCCTCTGAACCACTTTTAAGTGTACAATCCAGTGCCAACTACATCCACATTGTAACAGAGCTCTAGAACTTTTTCATCGTGCCAAACTGAAACTCTATACCTATCAAGCAGAAACTCCCCATTTCCCCCTTTCCCCAGCCCCTGCAAACCACCACTCTACCTCTGTGTTGTGGCATGTGACAAGATCACCTTGTTTTTTTGAGGCTAAATAATATCCTATTGTGTGTATATGCCACATTTTCTTTATCCTCTGGTCTGTCCATGGACGTTTGGGCAACTCCCACCTCTTGGCAATTGTGAGTAATGCTGTAGTGGACATGGGTGTGCGCAATGACTTTTCTTTTTTTAACAATTTTATTTTCTGTTTATTTTATTTGAAGTTTATTTGTTTTGAGAGAGAGAGAGAGAGAGAGAGAGAGAGAGAGAGAGAGAGAGAGAATCCCAAGCAGGCTCCACACTGCCAGCACGGAGCCCCATGTGGGGCTCGAACTCACGAGTTATGAGATCATGACCTGGGCCAAAATCAAGAGTCAGAGGCTTAACTGACTGAGCCACCCAAGCGCCCCTCAATGACATTTCATTTTAATCAGACTGCCATTCAGCTGGGTAGAGAGCCAGAGCAAAATCGACATTTAAAAGAGGGAAGTGGCCTGGAGTAATGAAAAGAGACATTCAGGTACACGTGAGATTGAAACCCAGTGCTACCATTTCTAGCTCTGGAACCCGGCACAAGTTCCTTCTGAGTCTATTTGCTTGTCTGTGGAATGGGAAGACCACCAATACCCTGCCACATGGAGTTGTCTGAGCATCAGAGAAGACAAGCATTACGGGGCCTGGCCCACAGGAGGTGCTTCTGCCGTGACCCAGTCTGGAGGAGAAAAGCCCTGAGCAGGGGAGAGGGCAGTAACATGGCACACCGGGTTAATAAGTGGCAAAATACGCAGAAACCAGGTCTGCCTGGCTCCAAAGTTCATGGCCTTTTTCCTACACCAGCCCTAAATATCAGTCATCTGATTGTCTCTTCACAATTTTTACCATTTCCATGAACCACCTGTACTATTATTTACTCAAGGTTTTTCTTTAAATCTACTTTCTTCTAACACAAAGAAACTTTGTATCACTAGCATGAATAGAAAATCAGTATCACTTACTATACACAGAAGGTAACTATGAAAATAAATATAAGGACACACACCAACGTCACTAAATTCTAGCTAGATACTACGGCTTACCTAAGGGCTGACGGTCTGATCTCTCATGGTTAGAAAACCAACTTAGCAAGTGTTAAGAAACAGATGGGAACCACACAAATGTTCTCCTTGTCATAGCCAGAAGAAAGTTTAAAAGGGAATAACGCTAACAACCTCATCCTAATCCATGTCATTCAATATAATTTTGGATGCTGTATTGAGTGCAACCTAAAATCTTCTCCTGTTCTACCTGGTTTAACGCTGCAGAATCTAACCCCATCTAGATCCCCCTAAATCAGAATCCCATTGTATTGAGACTTCTGATGATTTGCGTGGATACTCATGTTGGAGAAGCTCGCCCTACATGTGCCACCTCTATAGCAAACGGTTCCCAAAGTTGACGAAGCAGAATCTCCCATAAATCATAGAACTTATTTCAGTGATTGATGAGTTAAATGTTTTTTAAAAATCCCTCTCCAAAAGTCCACAGTTGTCATGGTGCGCTGTCCAATTCCACAATGATACGCTTGCTCTCATAGTGAGAGCTCGTGCAGTGCACAAACCTGATAATGTATGTACAGTATTTCCAGTCAATGTCACCAGCCAACAGCCTGCTCAGGGAACGGAGGGTTTACATAGGCCCGTGTTCTGGGTCTTATACAGTGGGAATTCTGTATCAAAAAGAAAATGCAGGAGAAGGAGCAAAGAAGGCTGAGAAAAACTATGAAAAGATACTTTATGGTATGGGAATTATATCTCAATAAAGTTGTTGGTTTTTTTTTTTAACACTTTTGGAGGATCCCAATAAAATTTTAAGAAGGAAAACATACGGTTCTCCTTTAGAACTTTGAAAATTCTAACCTTCCCCAAACCATCTATTTATTTATTAAAATTGTTCTCTTATGAGGCTGAGAGAGAGAATCAAAGATGCTCATTAGAGCCCGTTATGTCATTGTAAAAGTCTGGAAACAAATGCCCAATGCCAGGGAAAGTTTACTAGTTTATAACTACTAAACACGGAAACATGGTTCTGAAATATGAAATGAACATTTCCAGATGCAACATGAAAGGTAACGCTTTGAGTGTACATTTATCTAAGAACATATCTGCAAGTAGACAAGAATGCCGAAATTGAGTTAGAATACCATTTTCATAGGCAACTCCTCTCCACCAAATTGTAGTAAAATGTCTGCCTTTCCAACTTTATTTAGACATTGCCTTGTTAAAAATGTGATTTAAGGAGGCTGCCTTTGTAATTAAAATTTTTTAATTAAATAATCTAAAGAAATCATCAGAAATGCAGACAAAAGTTTACACAAAGATAATCATCAAGATGTTCTCTGTAGCATTATTTATAATATTTAACATGGAAACTAGCCTAAATGACAATAGGGGAAATAGGTAAGAATTGTACATCCACTAGATAAAATATATTTAGGGATATCTTTGCCTTTGGATAGTAAGATGTTACAGTGGCTAGTTTTGGGCAGTAGGACTTAAAGTGACTCTTTAAAAAAAAAATTTTTTTTTAATGTTTATTTATTCTTTGAGAGAGAGAGAGAGAGAGAGAGAGAACACGAGCAGGGTAGGTGCAGAGGGAGACACAGAATCTGAAGCAGGCTCTAGGCTCTGAGCTGTCAGCACAGAACCTGATGCAGGGCTCGAATTCACGAACCACGAGATCATGACCTGAGCCAAACTCAGACGTTTAACCTGAGCCAAACTCAGACGTTTAACCAACTGAGGCACCCAGACACACCTAAAGTGAATCTTTCAAAGCATTTTTTTTTTTTTTTTTTAGATTTTATTTTTAAGCAATCTCCATGCCCAGCATGGGCCTTGAACTCATAACCCCGAGATCAAGAGTCCCATGTTCCACCGACTGAGCCGGCCAGGTGCCCCAAAGTGAATCTTAAGTTTGATCTTTTCAGGACTTTCCTCATTTTTCCTCAACAGAAATTCATTATTTTTATAAACAGGAAAAAAAATGCTATTAAAAAATGCTGCCAACTGAAGAAATAAGGAAGGAAAAACACGATATATTTCTTAGGCTAGAATCTGGTTACTGCACATCTTGCAAAACCAGTAACTATTTCCACCAAGAACAATCTTCTTGTGGTTATCTTAAGTAACCTGAGCTGATATTTTATCTTACCTGAATGGAATCTTTTGTGATTTACTAGCTAGATTTTTTTTTTTTTTTTTTTTTTTTTTTTTTGCTTAGGTTACTGAAATGTGTTATAAAGTAATGATTACTGCAATCCACTACACTGCTGGAGACCATTCCATGAGCTTCTAGTTTCCATTGACTTTATTCCCACACAACAGCCCCGAAGCAGGCAGTTCCTGGAACCTCTGCTGAAGGTGATGTGAAGAACCCCAGAGTAGGTAAGAGCATGATAATCTGCTCTAATTCCTTGTTCCCTTGGACCCGCTTCCACTTATACACCATGTTCAAATATGACAAAATGCAAGTGCTGCAAATATCCTGCCAAAAACTGTAAAAATAAAACCACACCCACCATAATGATCACTGGTGCTCTCTAATGCAAACTCTGATTTAAATAAATCAGCATACTAAAGATAGATCTGCTTGTGTGTGAAGAGCTCAATGCCTGCAGTGTGACAAAGTGAGGAGACACAATGTGTCACCAGGACTAGTTGAGCCTTAAGCAGAAACATCCCCAGCTGCAATGCAGATGTGTGAGGCTGATAAGATGAGCTGATGGCAATCAAGGATCTCTGGCGGCCCAGAAATGTGCTTTAAAAGCCCCACCCTGGAAGGCCTGGGTGAAAGCCCAGCATGAAGTCACCAAGAAAGAAAATACCACTCAACTCCACACTCATTCTTCCAGGCAGGGCTGGAAGAGCCTTGGAAAGCTGTTCCAGGTCCTTATTTTGTATATATTGAGACTGAGACTCTGAGACTGAGAGAGAGAGAGAGAGAGAGAGAGAGAGAGAGAGAGACTGCGACTGAGAGCCAGAGAGGTTGAATTACTTGCCTCAGGTCACACAGCAAGTGGCAGAATTGCTACCAGAATCCTTGCCCCACCCCACCTGATCCCACTGCCTCTTCACACCAGAATTTCCTGTGACCAAGAAACCTAAGATTCTACGGGCATACCTTGACCAAGAAATCTTTCTAAGACTTTAAGCTCTGAGATAAGGAGATGTTGAAAGGAAAACAATGAGGCCACAGGGCAGAGAGGGAAAACTGAGGCATCCTTTGCAGCCAGTCAGCGGGTGGTATGGGACTTTGGCTGCCCTCTTCTCCGCACAGATATTATCACCACCATCAAGAAACAGTGTAGGGTCAAATGACTCAGTACAGGCTCGCAGTTCCTACCCACATCAGCTGTTACGGCCTTGAGTGTTGGACTGTTAAGAAGTGTGAGAGGTGCTTATCTTATAAATTGCATATCTGTTTCTTGACTATGGGTCAAGTGACTGACATCCATCTCGTTCAGTTAAAATAGCGCAAGGGTTCTTCCCCTGATTTCCTCAAACATTCTTTCAAGTCACTTTCTCAGCAGCATGTAACATTAGTATCACGTACAGAAGAGAACGGCTCTGGACAAGACAGCAGGGACGGATTGCTCACCTGGAAAACCCAGCGGCAGAAAGAGCAAAGGATCCGGGGACGTTATGGGAATTTTCTGTGCCTCTGCTTTCCTCTTCTGGAAAGTGAGATTCGTAACAGTACCCATGGTCAGGGTTGCTATGAGGACTGCATGAGACAACGTGGGTCAAGTACTTACAACAGTGCTCGGCTCAATGAATGTTGCTATTCCTGTCACTTTTATTATCGTTATCACAGGCAAGCCCTAGTTTTGCCACTTAGTACCAAATAAGCGCACCTCTCAAGTTTTAACTTGCACAGGAGACACCCAGGGGTCTTGGTAAAATGCAGCCCGGTTTATTAGATCTAGGCCCAGATTCTGCGCTTCTAGCAAGCTCCAGGGGACAAGGGTACTTCTGACATGAAAAACACACTCCCTGAGCTGCAAGAATCTCCCTCACCCAGCACCTAGCAGGTGCCTAACGTTGCTGACAAAAACAACGACCTCTTGGCATCTCAATGCCTCGTCTGTGAACTGGGGATTGGTACATATTCCACATGACCTCCATGGACTGGCATTACTAGATAAGAACACACAGGAAAGAACATTTTAAACAGCAAACAAGGCTATACGAGTGGAGGCGGTGGGATTATTAGTCTTCTATTCACCATGTGGAACTTGCAACATCGTAAGCCTACATTTACTAGTGCAAGTATTAGCCTATAGGAAAAAAAGGCTTGAATTCTCTTGCTCAGAAGAGATACTCCATTCAAGGATCCTCCAGGAATTCTGGCAGAACACAACAGCTTTTCACAAGGGATTCCCAAATCAAAAGCTCTGAAACTTTAGAAATGTCATTTGAGGGCCAAGGAAAAGAACCACTTTGGCAGGGAAACTGTGGCCGTGTGAGGCCCTGACAGTGAGCCTCACTCTCTCCCAGAGCTGGCTAGCCTCCTTCCAGCCTTCATCAGCCAAGATCTCGAGTCAGGACAGCAACACCAACAGCATGAGACAGATGGGCACTGCCCTGGCAAAGCCCACGCCTGCCACTCCACTAGCCGGCAAAGAGCCAGAGTGCAAGAAAAGTAGGGCTTGCGGAAGTCCAAGGTGAGGGCTTCAGGGAGATGCATCTGTCTGCGCTCCTGCACATAATCTGGGATCTCGTCCCCACGAACTGCAAGGTATGATGTTTATACCTCTGCCCCTCCAACAGGTTCGGAGTGAACCACCGCGAATTCTTCCCCACAGGGCACCTTACCAAAAAGTCCTTTCATCGTTTTAAAGGCAGATGGCACCACCCAACATCTACCTAATTGCTCAGGCCAAAAACCCAGGAACCATCCTTGATTCCTTCAGCTCTTCTCCCAACCACCATCCTGCTGGTTCTGCCTCCAGAACATATCCCCAGTCCACCCTCTTGGACCCACCTCCACTGCTACCCCTGCAGCAGGCCTTCATCACTTCTCAACCAGTCTCCTAACTACCCTCCTGGCCGCCATGCTTATTCCCCTTAAAATCCATTGGCCACACAGAGGCCAGAATGATTTTTTTAAAAACCCAAAATCGACTACGGTCATTCCCCTTCCTAAAGATTTCACTGGCCTCCCAAGCTTTTAGAATCAAACCACAAGTGCTTACTCTAGCCCACAAGGCCCTGGATGATCTGAGGCCTCACCCCTCCCCATCAGCCCCCCTCTCCTCTCTCTCTCTCCTTCCACCCCAACTCACCTGCTCCAGCCACTGTTGGAGCAGTTTACCCTTGCTGTTCCTTCTGCCACTTTTCCAAATGGTGGCCTTGGTTTATTTTTCTACTGCTGCCACTGGAATGTCTGCTGCATAAAGCAAGGATCTCATCCATCTCGGAACCATTGTATCTCCAGGCTAGCACAGGGCCTGACACATACCAGGTGCTCAGCAAATGTGGAGCGAATCAAACTGAGGCTGCATAGGGCAGCAGCACTGAACCTGGAGCAGGAAGACCCAATTCCCATGTGAAATGGGCCACTTACTGGTAGCAGGGCTTCTCTTCCCTCAGGTGCCTGGACTGCAAAATGGGGAAATTAAATCTGTAACCTACCTTCCTCACAGGGTTATTAATAAGACCAAACGAGTGAAGGCACGCTTAAGCACTTCTGTAAACCACACGGAGAGCATTGTATTATGAAGTAGGGCCCCACACACCAGTGGATAAAACGAAGCTGCTAACCCAGGCACCCAACAGAAGCCTAGGGACAAAAAAGAAGAGATCTGAACAAGCAGCTTTACTCTGCAGTAGGGCTAAACACAAGTCATGAATTCATTTAAAGAAGTCAAATCATTTCAAAAGCTAGTAACCTACAAACTACGTTCTGAGGTCCTTGAAGTATATGGCATTGGGACTGATTTTGGTTTTTTTTTTTTTAATTTTTAAAATGTTTATTTTGAGAGAGACTGTATGGGAGTGCAAGCAGGGGAGGGAGAGAGAGAGAAAGAGAGAGAGAGAGAGAGAGAGAGAGAGAGAGAGAGAATCCCAAGCAGGCTCCATGCTGCCAGCACAGAGCCCAGAGCAGGGCTTGAACTCACAGACTGTGAGATCGTGACCTGAGCCGAAATCAAGAGTTGGATGCTTAACTGACTGAGCCACCCGGACACCCCAGGACTGATTTCCACATCTTCTATTGTGCTGGGCACAGAGGGATTTAGTACACATTTACTCAATTGGGAGTTGACATCCTACCACCGGCTTTCATCTCTCTTTGCAACACATTCTGGCAGGGGATTGCACGTTCCTGGAGCGACCCTATAATAATACTGACATTAATATTCTACCATGACAACTACTGTTTCCAGCTTGCAGTGACCTTCTGAAGTTGACAAGCCTGGTAGTATGCACATACTTCAAATTATTCACTCACCAATCATAAACAGGATATAAAGTATATAAATATAATATGTAGTATAGGTGAAGCCCAAATAACAAGAACTAACATTTATCAAACAGGCCACGCACTTTAACGTATTAGACTCCAATGAATCCTCACAACAGCCATACATGGTAGATACTTTCATTATCCCCATTTTACAGGTGGGGAAACTGCAGCACAGAGATGGAAGTAAATTGCTCAGTGGCACGCAGCTTGGAGGTGGCAGAGCTGAGACTTGAACCCAGACAGCCTGATTCCATGCTTTTAAAACCAGTAGCTTGCAAGGAGAGTTGCACAAGAACACTGAAAGGGCCTTCAGATACTATCTAGCCTACTTCTTTCATTTTAAAAAGGAGGGAACTGAAGGACAGAGAAGTCGCCTTTTAAACATTCCAGCTCTAGGGGCACCTGGGTGGCTCAGTCAGTTGAGCGTCTGACTTCAGCTCAGGTCATGATCTCATGGTTCATGGGTTTGAGCTCCGCGTTGGGCTCTGTGCTGACAGCTCGGAGCCTGGAGCCTGCTTCGGATTCTGTGTCTCCCTCTCCCTCTCTCTCTCTCTGCACCTCCCCCACTTGCACTCTGTCTCTCTCTCTCTCAAAAATAAATAAACATTAAAAATTTTAAAACAATTCCAGCTTGGGGCGCCTGGGTGGCTCAGTCGGTTAAGCAGCTGACTTCGGCTCAGGTCATGATCTCGTGGTCCATGAGTTCAAGCCCTGCGTCGGGCTCTGTGCTGACAGCTCAGAGCCTGGAGCCTGTTTCAGATTCCGTGTCTCCCTCTCTCTGACCCTCCCCCGTTCATGCCCTGTCTTTCTCTGTCTCAAAAATAAATAAAGGTTAAAAAAAATTTAAAAAAAAATTCCAGCTCTTTTTTGAGGTCCACACTTTGGATGGTATCTATTTAATTTTTTTAATGTTTATTTATTTGCCAGTGGGGGAGGCAGACTGAGAGGGAGAGAGAATCCTAAGGAGGCTCCATGCTGTTAGCACAGAGCCTGACGTGGGGCTCAATCTCACAAACTGTGAGATCATGATCTGAGCCACAATCAAGAGTCAGATGCTTCACGGACTAAGTACCCAAGCGTCCCTGGAAGGCATTTAAATGAAGTTTTATACAAGATCTTATCTCCTCGCCACTGGAAGAAAAGCCTCTAACCATAGAAATCAGAAGAAACAAAAGAATACTCTGTGGCTTTGTAACAGTTATGGTTGAGAAAGCAGAGACATCAGGGTACAGGGGAGAAAATACAGGATTCACCTGGAAATGTGTCCAGCTCCACTACTTAATAGGTGTAAGATTCCCAGGCAAGTCATTCCCTTTTCTGAGCCTCAGTCCCATCTGTGAAATGGGGATAACGTCACCACCTACCTGGCAAAGCCTCCGTGAAAATTAAATGAGATAATGTACCTGAAAAGTGCTTCTTAATCATACACTTGCAAATAGCTACTAAGCTTTAAGCACGTCCCAAAAGACATAAGATACCTTTTTGCTCTGGGCGGGCCAACAGGGTCCAAGTATTTGAAAATGACAGCTAACCTCAGCCATCTACAAGGACTTGACCTCTGGGTTTCCACCCCCAGGGCTACCTGTGCAGGTCCACACCACCTTGCCTGCTCTGCACAGCATGGAGAAGTAAAACTGGGGGCGGGGGGTGGGGTGGTGTCAACAGGGAAGGAGTACACATACAGGCTGGCGCTCTACACACCTAAATCCCACCAGTCTCAAAGTCACCTCCTGGAAGCCTTGCCCACACCACCCCACATGCCTCCTAATGGCTTGTGGGACACTTACTATGTGCCAAGCTACTTGACAAACACTCTGTTTCATTGGCTTCCCACAGAGGTTCATTAACCCATTTTACAGAAAATGAAGGCTCAGAGATCAACTTGCCCAAGACGAGGCCAATCACCAAAGGGAGATGCAGGGTCTCCAACGCAGACACTCCCGATTTAAAACTGGACTCTTGGTCCCCGTGTCAGGGGGCCCTAAGAATTCTCCCTCGCCCCATTTAGGGTACTTTCAAAGTACCCACCTCATCCTCTTAAGCACTCTGAGCAGCAAGTGTTAGGAGACCCCTGGACAAACACTCGGCTGCAGCCTGAGAGGGAAAGGGACTTGCCCAAGGTCATACAGTGAACCGGGGCAGCGGTCGAGGTTCGGTCCCCAGGCTCTCGCTCCCCTGCCTCTCTCCAGCGCTGGGTCCCTGACCGCGGCCCCAGACGCCCCCGGGTGGCCCCCGGCCCCCGGCGGCCAGGTCTGAGGGTCAGGCCGCGCCTCCGCCCGAAGGAGGAGGGGCGAGGCCGCCCGGACGGCCGGAGGATGCCCGGGAGTCAGGGCAGAGGATGCTCCCGCTCGCCAAGCAGCAGAGCCAAGCGGCGGCGCCGGCGCGGGCCTCCGGGCGGATCGCGGGCGGCGGGCGCGACGGACCTGCCCCGGTGGCGCCCGGGCCCCTCCCGACTCACCTGAGGCGTGAGCCGACAGCGGGCGGCGGCGGCGGCGGCGGCGGCGGCGGGGGCGGCGGCAAGCCCCGGGCTCAGCCATTCCCCGCTGCCCCGGATGGGGAGAGATGGTCGCCGCTCACTTCCTTAGCAACCCGGCTCGGCGACCCACTTCCTTGGCAACCGGTGTCAATTTCAATAACTTTATTGGGACCGGAGCGGCGGACAGGGAAGCCGGCGGGGCGGGGCACAGTACGGGCGCTTAGCAGGTACCTCACGCGCCTCTGTCCTTTCATCCACGGAAGAGGTGTGGGACGTGGCCTGACCCCACCTGCCGGTCTCTCGTGCCTCAATTTCCCCAAATGTAAGATGGAACTCTCTGGCTCGGGCTCATCATGCGATTTCAGCCGCCGCTTGACCTTTCCTAAAGCGCTTTCACATCCATTATCTGGCTTGGGTCCCAAACCGCTACTGAGACTGCTCCCACTTAGGGTCACGCACTCAAGCCAAAAAAAAAAAAAAAAAAAAAAAAAAACCAAAAACCTTAGGAATCATTCCTTTCTATTCCCTCGCCTTCACGCCCTCACATGCACTCAGTCACCGTATCTCTTAGTCTACCTCTCAAATATTTCTCCTGTCTCTCCACCTTTTTCCATCTTCAGTACCGCCGCACCATGCCAGGCGGGTCTCCCCTCCCCTCTAGATTGCCTGAAACGTCTGCTTTTACTCCTGTCCAGCCCTGCTCTGCCAAGCCATTTTTCCCCAAGGCTGCCAGAGTGATCGCTTCAAAAGGTAAAACAGGGGCTCCTGGCTGGCTCAGTAGGTAAAACATGCAACTCTTGGTATCTGGGCAGTGAGTTCAAGACCCACGTTGGGCATGGAACCTATAAATAAACAAAAAAATAGTAAACTAAATCATGTCATGTTCCTGGCTTAACATTCTTTGATGGAATTCTCACTGGTCTTAGAATCAAATCCAAAATCCCTACAAAACTGCTAAAAGTCTGTTCCAGCCACATTGGTTTAGAAGGCCAGATTCCAGCACCCCTCACAGCCCCCCCCCCCCCCCAGTAAGAATCCATGTGACATTCCCCACTAAACAGAAGCTCCATGAGAGCAGAGTCTCTATTTGCCACTACAGCTGCCATGCCTAAAACCCTGTCTGGTCTATAGTAGGTGCTCAGTAAATATGTGTTGAGTGCTGCATGAATGCTCTGAGATGCTCTTCCTCATCCCACACCCTATTTTTGCCTACGGTAGCAGGTATTGCTGCTTGCGCCCCAGAACTTTTTTCCTTGCTCCTGAACACACAACTAGACTACATTTCTCAGCCTTTCTTGCAGGTAAGACCAATTTCCGGCCAATTGAATATGATGTGTACATTCTCAGGCGTGACCCATAAAAACCTCCCATACACTGTTCACACTGTCTCTGCTTTAAAGTGAAGGACTCCACTCTACACCTGGAACAAGTATAGCATTGTATGTTAACTAACTGGAATTAGAGTAAAAGCTTAGGGGCACCGGGGTGGCTCAGTTGGTTAAGCCTCCAGCATGGGGCTCGGGTCATGACCTTGCACTTCGTGGATTCCAGCCCCGGGTTGGGCGCTGGTCTGACAGCTCACAGAGCCTGGAGCCTGCTTCAGAATCTGTGTCTCCCTCTCTCTCTGTTTCTCCCCTGCTTGCTCTCTCTCTCTCTGTCTCTCTCTCTCTCTCAAAAATAAATAAACATTTTAAAAAATAAAAATAAATAAAAGCTTAAAAAAAAAGTGAAGGACTCCAAGGCTTAGGAGATGAGTGAGCTGCAAAATGGAAGGAACTCCTTAAAAACCACTGGGGGCGCCTGGGAGTCTCAGTCACTTAAACGTCCAACTCTTGATTTGAGCTCCGGTTGTGACCTCATGGATTTGAGTTTGAGCCAGGATCGGCTCCCTGCTGGCACTGTGGAGCCTGCTTGGGATTCTCTTTCTCTCCCTCTCTGTCTGTGCTTCCCCTGCTCGAACTCTTTCAAAATAAATAAATAAAAGAAAAAAACAAAAAAAAAGGGCAGCTGGCCAGGAAGCCAGCCAACCTCCATCACTTAAGGTGGACAAGAAAATAAATGTTTGTTGGATTCAGTGATTGAGATGTGGAGGCTTTTGTCACTGTAGTTAGCTGGTCCCAACTAAGATACCTAACTCTGAATCACCCTCTGGGTCCCAGTTTTCTTCTCTCCTGTTTACCTACCCTACTATCCTACCCACCGTTATTCAATACAGTAAAGTCAGTAAATCATGTTTACCCTAAAAGGACTACAAATGCTATTTTCTACTGAATCAAATAATGTGTTTGTTTCACTGTGTTTATGTTTCATTTCTTCTATATCTTTTGTATTTTCTGAGGTTAAAAATTGCCTTGATTTTTTTTCTTTTTCATTAATATTCTTTATAGCTATTGTTATTTTCTAATAGGGTCAATAAATCAGGTAAATGCTTAGAACTGAATTTTCCAGATGCTTAAATACAACAAAAAGTCCATGAGTTTTGTTTTGTTTTCTCCTGAAGACCTCAGCTCCAATCTAGACTGGTGCTCTCCAAACCTAATGCAGAACTGTCATACTTGGACCTTCCTACGTCTTTCTCCTAGATTGGACTCCCTGTTCCCTGGACCCAGTGTCTTCTGTTTCATGGATTTACTCCCTCATTTCTGTGTAGCACATCTTTCAGTATGGAAGGGTACATAGAAACAAATACGTTTAGCCCTGGTATACCTAAATATGTCTTTATGCTATTCTCACACTTGATTAATAGTTTAGCAGAGTATAGAAATCTAGGTTGACAAGTATTTTCTCTTGGAATTTTTAAGGCATTGCATGACTATCTTTTGGTATCTACATTTAAGACCCCTGACACTGTTCTGAATCCTGTTCCTTTGTCTATGACTAATTCTTTTTTTAATCTTTGGAAGCTTTTAAGCTGTTCTCTTTATCTCTAACATTATAATATTTGATAACTCCCCTCAGTGAGTGTTTTTCCTCATTGTTGTGTTAGCTGGGTCCTTTCCATCTGGAGACTTGTATCTCTTTGTTCTGGGAAATTTTCTTGTATTATTTCTTTGATAATTTTCTCCTCCCTACTTTTTCCCCTCTTTTCTCTTTCTGGAAATTTTCTTAGAAGTTGAACCCTTAATTTTTTCTCATTGTTTTTCTCTTATTTTCCCTCTTTTGGGCTTTTGTCTTGTTCTGTTTTGTTCTACTCTCTGGGAGATTTCCTCAACTTTAGCATTCATCCTTTCTATGGAAGGATTCTGGACTTCTCTTTCAGTCATCAATACTTCCTTCTGCAAACTCTGGGTTATAACTCCCTCCCTGTTAAGTTGGTTACTACTTGCCCTTCTGTCTCTGTCTGCAAAAAGTTTGCTGAAGTTTATGGACCATTAATATCTCCCTCCTGTACCATTAGCATTGTGAGCTGATGATTTCTTTTATTCCTTATTATCGGATGAGTGGGGTTCATATAAGTATCATCAATCCATCATATTTAACTGGGTGTCCTTTTTGCTTTATAATTTCCAAAAACAAACAGGTGGATAAAAGGGTATGAACAGACATTTCCAAGAAAAGGAATAGAAAACATGGTTTTAAACATATGAAAAGATGCTTCTGCTCACTCATATTGAAGAAAATGAAATTTTCAACAACCGTAAGATTTTGTTTTCACTTAATCAGAAAGAAAAAATACCTTTGATAAAACAGTGTTGATTCGAGTCTGGTCTTGATTCTGTCCTTAGCAAGCTGTAAAGTGCTATGTGGAAGAACAGGATTAGTAGTAGTAATAACAGTACTAAAGTGTAGGGTGACCAACTCATCCTGGTTTGCACAGGACCTTCTTTGTTTTCGCACCAAAAGTCTCATGTCCCAAGAAAGCTCCCAATCTGGGCAAACTGGGGTGCCTGGTGAGCCTGGTGTGGCAGGACAATATTTTTGATATATTACTAGTATGTTCCCTTTCTTTTTCACAGTGAGACCCCTTTTCCATCCAACCTGGAAATGGGGCATTTAATGTTCAGGGAAGAATTATTTCAGCAGAAAAATAGAGACAGGACTTTCTGAGTCCCCAGATTCCTGGAGATGGGACTCAGAATGAAAGAAGTATTGACAAGTCAGAGCAGGGTTTCCAACCTCCTGATTCCAGAGATTTGCTAAGTTTGAGGGAAGAAATGGCAAGAATGCAACAAGGGGAATGAGCCCAACGGGGTAGGGACAAAGGGTCCTGTTATAGAAAGATCATGTGGACCAGAGCAGAGACCCTTCCCTGCCTGCTGGAGCAAATTCCAGCCTAGAAATGATCTGGTCTAATTCCAGTGAGTTGTACTGTTCATCATAAGCAAAGGAAACCAACTCTGACTGATAGCAGCAGAAATGGGATTTATTAAAAGGGTAATGGGAAAAAAATCACCAGGAATTTTCTCAAAGTGGCCAGGAATGTGGGAGGCCAAGTCATGTGGGAGTATGTACTACTTGGCCGGGCTGGTGAAGACACTGGGTGCCCAGCTATTACCATGGACATCTGGCCATGGACACTGTCTCAATACTCTCACCCACCCTCCCCAAGTCCCGGCTTCTTGGTCACCCACGTTCTGATTGGTCCAGCTTTGATCACATGTTTCCATCTCTTACCTGTAGTAGAAGCTGTAAAGGTAAACATCCGAACTTTGGGGCTTCTATGACAGCAGGAAGCTCTGCCTTTATTTACAAAGTGAGAATTCCCAAACTCTGGAAAGAGTTCTATTGGTAGGCAGGAGAAACATATCTCATTATGATCAGACATCCCCTTGCCAAGGAGCTCCATCAGTCCTCCCCCTCATCGTTATGGAGTAAGGACGCCTCTCCCCAGGAGCAAGGATGTCACCCAGTGACCATCCAAGCCAGAACTAAGCCCACCGTGCCATGAAATTTTTCTCAGTCCTCATCTGTCTTGTCCTGTGGGGACATCTCATTTTAATGGTTGGAGACATCCCAATGCGCTGTGACGGAGGAGAGTACTGGATACCTAGGGATTTGGGGGCAGGAGGAGAATGAAGAAAGGGATCTGCTGGTACCTAGCATGGATGGGACTGAATGGATCCAGCTTGCAGTCTCCTTCCAAACCAGGAGAAAGGTAAAACACAGCATGAACACTCATGGACAGTTTTATGGTGACCTCATCCAGGGAAAATAACTTCTGATGGACTCCCCACAGGGTTGACAAATGACAGGTGGCTTGGATCCTCTTGTGAGGGGAAAATCACCAAATTTTCTTTCTTCTCTTTGATATTCTAGAGCAGTACTGTCCAAAAGATCTTTCCACAGCGATGGAAATGTTCTATATCTGCAGTGTCTAATGTGGTAGCCACCGACAACATGTGGCTATTGACAGTTGACATGTAGCTAGTGCTCCTGAGGAACTGAATTTTATTTACTCAATTTGAATTAATTTAAGTTTATATGGACAGTGCAGCTCTGGGCTATGAAAAATCACAAGCCTAGATTGTGGGGTCCAGATGGTCTTAGGTTTGAATCCCAGCTCCACGTCTCACCAGATAGCTGAATGACCCAGTACAAGTCACATTAACTCTCTGGAACTCAGTTTCCTCATCTGCAAAATGGGGCTATTAATGTTACTGGGCAGATTTGTTATAAAGATTACTGAGGCATGGTGTGGGACAATGCCTGGCACTTAGGTGCTCTGTAAATGGTGGATCTCTTTCTTTCCTTTATTGAGTGAGGGCTATAGTGTCCTCCAGGGAAACAATAATTGCAAATGTAAGTAGTTCTGCTGGTTAAGAGAGTTTGATCTTGGGATGCCTGGGTGGCTCGGTTGGTTAAGTGTCCACCTTTGGCTCAGGTCATGATCTCATGGTTTATGGGTTCAAGCGCCTGGGTGGTTCAGTTGGTTGAACATCCAACTTCGGCTCAGGTCACAATCTCGTGGTTCATGAGTTTGGGCCCTGTGTCAGGCTCTGGGATTCTGTGTCTCCCTCTCTCTCTGACCCTCCCCTGCTCATGCTCTGTCTCTCAAAAATAAATAAAACATAAAAAAAAAAAAATTGAAAGAGTTTGATCTTTTTGGAAACTTAATACCATCTGGAGAAGTGGGCTGAAAGGGGGTCATGTGAAAAGACTGCAAAAGTGAGTGAAATAAGTCAAAAAGAAAAAGATAAATACCACATGATCTCACTTATATGTGTAAACCAAAAATCAAAATCAAAAACAACAACAACAAAAGTGTGGGTTCATGGATACAGAGAGCATCTTGTTGGTTACCTTAGATGGTGAGTGGAGGGTAGGCCAAAAGAGTAAAGGGGATCAAGAGGTACAAACTTCCAGTTATAAAATGAATAAGTCCTAGGGAGGTCATGTACAGCACAGTTGACTATAGTCAGTGGTTTTTTTTCTTTTTTTCCCTTTAATTTTAATTAATTTATTTTTTTTTTATAATTTACATCCAAGTTAGCATATAGTGCCACAATGATTTCAGGAGTAGATCCCTTAGTGCCCCTTACCCATTTAGCCCATCCCCCCTCCCACAACCCCTCCAGCAACCCTCAGTTTGTTCTCTATATTTAAGAGTCTCTAATGTTTTGTCCCCCTCCCTGTTTTTATATTATTTTTGTTTCCCTTCCCTTATGTTCATCTGTTTTGTCTCTTAAAGTCCTCATATGAGTGAAGTCAATGATTTTTATATTGCATTTTGAGAGTAGCTAAAAGAGAGGATCTTGAAAGTTCTCATTACAAGAAAAAAAATCTTGTAACTAGGCATGGTGACTAGATGTTAACTGGATTTATTGTGATGACCATTTTGCTACATATACAAATATCAAATCATTACATTGTACACTGGAAACTAATATAGTGTCAATTATACCTCAATTTTCAAAAAAAGACTGTAAAGGGAGTGATTTATTAGCATGCAAGGAGATGGCATCCCAGGGCCCCTTTCAGGAAGAAATAAGATGGCAGACTTGGACCAAGGCCAAGCATCTGAGATACCCTGGATGGTTCTCACTTGGCTGAGTGCCTGGGTTGTTTGGATGAAGGCCTGCAACCTGAGGGAGGCTCTATCAGCTGAGAATCAAGCTAATGCCTTCTAAATTCCCATCTTTGATGTTTTATGAAGAAAGCCAGATGGAGTTGGCTGCTAGTTGCTTCTTCCTCAGGCCCTTAACTTGCTGTATGACCTTGGGCAAGTGAGTTCACCTTTCTGGACCTCATTTCCCCATTTGCCTCCTGGAGGGTTGCTGTGAGAATGGGTGGGAAACTGCTCTCCCAGCTGTAAGGCACCTTAAATCACGGGGGGGGGGGGGGGGGGGCGGGGAAACAGGGGCGCCTGGGTTAAACATCAGACTTTAGTCAGGTCATGATCTCCCTCTCTCTCTGCCCCTCCCTCGCTTACGCTCTGTCTCTATCTCTCAAAAATAATAAATAAACATTAAAAAAAAAAAAAAAAGAAAAACCATGATAATTAAAATCTCAGAGCCCTAAGGAGGTCATAGATGTCTGGTGACAGAACTAGGACCTGAATTAAAGTCCCAGGATTGGGTTTTGTCATAGTTATTTGTATCATCTCTGCACAACAACACACAACACACTATTAAAAAACATACTAGGAGCGCCTGGGTGGCTCAGTCAGTTAAGTGCCCGACTTCGGCTCAGGTCATGATCTCGCAGTTTGTGAGTTCAAGTTCTGCATCGGGCTCTGTGCTGACAGCTCGGAGCCTGGTGCCTGCTTCGGATTCTGTGTCTCTTGTCTCTCCCTGCCCCTCCCCCACTCACGCTCTGTCTCTGTCTCTCTCTCTCTCAAAAATAAATAAACATTAAAAAAATTAATGTTAATATAATATCAACGTTCATATTTCACATTAGCAGATTTTTAAAAGCATAATACTCAATGTTGGCAAGGACAGAGAGAGGATTACTTTTATCCCCTGCTGATGGGATGAAATTGGCAAATTGTAAGGAAAATTAACACGATGACTAAGAACCATCTGAGTCAGCCCATTCCACTTCCAGGAATCAATTCTTCTTCTTCTTCTTTTTTACATTTCTTTATTTTTGAGAGACAGAGGCAGCATGAGCAGGGGAGAGGCAGAGAGGGAGACACAGAATCCAAAGCTGGCTCCAGGCTCTGAGCTGTCAGCACAGAGCCCGACGCAGGGCTCGAACCCAAGAATTGTGAGATCAGGACCTGAGCCGAAGTCAGGCACTTAATCAACTAAGCCACCCAGGCGCCCCTGCAAGGAATCAATTCTGAGAAAATAATGAGAGATGCTCCTAAAGATTTAGACACTAACATGTTCATCCCAGCTTAATTTGGAATAGGGAAATATTGTGTCCAATATTAGGAGAATGGTCAGATAAACTAAGATTTGTCAGTAAGAAGGAACATTAGGTTGCCACTGAAAATGATGTTTTTGAAGTACATCTAATGATAAGGGGAAATGTTCATGAAAATAGAATTAGGGGAGAGATAGGGTATTTATATCCATTAGGAAAACTTGCTCTCTTTTTTTTTTTTTTTTTTTTAAATTTTTTTTTTTCCCAACGTTTATTTATTTTTGGGACAGAGAGAGACAGAGCATGAACGGGGGAGGGGCAGAGAGAGAGGGAGACACAGAATCAGAAACAGGCTCCAGGCTCTGAGCCATCAGCCCAGAGCCCGACGCGGGGCTCGAACTCACGGACCGTGAGATCGTGACCTGGCTGAAGTCGGACGCTTAACCGACTGCGCCACCCAGGCGCCCCAACTCTCTTTTTTTTTAAGTTCATTTATTTACTTTGAGAGAGAGCATGCATGGGAGGGGCAGAGAATCCCAAGCAGGTTTCACACCGCTAGAGTGGAGCTCAATGCAGGGCTCAAACTCATGAACCGTGAGATCATGACCTGAGCCCAAACCTGGAATCAGATGCTCAACAGACTGAGCCACCCAGGCGCCCCCCCATTAGGAAAACTTTCACTGTTCCATGGTGGTCACTGAGAAACAGTCTGTTACACAATCAACAGAATGAAAAGGCAACCTACAGAAAATATTTGCAAATCGTATCCAGTATATATAAAGAACTCCTATGATTCAACAAAAAACCAACTTGATTAAAAACTGGGCAAAGGAGGAGCACCTCAGTGGCTCAGTCAGTCAAGTGTTCGACTCCAGCTCAGGTCATGATCTTGCAGTCCAGTCCGTGAGTTCAAGCCCCGCATTGGGCTCTGTGCTGACAGCTTGGAGCCTAGAGCCTTCTTCAGATTCTGCGTCTCCCTCTCTCTCTGCCCCTCCCCCACTCACGCTCTGTCTGTCTCTCTCTCTCTCTCTCTCTCAAAAATAAATAAATATGAAAGAAAAAAAAACTGGGCAAAGGACTTGAATAGACATTTCTCTAAGGCAACTCTTCCTGCCCATGGGTCCTGTCCCCATGCTTTAATAAAATCACATTTTTGCACCAAAAATGTCTTCAAGAATTCTTTCTTGGCTGTCATCTCTGAACCCCATGAACCCCACCCTCCCTCCAAAAACTCATCATGATTACTGGCACTCTGAAAGAATGCCAGAGATGTAAGGGAACATTCTGGATCAACTCCTCACTTACAGAAGAGGAATAGCCAGAGTCTCAGGGACAACTGAGTGGTGGAGAACAAACCAGAACTGGGGGGTTCCTGGTCCTCAATCTGAGTTCTCCCTCCCCTCACTCCTCTGACTGCCCTCCTGCTCATCTGCTGAAAGTACAACTCCAACCAATGTTTAAAAATTCAGGAGGAACTGGGGCGCCTGGGGAGCTTAGTCAGTTAAGCATCCAACTTTGGCTCAGGTCATGATTTCACGGTTCGTGGGTTTGAGCCCCATGAAGGACTCTGTGCTGACAGCTCAGAGCCTGGAGCCTGCTTTAGATTCTGCATCTGCCTCTCTCTCACTGTCTCTCTCTGTCTCAAAAATAAATCAACATTAAAAAATTTTTAATAAAAATTTAAAAGATTTCAAAAACGGGGCAAAGAAAGAACTTGAATAGACATTTCTCTAAATAAGATGTACAAATGGTCAGTAAACACATGAAAAGAAACTCAACATCACTAATCATTAGGGGAAATGCAAATCAAAACCACAATGAGATATCACCTCATACCCATCGGGATGGCTATTGCCAGAAAACAGAAAAGGACAAGTGTCGGTCATGATATGGAGAAAGTGGAACCCTTGCACACTGTTGGTGGGAATATAAACTGGTGCCAGTACTGTGGAAAACAGTATGGTAGTTCCTCAAAATATTAAAAATAGAGTTACCATATGATCCAGTAATTGGATTTCTGGACACATACCCAGAAGAACTGAAAGCAGGGTCCCAAAGAGATATTTGCACACTCATGTTCACAGCAGCATTATTCACAACAGCTAAAAGGTGGAATCAACCCAAGGGTCCTTTGGATGGATCAACAAAATGTGATATAAACACACAATGAAACATTATTCAGCTTTAAAAAGGAAGGAAATTCTGGGGTGCGTGTCTGGCTCAGTCGGTAGAGCGTGTGACTTTTGATCTCAGGGTCTTGAGTTTAAGCCCTACCTTGGGTCTAGAAATTACGTGGAAGGGAGGAAGGGAGGGAGGGAGGGAGGGAGGGAAGGAGGGAGGGAGAAAAAAGGAGGGCAATCCTGACATGTGCTACAGCAGGATGAACCTTGAAGACACGATGCCAAATGAGTAAGCCAGACACCAAAGGATCCTGTGCATGATCCCATGTACAGGAGGTACTTAAAGTAGTCAGAATTACAGAGACAGACCTCGGGGTGGTGGGATCAAGGGATGAAATGAGAAAGAGCAGATGAGATGGGGAGGGAGACAGATAATCCACAGAAGCAAGATGGTGGCCTATGGTAAGGAGACCAAGGGGAAGGCCACTGGGAGAGCTGAAAGTTCCAGAAGAGACATTTATGGAGCATTTACAACAAGTCAAGAACATCAGGGTCACCAGGGTGGCTCAGTCAGCTAAGTGTTTGATTTTGGCTCAGGACATGATCTCATGGTTTGTGAGTTCGAGCCCCACATCAGGTTCTCTGCTGTCAGCACGGAGCCTGCTTCGGATCCTTTGTCCCCCTCTGTCCCTTTCCCACTCTCTTTTTCTCCCTCCTTCCCTCCCTCTCTTTCTGTGTCTCAAAAATAAATAAACATTAAAAAAAAAAAATCAATCCTTACAATCCCCTAGCATGAAGGTATGATTACATCACCCCCCTACAGATGGGAAAACTGGCCAAGGGGACAGAGTCCCCACGTGAGCCCAGAGCCCACACTCTCACCTCTGCACTCAGTCTGGTGGCCCCCATGCAGGCCCTTCACTCTCTCAAGCCCTCTGCAGGTAATGGGCATGTCTCTAAGGCAGCAAGATTTAAAAAATGTTCTATTCCCCTCCTCCTCGGAGGCTGCCAGTCTTGTGGACAGGAGACACAAATGCTTTACTCCGAAATGAGGTAAGGCCCACGGAAGCACATTCAGCACATTCAGTGATTGGCAAACCATGATAATTCTCAGTTACCCCTTCCCCTGCAGACCTGCCCCTGCCCGCAACTCTCTGAGGCCTCCTCCTCTCCAAAGGAACAGGCCCCAGGCTCCTCCTGTCACTGTTGGTGGGTTTCTTCTCTTTTCTCTCTGGCCTGGCTCTACCAGCTCACAGGCCTCTCTGTGCCTTTGTTTTAGGGGTTCTCCCTGACAGAACGCTCTCTCCCCTGAACCCCGTCTACACACGGACACGCAAACACACATACACACGGCACATCTCCTCTGTCCCTATCCGTTCATCACCCCCACCTGGACATAGGAATATGCTGTGTGTTCTAGCACCTGATGGGAAAATATATGCAATTACACAATTCCATTACAATTAAATTAAATAAAAACAATTAAATTAAAATTAAAACAAAATCCCCAGAGTTTGGACACAAAAACCTCTCAACAACCCTGATCAAAAAATAACCTTCATAGGCAGACTTGAGATCAGTGGATGGAAGGAAGCCCACAAAAGTCCCTCATAGTGTGTTTATTTATTGCATTTATTTAGCACTGCGTGTTTACTTATAAATATCCTCTTTCTTTCTTCTCTTTCTTCTTCTCTTTCTTCTTTCTTTCTTTTTCTGTCTCTTCCTCCCTCCCTCCCTCCCCTCCTCTCTTATTTATAAACTATTTATTTACAGCACCGCATTTATTGTGTGCTTCCTTTCTGCCAGGCACTGTGGTAAGTACTTTACAGCCTATCTTTCTTACCACATAGCTATCTCTTTAAGAGCTAGGACCTATTATTATCCCCATTTTACAGATGAGAACTGAGGCTATGGAGCGATTACCAAATGAATAAGGGGGCAGAGCCAGAGTCAAAGTCTGTTCTAATGCAGCTTGAAAGCCCACAACTTTGGCCTTTTCTGGACTCACAAAGTGGAGGACCACAGGCAACATCTGCCTGCAGTTGTGTTTTATTTGGCCTACTCAACACTTTATAAAATAGAGAATTAGTTGTGAATGTTAAAAAACCCATATAAATTGGGAGATCCCATATAAATTGGGATCTCCAAGACTTGGCCACACTGTACCTGGGTTTCCATGTGGCAGTCATTAGCTGGAGGGAGTCACAGTTGCCCCAGGGACAACTGATGTGTGTGTTCCATTCTGTCATATGCTCCCCAGCTTCCCACTGACCTGTCTCATTCATTTTTGTTGCCTGTCCAGCCCCTGGAAGCATTTGAGTTTATGACTACTAGGTTCACACTTCCTAGTAGTTAGATTTGCCTTGGGATGTAGTGAGCTTGCCATCACCAGAGGTGTGCAAACTGAAACTGGCTGGCTACTCACTGGGGGTGTTGGGAAGGGATTTCAAGAGCCAGTTGAGGAACTGAGTCAAATAACATCTAGTCCCTTCTGGCCCTGCAATGTCAAATATTTACTTACGACTTTGCAGCATATATTGTTAAGAACTAACTTCCCCTTCTGGTCTCAACTTACTGTTTCAACTTTCCTTTCCCTTCACCTTAGTTTCTTGATCTATTTATATATTTTGATCATATGAGTATGCTGTATGAATTCTTATAAGCTTCCTCAAATCCTTTTTGGAACAAGGCATGGGGAAGAAATAAATCTATAATAAATACTTACATAACGGGCTTGGTTCCCGATATAGAAAGAAACAACAACAGAAAAGAATTGTGCACTGAATAGCTTGTATAGCTTGTAAGTTGTATGAGTTGTAACTGTCAAGTTATCTCAATTTCTCTGAAATTCTCAAGCTCAAGGGCACAAAGAACAGAAGGACCTAAGAGTCTAGATGCCGCAGCTGTGAGTATATGCTTAGATGCTCCCAGGAAAGGCAGCCTCCAAGTTTTATTTCCCACTTTTTACCTGAAATAGATTTTAAAATTATAAAACTGTGGCAGGTTTCTTTTTTTTTTTTTTAATGTTTGTTTAATTTGGAGAGAGGCAGAGAGAGTGCATGTGAACAGGGAAGGAGCAGAGACAGGGGAGGACAGAAGATCTAAAGGAGGGTCTGTGTTAATAGCAGAGAGCCCGATGTGGGGCTTGAACTCACGAACTGTGAGGTCATGACCTGAGCTGAAGTTGGACACTTAACCGACTGAGTCACCCAGGCACCCCAAGGATTGTTGCTTTGTATCACTAAGTTTGGGGTGGTTTGATCTCCAGCAACATAAAATTTGAACAGTAACCCAATGATCCAAGCCATAAAGAAAAATATGTGTAAAAGTGATACGTTTCTTTTCACAACATTTCATTCCATCTCACTCCCCAGAGGTAATGCAGTTAGCGGTTTTAAGTGTATCCTTCCAGACCTTTTTCTATACATTTACATATGTGGATATAATAGAAAGATATAGGTTTTGTGGGGTTTTTTTAAGTAAGAAAATAGAAAAACTCAACTTGCTTTTTCTCAATAACAAAGTCTCAGTGATCTTTTTAAATTTACAAAAACAAACAAACAAACAAACAAACAAACACTTGAATTGTTAGAGATCCATTCACATGTTGTGGTAGCCAGCTTCCAAGGACACCCTCAAAGACCCCCTCACACACACTGAATTCAAATCCTTGCATAGTCCCCTCCCATACCGAACTGCAGTGGCTTGTATGACCAATAGAATATGGCAAAAATGTTGGTGTGCCACTTCTAAGATTAGGTTCTAAAAGGCACTGCAGCTTTGGCTCAGTTTCTTTCTCTCTCTCTCTCTCTCTTTGTTCTGGGGAAAACAACTGCTGTATCATGAGCAGCCATTCGGAGAGGCCCACATGGGGAATAACTCTTGCCAACAGTCACATGGATGAACCATCTTGGAAGTAGGTGCCCCCAGCCCCAGTCAAGCCTTCAGATGACTGCAACCCTGGCCATCTTGACTCAACCTCATGAAAGACCCTGAGCCAGAACCACCCAATGAAGTTGATCCCAGATTCCTAACTCTCAGAAACTGCATGAAGTAATAAATGTCCACTGTTTTAAGCTACCAAGTTTAATAAATTACTGAGTAATTTATTTGCAACAATATATTACTGTGTGCGGTTCAAGATTTTAAAAAATATATAAAAAAGGATGTAGTAGGGGGTGCCTGGGTGGCTCAGTCGGTTAAGTGTCTGACTTCGGCTCAGGTCATAATCTCACGGTTCGTGAGTTCCAGCCCCACATCAGGCTCTGTGCTGACAGCTAAGAGCCTGGAGCCTGCTTCAGATTCTGTGTCTTCCTCTCTCTGTCCCTCCCCAACTCACACTCTGTCTCTCTCTCTCTCAAAAATAAATATAACATTAAAAAAATTTTTTAAAAAAGGATGTAGTAGAAACTCTTTGTCACTACCACCTCTAAACTCTCACCTGGTCCTCTATCCTCTCCCCTCACCCCCACTTAATTTGGAGTAAGGCCTTGGGGAATGTTAGATTTATCATCCTGGGGACAGAAGCAGACATGTCCCTCGCCCTTCTCACAGATCATCTGACCCAAGAAAGTCTGCAGCAGCGTGGTGTCCCCTTTCAGCAGCTGTAAGACTGTGCCCTTCTTTCTCCACAGGAACTGGGACATTGGCCTTTTCAGCCTAGATGCCATTTTTCCCTGCCAAGACCTCAGACGCCCACGCGCATCCCCACATCCTGTCTCGGGTCTGGGGGTGGGGGCTTCCTTTCTGTGCACACTAGTGGAAAACACTACCTGGCCTTTTTCTTCAACACATAGAAATCAGCAACCAACCACTCACCTCCCAACATGGAGTCCCACCCTATTCTCTAGACTTCTCTCCCATGGTGTTCCCCCTTCACCCTGCCTCAGTCCTGCAGACATCGCCCCAGACTCCCCGATCTGCTCTTAAACCCCTCCAAGACATCGCTCACGCTGATCCCTCTGCCCTGCAAGCTCTATCCCCAATCCAGCCTTCTGAAAACAACCACCCATCTTTAAGACTCAACCTATTGGGCATCTCTGTGACGGTTCCCCTGTCAGCCCCACAGGCCTCCTTGTGCCCAACCCAGCCCTGTCAGTCCACGGTATGCTCGACAGCCAGAGGGGCTGATGTAAGGAAACTGAGGTCATGCCTCAACCTCCAGTAGGATGGTGAGGAGTCTCCACCCGACCTCTGCTGCTGAAGGTAGCTCCAAACTCTGGACAGAGGCCTGGAGCAGTTCAGGCAGGCTCTGAAAAGTCAACAGTCGCAGGCAGACCGGGGAAGAAGTACCACCAACCTGGCAGTGAGTTTACACTTGGTTTTCCTTCTGGTGTTCCCTGGGCTGGTGTCAGTGAAGCCCCGAACCTAGAGGTGGGCATCAGTGCAAGTGGAGGGGGTGGCAGCAGACACCTTCCAGGGGCGTCTGGGTGGCTCAGTCGGTGAAACATCGGACTTCAGCTCAGGTCATGATCTCACGGTTCATGGGTTCAAGCCCCATGTCGGGCTCGGTGCTGACAGCTCAGAGCCTGGAGTCTCGCGTTCTCTCTGCCCTGCCCCTGCTCACACTCTGTTTCCCTCTCTCTCGCAAAAATAAATAAACGTAAAAAAAAAAAAAAAAAAGAAAAAAGAGAGACACCTTCTAGTTTTGGCTCCAGAAACAGGAATGAGGTCTCTTAACCATCAGAGAGATGAGGTTGATTCCCATTTCTTTTCCCCATTCTCTTGTATCCTAGCCCTCAGGCTTTCCTGGTGGTAGAGGCAGTGGCCGGTGCCTACAGGAGCCTGAAACTATGAGGAAGAACCTTCCTCTCTAACTGCAGGAGCTGTGGCTCCCAAGAGCCCAAGAGCTGTGGCTCCCAAGATGGTGGGATGAACCCATACTGCTTTGGCCCCAGATGTGGGTGCAGCTGTGGGAAATGCGCATCCGAGTCAGGTAAATGAAGCTTCAGGGAACCACAAAGTTGCCAGGAAAAAGGACTTTGGGAAAGTGACCCCACAAAGTTATTTATGGACTTCTGGGCTCACCCAGTAGCTGCGCATGAGTGGATCTAGCCTAAACAGCTCACCGCACACTTTGAGAAGCTGAATCATGAGCTAGGCTGATGCCGGAGTTCTGGCCAGTGAGTGACACTCGCACGGGACAGATGTATGTGGCGTCACAGAGGGTTTGAAAACAGGGCTGACGCTGGAACCACAACCCAGAGAAGGCAGGCAGAGCTTGCGGCTCAAACCCACTTTGCCAATTACCTGCTGAGACAAACACATCGACTGTCTCTGCAGGATTTCAATGTAACCCAGAGCTCATAACATGATATTAAAAATGTCCAGGGTCAATGACTCGCAATACAAAGAAGCAGGAACATTTCAGCTTGCTCGGGAAAAGACAATGAAAGGATGCCAACTCGAAGGTGCTGGAAAGATCTGGAAAAGCCCTTAAAGCAACTGCTGTAAAAATCCTCCAGGGGAAGCAGGGGGAGTTAGTGCTTAACGGGTATGGAGTTTCAGTTTGGGAAGAAGACAAAGGGTTGGAGATGGCTAAGTGGTGATGGCAGCACAGCCATGGGAACGTACTCACTGCCGCTGAACTGTATGCTTAAAATTGATTAAAACGGTAAATTTGAGAGGGGCCTGGCTGGCTCAGTCAGTAGAGCATGTGACTCTTGATCTCAAGGTCATGAGTTCGAGCCCCAAATTGGGGCTGGAGCTTCCTTAAAAAAAAGCGGGGCGAGGGGCGGCGGGGGACGCCTGAGTGGCTCAGTTGGTTAAAGCATCCAACCTCAGTTCAGGTCATGATCTCACAGTTTGTGAGGTCTAGCTTCGCGTCAGGCCCTGTGCTCTCTGCCCCTCCCCCGCTTGCACTCTGTCTCTCTTTCTCCCTCTCTCTCTCTCTCTCTCAAAAATAAATAAACATTAAAAATTAAAAAATAAATAAATAAAAGACTCCAAGAAGTAAGGATGGAGACTCTGGGCTTTCTTCAGTTTTTTCATAAGTAGCAGATATACATTAAGATCTCCATTTGGTATATGGATGTACACCAAATATATAGATTTTTTTATCTTATTTTTTTATTAAAACAATTTTTTAAAATGTTTATCTTTGAGAGAGAGAGAGGCAGAGTGCTAGCAGGGGAGGGGCAGAAAGAGAGGGAGACACAGAATCTGAAGCAGGCCCCAGGCTCTGAGCTGTCAGCACAGAACCCAATGTGGGGCTTGAACTCATGAATCAAGAGATCATGACCTGAGCCGAACTTGGACTCTTCACGAACTGAGCCACCCAGGTGCCCCAACCAAATACAGATTTGAAATGGAAAAATACAATAAACAAAAATTTTAAACTCAATAGGTGAGCTCAACAGCAGAATGGAGATGTCACAGGAAAGAAAGAAACTATGAACTCAAAGACAGGTCAGTAAAAATTGCCCCATATGAACAGCAGAGGGGAAAAGGTTGAAAAAAGATAAGCAGGGTCTATGGGACCTGTGGCACAATGTTAAAAGGTTTAACACAGCGGTCGTCATCAGAGTAGAAGGACGGGAGAGAGGGTCTGGTGCATGAATGCTTCTGGAAGCTCTATTCATCTCCCCTCCCAATTTGGATTTACCCTGCAATATATAAATCAATAAACAAAAATGTGGTCCATCCATACAACGGAACACAGCTCAGCAACGAAAAGGAATGAACTATTGACACCTGCTACAATTTAGGTGAATCTCGATGGCGTTATTCTGAGCAAAAGAAGCCAGTTTCAAAAGGTGCCATGCTACAGGCTTCCATTTATGTGACATTCTCCAAAAGACAAACACTATAGTGATAGATCAGTGGTTAACACAGGTTAAGGGTGGAGAGAGTGTGTCACTACAATGGGAAACACAAGGGTTTTTTGAGGGGTGATGGAACTGTTCTGTTTCCTGTCTGCGGTGGTGGTTACACAAAGGCACGTGTTAACATTCCTAGACCTATCCACCAAAAAAAAAAAAAAAAAAAGAGTTAATTTTATTGCATGTTAACTGAAACAAACAAACAGCTTGTGGCAGTCAGGCTCCAACATGGCCCACAATGATCCTCACCTCCTCCTACCTCTGCCCCTCACATTGAAGAGGGTCGGCGTGTGTGAGCAATTAAAGTGATAGAAGTGATGGTGTATGACTTATGGTCTATGAGGCCAGGTCATAAAAGACACTGCAGCTTCTGCCTTGGTCTCTTGAATCACTCACTCTGGGGGAAGCCAGCCAGTGTTGACAGGACACGCAAACAATCCTGTGGAGACAAACTGAGGCATCTCACCAACACATACACACCCCCTTTTGACCCACCAGGTCCACTACCAGAAACGTATCCCACTGATGTATTTGCACATGTGGCCAAAACACCAAACTCGAATATCTCAGAATAGGTTAAATGCATCATGCTCCATTCATATTGTGGGATATTATGAGGAGGGAAAAAAGAATGAAAAAGATCTGCACACCTGATACTGAAAAAGCTCTAAATGTGTTATGTGAAAAAAGCAAAAGCCAGACAGTACGACTTTGTGGGTTGTTTTTTTTTTTTTTTAGAGGATATATACATAGACATAGCTCCAGAGATAGCATGGAAAATTTCTGAAAGGCTTACAAGAGACTGTTAGCACTGTTTGCCTCTGGGGAGGGTTCTGGGCTAGGAGCAGACACTTTTTTTTCACTCTACAGGTACATTCTTTTGTACTTTTTGAATGTTTTACCTTGAGCATGAATTTATTTTCAATAAAATTTTTTTTTAAAGATTTTTTTAACGTTTATTTATTTTTGAGACAGAGAGCGACAGAGCATGAATGGGGGAGGGTCAGACAGAGAGGGAGACACAGAATCCGAAACAGGCTCCAGGCTCTGAGCTGTCAGCACAGAGCCTGACGCGGGGCTCGAACTCACGGACTGCGAGATCATGACCTGGGCCGAAGTCGGACGCCCAACCAACTGAGCCACCCAAGCGCCCCTTCAATAAAATTTTTGAATAACTTCCATAGTCAGAGCTCTGCCCTCAAGGGGCACCAGGGGACCCCTTTGCACATAGATGGCTCAGGGGGCCCCTTAGTGAGCCCTGAAAAGCCCCTCCTTCCACCATCACCTTATTTGCTTGCCCTTGACCCAGAGACAAGCCCTGATTAAAATGTGATCAAACACTCTAGGTTGAAAAGCCTTCTCTGGCTCCCTGAGGGAAAAGGCTAAGGCTTCCTGTGCAACCTCATCTCTGCTCTCCAACTCCCTGGATCCCCACACAACACTGCTCACTGCTCCCCACAAACTTAGCTCTCTTTCTGGTTTTCACTTCACAGTCTTTCCCCTGTTTTTTTTTTATTTTTTATTTTTTATTTTTTAATGTTTATCTTTGAGAGGGAGAGAGAGAGAGTGCACAAGCGGGAGAGGGGCAGAGAAAGAGGGAGACACAAAATCTGAAGCAGGCTCCAGGCTCTGTCAGAGCTGTCAGCACAGAGCCCGACATGGCACTCAAACCCACGAACTGTGAGATCATGACCTAGGCTGAAGTCAGACGCTTAACTGACTGAGCCACCCAGGTGCCACTAATTTTTTTTATTCATGTTTTTTATTTGTTTTTGAGAGAGGCAGTGTGAGCGGGGGTGGGGCAGAAGGAGAGAGAGACACACACAGAATCCGAAGCAGGCTCCAGGCTCTGAGCAGCACAGAGCCCGATGCAGGGCTTGAACTCATGAACCACAAGATCATGACCTGAGATGAAGTCAGACACTTAACCCACTGAACCACCCAGGTGCCCCAAGGACACTGGTTCTTAATCTCCTACTTCCAGGGTTCCTCATAAGCTGTGTGACCTTGAGCTAGTTACTCCACCTCTCTGTGCTTTAGTGCCCTTATCTGTAAAATGGAGATAATAGGAGGATCAACTTCATAGGGTTAGTCTGTGAACTAGATGGTTGCTTATATAAGGTGCTTAAACATGGCCTGGCAAATGGTGAACGATACATATTGGGTATTACTACAATTTCAAGGTCCTAGGAGCTCAGGAGAGGAAAATTTCTTAGAGTAAGATCTTGAAACACTACTGAGTGTGATAATAAGCAGAGGGAAAGCCTAAACAGTAGCGTGGAGACATGAAGGGCGAGTGGAATACGAATGCATGGTGGAGTTTCTCTCTCACAGTAATTTCAGCACTTGCTTCTCCCCTCTGACAGCCCTGTGGGTCTCATTCGGAGGGTCTCCAGGGCCTGGCATAAAGATGAGGCTCAGTGAGGTCTCCCAGGTTTCACCTTCATAATCCACACCACATCATTTACTTAATACATTTCTCTACACCAACTCACTTTTTGTAAACTAAATACATTTCTTAAAAGGAAGCTGTCAACCACATCTGTAAATGAAAAAAACGCAAATACAAAGCATCTCCGACATAAACAAAATGAAAGCAAAACAGTGTCACTAAATTCTAGCTAGCTAATGTCTGACTCTGAGGTCTGCTCTCTGCTGCCCGGGCAGATTATTAGCAAGTGGTACAGAAATTAATGACCTGCTGGCACTGAACTGAGACTTTCTCTTTGGCATTGTTAGCAGCAGTGAGAAAACAAGAAGATAATTCTCTTTTGCTAGTGCCCTGTACCCCCTAAGCCATTGAGCACATTGTTAGAGAGGAAAATATCCCCCACACTCGAGAGAACACATGTCAAATGGCAAGGTACACTGCCAATTTTTTTTTTTTTTTTTAAGAGAGGCAGATTTTCAGAGAGGGTTGGGGCATCTTCCCAGGCTCCTCCTCTGCCACCCCTGGGTGGGCATTGTTCCCCACTTGTGCTGAGTCACCGTACCTGAGAAGGAGACAGTTTCTGGGGCAGGCCTTTTGTCCCTTTCCGTCCAGTCCCGCTGTTCACCTGGTTGGGCTTGGCACCCTGAGCTGATGATCAATAAAGGATTAGACGTAAAAACAAACTAAACCTGCTTGTCCTTAAATAATGTTATTTCAAGGGAAACGTCCCAGCTCTGAAATAAACCAGGTTTCAAGTAAGAATTTGAATTAATTCTGACAACATAATCCAGAGTGCAGGATTTGCCTTTAGGCTACGGGGTTTTTTCTGTCAACTCCACTAATGAAAGAGAGAAAACTGAGGAGGAAAAGGGATCTTTATTTTGGGGCCAGGGAAATCTTATTATTCACTAAGCTTCTCTGAAGTGATCGGAACATGGAAATGAGAACTCACCTCTTCCTTCTATCCCTTCTCTCCTTCCTTGTCTTTCCTCCCTTCCTTTTCACTCCATTCCATATATTCTGAAGGATTTATGATGTATCAGGACAGCGTTTCCCAGCTTTGGTTCCTTTGAATACCAGCTTTTTCATTTCTGCCTAATCTACAACCTGCCTCTACCGGAGTTACTTTTTTTTTTTTTTTTTTTGTAAATGTGGGGCACCTGGGTGGCCCAGTCGGTTGAGTGTCCAACCTCAGCTCAGGTCATGGTCTCAGTTCCTGAATCCGAGTGCTCACTGCTGTCAGTGCAGTGCCCACTTCAGATCTTCTGTCCCCGCAGTACCCCCCGCCTCCGCCCCGCCACCTCTGTGCCCCTCCCCCACTCGCGCTCTTTCTCTCAAAAATAATAAAACATTTAAAAAATGTAATTCCCGGGGCGCCTGGGTGGCGCAGTCGGTTAAGCGTCCGACTTCAGCCAGGTCATGATCTCGCGGTCCGTGAGTTCGAGCCCCGCGTCGGGCTCTGGGCTGATGGCTCAGAGCCTGGAGCCTGTTTCCCATTCTGTGTCTCCCTCTCTCTCTGCCCCTCCCCCGTTCATGCTCTGTCTCTCTCTGTCCCAAAAATAAATAAACGTTGAAAAAAAAAAAATTTAAAAAAATAAAAAATGTAATTCCCATTGTTTCACTTACATAAATTGACCCCATCCTAAAACAATGAAATTCAATAAATCAAATTCTGTCTAGTCACAACCCAAACTGAGAACTACCAGGCACCTAAAACTACCCCATTGACCACGCTTGGTGGGAACTTCAAGGCTTGTCAGGGAGGGGCCTGCTGAGAAGGCCCTCCATTAACACTTGCTGGCTGATCACAGTGCATGATCCCCACATCCTGCCGCAGGCAGCTTTGCTCAGATTTTAGCTCCTGGAGAGATTGTTAAAATATTCCTGGGCTAGGGGTGCCTGGCTGGCTCAGTCGGTGGAGCATGCTACTCTTGATCTCAGGGTTGTGAGTTCAAGACCCAGGTAGGGGGGACAGATTAAAATCTAAGGGTGTCTGGGTGGCTCAATCAGTTAAGTGTCCTACTCTTGATTTTGGCTCAGGTCATAATCTCATGGCTCATGAGATGGGAGTCCCATGTGGGGCTCTGTGCTAATTCAGAGCCTGCTTGGGATTCTCTCTGTCTGCCCCTCCCCTGCTCATGTGTGCTCTCTCTCTCAAAATAAACATTTAAAAATAAAATAAAATCTTAAAAAAAAAAAATCCTGGGCCACATTCCCAGAGATTCTCTGACTCAGCTGGTCTGGGATGGGGCCTGGGAGTCTGCCCTTTTTTTTTTTTTTTAAGTTTATTTATTTATATTGAGAGAGACAGAGAGCAAGAGGGGGAGTGGTAGAGAGAGAGACAGAATCCCAAGCAGACTCTGTGCCATCAGCTCGGAGCCCAACATGGAGCTCAAACTCACAAGCGGTGAGATGACCTGAGACGAAATCAAGAGTCGGACATCCAACCAACCAAGCCACCTAGGCATCCCTGGGAGTCTGCATTTCTAACAAGCTGCCCCAGGTGATGTCAATACTGCTGGTCTGAGGACCACAAGTGAGTAGATAGATCTTGGGCCACTGGGCATCAAAATCACTTGTAGGTGCTTCTTAAGATGCAGATACCTGGAGGGGCGCCTGGGTGGCTCAGTCGGTTAAGCGTCCGACTTCAGCCAGGTCACGATCTCGCGGTCTGTGAGTTCGAGCCCCGCATCGGGCTCTGGGCTGATGGCTCGGAGCCTGGAGCCTGCTTCCGATTCTGTGTCTCCCTCTCTCTCTGCCCCTCCCCCGTTCATGCTCTGTCTCTGTCTCAAAAATAAATAAACATTAAAAAAAAAAAAAAGATGCAGATACCTAGGCGCTACCTATAAAACATTCTGATTCCTCAGGTGGGCGGGTCCCCAGAATCTGCCTTGTCAACCAGCTAAGGAGTCTCTGGAGACCACCTCGAAGAAACTGCTTGGACCACCATTAGCACCTGGAACTTGGAGGTGAGGTGGCCCACCTTCAAGGCCAGCCTGTAAGTCGGGGACGACTCCTTCCCATTGCCTGGGCCCCAAACCTTAGCGCATCCTAGGACTCTGGTTCCCTCTTACCCCCCCATTCGGTGCCTCAGCAAATTCTGTTGGCTCTTCCTTCAAAACATATTCAGATTTTCTTTGAAAGACTCCAGCATGTGGACTTGGGGGTGGAAGAGCAAATAACACAAGACCCGTGAAATGTTGAGAATCGCTGATCTGGGAGTTCATTACTCACAATTTTTATGTAGATTTAAGGTTTTCCATAATGAAAATTTTTACCTTTAGGTCTTTGATCTAAAATTCATTTCTGCGGGGCACCCGGGTGGCTCAGTCAGTTAAGCATCTGACTCTTGACTTTGGCTTGGGTTATGATCTCATGGCTCGTGAGTTGGAGCCCCGCATCAGGCTGTGTGCTGATGGTGCAGAGCCTGCTTGGGGTTCTCTCTCTCTCTCTCTGCTCCTTCCCCCACTCACGTGCCCTGTCTCAAAATAAATAAATAAACTTAAAAAAATGAAAAAACAAAAATAAAATCCATTTCTGGGAATTTATCTTCATGAACATATTACAGGAAAAAAAAGTAAATAAAAATATTATTCAAATAATAATAGTGAAAAATTGGGAACATACTAAGTTCTCCTAATAGGACATTAAACTATGGGACGCCCCTCAATAGAATCTTGTCATTAAAAACGTTTATTCAGGATGTGTACCAACATGGAAAATGTGATATACTATTAAGTGAAAAACAACATATGAAATTGTATACATTGCATTATTAAAATATACAAAGACTCCTATCTTTAAAAAAGATTGAAATTTAATGGGGCACCTGGCTGGCTCAGTCAGTAGAGTGTGTGACTCTTGATCTCAGGGCTGTAAGTTTGAGCCCCGCATTGGGGGTAGAGATGACTTAAAAATAAAACCTTAAAAAAATAAAAAAGCTTGAAATTTAAAAATAATTCATATATCCAGTACCTGCCCACTTCCCATCACCTTCAATGCAATGGTCCTTGCCTGAGCCCCACCACCTGGCTTGCATCCCAGCACCAGCCCTGCATTGGTCTCCATGCTTCCACCCTCCCACCTTTATTCCACATGCAGCTAGAAGGGTCCCTCAAACTATAAGCAGATCTTGATCCTTCTCTGTTCAGAACCCTGCAAAAGCTCCCCATCTCTCTAAATAAAAGTTTGGACTTTACCACTGGCTTCCAGGATATAGGACCTTGCCTGCTCTGATCTACTGCTCCGTTCCCTGCCTCAGTCCTGCCATTCCAAACATGCAAGCTCCTTGCCACTCTTCAGTCCTTCCAGCTTCAGGACCTTTGCACCTGCTGTTTCCTTTGCCTGGAATGTGCTGCCTCCAGATATCTGAATGAGTGGCCCCTTTCTTCTTTCTGGCAGCTCTTGGGAGAGGCTTTACCTGAACTCCTCATCCAGAACAGCACTGCTTCCTCTGTGAACACCCCAGACCCTTTATTTTTCTTCATAGCAGTTGGTCAGTACCTCCCCCAGTACATGTCTTCATTGGGTCGTGTACTTACTACAATGCAAATCCCTTAAGAATAGACTTTATGTCCAATTCTCTGCTGAATCTCTAGTACCTAACACACAGCCTGGCACATAGTTGGTGACTCGAATGAAAGAATGTGGGAATAAATACCGAAAGAACTACAAGCCTCGTGTGGGCTTTGTTTTTGGGTGATTTCTCCTTCCCCAAAACCTCCTGGCAGTAACAGACCCATAGCAGGAGCCCAGTGGGAACTAAACCCATCTGAACCCCGCTCCCCCCACCCCGCCCCGCGTAAAGTACATCCTGTGAACTGGCGGCAGTAAGGGAGGGGGGTGTGTGGGGCTAATGGTAATTGCTTTGGGAGGTCAGATCCTGGCTTAACACCACCAGCTATGTGGCCTCGAGAAAATTATGAGAATTTTTTTGAGTGTTAGTTTTTCCCTGTGCAGCAAGAGAAGGATATTAACAGTTCCTATGCCCAGGGCTGGAGTGGGGGCTACATTCTCATAAAGCACTTGACAAGCACAATGTTGGCACAGAGTAGGTGTGCAACAACAGGCCATCAAATTAATCAGCAGCCATATATGTGCCTTTGGTTCTTTCTAGTTTACAACGTCCTCTTATACATGCTTTATCTGATTTGAGGCTTTCAACAACCCCGTCGGTTTTTATCACCATTTTTATAGGTGAGGTAACTGGGTCAAAGAGGAATAGAGTGCCTGCCTGTGGAACACAACTGAATCTGACTACAACGCTGGCATCTTCTCGCCAGAAACACAAGTTGTTACCACTGCCAATGCTAATCAAAGTGATCTGGATGGCCCATCAGAGCCCCAGACTCTAAAGCGTGTGCCTAGTGTGAGGCTGTGAACAGCGAACAAATTCAGCACACAAAACCAAAAGTGAGCCGCCCCTCCCCAGCGACCCCACGGAGGCAGGCGTGCACAGGCCCTTGCACCCGTGAGTGAAGCTTCTGAACAAGTCTGAACAGACAAGCCATCTCTCAGGGTCCACCCAGGATTTAGAACATCTCACATTTCCCAAGCCCTTTCTCTAGTTTCTCTGCTTCAAGTCGGGCAGCAGCTCCAAGCAGCAAAGGCCACCTTTGGTGTTTGAAATCCTTATTGCTCTGCAACCTCTGGCCTTGACAAAGACAATGTTTCTTCCCAAAGGTGACTTAAGGGAGAAGCCCTGCACGGAGCTCTGGGCTTGGCTCTCATTAGACTCTCCTCCACCGTCCCAGGATTGAAGGCCAAGGGAAGGCACATGGCAGGGAAGACACCAGCAGGTGTTAGACATGAATTTTAGAACCACAAGGCCAAAACATCACAGAATCTTAGGAGTCATGGATTATCACAACTGTAGCATCTGAGAGTCAAAAAAACCCAAAAAAACAAAAAACAACAAAAAACCCACAAACAACAATAACCAAAAAAAAACAAAAAACAAAAACGCACAATGTTAATACTTTAAGCCTCATGGGGTTGGCAGAGATTTTATCGGACAGGAAAGGGCAGATTGGGAATCTGATGGCTTCTGGGTCAGGGGGTATCTCCTACCCGGTCAGAGGCTTAGCAAACGCTCCCTTGTGAGAATATGGCCTCAGAGCTCCAGCCACAGGCAGGAGGCTGCGGGGACAGGTTTTGGATAGCAACTTAATGGCAAAATTCTACAACCAGGCCCCTTAGGACACAGATGAAGGAGGAGAGGGCAGCCTTCAGAAGGATGCCGCCAGGCCATCCACTGCTGGTCCCTGGTGATACGCTCCAAGATCTCGATGGAGCCAGGTTTGTGGCAGGTCACCAAGCACCAGGAGACTCTGAGAGCAATAGCATGATGGTCTCCTTCGATGGCAGGTGCTCCTTACTTGGAACGTGCTGTGTGGGCAGCACTCCGTGTCTGCAGCAGAGTAGTGCACAGCATCATGATTCCTAACTTCTACTTGCATAGTGTTTATGAGACAAGTGCTCATGCCCCAATGAGCATGGAAATGGGCTCGGAAGAGGGGTAGATGATGGCTCTGGCCAGGCAGTGGGGTTGGCTCTGGCCCAGTCTAAGGGCTACTTTGGGGGTCAGCTGGAAAAGGGGTCAATACAACCGCTCCACCCCTGGCCTCATCCTCATTCAAGGTCACTTTAGATACCTACGGTAATGAACTTCACTGATTTTTAAAAATGAGGGAGAGTTCTATGGTAGTCATGACCTCATATCAAAACTATAAGAACCTCTGTCTCTCTTTATATAAAAAAATCACTGAGAAGAGTTCAGCCCCTAGGCTGCTCAGAGCAGGGCAGACCAAAAGATGGAGGTCAGACTGCTTTGCCAGTGTGAGAAATCCCCAGGAGAAACAGCAGAGGCACACAGGGACTGGAGACGCTCTGGCTCGGGAGCCTGAAAGCCCTGTGCCCCAGGAGATGGAGTCCTCCTCCTCCAGAAGTCCCTGGTGCTTTCCTGTCTCTGGCGAGGGGGAAGAGCTTGCATCCTTGGGAATCGGTCCTGGGAGGACTGCTGGCTGTCAGGCCTGGCAAGTGTGACCAGCTTAGACTGGTGACATGCTCCAGCCAGGATCAGAACTCATCCCGCAGCTGAGGGGGCTTGTCCATGCCAAAGAAAGAGGACGGCCTCCCTTGGAGGTCCCGTTCCCGCTTCACGAAGGCGGTGAAGGAGGAGACACAGTTGCCAATAAAGTGGTCGGCTTGGCCAAGGATGTACAGGTCGATCTGGGCCACTTCAGGCTTCAGGCTCACCACCTTCACCTGCAGGAGGGAGGGCAGAACGTTTTCACCAGGGTGGCTGCAGGCAAAGGTGGCCAGTCTGGCCAAGGCCTGCAGCCATACCCCCAGCTTTCTTCCCCTGCACAGAAGTGCCAGACACAAAAGGAGGTGCACAGAGGATTCAGACATGGGGTCAGGCATTCCGCCGGCAGTGTTGCCCAGATGCTGTCTCAGCACACCCCCACATGGCACACCCTTCCCCCACTGCCAGCCTCAGCTCCAAATACAGCATCATTCACCCTCTAGTGTGGTTCCTTCACTGGTGTGGTTCCCTCTGCCTGGAGTGTCTTTTTCCTATTCTAGTTCAAGGCTCAGCTCGAGTTCCACCATTCTCATGAATCCCTAGGCCAGCAGGTGTGGCTCTCCCCATCAAACTGTGATCTGATCACATAGGGCTCCACCCATCCTGTTCTGCTGCCTGGATGCCTCTGAGCCCCAAAGTCTTGTTCAATCTGTCCCCAAGATACTCCCCAAAAGTGACCTTGGTGGACCATCACTCCAGGGGCCCAGCCACCACAATCTCTTACTTCCTCATGGGTCCCCTCACTGCCTCTGTGTGTTTACCACAGAGCAGCTGGAACCAAAGAGCAGCAACTTTTTCTCTGTCCCTCCCTCCACTGCAAGTTGAACACCCTTAAATGGTGCCCTACTTCTCTTCAGATGAAGATGAAAAATCTTGAATGTGGCCTACAAGGCCCTGTCCAAGCCACCTCTCCACCTCTCATACCTTCCCCCATCATCCCTTGAGCTCTAGCCACTATCCACCAGGCCCTTCCTGCCTCAGGACCTTTGCATGCACTCTCCCTCTGCTTGAGGCATTCATCTTTTTGTCTGCTTCTTACCTGACCCTCACTGCAGCTCCAGTCTCACCTCTGCAGACCCTGGTCTAGGCCAGGGTCCTCTGCTCTATACTCTTACAGAACCACATTCCTTTACTTTGGAGCACACATCTCAGCTTGTAGTTTTCACTCTGATTAAGATCAGCCTCTTGCACCTGATGGGGCCAGGCTGTGGTGGTCTTCTTGTCACTGCCGGCTGGGGCCTGTCTCAATAAATATCTGTTGACTGGACACAGGAATGAATGAGCCCCTGCCTCTCCTCAAGCTCCTGGACCTCTCTTGCAGCATATATTAGAGTTCTGTGCAAAGTCTCTTTTCCTGAGTCTAGACAGGGAGTCTTGGAGGGCAAGACTACATCTTATTTATCAGCATCCTCAGCTCAGCAGTGGCCCAGCCTAACGGAGGAGCAAGGGTGGGCTCTGACCCCATGGACAGAGGGGTTGAGGAGCAGGCAAGGACGACAACAGTGGCACATGAACAGGAAATAGAAAATGGCAAGAGACTTAACGTGTAACAAATATATCAACTCTAAAAACTCACGAAAAAACTCCCAGGGACTCTCCAAATGCTTCAACTTAGTACAGAAGTGGGGGTGTGGGCAGAGCTGGGGCTGAAAGTGCTTTGCTGTCACACAGAGATTTCTGATCTAACAAAAATCATCATCTTGCTATTTGGATGGTAGCAGAGAAATAATACCAGTATAATCATGGCCAAAATCCCCCGAATAATTCCACCCACGCCCTGAAACTTACCCACTCCGTGTCATACCCACTATCATTAGCTTTGAGACCTCCTGGGTAAATTCTATCCCTTCTTGGGACTTTGGTTTCCTCAGCTATAACATGCAGGGGCTGAGTTGGAGGAGCCCCAAGGTCTCTCAGCTCTGATGGTCTTCTAAAAAGCGGGTGGGAGGGAGGCAGGCCAGGATGCGCTGACTTGGCGCCTTCTTTTCAAGTCAGGGCTTCCTGCTGGTGTCTGGGCTAAAAGAGAGAAGGGAGCCCCTCACATAAAGCCAAGGGTTCCCACTGTTAGAAAAGCAAACCTTTTAAGGTCTGTGCAGGTGTTTAGGGCTTTCATTCAGTCCACAAAATCTTATTGAATGCTTGGTATTAATTCAGTCACTTTATTGATATTTCTTACCTACCCTCCACTGATAGAGCACCAAGCACATCCCACTCTTTAGTCACACACTGAATATTTACTATTCACCACTTCCTTAAGCATTTACGAAGTACAAAAGAGCATTCCCTTTATTCATCAACCACCTACTCCTACTATCAGTGATGGCTAACTTTATTGAGCACTTGTTTTGCACTGGAATGGTTTTATTTTCTTCATATCTGATCTTCACAATCACCCTATGAAACAGGACTACTCTCAGTCCCATTTTACAGAAAACGAAAGAAGTACAGAGAACTAAAGTAACTTGTGCAAGACTGCACAATGAGTAGCACCCAAGTTCTCTGGCTCCAGAGTCCAGCTCTTAATCTGTTACACTGGATTTCTCCCAAGGGCCCACTCTTTAAGCCCTTATTCAACTGTCACCGAGTGTCTACTGTGTTAAGCACTGACCTAGACAATGGTGACGGCAAGGCCTCTACAAGCTGAGGAACAGAATGGTGAGTCAGCCTCTGATCCTGCCTTCAAGAAGCCACAACGTTTGGGAAGAAGTGGGACGTGTTTCTAGTCTCACACAGACTAGACAGTGCCTCGAGAGCAGCTGTGATAAAATACTGTGACAGCTCCAGTAGGGACACATTAGCTACAAGAATGCAGGGGAAACTGGAGAGAATGGGCCAAGGTGTTTGGGCCAGGGTTTGAAGGAAGGATAGGAACCAGAGCGGAAATGCCTAAGTGTCAGAAGGACATAAAGCATGTAGAGGGAGCCGTGGGGCCACCCTGGAGCTTTCTTTGATTCCCTCCCCGCCGCACCCCCACCGGGCCCACACACACCTTCCCTTTGAAGAGTTCTTGGATCTCGGGCACATAACTCTCAGAATCCGTGGCAATGTAGACCGACCGGGCGTTCAGCGCTTCCACCCAGAGCTTCACGGCCCGTCTGATCTCCTTCAGGTCAGGGAGGCACATGGTCACGGTGAGAGGGGCCGCCGTGCTGCGGCTGTAGCCCACACACTGCGGGGAGGCCATGAAGTGGGACCCTGCGGTTCCGTCCTTCAGCATGGCGCAGGCGTTTTTCTGCAGTGTTGAAGGGGGACAGGGTTAAAGGCTGCAAACGGCCCGGGACCCCAGGGGCAGGAGCCACTAAGTGGAGAAAGGCTGTGCAGGAGCTGCATTGTGTTTTTTAAAAAAGCACCGAGGGAAGAGGGAAACGCATCAAAACAGTAACAGCGGTTACTGCCGTGTAGTGGCGTACTGGCTTTTTACAAAATATTTTTTTCTTAGTTCTACTATATTATCTGGGAACTCCAGTAGAATTCTGAGCCGTGGTGGTGATAATGGGCAGCCTTATCTGATTTCTGACTTCAGTGGGAACACTTCTGATAGCTCCCATGAAGTACATGTTTGCTGTGGGTTTCGGAGAGATAGCCTTTATCAAGTTAAGGTGGGTCCCTTCTTTCCCGGTTAGTTAAGAAGTTTTTCTTTTCCTTGCTTTTCTTTTTTTTTAAATCATGAATGAGTGTCGACTTTCATCAAATACTTTCTTGGCCTCTATTGAGATGATTATGTGATTTTTCCTCTTTGGGTGCTAATACGGTGAATTACATTCCTGGGATGAAGTTTACTTGTGTTACATGCTCTTTAATATGTTATTGGAGTTTACTTGCTAATATTCTACTTAGAATTTGGGCATCTGTGTTTGTGACAATGGGCACTATCTACTCTTCTGAATTGACCTTATCTGAGTTTGCTTTAGTGCTATGCTAGCTTTATAAAAAAATGGCATCTTATATCTTTCTATGTTCTAAGCACATATGGACAGAAACTGTTTCTTTTTTTTTTTTTTAATTTTTTTTTTTTTTTTCAACGTTCATTTATTTTTGGGACAGAGAGAGACAGAGCATGAACGGGGGAGGGGCAGAGAGAGAGGGAGACACAGAATCGGAAACAGGCTCCAGGCTCTGAGCCATCAGCCCAGAGCCCGACGCGGGGCTCGAACTCACGGACCGCGAGATCGTGACCTGGCTGAAGTCGGACGCTTAACCGACTGCGCCACCCAGGCGCCCCCAGAAACTGTTTCTTAAAGGTTTGGCTGAAACCATTCACAAGATATTTTGGGCCAAGATACTCCGAGCCTGGCTCCTTTTCTTTGTGGAAGGAGGGCAGGAAGGGAGTCAAGGGCATACGCGTGTGACCACAGTTGACCCTTGAACAACACAGGGGTTAGGGACACTATCCCTGACCCCATGCTTATAATTTTTGTCAAAAACCTGCATATAATTTTTGACTTCCCCAAAACATAACTACTAATGGCCTATTGTAGACCAAAAGCCTTACTGATAACATAGTCAATGAACACATATTTTGTATGTTATATGTACCACGTACTGTATTATAACAAAGGAAGCTAGAAACAAGAAAAAGTTACCAAGAAAGTCGTAAGGAAACCACAGGTACAGCACTGCACTGTACAAAATCAGCATTTCAGTGCCCCTGCGCAGTTCAAACCCAAGTTGTTCAAGGGTCACCTGTACTTCCTCAATGGACTCTGAGTGAATTTTGATCTAATTTCTATACTCGTCAGTATTTTTCAAGTCTTCCACAATGAGCATTTCTAATATACATACACAAATACATCTTCTTGTGTAAATTAAAGAGACTGTCTACGTTGCTCTGTTATTTCCACACAGAAGATAATCTGATGAGGTTTCTGCATATTTAAGCAGTCTCCGAATTTGGAGGATGACATCTTCATTTCTTGGGGGCCCCACCCAATCTCCAGAGCTTGTTTTTCAACAGAGTCTACTGGCTAAACGCTGAGCTGGACCAGAGGACTCCTGAGCTGCGGGTCTCTCTCTGGCTTACTGCCTGACTTGGAGTCTACCTTGATGTTTCTTTTTCCATCTGCAAAGGACGGACAAAAATGGCAATTGTCAAAATGAGGGTTGGCAAGTAAGCACTCTGGAGCCACATTTCTGATGTGTCTATGGCAGGATCATGGAATACAGTACCACAGACTTGGCTGAATGAGACCTCTTTGCCCTGGCTGGGACTCGGTGCAGTGGGTTCAGTGTTCAACGCCCACAGGCATGGGCCCTAGTCAGGGACACATCAAGCCAGCCATGGGAGGAAGGGAGAAATTACCCAGTCAGAGCCAATGCGCAGGTGAATGCCCACGTAGGGCCGGATGAGATGGGCGCGGATGTGGGCCTCTGCTGTCTTCACCATCTCGTCCGACCATACCATGTACTTTTGGAGTGGCCTATGCTCCTCCAGGACGGGGAACTGGGCCGGCGCCCCTGGGAGGGCGAGCACTGGATGTTCCTTTGGAGAAAATCTAGACATGAGATGGAATGAGGGGAAGTCAGATGGAGGACGCACAGAGAGCTGGCCGCCACCCCCACAGGAAAGAGGATGGTGTCGCACCATGCCCCAGAGACCCTGCGGAGGGGCCCCTCTAACATGCAAGAAGCACGAGAGGCCGTGAAACCCCAACGGGCTGATAAGAAACCGTGGCGGCGACAACAGGCACAATATGTAATACTGTCCCGTCGCACGGAATTTACAACCCTCTTTGCTTGCTTAACAATTAAAAATTTACAGTAGAGCATTCCAACCTTTTGTATGTCACGCTGGCTTCCAATCTGTGGTGTGGTAATTCACTGCGGGGTGGGGTGTCTGGGCCTCGCCTCTGCCCTTTTACCCACATGGCGGGACTGGGACACACAGCTGCTTACAGAGGGCTGTGGACAGGACATGCTCACAGGGAGTGGGTACACTGCATGAGAGCATCCGCTCAACATTTCACACATATTTGCTGAGTGCCTACTATGTGCTGGGGCCCAGGGGGAGAACGAGACAGGCACGTCCCTACCTTCACGGAAAGCACCTGATGTCTGCAGATGCCCTCGTCACACCCTCCCGAAGGTTCTCCTTCACTCTTGTCAACTATGGACCTTGTAATAATTTCACCTTGTCTTCTCTGCTAGACACAGGCTTCTGAAGGTGGTGCTTCCGTGTGCTGGACAGTGTCTGGCACATGGAAGAGCCCAGTAAGTGTTTGTTGACCGAATGAGGAGCAAACCTGTTTTCCCTCTTCAGCTGACCCCAGAGTCTGTCCTAGCAACACGACACATCCTGCTGGTTCCACAAGCCTGAATGCACTTTCCGGCTCCAGATCTCTGTATGTTTCTTGCCTCGACCTGGACTGCCTTTCCTCTGTCAGCCAAAAACCTTTTCTTAAAATTATGAAATAGGCACAGCCACTCTGGAAAACAGTCTGGCAGTTTCTTATAAAACCAGACATGCGGGGTGCCTGGGTGGCTCAGTCGGTTGAGCGTCCGACTTCGGCTCAGGTCATGATCTCACGGTTTGTGGGTTCGGGCCCCGCGTCGGGCTCTGTGCTGACAGCTCGGAGCCTGGAGTCTGCTTCACATTCTGGGTCGCCCTCTGTCTCTGCCCCTCCCCCACTCATGTTCTGTTTCTGTCTCAAAAATAAACATTAAACAAATAGACAGACAGACAGACAGACATGAATTACCATATCCCCCAGCAATTGTACTCTTGGGCATTTATCCCGAAGAAACGAAAACCTATACTCACACACAGACCAGTACATGAACGTTCACAGCAGCTTTACTCCTATTAGCCCCAAACTGGAAACAACTCGAATATCCAACAAGTGAAAGGTTAAATAAACTGTGGGATATCCCACCATGAGATACGACCCGGAGATATCAAGGAACAAACCACTGAGACAGGCAACAATTTGGGATGGATCTCAAGGCAATTAGGCAGTGTGAGAAAAGCCAAGCCCTCAATCTTACATACTGTGTGACTGCATTTACATAACATTTTGAAATGACAAAATAGAGAACAGAAGTGGAGAAGAGATTAGTGGTTGCTAGGGGCTAGGATGTGCGTGCACATGTGGGCGTGCGTGCGTGCGTGTTTAGGGACATGGATGCAGTTATAAACTGACCACAGAGAATCCTTGGGAAGTTAGAATTATTCAGGTGTTCTGTGATGGTAGACACACAAACCCACCTATGTGTAAAATTTGTGTAAAATTGAATAGACCTAAACATACGCACAAACCTACAAACATGAACATAGAGAAGCGAGTACAAGTAAAACTAGGAAAATCCGGATACAGTGGGTGGGCTGTGTCAATGTCATCATCCTGGCTGTGACACTACACTACAGTTTTGCAAAATGCCAGCTTTGGGGGAAACTGGGTGGACGGGATCTGGGACCTCTTTGCGGTCTTTCTTTTTGTTGTTGTTTTCTTGTCTTTGTATTATTTCTTACGATGTGTGACTCTATAATTACCTCCATAAAAATCTCAATGAAAAATTAGGTATTTCAAAGCATACAGGAAAATACAGACAATAATTTTACAACCCACATACCCACCACCCAAATTAGCAGATGTTAATACTTTGCTCTGTTTCAGGTTTTTTTAAAAAAGAAAGACCAAAATAAAAGGTGTATCCTGTCATCTCTTTCCCTCCTTTACTTCCTCTTCCCAGAAGATATTGTGGTTTTGTGCATGACTACACTTTTACTATTTGTACAAAAAGGTATTATTTTGTGTGCTTTTTACACAGTGTAATCGTAAAGGCACAGGCTGCCGAGCCAGACAGCCTTGTTCTAATGTTGACTATGCCACCTACTAACTTAGGCAAGTGACTTAACCATTCTGTACATCAGTTCCCTTATCTGTATAATAGGGTTAATAATAGCTCCTAAGTCACAGTGCTCTTGAGCAGATTAAATGGATTAATATAAGCAAAGCATTTAGAACAATACTCGGCATATAGAAAGCTCTTAGGAAATTCTATCGCCATCATTATTGTCATATTGCGCGAAACCCACCACAACTTTTTAGAAATTCGACTTTATGTTTTAGAGATTTGGCCACGTTGATCGTGTTAGCTTCTCTTGAAATTTTCCATTTTGCACGAATAAACACAAAAGCTGTGGTGGGCACGCCCCTTTCTTCACACCCAACCCAAACACCTCGTTCTGCAAACACCTCCCAACCCTCCAAGACCAGTCGCCACTCCCAAGCCTCAGCTCCTACAGGAGGGCTCCCTGTCCCACTGCTCTGCTGCCTTCTTTCTGCACACTGATGTGCTCGACAGCCGTCTTCCCTGCTCTCACGTCAGCCCACAGGGGTAGGAGTCTGGGCAGTCATGCTCACCGTGAGTCCCACACACTCTGGTCCAGGGCCTATGCCAAGGAAGCAACAATCAAGTGTTTGCTGACATCGTGGCTCTTTGTTATAATAATAATTTTATACATATGTGCATGTGAATCATTTATCGAGCCTTATTATGCAACAGGCAATGTTCTAATTGTTTTACATGTATGAACTCAGTTGATTCTCACAAGAGCCCTGTGAAGTAAGCACTATCGTTATTCTTTTTACAAATGAGGAAATCGAGGCACAGAAAGGTTAAGTAACAGGCCCATGGTCACACAGCTAGGAATTGGTGAAGCTGAGATTTGAGTCTGGGCAGTCTGCTCCAGAACCTGTGTGGGTTTTGTGTGTGTGTGTGTGTGTGTGTGTGTGTGTGTGTGTGTGTGTTTATTTTTGAGGGAAAGAGAGACAGAGAGAGAGAGAGAGAGACAGAGAGCAAGTGTGTGTGAGTGGGGGAGGGACAGAAAGAGAGGGAGTCAGAGGATCTGAAGTGGGCTCTGCGCTGATGCCTTGATGTAGGGCTTGTCCTTTTTTTTTTTTTTTTTTTTAAGTTTATTTGAGAGAGCAAGCGAGCGAGCGAGCTGGGAGGGGCAAAGAGAGAGGGAGAGAGAGAATCCCAAGCACATGATGAATTGTCAGCATGGAGCCTGACGCGGGGTTTGACTCACAAACTGTGAGATCATGACCTGAGTCAAAAACAAGAGCCAGATGCTTAACCGAATGAGCCACCAAGGTGTCCCCAGAACCCGTGTTAACTATGCACCTCTCTCTCAGCCCCCCAGTGCCATCAACGAGCCCCTCAAAGGCCAGGTCTGGGTCTTGTTTCTGATCACCAACCCCTAACACAGGGGGTACAATCAATACCTTTAGAATGAATGAATGAGTGGATGGGAAGAATTCAAGGGTCTTACCAGAAAGACCAGGCCAGGCTGTCAGGGGTCAGAGGAAAAAGAAGTGAGTATGAGCTGAACACCTACTACTGCCAGGCCCTCAGCCAAACTCCTTTTAGATGTCACCTCAAAAGATTTTAAAAGGAAAGCCAGAGTTTGTGATCTCCCAGGGAGGCTAGAACACTAGGATAAATCAGGATCTGTGGTCACTCTGCCCTCTTGGAGAGAACCTGCAGTTGACCCTTCGTGATTTCTAGATTTGGAATGTCCCTCCCCTCTCCTTAGAACTGGACTGGCACATGGTTGCACCACTGGGACATCAGCTCTGACCAGTCAAAGCACCAAGAGGCTGAGAATGATGTGTTTATTTACTCCCAATGAGAGAGGAAAGTGTTGTTTGGAAAGCAAGGGGGCATTAGGGATCTTGTTTGGAAAGAAAGATTGACTAGCTCCATATGCCCGAGTGCCCTAGATCAGGCCCTTAGCCTGGTCACTGTCCAGTTGAACAAGGCATATGCTCTTGTTGCTGGGTGCAGTAAACGTCTGGGGTTCTTCTCCCCCACCCCCACCCCCCACCCTACTCTACTGAGATTCCCCCACCAAGCCAGGGTTTCTGTATGCACAGCATCCACTTATGTGCCCAGATTACATCTGTGGGACAGTGGATGAACGCCATGCTGAGTACAGAGGATGCAGGGACGCCCTGCACAAGGCAGGGCCTTGCTCTTAATGTTCCTATCTTGAAGGACTATCTTTCTCTCCCTCTCTTTGCCTGGCTGCCTCCTCATCCTTCGAGTCTCCAACCTGCCAATTACATGTCACCTCTTTAGGGCCTCTCAGGAAGGCTGCAGCCCGGAAGAATAAGGGCTGACATGAGAGCAGGGAAGACGGCTGTCGAGCACATCAGTGTGCAGAAGGCAGCAGAGGAGAAGTGGGACAGGGAGCCCTCCTGTAGGAGCTGTGGCTTAGGAGTGGCAACTTGTCTTGGAGAGCTGGGAGGTGTTTGCATTGGGTGTGAAGAAAGGGGCGTGCCCACCACAGCTGTTGTGTTTATTCGTGCAAAATGGAAAATTTCAAGAGAAGCTAACACAATCAATGTGGCCAAATCTCTAAAACATAAAGTCGAATTTCTAAAAAGTTGCAGTGGGTTTCACGCGATATACCGACGATGGTGGTGATGGTGATAGAATTTCCTAAGAGCTCCAAATACTGGTTACCTTCATGCCATGAGAATGGTTCAGCATGATGGTCCACAGTCTTCCAACAGCAGACATGCAATAAATGTCTGTTGAATTAAACCTCCACCAGGGGATTCAGACTCAGAAGCAGCAGAGCTAGAAGGATTCTCAGAAATCACCTAGTGGGGAAGAAATACCTCTTATCCCTTCTCCTAGAACCCGATTTTTAGCTGGACATATGGGAGCCCCAAATAAGATTTCTGTCCTTCTTGCAGCTAGGTACAGGCCATGTGTCTAAGAACTAGCCAATGAGATTCAAGAAGGGTTGTATGGGACTTCTAGAAAGGTTCCTTAAAAAGGTGAGGCTGTGGCCCCCTTCTGCCCTTTTTTCCTTCCAGCTGCCTGGGGCAAGGATGTAATGGCTGGAGCTTCAACAGCCCTGTGAGGGGACACTGAGGATAAAAGTCAGTACTGGGACGGCTGGGCAGAGAGACGGGAGCTGCCTTCCAGCCGTGGGTTGTATACCCTAGTGCTTCTCTTACTTAAGAAAACAATACATTTCTGGGGTGCCTGGGTGGCTCAGTCGGTTCAGCTTCCGACTTCGGCTCAGGTCATGATCTCATGCTTCATAAGTTTGAGTCCCACCTTGGGCTCTCTGCTGTCAGCACAGAGCTTGCTTTGGATCCTCTGTTCCCCTGCCCTCTCTTTGCCCTCCCCTGCTTGCCCTCTCCCTCTCTCTCTCTCAAAAATAAACATTAAAAAAATAAAAAATAAATAAAACATTAAAAAAGAAAGAATACATTTCTATCTTGTTAATCTGCTGTTATTTGAGGTTTTCTGTAACATGTAGCTTAAATTATGCCTGATACACTTAGATCATTGGCCATTCAAACTGTCAGTTGTTACACAAGAGAATTACTGGTTAAAGGCAGTGGGGGAGGGGACCAGAGCCCATCCAAGCAGGCTCTGCACTGCCAGCCTCGTGGGACTACAGGCACTTCTTAAGAATTCTGAGGAACAGTATGGAAGCCACTGATCTTGCTCCCCTCCTTCATTTTATAGTTAGAACACTGGCCAGGGAAGGGAAGCAATCTGCCTACTCATACAGTAAGCCAGGGAAGAGCCTGACCTTTTCCAATGCCGTTCTCCCTACACTCATACCCGCGGCCCCAGAGGACAACTTTCTACAGCGAGCAAGTGTCTGCTATTTTAGAAAATGTTTAAAATATGTATACTCGCCAGCTCACCCCTACAAAGCACTCAGGCTTCTTATCAGACCACATCAGCAGGGCCTACAAAGCCCAGCACAGTCTGACCCCTGCCCGCTTCTCCAATCTCCTTGTGTGTGGCAGATCAATTCTTCAAATCGCCTTTCACTGGGTGGGCTCTATGTCTCCTCCCAACAGCATGGAGCAGAAGTGACACTGTCCTGGTCACCAGGCCCAGGCTTTGGGGGCCAGCAGCTTCTACTTCCCACCTCTTGGAACACTCATTCCCTTGGATGCATCCTCAGCAACCTGGCTGATATGCTGTCACAAGTCCAAGTCACATGGAGAGGTCAAGTGTACTCACACCAATCAACTACCCCAGTCGAGCTCCTAGGTGACAGCCAGCATTACCTGCTTGCTAGCCATGAGCGAGCCCTTGTGGACGCGCAGTCCAGCTGAGCTTTCAGACTCCAGCCCCAGCTGAAAGCTGACCAAAAAGCAAGACATGCCCAGCTAACCCAAGTGTCCATCAAGAGATGAATGGATAAACAAAACGTGGTCTGTACATACAGTGAACTATTTAGCCTTAAAAGGACTAAAATTTTTATATATACTACAGCGCAGACAAGACTTGAAGACCTTATACCAAGTGATATAAGCCAGGCATGAAAAGACAAATATCATATAATTCCACTTATACGAGACCTAGAACAGGCAAATTCAAAGACAGAAAAATTGAATAGAGGGATGGGCAGAGGTGTGGAAGAATGGGGAGTAGTGTTTAATGGGTACAGAGGTTCTGTCTGGGGTGATGAGAAAGTTCTGGAGATGGACGGTGGTGGTGGTCACACAATTCACTGTGCTTATGCTACTGAATTGTACACTTAAAAAAGTGGTTACAATGGTAAATTAATAAATAACACACACACTCCAGTGGCACAAATACACATATATACACCATGGTAACCATTTTTTGAAATCTCACATTTTTATGTTTAGAACTAATCCTGCCAGCAGTATTTACTAACCTAGTGAATACTGACATTAATTACTCTTCAGAAATGATAAACAATACTCAATTACAAACTATATGCAGTAATTTCGTTTTAAGTTAATCTGTATAGGTAAGTAGATTTGTATAAAAGTATCTGGAGGGGTGCCTGGGGGGTTCAGTCGGTTAAGCATCCGACTTTGGCTCAGGTCATGATCTTTGGTTCATGAGTTCGAGCTCTGTGCTGACAGCGTGGAGCCTGCTTGGGATTCTCTGTCTCTCTCTCTCTCTCTCTGCCCCTCCCCCACTCATGCAACGTGCTCTCCCTCTCTCTCTCTCTCTCAAAAATAAAAATTAAAAAGACATTTTAAAAAAGCACTGGAGAATGGAAGTACATACATCAAAATGCAAAGAGTGTTTTTTGACAGGGTGGTGGATTAGGAGTAAATTTAATTTTCTTCTTCATTAAAAAAATTTTTAAAAATCTCCCACCAAATCTGTGGTGGGTATTCTAAAGGATACTTACACCAAGAAATTTGATGTTTAACATGAATTGAAACTTTGTACAGTTGGGATTCTATAAAGAACATGGAAAATCAAAGAACACAAGAACTGCCTTGCTGAGCTCAGTCAACCCACAGAACTCTGGGAAATAATAATACACTGCTGTTGAGCCACTAAGTTTTGGAATGGTTTATTAAGCAGCAAAAGACAACGGCACAGTCTCCCATTCTCCTCCTCACTCACTCCACACCAGCCACACTGGTCTTCTGTCTGCCCCTTGATCATACTAAGCTTGTTCCTGCCTCAGAGCCTCTGCTCTCCGTGTCCCCACCATGAAGAACTACCTTTCTCTCCAGCTTTTTCCATGGATGGGTCTTTTTCTTCAGGTCTCTCATGGACTGAATGCTTGTGTCCCCCCAAATCCATTGTTGAGGTCCCAACCCTCAAGGCGATAATATTAGGAGGTAGGGCATTTGGGAAGCAATTAAGTTTAGTTGAGGTCATAAGGGTAGAGCCCCCATAATGAGATTAGCGCCTTATAAGTGAGCCTGTTCTCACTCTAACATGTGAGGGCACAGCAGAAAGGCAGTAAGCCAGGGAGATCACCAGAACCCAATGCAAGAACCCAATGCAAGACTGGCATCCTGTCTCAGACTTCCCAGCCTCCAGAACCACGAGAAATAAACACCTGCTGTTTAAACCCCTAGTCTGTGCTATTTTGTTATAGCAGCCTGAGCTGACTGAGACAAGGTCTCACACACAACATCTGTTTGTGTCTTTCACAGTACTTTGTCTTCTGGAATTATCTTCTGTAAAGGCTTATTCACTGTCTCTCCCATTAGACTCAGCTCCATCAGGGCAGGGACCTTATCTGTCTTATTCTTGCCAGTATCCCCAGTGTCCAGACCAGTACTTGACACCCAGCAGGTGCTTCTTAAATAAGGGGGAGGGGAGGGGAGAGGGGGAGGGGAGGGGAGGAGGGGAGGGGAGGGGAGGGGAGGGAAATCTGGCTGTAAAGCCCAAGCTTTCCCAAGCCATCATGCAATTCCTACAACTCAGTGAACTCAAACAAGATGGTAAGGCACTGAGCAAGTGTTTTAGCAACATTCCCTGACTGATGCATCCATGCAGCACTGTACCTTCTCTTCCAACCAGGCTTGTGTGATATTTCTGGTTTTCTGGAATATGCTTTGGAACTACTTTTGGAGCTGGTGTCATATATTTTTTTCCTGGCACTTTGTCAATAGGAGAAAAATCTCCACCCTTGGAGGGCAGATCTACCTTTTGGCAATAGCTCCAGGTCACTCAGAACTGAACAGGAAGAACCAAGTAGGTGATCAAATGGGAATGTCCTAGACCAACCATGAGGGAGGAGTGGAACCTGCCATGACCAAGTGTCCTCAGAAGCTCCTTAATTAGCTAGGAAGTCCCAAATGGGATTTGGCACCTGTTCCAGGCACAGCTGTTTTCTCCATAGTGATTAAGAATGGGTGCTCTGGAATTAGACTGCCTGGGTTCAAATCCTAGCTTTGCCACTTCAAGCTGTGTGACCTTGGACACATTTCACTCCTCTCTACTTCAATCTCCTTAAGTGTAAAGCGCAGAAGACAATAATGCCTGTCATACAGACTTGTGGAAGTATCGAGTAAGTAACCTTAGGAGACTTAGGTAGTGAAAGGAAAACTTGGAACAGTGTTCGGTACACAGTAGGCACTAAATAAACAGTAGCTTTCTCATCTATTGAAGAGTTACATTTGGACTGCAGCTGCCCTCTCACCAGCTCAGTTACCCTGGGCAAGTTATTTTACCTCACTGAGCTGTTTCCTTACCTGCCAAATGGAAATTGATCATAATACCCACCTCATGAAGTTTCTCAAAGGCTTGTATGAAATAAAGCATGTGAATAACAACAGTAACAGCTAACATTGGTTGGCCCCCTACTATGTGCCATGCGCTCTAAGCTCTAGGAAGCAGATACCATAGTGCTCCTTCCATTCAGGCCAGACAGCTGGAGAGGCTGCTCAGGGTCGCCTGAGAAAGAGGCAGGGGTGAATCAGAGCCCAGGTCTGACTTATCATGAGCGTGACTCCTTTCTCTACATCAGTCTGTCCTTGGTCTACTGAATGCCAAGTGCTGTGACCCTGTGTGAATTCATATGTCCCTCACAGCTCCCAACCTGTCTGACTTTCATTCCTGCCATGCTCTAGCATCAAGGCAAGCGCACTCTGATAGCTATCATCATTGTAACCAGCCTGTGGCTCCCTGAGGGCTGAGGCTGGGTCTTCTTCATTTTTATATATCACCTCTGGCTTTTGAGCACTATGTCTCATACATGACAGACGCTCTATAAATATTTCACAGCCTGTGCCTGTGCCCTGCTAACCTATTTTTTTTTTAATAGGGCCTACCGTAGCACAATTAATAAAGCACATCCAATTATTATCTGGATGACATCATCTCTCAGTCTGCACCTAAAGCTGCTTTTCTCTAGACGCTGCTTCCAATTTTCACCTTGTGAGGAGGAAGGTTAAGAGGGGAATGATTCTCACGCCTAGAGGAGGAAATCGGGACCCATGTGACTGCACAATAATCTTTTTATGACATCCTTTATCGGCTGATAAACTCTTGCTCAACCTTGTGGCAGGTCAACGTCCCACTGTGTCAGGCGTTGAGATGGGAACAGATCCCACAGGATCCCAAGTTCAACAGATAGAACGGCTGTACCTTTGGTCTCATACATCAGGGTGTGGTGGAGGGGAAGAGGGTCAGGAAGGTGCTGAATGCTCATGGGCCCCAGGCCCCTCCCTTAAACCCAGCAACACTGCCCCCTCCAAGTACCTCTGAATCCACTGGTCTTTGTAGGAGGCGCTGAAGGAAATGCCTGCAAAAAGCTCGGACTTGTTGAAACTCACATGAAACTGATCCCAAAATGGACCAAAGGGATTTCCTTCCTGCAGAAAGAGAGTGATCAAAGGCTTACTGAGGAGGGAAAGCCCTTTGGGGATGGGGCCAAGGAATTGTGGGTGGGGGAAGTCTGGTGGACTGGACACAGGTTGAAACACCTCATGGGATGGCCCAATAGGAATGCCACTTTGTAAAGCCTGGGCTGGAGACCTGAGGAGAGCAGCTGGGCCTCCAATCTGGTTTTCAGCAGGAAATGTTCACCAGTGTCTAAAGGAGTCTTTCCTCCTTTACATGCCATATCCCACTGAAGCTGCAGCATTGGTGGGGTAAGTGGGGAGGGAGTGAACCTTGGATTTGGGCCTTGGATCTTGGACTAGAGCTTCCAGAGACTTTTAAGACCAGCTAATACAACGCCCTTCTTCTTTTCTTTTTAAATGCTTTTTAAATTTATTTTAAGAGAGAAGAAGAGAGAAGGTGGCGCAGAAAGAAAAGGAGAGAGAATCCCAAGCAGCCTCCAGGCTGTCAGAGCACAGCCAGATATGGGGCTCACTCTCATGAACCATGTGTGAGATCATGTCCTGAGCTGAAATCAAGCTCAACTGACTGAGCCACCTGGGTGCCCCTCAATGCCTGTATTTTCAAGATGGAAACCAGGGTCCAGACAGGGTAAAACACTTGCCCAAGGTGAGGCCAGTGCTGGGGCTGTAAGCCAAGTCTTCCTTTCTCAAGTTTTGTGGTTCCTCCAACCACCCTCCCCAGACTTTAGCATAGGCACCTACAGACATACTGGGGATTGTCTTATTCCCAAAGTGCCAGAAAATTATAAATTTCTCCTGATAAAATATGACAGCTTCTTATTTACCCACTGAAAGGCAGGAAAGTATACAAATTAAGAGGGTGGACAATGGAGCCCAATCACCTGGGGCTGAATCCCAGCTCCACCACTTGTTTGCTAATGTAACCCTGGGGAAAATACCAAACCTCTTTGTGTTACGCTCATGTCCCGTCTATAAAATGGGGATATTAATCGTACTTCCCTAGTGGAGTAGTTTGAGGAGTAACTGGGTTAACATGTGTAAAGCTCTAAGCATGGTACCTGGCACGTAGTAAGTGCCATATGGGTATTAGTTATTATTACTGATGTGGCACTTCACAGTTTACAAGCACTCTTACACCTGACCCTCATGACATTTATGAGTGAGACAGAGCAGGGATTGGTGTCTTTATTTTGCTGGAAAAATAAAGTCTCAAGGGAATCAAGGTACTCTGCCCAAAGTGAGACTGCTGACAAATGTCACAAATGGGACTTAAATCTCCATCTTTCTACTCTAAGCCCTTCTAGTGCCATCCCCCACATATTGCCATCACAGCGTCTCAGGGGCCTAGAGGACGTGGAACGGGCATAAAGGGTCCCCCAGACCCACCTTCATGGGGCACGTCTTCTTATCAGGGCTTCGCTGGGCTGCCACCTCAAAGCAGTATGCCACTCGCCTCTCAGGGGGCCAATGAGTGGGTGCCAGCTTCTCCATGAAGTCCTCCAGGCTGATGACCCGATGGTAGGCCTGGAGGGGCTCCAGCTTGAAGTACTTCTGGTAAGACACATGAAGCTACAGGAAAAGGTGGAAAAGGAGAGGCCGAGGTCCCTCTTCAGTATCCTCGTGGCTCTTTTAAAGACATTTAATAAAAGCATGCATCCAAGACCCAGATAACTCAGACTGTGAGCCAATGAAAAACTTTTAGGAAAGGACACCAAACTTAGAACAGAAACAGGCTGGGAGAATTTATCTGCAAACTAACAAAGAAATAGTAACACCCCTTGTGTTCAAAAATGCTTGCTGATCTAGATGAAAAAAGACATAGGCTGTAAGAGAAAATGTGAGCAAAGGAGAGGAGTGAACAACTTACACAGCAAAGAAAACCCAAATAGCCAATACACTCAAAAGATATACAAACTCACTAGTAATTAGAAAAAAACAAATTGCAATTACAAGACCACTTCTCACTCATTAGACCAGCAAAGATTTAAAAGCTTAACTTTAGGGGCTCCTGAGTGGCTAAGTTGGTTAACCATCTGACTTCAGCTCAGGTCTCACGGTTTGTGAGTTTGAGCCCCGTGTGGGGCTCTGGGCAAATACAATAATTTGCTCAGAGCCTAGAGCCTGCTTTGGATTCTGTGTCTCCCTCTCTCTCTGTCCCTCCCCAGCTTGTGCTCTCTCTCTCGCAAAAATAAATAAATAAACATTTTTAAAAAGCTTTATTAAAAATTTTTTTTCATGTTTATTTATTTGAGAGAGAGAGAATTCCAAGCAGGCTCCATGTTATCAGCTCAGAGCCCAATATGGGGCTCAATATTCTGAACCGTGAAACCTGAACCGAAATCAATAGTCAGACGCTCAACTGACTGAGCCACCCAGGACCTAAAAACTTAACTTTAGTTTTTGGAAAGGATGTGGGGAAACAGGGACTGCTGTACCTGGCTGGTAGTCAAAGTATACGTTTTGGAACAACCACTTTAGAATGCAATTTTGCAGCATCTACTAGAATTTAAAATGCTCCTTGCACCTCTATGTATTTTCCCTAGAGAAGCTCTCCCACTTTGCATCAGGAGATGGGTGTAAGGATGCTCAGTGCCGCAGCAGAAGTACAAGAAAGACCTTGGAAGGAGTCACACTGAAGACACTATATCCATGACAGTGGTTGCCTCTGGGACTGGGAGGGGAGCGGGACTAGGCTCCGGAGCCACGTGAGGCTTTATCTTTTAACAACTTCATCTGTAATAATATTTTATTTCTTTTATTAAAAAAAAAAAAAAGAAAGATGAAGCAAAGAAGAAAATATTAACAACGATCACTTCTAGTGGTAAGTACTTGGATGGTGACTGTATTAATCTCTGTATTTTTCTGGATTTAAAAAAGTTTTTTAGAACACCATGGAATAAAAATGTAGACTTTATCCTATAGCTCAGGGTTCCCAAGCATGTTCCACTAGTTCAGGAGAATAAAGAGTTCTGCAATCAAAAGGCTCCAGAGTTACACAGACCTGGGAAACACTGTGTTGAGCTGATTTCTTTACTACAGGACTTTGCAGTATGGTAATACGTAGTTTGAATCTCCAGTTTGGGAGGCTGGGGTATTGAGAATATAATTTCCCAAGCTGATTTAACCACTGCACCCTTCCTTCACAAGCCATTGGCATTCCAACAGACTTTGGGGCACTTAACCATTAGCAACTAGGTCTTGCTGAAGGATTTTAAACAGAAATAATAGATGTGCCTCTTAGATCACTCTAGTGGCAGAGGAGAGAACATATAGATGGTAAGATTAGAGGAGGAAGAGGAATCAGGAGGCTACTGCAACGATCCCTTTATTTGTTCAAGTACTCATTCAACATATATTTTTGAGCATAAGTCCAGGTGAAGATGGAAGGCATGGACAGGTTAGGAGAGGTAAAGGAAGATGAAGTAGTGGGTAAAAGGAGGTATTCAGGATGACTTCTAGACTCCTGGCATGGTATCCAGGTGAATGGAGGTAACATAAACTAAGGCTGGGAATATAGGGGGTGACACAGGTTTGTGAGGGAAAGATGCCAAGTTCAATTCTGGCTTTGTGAATTTGAGGTATCTGTGGGACATCCAAGTAAGACTCAAGGGCTTAGGAATTAGAAACACAGGCTTGTGATCAGAGGAGGATCTGGGCCTCAGGTAAGTTGGGAGGTACGTGGAAAACAGTGAAAGCCACAAGATTTAATAGAAATTTACAACAAAGCAAATGATGGTAATAACAGTAACTAATATTTATTGAGTGCTGACTTAGTATGCTCATCACATTTCATGGACTTGCTCATCTAATTCTAAGAGGTAGGAATATAACTATCTCCAATGTACTTATGAAGAAACCCAGGCAGACAGAATCCAGATAACTCAAATGAGGTCACAGAGCTAATACCCAAACAGGAGGAGGAGACACACTAATATTTAAACAGTGAGTGGAGAGAGAAAAGCCTCCAATACAACACAAAGAGGAAAATGCTGAAAGGTCAGGGCTAAAGCAGGAATAGGCTGTGTCTTAGAAGACAGGAGAGTAGGGATGTTCAGGAAGGAGAAAGACTCACAGGACCAGGTGTCACCAGGAGAGTAGCTGAGGGAAAGACTGAGAAATGACACCCAGATTTGGCAATTCTGAGGTCCCTGGTGACCTCTGTGAGAACAGCCCCAGTGGGGAAGAGGAGAGTAATTGGACGGGTTGAGTAACCCAAAAAAAGCAAGAAGTAGAGACTCGCAAAGATTTTTGGCTGAGAAGACAAAGCCAGAGAAAGAAAACAAGCCAGAGTGAGATGAAAAGACAATGTCTAAACTATAACACTGAGTGCAAAAAATCAGCACATCAGTGGCTCCCAGTTACTGAGGACTTCCTATGTCCTAAACACTTTGCGTTGATGAACTTAGTTGATTCTTTTTTAATTTTTTTTTACATTTATTCATTTTTGAGAGACAGAGCACAAGCGGGGGAGGGGCAGAGAGAGAGGGAGACACAGAATCTGAAGCAGGCTCCAGGTTTTGAGCTGTCAGCACAGAGCCCGACACGGGGCTCGAACTCACAAACCGCGAGATCACGACCTGAGCCGAAGTTGGACGTTTAACTGACTGAGCCACCCAGGCGCCCCTATGAACTTAGTTGATTCTAAGAGAGAGGCATACAATGTTCAAGGCATGCTACAATCACTCACTCATTATGGGAGGTGGCCACAATTACTATCAGCCTCTTTTAAGGATGAGGAAACTGAGCACAAAGAGATCAAGTAAGTACTCTGTCCAGTCTACACAGCCAGTAAGTGGCAAAGCCAAACTAGGATCTCAGGTACTCTGGCTTTTAACTTCTGATAAAAACCTCTCTAAATATAGGCATGCAGAAGAAAAAAATAAAAATAAATAAAACCTACGCAGAGAAAAAGCTGTAAGAATGAAATACAGTGTTTTGTACATACTAAATATCGTTTTTTAAAGTTTATTAAAAACTTTTAAAGTCAGTTGATCAGATTAATTCAATTCCTACTGCCAGGCCTCTGGGGGACACAGTGTGAACAAAGACAGACACAGGATCAGTGGAAGACACAAATAAAAAGCAAGGAATTAGAGGGTGTTGAGTATCACTGTGATGGGGTGAGGCAGCTCTGGAGCCAGACCGCCTGGGTTTATGGCCTTGGACACATTATTAACTAACCTGTGCCTCAGTTTCTCCTTCAGACTGACACTAGCATCCATCACCCTTTGACCAATGGGATGCCCAGAGGGTGGGACCAATCAGGGGTGGAAATGGAGCTTTAAGTTCCTATCACAGGCTCTGGAGTCAGACGGACATGAGCCTGAGTTCCAGCTCTACACTACTTATAAGCCGTGTGACTTTGGGCAAGTTACCTAACCTCTGGGAACCTGTTTCCTCATAGGCATGTAACGAGGGAGAAAAGAGCTACTCCTCCTGCAGTGCTCAGGACAGTGCCTGGCAGACCGAAGGCACTGGATAAGTGTTAGCCAGGTAGCCAGGGAAGACAGTTCTGGGTGGGGAGCAGAGCAGGCTCAGAGGAGTGGGAGGTAAAGCCCAGAGAAGGACTTGGGGTCAGAAGGAGGTAAGCAGGATTGGGGTAAGATGGACAAGGGCTAAGGTCAGTGGGAGGTACTCACATTGGTGAAGGGAGGCTTGTGATGCTGGTACTCAATCCAAGGGGGTACAGCCAAGGTGCGGTTCAACAGCTTTGCAAAAGCCAGGGAGCCCAAGAAGTGATCGGCCTGGTTCCCGAAGCGCCCTGGATGGTATATGGTGGTTGAGGTGAGGCCTGGGGCATGGAGGGCATGGGGCATGCAGGGTCCAGAAAGGACGCAGAGCCAGGGGTGAGGAGGACCGGGACACCAAGGAGAGCCAGGGGAGCTGGCAGCATAGGATCCAGGTGTGGACTCCTGGGTCTGACAATCAAAGCCCTTAGGTCCTACCCCTCTGCCTCAGACCTTCCAGGTGCCTTGGTGTTCCCAAACATGCTCTACACTTTCCATCCTCACCCCATGCCTTTGCTCCTGGGGTTCTCTCATCCAGGATTGCCTTTCCACCTCTATCTCCACTCACTTGTGCGTGAAAGGGGCAACTCCAGTGCCTCATTCACTGGGATCCTTTCACCAATCCTCTGCTATCCTGAATCCCCTCCTATGCCTCCCACCTCAGACTGGAGTTATTTCCGGTTCTCCACTTTTCCTCAAATGTCCTTTCTCACTTCCTGGCCTTTGTAATGGCTGTGTCTTCAGCCTGTAAATACCTTGGGGGCCTGGGGTGAGGACCCTATCTGATTCTTTTCCTTGTCCCTAGCATGACATCCATTCATTCATTCCACAAATAGAGAGACGCCACAATGTGCCAGTCTCTCTGCTTGGTACTGGAATACGGGATTGAGCAAGAAGGATAAGGTCTCTGCCTTCGAGGCAATCACAGTCCAGCTACAGAGACATTAAACATGTAAACAAGTATACAGTGACACATTCTGATGATTTCAAGACAGGAAAAGTTTGGTGATTGATAGACAATAAAGTGGAGATTATTTGCATTGAGGTCAGCGAAGCCCTTTCTGGTGACATTTAAGATGCGACCTAAGAATGGGAAGGAGTTGATCTGGCAGAAGTGAAGGGGAAGGTGTTCCAGGCAGAGGGAATAGCACAGATTTCAGGACCTGATTATGTGTGAAAAACAGAGAGGGAATAAAGAGTGGCTGCAGCTGGAGGACCTGGGGAGAAGGGAGTGGTGGTAATGATGCGCAGAGAGCCAAATCATCAAGATCTGCAGGGTCTGAAAAAGAAATGACTTCTACGATGACGATCCACCACCCCATTTAAATTGCACCCCTCAGCCAGCTTTTAGATTCCCCCTTGCTCTTCTCTACTTTATTTTCCCACGGTGTTCATCCTCTTCTATGATACTCCACATAGTTACTTATTTTTTATGTGTATCTTTTATTGTCTGTCTTTCCCCCGCTAAAATGAAGGTTCTACAAGGGCACGGCGTTTTCTAGCTTATCACTGCTGTATCCCCAGAGCAGAAAACAGGGCTGGACACAGAGTAAGGGTCCTATAAATACTATTGGTTGGTGAAAAAATCGTCCAGAGCCAACGCTGGGTCAGTCATATCAAGTCCTGCCCCAGCAAACTCCATTTACTGAACTCTGGGATGGCTTAGACCTTGCACAAGACACATCACCTCTTCCGGCTTCAGTTTCCTCATCTGCCACATTGGAAGGCTGGACACAGAGGTCCCTCAGGGCCACTGCAACTGGGGCAGGGAGGCGAGGAGCAGGCCATGCCCTGCGCTGGGTTTCTGTCCTGGACATGTCAAGGTATCTCTGAGTGCCTGAATAGAGGGCCTTCTCCTCTCTGGGCCTCAGTTTCCCTATTTGAGCAGAGGGCTCGGGAGGCCTTACCCATGCATGGGCAGTAGAGCAGGTAACCGGCCGGGTCCCAGGAGCCCGCGGGCAGCCCCGGGAGCGGCAGAATCAGAATCAGGAGAGACACACGCAGCAGCAGGGGCGACGATGCCCACGCGGCGGCGCCCATGACGGCTCCGGAGCCCGAGCGCGGGGTAGCCCACAGGCGGGGAGAGAAGGAGGGGCGCGAGCGTCCGCCCCGCTCCCGGCGGTCATCGCGCGCCGCCCGCGCGCCGCCCCGGCCTCTCTAGCCGGCGGGCGGGCGGGACCATAGAGAGCCCGCGGCACCGCCCCCTCCACGGCCCGAGCGCCCGCTCGCGCGGCTCCCACAATGCACCGCACAATGGCCCGACCGCCGCCACTACCGGGGCCTGAGCGGGCCTGGCGGAGCCCGAGCGCGGCCCGGCCCGCGGCGCGGGGCCCCGAGCGCGGTGAGTGCCGGCGAGGGCCCCGGGGGACGGCGGGGAGCGGGGCGGGAGGCCGTCTCGCTGCGCCCGCGCGCCCGACACCCGGAGCGGCGGCGCCTCTCCTCTCGGGCCCCACGGCGCGGTCGCCTACACCCCCGACCGGGGGCCCCCTCCACGCCAGTTCGGGCCCAGATAGGCCCCAGGGTGACGAAATCTCTCCCTGGAACCGATACCTGGGTTGGGGGACCGGAAGATACCCCACTGGCTCCCTCCCTACCGAGACCTGGAGATGCAGCCCTGAGGGTCCCCTACTCTTGACCCCCAGGCTCCCTGGAGACCCAGATAACGCGCTGCTGACCTTACCAGGGACCCGGGTCTGGGGGACGCAGATAAGCTGCACCTGCTCCCTCCCCTCAGACACGCCTACTCGGACCCACATAACCCCTTTCCTGCTCCAAATAGTCGCTTTTTACTCTCTGTTTCGTTTTCCAGAACCGCATAGCCCATTTTGAGACTTACCTCAAATACCTGGTTCTGGAGAACCCAGATAAGCCCTACCTATAATTCCTTCCTCAGTGACTACACTTCCAAACCTTATCTATTTGGTTACCCGTTTTGAGACCATTGAAATTCAGAGAATTCACTTCTATCTTCAATCCCTGGAATCCTCCAGCCTTTATAACCCATCTCTTCTTTCTTTCTTTCTTTCTTTCTTTCTTTCTTTCTTTCTTTCTTTCTTTCTTTCTTTCTGTTGGCCCGGGGGAGGTCCCTTAGAGACCCAGTTAAGTTGCTAATGATTCTTTATCACACTTGCCCTTCCTTCCCATCCCTGAGACCTCCTCCAGACTTTTCCCTGAATTTCTGTGCCTTCTCCCTTCTCCGGCAGGCGTCCACTCCCATCTCTCCCAGCTCCCGGGGAGTTTAACCTTTCCCACCACACAGTGGAGTGGTCTAGAAGCTGCCGGAGGAGCCTGGTTATTCCCTGCAAATCCAGTCCCCTGCTATGGCCCCAGCTTGGTGGGAGAAAGGGACCTGTAAGGTGGAAGATGAGGGGACAACTGGGGAGGTGGGGGGGGGGGAGTTGCTGGTGCTTTCACCTGCACGAGTAGCCCATCTCCTGGCTTGTGTGTTTTTCCATCTTGTTAGCTTGGGACTGTGATAGAGTCTGGCCTTGGATTTCTAACCCTGCCCCCAAGGTGAGGCCACTAGATTGCGGGGCGGGGGGGGGGGGGCTGGGAATACTAGGGGGTGTCCAACCAGGTTTCCTCTTAATGAAAATGGGGCTGTAGTGAGCTGCAGCCATTTGCTCAAGGCCTCCGCAGGAGTGGGAGGCAGCGGGATTCAGAGGAAATAGTGAATCAAAGGGACTCCGAAGAGGGCCCATCTACAGTGACAGAAGAACTAGCAGCCCGAGAGTAAATCCAACCCCTGCTAATCCTGTTTGATGTCTCTTGGAATGATGCAAGTCATTGAGACTCTCCAGCCTCCCTGTAATTTAATTCTCCCACCACTCTGGAGTGTGTGTGAGAGAGTGAGTGAGGGGGGCAGCTATGCTCATTTCCCCTTTCTCACTGTTTTCCAGCCAGTCGATGTGTCTTTTGGATTTGTTTCTGGTGCTGGGGTCAAGACCTGGGTTTTTTTTTTTTTTTCTTGGTCTATTTATAATTTCCCAGTTGCTATTTTGGGCTCTGCTTAAGGGAAGAGTCTGTCCACCCTAAAGAACGTTCCAGGGTGTGTTCCCGGGTACGTTTCCTCCTGGGCAGGTGTTGAATTGAGTTCTTCAGATCCCCAAGTAGCTCTTGGGCAGGAGGGATAAAAGCTATTTTAGGGTAGTCACTGGAGTGGAGCTGTTAATCCTCTATGGGTCTCTCTAGTTAAGAACACTTAGAGATTAACGCTTTCCTTGCTGCAGGGAGGCTGCTTCTCCACGGTTTGGGGAGGGTTGGGACAATTTAGTGTGGCAGCAGAAGGTGGGAACGTGCAACCCAGTACAAAGGCAAAGATAATAGCTGCCTTTTGTTGGGGACTTACAGCAAGCCAAGCCCTATGTTGAGCCCTTTGCATACCTGACTAAAATAATCCTCACAACAAGCCTGTGAGGTAAGTATTTTTAGCTTTACAGATGAGGAAACAGGCTAATAATGGAGAAAGAACGCAGTTTCTATAGAGATGATGTAACACCATAAAAACTATAGTTTCGTCAGAGGGCAGCAGGCATCATGGCACACAGCAGGACAGACAGACTGGAGAGCAGTTTGTCTCCTTTCGGCTGCCAAAGAGGGCCTTCGGGAGTTTTTAGAACGCACTTGTGTTTGGGGCGCAGAGCCTTAGTAACAGAAGGGACTCAGAGAGAGAGCTCCGGCCCGGGATACGGGATACGGTGCTGGAGGAAGGGAGCACAAGGGCGACTGGCTCGAGGGGATGTGCTGGCGGCTGATGGCGAGGGAAAAGGGGAAGGCTGCGTTCCGGGGCGATGTGAAGGGAAGGAAACTCACTCAGAGGCCTGAGAAGTAACATTAAAGGGGGAAAAAAAAGAAGTACTGCTCGGGCCCTGTGCGGAAAAGAGGCAGACACAGTGTAGACGGCACTGCATGTGTGTCAGACACTTCGTCCTCCGTGAGACCATTCTAGGTAAGGAGAAGACGTCTTTATCTTAGAAACTGAGGAATCTGAGATTCAGAGAAACAAAGTAACCTGTGCCTGCTTTCACAGCCAGTAAGTGGCAGCTCTTCGGATAGCAAGTCCAAGGTTCTTCCCGCACTACGTCCCTCTTCAGATCAGGCGCCAGAAGCGATCTTTGGATGAAAATACACCGAGTTATACCAGTAACTGGGAGGGATTGATTGTGTTTGTTTTATGGGAACAGGTTCCGTCAGCTTCTCTACAGTTGTTAAGGTTAGAGTGTGAGACCAGAAGAGTGGCTTTGAAAGAGAAGCAGGATTCTTTCGGTTTTGCCCAGGAAGTCTGAAGGAGAGAGGCCCAGGAATTTTCCTAGAGGAGAGGACTTTGCAGACAAAGGACAGAGGGAGAGAGACTAGATTCCCAAAAGGGTTCCTAAGGTAACACCGGCAGCAGCCTGTCGGTGACTATGGGTGAGGGCTTCCCCTGTGCCTTTTTGAAAGGATAGGGGGAATAGGATCAGGGTGTTGGCTGTTTTCTTTTTAAGGCCATAGCCCCATTAAACGCAGATCAAGGCAAGCACATGGCTGCCTCCCTCCTTTGGTTCTGTCATTACAACCTCTTGAGCTCTCCTTAGCCACCACCAGCCTCTTTCCTAGAAGCCCATTACTCACTCTTTCAGAAGCAGCATACTAAACTGCTCTGTCTTGTTTGTGCTTGTTCAGGAGAACAGAAGAGGTGTATGTGTGGGAGGTGGGGGACGTACTGTTCTCTTTCTGAGTTTGTGTGGAATTTCCAGGGCTAGGCTCCCCTCTCGTGTCGGCCAAAGTGATGCGACCTGCTTCCTTCTGGCTGCCGTTCCCAGCTTTTCAGAGGCTGAGATGCACGGTTTTAGATAGCAGTGGGGAGCAGAACTTGACTTTGAGGGTGGGGTAAATTCCCTCCAAAGTAGATGTTCGAATTCACGCTTGCTCTCTGCCCGATTCCAAGGTAGCGTAGTAATCGCTGGTTTTATAAACAGGTGATTCCACCCTTGAGAAGGAGGGACTTAACCCATGCAAGGCAGACGTCAGAGGCCTTGGAGATTTATAGTGAAGCAGGCAGATATGCCACGATGACTCGAAGGCTCAAGTGGGACTACTTTTTAGCACTGCCTACCCCTCCCCGGCATGTGACTCATGCAAAATGCAGCCACCTTTGTGCAGATCTTTCTAGGCAGATCTCCACTCGTGATGGGGAAATGTTTATCATATTACACTGCAGTGTTTCTTCAACAAGAGGAATGGTTCCTGAACAGGACGTAGCTCACGTTAATGATGAGCAAAGCTCTCTGGGGCATGAACCCGCTGATCCCATCATCTCGTTCACCGCCAGTCTGTTAGATGAATGGTCACTGTAAGCAGCAGGTGCTAATGAGCTGAGCAAGCATTCTGTGGCCCACAGCTGTTTGTGCGGTTGGAGCCCTCCCCAGATTCTCGTGGACAGTCCCCACTGTCCTTTGCTCCCTTCACATGGGAAAGCCTCATGACCAAATTTTGGCATGACTTCTTCAAAAGGAATCCCCCTGTTGTAGCAAGTTGCTTTGCAGTTGGTAATCTTATTAGTGTGAATGTGGGTCTGTTGTCCCCCTTTGGAGAGTCAGTACAGTAATCTCCATCCTCTCTGAATTGATGTCAGGAGAAAAGTTCTGTCATCTTTGCTCCAGTTTTCCCCTTTCCCACACCCCTCCCCTCCCCCTGCCTCAACAAGAGAGAGGATCAGACTTCAAGGTATTGGCTCCCCACTTTGGAAGAGCTGTGACACCAGTTTAAACCAGAACTTTGTGAGCATAAGTGAGCCTTGCATCAACTTGCATTCAGTGACTAATTTACTCATCGAACGGTAAGAAAGTTGAGAGTCCTTTTCTAGATGCTAAGTGTATGGAAATGAAAGAACTGTGATCTGAGCCTTCAAAGAATCAATTTGGTGGAGGAGTTCTAATGCTAGTATGCTTCCTGCTCATAATGGAGAAATGTATGTGCTACAAAGGTCTGCAGGAGGGGCTGCTTGGCACGTGGCCTGTTGGACAGCTTTGCTAAAGAAGCATGGCCTGGGAGACCCAGAGAGGTGGTGGAGGGTGGGATGGGACCAGGACTGGTTTAGGAGAAATGCTGAGTCTGCTGTTGCCTCCTCAGTCAGAACCTCTTATTGATGTGCTACTGAGAAACACATCTGGCTCAGGGGCTGTCTTTCCAGGGTGTAAATTTCCTAAGCAAAAGCTTCTCCTTCCTTCTCTGTTGCCTTTTGGGCATTTTATTGCTCTTTAGCACCTTCATGAGGAGGAGAGTTGTGGAAAGTAGTGGGGGAGGAGGAGAAGGAGGAGGAGCTGCCATCTCTAAATTTAGTGGAAAGGATATCAAAGTGAAGTCGGAAGAGAATATTTGGAGTTTAGGGCTTTTACTTCCTTAGATTATCTCGTTTCTTATTAGCCTAGGTAGAACTAGTAATAATAGTTACCATTAAGCACTTATTAGGTGCCCAGCCTTCTGCTGAATACTGTGTATTCATTATCTCATTTAATCCTCGAAATATCCTTATGATTTAGGAGATTATTAAACTCATTTTGTAAATGAGATAGCTCAGGGAAGTAATTGGCTGAAAGTCACGTGGCTTTGAAGTGGAAGGGCTGGGATCGGAACGGGATCTGTCTGCCTCCAGAGCCCATGTTTCATGGTATTGGGCTCCCTAACACCAGGTGTTCTGATGTTTCAGGTGAAGAGATTGTTTTCTGAAGGCTGCTGCGTTGGAGGCTGTGACAGAGCAGAGAGCCCGTGTGGAGCTGATGGGGAGGCTTTCTGAATAACATGGCCCTTCGCCATTAGTCTTGCCATGACCACATTTTTCACCAGCGTCCCCCCCTGGATTCAAGATGCAAAGCAGGAGGAGGAAGTGGGCTGGAAACTAGTTCCCAGGCCTCGGGGCCGGGAGACGGAGAGTCAAGTGAAGTGCCAATGCGAAATCTCGGGGACACCCTTCTCGAATGGGGAGAAGCTGAGGCCTCACAGCCTCCCCCATCCAGAGCAGAGACCGTATAGCTGCCCTCAGCTGCACTGTGGCAAGGCTTTTGCCTCCAAGTACAAGCTGTATAGGTAGGTGACGCTCCCATACCTCTTCCTGCCCTGAGGTTCCCAGAGGACAAAGCCAGAAAGACTCCACTGAGTGGGAGGCTTTATCTGTGACAGAAGAGTAGACGTTTATTGGCCCATAAGTGTACCCTGAACACCAACAATTTGAAATCCCTCACTAAAAGCTACCGGTGGGATTTGTATTCAGACACTAGACTCTGATGGGGAAATATCAGACCGTCATGAACAAACCAGATTAAACAATGTTTTCAATACTACTCTCCCCACCTTTGCCAGGTAATGCCAGGTAATGTTAGCCAGAAATTAGAAATCAGTCTTAACTTGAGAAGGAGAAGGAGACCCTCTGGTCCCATCTGTAAATTTTAAAGTGGAGACTCAGAGTGGGGTAGTAACTTACCCAAAGTCCCATAGCATCTTTGGTCCTGCAGTGCCTCTTCTGAACCAGCCTGCTACTCACATGATTACTTCCGTCTCTGTGGAATCTCTGGTGTCCTCTCGGTCAGCAGCTTTCCTGAAACTTCAAGCCCAAGAGCCCTACATAAAGTGAAATAGAATGTGAAAGTGCTAGTATAAAGTAGATATGGCAGAGCAGCTTGGAAGGGAGGGGGGCCTGCCCCAAAGTGATTTTGACTTTATCCTTGCCTTTCCATCAGAGGAACAGGAATATGCCCTTTACAAATGAGATAGACTGCCTGATGCACACTGCTTCATCCACTCATCTAGCCAACTATAATTTATTGAGCTCCTGCTGCATACCACACATGGTGTTAAGTGCCCTAGACAGAGTAGTGAGCCAGATGGGGGTGCTCCTTGAGTCTATCTTAATAGTGGGGACAGACCGCAGACAAGTAAATGCATGAACAAGATGACCAAAGAAAGCCTCAGTTCTTGTCTGGAAAACAGTTGATAGGAAGGAACTAAAGCAGGTAATAGGGCAGCGTGACCAGGATTGCCCTCATGACAGTTCTGTGGTCCTCAGGAATGCTTTGATAACTGTGTGCTCCTGTGTCTGAGGTGGACTCCAGTTGGGGCCATCCTCTTAGACTTCCTTAGTGACAATCTGGGTGTCTGCGAGAGGCTACAGGAAAGGTCCTATAGGGTCTGGGAGGCAGGAGCTCTGACTCCAACCTTAGTCACTGCGTGAGCTTAGGCAAGTCACTAAACCTCTTAGTGCCTTCGTTTCCTCGCTTGTAAAATGAGGAAAATGGACTGTGGGTCCATCAGCACCTCCCTCTCATACATTACCGTGTCTGATATGTCACAGGAGGTTAATAGTAGCTCTCGGTAGTGTGAGCACTCACACGTAGCCTGAGGGTAATGGCTACGTTCGATACCTTCCAGGTAGGAAGGATCACTGGGTGCTATACTAGAGACAGCTGTGGTATACCTGAGTGAACCCAGGTTTCAAGGACTGTGTTCAAATTCAGTTTCTGCCACTTACTGACGTGGGTGGGGCTGTGCTGTGCTTCGGCCTCTTGTGGAGAACAAGGTTAATGACAACTCACACAGGGCCTGGCAGATGGTGGGTCCTCGAGTCTTACTGAGTTGATTCTGAAAGTCCCATAGAGCTCTGGATTGTAACTCCTGCACTCTGAGCTCCTGTCCCTCCAGATGGGAGCAGGTAAACCAAGGAACACTGAGGTACTATACCATGGGAACACTTTTTTAAATGTTGCTGGTTTACACGGCAAACACTTTAAATGGTACAAATGAGCATTCAGTGAAAAATGCATTGTCCTTATGCTGGAAGCTACCATTCTCGCCAGAGGTATCCAATGGGGTCAGTTTCTTATGTATCCATGCTAAGACATTGAAATATGTATTCCCTTCCCTTTTTATTTTCACAAGGGATTAGATTACACACACCAAACTGAACTTCCTGTTTTGATTTAACCCCTCATTATGTTTTGGGATTGTTCCAGATAGAGAAGTTTAGATTTTTTCTTTTCAATTTTCTTTTATGGTGTCATTTAAAATTTTTTAAATGTAATTTTTTGAAAAGGAAATACATTCACATAAAATTCACAAGGTGTCAAAGGTATAAATGAAAATTCTCCATCAAACCCATAAGCTTCCCTATCTCTTTTCCCCATAAGGAACCAGTGTTAGTTTCTTATATATCCCTCCAGAAATATTTTTAAGCACATACAAGCAAACATACATCTGTTTTCCCTCTTTTCTTATGCGTAGTACCATTCTGCATGCACTGTCCTGTCCCACTGCTTTTTACCACTTCATTGTATCCTAGGAGTTTGTTCCCCGTGGGTACATATAAAGCTGCCTTTTTTTTTTTGAGTCATTTTTTGAACTTATAATTTATTTCACCGATTCCCTATTGATGGACGTTTAGATTGTTGCTGATTTTTTACTACTACAAACAGTGCTGCAAAGAACTAGGAGTACATATGTGATTTTGCAGGTGGGTGAGGATACCTATAGAATATAGTTGGCATAGTATTCCATTGCTTGTCTCTACCATAATTTTTGTATCTACTTCCCTGTTAATGGACACCTCAGTTGTCTGGCCAGCCCTTGTGATCTCCTTTCTTTCTCCTCTATCCTCCATCCCTATCCCCAGGCACATGGCCACCCACTCAGCCCAGAAACCCCACCAGTGTATGTACTGTGATAAGATGTTTCACCGCAAGGACCATCTGCGGAACCACCTGCAGACCCATGACCCCAACAAAGAGGCCCTTCACTGTTCTGAGTGCGGTAAGAATTACAATACGAAGCTAGGCTACCGGCGCCACCTGGCTATGCATGCCGCCAGCAGCGGTGACCTCAGCTGCAAGGTGTGCCTGCAGACCTTTGAGAGTACCCAGGCCCTGCTAGAGCACCTGAAGGCCCACTCACGCCGAGTAGCAGGTGGTGCCAAGGAGAAGAAGCACCCCTGTGACCACTGTGACCGGCGGTTCTATACTCGTAAGGATGTGCGGCGGCACCTGGTGGTGCACACAGGCCGGAAGGACTTCCTGTGCCAGTACTGTGCCCAGCGGTTTGGCCGCAAGGACCACCTGACACGTCATGTCAAGAAGAGCCACTCGCAGGAGTTGCTCAAAATCAAGACAGAGCCAGTGGACATGTTAGGCCTCCTCAGCTGCAGCTCCACAGTCAGTGTGAAGGAAGAGCTGAGCCCTGTGCTATGCATGGCCTCTCGGGACGTGATGGGGGCCAAGGCCTTCCCTGGCATGTTGCCCATGGGCATGTATGGCGCCCACATCCCTACCATGCCCAGCACGGGCATGCCACACTCCCTGGTGCACAACACGCTGCCCATGGGTATGAGCTACCCCCTGGAATCCTCACCTATCTCTTCCCCAGCTCAGCTTCCTCCAAAATACCAGCTTGGATCTACCTCATACTTGCCCGACAAATTGCCCAAAGTGGAGGTGGATAGTTTTCTGGCGGAGCTTCCTGGAAGCCTGTCTCTCTCGTCCGCTGAACCCCAGCCCGCCTCACCTCAGCCGGCGGCAGCTGCGGCCCTCCTAGATGAAGCACTGCTCACCAAGAGCCCCGCCAACCTCTCTGAGGCCCTCTGCGCTGCTAATGTGGACTTCTCCCACTTACTGGGCTTTCTTCCACTCAACCTACCCCCGTGTAACCCACCCGGGGCCACCGGAGGCCTGGTCATGGGCTACTCCCAGGCCGAGGCACAGCCCTTACTCACCACTTTGCAAGCTCAGCCTCAAGATTCCCCGGGAGCTGGCGGACCACTGAACTTTGGACCTCTGCACTCCTTGCCTCCTGTCTTCACCTCTGGCCTAAGCACCACCACCCTGCCTCGTTTCCACCAGGCATTCCAGTAGCCCCCAAGGAGGCCCTCAGCCCAGTCTTAGGCTCTGTCAGGGAGCCTCTGTACCCACCCCATCTGCATCTCCCATGAAGGCAGCTGAGCTTTCAGAGCTGGGTTCAAAAAGAAAAAAATTCCAGTATCTGTATGGAGCACTTGGTTTGGGGGCTCAAGCTCCAGGATCAGTTCTGGGAGGAGCCTTGAGCCCCAACCCCATGAAAAGATCTCATACCATAGAACTTCAGGTATTTTTACTTTTACTTTTTTTGATCTGAATCGGGAGCCACACTTCGCCCTCTCCCTCTCCAAAGTGTCAGAACCTCCTCCTCTTTGGAGAAGGGGGAGGCCTCTTGGAGACACAAAGGGTTTCACTTTGGATGACCTCGAGAGAAATAGCCCAAGAAGCCCGCCTTCTGGTCCCAACCTGCAGACCCCACGGCAGTTGGTCAGGCCCTGCTGCAAAGGGTCACTTGGCTCCGTCGCCTGCTTCCCACCAATAGGCAGGAGAGAGGGCCTCTGTCCTGCCCACCAGCCCCGTCCCTCCTGTAGCAGCACCTCCATTTCCAGTCAGTGTTGTCCAGCAACGGTACCGTTTACACAGTCGCCTCAGACACACCATTTCACCTCCCTTGCCAAGCTGTTAGCCTTAGAATGATTGCAGTGAACATTGTTTACACGCCGTGAATTCATTCCCACCAGTCCAGTCCAGTTGGCACCAGCCGGAACCATTTGGTACCCGGTGTTAACTGGAGCCCTGTTTACAAGGCGGAGTCGGGTCTCACTGACTTCTCTTCACTTGAGGTCACATTTTTCCCCTGTGGGGAAATAAACTGACTTTGGACTGCTTCAGTCTCTGCCATCTTCCATGACTGTCTGTTCCTGCCTTCCTCGGCAGTGTCTGCGAGACAGGCAAGAAGATTGGAGCAGGTTTCTCACAGGTCTGCAATTCTGTTTTTCTCCAAGTACATCATGAGCCCTCCTCCTCCTCTTGAACAGGAGAGGGCAAGAAATGAAAGGCATGCCCGCTTCTATCGCCCCCATTCCCCAGCCCCCACCCCAAACATCATGAGCTGTTAATCTTAGTCTTGGAAGGAGGGACTCGGGTTCTAAGCTGGTTGGCTAGCAAAGGAGAGGGTATGAACCCCTGATGTGTCTCTCCTGCTTGTCCCTTTTCCAGGAAGTTGTGGAATTGTTGCAAGAACAGTCTTCAGGAAGTTAGGGCTGGGCAGATAGTTGAGTCCTAACCTGTGGGTACGTCATTGGCTCCCATACCAACCTTTGTTCTTATCCACAGTCTCCCCACTCCTCTACTTTGCAGTTACAGTGGACTCAGGGCCACTGTGCATAGGCCTGTCTGCTCCCCATCAAAGTAATCCCACCTTCCTCTTGTGGCTCCCCCTCAATTTGCCCCCAATACTTAGCAGGGTTTCTCGCAACAGATGACTCACTCTTCTGGCTTGTGGGGCTCCCTGCCACAGAAAGCACAGCCCTTGCCCAGCCGAACCCCATCCCTGCTTCATTTCTCAGTTCCGCACGGGCTTTACTCTCACCACTCACAGAAGGGAGGCAGCTCAGGGACCACCAATTTGGGACCCTCATGAGACACCTCCAGTCTGATTCAGAAACACACTTCTACCTCTTTACTGTTAACTTCTACACATGCAGCCAGTAGTTTCTGGGCACTTTTCTCAACGGTGCCTCATGCTGGCTTTTCCACTAGGGTTTCAGGACAAACTACCAAGGAACTGCCTCGGCCTCCGCCCAGTCCTCACACCCCCTCTTTCCTTCTAGACATCACTTTGCTTTATCATCAGGAACTGAGCAGGTCCAAGACCCAGGCTTTTGCTTCAGCCCAGGCCAGTATTCTTTGAGGTGCAAGCCTTAAAATGTAGCTCCCTGGCCCTCGATTGGAAGCAATGTGGAGTGAATAAGCATGTTTTGATTTAGGCAGGGTAGCTTGGGATACTTTTGAAAAAACAAACCAGATATAAAAATGTCTGGCAAGGTTAGGATCAGACTAGGTGATTTGCTTCTAAAAATTCGTTTCAGTGAGTCCCAGGGACTAATTAAGGTTTATTTTTAAAAGCGTCCACCTTGGTACGCAGCCACCTCCTGCATGCTGTGCATGTTATTGGGACTCGTATTATAGGAAATGGTACGTGAGGATCCAAGCAGGACTCAGTGCTGCCATTCTCCTTATTGTCTCTGGTCTTCATCACTAGACCCAGCAACCCTTCATCCGCTCCCTGCCACCTTCCATGCACACCTCATTTATAGAGGCAAGTGGGCCTCTGGCCATGGAGTATAAAATCTCAGGCTTAAAGAGTCCACTCTTCCCTGCCTGTCCTTTCCTGTCCCTTCCTTGAATTCTCTCCCCCATTAGTGATGCTGGGAAACTCCTAGAACAGGCAGAGCAACTATTTAAAGCCTTGTAAGTGGGGCCTTGCCCCTTCTCCCCTCTCCTTCCATCCTGTTTCTCCTTTACTCTTCCGTCAGTACTCTCACCCCACACAAGGAATTTCCCTATCACTGTGAACTTTGCTGGTACAGAGGAACATCTGCCTTCACCTTTTTTTGGACCATAGCCACCCAGCTGTTTCTTAAACTTCCCTTCCCAAAATTAAAAAAAAAAAAAAAAAAAAAAAAAAAAAAAAAAGCCTTATTGGCCTGGTTGTTCAAAGGATAAGAATAGCTTTATCCTACGTTCAGTACCAAACCCACTTCAGTACCTTTACTGAGGCCATGAGAGCCTGAGGGGTGTCTGCCCACAACAGGAGCTATGGCATGTGGCAGAGACCAAACAGGGACCAGGAAAAAGGGGTAATGACCCCTTTCCCCACCACCTCCAACCTCTGTCAGCGATGAGTTGCCTTGAACAGGGGGCAGGCACCTCGCATCCTGCACACAGCTGGTCAAGGTTGAGTGCAGTCCTGGGGGCCAGGGGATGACCTACCCAGCTGTGTCAGCTCAGGATCTGTGCACATCTTTTAAAGAGGGAAGAGGTGGGAAAAGGAGCACCAATGAGTTTCCCCCCAACCTTATACAAATGGCATTTAATGGAAATCCGGGAAGCAGGTGTGATTACTTTTTTGCTCGTAGATATTGTCCTAAGTTGAAATTTTTCCACTGCCCTAAACTTCTCCTAGTAGTCTGAATCCTTGCCCCCCCCCCTTTCTTTTTGGTAGCTGTTTTCCCCATTCCCTCTACCTTCCCTCTTATCTAGGAGCTGTCTTTAAGCACGATTTTTTTTAACAGTTTATATTGTACAGGATCAATATTTTGCTTTTTAACAAGGATATTTATGTAATAAGAAACTTTGCCTTAGGCAGGTGTTGGCCAGAAAAGTCCAGATTCCTCTGGGACCTCACCCTGGCCTCTCCTGGAGCTCTGAACCTGCTGTGGAAGGAATTGGCTATGACCTTCACCACTGGAGAGGAGGGTCTGTGGCAAGGGAAGGGGTGTCCCGGTTCTAACAGGAGAAGGATTCACCGTGATAATTTAGTGCTTCTGTGGAGGGGTCTGGAAGAAGTATCCCAGCCCAGTTTCTTCAGATGCAAGCTCACTTCCATAGCTGCCCCTCTCCACCTCTAAATATTTGGCACTAGAACTCCTGAGACACCACTTCTCATTTGCCTCCCTCCCTCCTGGTGATCAAGGCTTTGGGGCCACTCTTTCGTAATGCCAGATTATTTAAAGAGAGAAAAATACAAGACAAAAACCTTCTAGCACTTTGTAAACACAGTGAATAACCTCTTGGAGTATTTTTGGCTTTATATAAAACAAGGTTTTTAATTGTAAAATATAAGTGCCATTAGAAAATGCACAGGGCGTATCTTTGTTAAAGTAGATTTTTCAATGTTTTACAGAATTACATTTTCAAAAAAAGTTTTTATAATGAAGTTGTTTATTAAAAACTTCTGAATGATGCGTTTGGAAGTTGTGAACCTGTCTGATTGGGAAAGGGTTGGAGAGTGCCTGGGGAAGAACTGGAAACAACAGACATCTTTAGCATCCCAGGGGATGGTGAGTGTAGGGCAGACAGTAGCAAGCCTTCACATTAGCACCTACAGACTTTATACTTTGAAATGAAAGATCTTGAGCTAAGTGGCATCATGCTATCACTTAAACTTGGATGCAAGAGGAAATTCTCATTGGCCTCACGAAAATTTCATGTAACTAAAAATGCCAGATCTAGCACAGTCTTTAGGATGGATCCAGCAACTCAAACATGGTTGGTCATTCCTATTTCTCTCCACCCTCTTGTGTAGTCGGGACTTCATCCTCAGGCCCTACAAAGTGGCTCATCCCTTTGTGTAGGAGTAAATTGCTGCCATGACTCCATATCCGTCATTCTCAGTGCTGACCAGGAAGAGAAAGGAGAGAGGAGTCCTTGTATTCACAGAAGTCCCCCCCATCTCCCAGGCATCTCCTGTCTCACTGGCCTTGAAAGGGCTCTGTGCTGTCCCCCAAGCCAGCCAGCAATTGCAAGGCTGAGATAGGAGTGGTTTCTCAAAGGAAACTGGGGCTTCTGTTAGGATGAAGAATGGATACTGGTTGTCCAAGGAAAGATGTCATCCATTGCCCGAGGTGCACAGCTGGCAAGTGACAGAGCTAGGACCTGACCTTGTCACACTTGTACCTACTCATTGGATTCAGACAAACTGTTGAAAGGCTGACGTGGCTTCTGACCTTGCTGCTTTGCCAGTCTAACGAAGGTAGTCCTCATCATCATAGGCCCTGCAACTCGTACTGAGATGCTCCTATCCAGGGCTCAGATTGAGTAACTATTCTGTGGTCTGGAGCCACTGTCCACAGCCACACAGTCCTGAGTCCAGCCCAAGAGTCCATGGGACGTTAACAACTGTTAATGTGTGTTACGGGTGTTTTGTGTACAAAGGCAGTGGGCTAGCCCTTCATTTCTTTGGCCTTCCATTTACTTGACAAAGATTGAATGTCCACCCCAATGGGTCAGATCCCTGGCTAGAGCCCCAAGGGAATACACCTTGCTCTCTAGGGAGTGTATACCCCAGGATGGGTCTGGGGGCTCAGTGCCACCCTATTCATCGGGCGGGAGGAGACTGAAAGCTTTCTGGAGGAGGTAGCAGGGACTTCCGGGCATAGGGGGAATTAGGTGTGTTGACCTCCATAAGCCACAAGTTTGGGAGCCAAGACCACAGGAGTGCAGATGCATTTGCAGGATCAGGGCTGCAAGGCTGGTCCATCCAGGCTCTTATCCTATCCAAGCACATTCCCTGCATTTCAGACGGGTTCACTTTTGTGAAATGTCTGGTATAGAGCAAGAGGCAGCCTCTGGGCATTGGGCAAGGTGAAACAATGTCCATCTTTCAGTCTACAAGCCCAGGAAGATAGTTTGTACATACAGATGCCAATATGCTCCCCGTTGCCAGCGTTTGAGACCTTCCCTTGCCCCAGATCCTTGTACTCCCAAGTTTGTTTCTACCTTTCTCTATAGAAGTACTTCAGCACCTCCACGTGCCAGGTAATTACCATCATCTGCGGCTTCCAGTTTGAGTCTGCATAGTCTTTTCTGCATATGCTTGAATAATTTACCCTGTGCAAAGCTGCAAGTCTCCTACAGCTGCCCCAAACCACAGTCGAGTGTGGGTGCCCGGTGGCCCCCAGTGTCCACCGCCGGGAAGAGTAATCGCCCGGCGTGGTCGCTGTGATGGAAAGTTCTATGTGTCCGTGACCGGAGTTGTGCCTGATCCTTGGTGCCCACTCGGAACTATTCCTTGCTTGGTACACCCCTGCAATTCACCCCCTCTCTATCGCCATTGTCCTAGTAATGCTGGGGCCAGTTCCATCCGGCGCTTGCGGTTGCATCCCCTTCAGGCAGCCCCGTGCCACTCAGCCAGGCCGGCAAGACCCTCGTCCCTCGCAGCTAGGGGGACCTCTGAGAATCACACCCCGAAGGAGGGTGCGAGGAGCGGAGCGCGCCCCGAGGAGGAGACCGCGCCTTCCCACCTCCCGCCATGGTCCCGTAGCCGCCGTACCGCCCCTCGGGCGGGACCCGCGGTGTCGTCCACGCACCCCGAGGCCCTCCAGGCGAGAGGCTACCTCAGGTGATGGCGGACGAGACGGCGGGGGGCCTAGAACCGCCACGCGCCCGTCGCCCGACCTCGCAGCTGGGTCAGCGAAGCCGCTGCACGCGGGCGCCCCGCCCCCGCCCCCGCCCCCGGGACCGTCCCGCCTGTCACCGGGCCTAGTCGGACCGAGGCCCCTGAGACCTGCCGCGCCGAGGTTGGGGGGCGGGGTCGCGGTCGGGAGGCGGCGGGAAGGCCGAGGAAGTGACGCCTGGGCAGGGCGCCATCTTCCTGGAAGGGGCGGAGGAGCGGAGGGGCTGGTGGGGGAGGAGGACCCGGAGGTGGGAGTGGCGGTGCAGCGGGGCCCATAAACCTGGAACGCCCAGCCGCGGACCTGCCGGAGGCCATCCAGTGGGAGCTGGAGGCTGTGAGTGCCCAGGCGGACTGGCCCTACCTGCGGCTCGAGCGCAGGTTTGGACGCATGCGCCGTCTGCACTTGGTATGTAGGCGCTTCATCATCCAGAATATTTCTGGCTTCTGGGTCACTGCCTTTCTGAACCACCCGCATCTGTCAGACATGATCAGTCCTCGTGATGAAGACGTGCCCTGGTACTTAGTGAATTTGGAGGTGAGGGAGCTCAGGCATGCCAGGACGCGCTGCAGTTTCAAGTTTTGGAACCATCCCTTCTTCTGGAACAAGGTGTTCGTGAAGGAGTATGAGTGCAGATCCTCAGGACCGGTGGTGTCTGTTGCAAGTCTCATCCGATGGCACCGGGGCCAAGGAACCCCCTGTTCTGGTACACAGGAACTGGGACACTGTTCGCAGCTTCTTCAGCGGGTTCTCACAGAACAACCTCCCAGAGGCTGACAAGGTTGCCCAGATTATTAGAGGACTTGTGGCCCAAGCTCCTGCAGTACTACCTACAGGGGGAGAGACACCCCCCCATCCCCCACCCCCACCCCCCGCGGAGCCAGCAGAGGTCTAGCAAGGTGGCACACAGAGGCCCCTCCTATGTCCTGCAGGTACCAGTCTGGCTAAGCCCTGCGCTAGGACCTGGCACCTACATAAGACTGCCTTCTGCCTCTTGTGGACCTGTGCTCAAGCCGATGACATAGCTCTGCTGTCTGCTTTCTCTTTCATGCACCCTGGCCCCTCCGAACATTCAGTGGACTCTGCTCCAAGATTGTGGCCTCCGTGGCCAAGCTCTTTTGTTTCCATGCGGCCTTTGGGCATCACATAGCTGTCACATGCCACAGTTCTACCCAGGCACCCAGTGCTATGGATGTGTACTCCCATTATCTTTGTGGCCCCAGCCTGCTTCTGATCATGGCCTTCCCACTCCACACCTTTTTTTTTTTTTTTTAAAGCAAGCTCTATGTCCAAAGTGGGGCTTGAACTCAGTGATTCTGAGATCGAGAGTCTCATGCTCTACTGACTGAGCCAGCCAGGCGCCCCCTTCCCACCCACTTTTGACAAGGGCACCCACAAGTCAGCACTAGGAGGACCAGGGCCTCTTGGAGGCCCACTACTTCAAGGCCACAACACGTTGGGCTTCGTATTTATGCATCCAGAATATTGGCTGTGGCAAGCTGAGTCTCATCATCCAAGAAGGGGATGCATTTGGTGCTGCCTGTCAGCCAGTCTTGGACATTCCATAGCCTCAGGGCCTCAGGACTGCAGGACCACATGATGAGGTCAAGGCTGTGAAGCAGTGGGCAAGGCATTCTTTGTGATCACACTGCTTTTCTTACCCCTGCATTGGTACTACCCCACGGCCTGCTATCCGCTTATCAAGATCTGTGATATCCTGCCAGTGTTTGGCCATCATCCCTTCTGAGTTCCACCCAGGCTCCCACCGGTGCTGCCTGCTCCCAGGTCTGTAAGGACCTCAACAACCGCCTGCCAATGCACAAGAAAACCCCCAGCCCCCTAGGAACTCTGCCACACTGGCATATCCGGGCATGTGCTCAAGGCAGGGGCAATGCTGGGGGTTCTTTCCCAGAAGCCTACGTTCCCCAGTCACTGGGCCCACACAGAATCCCCTGGGCCCCTGCCCCCATCTCCAGTCTCTGCCCATCTTTAGGCTGCCAGGTTGCAGTACAGCAGGGCTGTTTCTAGTCATGGGACCTGTCCATACCTGCTCAGATCTCACATATTTCTTCTCATTTTCTTTAAAATGACAGCTCAAAAACAAACAACTGAAGAAGCAAGCTTCTTAAGAACAACTAAGGAGACTGTCTTTCTTGTTGAATTTGCCCCTCTTTGGCTCCAGAGAGGGAGGGCTGTGCTGTAGACCCCTGGGCTGGATATTTGCAGCCTCTTTACCCCCTTCAGCAAGGGTCCCCGGGTGGGGGGGGGTGGGGGGGCTGTTTCATCGTTTTGTTTGGTGCTGGGTTCTTTTAGACCAACTCTAGCCCCGGTCTCCTTTCTTCTCCTTCCACTGGGTCTAACCCCCCATGGTGGGATTGTATAGGTAGAAGAGCTTAGCTGCCTCCTGGAGTCCCCCTTCCCTTGGAAGGCCTTATCCTCTGCTCTCCAGGACCTGGGTATGGGGAGGGGAGGGCTTGACACAAAAGACAGTGGCAGATGCTTTAGGCAGGGGAATGCAATCGAAGCCAGAGCCCGCTGGAAAGGCAGGGTGGCTGAGAGCCCACAGGGTGTAGGGAGGAGAGCCCCCTGATTCTTCTGAACTTTTCTGATTCACCAAGATGTTTTTTGAATTAGAAGAATTACTAACTGAACACTGCAACTTTAGAGGTTCTCTTGGCCCAGGTATGACCTGTGCATGTATAAAGTTAATGCTGTGTGTTTTTCATTTCACTGCTTTTAAGTAAGACCCTAGGCATCTCCTTCCCCTTTTCCACTCAGTGGAGAAATTGAGCTGTCCAGGCCTGCTTGTTGCTTTTAGCTGAGAGCATTTACAAGAATGTCCATGTAATGTTTCTACACCCCACCATTTGGAAATTCAGATGGCTATTTGTGGTTGTTATCAAGTTGTTGTGGCCTGTTAACATAGCCCTGTACTTAGAAGTAGTATGAATAAGGGTTTTGTAGGACTTACGACTAGAAACTGTTAGAGGGTAACCTCCAGAAAGATATCGGTAAGGTCTTGATGATTCGGTACCTGGTGACCATGTTGTAACTGGCATCGCTGTAACTGACGTGTCTGCCTCTAAACAGAGAAATGTTCATGGGGTGGCTTTATCCAATCAGGAGAGGAGTCATGGCACTTCTGTCTTCTATCTGCGTGATTGAAAAATAAAGACCTCTCAGTCTGGGGAAAAAATGATTTGGATCATGATATTCCCCGATCCAGAACCCTCCATTGGCAGAAAAAAAAAAAAAAAAAAAGTCCTGATTCCTTGCCATGGCTGACAAAGCCCAGCATTGTCTGGCCCCTGCTGACATCTCCCGTTGATCTCCTCTTCACTCACCCTGCACCCGCCTCTCTGCTGTTCCTTAAACACACTGAACACGTCCCGGCCTCAGGGTTTTTGAACTTGCCTTTCTCTCTCTGGAATTCTCTACCTGCAGATATTCTCATCTCTAGCTCCCTCAATTCTTTCAGGCCTCAGTCAAATCCACTTCTCCAGAGGCCTTCCCCACCCTGCCTGTCTAAAGTCATCTACCTCCTTGTATATCTTCTCTCCTCCTCTTCGTGGCCTTCTCCCTATCGTCGTCACTCCCTGAAATGGTCTTGTTTTCCTCTCTTCTTCCTTCCACCTCTGATGGGTCAGGAGAACAGGGGCCTTTCCATCTGCTGCTCTGCCCCCATCACACCTCAGAAATCACTTGTGTGAGTGAATGACTGTATCCAGATGTGTCAGGGTATTACCCTGGGCCCTGACAGAGCAAAGAATGAGGCATAGTTCCTGCCCAAAGGATTTCAGCTGGGCAGAGAAGGGCGAGGGCAGTGCAGGGTAACCATGTAATTTGTTGTTAAGTTGGAACACATCTGGGGGCGAAAGAGGCACGACTAACAATTACGCTATTAGTCCGTAGCCTAACCGGTACAGAATGATCACCCCAAAGAGACTAAACCCAACCAAGTCGAGCTTGGCATGCAGCTCACCCCAAGTGTGTGTGATAGATCGGAGGGTGGAGACTTCCCTGAAGTTGGGACACAGGAGCTGGGGTATGAGGAAAAGGCAATAGTTCAGGTAAAGTGGGGCTGGAGAGGGAATTCCTGAGAGAGCAAATGGCATGACCTGACCAAAGGCACTGGGGTAGAAGATGCGTGATGTGTTCAGGGCATAGCATGTACCCTGGGTGTGGCTGCTTGGAAGAGACAAGGCTGGGGTGGGGAGGGGGGGTAAGTTAAGGCCATTTTCTGGAAATAGGAACTTTGAATTCAAAGCCAAGGCATTAATTAGCCCATGGGTAGTGGGGAGGAATATTAGATGTGGTTCGGAGGTAAGAGAGTTCACAGGGCAGCTGGACACAAGGAGAGGGGAGTGTCTGCAACTCCAGCTCTCTAGTGTCTTCGGCTTAACTTCAGGCTGCAGCTCTTCCAGGAAGCCCTCCATGATTGTCTTTGACCACAACAATCTGCCACCTTCCAAGTACAGCCTAGAACCCAAATTTTGGATACCAGTGCCTGGCTGGGTTACATTCTCTGGGTTTCTTTTTTTGTGCCAAACACCTGTCCGTGATGCTCCCAGGGGAATTAGAGTGAGCCTCTAAACATCCTGGTGATCCTAGAAATTGGTGCCCCATGTCATCTGCCTGCCCTGCACTGGTGGTTGGCAGGTGCATCTTTGGCTCCTGCAACCTAAATTTGGGCCCAGTTGCATCCTGCACATTGTTAGGCCCTAGATGACGGTGCTTACCAAAGCAGGCATTTACCTGATCTTCCTGCTGCACGGCCGGTGGCACCCTTCTTTCACCCTGTGACTGACCTCAGCAAAGGGCTGTGGCTACCATGTGTCCCAGCCACCCATCTGGGGCATGAGTCTTGTCTTCAGAACCTACTCCTGCTTGCTCACTCATTCACGTATCTGAGTACCCCTCCATACGGGGCACTGGGGGGCACAAGAGAACTATTCTGATCTGTGCCCTCTGTGGCCTCAAGAGTCCAATGGTGAGGCTGAAAGCAGTGAATCCAACCACTGACATTTAGTGAGCACCTGCTATGTCCCATGGGCTGACATGGATACAGCAGCCAGGGTGGTGCTCAGGACCAGGGTTGGGCCATGTCCTTCCTCTGCTCCAAACCCTCCAAAGCTGCCACCTCATGCAAGAAGAAAAACCAACATGTTCCTCATGACCTTCAAGAGCCTCATGATTTGACCTCTTGTCACCTCTCTAACTTCATCTCCTCTGCCTCGCCTCCTCCAGATCACTTTCCAACAACACCACCTCCCTCTGGTCTTCAAACCAGGCTCAGAATGTTGCTTGCTCCTCCCTCTGCCTGGAACCTTCTCCAGATACTTGCATGGCTGGCTCTCGATTCATTAAGGTCTCTCAGCGCATCAGTTACAATTTTACCTCTTCAGGAAGTCTTCCCTGATGACCCCTTCTCAAAACCACCATGGCTGTCCCTCCCTTTCTGTGGTTTGGCTCTTGTTAGGGCACTTACAACCACCTAACGTTATATGCATTTATTCGTTTATGTACCTGCCTTTTTCTCTACCTATGTGAGGACCTGTTTTATTCACTGCTGGATACCCCTCACCCGGCACAGCTCAGGGTTCAGACACTCTTTGTGGGATCAGTAAGTACTTTAACATCCTCAGAGTTTAGAAGGGTCTTCTAGATGGGCAAGGGGAAGATGATATCTGTGGGGATAGGAACTCTGTGCGGCCACTGTAGCTGTTTTCTAGGCAGTGTCTGGGCTCATTCCTGGTTCCTCCTACAGAGCTGCTTGCCTGCCTCACACATGCTCCAAGGGTGGAGGAAGGAGGTCAATGTGAGGAGGGGCTTCCTGCTCTGGCGCAGAGAGCACCAGGAACCTCTGACCTCAGGTCTTTGTTCACCTCTGCTCTCAGGAGTCCGCCCACTTTGTTGGCCTGGGGAGGAACTTTGGACAAGTTTTTACAATCAGAAAAATCTGTTCCGAAACTACTGCAATCAGTCGTTACCTGTAACTGCCCTGATTACGGTTTGGGGGACTTTGATTTTTTTCCTCCAAGGACGTGATTTCAACACAAAAATTCAAGGAAGTCTCTGGTATCTGCTTGCCCTTGCTCAGCAGAACTGAACGCTGACTTGGGTTGGTGAACTTTGAGGCCCCCACTCTACAAGCCCCCTCATCAATGCTGACTCAGGATCTCAAGGGCACAGGGCTGTGGTCGAGTAGGCACCAGGCACCAGCTGGAAGGCTGGTAGGCCTGTGTGCTCTTGATTCCCCACTGTGTGGCCTTGGGCATGTCTTTCTGCAGTTTTCAGCCTGTTTCTCATCTAACAAAGAACTTGAAGTTCCTTAGTAGAGGGAGAAAGTTCCTTTAAGGTGTCCCACCTCCATGTATACCTCCAGCCCGCCAGGTGGCTGGCTCAGCAACAATACTTCTGGTGGCATCTAACAGAAACTCTGACCTTAATTGATTTTTTTTCCTTACGTGGACATCCAGAGGTGAGATGGGCTTTGGGGGCTGTGTGATTCAGCAGCTCAATTATGTTTTCAAGGACTTAGGACTTCTTCTCTGATCTGCTGTCTTTCCTGTTGGTTTCATCTTCAACGTGGTGCCAAGATGGTTGCACTAGCTCCAAGACTCATTTTAGGAAACAGTAACTCCAGAGAAGGCTGATTGTGTCTTCCCATGACTCCCTTAAAATGGAGAAAACCTTGGGGCACCTGGGTGGCTCAGTCGGTTAAGCGTCTGACTTTGGCTCAGGTCATGATCTCACGGTTCGTGAGTTCAAGCCCCGCATCGGGCTCTATGCTGACAGCTCAGAGCCTGGAGCCTGCTTTGGATTCTGTGTCTCCTTCTCTCTCTGCCCCTTCCTGCTCATGCTCTATTTCTCTCTCTCAAAAATAAATAAACATTTAAAATTTTTAAAAAATGGAGAAAACCTTTCACAGAAACTTTCTGTGATGCTGCATCTTTCCAGACTTTCCAGATCCTGCATCTAATTGTTCAGAGCTGGGTACAACATGTTCACTCTTGAATGAGTTATGGCAAGAGAGAGCACAATGTCACGGCTTGCTTGGGACAAGCATCAGAGCAGGAAAGTGAAATGGATGTCCACGATGTCCAGTGGGATAGCTAAGGTCATTAACTCTAGGAGCTCACAGTCATAATTCAGCCCTCGTGTGGGATGCCCCCAGTGGCACTTTCACCCCATGATGGCCCTCCGGGTTCAAGGGCGCTGACTTCTGGGCTAGTGCAGGTCCAAATGCAAGGTTTCTGGACCTGAGAGTTCCTTAAGTCTAGCCAACTCACTGCCTAAGTTTCCTAAGAATCAGGGTCTTTAGAATCACCATTGGTAGGTGAAAAGGGGATAAATGAGAACCTATTGTGTGAGTGACCTTTTCACTTACCAGAACTGATACAGTCCTTCACCGAGACCCTGTGGTCTTACAGGTAAAAAAAAAAAAAAAAAAAAAAAAAAAGCAGCAGTAGACTTCTGCTTTTAGCCAAGATGGAATAACAAGGATCAGATTTATCCTCTCACCTGAAACAACCAGAAAATCAGATAAAATACATGAAACAGTGGTTTTTAAGGCTCTGGACACTGACCAATTAGTGTTCATCAGAATACTAACCAGCACAAGCATGTGAGGAAGCTAACTAGGGCCAGGTAAAGACCATCAGGAGGGATTAAAGGGACTAGTGCCTAGTGCCTAGTGCTCACCTGAGTGGGGAATAGTGTCTATTCCCACAGCTATGGCACCGGGGAGAGTATCATGAAGTATTGGGGAGAATACTGAGAAAGGTCTTGCCTTAATAGTGGCCAATAAGGGCTTCCTGGCTGGCTCAGTCGGTAGAGCATGTGGCTCTTGATCTCAGGGTCATGAAGTTCAAGCCCCTTCTTGGGCATGAAGTCTACGTTAAAAAAAAAAAAAAAAAAAAGCGGCCAATAATTAGCCCTAGAATGAGCACTGCTCTGGAATTGCCTAAAAAAATCGTATGAGCAAGACCCAAAAGGATAAACTGTTTCTGAGTAACTTAACTGTCACAGAACAAAGCTCAAGAGTGTTTACAGGATTACAAAAACATCCACTACCTAACAAGGTAAAACTCACAGTGTCTGGCATCCAATCAACGATTATCAGGTCGATGAAGTGGCAGGCAACATGATCCATAATGAGGAAAACAAGCAATCAAAACCAACCCACAACAGATTCAGATGTTAAAATGAGTAGATTGAGGACATTAGAAGTTATAGCTGTGTTTCATGCATTTAAAAAGTTAAATAGACCCTCACAAATACAGTCAAATGATTTTTGACAAAAAAATGCCAACCATTCAACTGGGAAAGGACAGTCTTTTCATCAAATGGTGCTGGAAAACTGGGTATCTACATGCAAAAGAATAAAGTTGGGCCCTTACCTTATACCACATACAGAAATTAACTCAAAACAGATCAAAGACTCAACTGTAAGACTTGAAACTATTAAGCCCTTAGAACAAAACAGGGGGAAAGCTTCATGATGTTGGATTTGGAAACGGTTTCTCAGATGTCACACCAAAAGCACAGGCAACAAAACAAATAGATAAAATGGGCCTCATCAAAATTGAACTTTTGTATCTCAAATGACATTATCAACAGAAAGGACAGAGAACTCACAGAATGGGGGGAAATATTTTGAAAACCATATATCTGATAAGGAATTAATATCCAGAATATATAAAGAACTTAATAATACAACACAAACAACTCAACTAAAAAATGGGCAAAGGATGTGAATAGACATTTCTCCAAGGAAGATATACGAATGGCCAATAAACACATAAAGAAATGTGCAATATTGCTCATCATTAGATAAATACAAATAAAAAATATGAAATATCACTTCACACCCACAAAGATGGGTATTATCAAAAAGAAAAAAAAAAAAGAAAAGAAAAGAAGTGTTGGTGAGGATGTGGAGAAATTGGAACTTTCAGAGTGGGAATGTAAAATGGTACAGCCATTGGGGAAAAGAGTATGGTGGTTCCTCAAAAACTTTAACATAGAATTACCACATGATCCAGCAACTCCACACCTAGGTATATACCCAAAAGAACTGGAAAGCAGGGACTTGAACAGATATTTATATACCATTGTATACATTGTATACCATGTTCATAGCACCATTACTCACAATTGGCAAAAATGGAAACAACCCAACTGTCCACTGGTGGACAAATGGATAAGCAAAATGTGGTATATACATACAATGGAATATAAACCTTAAAATGGAGTGAAATTCCGATACGTGCTACAATGTACATGAACCTTGAAGACATTTATGCTAAGTCAAATAAGCCAGACACAACAGAACAAATATTGTATGATTCCACTTAAGTAGTCAAATTCAGAGACAGAATGTAAAGTAGTGGTCACCAGGGGCTACAGTGAGAAGAGAATGAAGAGTTAGTGTTTAATGAGAACAGAGTTTCAGTTTGGAATGTTAAAAAAAAGTTCTGGAGATGGCTAGTGGTGATGGTTGCACGATATTATGAATGTACTTAATGAATTATACACTTTAAAATGGTTAGAATGGTAAATTATTGTATGCTTTGCATGTTCTACACAAAAAGTTAAGTAGATGTATGGAAGATATAAAAAACACTTAAATCAAGTTTCTAGAGATTAAAAAGGCAATGTCTGAGATGAAGACCATACTGGATGGGGTTAATGGCAGAGCAGACATGACAGATTAGTGAATTTAAAGGCATAGCAACAGAAACTATTCAAAATGAAACACAGAAAAAATAATTTAAAAAACAAAAGAAAAGAAAAGAACATCAGTGGGTGGGCATCAGCGGTGGGACAACTTCAAATAGCTTAACATACTGGACAATTAGAATTGCTAGAGGAGGGGTGCCCAGGTGGCTCAGTTGGTTAGGCCTCCAACTCCTGGTTTTGGCTCAGGTCATGATCTCACAATTTGGGAGTTTGAGCCCTGCATCAGGCCTTGTGTTGGCAGCGTGGCACCTGCTTGGGATTCTCTCTCTCTCTCTCTCTCTCTCTCTCTCTCTCTCTCTCTCTCTCTCTTTCTGTCTCCACATCCCCCATTTGCACTATCTCTGTCTCTCTCAAAATAAATAAACTTTAAAAAAAAAAGAACTGCTGAAGGAACGGAGAGAGATGGGGGACAGAAAAAACATTCGAAGATATAATGGTCTAAAACTTTCTGAACTTACTGAAAACAATAAACACACAGTTCTAAGAAGCTCAATGTACTCTAAGCATGAGAAATATGAAGAAGACTACATCAATATCCATAATCAAATAGTTCAAAACCAGTGATATAGAAAAAGCAGTCAGAGAAAAGAGACTTGTTATATATAGAGGGGACAAATATGAGGACATCAGATCTGTTGTTGGAAGTAATACAAGCAATAAAAGAGAGCAGAGTAACATCTTTAAAGTACTAGGAAGCGGGGGGGGGGGGCGGTGGTTAAACTTGTCAACCTAGAATTCTACACCCAGCAAAAATATCTTTCAATAAGGAAAGTACAATTGAGATGTTTTAGACATACACAAGTTAGAAGAATTAATCATTAGCGAATCCTCACTATAAGAAACATTGAAGGATGTCTCTCAGGCAGATGGAAAAAGATACCAGATGGAAATCTGGATCTATACAACAGCACAAAGACTACTGGAAATGGTAACTACCTGGGTACTTAGCTAAGATTTTTTTATTCTTGTTATTTAAATTCTTAAAAGACAACTGTTTAAATAAAAATAGCACAAGTATATTGTGGGATTTATAAAGTAAAAAGGAATAACAATCATAATATGAACGCTGGGGAGGGAGAAATGGAAGCATACAATTTTAATGTTCTTACACTTTATGTAAAGTGGTATAATATCACTTGAAGGTAGACTGTGATAAGTTAAAGATATATATACAAACCCTAAAGTTATCATTAAAATATCAAACCAGGAAGGAATATCCAATAAACCAATGAAGGAGATTAAAATACAGTAGTCCTGGGCTGCCTGGCTGGCTCAGCTAGTAGAACATATGACTCTTGATCTTGGGTTTGTGAGTTCAAGCCCCACACTGGGTGTAAAGCTTACTTAAAAAAATATAGTAGTTCCCCCTTATCTGCAGGGGATACATTCCTAGACCCCCAATGGACACCTGAAACCATGAAGAGTACAAACCCTATATATACTATGTTTCGCCCTACACATACATACCCATGATAAGGTTTAATTAAAGTTACACAAAGTAGGAGTGCCTGGGTGGCTCAGTTGGTTAAGCGTGTGACTTCGGCTCAGGTCATGATCTCACGGTCTGTGAGTTCGAGCCCCGCGTCGGGCTCTGTGCTGACAGCTCAGAGCCTGAAAGCTGCTTCGGATTCTGTGTCTCCCTCTCTCTCTGCCCCTCCCCTGCTCATGCTCTGTCTCTGTCTCAAAAGTGAATAAAAACATTAAAAAATATATATATATTTTTTTTAATTTTTTTTTTTCAATGTTTATTTATTTTTGGGACAGAGAGAGACAGAGCATGAACAGGGAGGGTCAGAGAGAGAGGGAGACACAGAATCGGAAACAGGCTCCAGGCTCTGAGCCATCAACCCAGAGCCTGACGCGGGGCTCGAACTCACGGACCGCGAGATCGTGACCTGGCTGAAGTCGGACGCTTAACCGACTGCGCCACCCAGGCGCCCCTAAAAAATATTTTTTTAAAGTTACACAAAATAAGAGATTAATAATAACAACTAAAAATAAAACAGAACAATTATAACAATACACGGTAATAAAAAGGTAGCCTCTCTCTCTCTCTCTCAAAATATCTTTTTGCACCATACTCACCTTTCTATGTGAAATGATAAAATGTCTACATGTCGATATGAAGTAAGGTGAATAATGTAGGCATTGTGATGTAGTGTTAGGCTACCATTGACCTTCTGATGATATGTTAGAAGGAAGATTATCTGCTTCCAGACCATGGTTGACTGCAGGTAACTGAAACTGGAGAAAGCAAAGCCACAAATGGGGGGGGGGGGGGGAACTAGTGTACTTAATGTACCCAAAAGAGGGCAGAAAAAGAGGAAAAAGGAAACAATAGTTAGGACAAATGGGAAACAACTGGCAAGATTATAGACTTAAACCTAGCCAAATCAACAATCACCTTAAATGTAAATAGTCTAAACACTCCAATTAAAAAGCAAAGATTATAAGGTGGAAAAAAAAGCAAGACCAAACTATATGCTGCCTATAAAAAAGTTTAAATATAAAATGCAAATGGGTTGAAAGTAAATGGATAGGCCAACAGGCACAGGAAAAGATGCTCAACCTCACTCATCATCAGGGAAATGCAAATCAAAACCACAATGAGGTATCACCTCATACCTGTTGTAATGGCTAAAATAAAAAACACGAGGAACAACAAGTGTTGGTGAGGATGTGGAGAAACAGGAAACCTCACGCACTGTTGGTGGGAATGCAAACTGGTGCCGGTAGACAATATGGAGCTTCTTCAAAAAATTAAAAATACAACTACCCTACGATCTAGTAATCCCACTTACTGGGTATTTACCCAAAGAATATCAAAATGTCAATTCAAAGGGACATAGGCACCCTATCTTTACTGCAGGATTATTTACAATAGCCAAATTACAGAAGCAACCTAAGTGTCCATCGATAGAAGAATGGATAAAGGAGATGCAGTCATATATTATTCAGCCATAAAAAAGAATGAAACCCTGCCATTTGCAACAACATGAATGGACCTACAGACTATTAAGATAAGTGAAATAAGCCAGTTAGAGAAAGACAAATATCATATGATTTCACTCATATGTGGAATTTAAGAAATAAAACAAACGAACAAAGGAAAAAAAGAGAGATGAACCAAAACCAAAACAAAGGAAAACAAACAAACCAGACTTTTACCTATAGAGAATAAACAGATGGTTATCAGAGGGGAGGTGGGTGAGGGGATGGGTAAAATAGGTGAAGGGGATTAAAAGTACACTTATCTTGGGGCGCCTGGGTGGCTCAGTCGGTTAAACGTCCGACTTCAGCTCAGGTCACGATCTCGCGGTCCGTGAGTTCGAGCCCTGCGTCCGGCTCTGGGCTGATGGCTCAGAGCTTGGAGCCTGTTTCCGATTCTGTGTCTCCCTCTCTCTCTGCCCCTCCCCTGTTCATGCTCTGTCTCTCTCTGTCTCAAAAATAAATAAAACGTTAAAAAAAAAAAAAAGTACACTTATCTTGATGAGCATGGAGTAATATACAGAATTGTTGAATCACTATATTGTACACCTGAAATGAATATAGCACTGTGTGTTAACTACACTGGAATTAAAAATAAAAGTTAAAAAAAATAAAGTAAAAGGATAGAAAAAGATGTGCTGTGCTAATCAGTCAGAAGAAAGTAGGATTGGCTGGACGCCTGGGTGGCTCAGTTGGTTAAGCACCGACTTCAGCTTAGGTCATGATCTCACAGTTCATGAGTTCAAGCCCCGTGCTGGGCTCTGTGCTAACAGCTCGGAGCCTGGAGCCTGCTTCGGATCCTGTGTCTCCCTCTCTCTCTGCCCCTACCCCGCTTGTGCTTTGTCTCTCTCTCTCTCAAAAATAAAATAAACATTAAAAAAAAAAAAAGAAAGTGGGATTGGCTAAACATCAAAGTAGATTTCAAAGCAAAGACTATTACCAGAAACAAATTCATCCAGAGGACAATATGCACCTAAAAGAGTTTCAAAAAACATACAGCAAAAACAGACCTGCAAGGAAAAATATACACATCTAAACTACAGTCAAAAATTTCAATACCCCTCCCTCAATCACTGATGCGACAAGCAGGCAGAAAGTCAACAAGGGTACCATAGACTTGAACAACACTACCAACCAACTTGTTCTGACATTTATAGGACACTCTGCCCAAGAACAGCAGAATACCCATTCTTTTCAAGTGTACACAGACCAAGATAGAACATATTTTGGGCCATAAAACAAATCTCAATAAATTCAAAAGGATTCAAGTCATACACAGTGTTTGTCCATTATGGTGTCTGCCGATAACAGCATTAAATTCAAAATCGGGGTGCACCTGGGTGGCTCAGTCGGTTAAGTGACCAACTTCAGCTCAGGTCATGATCTCATGGTTCGTGGGTTCAAGCCCTGCATCAGGTTCCGTGCTGACAGCTCAGAGCCTGGAGCCCATTTCGGATTCTGTGTCTCCCTCTCTCTCTGACCCTCCCCCACTCATACTCTGTCTCTCTCTCCTTCAGAAATAAACATTAAAATAAAATAAAATAAAATAAAATAAAATAAAATAAAATAAAATAAAAATCAGTAATAGAAAGATCCTTGGAAAAAAATCTCCCAATACTTATAGACTAAATAATACACTTCTCCGTCTCAATGATGAATCAAAACAGAAGCCAAACAGAAATTTAAAAGTTATCTTGAACGGAATGACAATAAAAACACAACATATCAGAATTTCTGGGATGTCACTAAAGTAGTACTTAGGAAGAAATTTGGAGCACTGAACACCCATAATAGAGACACACATACACAAAAAGGGCCTCAAATAAATGACTCAGTTTCTGTCTTAAGAAGTAGAATATGGGGTGCCTGGGTAGCTCTGTCAGTTAAGTGTCTGACTCATGGCTTAGGTCATGATCTCAGAGCCGTGGGATCGAGCTCTGCATCAGGCTCTGTGCTGAGCATGCAGCCTGCTTATGATTCTCTCTCTCTGCCCTTTCCCCACTTGCACATGTGCTCTCTCAAGACAAATAAATAAGCATTAAAAAGAAAAAGTAGAGGGGCATCTGGGTGGCTCAGTTGGTTAAGTGTCTAACTTTGGCTCAGGTCATGATCTCACAGTTTGTGGGTTCGAGCCCCATGTCTGGCTCTGTGCTGACAGCTCAGAGTCTGGAGCCTGCTTCGGATTCTGTGTCTCCCGCTCTCTCTGCCCCTCCCCTGCTTGTGCTCTGTCTCTGTCTCTCAAAAATAAAAAAACATTCAAAATTTTAAAAAGAAGTAAAACTGTCTTTATTCACAGACAACATGAGTATCTGTAGAAATCTGATGGAATCTACAAAAAAGGCTACTAGAACTAGTAAATGAATTTATTGGCAAGATTGTCAGGCTATAAGATCAATATATAAAACTCAATTTGTATTCAATTGTATAATGAAAAATCAGAAGTAAAAAATACCATTTATAATGCCATCAAAAATATGAAATACTTAGGAAAAATCCAACAAAAAGATGTGAAAGACCCAAACACTGAAGAGTACAAAATATGGCTGAGAGAAAATTAAAAACCTAAATAAATGGGAGAGATATATCTTGTTCATGGGTCAGAAGACTCATTATTAAGATGCCAATTATTCCCAAATTGATCCATATTAATCCTGACTGAAATTCCAGCATATGTTTTTATAGAAATTAAGATAATTTGAAAGTTCATATGGAAATCAAAGGGACTACAAACCCTGAAAAAGAACAAAATTGGAGGACTAAAAACACCAGATCCTAAGAATTATAAAGCTACAGTAACAAAAAGTATGGTATTGGTATAAAAATAGATCAGTAGAACAGAATGGAAATCCCACAAATAAATCTACAAATATATGGGCAACTGACTTTTGTCAAAGGCACAAAAAGAGAAAAGATGACCTTTTCAAAAAATGATAAGAAAAACGAACTTGGATCCATACTTTGCACCATATACAAAAATTACCTAATGGATCATAGACCTAAACACTAAACCGAAAACTATGGAAGTTCTAAAAGGAAGAAGAGGAGGAAAATCATTGTGATCTTGTGTTAGACCAAGATGTCTTAGATATGACACCAAAAACTAAATCCAGAAAAGAACAATTGATAAACCAGACTTCCTCACAATTAAAATTTTCTGCTCTTCTCTAAAGGACACCGCTAAAAGAATGGAAACACAAGCCAAAGACTGGGAGAAAATTCTTGCAAAGCGTAGATCTGGTGAAGGACTTGTATGCAGAATATATAAAGAACTCCCAAAAGTTAGTAATAATAATAATTTTAAAAACCCAAGCAACTCAACGAAAAAAAAAAAAGGCAAAAGATTTGGACACTTCACCAAAGAAGATATACGAGTGACATATAAGCACATGAGAAGATTCAACATAATTTGTCACTTAGGGATATGTAAATTAAAATCACAGTGTGATGTTATGCACCTGTTAGAATGGCTAAAATTAAAAAGATTACTCACAGCAGGTATTAGGATACGGAGCAACCGGAACTCTCATATACTGGGATGGGAATGAAAAGCGACACGATCATCTTGGAAGAGCTTCCACGTTTAACTGACACACACCTATCACATGGTCTAGGCACTTTCCTTCTCCACTTATTCACAGCAGCTTTCTGTGTAATAGACCCAAGCTAGAAACAACCCAAACATCCATCAGGAGATAAGCAAATAAATTCTGGTATATCCATACAAAGGAATGATGCTTGGAAATCAAAAAGAATCAACTGTTGACACACGACACTACGGATGAGTCTCAAAAGATTTCTGCTGAATGAGAAAGATGGGAGAAAAAGCATACTGTATTTATATAGAGCCCTAGGAAATGCAAACTCCTCTATAGTGACCGAAAGTAGATTGGTGTTTTCTTGGGGATGGTTAGAGGCTGTTGGGCAGAATTCCAAATGACATAGGAAACTCGGGTCGATGGACAGACCCGATGGATAGATGGTTCTTTTAAAAGGCAGCTATGGTAGTGGTTAGAAGAACATGTTTGGGAGTTTTCAGCTGAAAAATACTCTGGTACACACCTGCCAGGGGACCCCCAGCAGGCTACCTCAACCACAGGATACCTCAGTTACCTCCTCTGTAAAAAGGGGCTAATAACAGAACATGCCTCAGAGGATCATATTCAATAATGAATGGCTAATATGTGGAAAGTGGAACAGCATCTGAACACTGGAAGTATTCCATGAGTGGCACCCAGCGCCCTTCTCACTGCAGGAGAGGAAACCAAGGCACGAGTGGAGGGAGTAGGGTATGAGGTAATTGTTGCTTTTGTTTGCTTTGCATCCCTTGCTGTGGTTAATTATTCCTTCTACCCCTTCCAAGGGATTCTGGTGGGGCTAAAACTCACAGTGTCCAATACCCTTGGAGCATGCAGCCTATAACAGAACCCTGTCTTCCTGGAGAGAGTGATGCTCTAAGTATGTGCAAACAGTAATCCAGGCCCATCAGAAACCTTTTCTGGGATTGATCTAAATTGAATATACTGAGGCAAGGAAGGGGAGGTCTTTTTCCTCTAGGCTTTCCAAACTGGCTAACGTAAGCCTAGAGTGATCTGTGACATGCCCTTACCGCCTCCCTCATAGGAAAGATTTTTGACAATGGGACAGAATGGGATTGAGGGAAGCAAATGGAGAAAGGGAGAATCCTAAGGCTAGCCTTTGAACCCCTGGATCTATCCATACCTGAAGCCGAACCACTCCTTTCCTTGATGACTTACGAACCAGTCAATTCCCCTTGGGACACAAGACAGTTTGACCTATGTTTCTATTTGAAGGAGTCTTAGAGGACAGAGAGGTGAAGCGAGTTGGCAGTAAAATATTGGAGCTGGGAATCCAAAACCAGGTCTCACTGCTCACAGCTCAAACTTGATTGCCACTTCCTACCTGTGGGACCAGGGCAGATGCCTGCAATTCAGGATGGAGGGACCGAGCCAATGGGAAACGCTATGGGCTTGTACCACACAGGGGAACAGGGGCCTGAGCTCCCAAAAGCCTGACATGAGACTGAGCTTTGAGGGAAACCACTCAGCTCAACCCATGTAGGGATGATGTCTCACCTCAGGCTCCTAACCCCTTGAAGAGATTCAAGAGACAGGACAACAGGTCAATGGCATATTTATTTACAATCGGACCAAAAAAAGGCATACAGGCATCTTTTAATTAAAAATAATAATGATGATGATTAAAAAAGTCAGAAAAATTGATGATGTTTGAACCTTTTATGAGGAGTCCATTTCCTAATTCCCCCCACCCCCAAAAAAGAGAATCTCTTAGGGAAAAAATCCGAGATTTGAATGAACAAAAGCCTCCATTATCATTCTCTACTGCTTGGGTTCCCTTTTCTCCAACCTGATTCTTGGTGGACACCGTTTGGCGCTACGGAGTCACTGTGAGCAAGGTTGAGAAATCCACTGGTTTGACTGGTGGAGCTGGTAGGGGCTGCTGGGAGAACCTGGAGTCGGGGTGCAGGGTGTCATGGGGGTGGGGTGTGTTCCGAGCTTAGCCAGCATCCTGAGCTTTGTCTTGTGGTGGGAGTCCCAAAGGGGCTGATGCAAGGGTGAGCGGCTGTTACTTAAACGCTAACCCCAGGGTGGGTTTGGCCTCTTGCAACTTAAGAACAAATGTTTGGTTTGGGACATGCACAGGGTGCACAGGGGGTTGGGTGCTGACAGAGGAGCCAGGCTCACAAAGCTAGCTCCCTCTTTCTAACTTGGCTCTTTGCCTATTCCTGGGAATTGGGGAAAGAGTGACAGAACTGACCTTCCGTCTTCCTTCCCACAAGCAGGTGTCACCCAAGGAGGCAAGAATCAGACAGACGGGAGATGGAGGTGGAGGCGGAGGGGATGGGTCTGGCTGAAAGAGCTGAGCATGAGCACTGAGGCTGCGGGATGTCAGGGATAGAACGCCTCTCTCTCCAGCCACCTAAAGGAGGGCATCTGAGGTCTCCCGGCCTTGTTCTGTGCTGGTAGGGAGAGTGGAGAGGGCCTGCCACCAGCACACTTCGCAAAGAGCAGCAACCCCCCGGGGAAAGAACTGGGGAGCAATCCTGAGGGATGAGGACCCTTGTCCCAGACAGACACGTGGATGCTTGGCTTGACTCTGTAAATACTTGGCCCTGGATCCAGGGTTTCTTGGCACGCACAGTTCACTGCAAGTCTCTTCTCTGGTCCAGCAAATTCCCGCTGCTCTGAGCAGGGGTGAGTCCTTCTGTCCTGGGGCACTTGGCCCCAAGTACTTCCCGGGGTTTTTCTTGTAGCAATAAGACTTGGTCACCCTGGAGGCCTGGCTGGAAGCCCTGCTTTGGGCAGCCCTAGGAGGAGGCTGGGGGGAGAGAAGAGTGAGGGAGAGGGCTGGTAGAGGCTGGTCGGCACTGAGGATGCACGTCCGGGCTAGAGCTGGGCTTTGTCGCGGCATCAGAGGTGAGGATGGGCCGTGAGAGGCTCGGAAACCTCACCGAAGCCCCAGAAGGCCAGGCGTTTCCTCTTCCAGTTAGTTGTGGGGTGGCCAACAGCCTGAGGAACTGAGGTGGAGACAGTGACCAAACCCAGTGTCTTGGTGATTTATCCATCCTGGATCCTTACGTTAAAAAAACTAAGGAAAAAACCCCCAACCAAAAATAAACCTGAATAAACAGGTCTGAGAGTTCCTGCTGGAGGGAACTTTCGTAGCACTGAAGAAAAAACAACCCACAAAAACCTCATCCCCCACAGAACTGGAATAAATTGATGAAGAAAAGTCCAAGATTTATCTACAGGCCCTCCCGCCCCCCACGCAGCCCCGGGATCCAGGAACACTGTGCCAGAAGTTACATTCCAAACGAGCAGGAGTTATTTTATTTGCGTGCCTGCAGTTCCCCACGCAGAGTGGCTTCCTGTCCGTGGACAGAGTGGGCCTGGCCATGGTCCACCCCCATCAGTCTATCTTCACAGCAGCGTAGATCTTGCGGACAAACATGTAGGCTGCATAGAAGCCAATGGTGCCCGTGAGAAGCCAGAAGGACAGGACCATGAGGGCCGTGTAGCCAAAGTACAGGAGAGAGGGGATGAACTCGACGATGTCCAGCTGGGGTGAGTGGAGAGAGAAGAGAGGGGTGGACACTTAGTGTCAGCCTGCCATGGCCAACCTGGACACCGCCCCCCCCCCCCCCGACCTTCTCACTGATCTTGTGGTGGTGAAGCGGAGGCCTGGTAGGGGAAGGGGCTTGCTCCGAGTTGGCAGGGAGGGGCAGGCGGAGCTCACAGCCATGGCGAGCCTTCATCGGCAGCAGGGCCCAGGTACCGCCTTGAGTGCTCATGACCACCATGGCAGGTTTTTAACCAGCCACAGATGGGGGACAGAGGGGTCCAACACCACCCATGGTTCCACAGCTAGGAAGCAGCAGGAGGTAGAATTTAAGCCTTGGGCTGGGGGTGTCCAAGGCCCAATTCCACTATCCTAGGCCATTTCTTGTGCGGGGGGGGGGGGGGGGGGGGGGGGGGGGGGGGGCGGGTAGGGGTAGGAATCTTCCTGGAGAAGGGCCTGAGAGCTCATTGGGAGAGAGAGAGGAGCCAGGGCCAGCATGCCTTAGGAATGGCCACAGCTGTGTCACTTCTTCACCCTCCACAGTCCCCAGAACAGCATGGCGACAATCCTGGATGGCTGGAGCAGCAGCCGGGAGGTGGTGGGAGACAGGATTAAAGAGCAGGAGCCACCATTAAGCCAGCCTACAATCCTCTCCTCCTAAGAATGCTTCTGTCACTTTTGTTAACATCTCACAGGGAATTCATCTTGGAGCACGCTGGACTCTCCTGCAGAGTTTAGGGGCCTGGCAGGGATGCTAGAGACCTGTTTGTGGTGGTGTTTGCTGGGCTGGGCAGAGCTAATCCGGAACCTTGGTATCAAGACCTACTCGGCACACCAGGGCCTGAGTGGGGCCTGTGCTGGGGCTCATGGGCAGACACATGGTCACAAAATGCCAGGAGCTCGGAAGAAATCAATATATCCTCTAACTGGGGGGTGAAGGCCATGTTTTCAGGATTAACCCTCCCCAGGTTCATACTTTCTTGTGTCTGGAGATGGGGTGAGGGAGGTAGGGGATGGGACAGTGGTAGGTAAACCCAGTGGCAAAACCAGGAAAGGTACAAGGCAAATAGGCAAACCTGGAAAGGCCCCTAGAATTCAGGCCGGCCAAGGCTGTCATTTTACAGACAGGATCTGGGGCTGGGGTGGAGGTTTTTAGAGCAGAGAAGAAAGACTGGGGCACAGGGAAGAAGAAAAGGAGATCATGATATGACCCCGGGGGCAGTCTAGGAGGCCCTGTAGCTAGGTTTCATTTGCCCAACACTGTCTCCCATCTTCCATCTTCCCAGTATTTTGGGGTACCCACTCCTTTACTCCGTGGCCCTGCTGGGGCTGTCAGTTTTAACACAGAACCTAAGCAGGTCGATCAGAGGACGCCATCCCATGGGACCTGAAGAGCAGTGAGGGATGGCATGTAACCCAGGCCAATGAGCATCTTCCCCGGGACTGGTAACTTGACGGTAGAGGAAAGATGTTCTTTTAGCTCTAGGGCTGCCACTGGCATCTTTCCACTTTGAGGCAAGATCCTGCATGCAGATTAAAGCCAAGAATACACACAGAGCTGAGGAATGGATGTGGAGCACCATTTGAAATGCTGGATCTAACCATGCCTGAAGCTAGAACTCCAGCTTCTCAAACTTCCCAAGTTATACCAGTCAATACATTCTCTTTTTGCTTAAGCCAGTTGGAAATGAGTTTTGGTCACTTTCCGCTCAAAAGTTCTGATGAATACGGGCTATAGAGGAGGGAAATTAGATTTCTTCTGGATGATTCCAGGAATAAGAGGATGGCCTGAAGATGGAAGTTACAGGGTGATGGATTCCAGTGTGAATCAAGGAAGACTTTGATAATGACAGGAGCTAACCAAAGAGACTGAGAATGCCAGGAGGGAATGTCTTCTGTCACTGGAGGTGCTAGAGCAGGGGTCAGCAAGCTTTTTCTTCAAAAGCCAGATAATACATAGTTTAGGTTTCGCAGGCCATGTGGCCTCTGTCACAACTACTCAATACTGCCACTATAGTGTGAAAGCAGCCATAGACAATATGTAAGTGAACAAGCATGGCTGTGTTCCAATAAAACTTTATTTACAGAAACAGGCTCACTGGCGCACGCACTATAGTTTGCTGACCCCTGAACTACATGGTTACTTGCGGGGATCTCTGGAAAAGAGGGGCACAGTCGGCAAACCGGAAGCGGGGGTGGAGTACCACAGGATGATCCACACAGTTCTTTCCAACCCGACGATTTGGCCAAAGGGCGTTCTAAGCCTCCACCAACTGACCTGTGACTCTGGTTTGGGAGGACACCCTGGTTGCAAGCAGAGAGGACTCTGCCTGTTTTTGGATTCTGGAGACCTGAGGCACAGCGGGTGAGGCCGTCTTCAGTGGTAGCCTTGGAAGGGAGGGGTCCACCACAGTGAGCCCAAACTCCTCTCAGTGGCCCATCCATCTGGCTTATGTGTCATGCACAGACCTACCAAAACCACTATGGCAAGTGGGGATCTGCTTGTGTCCTTCTATGCCACCAGTGGGTGAACCCGAGTTCCTAAATTTGGGCGCCAAAGCCTATTTCGGAATGTTCTGCTTTTATCCTCATTAACTCTTCTCATCTACCTTCTTTGTTCTTTCATGTTCTTGCTCTTTCTTTCTTAGTTTGAGCTAAGTACCTCATTATCAGTGTCTCCAATTTCCTGTGAACAGTGCTGTAAGGTGAGAGATTTCCTTTAAGTTCTGCTTTGGCTGTATCTCACAGATTTCGCATGCAATATTGTGCCACTTATCCTGAAGGCTTTTGTCTCCCAAACACACAGAACACAGATTCTCTCTGTCCTAAAAGGCAGCATGTTCTAGAACACAATGACTTTGGTTCTTCCCACTGTTGGTGGGAAAGACTCAGACACTTGGGTGTTCCCCCAGCACCCTCGTCTCCACCAACCTGCCCTGAAAGGGCTGGGGGCTCCCTCACACAGGGCAGTACCTTGTTAACAAAATAAAAGATGGCATAGACAAGGACGTAGAACGCAGATCCCCCGGAGACTAGGAAATTCCTCCACCACCAGCGGTAATCCTGAGGAGGAAACAGAGCAGAGTTATTGTCTCTAGGCACAATCTCTCTTCCCCAAGTTTTATGGTTGCCTGAGGGGCTAAAGACCCTAGATAAGAACAGTAATATTTGGGGTAATGGGAATGTTTTCTATCTTGACTGTGATCATGGTTACACAACCATATGCATTTCTAAAAATTCACTGAACTGTAGACTAAAATCGGTGAACTTTATTCTGCATACGTGATACCTCAATTAAAAAAAAAAATCAACAAGGACCACAGCAAAAGAGCAGTAGTAACAACAACTAACATTTCTTGAGCAAATGCTTGCTGCAGGCCAGACACCATTCTAAATGTTATACATGAATCAGCTCATCTACTCCTTGTAGTAGCTGAGTCAGGCCCTCTTGCTATCCTGTCACATGATGAGGAACAGAAGACACAGAGAGGTTAACCAACTGCCCAACCAGGGCTTCTAATGGAGGAGCCAGGGATTCAGCTCAGGCTGTTTGTCCCAGAGCCCTTCCCAAGGGGCTCCACCAAGAGCTAGTCTGCAGAGGGAGGGAAGGTCGTCCCATCTGCCTCAGCTACTGGAGAAACCACTACTGGAGTGGACTCTGTACTGACAAATCTAAGTGTCCTTCTGTCAAGTCGCAGTGACTACTCCATGTGACTATGTTGTGAGGTAGGGATTCTTAAATCCAGTCTACAGCTGAATAAATGGGGGTTCAGCTAAGTGAAGTGATGTACTTGCCTAAGACCTCATAGCCAGAGGAGGGGGGCCCACATGGGAAACCCAGACAGCTTCATGACCCATCCAGTCCAGACCCAGCTTTCCTCACCCCCAACTCTTGGCCCCATTCCCCTCACCTCTGCACAGAGCTGGAAGTACACCATGACGATGCTGATTTGTGAACACGACACCACCAGGATGATGAAGACAAGGAACAGGAAGCCAAAAAGGTAATAGAACTGATTCTCCCAGATTGCCTGTGGACACATCACAGCTGGCCTTCAGCTAGCCTGCCTCCACCCAGCGACCCCTTCCCTTGGCACATACTGCCTGTTCTCGAAAAGCCACCCTCAGTTCCAACTGGCACACCACCTGCCATCAGGACAGGAATGGAGACACCATCATGATACCATTGGGGCCTGTAGGCCTCGCATGTGGGTCTGACTGGCCCTTCCTCCCTGGAGCACAGGGGGAGCCAGGCTGCTCTCAGGGAGGAGCTGCGGCATGGCTGATCCTGCAATGGGTGGGCCCCAGCCTGAACTTGACAACTTGTGGAAAATAATGAATCCCACCCAAATCAAAATTACACAGCAGCCACCACCACTTACGGGCAGCCTACTGTGTGCCAGACAAGGTGCTACATGCTTTATGTGCATCTCCAGATATAAGCCTATGAAAGCGTGGCCATTCATGGATGAGGAAGTCAAGGCTCAGAGAGGCTGGCGATTGGCCCAGGGTCACACAAAAAGAGTAAGGTACCCCCTCTGGGGGGCAGCCAACCCATCCTCTGACCCTTTTCCTAGGCAGGGCTAGGTGGGCAAGGGGGTCTCAGCAGGGAGGGGCTGGACCATTCCAGAGCAGCAGATGCTGGGCCAGTATATCAGCAGGGAGGGGCTGGACCACTCCAGGGCAGCGGATGCTGGCCCAGTATAGATTTGGCGCAAGGCACTCTAGGTGCAGAGTGCCGAGCTGGCTCAGCCAGGTGCAGATGGCTCTAAAGAGCCCTTCTGCCAACTTCCATCTTGGCAAGCCTGGGCAGGAGTCACATCATCCCAACAGCTACTACTTAACAAGCTCTGCTTGAGTGCCAAGCCCTGTGCCTTTTATAGACATTGTCACATTCTAGCCTCACAACAATCCTGAGAATTAGGAATCACTCCTCCCGCTTTCCTGAGAGCTCAGAGTATAACAGGTAAAAAGATGTATAGGGACCTGGAAATCAAATCAGATGCCATGATGTTAGTCATGGTGGAGACTGGCTGCCATATTACTGACACAGCTTCTATTTACTGAGCACTTCCCACACACCAGACCCCATATACAATGGCCTATCTCATTTATCCTTCCAAGCCATCTGAGGGGCAGGAGTGGACACCCTGAGAGCATAAATGGGCCTGTCTGAAATCTCTCAGGTGGGAAGAGGCAGAGCACGTAAGTGGAGGGACAGGGACGAGGCTAGTAGGGGTGAAGGTTGTGTGTGGAGGGGCGGGGGAGCACCCTACCAACCTCCTGGGGCTGACCTAGCCCCGGGGAGAAGCAGTACTCACACTGAAAATGAAGAAGAGCTCGATGAACATGGCACCGAAGGGCAGGATCCCAGCCATGAGAATGCTACGGTAGAAGGGGAGGGTTAACACCGCTGGGAGAGCCGGGCCACTGGGCATCCGGGCTCCTCCCAGGTAGCATGAGGGATGGTGCTCACACAGGTGTGGTGGTTCTAATTCTCTGGCCTACTTTTTGGACCATGACAGCCTCCTGAGAGAGAGGCAAGCTGGGCATCAATCTCCTCATTTTATAGATGGGGAAAGTGAGGTACAGAGAGGTGGCATAACTTGCCTAGATCTAAGTGATGGTCTTCCCCTGTCTCATCTGCACTTTTCCATCCCTCCCTTCCCTATCCTGGGGGTTCTTAGGCCAACACCAAGTCTGGTTACAACTTGGTCTCCTTAATGTGGCGTCGAGTTAAGCTTTCACGAAGTCTACGAGAGCCTGTTGGAGCTGCAAAATACCAGGCACAACATCCCAGGGGAGGGTACCCTGTTCCACGTTCTAAGGAAATGGCTCAGGGCAGTGTCCGCCTTGCCCACTCTAGAATTCCCTGGCCTCACCCCTGCCAGAGACTCACCCAACAAATCGGTTCATGTACCACCGCTGTTCGGGGATCTGCCGGGGAATCTGGTTGGTGCGCACAGGGTTGTCATATGGCTGCTTGCGGAAGCCGAAGTAGTAGCCCAGGTAGACAAGGGGCAGGGAGATCCCGAACCACATGCACAGCAGGGCCACCATGGTGGGGAAGGGTACCTGCGGGCACAGCACCGTGAGGCCCCACAAGGCCCTGAAGCTCAGGCCAGGGGCTATGCAGGGAGGAGGGGGACCTAATGGGTCCCACGGAAGGAAGGCCACCACAACGGAGAAGATCCTGCAGACACATCCCCCACAGGGCTCCTGGCCAGAACCTCCTGGGGCTGATCCAGCCCTGAGGAAACATGGAGGGCAGCTTGAGGACCTTAAAGAAGGAGCCCCGGCATCCCAGAGGGGCTCGTCATCCAGGGAGGAGGCAGGAAGCAAGAACATAATGGGGAGGTGAAGAGGCCAGGATGAAGAATTATGTGGTATGTTAACCGAAGACAAAAGGGAAAAAACAAAAGTGCGCAAATTGTGTGTTCCCAATTTTGTTAAAACGAAACACCGTAATACACTATGAAGCCAAAAAAGCAGGTTATAAAACTGTATGTATAGGACTCCATTTTAATAGAAACATCCCAGTATTTATATGTATATGTGCCTACAGAGGCCTATGCTGAAAAGTTGACAGTACTTCCTCAGGTGGGATGTAGGGATTATAAGTGATTTTTCATTTTCTTCTTTATCCTGTTCTACACAGTATTATGTTGTTACAAGAGTCATGCAAACTGGAAGAAGTGAATTAATATATACAAAGTGTTGAGAACAGTACTTATTCCAATGTAAGCACAATATAAATGCCTGCTGTTACATTGCAATTTTAAAGTTATATCATTCTATTTTAAATATAGCTGAAAAGACTGCAAAAATATACTACAACTTCTCTGTACTTTCCAAAATTTCTACAATGAGTATTTATAATGAGCAGTTGGTAACTAACTGGGAGGAAAATGTTGAAAGAGAGAAGGAACACAGGTATAAAAGAGGAAGTGAGAGGATGAACATGACTCTGTCTTTCCTGAGGGCGGCTTCCCCAACCGCTGCAGAGAAGCCAGTCCGCCGGCACCCCGGACTCCCAGCCTCACCCAAGGACCTCTGGTCAATGGGCACCTGCAGGTGGAGGGGAGGCGGCTCTCGCCACTGAGGCCAGGATGGCAAACGCCTGCCCTCCTCCTCCACTGCAATCCTGCCACAGGACCAAAACCCACCCCCAGCTGAGTCTGCAATCCTACTCCAGGAGTCCCGCACAAGTTACTACCAATGGCCGGGGCTGGCAGGGTCCCCGCTCTGAGGGCAGGACAACCCGCGGGGGCTGGTGTTGCGGGACAGGGACAGGCGGAGAGCCTTGTTTGGGATACTGACCTAATAAACCCACAGCAGGCAACGTTCCCTTGGACGAGGCAACGGGAGATTCCCCAGCTGGCCCCTGGACTGTGGAAATCTCCCTTTAGAGAAGTGAGCTCTGGCCAGCTGTCTGCAAGAGCCCACAAGAAGGCCAGGGCTGGAGTATGGGCAGCCGGACGGGCAGGGCTGGGGAAACCCCAGCTCGTCCACAGCCCCTGGGACTGGGAACAGAATGCTGGGGACTCAGAAAAGGGAAGGGAACAGCAGGAAGTGACCTGTGGGAGTGGGACCGAGCATAGCCGGCCCTCCCTTACTTACTGCTCCTGATGAGTGCTTTCCCCAGATGAAGCAATTCAAAACGAAGCAGATGCCAAAAACCACACCAGGGTACAGCGTTGCCGTCTGGAAGCAAGGGAGACCAAGTTGGGGGTTGCAACTAGGGATCTGCCACCCGTTCCAGTGGGGTCCCCAGACTAGAGGCCCTCAACCCTCCTTGTCCCTCAGGACTCAGCTCAAGGACCATTCCTTCCAGAAAACATTCCCTCAACTGCCCTTCCCCTGCCCTCGTCCCAGTCTGTGAATATGTATTGTTACCTGGTCAATGTCTGCCTATCCCCGAGACTGGAAGCTCCTCAGGAGCTCCCCCTGCCCACTGAGCTGCTCCCAATCCTTAGAACACAGTAGCTGCTCAATACACATTTGCTGAACAGGAATGGCAGCTCCCTAGTTGCAATGAATGCAACTCCCTAGGAATGAATGAATAAAACTTTTATAAAACACCTATGTCCGGGCCTCACCCAAACAGCCTAGTGTGGTGGATAAGCTTTGAATCTTAGGGGCGGTGGGTGCTGGCCTCACAACACATCCTCTCACCTACTCCTCACTACATGCCTGCCTCGATGGATAATTAGCATTACCCTTTTTATTTTTATTTATTTTTTTTTAATTTTTATTTATTTTTTTTTCAACATTTATTTATTTTTGGGACAGAGAGAGACAGAGCATGAATGGGGGAGGGGCAGAGAGAGAGGGAGACACAGAATCGGAAACAGGCTCCAGGCTCTGAGCCATCAGCCCAGAGCCCGACGCGGGGCTCGAACTCACGGACCGCGAGATTGTGACCTGGCTGAAGTCGGACGCTTAACCGACTGCGCCACCCAGGCGCCCCAGCATTACCCTTTTTAAAGAAGAGGGCACTGAGGCCCAGCAATGTTAAATACACACGCTGACTCCACACAGCTAAGGGTGGATCAGAGGCTCAAACACAAGCAGTGTAACCTGAGTCCCAGCTCCTGACCCACTGCGTTGTAGACCATCCACTCAGATCTCTTGGACTGGGGCCCAGGCAAACGGAACCAAAGCCCTGGGCCTACAGGAGCCTTCTTTACTGCTGTGGCCGCCCAAGCACCCAGGAGGGCCACTGACCACATTGCCTGAGGCCCCCTGCAATCTGGCACTCAACCTCCAATGCCAATTTCATCTTAGGCCCATAGCCCCACTTCCCCGCCCTCCACAACGGGTCACTGCCCTTGTGCTGTTATGCAAGCAGAGTTATCAACATCTCAGGGTATCTGCCTCCTGAGTGCTAATGCTGTGCCAAGGGCCTTCCATTCAGTTTCTCTATCCACACAACAACTCTGAGGGGTAGGTGCAACCATCCGCCACCGGAGATGGGGAAAGAGAAAGGACAGAGCCAGGACTGGGAACTAGGAGATTCCAGAACCCCAGACCACCCTGCTGGCTGCTTCCGCCCACCTGAAACCTTCCTCAAGGCCCACTTCAAATGCCATTTCCTCCCTTGTTGCGTGTTCCTGCTTCATACCACTGTGCAGCAGGGCATTCATCTGCCCTCCTGGCCGAAATTTACAGAATGGCCACTGTGCTAGGTACCAGGGGTGAGAACAGGAAGGTTCCAGCGAGGCAGACAGACCCGTAAATGGAGAACTAGCTCCATGGCACTATTTGTAGGCATGAGGCTCTGCCCAGACTCCTCTGGGGTGTCAAGGAGGACACAGAGGTCAGAATGGAGGAGGAGGCTTCTAGAGGGTGACACTGGAGCTAGACCTTATGGATGAGGTGGGAGGAGAGAGGGGGTGGTGTGGCCGGGCACAGGGGAAGACAGGCTGGAGAAGGGCAGATGAGTATCTGCACCGCTGTGGGCCGTAGCACATGGGCAGAGGCAGAGCCCCAGGGAAGGGTCATCTCTTGCAGGGACACCAGGGGCGCCTAAGATAGTCAAGGGTCTGGGCGAGAGGCAAAGATATCCTAAACCTGGGCAAGAGTTCTAGAGCCAGAGCTGGGAGGGAATTCACAGACTGTCTGGCAGGAAAACTCTCAACACTTGTTGCCCGAGAGGAGGTGGGTAGGAAGGAGCAGGAGGCTGGGAAGTGACGCAACAGTCTGGCCTGGGGGTCCAGGTGAATGATGGTGCCCTCAGACGCAAGGCCCAGGTGCGGAGCAGAGAGGCTGGGTTTGGTGTGGGGCTGGCTGAGGGAGGTCCTGGGGGTGCTGTGGGAGGAAGAGCCGCACCAGGGGAGGTGGGGCCGGATTCCACGCCTCCATAGGTCCTCAGTTCTTGGCACATCGTGGCCTGAGAAAAATACTCAATGCATCAAGAATTTAGGACCTTTCTTTGATCCTTCTAGAACAGTCCCCTTCACAGCTCTTCTACAGGGAGGGCTTAATTTGTGCCAGGGGTGTCGCAGCTAGAGCTCCCCTGAGGCTTTCGACAGAGAGAGAGAGAGAGAGAGAGAGAGAGAGAGAGAGAGAGAGAAGGGTTTCAGAAAGCTGGGACCACAAGCTTCTCTGAGTTTGGCACCAGGGGGTTCCTGGGTCCTGGAGGGGCTCACTTGTCTGGGAGAGGGGGCTCAGGGCTCCCTGAGAGGTAGGGTCAAGTCCCAGGCATCCTCCTGGGTTTCTATGGTCTTTTCTGTTGCCAAGAACTGTCCTCACCACCAGGAGGACAGAGAAGGGCAGGACCTGTTCTCCCCGAAGAGGAAATGGAGACAACAAAGTCCAGAAGATAGGCTGGAAGCACCACGGCCAGGCCTCTTTTACCCCTGGCGGGTACTTGTCTTTGCTCCATGGCGCAGGATGTTCTCTCAGCAGCCCTGGTGGTCAGTTTCTGGCCTTAAACTTTGACACCTAGGCTTGGTGCCCAAATCCTGTTATTCTGAATTTTCTATTTCTTCTCTTGTTTGAGCCATCAGACAGTGTAAGCTAAAAATCACCTCAATTCAATCCTCTCTTCTTACAGATGCGGCAAAAGGCCCTTGGAGGTCTCAAGGTGCCTGTGGCGACAGCCCAGTGTTCCTGACCCTCAGGTGAGTACCCCCCCCCCCCCAACTCTATCACTCTGCTGCTCTGCCTCTGGTCCTAACCCCCACCACAGACTGCCTACACTGCTGAGGAGCCTAGAAGAAGCTTCTTGGCTCCACACCAACACTGGCAGGAGGTTAGGACACTTACACAGAAGGCTCCTTTCTTCCACCGATGGCCTTTTAGAGTGCGGTACAGACGGCCAGCAGAAAATCCACCAAACACCCTGCAGGGAAATGGGAGGGATCCACACCAATGGGATTTGCTGGCTGAAGGGCAGGCAGCCTATGCCAGCCCCAGAGCCTGCTCAGACACACCTACCCCATGAACATGAAGAGGAAGCAGGCCGTGGTCATGAGAGCTCCCCGGCTGGAGGGCGACAGCATCCCGAGCATGGCCACGACTGTGGAGGGAGTGGGGGAAGAGAGAGAGTCAGGGTGGCTGATGGCTATGGTCCCAGGCCCCAGCCCCCATCCCAGGATAGCACACAGGGCCCAGGGCAGATGAGGCTAAATGAGGCTCCCTTCTCCCTTGGCCTTCCTGACAGCATACTCCCTTCCTCTCTGCAGGGGAAGACCGGTCTCAGCTGCGATGCAGAGGGGCACAGTGGCACTGGGCCTTGGCTGGACACATCTTAACTGTGGCTTCCAGCCCACAGAGCACTTGCAACCAGCCAGGCACTGAGCTGACAGACAGCATTATGAATGCCAGCTCACTGAATCTGCCCTATCAGCCCTCCAAGGTAGAGGCTGGTTATCCATTTCTCAAATGAGAAAACACGTTCGCAGAGGTTAAGTGACTTATCCAAAGTTACAAAGATTAAAGGCATGAGGCTGAGATACAAATTTAGGCAGATCAGTTGCTGAGAGATTAGATCTTAAAAGTTCTCATCAAAGAAAAAAAATTATGTACCTACGTGGGGTGATGAACGTTAACAAAATGTATTGTCGTGATCATTTCACAATCTATACATATATCAAGTTGTTGTGTTGTCTACCTTAAACTTACACAGTGTTATACGTCAAAAAATAGTTAAAATGGAAAAAAAAATTTAGGCAGACTGACTTAAGAACCGTCTATAATTACCATATATTAGGGTTTTTTGGGCTGTTCTCTGAGAAAAGACCTGATTTCGTTCCCAATGCCATTGCTGATTTGTGTTAGTCACTAAGGCCTGACTGTAGAGAGAGGCCGATGTCACAGCACTGATGTGCGGCTTCACTGATGGAGTGAGCGTGGTAGGCTATCAATAGTGCTGGAAAACTCTGAGGGGCATCAAACCACCAGAGCCTGGTGCTGAGAGGACCCAGCCTTCCCACTGGGATGGCTGACTCTGTCTGGCCCTGTGTTGCTGACATGCCCCCCTTCTCCACTCCTCTCTCAGACTCAGGCCTGTGCTCCTCTGGTGACAGGACCCCACACCCAGCCCCACCAGGCCCACTCACAGATGACTATGAGGATCATACAGAAGAGCTGAATGCCTGAGCCCAGGAGGGAGCTGAGGATCATGGGGTACTGGGGGGGCCTGAAGACATCACCATGAACCAGCTTCCACCCAGACTCTTCCATGGTGTCTTCCTGCAGGAAAGGGTAAGAGAATGAGGCTGCTTCCTGGGCTTCAGAGGAGGCAGCTCCTGCAGGGACCATCCCCAAGGACCCATGCCACCTGACTAGGGCTGAGGGTCCCTCAGGTATCAACCAGCCTCCACTCTGACAGGGGTGTAAGCAAATGAAATAGTGCTTCCCAGAGAACTGTCACATGGAAAAGGAGGGCACAAATATGAGGCTGACAGCTACATAAAAGGCAAACCTCCTCTCCAAATTCCACATGCCTGGGGCATGAAAAAATAATTTAAACATCAACACAATGAAATGTTTACTCTGAGGGGTTTTGGGTGGTGAGATTTAGAAGCAATTTTTTTTTTTAGCTTTTTTTTTAATGTTTATTTTTGAGAGAGAGAGTGTGAGCAGAGGGGTGGGGGTGGGGGTTTCAGGGAGAGAGAGGGAGACACAGAATCCGAAGCAGGCTTTAGGCTCCGAGCTGTCAACACAGAGCCTGATGCGGGGCTTGAACCCATGAACCGTGAGATCATAACTGGAGCCGAAGTTGGATGCTTAACTGACTGAGCCACCCAGGTGCCCCACCCCCTAAACCGCCAGCTTTTTTTACCTGATTATAAAAGTAGTATGTGTGGGGCGCCTGAATGGCTCAGTTGGTTAAGTATCCAACTCTTTATTTCGGCTCAGGTCATGATCTCACAGTTCATTGAGTTGAGCCCCACATCGGGCTCTGCGCTAATAATGTAGAGAGCCTGCTTGGGATTCTCATTCTCTCTCTCTCTCATTCTCTCTCTCCCTCTCTCCCTCTCTCTCCCTCCCTCCCTCCTCAGCTCGCACATGCACATGCTGTCTCTCACTCACTCACAAAATACACTTAAAAAAATTATGTGTTCTTGTGTAATAAAAAAGTGAAAAAATATTTTTTTGGCATATGGCATGATATTCAAATGGACAAAAAGTAGAAAATTTTTTAAAAATCCAGAAAGACTACACAAAAGATATAAAACTCATAAGTAAACAGTCAAAAAAGTTTTTAAAAACCCAGAAAGACATAAAACAATGCCATTGTTTTGATACATTTCCTTTAGCCCTTTATATATGTATATGTGCATATGTATATATAATTTTTGAACAATGGAATTGGAATCATACTGTATTTACTGCATACTTTGTTATTTTCAGTTGATGTTTGATCATGAGCATTTCATCATTTCCAATAAATATTCCTTGCATTACTATTTTAATGTCTGCACAATTTTTCATTGTGTAATTGTACCATAACATAACCAATCCATTATTATGGAATATCAGGCTATATCCAGTTTATTCGAGTTATAAATATAGCTATAATAAATATTTCTAGACCAAGCCTTTGTGTTTTTGTTTTCCTTAGGAAAATTCTAGAAGAATTACTGGGTCAAAGCAAGCAAATCATTTTATAGCTCATGGTATATAGACTGGTTAGTTACTTTTCAGAAAACTACCAATTTATACTTGCTTGGGTGGTGCAAAGGTGTTTAGCTCAGGTCAACCGTGCCAATGGTAAGTATTATACTAAAAAACACTTGAGTTGATTTGAAGGTCCAAACTTTTTTTTTTTCTTAATGTTTATTTATTCTTGAAAGAGAGCAACCGAGCACAAGTAGGGGGAGGGGAAGAGAGAGACAGGGAGACAAAGAATTTGAAACAGACTCCAGGCTCTGAGCTGTCAGCACAGAGCCCGATGAGAGGCTTGAACTCACAAACTGTGAGATAATGACCCAAGCCGAAGTTGGATGCTTAACCACCTGAGCCACCCAAGTGCCCCACTGTCTTCTCATTATTGTTGGACTCTGTATTTGGGGGGGCGGGGGGGGGGGGCGGTTATCGCTGAGGTAAAAATGGTTATTCGCAAGTTTACTAGCCATGTATAATCTATACATTTTTTGTTCCTTCTCACATTAGAAATTCTGGGGCTTTTTAATTCTTTTAACTGTATCATCTTTTTTCAAGTTTGTTGCAAATACTGTCTCCCACTTTTCTGTTTTGTGTGTGTATGTATTCTGACATGCAGAACAGTTTTTAGATTTTTTGTTTTAAGTAGGCTCCACAGCAAATGCGAGGCTTGAATTTACGGCCCTGAGATTAAGAGTTGCATGCTCTACCAACTGAGCCAGGCAGGTGCCCCCAGTTTTTAGATTTTTAATGTCATATCCATTAAGTTTTCTTTCTGCGATTTCTCCCAATCCTTTTGTGCTTGGAAATCAGAAAGCCTATCCCCATCATTTTGGGATTAAACATTTATTTTCCCTTTCAAATTACTCTATGAAACACACACACACACACACACGCACACGCACACGCACACAGTCTGATAGGCCCAGAGCCCTACTGCTAGTCTGCCCTCCCTCTCCAAATCCATCCCTCCCCAGCCAAGACCTCGTACAATGTCATCCTCCTTGTTATAGTTGGCGATGTCCTTCCGGAGGGTCCGAATGATGATCATGCTCAGGATGCCTGAAACAAACGGGTGGGGAGAAGAGTTGTGAGTACTGCCAATACGGTCTCCTGGGCTGCATGCCCTCCTAGGCTTGGTGTTTTGCTGAGTGATGGCTGGGAACTTCCTCCAGTGGGAACTGGCTATGCAGCTGCCTCTCCTGAGCAGAGCTCTACCCCAGCTATCCAGACAAGGGCACACGGAGGATCGCTCCCCTGGTAGGGGCAGGAAAGAGGGCAGGGGACAGGTGTGGGAAGCCAAAGCACAGTGCTTTTTATTCCAGGGAGAACAGCACCCAGCTGCTCTGTGGCTTGGTCTTACTGACTTCTGTAGCCTCACTTCCTCCCAGACTCACCTCTTACTCTGCCCTGCTTGTCTGCTCCTTTTGTCATCCGTTCACAGCCTCCTCTACTCTCACCTCACGCCTCTACCGGGGCTATTCCTTGCTCCCTTTGCCTGCAACGCCCCACTCTGCCCTGACTCCCACCCCCGCTGCAAGACTCACTCTAGGCATCTTTGCCTTTCAACACACCAAATGGTTTGGAGGTCCCCTCACTTGTACCTCCACAGTAGCTCGTTTGCCTCTCTGGGCAGCACACGACAGTGGCTAAGAGAACGTGTTGTATGACCTCAAGCTAACTTAACATTTTAGGCTTAGCTCATGGAATCTGAAGGAATGAGAGGTTTGTAAAGTGCTTATTAACACAGCAGCTGGCCTTCAGTAAGTGTGAAATACAGAGCAGCGGGCATTATCTTTACTTCCCATATGATACTGAAATGACCAGTTTTACTCTACCTCTGCCCACTACCCTCCCCCTGCTCGCCAGCCTCTCACCAAGCCTGTCCTACTGCAGGGCCGTGGCCTTGCTGGACCAGTCCTTCCCCGGGTCTCTGAATGGTGGCTCCTCATTCAGAGAGGGTTTCTCTAAAGCAGCCTTCCACAGCTGGGCGTCTGGTCACCCTGTATCTGCTCCACAGCACTTATCACCCTCAGGTCTCAACCATGTTTTTGCTTTTTTGTCTCTCCTACCACCAGAACAGACTCTGTGGGGGCAGAGACTGGGCTGGACCCGCTCAATGCCACATCCCCGGCCTGTGGCACAGTGCCTACACAGCATGGGCAACAACAAAATCTTGTCGAATGAATCAAGGAAGGTGTGCACGAAGAGATGTATCTGTCTCTCCCTAGGGAGCTCTCCAAGGTAGAGACTGAATCTTCTTCACCTCTGCACACCTGATGCCTAGCACAGGGCCCTGATGTCTGTTTTGACCTACACTTGGCCCCCTGGAACACCCTAGAAGTCCCCCTTAAGTAATGTGATGCCTCAGACCTTCCTCCCTCACCCTCTTGTCCTCTCTACCTTCCATCCCACAGATCTCTCACCTGATAGGAAGAAGACCACCACGACGGAGTTAATGATAGAAAACCAGTGGATTTGCACATCACTCATGGTCAGGTAAGTGTCCCAGCGAGAGGCCCATTTGATGTCACTTTCCTGGAGGGTGGCAGGGGGAGGGGGAAGATAGGGTGGAAAAGAAGCACTTAAGAGTCAGGTCTCTTGTTAGACAATTCCTGCCCAGACCAGAACCCGCCTCCCCTGTCATGAGTCATGAGCTCCAGCCCCTTCTCACCTCCCAGTGTACAGAGTAGGTGAAGTACAGCTGATTCTCCTTGGTGGGGTCAATTTCCTGGGGCGAGGAGCTGGTGCCCTCAGGCAGGGTGCAAGAACTCTTCTCGTCTGCTTTGATGTCTGTGAGAGATAGAGACTCAGTCTGTTCCTGTGGGGGCCAGTGACACTACCCATGGGCTGTTCTGTGGGGTTGGGGGCGGGGCTCAGAGGCCTGCTGCTGGGACCCAGGGTCTGAACAGAAGCAAGACAGTTGTAAAACTGTGCATCCCAGAGCCCTGACCTTCCTAAGGGTCGTTGGGGATGCAGACAGGCATGTGCTGGGTGTGCAAGAGGGGGTCTGAGACCCTCATTTAATGTCTTCCTTCACTCAATTCAAACATTCACGTATTCACTCAGTCACCCTCACCAAACAGGAAAAATACCACCGATTCATGCTATCATGTTCTCTCATTCACTGTCTCCAAAGGCCCAACACTTCAGTACTGCAATCACTCAGATGCTTCGTTCTTCATTTACTCATCTGTTCATCCTGTTATCTGTCCACCAATTTAACACATAGTAAGAACCTACTACGTGCCCAGTACTGTGCTGGAAACAAAATGGGGAGAAAAGGAGACAGAGTCTCTAGATTCAAGGAAACAGTTGAGGGGAGAGATGATGTCAAAAAATCCCACGGCAAACGTAAAGCTGTGCTCACGACACTCACCAGAAGGAGGGGCAGCACAGTGCTCTGAAAGCACAGGATCTATATCTTACATGAGATTTCTGGGTATGACTGAAAACGAGGTTCCATAGCTTAAAAAGAAAAACAAAGAAAAAAAAAAAGCCAGAAACCCACTACCACCTGGACCAAGGCCAGGCCTGCTAAATCCAAGTATGTCCCATGGTGAGCAAAGGCTGACAGGTGAGAAGCTGGACCAGGTCCTATCAGGCCTATAGGGCTAGGGTTGGGCTCTCAGATTCCTGCACAACTGTTGACCTGGGCCAATTCTAGTCTACGCCAATCACTCACACAGAGGAAGAGAAGCACAGAAACCAGCTGCCCGACCGCTCTGCCTGCCCCTTTGTTCTTCAACTGAGGGTAAGCCGGCTGGTTCTTATGAGAGGCCTAGCCAAGTCCCAGTGGCTGTGTGTTCTTGGCCAGGTCACCAATCTCTCTGAGTCTCTGGTTCCTCATCTATGATCACCACATACCTCCAGGGGTTGCCGGGAGGTGGTAAACTGGGAAGGTGCCAGGCCAGGACACAACAGATGGCAGCTCTCCCCTTGCTCGTCACCTTTTCTGATGGGAATGCAGTGACCCTACGTTGGCCGGGCCCATATGACACAGTGGCCTATCAGCCGTCTCAGAAACAAGTGTGAGAAGACCCTGGGTGTGGAAGCCCAGGCCCATCCAGCCCTGCCCCTCTGGTCACACCTCCCCACTCACCCTCCAGCCTGATGCTCTGGGGAATCACCTCGAAGCGGACGACGCGGTATGTGTGCTCCTGGTCCTCTTCCAGGTCCTCCCGGTGGTAGTAAAGGATGAACGAGAGGTGATTGTGCAGGTAGATCTAAAACAGCGATGGAGAGAACAAAATACCAGCAGTCAAGAAATAGCCAGAGAATCACCCCAGGTAGCAGGTCCCTCCCCTCGTCCAGCATACCGAGCTATTTCAACCTGCCAGAAACACTGCTCTCACAGCACTCCCCACTCAGAAACCCTCTAGGGGTCCCTGGGGCTTAGGCCCACCATTCAAGGCCTTCTATCATCTTCTCATACATCTAGCTCCCCCACAGTCTCCCCTGACATCTCCCTGCCCCGTGCACAGTCCCCACTCCGCAGCTGTGTTCTCACATCTGCTGCAGCTAGGACACCACCCGACTCCACTCAGCTCGAGCCTACCTAGTTTTCAAGGCCCACCTCCTCCATGACAACCTGAATGCACAACAAGCTCTTCTGAACTCCGCTGGCATCAGTCGTCATGGCGCCAGCACCATCAGTGAGCAGCAACTAGGACTTAAGATTCAGGGTCTACATGGTCAGTCCTCTTCCTAATTGGGACCAGAAGCCCTTTGAGGACAGGGATTATGCCTCAAAAGAAATGGTTTTGCCTTTTATTCCCCACGTGGTAGGAGTTCCGTTTAGAAAATTAGAAAGATAGGAGAATCGCTATTACAACCATTGCCATTATCAGCATATTTCTCAGAGGCTGTGCTATGAAGCAGACACACAAATTATCTGATTTACACTGCATAACAACCCCAAAGGGCGGGTATAGCCATTACATACATTTCACCGACGAGGAATCGAGGACACAGTGAGGAAATAGGTAGGTTCAAGGTCACTCAACAACTAGTAGGTGGTGGAAGTGAGATCCAAAACCCAGGAAGCCAGCATGCTCTAGACCACTACAAAGCTCTCTTTCCTACATACTGACGGAATTCTGAGTTTTTCTTTTGTTTTAGTCTTAAAAACGTGGAATCTAACTTTTTAGGGACTGTGCCTTCCGCTTCCTGTGTAGCATCTGCCAGAGCCTTGCCCAAAGCACTCGGACTCTGACAGGCCATGCCTAGGGGCACTAAGAGAAAGCTGCCCTGGCCATCCTACCTTTGTGATAAACCTCTAGCTAAATATATCCTTCCCTGGGGCCTCAAGAGCTCGTGCCTTAAAGGGTGAAACTCCCACAGCCCTTCAGCCCGCCGAGACACCCTACCTTGTTGACATCCGTGAAGCCAAGCCGGTAGCCATGCTCAAACTGCACATCCTTTTCCTTCTTCTTGTCATCGCCTTCGCGGTTGGAGTAGAGCTCCAGCCGGGTGGCCACAGGCAGGTTATCGGCAATGCTGGAAACCGAAGGCCCACTCAGTCCCTCTGGGCCGCCTCTCCCGTCAGTGCCCTCCCATCCACCAAGGCGAGGCTTGCAGGGAGCAGAGGACAACTTACAGGTGGACATAGTAGTCTTCTGTGATCCGCTCGGCCACAAGCCGGCTCTGTTCCACGGTCAGGGTCACTGGCTTGTTGGACTGGCTACACAGAACTTCACACTTCTTTTCGCTGTTCATTAGCACCTGGAAAGGGGTGTTGACAATCCGGTCCCCTCTCAGCACCTCTCCTGCCGTAAGAGAGACAGATGGATCTCAGAGTTTCAGCCCTGAGGTTGCTGAGGCCAGCAGAGCCACGGGGACACCGGGCTGACTTGCAGGGCCTCTGGCAGTTCTGCACCTGGCACTCAATGCTCTGCCCTGTCTGTAGATAGCTTGCCCATCCTACTCCCACCTGTACGTTCCACCCCCGTTCTGCTCTACCACCCCCAGACTCTCCAGGGCACATCAAATATGCCATGTCATTCCATGCCTCTGGGCCTCATGTCATTTCCTTTGCCCAGAGTGCTACTTCTTGCCCCATGTTCCTGGGAAATTCCTCCTCACTCTTCAAGCTGTTTCTATCTCACCCTCTGGGAAGTGCTTTCTGAGTTCTTCAGGGCTGAGCCCGTCACCCTCTTCCCTGATTTGCCTCTGTATACAGGCAGTCTTGTACAGTGGCGAAGACAGGACTGGCCATTGAACCTTGGCTCTGCCACTCACTATCTTAGCAGTCTTGGTTAAATTACTTAATCTCAACAAACTTCAATTTCCTTACCTGTAAAATGGGGATTATAATAGTAAGCATCTCACAGGGTTACAATGAAAAATAAAGTACCAGGCACAGAGCAGGCAGACAACAAATACTATTTTTATCATCAGCATCACCTTTGCACCTTTCCATGTCAATGATGCGAGTTTGCACAATGTGTTAATATATTAAATTTCTGCGACCTCTGAGTTCTTTTAAGGGCCGACAATGTGTCCTATTCATTTCTGTGTCTTCAGATCCTAGCTCAGGCAGGGAGAGGAAGTGGACTGAAATCCAGCACCTGAGATTTTTTAGCCAAAACATGTTTTTACTTAACGAACTGGCACACCCTTTGCATGCCTGTTGCTTCAGAGGGGCCTCCGGATGTCATGCTAGCAGGCACTGAGCAGTTAGGGACTGTCAACTAAAACCGATGGCACTTTCATTCTGAACTCTACTAACAGTTCTTCTGGGACATTGTGAAACTGGGGCAAGCTGAAGACCCACCGAAGCCAACAGGCAGGACTAGCTCCTGCATGAACACTTGGTCTAACACGTGCTTCCCAGCATGGACCTGCTCGGATACGGCACTCTCTGCCTACTTAGTCATTCCTTCAGTTGTTTGTTTGTTCATTCATTTGTTCATTCATTCATTCGTTTGTTCATTTGTTCCTAACTAGTATTGGTTACGTGCTGGGCCCTGAAGATGCAATGTTGAACAGACATACTCATGGATCTTACAGTGTAGTGGGAAGACAGACTTTGGTTAAATCATCAGGATAACGAGACTACATCGTATAACAAGAGGAACTTGCTCTAGACATGGGGGAGCAGGTCTAGGAAAGTTTCTCTGAGGAAGTGATGTTTGAAGTGAGCTCTAAAAGAAGAGAGGCGTTAACTATGTAACGAGACAGAGGAAGAACACTCTAGACAGAAGGAACAGTACATGCAAAAGCTCCTGAGGGTGGGAGAAGTGTGGTGAGTCTGAGACACCTGTGTGGTTGCAGTGCAGAGGGCACGTGGGAAAGTGACTTAAGGTGAGCTCAAGAGATGGGCCAGAGCTGGACCTGAGGGCCTGGGGGCTGTGCTGGAAGTCCGATCTTTATCCAGGGAGCAAGAAACGCCAGTGAAGGGTTGTTAACAGCTGAAGGAAGACAGTATCTGATTCTGATGACAGAAAGATCACTCTGGCTGTTTTGTCAAGGAAACACAGAAGAGGCAAGGGACTGGTTGGGGCGATGCCAGTCAGTCATGCACGTAAGTGATGACGGTGGCTGGTCAGGGCTATGCTGAGGCTGGAAGCACGTACACAGATTCAGGAGCTACTGAGCAGGCAAAACTAGGGGACCTGATGCTGACTGATAAAAGGGATGAGTGAGGAGGGGTGCACATCAGGTAGACTGAGGTTTCCACAGCCGAGTGCTAGGGGGAAAACAGGAAGAAGAGCAAATTTAGACCGAAGGCGTTTTTTCAGTTTGGAGACGTCAGGTGGGTATGTCAAGCAGGAGGTGAGATATCCAAATTTAGGGCTCAAAGGCCAGGTCAGGGCTGTGGATAGAAGCTGTGAGTTGCTGGCCTGTAAACCGTGCGGCAGGGCACGAGCTGCGCCACCTCAGGGAGTACGACACAGCCATGCAAAGTAGCAGCCGTGACGAGTGTGGACGAGGCCACTGAGGAGAGGGACTCCCCTTCTCCCCCTTTTAGAAGCCTAGTAACGGCAGCTGAGTCCATTAAACCCAGGGAGCGACTGGCCAGTGGAGAACAAGGATGCCAATAAGACACGTGCACGGTCCACTGTCGAAATGATTCGGGTCATCCTCTTCATTTCACAGACGGCCATGCTAGAACCAGACAGGGACAGTGACTAACTAGCCCATGATCATTCAAGGGGACTGTGGTAGTGCTAAGCTCTTGGGCCCCTTCCTCTACACCATGCCCTAATGCCCACTTCTTTTTAGTTTACAAGGAGCTCACTTGAGAAAAGGAAGGACATACACAGAGAGAAACCAATCTGCAGACCAAGCCAGCAGGTATCATTTCTTGATATTTAGAAATTAAATTTAAACCAAGAAAGAGGACATGCTGGTTTGGAACGGCTCATATAGCTGGAGCAGAGAGCCAGCCAGGCTGAATGAGCTACAAGCTATGAACGTGGACCCTCTAAGAGAGCCTGACATTGTACTCCAGTGCATCTGCCACAGACACTCCCTCGCACGCCATGATATGAACCTCCATCAGTGCGATCACCATGAGCACAGTCCTCAGACAGCCCAAATGAACCTTTCTGGGGAAGGCAGCCAGGACAACAGAAAGAATCGTCTTTAGAGTTAAAAAACAACAACAACAGCAAAAAACCTGGGCTAATATCCCAGTTTCTCCACCTATTGGCAAGTCTTAAACCCCTGAAGCTGCTGTTCCCTCTACTATGAAATGGGGGTAACCCTATTGGTGAATGACTGGGGCACATGACTTTACCTCCTTTTGTCTCACTTCCCTTACCTATGTTAAGGGGATAGTAAGGGTAGCTACCTTCATAGGGCTGTTGTGAGAATTAACTAAGTTAAAGCAGAGAAGGGCCTAGAACAATGCCCAGCTCCTAGAAGAGCCCTGTAAATACTAACGGTGGTGATGATGATAATGCTAAGTACAAGGCTTGCCATCCAACAGGTATATAATGAAGGAGGTTTCTGCTCCATTCAGGTAGGACACTAACATTGACTGAATCCTCCAGTGGATTCTTACACGGGGTCAGAAGTGGGAGAGAGAGGAATGGAAGGCATGATCCCTCCACTCTAAGAGCCCCTAGGCCATGAAGGGAGCCACTCCTTGAAGACAGAATGATACAATACAGCAGGATAACTTTTGTACACAGAGGTTTCTATTTCTTGCTTAAAAAAATTTTTTTTAAATGTTTATCCATTATTTCACTCACACACACACACACACACACACACACACACACACACACACACACAGTGCAAGTGGGGGAGGGGCAGAGAGAGAGAGGGAGACACAGAATCTGAAGCAGGCTCCAGGCTCTAAGCTGTCAGCACAGAGCCCGACACGGGGCTTGAACCCACAGACCATGAGATCATGACCTGAGCTGAAGTTGGAAGCTCAGCTGACCGAGCCACCCACGTGTCCCAAGAGGTTTCCATTTCTATGAGGCAGGAACATCCCCCAGCTTCATAGAAGATATGGCAGAGGCTCAGAGAGGTTAAGATCACCCAGTGTCACACCGAGGTGCTGAGCCATGGGCTGCCAATGAATCCACACCAGCTCATGGGAAGGGAGGAGCTGCTCTCAAGGGTCCGGGTAGCAAGGGGCCTGGAAGACAAAGCAGGTCATGTTTCTCAGACAGAGACAGGTGGTTGGGCATGGCATGGTGTGGTGTGGAAAGAGAAAAGAAGCATAAGTGACAGGCAGGAGGGGCAGCCCAGACAGTCAGTGGAAATCAGCCCTGAGGCAACAGTACAAGGCAAGACTGAGGGCTGGGAGGTGCTGCCTGGTTCTGGTTAAGCTGACTAAAACATCTGAGCCATGGGTAGCCCTGACAGAGAAGGCAGCCCTTTCAGAGGCCTGCTCAAGAAAGTTCTCTCCTTTCTCCCTCCTCAGCTAAAAGAGGAAAGTCTCCTAAGTTCCTTGAGGTCAGGGACAGCATCCTTCCAAAACCAAGATGGGCACAGAGTAAGTACTAATAATTTTGTCAGAAACAGAGGCTTCTGAATGAGTGTCTTTTGCTTTAAGTCTAAAATTCTACCAAATGAAGAATTATTTGAATTAGAATAAAATGGCTACTATTTATGGAACACATATGTCAGACACTGCGCTGGGTGCTTCACACATTATTTGAGGCAAGTCTTGCACAACCACTTAGCAAGAACTATGGTGATGTTTCTGCTTCCTTTAGGGCCAGAGGTAGTCACTCATTCTTTTAATTAAAAGCAGAGTAGGTTACAGAAGCCAAGAGAGACAGAAGGGAGTATCTAGAAATCAAGGGAGAGCCAGTCTGAGCAGTAGCCTGCAACTCTGAAGTCCAAACACATGGACTCCAAGCCCAGCTTAGCCATGAACAACATAACCAGAGGCAAGTCACTTAACCTGTAAAATAGGCATAAAAACAGCAACTACCTCCCCGGGGGTGTTACGAGGACTGAATGAGCTGATATGTACGTAAACCACGTAGAATGGTGTCCAGCACACGGTAAAGTCAGGGTCCACGGCTATCATCATTACGCAAAGATCTGGCTTCCCATCTGCGACAGGCTGACAGTGAGAGAAAAAACTTACCGAGATTCTCTGCCTTGTAGGTTATTTTGCTGGGCTGGCAGAAGGGCAGCGAGTAGTATTCATAAGGTAGCTGGGTTCGAGAGCTGGTGAGCTTCACAGCCTAGTGGGAGAAGAGAGGCTGTTTGTTGTTCCTCAATCCAGAAACCAAGACAGCTGTTTCAATAGTTCTACCTGTACCCACACATCGTTGGTACAGTCGGCAATATTATCAAATAAGCAAACTAAGTGCAGCAGATGCAACTGTAGCATACTACACACGAGAAAGTCTACAATTCTGATTTCGTGTGTCATTAGCTTTAGACTACATCACAGATTTTGTTTAAAATCATAACCAAATTCAAATACGCTGAGAGTCTGATGTCCTTTGACCCTATAATTTCACTTCCGGGCATCTTTCCTAAGGAATAACTCCAAATGAGGATAAACTTTACGAACAAAGAGGTCCACTCCTTGCTCATAACCACAGAGTGGCTATAGTGCCTATAGTTCCTCGAGCCCATCAGGCTCTGCGCCCACTGCTCCTCTTGGTCCGACCCCGTCCTCGTCTGGAAGTCTCTCCCCAACTATTTCATCTAAGGGAATTCCTTCATTTGCTGTACTCCAACATGTGTACTTTCCCAGGTAACAGGTCTGATACAACATAATTATTTTGTTTACCTGTTTTAAAAAATCAGTTTCCCCCACTAGAATTTAAGATTTAAGCTTCATGAGGGCAAGGACCTACAGAGCCAGGCACACAGTAATGCTCATTAAATGTTTGCTGCATGACAGAAGAGAGGAAAAACGGGAAAACAAGTATAAGCCCCCACACTGGTCAGTGAGCCATAATATACTCATCCAATTAAATATCATGCAACCATTAAAAATGAGGTTAAGAAGACCATGAAGGAGAATGTTTAGGAACTGATACATGCACACAGACTATAGCTCTGAAAACAGTGACAGTCATAGACAACACCAAACCGTAGGTAAACAGAACAAAATGTCGCAAAAAATAAATTCTAGTCTACGTGTAAATAAAATTATCTTTGCTATTTAGAAACTATCGACCATTCCTCATGCATCATCTATAAAAGGACAAATAATTTTTAGAATCCAGGTCCACAATCCTTTTTTAAAATTCATGCTTTGACATGGAGGTTCCTTAAAAAAATGAAAAAATAGAACTACCCAACGACCCAGCAACTGCACTACTAGGCATTTATCCAAAGGATACAGGTGTGCTGTTTCAAAGGGGCACATGCATCCTTATGTTTACAGCAGCACTATCAATAATAGCCAAAGTATGGAAAGAGCCCAAATGTCCACTGACAGATGAATTGATAAAGATGTGGTGTATATATGTGTATATATACATATACACAATGGAATATTTCTTTTTTAAAAATTTTTTTAATGTTTATTTACTTTTGAGAGAGAGACAGAGAGACAGAGCACAAGTGGGGGAGGGGCAGAGACAGGAGGGACGGAGAGGGAGGGAGACACAGAATCCAAAGCAAACTTCAGGCTCTGAGCTGTTAGCACAGAGCCTGATGGGGCTTGAACCCACACACAAACTATGAGATTGTGACTTGAGCCAAAGTCAGACGTTTAACTGACTGTGCCACCCAGGTGCCCCTATATACAATGGAATATTATTTGGCAATCAAAAAGAATGAAATCTTGCCATTTGCAACAACATGGATGGAAGTAGAGTGTATGATGCTAAGCAAAATAAGTCAGTCAGAGAAAGAGAAATATAATTTCACTAATATGTGGAATTTAAGATATAAAACAGATGAACATAAGGAAGGGAAGCAAAAATAATATAGAAACAGGGAGGGAGACAAATCATAAGAGACTCTAAAATACAGGGAACGAACTGAGGGTTGTTGGAGGGGTGTTGGGCTAAATGGGCAAGGGGCATTAAGGAGGACACTTGCTGGGATGAGCTTCGTGTGTTGCAAGTAAGTGAAGAATCACTAAATCCTATTTCTGAAATCATTATTATACCATATGTTAACAAACTTGGATTTAAATTTAAAAAAAAATCTCATGCTTTGAAATTAGGAATTTATTTTTAAAAAAATTTAACGTTTATTTTTGACAGAGAGAGAGAGAGAGACAGAGATTGAGTGGGGAGGGGCAGACAGAGAAGGAGGCACAGAATCAGAAGCAGGCTCTCTCTGAGCTGTCAGCACAGAGCCCGATGCAGGGCTCAAACCCATGAACCACGAGATCATGACCTGAGCCGCTACCTGAGTGAGCCACCCAGGAGCCACAAAAATTTTTATTTTAAAAGGGCAGGGTAGACAATGCCCTCCAGCTGAGTCTGGAGCAGTACCCCATATTTAATGACTATCTGTGCAAAGAAATGCAAAAATGTTCATACTAAGTGGGATAAATAAAGTCAAACACTTCAGGCCAAGTCTTGTCTATAAGGAACTTAGAAAAACTGGGTTTCAGAGCTTTTTAGATGTCAGACTAAGAGACAGAGGACATCTATTAAGCATTTCATGAATTGCTTGAGACAAAATGGCCAAAAAGTTACTGTCTATTAGAACAGCCTGCTATTTTGTGTTTCTTCCATTCTCTCTTTCTGGATAATCAAAAAAGAATCCACACTGCAAAGAAACTGAGCTCCACCTTTATGTTCCCTCCCACCCTCCCTCCCCCAACCCAAAGTGTGCCCTCTTCCATCCCCAGCCTGGCAGGACTGGAAGCCAGAGCCACCCTCTCCTCCCTGTGCCACAAGTTTTGCTCTGGAGGCAGCTTTTGACAAAAGCACTGAGAGGAAGGGCACTGCAGTAGTTAAGAGATGGAGCAGTTAAGAACTAATCCTACTTCTTTGTCTCCATATGACCTTGGGCAAGTTGGTTTACTTCCCTGGGCCTTGGTTTCCTTATCTATAAAATATACGGTAAATCTGTAAAATATACAGTATCTGCCTCAGAGGGTTCCTGGGCTGGGGGGGGGGGGGGCGGAGAGGGAGGAATCGTGAGTTAAATCAGGCATAATGCCTGGCATGTACATAACCCTCAATAAATGTTACTTTAATTACTGTTCCTGAAAGTAACAGTCTGACCTCGGAGGAATAGAGATGCTCACAATAATGCAACACACCTAATGTTGCATCTACTCATTAATTACTGCTTAGTTCTAAATGCAGATGCTTTTTAACATATTTATATGCTTTCAGACATACTTATACACCCTGCCAGGCTATGTATTAGGAGCTGGTAATACAGCAGTGATTGAGACAGATAAGATCCCAGCTCTTTTACAACTTGATTCATAGCAGTTTTCGTTTTTTTTTTTTTAAAACAAATGTATTATTTGTATATTTATCCTCTTCACTGATTAACAACTCCTGGACAATCACAAACTGCTTGTATGTGATGCCCCAAATAAGCATGACACATAGCAATCTGTCATTTTGCTAATACCTAAAATGTGGTGTCAAACAAAGGGGCCCATACATGGTGGCACATCAGGTAGACGGCCCTTTGTGACCTTCTTGTCTTGTTTCTCCCTTTGGACACTGTGACGCTCAGGAAAGGATACAAACTTGATTTTCATGCAATCTTACTGAGTTGCTTCTGCACAGACCAGTGAAGATGTGGTTCACATCACCACGATAACGAGGCAGGAAATGTACGTTTATTTTAGGAGCAGGATTTATTTTTGGAACTAAGTTTTGTTAGCCCTTTTTACAAAATCACTAAGGATGTGAAGGACTACTCAAAACTTTCAACTACTCGTTACTTTGCCAAGGGAGGAACAGTGTAGTAGTCAAGTAACTGGGGATTTACAGAGGCGAGGGGATGCCAAGTGCCCTACACGGTCAACACTGTACAGGAAAAAAAAGACCCAGAAAAATACCAAAGTATTAAGAGTGGTTGTATTTGGGTGATGACAGAGGAGAGACCCTTTGGCTGGGAGCCCTCGCACAAGATTACGCCCCTTCCCCACCCTCCCTGGTGGCAGTCCATATCCAATGACTGGTTCATTGAGGGATACAAAGAACCAGTCCTCTTGCCTCAACTTGGAACAGCTCTGAAGGGTCGGCCATTCCAGTTCCAGAGCTTCCCGCAGGCCTCAGTGAATGAATCCCTCCCTCACTCCCTCCTGAGCGCTGACCCTGAGAGACTATCCAATAAATCTGTACCATATCTCTACCTCGGAGTTTGTACGGATCCAAAAAGATCCACCACCAACCCCTAGCCCTACTTGGGGCTCTGAGAATGCCACCACCAGTACACTGTTAAAGAGCCACTAATCAAAGTGCCAGCCTGCCCACTGCCCCTGACCAACCATATTTTAAGAGACTCGTTCCCCACCCTGGCTAGTTGACTGACCGACAGGTGGAAATCTAGCTTGAAAAGCAAAGGTGTCTGGTGGGATGGCTTCTCTTTACACTTGAATTGTTCATGCACCAATTTGCCTTATCTATTTACCATTGATTCCACTATTTATTTGGATCTGATTCATTTTTTAAGGAAATACATTTAAGAAGCTAATACTATTATCACTATTAAAAATGGAAAACCAAGAGCAGCCATAAAATCATGAGTTCAAGTAGTAGCTATATTTCTTAATACACATTAAAAGAAAATAGCTATTAAAATAAATCGTATTTGTCAACTACTTGAAATCACCTCATATACCCCCACTCAGATAGGTAGTACACAGTTTAGAAAAACTGAACTGGGGAATCCAGCTGTGGCAAAATCTGCAAGCAAAAACACAGAGCCGTATACGATAGGCTGTGTATGTGTGGACAATGTGGGTTATGCAAGAGAAACTGGTGACTGAGAAGAGAAGGGGAACTGATGAAAGAGGGAGGCAGAGGTGCCACAGAGGAGGCAGCCGGTTGAGAGAGACAGACAGACACACACACACACACACACTCACAACTAGGAACAGGGACACACGTGAGGATGAAAGTGAGAGAGAAACACAGGCCTGGCCAGAGCCAGAACCAAAGAGAAAGCCGGAAAGGGACACAGAGAGAACACACTCCCACAAGCAGAGTTGCAGACAGGGAAAGAGAGAGAGAGATGAAGAGGCAGAGTGCCCGGAACGGTGGACTCCGGACAGCACTCCCCTTCCAGCCAAGCAGCACGCAGCAGACTCGCTTTTTCCCAGGGCGACTGGCACGGGCTTTTGTTCTCTGCAAGCTTGGGCCCATCTCACCAGGGCCCTCCAGCCAGGCTGCCAGCACAGAGGCTCCAACAGTCCAGAAACGCACCTACCTTGATTTCTACAGGGTCGTTCTGGTGGAAGTTGATTGGTGCAACCCCAGGGACGTAGAAGGCGTGAGAATCACACGCGAGCGAGAGAAGCAACAGGGACCACGGCAACCAATCCTGCTTGGAAGAAGAGAGGCTGTAGTCAGAATGGGGGAAAGAAGCAAACATCTCCCTGGGGCAGGTCAAGTCATAGCACCTTCACGTCTGCTTTACCTGACCCAGTGTCATCCCTACTCTGTAAGTGCTGCCTTCCACATGCCCCCAAGAGTCCCACACGGCACCGATCTTGCACTTCTGCACTTCTGGAAACGAGTCACAAAATGAGTGAAGTAATTAACATGGGGACAAAAGGGAAGACTGTCATACAGGAGCCACACTTCCCCACTTCCGGATCAATGTTCTTTCCACCATGTCATGTTGTATCACTCTTCAGTATAGCTAGCAGGAAGCTAAGCTCCACAATGTTCCACAAATTCCCTTTTTTCTATGTAGCAATGGGCTTACTTTGTCAGGAAGGTCCCATATCACCAATACAGCTTCATACACGCCTTCTCCAAACTGTATGGGCCTCATCCCCTGCCACTCTCCTCCTCACTCAGTTCCAGCTATGTTGGCTTTCTTGTTGTCTCTTGATAGCAGGCCCTTCTCTACCCCTCAGGGCCATCCCCTTTACTGCTCAGAATGTCCTTCCCACAGATACATGCACGGCTAATCTCATTCCTTATTTCATTCAGGTCTCTCTCAGACGTCACGTCCTCAGAGAAGCCTTCGCTGACAATCCTATCTAAAATAAGCACCCCCACGGTTCCCATTACCCATTCTCCACCCCCCTTGCTTCATGTCTCTTCATGGACTTATGTACTTGATATGTACAATATGCATGTGTTTATTTGTGCAGTCTGTCCCCTTCCACTTGAATGTGATCTCCGTGTGTCCCCAGTGCCTGGCACAGAGCAGGCACTCAGTAAATGACCTACCTGCAGGACAGTCACCTGGGAAAAGATAAGAGTGACCAATTACTGGCCTCAAGAAATGCACTCCATCGAAACATCTCTTTCCCTTAACAACATGCTTCACGCCCTCAAAGAACTAGAAGAGTTTCCTGATTCTCTCTCTCCATTTGGTCTAGACAAGGGACTCTTGTCCAGACACCCGGATCACAGATTCAGTAGTGTTCTTGCATCTGCCCTGTCTCTCTGCCCCCTGTACTGTCACAGCATTTCAGACCCTTGTTTCCTCTCACTGGACACAGCCTTCTGATCACCTTGCCTCCACAGCCCCTCCATCCTTCAAGTTACCAGCACACGTGTGCGTGCGCACACACACACACACACACACACACACACACACACACACACACTCAGATGGTTCTTTGGGAACTCAGTTTTATATGGAGTCAGAATTGCTCAGGGGGCTTGCCAAAAATGTGGTCTCATCTGCATTCTTACCAGAGCACAAGCTGAGAAAAAGTGGCTTTAATAGTTTAAGGTTCTGAGCTTGGTGCACTTTTTGTAGATGCATAGCTTGGTTAAAGCCTTAAAAAGAATATATTCAGAGTGTTCCCCCCTCCCAATTTGCTGTAAATGTTTGTAAGTATCTGCCAGCTTGTTCATTATGAAATTACGAAGGAACAGTGTGACCCGAATAAAAACAGTGAAAGATGACTATGACAGCTGTACTGTACTTAGTAATCAATGGGGTCAGGGGTTAACAGCAGGATATTTAAAAGAAATGACCAGACTAGAAGGTAGAAAATTATCAATGGGGTAGGATTCTGTATAGGAAAACAATACTTTCCCCTTTCTGTCCTTTAAAAATTTTTTTAATTTTATTTATTTTGAGAGAGAGTGTGTGTGTAAGAGGAGGAGGGACGGGGGGGGGGGGCAGAGAATCGCAAGCAGGCTCTGCACTGTTAGCACAGAGCCCGATATGGGGCTTGAACTCAAGAACCGTGAGATCATGACCTGAGGTGAAACCAAGAGCAGGATGCTTAACCAACTGAGCCACCTAGGCACCCCAGAAACTTTCAATTTTAAAGTAAATTTAGATTTATAAAAGAGTTGTAAAAATACTATGAGAGTTCCATGTACTCTTCACCCAGTTTCCTCTAATGTTAACATTTTACATAACCACAAGCAGGCAAGGCTTTTAAAAATAACTAGCTTAAAAATGTTTTGAAAAAGTAGCACATACACAGTAAATAATTCACACAGTACAAATGGATACACCGTGAAAAAGAAATCTTCCTCCCACTTGGGCTCCCTATAGACAACTGCTATCACCAGTTCCTTGAAAATCCCTCTAGAGACATTTTACGCACTCACAAAGGGAAGGGTTTAGTAGTATGAGTTTGTCTTGAGTACAACAACAACAAATAGGATTTATTCTCTCTTTTTGTGATGGAAAGCCTACGGACCCAGGCTGGCTACAGCATCTGATTTCCTCTCCATCAGACAATTTCCTCTAATTGACCTGTTGTGAGAAGATTATGGCCCTTCCTCTTTGGAGCCCTGTGCTAGGCCTCATTGGTCAGTCTTTAGGAATGTGAGTGCTTTGAGTCAAAGAAACAAATCAGGTCCTCTTTCCCCTAATTCCTCTTTCTACTTGAATTCCAGTTCACTAAATGCAAGGAGAACAAATCCTGCAGTTCTGGCACAAACCGCCACACAAATGTTTAAAAAACAAAAACAAAAACAAAAAAAACCACCTGTGAATTTTTGAAAAACGAGGCAGAAGACAGACCATCCTCACGCAAAGATACTATCAACATACCACACATCAATGGATCTTAGAGGAAGGATCAACCGATGAAAAATGGCAAAGGCTGTTTCCTTAATGTGCTATCTTCTTTGAATAATACAAGTTGGTAACCAAAAGCAATTCAGAAGTTCAGTTGAGAATTAAGGGCTGCATCAAAATGACACTGTCAGTTTTAGATATTAAAATGTCACTGTTTTGATATTCTCATATGGCTGGAGGGATAATTAACTAGAACCCTTCTGGGTCGGGGGGGGGGGGGCAATCTGGCACTCCATCAAAAGCATTCCCCCTCCCCCCCAAGCACATACTCTTTGACCCTGCAATTCTACTTTGAGACATGTTAAGAAAAATATGGCAGGGGCACCTGGGTGGTTCAGTTGGTTAAGTGTCCAACTCTTGATTTTCGGCTCAGGTCATGATCTCATGGTTCGTGGGATAGAGCCCCATGTTGGGCTCTGTACTGACAGCTCAGAGCCAGGAGCCTGCTTTCGATTCTGTGCCTCCCTCTGTCTGTTCCTCCCCACTTGTTTTCTCTCTCTCTCTCTCACTCTCTCTTTCTCAAAATAAAAAGGAAAAACTATTTAACAAAAGAAAAATATGGCAAATATGCCAAAATGTACACAAAAGGATGTTCAATATGGTGTTATTTAAAATTGTGAAATTTTCACTAAAATAGCCAATATTAGTGGAATAGGTTAAATTATAATGTATCCACTTACCTATTTATATACTCACTAAAAAGGAAATATTTCTTGAGTGGGAACATTTAAGCTTTAGATCTAAGTAGAACAAGCAGGGGATAGAACACTGCATAGCAGGATTCTCCCCTTTTTAAAAAAGTTACCTTTGAGAAAACGTGTAGCGGGCAAAACGGGCTCTGGGTGTAATGGACTTTCTTCCTTTTTTTTATATCTCTATTTCTAACTTTTCTTAGGGGATTATAAAGCATTTATATCAGTTAAGAAAAATAATAAAATAAATTACACAGAAAAAAAAATCACCCTCTGAACACCTAGGGTAGAGTAATTCTAGGTCGGTATGGAAGGACTTGCACCTGCTGGCCCAAGATACCTTTCCATCAGCACCTTCCACCTTTGTTTCTAAGCCTTCAGGAAAATCCCAAGATTGTCTTGGCCCTTAGTGAGCAGACTTGGTCAGGTGAGGCTGCCTTTAAGCCTCTGCTCAAGCTGTTTTTCACACCTGCTCTCACCTTACTCAAGTCTACCTACACTTGAAGGTCCAGTTGAAATGTTCTCCAAGACCCTCAGATCTCCACAAATATGTCAAAATGTACATAAAAGGATGCTCACCATGGCATTATTTAAAATCGTGAAATTCTGGAATATACACAATTTCCTTTTTAATTACCTAGTTATATACTACTTTAATAAGTATATAACTGGGTAAGTGGGTACATTATAATTTAACCTATTCCACTAATACTGGCTATTTTAAATTTTTTTTTTTTAACGTTTATTTATTTTTGAGACAGGGAGAGACAGAGCATGAATGGGGGAGGGTCAGAGAGAGAGGGAGACACAGAATCTGAAACAGGCTCCAGGCTCTGAGCTGGCAGCACAGAGCCCGACGTGGGGCTCGAACTCACAGACTGTGAGATCATGACCTGAGCCGAAGTTGGACACTTAACCGACTGAGCCACCCAGGCGCCCCAATACTGGCTATTTTAGTGAACAACTTCACGATTTCAAATAATGCTGTGAACATCCTTTTATGTACATATTTTGTGGAATTATTCTTTCCCTTTCTTTTCAAGGTACCTTGTAAGTATCTCTATGATGTCACTAGAGGCAAGAGAATGGAAACTACCCAGTACCCAACTTTCACATCTATACATGTTCAAGGATTAGTGTTTATGTTATTTGGCCAATAGTTAAATCTGCGCTTGTCTAAGGCACTACTATAGTACATTTCATGCTGAATTGTGGTCATTTAAGCTACTGCCATCTGTCCGCCTGCACTAATTACTTGTCTAGCCATGTTATGGGAGTACTCAAACTAATAATAAGCGTCAACCAACCTCTGATCTATAAAAATATAAAATCATCCACTCACATAAGATTGAATGCTATGGGTTTTGTTTTGTTTTTTAGTAAGCTTTATGCCTAACATCGGTCTCGAACTCACAACCCTGAGAACAAGAGTCGCATGCTCCATGGACTGAGCCAGCCAGGCACCCTGGAATATTATGGTTCTTAATCTCTGCTGTATCCTTAAGAATCTGATTTTTTTTTTAATTCTTAAATTTAAGGAGTTCTTGATACCTCCTACCTTTCTGCCTGTCCAAGGGTCTAGTTTGAGACCTATACCCTATCTGTACATCTAGGATAGTGGTTCTCAACCCTGATGCATATCAGAATAAGCTGGGAGTAAATGGATTAAATTCCCAATCAAAAGGCACAGGTTGGCTGCATGGATTAAAAAAAAAAAAAAAAAAAAAGATCCAGCAATATGCTGTCTACAAGAGACTCGCTTCAGATCTAAAGACTCACGAGGGCTGAAAATGAAGGGATAGAAAAACATATTCCACATAACAAAAAGAAAGCAGGGGTAGATATACTTCTATCAGACACTACAGACTTACAGTTTAAAATTGTGTCTAGAAACAGAGAAGGTCACTGTATGAGAAAAGGGTCTATTCAACCAGAAGATATAACAGTTATACCTAAGTTAGAAACATATACACACCCAACATCAGAGCACCTAAATGTATAAAGCAAATACTGACAGATCTGATGGAAGAAACTGACAGCAATACAGTAATAGTAGGGGACTTCAATATCTCGCTTAAAATAATGGCCAGAACATCCGGACAGAAAATCAATAAACAGCTGACTCAAAAAACACTATAGACCAAATGGACTTAACAGACATATATGGAACCTTCCACCCAACAGAAGAAAACACGTTCTTCTCAGCTGTACACAGAACACTCTCCAGGACAGTTCACATGTTAGGTTCACACATCAAGTCTTAACAAATTTAAGAAGACTGAAATCATTCCACATATCTTTTCTGATCATAATGCAATGAAACTAGAAATCATTAACAAAAAAGTGGGAAATAAGCAAATATGTGAAAACTAAGCACACTCTTGAACAACCATGGAGTCAAAGAGGAAATCCGATGAGAATTTAAAAGTACCTCAGACAAAAGAAAATAAAAAGACAACCTACCAAAACTTATGGAATGCAACAAAACTAGTACTAGGAGGAAGTGTACAGGGGTAAACAACTACATTACACATTTATATATCTCAAAAGCCTAACTTTACATTTCAAGGAACCAGAAAAAGAACAAATGAAGCCCAAAGTTAGCAGAAGAAAGGAAATAATAAAGATTAGAACAGAAATAAATAAAAAGGAGGATTTTAAAAATAGTAAAAAACAAAACAAAATAAAACAAAAATAACCCCACCCACAACAGAACTGTTTTGGCTTTTTGAAAAGCTAAAAATTGACAAATGAAACTAAACAAAATTTAGCAGCACCCATAAGAGAAAAAAAGAGGGAATGCTCAAATACAATCAGAAATGAAAGAGGAGACATTGTAAAAGGTGACTCAGAAATAAAAAGGATCATAAGGGACTATTATAAACAATTATACACCAACAAATTGGGTAACTTAGGAGAAATAGGTAAATTCCTAGAAACACATAACCTCCCAAAATTGAATCAAGAAAAAACAGAAAACTAAAACAGACCAATAAAAAAAGGGGGGCAGGGGGTTCAACCAGTAATCAAAGAGCTCCCTTCACAGGTGAATTCTCCCAGACATTCAATAAATAATACATACTAATCCTTCTTAAACTCTTCAAAAATAAAAGAGGGCAGAATTCTGAACTCATTTTATGAGGACACCATCACCCTGATACCGAAACCAGACAAAGATACCACAAGAAAACTACAGGCCGATAGCCTTGATTAACATAGATGCAAAAATTCTCAGTAAAATACTAGCAAGCTGAATCTAATAGCACATTAAAAGGAGCATACACCAGGGGCACCTGGGTGCCTCAGTCGGCTAAGTGTCCGATCTCAGTCTAAGTGTCTCTCGGCTCAGGTCATGATCTCACAGTTTGTGGGTTTGAGCCCCGTGTCAGGCTCTGTGCTGACAGCTCAGAGGCTGGAGCCTGCTTCAGATTCTGTGTCTCCCTCGCTCTCTGCCCCTCCCCCACTCCTGCACACACGCTCGTGCTCTCTCTCTCAAAAATAAATAAACATTAAAAAAAAAAAAAAAAAAGGAGCATACACCAAAATCAAGTGGGATTTATCCCTGGGATGCAAAGATGGTTCAACTTAAGCAAATCAATGTGATACATCACATTAATAAAATGAAAGGAAAAAAAAACACATGATCATCTCAAGACACAGCAAAAGAATACGACCAAATTCAACATCCATTCATAATTTAAATTCTCAACATAAAAGATATAAAAGGAACTTACCTCAACACAATAAAGGCCATATATGAAAAGCCCACAGTTAACATCATTATTTCTTGCTAATCAAAAATATATGTGTTCTGAATTTCCCCTCTCAGAAAGCCAGATACCGGACCTTTTTGCCTTACCTAATATGTGATTTGAAGCCAGGGCAGAGGATTACAACCTTCTGTAGTCATCAAGCCAATTAAATCTAAGAAGTTACTCCAGTTCTACCTTCTTGTGAAACAGAGATACTGCCCTGGACAACTAAGGGGCTCCCTGAGAGCTTAAGGCTGCAGAGAAGTGAAAAGCAAATCCTGAAAGGCTTCAATACGCTTCTGTTCCAAAGTCTCGAACCCATAGCACAAGTACATACACCAAAACCAAAACCAAACAAAAAGACACAACAACAACGACAATACTCACCCTGGTGGAAAACTCAACACGAAAAAGCAACAAGCCACAGAGCCACTGGGCACCTACCAAGTAAGTACAAGGCACTGTGGCACACAGTCCTTTCCACTTTACAAATACTGACTGGTGCCATTCTCACGACGACAACTGCCTGGGGATTTCTGTCACCCTCTCACAGACGACTGCCAGTTAACCCGAGACTCAGAGATTAAATAACTTGACCCAGCTGAGAAGGCAGAGGAACAGGGATGCTCTTTTCAGGCAGGTGAGCTGCATTAAGAGATGACGAGCATGTAAGGATGATACTGATCACAACGGCAGCTAACACTGACTGAATGCTGGTTACGTTCTATGAAATACTAAAATACAGAGCCCTCCAAACTGGTACTGGAGAAAGCAAAAAAGACTTAAACAGACAAAATGAAATGGAAGTGTTAGAAGCAAATATAGATATACTTTTAAACAATCTTGACATGGAAAGTTTTCTAAGAATGAAACAAAATCCAGAAGCTAGAAAGAAAAAGGATATATATAGGAAAAATGAAGGAAAATGTACAATTATATACATTATAGACAAAGAAAAAGACAATTTGGGTAAAAATATTTACCATACACCCAACAGAGGATGAATTCCTTCAGTATACCAAGCGCTCTTACAAACCACTGAAGGACAAATAACCGAAAAGAATATGCATGGGCAGTTAAAAAAAAAAATTCAAAAGGCCAAACAGAAATTTAAAAATAATTTTAAAAATGCAAGTCAAAATAACAACATCTGACTTTTTACCTGTCAGAGTCACAAAGCTTTAAAAAATCTGAATATACTAGATATAGGTAAACTGGTACAGTCTTTAGGGAAGGCAATTTAGTAATATATACTTAAATGGAAGGTAGAACTATTTTTGAAGGACTGCCCACATAAGTTATGAAGTGTAAAAAAATGATGCACAGCAGTGTGTGTATAGCATAATCTCATTTATCTAAAAAAATTTTTTTTAAAGCATGCCAAAGACATCATAAGAAAACTACAAATCGTCCTCATGAACAGATGGAAAAAATTCTTAACAAAACATTAGCAAATCATATCCAGCATATATAAAAAGGTCTACATGGGGCACCTGGGTGGCTCAGTTGGTTGAGTGTCCAACTCTTGATTTCAGCTCAGGTCATGATCCCAGGGTTGTGGGATCAAGCCCCATACTGGGCTCCACACTGAGCGTGGAATCTGTTTAAGATTCTCTCCTTCCCTCTGCCCCTCTCCCCTGCTCCTGCATGCACTCTCTCTCTCTCTCTCTCTCTCTCACTCTCTCTAAAAAAAAAAAAAAAAAAAAAATATATATATATATATATATATATATATATATATATATATATACATCTTAACCAAGTGGGGTTTATCCTAGGAATACAGGAGGGTTGGCTTAATATCAGAAACTCAATGTAATACCCCATATAAATAAAGGACAAAAACCACACAACCTTCACAAAGAAAAAGCACTTGACAAAATCCAACACTCATGATAAAACCTCTCAACAAACTAGGAATAGAAAGGAACTTCCTATTCCTATTCTAAGAGCAGCTATGAAAAACCCACAGCCAACATCATTCTTAATGGTGAAAGACCGAATGATCCTCCCAAAATGACTGATAAGGCAAGAATGTCCACTTTTGCCATTTCTATTCAACACTGTGCCATAAATGCAGACAGTGTGCACTGAAGCAAATAATTAAAGACACCCATACTGAAAAGTAAAGGAGCTTTCATTTGTAGATCACATATTATATATCTAGAAAATCCTAAGGAACCCACAAAACAACTATTAAAACTAATAAAGTGAGCAAGGTCAGAGACTACAAGGTAAACATAAAAATTAATTGTATTTCCACATACTAGCAATAACCCCAAAATTAAATTAAGAAAATAGTTCCATCTGTAATACCTTCAAAAAGAATAAAATATTTAGGAATAAATTTTTTTTTTTTTAATTTTTTTTTTCAACGTTTATTTATTTTTGGAACAGAGAGAGACAGAGCGTGAACGGGGGAGGGGCACAGAGAGAGGGAGACACAGAATCGGAAACAGGCTCCAGGCTCTGAGCCATCAGCCCAGAGCCCGACGCGGGGCTCGAACTCACGGACCGCGAGATCGTGACCTGGCTGAAGTCGGACGCTTAACCGACTGCGCCACCCAGGCGCCCCAGGAATAAATTTTTAAAAAGGACTTGTATACTGAAAATTACAAGACATTCTAAGTAATTGGAGAGATGTTCCATATTCATGGATTGGAAGGCTCAATATTGTTAGGGTAGCAATTCTTCCCAAACTGATCTATATATTCAATGCAATCCCTATCAAATTCCCAGCAGCCTTTTTTTTTTTTTTTTTAATGTTTACTTATTTTTAAGAGACAGAGAGAGACAGAGTATGAGTGGGGGAGGGGCAGAGACAAAGACACAGAATCTGAAGAGGCTCCAGGCTCTGAGCTGTGAGCACAGAGCCCAACATGGGGCTCGAACTCACAAGCCATGAGATCATGACCTGAGCCGAAGTCGGACGCTTAACCGATTGAGCCACCCAGGCGCCCCCCAGCAGCCTTTTTTGTAGAAATTGAAAAGTCAATCCTAAAATTTATATGGAAACACAAAGGACGCAGAACATCCAAAACAACTTATAAAAAGAACAAATTCTAAGCTTATTATAAACCTATAATAATCAAGACAGTGTGGTAAGGATATACATAAAGACCAAAGGACCAGAACTCAAAGTCCAGAAATAAAGCTATATGTTTAAATTGATTTTCAACAAGGTTGAGAAGGCAATTCAATAGGGAAAGGATAGTCTTTTCAACAAATGGTTCTTGGACAACTGGGTAGCTATCTGCAAAAGGAGCCTCACACCATACACAAAAATTAACTCAAAATGTATCTTAGACCTGAATACAAAAGCTGAAACTTCTAGAAGAACAGTAAGGAGATAATCTTTGTGACCTTGAATTAGGCAAAGCTGTCTTAGATACAACACCAAAAGCACAATCTATATTTAAAAATTTGATAAAATGGATTTCATAAAAATTTAAAACATTTACACTTCAAAAGATATCATTAAGGAAATGAAAGATATGGGCCAAGAGGGTACTAAGCTAAGTGAAATAAATCAGACAATGACAAATACCGTAGGATTTAACTTGAATGTGGAATCTAAAAAACAAAACAAATGAACAAAACAGAACCAGACTCATAAACACAGAGAACAAATCAATGGTTGCCACAGGACATGGGATGAGGGGGATGGGCAAAATAGGCAAAGAAGATTAAGAACTATAAACTTCATGGGGATGTAAAGCACAGCATAGGGAATACAGTCAATAGTCCTGTAATAACTTTGTATGGTGACAAATGTAACTACACTTATAGTGGTGAGCATTTCATTATGTATATAAAATATCACCATTCTGTACAATTGAAATGAATACACTGTAGGTCAACTATACTTCAAATTTGAAAAATTTGAGAAAAAAAAAACGAAAGGCCACAGACAAGAAGAAAAATCTTTCTAAATCACATATCTGATAGAAGACTTGTACCTAGAATATATAAGGAATTCTTATAACTTAATGATAAGACAAACAACCCAATTTAAAAATAGGCAACAGGGGGCGCCTGGGTGGCTCAGTCAGTTAGGCGGCCGACTTCGGCTCAGGTCATGATCTCACGGTCCGTGAGTTTGAGCTCCGCGTCCGGGCTCTGTGCTGGCAGCTCAGAGCCTGGAGCCTGTATCGGATTCTGTGTCTCCGTCTCTCTGACCCTCCCCTGTTCATGCTCTGTCTCTCCCTGTCTCAAAAATAAAAATAAAAACGTTAAAAAAAAAATTAAAAAAATAAATAAATAAAAATAGGCAATAGATCTGTATATACATTTCACCAAAGATGTATGAAAGGCTAATAAGTACATGAGAAGATGTTCAATATCATTTGTCATTAGGGAAATGCAAACCAAAACCACAATGAGGTAGACCACACATCCCTAAGAATGGCTAACCTCAAAAACAGACAATAACAAGTGTGGACGAAGATGGGGAGAAACTGGAACTCTCATATACTGATGAGAGTGTAAAATGGTACAGCCATGGGAAAGTTTGGCAGTGTCTTTAAAAAGCTAAACATAAACCTAGTATACTATTCAGCAGCTCCAATCCTAGGCATTTACCCAAGAGAAGAGGAAACAGTAGTCCATACAAAGACTAGTACATGGGGGTACCTGGGTGGCTCAGTCAGTTAAGCCTCCAACTCTTGATTTCGGCTCAAGTCACTATCTCATGATTTGTGAGATGGAGCCCTCTGTCAGGCTCTGCACTGCCAGGGCAAAGCCTGCTTGGGATTCTCTCTCTCTGCCCCTCCCCCACTCGTGCTCTTTCTCTTTCAAAATAAGTAAATAAAAAAAAGACTTGTACATGAATGTTCTAACACCTTCAATCACAAAGTCCAAAGTCGACAATCCAAACACCATCAATTGGTGAATGGAGAAATAAAATGTAGTAGTCACTCAACGGAATACCATTCAGTAACAGAAATGAGGGAACTACCAATTCATGTTGCAACATTGATGAACTCCATAAACATTACGCTAGGTTAATGAAGCCAAATGCAAGTCTATATGGTATACGATTCCCTTATGCGAAATGCCCAAGAAAGGCAAATCTAGAGACAGAAAGATCAGTGGCGGGCTGGTGTTTGAGCAGGGGTGGTCTCCAAGTGTCATCCCCTTGGCTGGAAGGGAGCCTGCTGGGGTGACAGAAATGTTCCAAAACTTTGTGTCATTGTGATGACGATTGCACAAGGCTATACATTCGCTAAAACTTACTGAATTCTACACTTAACATCAGTCATTTTATGGTGTTGAATGACACCCTTATAAACCTGAAGAAAAAAAATAACCAGCTCAAGGGAGGCACAGAGGAAACAAGTCTGGCAATAGAATGGTAGTTGTTGAAGCTGAGTGATGGGATATGGGGGCTCCTTATGCCGTGTCTTCTTCTTTTGTACATGTTGAACACTTGTTATAATAAAAAGATTTCTTAGAGATTTTTATGTGTACAAAAATGTTCTAGAGGAACTTTTCTTTTTTCATCAAAGACTGTGTACCCCTGACGAATGGACTAGGAGGGTAGCTGCGTGACTTTTTCATTGATAACTTATTTACCCTGTTTTCCAGGTACATGGATCACCCGTATTCAAAATAAATACTTACATTTTAAGAAGGGAAAGGAAATGGGTTGCCTCTGAAAATACTTGGACAAATTCCTCTGAAGATGTACAGAAAACGGGAGCTAGAAGGCAAGGACGGTGCAGAGGGGATTCTGGCAACAGATGTAGGAATAACCAGTGCTGGCTTCAGCAGCGCATGTACTAATTAGAACTGGAACGATAATGGCGGTTAGCATGGCCCCTGTGCAAAGATGTGTGAGAAACCAAACAAGATCGGTAATCTTTAACCTTGCGGAGAGTACTGCAGACCCCTCTGAAACTCTTCTAAGTCACTGGGATGAAAGGTACAGCATAGAGAAGGCAGTCAATGATACTGGAACAGTGTGGTATGGTGACAGATGGCGAGCAGAGCATAACGATTAGAGTTAACAATCACAATGTTGTGTGCCTGAAACGAATACAACACGTGCGTCAACTCTACTTCAATTAAAAAAAAAAAAAAAAAAAAAAAAAAAGAAGGATCTAGAACTTGTTCCCAGAAAACACACTCCAAAACACAATCTGATATATGACTCCAGGAGGATCATGGACCTAGAAGTTCACCGGTCCCAGAGAGAAGACCCTTGTACTTGTTACCATTCCAACTTTTTCTGACTCTTTGACTTCATTGTCGCTGCAGCCCAGACAACCTGATAGAGGATGTTTGATCCACAGTTCATTTCTGTAAGGAAATTAGGAAGTAGCAAAATACCTGCTTTTTAGGAAATTCCTTTGTACCTTCCTGTAACTTTTAATTATCATCATAGCAACTTCCGTGTGTGGTTCAGTATGAAAAGCCAATTAAGTAGTTAGCAAATGTCTGTTCAGAGCCAAGAAAGGAGTGGGAGTCCTAACATGTGAACCAGCCCATTCAACATTATTTTGCTTTACTCGGTTTCCAAGTCACGAGGCAGCAAAGGTAGCATGTCAAGAAACAAGGCGATAGCAATCTAGAAGCCCTTCATGCTGTAATCTAACACGCCATCACTGGCAAAGATATGGGTGACCTGGAAAGTTATAAAGCTCAAGAGACCCAAGAATCAAGGCCTTGCCCTCCCTACCTATTTTATTCTTGGGGGGCTGGGCAGGCAGAAAAATCTCTCCCAAGAGCCCAATGAAGAACTGGTAGGACTAAAAAGTACCCCTTTCCTCCTAAAATTTGCTCCACCCAGTTTGAAAGGTGTGAACAATTAACTTCTTCCAAGGAAAATAAGTTTCTTCCCCCTACGAACTAAAAATTAGTTCATTCACTCATACTTCTCTGTAGCCATAAGTTAACATTTTCTCTTCTGGAGCCCCCTGCCTTGCAGTCTTCTTTCCCATAAATAGCATCACCCCAGTGATCGAGTCTGGCCTGTCTGAACAGCTTTTCTGGTTCTAATTCCACACCTCTCCTGCTGCAAAAGCAGCACCTTCCTGAACAGTAAGCTAGATTCTTTCATTTCCTTCTCAAAGATACAGTCACCATTTTAAGATCATGTAGTAACTGCTCCCCAGATTAAGAAAAAAATAAAGAAAAAGAAAACGGCTTTGGGGCACAGTTTGCCAACAATTAACTGAAATCAATTACCCAATCAGTTAAAGCTCCCTAAGAATTCAACCACACATGCAAGATGGCTAATGACAGCTTAGGACCACTTACCAAGCAGCCCCCATGGAGCTAAAGAACTAATAGAGGAAAAAGAAAAAGGGAGGAGGGAGAACCAAATTAGCCACAGGAGGCTCTGAAAATGTAGCCTTTATTTCAGAGCTCATAGATACAGAGTTGCTGTTGAGCAGATACATAAAAGACTCAAAGCTGTTCTTTGGGAGTTGGGAAAACCCACAGCCAGCTGTGCAAGAGTCCAAGTGAAAATAATAACTACCCTCACCAAGCAACAGACAACCAGGCCTAAACCTACAGGCCATAAAGTGCAGAAATAAAACACAAGAAATGCACTCACCTTCCCTCTCCCCTTTGGGCATTTATAAAAGAACGCTCAGTTAGTTGAACCAACAGGCTTAAATGGTTCCCCTCTGGAAGACTTCAAACCTTGGAACTGAAAAACTACAGAGAGCTCTTTTTGTGCTAGGCACTCTCATCTCATGGTCTATTTAATCATTACATCAATCCTTTGAGGACAGTATCATTCTCATTTTAAAAATCAGGAAACTGGGGGCACTTGGGTGGCTCAGTCGGTTAACCATCCGACTTTGGCTCAGGTCATGATCTCACAGTTCGTGGGTTTGAGCCCCACACCGGGCTCAGCGCTGACAGCTCGGAGCCTGGAGCCTGCTTTGGATTCTGTGTTTCCCTCTCTCTCTACACCTACCCCTGCTCGTGCTCGCTCTCTCTCTCTCTCTCAAAAATAAACGTTAAAAAAATTCTATTTATTTATTTATTTAAATATTTATTTATTTTTGACAGAGACAGAGAGAGAATGCGAGTGGGTTGGGGGCAGAGAGAGAGGGAGACACAGAAGCAGAAGCAGGCTCCAGGCTCTGAGCTGTCAGCACAGAGCCTGACGTGGGGCTCGAACTCACGAGCTGTGAGATCATGACCTGAGCCGAAGTCGGACGCTCAACCGACCAAGCCACCCAGGCGCCCCCCAATTTTTTTTTTTAAATCAGGAAACTGATTCAGTATGGGATGATATCAAGTTCTGAAGATGGATGGTGGTGAGTGTTGCACAACAATGTGAATGTAATTGATGCCACTGAACTGTATACTGTAAAAAAATTACAATGATAGGATCTCCTGAGCCCCTCATCCCCTCGCATCCCCTCATCGGGTTCTCTGCTGTCAGTGCAGAGCCTGCTTCAGATCCTCTGTCCCCTTCTTTCTCTGCCCCTCCCCTGCTCGTTCTCTCTCAAAAAATAAACATTAAAAATTTTTTTTAAAAGTTACAATGATAAATGTGTACATACATATGTGTATGTATATGTATTTTTTTTTAAACACACAAACAAAGATTTTAAAAATGGCAACTGAGGTTTAAAAAACAGCTTGCCCAAAGTTATGAAATCAATCACAGTGTCAGATTCTAGCCCAGGTCCTTAGACCAAGGCTTAGTTTCTTCACCTGTAAAATGGACTTTTGTAAGGATTATATGGAATGTTGGACGGGCATATGGTTTATCAACTGAAATGTATCATGTGAGTAGAAATTTTTCTCTTAAAGTCAGGTCACATAGGTGGTTACTACAAACCTTTGATAGCTTTTGAATCAGAATGTCAGAGTAGGACACACTTTATAAAGAGACCAACTTATTCGGGGGTTGCAAATTTAAACACTTAGTGGGACCATGCACGTGACCTAAACGGTGAGGCTGCTCAAGAGTAACACAGGAGGGCACCGAGGATTGGTGAGCTGGGCCCCATATGGAGAACGCCCTTGACAGGGAATCTGGGCCCAAATTCTCAAGAGAAAATGAAAACCTAGAAGCTTTTAAATGTGAAATCTCCCAATTATGAAATGTTTTGGCAACCAACTCAAAAAATTTTAAGCCTGTGCCAATCAAAACAAAACAAAACAAATTTAAAAAACCCCACCCCAAATCAAGTACACGTGAAGATGTGGCCCATGGACTGCGAAATTTATAGCATCTAATGTACCACGAGTAGAAAGTAAGGCCCGAAGATGTTAAGTGACTTGCCAGGGTACCCACACTCCCTTCTAAACCGGCTTAAGAATTCAGTTCCAACTTATGATTTGATTTTGTTTTTTAAGAACTGTTAGTAGCACCAAGCAAATCCTCTGAATACAAAACCTCAGGATTTCAAACCGTGGGAGGCCTGTCAGTTTAATGCTCAGGCATAGGTGAGAAATCATGTTAGGAAGGCAGAGAAGGAAGCAATGAAGAGGACGGAGATGGAACTGAGAAGTCCTGGGTGTCCCCAACAGTGCCCCATTTGGGAAACACTAGTGTCAGCAAATGGTTCAGGGATCAAAGCAGGTTGGGGGGTGGTAGGTGGCTATCATTCGACCGTGGCCAGATGGCCCTGCTCATCCTGGGTCCTTCCCACCTTCCTGCCAGTACCCAGAGATCAAAACTCAACCTTCTCCAGCATTCTGTGACCTGTTTCTTTAATGCCAAGATCAAAGGAGAACTTTTGTCCAAGTTGTAAAAAAGAAACCAAGAGGCAACTTAATGTTGCCTCAGTCTCCTCTGTACTTCCTGAGAGGATTAAGGTGCTCCTTTAAAGGGACTCCTCAGAGAAACACATCGGAACCAGGGCCTGGGGTCGGCACCTTAACTCCAAGGACACAGCGGCTCCTGTGGAATCCAATCCATACCAGGTAGGGCAACTGGAGAGATCAAAGAGGCAGCACACCCAGTAGACAGCAGCTGGGAAAGACTACAGACACTATGAGCATGGGGGAAAAAAAACACTTAAATTTGAGTATTCTGAAGTACAGAATTTTCAACCTGAAATTTTGAAACCATTAAGTCCAAACTTTAATCTCATACAGGACACTTGTGGAAACAAACCAAAAAAACGCCAAAGTGACTTGCCTCAGGCCACAGAGTGGATCGCTGTCAGTGCTGGGACTAAGCCCAGACTGCTGACTCGGGCTCCAGGGCTCTGTTCTCAATGAGCAGATACCAAGCCACACGCGAGGCCCGGACAAAACAGCAACTTTCCCACACGTGGGACTGCTGGCAGAGTCCAGGCCTCCTGCACTCCAGCCCTCTACCATCCAGATTTAGCCATTAAAAACAGTTCCTGTGCTTCTGACTGGAACTGCTGGGATGGGGGTAGTTGGCTACACTGCCTCCATCTGTCCAAATGAAGCTTGTGGTCATTCGGCCCATTCCCCTGCTTCTGGACTGGATCAAACCCAAATAACTTCAAAACACTGTGAACTGACCTAGCAATTCCACTCCTAGGTGTACACTCAAAAAACTGAAAATATGTGTTTGTACAAAAACACATATATGCACATAAACGTTCACTGCCACGTTCTTCACAACAGCCAAAAGTCCCAGCGTCCATCAACAGATGAAAGGATAAACAAAATGCGGTCTATCCACACAGTGGAACATCATTCAGCCACAAAAAGGAATGAGATATTGATACATGCTACAACATGGATGATCTTTGAAAACATTATACTATGTTAAAAGAAAAAAAAAAGCCACATATTCTATGACTCCAGTTATAGGAATCGTCCAGAGTAGGCAAATCTTATACAGATAAAAAGTAGATTAGTGGTTGACAGGGACAGAGGAGAGTGGGAAGTAACTACTAAAGCATTTCTTTTTGGGGTGATGAAATGTTCTAGAAGTCAATGGTAGTGAGGATTGCACAAGTTTGTGAATATATGAAAAACCACTAAACTGCCACTTCAAAAGGGTGAATTTAATGGTATATGAATTATATCCAATAAAGAAAGGAAAACGATAAAATCCAGATCGTATGAACCATGATACACGTGAGAGAAGGACAGTTTTATTCTCCAACTGGAGGTCTCCACACTCCTGAGGTGCCTACAAATGTACTCAATGGACATTTTCCAAATGCCACCAAGATATTTCCCAAAACATGTTTCATATGCTCAGTAATTCCAGCAAGAATGAGATATGGGCCTGCCTCTCACCCAAGACCCAGGTAGAACAACTCCGTATCCTGTTACTTTATAAAGTCATCTAAATCCAGGGTACGAGGAAAGCAGGAAACTGACAGACCTTCCATTTACATCAGCCATCCACTGCTCTGGTGGGAGAAGTCTTGCCCTGCAGCTTTAGGAAACACCCACTGTGCAAACACAGACCTGAGAGGTGGCAGCCCAACCCCTGAGGAAGAAGAGCCATTCACCAAGAAAAGGGAGGGAGGGAAAATTCCATAAAACATCTCTAGCAGCTTGCACCCATAACCCTAACTTTCAAAACAAAAGGACAAACCCAAAACCCAGCCTGTTCCCACGGTCACTGAATCCACTAGCTTGGTTCCTCTTTAGTTGTATGACTTACCACAGAAACCCATATACCCCCAGAGCACATCCACACACCTCCATCCTCACTGGTTGTGAAACATTAATTATACAAGGGTGTGGGGACTGTTCTGACTTCCGTGTAATAAATGCTTGACACAGACCAAACTCAAGTCTATCTGTGACCCCACTCTGCCCTGTTACGCACGTCCCTCTGAAATACACTTGCTTCCACTCATTTTCACTATTGCATCAAACATGAAGTTTCTCATGTGCACCCTTTCAACTGGCCTCTGTGAGTCACTGTATACATTACAACTTCAGCTTAAAATCAGTTACTCTATACACCATGAAAGCACAGGACGATACTCCCAAGTGATGTGACAAACACCAAATCACTGACCGTGCTTTTCACCGAACTTAGAATAAAATCCCAACTCCTTTTCATGGTTTCCCTGCAGGCTGAAAACAAGCCGGCTTCCCAAATGGAATGTTCTGGAGGGGTGGGAAAGGGAAGCACCCTAATAGAACAGTCTATTTCAAAGTGCAGCCCACGGACTACAAACTGTAGACTACAATCCACTGCAATGATAGGCGTGCTTCTAGAAACACAGCTGCTCTTGCCTCTCCAGTTTCATTTTGCATCATTCTCTTCCACCCCCACCCCTCACCATGCTTCAGCCCCTCCAGCCTTCTGTGTTCCTCAAATATACCAAGCTCTTTCCCACGCTGGTCCTTTATGCTTGCCATTTTCTTTGCCTGGAACATTCTTTGCATTATGCTGGTTCCTTCTTGTCAGTCAGGTCTCAACTCACATCACCTCTGAAAAGACTTCTCTGACCATTTACTCCAAAGTGGTTGCATCACCCCATCGCCCCTAAACACTATCACTTTACCTTGCTGTCTCCACAGCATTTATCACAATCTGACCTTGTCATTCATCTACTTGTTCACTTGTTCACTGCCTGTCTCCTCTCCTCGAACTAGAAAAGCTCCACAAGGGTGGGGGATCTTGACCCTCGAATTCACAGCTACATCCCTAGTTCCTGCCACAGAGCAGGCACTCATATATTTATTAAGTCAATGTGTGCCAGAAATACGTATTGCTAACTTATTACCTCTTTAAAAACCTCTGAACAGGGCAGGAACTTCCCCAGTGCAATGTGATAAATGCCACTTTATTGAACTTTTCCCCTCCGGCAAAGGAGGGTGTGACTTTTTCTGTTACATTCTTACACCATTCTTGTTTTGAACATAGTCCAGAGAAAAATCAGTTTCAACACACCACTTGTGGTTTAAACTGGAGTCTGAAACCATAGAAATCAAGCAAGGCTATGAAATCTTTTACTTGACCTCTGAGGTTCTAAATTAGGAATCCCTCATTAAACAAAAAGGATGTTACCAATTGGTTAACAGGAAGGAAACTCACTGTCAGCCATTAATATACCATTGTTTGGAGAAAACCAACACCAAAGAATTTACACAAGAATCTTTCTTTCTTTCTTTCTTTCTTTCTTTTTTTTTTTTTTTTGCTGAAGTTAAATGTCAGCTCCTTTTTTTCTTTTTTTCTGTCTTCCTTTGCATTTACTGTCAGGATGAAATTATCTGCTGAGGAAGCAACATACAGGAAGACCTAGAAAATCGCTCTGGATGAAGTGACTTCAATTCTGGTTCTGGTCTCTTGACAAGGAGAATGTGAGCTGAGCTTCTGGAAGGAAGGTCAGTCTTTCATAGATCTACTTCCCGGGTTCTGTACTAGGAGCCAATAATGTTCTGACCCACATTCCAGGCACAGCTCTTTTACCTGCACTCTTATCCACACACAGGCTTCATCCTAACAAGCTCCATTCTAATGAACCCTCCACCTAAAGTTAGCTGTGTGGCCCTGCAGGGGCACCCAAGAGGGAGGCAGCAGACAAGGCTGGTAAGGTGTTTTTCAAAACGCAGTTCACAGATCACCTGCATCATTATCACTGGAGTGCTTCTAAAAGTGCAGATTCCTGGGCATCACCTAGACCTACTGAATTACAACTTTGGGAGTGGGGCTCAGGAAACTACATTTTTAACATGCCTCCCCCAACGCACACCCCGACTCTTATGCACAGTGAAGTTTGAGAACCAATGGGATAAAAGCTCCCCCGAAGAGAGGCAGACAGGTGATTTAGAGAAGACCAGACAAAGGTTTAGGGAAGGGTCTGGAGACAGAAGATGAGGGGAGGGGGGGCGAGGGGCAGTGTAAGGGCATGCTCCGGGGTCGCGACAGTCAAGACCTGTGCGCGGTGGGAACAGTTGAAGGTGGAGGTGAGGACAGGGCTCCGGAAAGGATCTGAGACGGGGTTTGGGCTGGGAGGCTGGTCAGAGGTGAGGTCGCATCCGCGAACCGGTCAGGACAGAGGGGAGGGGGAAGGCGGAGAGACCAAAGTCTGGACGTGAGGATGAGGAGCAAGGATGGAAATAATAGGGGGCTCGTCAGAGGGGTCGGGGCTGGGAAGTGAAAATTAGAAAAAAAAGGGGGTCACAGGAGGTGGAGACCAAAGCAGGAATAGGAACCGGCCGAGACGGTAACCGAGACCTTCCCTCCTACCGAGTGCCTCCCCCAAAACTCTGGGCCCTGACAAGCCTGAGTGTGGGGCCAGGGTCGGGGAGAGGGAGTTTGGGAGAGACAAGCCCAGTCAGGGACGTCCCTCAGGACTGAGCTAGGGGTCCCGGAGGTGGCTCGGGCCAGGCATGGGGCGCTGGAAGGTCCTGGGAGCCCCCGGAGGACCCCGCTCCAGCTCTGGCTCCCGGAGTCTCCTTCACTCACCATCGCCGCCGCCATCTTGGATCCACGTGTCGCCGTAATGACGTCAGCGGAAGTGGTGTTTCCCTGGTTACGGAGTTTAACTCCGTGGGGTGCTGCCTGGCTTCAATCTCTCCTGTAGTCGTGTTCAGCAGGGGGGCGAGAAGACTTAACTCCTGATCGGCAGCCTGGTCTGGGCAGGGAGGTCGCTGATTAGGTGACGAAAGGATGGTGTAACTATGGGGGCCATATTAACTCCTGGCAGAGACTGCTCCTCCTCTTCTTCCCCACTGTATTGTGGGTAATGGGGGTGTGCGTAAACGCGCTTGTTCTCTGGACGCCATCTTTACTATTGGCAGGAAGACCCGTTGCCAGGGTTACCTGAGGCCCTGATTTAATGAGTGGGATGGGTACCAGAGCTCCAATAGCAGTCCAACTACGAGAATAATTTGTAATTAAGTATATGATTATTTGCTTGACTATTTTATATCCTCTCTAATAGATTGTGATTCCTATGAGGGTAGGATCTGCTCTTTTATTTAACCTTGTACTACCTTATTCTCATTGGCAAAATAGGTAGGGATTATAATAATAGGCTTATGATGAGGATCTAATGATATAATGTTATATGGTAGGTATTCAATAAACAATTGTCTTTTTACATTTATTTTATAATCCTTCAGGTAGATGGTAGGTGCCCAATACAATACACTACTTATTAAACGATGAAAAGCAGCGTATTTCATGGAGGAAGACATCTTTGAATATGGACTTCACCATGGCCTGGTTAGCTAAGAGTGTGACTGGAGGTAAGTTACTCAATCTTGCTAAGCCTCAATTTCCAATATCTGGAAAGGGGATTCAAAAGAGTCATGGTGTTAAAATTGGGAAAGATCTGAAAGTTCATTTATTCCATGTATTGCTGTAAAGTGGATACAGTACCAGTGTTACCAGAGACTTTTTCAAAAAGTTGTTTAAAAAAAAGAACCATGAGATCATGGACCTGAGCCAAAATCAAGAGTCCAATGCTCAACTGATCGAGCCACCCAAGTACGCTTAGAATGGGGCATCTTATCTACGCTTTCCTTTGCCACCTTGCAGGGGAGGAGTGCATGAAGTCTTCCCAAAGCATTGGTGGCACAAAATTTATTTCATGTTTTTTTTTCTTTCGCTTTTTTATTTAATAGACTTTTTTTTTTTTCCCAACGTTTATTTATTTTTGGGACAGAGAGAGACAGAGCATGAACGGGGGAGGGGCAGAGAGAGAGGGAGACACAGAATCGGAAACAGGCTCCAGGCTCTGAGCCATCAGCCCAGAGCCTGACGCGGGGCTCGAACTCACGGACCGCGAGATCGTGACCTGGCTGAAGTCGGACGCTTAACCGACTGCGCCACCCAGGCGCCCCTTAACAGACTTTTTAAAGAATGTTTATTTATTTTGAGAGAGAGAGAGCGAGAGAGAGAAAGGGAGGGAGGGGGAGAAGCAGAGAAAGAAGGAGAAAGAGAATCCCAAGCAAGCTCTGTGCTGTCAGCATAGAGCCCCCAGTTCGGGGTTTGATCTCACAAACCATGAAAAATCGTGACCTGAGCCGAAATCAATAGTTGGACACTTAACCCACTGAGTCACCCAGGCACCCCAGCAGACTTTATTTTTTAACGTTTATTTACTTTTTATTTATTTATTTATTTATTTATTTATTTATTTATTGAGAGGAAACATGAAAGGGAGAGGATCAGAGAGAGAGAGAGAGAGGGAAAGAGAGAATTCCCAAGCAGGCTCTGTGCTGTCACTGTGGAGCCTGACATGGGGCTCGAACCCGTGAACTGTGAGATCATGATCTGAGCTGAAATCAAGAGTCGGACTCTTAACCGACTGAGTCACCCAGGTGCTCCCAGACTTTATTTTTTAGAGCAGTTGTAAGTTTACAGAAAAATGAGTAGAAAACACAAAATTCTCATATACTCCCTCACCTGGCCTCCAGTTTCCTCTATGATTAACATGTTGCCTTAGTATGCTACCTGTTACAATTGATGAGCCTATTATTATTTTTATTTTCATTAACTTAATTCTGTAATTTGCATTATAATACACTCTGTGCATGCATTGAGTTTTGACAGATAATGATATGTATCCACCATTAAAAGTATCATACAGAATGGTTTCCCTACCCTAAAAATCCCCTATGTTCCTCTTTATTCATCCCTCCTTCTCTGCCAAACCCCTGGCAACCACTGATCTTTTTATTATCTCCGAAGTTTTGCACTTTCCAGAATGGCACAGTTGGACTTCACGGTGTGTAGCCTTTTCAGGTTGGCTTCTTTCACTTAGCTCTGTGCATGTAGGGTTCTTCCGTGTCTTGATGGCTCGTTCCTTTGGATCACCGAACAATATTCCAATATATGGATATACCACAGTTTGTTCATCTCTTCACCTGTAGAAAGGCATCCTAGTCACTTCCAAATTTTGACAATTGTAAATAAAGCTACTGCAAACATTAGCGTGTAGGTTCCTATGTGGACAAAAGTTTTCAACATGCTTGAGTAAATGTCAAGGGACGCAATTACTGGATTGTATGGTAAGAACATGTGTAGTTTTGTAAGAGGCGACCAAATGTTTTCCAAAGTGACTGCACCATCTTGCATCCCCACCAGCAATGAATGAGAGTTCTTGCTGCTCCAAGTTCTTGCCAGCCTTTGGTATTGTCAGTGGTTGGATTTTGGCCATTCTGAGTAATGTGTGGTGATATCTCATTGTTTCAATTTGTACTTCTCTAATGACATATGATATTGAACATCTTCTCGTCTTCTCAGGTGAACATCTTCTTAGGTGGCTTGTTTGCCACCTGCATATCTGTTATTTCTTCTTTAATGTTCATTTATTTTATGTTTGAGAGAGAGCAAGAGCACAAGCCAGGGAGGGGCAGAGAGAGAGAGAGAGGGAGACCCAGAATCCAAAACAGGCTGCAGGCTCTGAGCTGTCAGCACGGAGCTGGATGCAGGATTCGAACTCACAAACTGTGAGATCATGACTTGAGCTGAAGTCGGACACTTAACAGACTGAGCATATCTTCTTTTGTGAGGTGTCTGTTCAGGTCTTTGACCATTTCTTAATTGGGTTGTTTGTTTTCTTATTGTTGGCCTTTAAGGATGCTTTGTGTATTTTGGATACCGGTCTTTTATCAGATATGTGTTTTGCAAATATTTTCTCCCAGATTGGAGCTTGTCTTTTCATTTTCTTAACAGTGTCTTTCTCAGAGCAGAGTTTTTAAATTTAATGGAGTCCAGTGTATCAATATTTTCTTTCATGGGCTGTGCTTCGGTGTTGTATATGTCCCCATGTTTTAATCTGTCTTTCCTGTGACCAGATGGATAAATCACAGTATAGGGCAGTTAAACTGAAAGAGCAGGAGGGTAGGAATTGACCCCTGGTCTTGTCCATGTAGCAATAGGCTCCCTCCTATGGATCACTGAACAGCAATCCAACGCACCACAAATCACGAGTGCAAATTCCTACTGCAGGAGATGAGCTCCGCTTTCAGATACCCAAAAACATATCCCAAAAAAGATAGCAGGAGAGAAATTCAGTTACCGACTAGGTAAGTTGAAACACTGCTAGATGTGCTTTCCACTGCTTATACCCAGTTCCTCTGTGCTACTCGGGGGTACAGAAGCAATTCAGGATAGGGCTCCAGGGGACCCTGGCAGGTGCTGTGAAGTAAATCTTTCAGGGGATGCAATGATATAGAAAGGTGTCATTGGCTCCCCATCTCGCTGTCCACCTCTTCCCGTTGTTCCCCTTCCAACGAAAGCTAATGTCAAGCACTTTCAACTGAGACAACATGCAGGAAGGGCCCATTGATCCTTGTCCTCTCTACTTCCTTCCCACATGTCCCTCCCCTCTACTGAGAACTTCCCACGCAGGGAACCAGATACCTCTCAGCAACCACGATGGCTGCTTGGCCATGGGGAATGCCCCGGCTTCGGACAGCCCTGCAGCCCTAGGGGAGACCCAGACTAACCAGCTCAAGTATCACTGTGGCTTGGCAGGAAAGTCCGGGCTCCAGTCATGAAAAATCATTCCTATCATCTTGGCAAACTCAGCTCTTTGGAGACACAACCCATCCAGCATCCCAGTGCCAATGTGATTAGCAGAATAATGCCCCTCCTCCCTGCCCAAGATGTCCCTGTCTTAATCCCTGGATCCTGTGAAGATGTTGCCTTACATGGCAAAAGGGGCTTTGCTTTGCAGATGTGATTAAAGATCTTGAAAGGGAAAAGTTAGTCTGGATTCTCCAGGTGGGCCCAATGTACTAACAGGTATCCCTACATGCGAAAGAGGGAGGCAGGAGTCGGTCAGGGAAGGAGATGTGAGGACAAGCAGTTTGGAGTGACGAGTGGAAGAAAAGCACGAGTCAGGGAATGTGTCAATTTCTAGAAGTCAGAAAAGACTAGGAAATGAATTCTCCCCTAGAGGCTCCAAAAGGCACGTAGCCCTGCCAAACCCATTTCAGACTCTGACCTCTGGAGCTGTGAGATAATGAATTTGTGTTTTAAGCCACCAAGTTTGTGGTCATTTGTTGCAGAAGCCATAGGAAACTAACATAGCCAGCGACTACTTGGGGGGCAGTTAGAAAAGCTGGAGCATCGGACCCCATTTCTCTTCAGACTACTGGTCTTTGGAAGGGTCCCTGCCCCTTTCTGTCTTGTCATCTAGCAAAAAGGCAAATAGATATTCAGGAACTGGCAGAACAAGACAAGCTGTCAGGAAAGGCTTTAGCATTTGTATCTTTTACTTAAATATTTATTTCATGATTTTTAAAAGTTTCCCGTCCAAACCACAGCTGTAACCGGAACCCAGCTGTCCCAGGCACTAGAAGAAATATCAACTTGGGGTCTCCTGAGGATAGCAGACTGGAGATCGCTAGAGTCAAAACGAGATTGTCCAGTTCAGCCCACCCACCTGACAGATGAGGCGCCGTGGCTGGGACGAGGGTGGGTGTCCGGGAGTGGGAAGCACAAGCAGGCACCAGGCAGATGGCGCTGGAACCACCTCTTGGGCGTCAGCTGGGTACTCGGCCCTGCCCAGGCTCCACCCATCATGGCTGTTGGTACTGGCTCTCCGTGGCCGTGTAGAAGTCTTCCAGCACGCTCTGGATATATTCGAAGGTGGGCCGCTCCTCAGGGCGGTTCTTCCAGCAGCGTGTCATCATGTTGTAGAGTCCCTCGGGGCAGTTCTCGGGTCGAGGCATCCGGTATCCATGCTCCAGTGCCCGGATCACCTCAGGGTTTGACATCCCTGAGAAGGAGCCATGGAGTGAAAAAGGGAGGGACTGGGACAGGGAATCCTGGGGTGGCAGAGACTGTTGCGTCCCCAGGAGCCATCACTTCTTACCTCTCCTGGGAGCAGAGCCCCTCCCACTGGGAAAGCCAGGTACCCCTTCCCCAGCCTCCCCTGCAGGCAGGGCAGGGACATGGCACCCAGTTTTGGCCAATGGGAGCTGAGGGGCATTTTCCCAGGAGACTGAAGGAAAGGTGTTCGTCCCTGATGAGAAAAGAGGCCTTGGAAGATACACCCCTCCGCTTTCCTTCAACACAGACACATGATCCTGCCAGGCTCCTCATCCTGGGGACTAAGAACTCGCCTACTGTTTCCACACTCTTAGTTATTTTGTTACTTCCAGCCTAATGCATCCTAATGGATTCAGGTCCCATAACCGATTGCCTGGTTTTTACTGGTGTACTCTCAAGAAAAAAACAGGCAGCCTGTCTCTATGTCACTCTGTGAGTGGGACCATTTCCTTGTTCAACTGATGTTTATGTGGGGTATCCTTAAAATTTTTTTTTTAATGTTTTATTTATTTTTGACAGAGACAGAGCATGAGCGGGGGAGGGGCAGAGAGAGAGGGAGACACAGAATCCCAAGCAGGCTCTAGGCTCTGAGCTGTCAGCACAGAGCCTGATGCGAGACTCAAACTCATAGACCATGAGATCATGACCTGAGCCAAAGTCGGACGCTCAACCGACTGAGCCACCCAGGCGCCCCAATGTGGGGTATCCCTAAGAACAGTCTTCCACATGTCTATGATCCCCGATTTTATATTACCAGTCTGGAGCACCAAACTCATACATCCAAGTGCTTCTTTGAACATCTTTACTTGGATATTACAAGTCACGTCAAATTTAACAGGGCTAAACCAGAACTCTTGAAGTTCTATCCTTAGACCATCGACCAACATCTACCCAGCTGCTCCACTAAAACCAAGAGGGTTGACCTTGGTTCTTCTCCCTCTCTCTCTCTGTCTCACCTTCCACATCAGCAAGTCACATTTTTCCTTCTTTTGAAATGTAGTATCAACCCATCAACTTGCGTCTGTCTCCACCACCTCTCCCTGTCCCCACTGCTGTGGCTGCTACCTTCTCCCCAGCCCCCAACCCACTCTCCATGCTGAACCAAAGCATCACTTAAAGATGGAAATCAGGGGCGCCTGGGTGGCTCAGTCGGTAAAAGCGGCCGACTTCGGCTCAGGTCATGATCTCGCAGTCCGTGAGTTCGAGCCCCACGTCGGGCTCTGTGCTGACAGCTCAGAGCCTAGAGTCTGTTTCAGATTCTGTGTTTCCCTCTCTCTGACCCTCCCCCGTTCATGCTCTGTCTCTCTCTGTCTCAAAAATAAATAAACGTTAAAAAAAAAATTAAAAAAAAAAAAAGATGGAAATCAGATGATGCTACTTCCCTGCTCCAGACTCTCCAATGGCTCCCGTACACTTAGACTAACATCCACAATCCACACCCTTCACCATGACCATGGGCCCTACCTGATCTGGTCCCTGCCAACCTCATTGTTCACCATCTGCTCTCATTCCTTGTCTCCAGCTACCAGGCTTCCTTGCTTTTCTTCAGGCACACCTCCGGGCCTAAGAGCTAGCAAAGCAATGCCTTCTCCCTGGAATCTTTTCTCTAGATCCTCACTGAGCTGTCTTTCAAGTCACATATGACCTGCTCTGACAGGTGCTGGGTAGCCCCATGTCACCCTCTCTCACAGGTGCCCCATGTCACTCCCTCACACACATCCTGCTTCATATTCTCCTCAGCAGTGATCTCCAGCTGAGATGGAGAGCCTAGGATGACATGCTAGCCTGGATGTGCTCCATGGCTAGGATGTGCTCCTTATGAGCAGAGACCTCGTCTCTCACTGTATCCTCAGTGCCCAACACATAGTAGGTATTTGATCAATAGTGATGGATGAACCAAGTATCTACATCTTTTATTTCTAATCTTTTCAAAAATGTCTTTTTAATTTATTTTCGAGAGAGCGCAAACGGGGGAGGAGCAGAGAGAGAGAGGGCCAGAGGATCTGAAGTGGGCTCTGTGCTGACAGCAACAAGCCTGATGTGGAGTTTGAACTCACGAACCATGAGATCATGACCTGAGCCGAAGTCAGAAGCTCAACCAACTGAGCCACCCAGGTGCCCCCTTTAATATTTTTTAAAAGACATTTAATTTTTTTTTAGTTTTAAAATTAAATTTTTTTTTTTAAGAATCCCAAGCAGACTGCACTCTCAGCACAGAGCCCAGTGCGGGGCTCTAACTCACACACCGCGGACCATGACCTAAACCAAAATCAAGAGTTGGATGCTTAACTGACTGAGTCACCCAGCTGCCCCTATTTCTAATCTTCATAACCACTTCTGCAAGGTTGATGTCATTGCCTATATTTTTAAAAAGTGAGAACACTGGGGTAGAAGAAGCAAAGTGAATTTCTCAAAGTGTAATCGTGGATGGGGCAAGAACATAAAGTCAGGGACCCTTTATATCTACCTTTCCCCTTCTTCCCAGTATTCTGGCTACAGATCCATAAGGACACATCCTGACCAAAAAGGAACAGAAAATGACATTATTTACTGAGTCTTGGGCAATCTACATGTTGGGTATATCTGTACCTACGTGGTCTATTCAGCATAGGGTGCTGCCCATAGACATTGGGGATACATTCATCCATTCAACAAATAGTTATTAAGTATCGACTATGTGCCAAGCACAGAGGTGAGCAGTGCCGATATATTAATGAGGAATATAGACGTGTTTTCTGGCTTCATAGAGCTCAGTGTCTGGTGGGGAAAATTAAAAAAAATTTTTTTTAATATTTATTTTTGAGAGAGAGACAGAGCATGAGCGGGGGAGGGACAGAGGGAGGGATACACAGAATCTGAAACAGGCTCCAGGCTCTGAGCTGTCAGCACAGAGCCTGACACCGGTCTTGAACCCATGAACTGTGAGATCATGATGCTCAAAAATAAACATTAAAAAAAAAAGTGGACGTGTATTTTTTAAAGTGTATTTATTTTGAGAGAGAGAGAAAGTGAGCATGAGCAGGAGAGGGGCAAAGAGAGAGAATCCCAAGCAGGCTCTGCACTGCAGGGCTCGAACTCAAGAACCGTGGATCATAACCTGAGCCAAAATCAAGAGTCGGTTGCTTAACCAACTGAGCCACTCAGGTGCCCCTGAGTCAAATGGCCAGAATCTTGTGACTGCTTGGATGTAGCAAGGCGTGAGAGAAAAGGAAGGACCAAGGAAGCCCCCAGATTTTCAGCCTAAGAAATTGGGTGGATGGTGGTACATTGAACTGAGATGGGGCAGGTGAGGGGAGGATGGGGGCAAGGATCAAGATCTCTGCCTGAATGGACACACTGACAAGTGAAGGGACCCAGGCTGGGCCATGGAAGCAGTCGCAGCTGATGCCCCCTTCCCTACCTGGGTAAGGGATCCGGCCATAGGTGACGATCTCCATCAGCAGAATACCAAAGGACCAGACGTCTGATTTGATGGTAAAAGAGCCAAAGTTGATGGCCTCAGGAGCTGTCCACTTGATGGGGAACTTGGCCCCTGTGGGGTTGGACAGAGCAGAGTCAGCGAGAGTCTGGGAGCAGTCAGGGCTGGGTGTGTGCTAGGGAACAGGACAGGGGCACACCCTTCAGTCCCGCCTCCGCGGAAGCAAGGGGTATCTATCCTCAGGACAGATACCTAGAGTGGAGAGGAACAGGCAGAGGGGTGTGGGGTGTGGCGGGGGAGCTGACACTCTGGGCCCCCTCGTTGATTCAGCTGATACTGCAGTGAACCACAGCCCCTGAAGAGTAGGGTCCTCAAGGCCTCGTATAAATGGAATCCTACAATATGCCATCCTGGTGTCTGGCTTCTTTCACTTAACATGATGTTTTGAAAGTGTATCCACGGTTAGCATGTATCAGTACTTCGTTCCTTTTTTGTGGCTGAACAATATTCTGTTGTTGCTTCCACTTTCTGGCTGTTGTGAATAATGTTGCTATTCATATGCGAGTTTGCCTGTTTCTGAATTGTATATAAATGGAGCCATCCTGCAACGACTTTTGCATGTAGCACTGGTTTGGAATTTTCCATTGCTGCATAACATTATATTACATGAATGTACCACAACTTATATATCCATTCTACTACTTATGGACATTTGGATTTTTCCCAGTTTTCATCTATTACCCACAAAGTTGCCCTCCCCTTAAATCCAACATGCACTTGGCTAGCGCAACCTAAAATTGATCAGAGCCACTGGGTGAGACTACAGGCCTGGAGACTCTATCCAGAAGGACTCCATCAAGCTTAATGACAAGAGCTGGTGCCAGGACAGACACATGTCTCAACTCTCAGCACTCACAGCCCACCCAAGTGGGCCCCATGGTCCCTGGGCGGCGCTCCCTACCTTCCCGGGCCGTGTATTCATTGTCCTCAATGACACGCGCCAGGCCAAAGTCGGCAATCTTGCACACCAGGGACGCAGAGACCAGGATGTTGGCGGCTCGGAGATCTCGGTGAATGTAGTTCCTCTTCTCGATGAAGGCCATGCCTTCTGCAATCTCCACCCAAAACAGAGACACCTTCATCCTCACAAGTGGCCCAGCCCAAGGTGGGTCCCACCCAAAAACGCAAGGGGAGCGTCCAAGTTTGAGAAAACGGGGAAGTGTGTGCACGCAGCTCCCCCTTTCTTATGGAAGGGTCCTGAGCTCAGGTTGGCATTTCTCTACCTTCATGTCCAGGCTGGGGGGAATCTCAGGGCCTGGTTCTCTTTGGGGGTTTTTCTCTAGGGTTCCCAAACCCCCAGAGACTACTTAGAGGAAAAAGCAATGGCATTATTTTCCCAGGAGCCTCCCCCGCCCACACACACACCAGGATACTGTGAGGTACGTTCGTCCACCTAGGCTAATGTCATACTCTGCTGTATATCTCTTGTACCTTCTTCATTCTCAAGCTTGGGTGGGGAAAATTCATTTATTCATTCAACAAAAATCTACTGAGTGTCTCCCGGGTGCCAGACCTATTACTTGAGCGGGTGCTGAGGCAGGCAACGCCCCTGCAGGTGGCGGTAAGTGCCACAAAGGATAAAGCAGAGTAGCGGGACATGAAGCGTAGAGGGCTGTTTTGGATTGGGTGGCCAAGGAAGGCTGCTTTGAGGAGGTGAAGTTTTGGCAAAGATCCAAGTGGTGGTACTAAGTGTGTGAAATAAGAGTATTCCTGGCAGCAAGAACATCACATGCAAAGGCCCAGACGTAGGAATGAGTTTGGGTGTTCATGGAACAGGGGGCTGAGCAGAAGTTGCCACCTGGAGTTGAAGTTGAGAGGGAGGCAGCTGATTGTGAAGAACCTTCTAGGTTTGAAGAGGGGTTGGTCTGTCTTCTGAGTGCAATGGGAGGATGGTAGAAAGACTGGAACAGGAGTGTGACATGGCCTGATACACATTTTAATGCCATTATGGCTGCTGAATGAATAACAGACTATATGGAAGATTCTTTTTTTTTTTTTTTTAAGTTAAAAAAATCTTTTTTAAGTAATCTCTACATGGGGCTTGAACTCATGACACCGAGATCGAGAGTTGCATGCGTTTCCAACTGAGCCAGCCAGGTGCCCCTGTATGGAGGATTCTTATTCACAAAGAATGGGTCCCTGGAAGCCTCTGACAGAAAGATGTGGGATTTTTTTCCTCAGAGACATTTTTCACTTACAAGGGTTTGTGCGTTTAACTCTCATAAAGAGGTTTAGAATGAGCTCCCAGACACCCAGGAAACAGTACTTACAGTTTACAAATTGGGCTTTGAGCTCCTTGGGCCAGGTCTCATTCTAATACGTTTATATGTTTTATAGAGGGGGGACACTTTCCAGATCATACAACCAGGAAACTTTTGAATGCCGGATTCAAACCAGCCTGTGGATTTCCAATACCTGTGCCCCACGTTGCCTCTAATTACTGCAGAACTGTAAGATTGTTTTGGAGGATTGCAGCTGGGTGCAATCTGGTGAGATTTTGGGGGTGGGATAGGGGAGCATGGCAAGACAGACCAAACCAAAACACAAGCCTACTCAAGGTCAGAGGCAAGTGGGGGGGCACACTTTTGGGAAGTGGCCAGCAGGGGGCACCCATGGCTACTGGAACTGAGGTGTGAGGCTTCAAGCTTTCCAGCAAAAACTTGTGACTGTGCTTTTGTTGGGAATCGCAGGCTAGGGGTGAGATGAGACAAGGTCTTGCCGGGGCGGGGCGGGACATTTATCAGGAGTCCTTAGACGACAGAAGAGTTAACAAGGGTTATTATGTTAATGGAAAACATTGTCGTTTATTCATTTATCGGAAGATGATACTTGAGCTGAAATCGCATTTACTCTGTGCTTTGGGGGGAGGCACGATTGCTATCAGCCATATTTCCCAGGCAAGAAAGGTTAATCCTAGAGAAATAAGTAACTGGTCCAAGTGGAGACCAGGATTGGAACCCCAAAAGCCCAGCTCAGCATCTGTGCACTAATCCATTACTCTACCTGGATTTGTGGCCTTAGATTTGAAAGAACAGGCACTCATGCTACCAGTTACCATTTTTTAGTGCCCACAGGCAGACATTCACGTTATTGATTTTCACATATGCTCAGTGGGGCAGGTGGGATTCACCCAATTTGGGAGATAGTAGAGGTTAATGCCTCAGTGACTCCGGAGTTGGACCAGCTCAGCCTGAGCCCCACAGCTCTGTGATCTCAAGCAAGCTACTTCACTCCTCTGTGCCTTCCTTTTCTTCTCTGTAAAAGGAGGGCAACAATAGAACCTGCTTCTGAGGGGTCATGTGAGGATTAATCCTCCATGCCTGCATCAAGGGTTTACAACAGTGTCTGGCACGTAAGTATCCACTTTCACAGTGGCTATTCATGCTCCCTGTTGAGGAAAGTGGCATTCAGAGACGTTAAGCAGCTTGCTCAAAGCTACACAGGCAGAACTAGGATCAATACCAAAACTCTGTGTGACTCCTCCGCCCATGTACCTACACAGCGTTGCTTCTCAAGGGTTTGTCACCTGAATGAGTAATGAAGAGGTTCCCTGGGCTCAGGGGTGGTCTAAGAACTAGGAGTTGCTGAGGGGGTGAGATTTCATAAGCACCAAGCAGGCTGCGTTGATGTTGAGCATTAAAACTTGGGTTTACTTCTGAGAGTTATTGGGGAACCCACAGAATTAGGGCTGGAAGGGTCTGTAGGGCTGTTCCAGCTCCGGGCTCTTCAAACCGAATCCTACTGATACCTCAAGGTCGTCTTGTGGGTGATGGGACAAAGCAAAGGGCACCCTCTTCAATCAGAGCCGCTCTGTTTTAAAATATTTGGCTCCTGGGACACCTGGGTGGCTCAGTCGGTCGAGCATCTGACTTTGCCTCAGGTCGTGAGTTTGAGCCTCACATCAGGCTCTGTGCTGACAGCTCAGAGCCTGGAGCCTGCTTCAGATTCTGTGTCTCCCTCTTTCTCTGCCCCACCCCCATTCATGCTCTGTCTCTTTCTCTCTCTCTCTCTCAAAAATAAATAAAAACGTTTTTAAAAAATTAAACAAAATATTCAGCTGCTATATAAGATTTCATTTGATCAACAGAATTATGGCTTAAAAAAGGGCTTTTGAACTTGAAAAGTACAGATGTGGTCTAATTCCCTCATTTGACAAATGAAGACACTCAGGTTCACGGTAGATCTGAGGCCCAGACGGCCAGTTGGTGACAGGGCTAGGGCATCTTCTACTGCACAATCTGCCTCTCTAGGACTGGAGGTGAAGACCAGGTCCCCAGGTTGCCTCCTTCCTATCCCCAGACCCTCTGCCCTGGACATACAAAGGCCAGGAACCTCTTTTGCTCCCTTGGTTTCTGTTTTCCCATCTGCAAAACAGGGAGAGTGGCTTCTGCCCAGCCTGACTCTCCCCCAGCAAGATTACTTGCCAGTCTGATGGTTATAATTTAGTTACAGGCCAGACTATTGTTTGCCTAGGGACAGGGACCATTACAGTGAAAATAAATATCAGGCCTTGATTTCCATGTGCCTCTGGCATTCCAGGCTCCAAAACTTAAAGCCTTTTTTGGGGGTGCCTGGGTAGCTCAGTCGGTTAAGTGTCTGACTTCAGCTCAGGTCACAGTCTCGATGTTCGTGAGTTTAAGCCCTGCATCGAGCTCTGTGCTGACAGCTCAGAGCCTGAATCCTGCCTCAGATTCTGTGTCTCCCTCTCTCTCTGCCCCTCCCCAACTCATGCTCTGTCTGTCTGACTCTCTCTCTCTCTTTTAATTTTTTTTTTTTAATTTTTTTTTTCAACGTTTGTTTATTTTTGGGACAGAGAGAGACAGAGCATGAACGGGGGAGGGGCAGAGAGAGAGGGAGACACAGAATCGGAAACAGGCTCCAGGCTCTGAGCCATCAGCCCAGAGCCCGACGCGGGGCTCGAACTCACGGACCGCGAGATCGTGACCTGGCTGAAGTCGGACGCTTAACCGACTGCGCCACCCAGGCGCCCCTGACTCTCTCTCTCAAAAATAAACATTAGAAAAAAATTTAAGGCCTCTTTTTTTATATACCTCTGGACATCCCCTCCCCCCACCATTGGGATTTTCATACTCAAATGAGTTCTGCCTTAAAGATCTCCAGAAGACACAGCCCTAGGCCCTAGGCACGTCTCACTTAACACCCTCCAGGCTGCAAACCACACCCCCTTTATCTTTGCCAGTCCCAGGTACCAACTGACCAGGCCCAGCTCTTTTGTTTTTCCCCCATGGGCTTTGGCACAGGCTGTTTCTTCTATCTAGAATACCCTTCTCTCTCCATTTCAGCTGCCTAATTTCCACTCACCCTTAAGGATTCAGCCTAGAAGCCTCTTCCTCTGGGAAGACCTCTTGGGTTGCTCCTGGACCATGATAAATGCTCTAGCCATGTACTCCCACAGCATCCCTTTCCTCCCGGTTTCCCACAGAGAGGAGAGGATGACAGAGGACAGAAGTGAAAAGCACTCAGGCCACGGGTAAGAAGAGCTGCAAAGAGTAAAGGGAAGATGAGAAAGAAATTGGGATTTTAAGAGTGCTTCTGTGGTTTGTGTACATTATTTGTTTTGCTGGATACTGCTTTCTTTTGACGCTGAGCCAGGATCACTTGGGTAATGGCTCTTTCAGAGATCCAGTTGTTTAATGTCTCTAAACTCCGGGAGGAGAGAAATACTCTCCATTTCATTCACTGCCATATCCCCCCAAATCAACACAGTGATTTAGGCAAACTACTTAACCTCACTGGGCCTCAGTTTCCTCTCTATGCCTTAATTTCCTATTCTGTAAAATGGGATAACAATTACCTATCTGTGGCCAGACTGCTACACTGGTGGCCCCCAGTGGACTGTGTCTCTTGGGACTCATGCCCTTGTGCAGTCCCCTCCCACACTGACTCTGGACTGGGCTGTGGGCCATACTTTGGCCAATGGAACAGTAGCAAGCATGATAGGAGGAGAGGATTCATAAGGCCTTGCACACAGAGCTAGACCTGTTGGAAGGAATACTCCCTCTTGGAACCGAGCCACCATGCTGTAAAGAAGCTCTGACTGGACTATCAAGTGACGAAGGTCCACAGGAGAGAGACCCCGGAGGATGAGCCACCATGTTGGCCATTCTAGCCCCAGGCAAGTTCTCAGCAGAATGCATCCACATGAGTGACCTCAGTTTCACCATGTGGAACAGAAGAACCACCCAGCCAACCCCAGTCAACCCACAGAATCACAAGAAATAATACATTGCTGTTAATCCAAGCTACTAAGCTTTGGAGTAGTCTGTTCCATAAGAACAGATCATAGAAATCCCACTCTCTAAGGTTCATGTGAGGACTGGATGAACCAGTACCTACAAGACACATAAAAAGTATACAGTTGGGGCGCCTGGGTGGCTCAGTCGGTTGAGCGTCTGACTTCGGCTTAGGTCACGATCTCACAGTTTGTGGTTTCCAGCCCCCATCAGGCTCTGTGCTGACCGCTTGCTCAGAGCCTGGAGCCTGCTTCAGATTCTGCGTCTCCTTCTCTCTCTGCCCCTCCCCCGCTCACACTTTGTCTCACTCTGTTTCTCAAAAATAAATAAATGTAAAAAAACCCTTTTTTTTAAAGTATACAGTTGACCCTTGAACAACACAGGGTCAGGGGCACCAACCCCCACACAGTCAGAAATCCACATATAACTTCTGACTCCCCCCAAAACCTAACTACTAATAGCCTACTATTGACAGGAAGCCTTACCGATAACATAAACAATTGGTTAATACGTGTTTTGTATGTTATGTGTATCATATCCTGTGTTCTTACAATAAAACAAGCCTGAGAAGAGAAATGGTATTAAGGAAATCGTAAGAAAGAGAACATACATTTACGGTACTGTACTCTATAGAAAAGAATCCGCGGGGCGCCTGGGTGGCTCAGTCGTTAAGCATCCGGCTCTTAGTTTCGGCTCAGGTCATGATCTCGGGGTTGGTGAGCTCAAGCCCCGTGTCAGGCTCTGGGCTGACAGCTCGGAGCCTGGAGGCTGCTTTCGGATTCTGTGTCTCCTTCTCTCTCTACCCCTCCCCCACTCGTGCTCTGTCTCTCTCTATCAAAAATAAATAAATGTAAAGAAAAAGTTAAAAAAAAAAAAAAGAACCCACTTATTTTTTTTTTAATTTTTTTTTCAATGTTTATTTATTTTTGGGACAGAGAGAGACAGAGCATGAACGGGGGAGGGGCAGAGAGAGAGGGAGACACAGAATCGGAAACAGGCTCCAGGCTCTGAGCCATCAGCCCAGAGCCCGACGCGGGGCTCGAACTCACGGAGCGCGAGATCGTGACCTGGCTGAAGTCGGACGCTTGACCGACTGCGCCACCCAGGCGCCCAAAAAGAACCCACTTATAAGCGGACCTGCCACAGTTCACTCGCGTTGTTGGGAGGGTCAGCTGGACTGTTGTTCAGAGCGCTCAGTACATGTTAGCTATGATTGCGTGCTATTATTACAGCACGTGTCCAATAAGAACGTGTTACATAAATCATTGAATTCCTGTCCCCTCCCCCCACTTCCCCATCGGACTCTCACCTGCGCTGAGAAGTCGATGAGCTTTGGCAATGGCTGCTTGCTGCCCTCTACGCTTTTCAGGAAGTCCAGCAGGCTTCCTGTTGGGAGGGGAAGCCACAGGACTGCGGTCACTGTTTTGGTGAATGGTTAAAGTTGTTCGTTGTGATAGACTTCAATAAAAAACATTTACTTGCCACTCCTTGTGTTTGAGACATACAGTTTGAGTGTTTTTAAAGATGACTTTGTGATTCCTAGACCGGGGGGCAATCACTATTTCTTTTGACGGAGAGAGAGCTTTCTGAGCCTGGTGGACCGGGGCCATGGCTTTAGGGCGCCGGCATAACTGTGTATTTAGAAAATGAAAAGCGTTTTCAGGTTTCCAGATTGCACTAAATGAGGTTGCATGACGTGCTGCTGTTTATCGAAAAATGGGCAGGGATTGAAAATGGTTGTGGAGTGGTGGCCTAAAAAAACTCCCTGAGAAATCACGCGTCGGCCGGGTGCAGGCAGCTCGGAACGAGTGCTTGGCCAACTCTTTTCCAGAGCATGGTCCACACAGGAGGGATGGCTGGTGAGGCAGGGAGCCGCCCCCAGCCTCGAAGGCTTAAGCCTCTTCTAGCATTACCCAGCGGGGCTCTGGCCATACTGCCCTCTCCTGTAGCTCCGTGAGCTCCCCGTCTTCTGGCATCCCCTTACCATGATTTTACCCCATGAACCAGGAGGGCTGGGCCACTCACTGCCAATGGAGGCCCAAGTACTCAAGTTCAAGAAGAGCTTCTGGCCAGACCAGGGGCATCTTGAGGGCAAGAGCCATGTCAGAGTCACCTCTGAGTCCGTAATCGACTAGTATGAGCCACGGCCTGCATCCCCAGCCCCCAGAGGGCAGCACCTTTGGCCATGAACTCTGTGATGATGTAGATGGGCTCCTTGGTGACCACTGCATACAGTTTCACCAGCTTATCATGCCGCAGAGTCTTCATCAGGTTGGCCTCTGCCAGGAAGGCATCCACGGACATGCTCCCTGGCTTCATCATCTTCACGGCCACCTTGGTGTGCTTGTTGTAGGTGGCTGGAGCAGGAGAGGGAACAGGAAAGGTGGTCAGAACCCACTGCTCTTTCCCCACAGCTCTGGGAGGCCCTGCTGCAGGCCTGCCTCCTCCAGAAAGCCTTCCCTGCTTATCTCAGTCCTCAGAAAGGGAAAGGCTTTGGCCTCAGAAAGATGCAACTTGAAGGCTAGTTCACCACTTCCTGGCCGTGTGCCCTTGGGTAAGTCACTTGACCTCTCTGAGCTGTGGTTTCCTCATCTGCCAAGTGGAAAGGATCAGTACTGCCTTTGAAGGGCTGTTGTCAGGATTCAAGAGTCGCCTCAAAACAACGCTCAGTTATTACTTGCACATGCATGTGCACACACACACATATCACTTTTGCTTTGACACATAATCATACATACACACTATCTTTGCTTAAAATATTTTAATCTGAACACTGCTCTCAAAATAAACACCAGCCATATCACGGTCCACAAGGCCCTGCATGATTTGGCCTTGCCCGCTTTGCCCACCTCCTCATCCACCAAACTCCCCCTTCCTTTTTGTGCACCAATCAGCCTGCCTATCAATCAGTCTCTCAAGCACCCAACTCCCCCTCCCACCACAGGGACCCAACCCACCACACCCCTGCTTCATCTTGTTGACCTTGTAAATCTCATAATTACTTGTGTTTCCATTTTTGCCTTGGCTGCCAGGAAGCTCGAATCCAGATCTGAGGTCTTCCTGTGGTGAGAGTCTAAGGCCTTACATAATATTTTTGGTTTTCTAACCTTATCACCCAGATCCATTTTACATTCTTCTCTATACTTTCTCTGCCACATTCTCTTATTCAATACCTGGCACACAACAGGGTCTTAGTAAATGTATTTGAAATACATGAAATTTAAACTTATTTTTTCTGGCTGAATTGTTTGCATCTCTGTAAGTCACCTTCGCTCCCATTTGGAACATGGTGGAGTGCACCGGGCACTGGCCAGGCATCTACCCCACATCCTGCAGAGAAGGCACTGCTGTTCTCAAGTTATTAGGGGCAGGACAGCCTGCCTTTTGGGTGCCCCACGATGCCTTCGCATGGCGCTGGGCACATGACGAGCGCTCAGGGCAGCTTGTTCATCAGTTGGCAACATTGAACTTACCTGAAAATCGCCAGACTACATTTCCCCACTTTTTCATCATCCTAGGAGGCCTCTGGTTATCTCCACCCCAGGCTGGTGGACTGTTCCAGCTCCACACAAGGAAGCAGATTCCTCATCCAGGACTCCTCCTTCCCAGAAGGAAGACCTGGACCCCAACAAGCCTGGCCTCCAAGGCAAATCAGTGTTTGCATAGCAGGACAATGTGGTTGCTATCAAAGGAATTACTCCTTTATGGTTATTATTCAAATCTCCCCTTACACCCGGTGGCATCCCCACTTTGCCTCAGTCCGTTCCTGGAAGCAAAGACCTCCTTGTCTTTCTGCCCTCCCTCCACCCTCTGGCCCTGGATCCTTACCCATCCAGACTTCCCCAAACTGCCCGGCTCCAAGTTTCTTCTCTAGCTTGAGTAATTCCCGTGGGATCTCCCAGGCATCTTTCTCCCATGGCTTCTGGGGCTTGGAGGACACGCAGGGCACTATCAGCTTCTGGCAGAGTCCATCACTCCCCTCTGGAACAGAGCCCTTGGTTAGTGGAGGGCAGGCAGCTAGAGGCTTCCCCTTGGAGGCCTCCCTGCCTTGTCCTCTGCCTGTGGCTGCTACCATCGGGGACATTCCCAAGATGCCACCTTGACCCTCCTGCTCAACAAGCCTTGACTTCAGGAGAATCAAAGCAACTATTTGTCAGGGCGCCTGGGTGGCTCTGTCGGTTAGGCGTCCGACTTCGGCTCAGGTCATCATCTCGTGGTTTATAAGTTGGAGCCGCGGGTCGGGCTCTGTGCGGACAGCTCGGAGCCTGGAGCCTGCTTCGGATTCGGTGTCTTCCTCTCTCTCTCTGCCCCTTCCCCACTCACGTTCTGTCTCTCTCTCTCTCTGTCTCTGTCTCTCTCTCTCTCAAAACTAAACATTAAAAAAAACCCTCACAGCAACTATTTGTCTGGGGAGGGTCAGGAAGAGCTCGGCAGGCCTTAGAGGCTACAGGGCACCCTTCACTAGGATTCTTGAGGGATGAGTCCACGCTGGTTGGGACGCAGCCCTGGGCAGGACTCACGCTTGTAGTGAGCCACCAGCTCCTGCAGGGTGTTGAAGGTGCTCCGTGGGGAGATGTAGAAGCCCCCGCTGTCCAGGGTCCGGATCTTGTAATGTTTCACCGTGTCCCCGTGCTGGGGGTCGTAGTCTCGCACTGACAAAGAGTAGCTTCCTGCATTGGCCAGAGAGAAATCCTTCAGGAGTGGGGTCTCAGCCTTGCCACCTCGTGTTAGCACTCTGACACCCCCTCCCGACACCCCTGTAAGGCCACTGCTGACACTGTGTGGGCACCTGGGCAGTGGAGTCGAGTTAAGAGTGGGCTGTGGAGTCAGGCCGTCTGGGTTCTTGTCCAGCCTCCTCCATGTCCAGCGGACAGACTCTGAACAAGAGCTATGTCACCGCCGTGTGCCTCGGCTTCCTCATCTGTGAGATGGGATTGGTCACCATCACTCCCCCTACTTTATCACATTGCCTGAGGATTAAAAGATGTAATGCTGGGGCGCCTGGGTGGCTCAGTCGGTTAAGCGTCCGACTTCAGCTCAGGTCATGATCTCACGGTTCGTGGGTTCAGGCCCCGTGTCGGGCGTTGTGCTGACAGCTCAGAGCCTGGAGCCTGCTTTGGAGTCTGTGTCTCCCTCTCTCTCTGCCCCTCCCCGGCTTGTTCTCTCTCTCTCTCTCTCTCTCTCTCTCATAAATAAATAAATAAATAAATAAATAAATAAATAAATAAAAGAAGTAATGCAATGTAGCACTCAAGATGTGAACACTCAGTAAATGTTGGCTCTCATCTATCTATCTATCATCTATATCTATCTATCATCTATCACAAAAGCCAAGACACCACATCGGATTGGTAAATACGTTACTCAGAAACAAACAAAAAATTAGCAACAACAAAATGCAGTCTGATTATTGAAATGTAAACATGAAATATTGTGGTAGGCTGAGCAGCAGCCCCCCAAGATGTCCCTGTCCTAATGGCTGGAACCTATGACTTTCTTAGCTTACGTAGTAAAGGGGCTTGGAGGATGTGGTTCCATTAGGATCTGGAGATGGGACATTATTTTGGATTGTCCAGGTGGGCCCGATGGAAGCACGAGGGTCCTTATAAGAGGAGGTGGGAAGGTTGAAGTCAATGGTATGACATGCGAAGATGGAAACACAAAGTTGGAGAGAAGTGAGAAAGGGGCCATGAGCCAAGGAATGCCAGTGGCCTCTAGAAGCTGACAACGGCAAGGAATCAGATTATTTCCTGAGGTCTCTAGAAGGAACCAGCCCTGCGGACACCGGGACTTGAGGCCAGCGAGACTGATTTCAGACTTCTGAGCTCTAGAACTGTAAGATAATAAGTTTATCTTGTTTTGAGCCACAGAGTTTGTGGTAATTTGTGACCGCAAGAATAGAACCTAATGTGCATGACATCGCGTAGACCAGAAACACCCAAGTCTTTCAGTCCATGACCATACTTCTGCCATTTGCAAGCTGTGTGTCCTTGGGCACGCTATTAGCCTCTCTGTCTCTCAGTTTGCTCCACCACAATGGAGTCCATTGCTCCACTGTGTCTCAGGATCTTGCAGGGGTTTAAATTGTTGCATGAATAACAAGTGACCATATATGCCAGCCACTGTCCTAAGAACTTTGTCCAAATAAACTATGAATAAATATGAATAATAGCCTCTACAATGAATTGTAATTATATGAATATAATGAATTACATAACTTATTATAATGAATGAATAACCCCACATGGTACAGGTTTTATAGCACCATCATTTTACAGGCAAGGAGACTGAGGTCCAGGCAGGTGCACTAACTCACTTGCAGCCATGCAGCTGGTAAGCCGCAGAGCCAGGATTCAAACCCAGGCCGCTGGCTCCCCACCCCACTCATTGCCACTCTGCCCAGCCAAGGTGAGGCTGGCTTGGCTGATGCTAGATGGGGTGAGGCAGAATCCAAGAAACAGCAGGACGGGATTCAGGGCACTCATGCTGCCACTTTTATTAAATTGGCTAAATTGGTCCCTACGGCCCTACCTCTGGAGAGCTGTGAGAGGGAACCAGGTTCACCCTTCTGGCCTGCAGGTCTGGGTTGTTTCTTTGGCTTCTCAGCCTCTATCTGCAGAATGGACCAGCTCAACCAATCCCCCAGCTGCCCTGGGAGCAGTTGGAGAGGAGAAGCTGGGGGTTGTATACAGCTTTGCCTTTTTGTCCTATTTCTCTTGTCCCTGGGCTTGAAGGGGGCTTGTTGGGTAGGAGAAAATTAAGCCTAAATATTCACTGGTCTGAAACACTGATTGTGAGTGGCGTTATCCTGCCATGTTCAGGCTTGGCCAATTCAGACATCCAGCTCTAGAGTAGAGGACCACACAGACGCCTTTGTTGGATGTCCCCAAAACTGCTTAGGGTACTGTGGGGTCACACTTTGTACAATTTACTTGACTAATCTGAACCAAGCAGCTTCGAGTCTAAACATATTAGTAAATACGCTTCCATGTATGAAATCTGACCTCACGAGACTCCTTATTTCTATTCCTTCCTTTGGGAAAGTTAGCCTCAACTGATGCCAGTTTGAGTGATGTGATGTTTTTGGGTACTGTTCTAGCTTCCCGTGCAACGGCCCTGCAGAAAACCAACCTCACCACGCAGGAACTTCAGGAAGCAGGTCGCCAACATCAAAACTTCCAAAAAGCATCAAAAGAAACAGTTAAAGCAGTCTCAGAGGAGCCTGGCCTGGGGCTCTTCCTGCAGGCTGGTCTACCCCTTCCTTATGGAAGGAGGGGCAATCAGCTTTGTGGACAAGATACACTGCGATGGGTATTTTAAGTAATACAAGCTTGTAAAGATCAAGCTTCACTAGAATATTTTTATTAAGGGTCCACAAGCACTGGGGCTTACTTCTAGGGACCCAACCAGGAACTACAGAAGCTAAGAAGACCCAAACCAGGCTCGAGCAAAGGGCAGGAGAAAATTTGGCAGTCTGGTGGGCTGGGTGAGTTACTCAGCAGAATTGCATTTGCAGAGGGAGAGTGGAGGCCAGTCATGCCTGGGGTACCCCTGCAGGGCGGGCAGGGTGGGGAGGGCTGTGTTACCTTTGGTGGTCTCGCTGTCCCGGATCATGAAGGAACCCAGCATGTTGCCCGGGGCCAGAAGTTGGCGCTCCGCATCCTTCCGGCTGATGCCCTTGAAGAACCACCTGGTGGAAAGGGGTTGGGAGCCTTGTGTGAACCTCGGAGTAGGCCAGTCCTGTCCCACCTCCACGGGGCGCCAGGAGACGGAGTGCCTGGCTTCCTGCAGTGTTCATTTTCCTACAAGATTCTTTTGGGAAAAATCACCATTCCCAAATGGTGATTTGAAATCAAAACAGAGACATTTTTACTAGGAGTGAATCCAGTTTGCTGAGATAGAAACTTATGCAATTTGGGGAGATTTCTTTAAGAAAAATGATACCAAAAGAAAGAGCCCCCCTCCCCAAAAGACTATTAAAAAAAAACAAAAAAAGAAAAGGAAAACTGTTTTTAAAGAAAAAGAATACAGCATTACAAACGCAAAATGCCCATGGGTCATTCCAATGCCACCCAGTGTTAGGGATATGGTGATGGATAGAAAGACGGGAATGGTAAGGTAACAGCAGTCTTAACAAACTGTGGTCAAAATCTGGCTTTTGCAAATTTCACAAGGCCACATGACCATCCTCTCAGGGTCTCAGAGGTCCATGTGAGTGGAGGCCTGAGATTCGTAAACTTCACAGTGTATCTTCTTCTGTGTGTAAAGTTGAATACAAAGTCAGCAAGAGGGGCGCCTGGGTGGCTCAGTTGGTTAAACAGCCAACGCTTGATTTAAGCTCAGGGCATGGTCGTGCAGTTCGTGAGTTTGAGCCCCACATCAGGCTCTGTGCTGATGGCGTGGAACCTGCTTGGTATTCTTTCTCTCCCTCTCTCTCTGTCCCTCCCCAGCTCATGTGTGCTCTCTCTCTCTCAAAAATAAATAAACATTAAAAAATAAATTCAGCATGAATTTTCAAGCTAAAATGTGAGATTTCAAATAATTTTATACTTGGACCCATATTCATGGATCTTTTCATTTTTCCCCCGGGATGTTTGGGATATTGCGTGGGAAAGTCCAAGCAGCAGCTGTCAAATCCTACCGTCAGCAGGGTGAGGAGTGGTTTGTGTGCTCTTAAGGAAAGAGTCCCAGACCCAAGGTCAGCTGGCCTTAGACCTGCCACCAACCTGCTGTGTGACTTTGAGCAAGTCGCTTTCCCTCTCTGGGCCTCTGTTTCCTCTGCATCAATGGGGGGGGAGAAAGACAGCTAACATTCATCAAGTTCTTGTCATCCACCCAACAACTGCATGGAACTGTGGCCCTTATCATCCCCATTTTATGGATGAGGAAATTGAGGAACAGAGAGAGCAAGCTACTTGCCTGGCGTCACCCAGCTGGGAAGTGGTGGAGGCAGGATTCAAATCCAGGCAGGCTAACTCTTAATCACCATGAGACACTGCCCACCCGCCTTCTTTGCTTTCATTTTGTGGAGTGAGTCCCGCCTTGGTAAAATTTTCAAGCAACGGAACAGGGTACACGGTAAGAGCTGTCTCCCTGGCAACCCCTAACCCCCCCCCCCCCCCGGGCCGGGGAAGTTATCCCAGGGGATCTTGCATGAGGAAGAAATGACATATACACACACGGAGAGTCATTATAGCACAAGACTGGAAGCAGTTTTGATGACCACTGACAGGGGGCGGTAGGGCGTCTACACAATGGACACTGCAGCTGTGAAAGGATCTGAACAAAAGGTGCAGAACAGCAGGCGTGGTACCTTCCACTTTGTTTTTCCATTGTAAAAACAATGGGAGCTGTATGTATTTTTCTTACACGGTAGGAAGCATTTGGGAAGACTCATAAGAAAACTGCTTGCTTCTGGGGAGGGGAAGTGGCTGGTGGGGGGACAAGGGGGCAAGGGAGGCTTTTCACTCTCTTCTATGTCCTTCCCCTCCATTTGCATTTTGAAACATTTACAGCATTGTTTATTTCAAGGAGGGAGAGGAAGTCAGATCCCCTCCCCCTCTGCTTTCCAATGCCGGGAAGGCCCTCCCCAAAGGCACCCTCTGTTAGCAGTTTCTTGATGCAGGTACAAGAACCTGTGAGCGCAGTCTGCAAGAGTGCTGTGTCTATTTAGGTCAGTGGTTCTCAAGGTGAGAACCTGGACACAAGCAGCAGCCTCACCTGAGAACTTGCTGGAAATACCAGGTTCTGAATCAGAAACCAGCATTTTAACCAGCCCTCCGCGTGATGCTGATGCACTCAAGTTTGAGAACCACCATTTAGGTTATCGCCCTTGTTTGCAAATGATAACCCATCATACATGCTGTCTGCACCCTGCCTTTCCCACTTGGCAAGCGTGTTGACCTTGAGGAGTACCACCAGCCATGCCTCCTCCAAGGCTGCTGGGAGGTGTGGTGCAGGGATTCAGCGAGTGTTCAGATCTTGGAGTCTGAACAGAGCATTGGATGTGCCAAGAGAAAGCCTAGAAGGAGGAAGAAGGAAGCAAGACCCACCTGCAGCAGGCAGGAGGTGTGCTGGGGGGTGGTCCAGGACAGAAGAGTCCGTGGTAGGAGAGGGGACTTCCTCACGGCCACAAGAAGGGAGACTTCACAAGGCAAAGAGGTTTCATATGCACTAACAAGAGCATGACTTTAAGATGGGGAAAAAAAGCCCAAACATTGTCACTTTTAACTGGTCAGCATTTCAAACTGTCAACCAGAGGGAGGAGGCAGAGGAGAGAAAACTGTAGGGACTGCCGTGTCTTAACTTTTTGAATGGCTTGTCCTGAACTGGACCCTTTCGTCGCCCTGTAGCATGGCCATCTTTGTACTCGCCGGTCCCACCCACCAGGTTGTGAACGTCTCCAGGGAAAAAGCCTGTCTGAGTCCCCTAGTGTCCCTGGAACGGGGCTGCTGGGTGCATGAATGACGTATAACCGTCTATGTTTTCAGAGTCAAGACAGACGCAAAGAAGAGCCTGCAGCCAAGCACGCTGGGTCACAGGGAGCTCTTTGAGGGCAGGGCTGTGTCTTCCTGCAGTCCCCGGCCCGGCACAGGGTTGGTGACGTGCAGGTGCGTATTTATCGAATGAACCAAACGAAGGGTGACTGAACAAGCGTGGGCTGGCTCGTCTCTCAGAAGACCCTCTTTGGCACAGGCCGTGTACTTCAACCAACACGTATCGAGTACCTACTGCATGCCAGCCTGTGCCCAGGATGCAGTCACAGACAGGCAAGGCCCCTGCTCCCATTCTGGAGGGGGAGGCAGGCAGTGAACGTGTGAGCAACCACAGAAACAGGATTGTTTTTGCTAGCGAGGAGTGTTCAGAAGGGAATAAAACAGGTCTCCGTGAGAGACAGAGGCCCGGAGGGATCCACGTTAGACAGGATGGTCAAGGAAGGCCTCTTTCGGACATGAAGGGTGAGAAGGAGCCAGGCCAGCCAAGATCCCTAGGAAGAGTGTGTCAGAGAGGGGAGATAGCGAGTGCAAAAGCCCTGAGGCAGGAACAAACCTGATAGAGGCCACACTGCCTTCTGTAGGGCAGGAAAAACGGAATACTTACTCCTCTGTCTCCAGGGAGTCAACGCGGGCGACATAGTTGCTTGGAATGTAGCCTTCTTTCCCGGTGGCCAGGGATCGAGCCCTCCACCACTCCCCAGACCTGAAGGACACGAGGGAGCAAAGGAGTCAGGGAGCAGAGGGAATCCCCCCGGTCCTCTTGGGCCCCCCAGCCTTGGCCTAGAATACACCCCCAACCCCAGGAAGCTGATAGGGTAAGGAGCAAGGCCGCTACTGTCCCAGTCCCCAGCACGCACTCCATGATTAGGGTAGGGATCTTTACAACAGTCCCCACTGTGCGTCCGAGGGTCTGGAATCAAGCCCTATCCCTGCATTCCACAGCCCACAGCCCACAGCCCTAGGTCTCTGGCCTCACTCTTTTCCCCGGGACCTACAGGGGTCCCTACTCAGGGTATGGGGCCCTGTGCCCATGGTGGACTCATCGTGGGCCGAGAACCAGAGTGGTCTGACCAAGGACAAGCACTCCCATTCTTGAGCCCCATCTCACAGTGACACTACAGTCCCCCCCCCCCCCATATGGTGAAGAGTATTGGGGATTGGAGGTAGCAAACTCCGAGATCTGGGGATTCCTGAATGCAAACGTACCTCAGCAGGTCTGGTCCATAGATAAACCTGTACCTTAATTACAGGAGCCCAAGGAAAGCCTCCTTGAGAAAGCCTTTCGCCCGTTCACTGTCACCTGGATGTGCACCACTAGTAAGTACACAAGGCCCTCTTTGGTGGCTTTCGTCCAGATTAATAGCAAACCCTTTCTCCTCTATTATGATGAGGTTCTTATCAGCCATTTACTCCCTACTTTAAGATAGCCTGTTGGGGTGCCTTGGTGGCTCAGTCGGTTAAGCGTCCAGCTCGGGCTCAAGTCACGATCTTATGGTTCGTGAGTTTCAGTCCCGCGTCGATCTCTGCGCAGAGCCTGCTTGGGATTCTTTGACTCCCTCTCTCTCCGCCCCTCCCCTGCCTGCCCACACTGTCTCTCAAAAATAAATAAATAAATGTATTCTTAAAATTGTTATTAGTTTATTTACTTTGAGAGACACAGAGACAGTGCAAGTTGGGGAGGGAGAGAGGGAGAGAGGGAGAGAGAGAGAGAGAGAGAGAGAGAGAATCCCAAGCAGGCTCCTTGCTGTCACTGCAGAGCCAGACGTGGGGTTCAAACTCATGAAAATGCAAGACCATGACGTGAGCCAAAACCAAGAGTCGGACGCTTAACCAACTGAGCCACCCAGGTGCCCCTAAATAGACATTTTTTTTTTTTTTTAAAGATAGTCTATCAGGTTCTTTATTGAAGCACAGAGGAGAGCACATTGAGTGTTGGAGGTAGCTATGTCTTAGGAGTGGGAAACTCACTCTTCCAGGATCACCATTTTATCTCCCTTCTGGAAACTGAGGTCTTCATGGTGAATGGCCTTGTAATCATACAGGGCAATCACAGTGATGTCGTCAGGACCTGCAGGGAGAGAAACACGGGATGGTGAGGCTTTATCTGAGCACCGCCACAGTCCTGGGTGTTTCCCATCCCAACAACCAGCACCCAGCCCCGGAGCCACTGAGGGATCTGTCTCATGGTATAAGCATCTTGCCATGTGGGGCGGGATTCTGGAGTTTAAAGCTAATGGTGTTTTGTCTGTGTTACCAGACAGTGTAATAGAAACAAAACAGCCTGTACAAAGTACTTTGGGAGCACCTGAAAGGATTTGCAAGCATGGTTTTGACTGTTTGGGATTTGGGCCTTAAACTCTGACTGAGAACCTAACCTGATCCTTTACACAAGACTCTGCCACTCATCTGCCCAATACTTACCCTCCGTCGACCCTGGTGGGTTGTCGTTGTTGTTGTCAGGCCGCTGCGGGGAAGAAATGGGAGAAGGGGATGAATCCAATAGTGTGTGGGGAGCCACAGGAGGTCTGTGTCCAAAAGGATACCCGAGAGCATCTCATCTCAGCCCTGTGTGTCATGGGAGGAGGACCTGAGAGGGCTGGGAACCGATGTGAGGTCACACAGCACATTAGAGGCACCACAAAGATCCAGGTCGCTTGGGTTGTGGCCTTGGCCTTGGGTATACTGGGGGACACTGGCCTGTTCCCCCCACCTTGACATATGGTGAGGGGTTGGTCCAGATCAGTGTTTTCTTTGATACATTTGAAGAAACTGTAGGTCTTCCAGTATGTCCCATGTGTAAAGGCTCCATTATAATTATGAAAGAAACTGTTCCTCCAGAGGGAACTGGCATCCACTGTGGTGCTCTGAGCAGCCCTTAGCCGCGGTGGTGGAGGCCGGGGAGGGGGGGGGGGGAGGGGGAGGGACCTCATTCCCGGAGCAAATAGACCTTAAAGATACATTGTTGAGTGAACAAAGCTAGTTCTTCAGAAGGATAAACATGATACATATATAAAGAACACATACACACACATCCTAAATATGTTCTGTGCACATGTTACTGTATGTGTGTGAGTGTAAATTCATAGAAAAAGGTTTGCAAGGGTCCACACCAAACTGACAACAGTTGATGCTTCTGGGGAGGGGGGCCATTGATGAGAAGAAACTGTAGCTTTAACTGGGGCTGGATGATTTTTCTTTTCAAGGGGAATGTATTTGTGTGTTGCACACATAAGTGAACTTACAGAAACAGGTGTGGGAAACGATGACAAGTATGTCTTTTTGGGGGGAGATTCAAAAAGCGCATTAAGATTCATGAGAGCTCTGAGGACTTCCACAAGAAAGGACCCTGTGTCTTTAAAAAATTTTTTTTTAATCTTTATTTATTTTTGAGAGAGAGACAGAGTGTGAGCAGGGGAGGAGCTGAGGGGAGGGAGACACAGAATCAGAAGTAGGCTCCAGGCCCCGAGCTGTCAGCACAGACCCTGACATGGGCCTGAACCCACAAACCGTGAGACCGTGACCCGAGCCAAAGTCAGACACCCAATTGACTGAGCCACCCAGGTGCCCCAGAAAGGACCCTGTTTTGCCCAGTGTTTTTATAAACTGATTTGGCCTAGGAACCCTCTGTCTGAAGAACACTTACTAACTCATCACTGAACTAATGCTCTGCAAGAGAACAAGGAAAGGCTGATAATAGCATCCCTTAAACCTGATGCTCAGGAGACAACCAAAAACTAGTGGGAGAAAACCCTCGGCCTCCCACGGGTGCCAGCTAGAGGGACTCAGAGAATCTGGAACCCTAGCCACAGAAAGGGCCCAGGGCCACACAGGTTAGGAAGGAACAGATCTAGGAGTGACTTAGGGTTTAGGATGTCAGTTCAGGACATTACTGGTGAGAAGCTCATGCAATCGCAGGCTGTATTAATAGAGGTCAAGTGTCAGAGGGAGGGAGGCGACTGACTATTCCATCATCTGCCCATTCCCAGAATTAGTCCTATTCTAGACATCACGCTGGGGAAGGGCAAGCAGAATGGAGAGAGGCCAGGAAGCAGTCCACCCCCACCTCTAGAGACCGCAAGCAGAAGCTGTGCTTCCCTAGATGGTCTCAGATAAGGGCATGGACTCCAGGACTCCAGAGGAGACAGAACCCCAGCCCTGGGGTTAGAGTGACCCGGCCCTGTTGCTGCCCAGCTGTATGACCCCCGGGGAGGCATTTCACCTCTTCGATCCTCACTTACAGTGGCTTTCAAGTGGCATAAGTCCTGGCTCACAGCTTTCGGTGGGGACTAACGATGTAGAAACACTTCACCCCAGTTGCCCGGAACACGGTAGGTGTTCCAAGAATGGTAACGGTTGTTACAACTGCTCCTGCTGCTATAACCACAGTCCCCACCCTTGCCAGTGGCGTTACTGTCGGCACCACCCATGTCTAGCATTGCCGCTCTCCTATTTTACCATCACAACTACGTGGCTAGTGGTGCTGCTGTTTGTGGGAGGGTCCCCTCCTTAAGGAGAAGGACAAAACAAAACAAAGCAACTTCAAGGTGACCTTGCTGTGCGCCTCTGTGACAACACCCCTCATGACCCTGTGACCTGCGACCACTTAATCAGACTACACGTTTGTGCGCATTATCATCCGTGGGAGACAAAGACCTCGAAAATGCACTAAAAAAACGATGCCACGTGACGTGCGGTGCTCGGTGCTTCGGGGACGAACCCCAGCTGAGCAGGGCCAGCACGAATGAAGTTGCTTCCTGGAAAAAAAGCTGCGGCGAGAGATTCCCGCTACACTGGCTGCCATGATCACCACTATTCCTGCCCTTACCGCCACGCCTCACGAGCGGTTGAAACTTGCGCTGCCTGGGTTTGAATCCCGCCTCTACCCTTTACTAACCACGTGGCCTCCGGCACGTTATGAAGCCCTGCGTCTCACCTGGAAAATGGGCATGATAAAAATCGTGAACTAGGGTGACCGTGAGGCTTCAGGGTGTTGACAACCGTATAGCCCTTGGGCCGGGGCTCGGTTCCTCGTAAGCTCTGTTTAAGCAGAAGGTAAGCAAGCAGTTGCCTCTACGAGTGTGACCGCTTCTCTTATTTACTGCTTTTGCGCTGGACGTTCTACTCCCACCCCTCTTGCTGTTACCACAATTGTTACCATGGTGATTGCTACCACAATTGTACTATGATCACTGCCTCTACTTTAACTGTTGGCTACTGGTCAGGTCACTCACGACTCTCAGCACCGCTCATGCTACCGCCCAGGCTCGGGGCCTCTCTCGTGCCCTCTAGGACCCGGTCCCTGGAGCCCAGGCTGAGAGGCCAGGGCCTGGGCAGTGGGACCAGGAGAGCCGTCATTGCCCTGGGTACTCGGAGCAGATGTAGCCCAGAGAGCTGGGGCTACATCTGCTGGTGAAGGGTAAGCTCCATGTCACCCCAACACACCCTGCTCACCCTCGGAAACACAGGAGGATGTGAGGGCGAGTTGGGGCAGCACGGGGCAGCCCACAGGCTAGTGAACTCCTCTTTCTTCCCCCACTCACCCGTTTGCCCGCAGACGTGGGATCCGGCACATATACGGGGCTGTGCAGGGCACTGGGCTCGGTTTTTGAGACCTTGCCTCTGTCCTGGAGGAACTTGGACTTCATGCATCCCATCCTGTGGCAGAGAGAAGGGAAGTGAGCCCAGCTTGCCCCGAGCCCCACACAGGGGAGTCTTGGATGCTGAGTTCCAGGCCCCCTGCCTTCAGACTGGCTCCCTCTCCCCTACCCTGTCTCCACCCACCCCCCCTTACCAGCCCCACTCACCCCACCCTTGCCACATGAGCTCACTCTGCCCTTGCCACTTCTGGGTTTCCCCACGTCCATGTCGGCCACATACCCACACAGGGCTGACTAGCTGTCATAGTCCTGCTACCGAGGACCCCTGCCACAGGGAACTTATCCAGACAATGAATCATGATGATCATCAAAATTCAACATGCAGAGCCTTGGAGCAGTGTGGGTGGTAGGCACCACAGGTCTGGGATCAGAAAGCCTTGAGCTGACACGTGGCCCCTCCACCCCACCGACACCACACTTGTCATTCGCCCTGCTCCCCAGTCTCAGTTCCTCATCGGCAAAGTGGGGATAATAATACTGTAGCCTACTCGCAGGGTGTTGGAAGGGTGAGAAAACATGTAGGCGGGGAAATACTCAGCCCAGCGTGGGGCTCAGAGCAAACAGTAAAGTGAAATCACACTATTATCATGTAATAAATTATCATTTTATATGAAATGACCAAGGTGAGGTCACATCGTATGGCTCAAACAATCTAGCTAAATGATCATAGTCAAGGCACCATATCCCTTAGTATCATTTTACAATTGCCTTGCACTAGTTTCCTTCCTCCTCTCCTCCCTTTCTCTTTCTTTCTTCCTTCTTTTCTTTCTCTTGTGGGTTTATTTGGTCATTCCCTCCTGCATTTACTCAGCAAAGATTTATTGAGTATTTTTCGAAGCCACGAATAAGACAAGCAAGGTCATGCCCTTAAAGAGCTCACCCTGGAGATGAATGGGAGACACCGACAAAAAACAGGCAAACAAATACGTAACAAGATAAATTTTGTGAAACGTGTGAGGACAATTCAAAAGGATGTGACAGAAAACAACAGTGCAGGGCTTCTGTAGACAGGATGATTGGGGAAGGCTTCTCTGAGGAGGTGACGTCAGACCTGGGACCTGAACGGCACAAAGCAGCCAAGTCGTGTAACACTCTAAGGAAACGGTGCTCCGGGCAGTGGGAAACGTCAAGCGCAAAGGCCCCGAGGCTGGAATGTGCTTGGAGAGAATAAGGCACTGAAAGGAGGCCAGTGTGGCTGGAGATCACAGGCATAGAAGAGGAGTGTGGTATGGCACAAGGTTGCCATATCTTTTACAGTCAATCAGCAATCTGGATTTAATTCCAAAGATGAGAAACCATGTAAAGTTTTAAGCAGGAGAATGATGGGATTCATTTGTACTTCAAATAATGGCTGCCGGGTGGCGTATGGACTGTAGGAGGCAGGGCAGGGAACCCTGTCCACAGCAGGAGTCCGGGCATGAAAGGATGGTGGCCTGACCTGGGGTGGTGACCATCGAGGACATCTGTAAGCAATGGACAGATTGAGGGGGACATTTGGGAGGTAAGGATGACAGACTTTGCTGATGGGTTCATGAAATTTAAAGATACTTAAAGAAAACCTGTTTACCTGATCAGAGTCAAAACTTAATTGCAGAAAGTGGCAGAAATGTTTTACTTCTTCTCTCAAAATGCCCACATGTATTTGCTGAGAAGACACGCCATAGGCATCCACATAAGAGAGTAATTGTTTTCCTCATCTCTGCACAATTACGCATTTCTTCCAAAGCAATTAGACCTCAGTTATACTTATCTGGCTAAATAAACACATGTTTGTGGTTTAAGGAAAAAAGTCCATATTCGTAGGCTCAGTGGAGTTACTTAAAAAAAAAAAAAAAAAAAAGATTTTTAATCACAAGGATGTTTTTGTCTGTCCTGGTGGGAACTGGCAACAATTTACCACTTCAAGACTTAAGCGGTTTCTGCTTCACTTGCCTGTCTGTTGTGAATAAAGTAAGGAATTGGTTCAGACTCCCGGGAGTGCTGGATCATTAATTTGAAAAATTATCACAATTAATCACTGCTTTATAATGTACTTGTATGCACTTAAAACACCTCTCTTTGATTTGTGATACGTATGCATTACAGTTCTGGAAATAAGACGCATAGTGTGTGGTTCTGTATGGGATACAATTATATTACATTGCATATATTTTGATTACATAAGAAGGTTCTGGGAAGAACACTGCTGTGATGCAGAACAGCTCCTTCTGCTTCTCTGAGTACCTACTGAATTTCATTTATATCGTCAATTTACATATTCAAGATAGCCACAGGGGACCGAGGGATGGGTCTCTGAGATCACGTTCGTGCATGATCCAAGGTCACCTCTGAGACCGGATGGTGGGGCTCTCCCTCACAGGGTGAGTACTGAATGAGTTGATAAATGTAAAGGTTCTTGGCACACAGTAAGCACTACAGAAAATGTTGACCATAACCAATTCCGTTTACTAGCAAACATGGACATGCTCTGGGGGATAAAGCAAAACCACATGGCAATTCCTCTGACCCACAAGCTTAGAGATAACAGCAACACTTAAGTTAACCTTTTAGGGGCGCCTGGGTGGCTCAGTCGGTTGAGCGTCCAACTTCGGCTCAGGTCATGATCTCACAGTTTGTGAGTTCGAGCCCCGCGTCAGGCAATGTGCTGACGGCTCAGTCTGGAGCCTGCTTTGGATTCTGTGTCTCCCTCTCTCTCTGCCCCTCCCCCTCTCATGCCCTGTCTCTCTCAAAAGTAAATAAACATTAAAAAAAGAAAAAAAAAGAAGTTAAACTGGAGTTCCCATTAGTTCAACTTTTGCACAATAAAATATTATTTTTAAAAAGTGATATGCTGGCAAGAGTCAAATTTGCATAAAACGTGACAGTCCCCCTAAATCAGGAGAACTGTTCTACTCCCTGGTGTGGAATGGCCTCAGACATGTTCTTTTCGTGACCACCAGACCTAGAAATGTAATGTGAGCCATGTATGTAATTTAAAATGTTCTACAGCAAAAAAAAAAAAAAAAAAAAAAAAAAGTTCTACAGCCATATTTTTCCAAGTAAAAAGAAACAAGTGAATTAATTTTAAGATACATTTATTTTCTCCAATATATAAAAAAATGATTGATTTGTAACCCATATAAAAATGCTCAATGAGGGGCGCCTGGCTGGCTCAGTCGGTAGAGCATGCAACTCTTGATCTCAGGTTTGTGAGTTCGAACCCCATGTTGGGCCTAGGCTTAAAAATAAAAAGTTTAAAAAAAGTTAAAAATGATCACTGAGATACTTTATACTTGTTTTTCCCTCTAAGTCTTCCAATCCCAGTGTGTATATTACATGTTTAGCACACCTCCGTTAAGATTTGCCAATGTTTCAGGTGCTCAATAGCCAAGTGGCTGGGCTCAAAGCTAATGTATCAACAGTACAAACATAGAACATTTCCATTATCACAGCACAGCAGAGGCTGGTCCTACATAGATCTGTGTCCCTCAGTGCTTGGCTTAGCACCTCCCTACAGCTCTTGGTTTCTGCTCAAGTTATGGTCTCATGGTTTAGGAGTTCGAGCCACACATTGGGCTCCATGCTGACAGTGTGGTGCCGGCTTGGGAATTCTCTCTCTCTCTCTCTTTGCTCCTCCCCTGCTCATGCTCTCTCTCTCTAAGACAGATGAATAAACTTAAAAACAAAAAGATATATAGGGGCACCTGGCTCAATTGGCTAAGCCTCCAACTTTGGCTCAGGTCATGATCTCACAGTTCATGGGTTCGAGCCCCACGTTGGGCTCTGTGCTGACAGCCTGGAGCCTGGGGCCTGCAGCCTGCTTTGGATTGTGTGTCTCCCTCTCTCTCTGCCCCTCTCCTGCTCATGCTCTGTGTCTCTCTCCCTCCCTCCCTCCCTCTCTCTCTCCCAAAAATAAATGAACGTTTAAGAAACTAAAAACAAAAACAAAAACAAAAAAAGGAATTGTAACCGAATGCCTGGCTACTGTGTGTGATCACGGTGGGGACCAGCAGCAGCAGCAGCACAGAGGAGCTGTTAGAAATACAGACTTTCAAGCCCCATCGCCCAAATCAGAACGTGCACTCCAACAAGGCCCACATGAATTGCGTGATCATTCTAGCTGAGAAGCAGTGAACATCTCGGCATCCATCCCTCTTCTGATAACAGCACCTGTCAGCGCAAGGTGTTTCAGGAGGCTAACCCCACTCTTGCCTTCAGAGAGTGACAACGTGATACAGGTCTGGCCGATCAGAGAATTCTGTGTCCCCCTGGCAGCCAACGGTGGTCGATTCACTTATAGGTATGTAAGTGACCCTGACTGAGGCGATCAAAGTTAGCCCTGGGATTTTGCTGGGAAAATTAGGAAAAAGGCACTCTGTTTCTATAAGGATTGCTGATGCAGATGTGGGTGCAGGTGTCGAGGCAGATATAGATGTAGACGTAGGAAACTAAAGTGAGGGACTGTCTTAGTGTGAGGCCGTCACAGAGGACAGCAGAGCCGAGCAATGAAGACAGAGTGATTCCTGAAGACATGTATGAACACCTGAAGCCAGCTGTGCCTGAAGCTTGCCAACCTCAGGATTTTTCCAGTTCGTGAGCAAATAAATTCTCAACTGCCTAAGACAGTTTGAACTGGATTTTTACCATTTGTACCCCAACAGTCCTCACTGCTTCTTACATATCCCTGTGCCATGATCTGGACCGAATGAACCAGAGTCTCTGGGGATGAGGGCCCGGAATCTGCATTTCTAACAATTCTTCAGGAGACTCTTATCCACATTAAGATGTGAGATCCACCGGGGCGCCTGGGTGGCGCAGTCGGTTAAGCGTCCGACTTCAGCCAGGTCACGATCTCGCGGTCCGTGAGTTCGAGCCCCGCGTCGGGCTCTGGGCTGATGGCTCAGCGCCTGGAGCCTGTTTCCAATTCTGTGTCTCCCTCTCTCTCTGCCCTTCCCCCATTCATGCTGTGTCTCTCTCTGTCCCAAAAATAAATAAACGTTGAAAAAAAAATTTTTTTTTTAAAAAGATGTGAGATCCACCAATGTAGTAGAGTGAGGGCTGAACCTGGGGTGAGAATGCTCGGGTTTGGATCCCGGTTTTGCCCCTGACCCTATGTGACCTCAGGTAAGTCACTTCCCCTGAACTTCATTTCCTGCCCTGTAAAATAGGAGGCTCTTGCCTCTCAGGTTTGGCCCGACATCCTGTGTGACAGGGATGTGAAAGGCTTTTGAAAACCTCTGTGCACATGATTCTTGTCTAATTGTGGTTCAAAACCAGGCTCTGAGAGCAGAAGTGGCCTGCCTGGCCCCAGACCAGTTGAGAACTGCTGACCCCTGACAAAGGCACGTCCTCAGGTCACTGCCCAAATCCTGGAAACTGAAACTCACTCCTTCCCCATTCAGCTTCCATATCCCTACATGGGAGGGATATGAGAAAGGTCGGCATCCTTGCCCTGGGACCTTCCCATGGTCACTCCACGTAGGCCATGGAGCCTTAGAGACTCCTCCTGCGTGCTCAGAGTGGAGCCCAAGGAGAGAGGCCAGTGCACTGCCTGGGCATCCTGTGGAGTGGGAGGGAGACTGTTTTCAAGGAGTTTTTAGGGTCAAGCAGAGGCCTGTCAGGGCTGGGGCTGAGGAGCCCTGGATTCTGGTTTCGCCTCTACCACAAGCTCACCGTGTGAGCTCAGGCAAGTCCCAAACTCTCTGGGCCTCAGTTTCTCCAAATATGAAGCGAGGTGTTGGATAAGTTGTCTGAAGGGGACAGCTATCGTTCTTTCCTACATAATCTCTGCTCCCCCTTTTCCTGAGAACAGCTCCCCAGTCTTCCTTTTGTCACCACCTCTCCCGCATTCTCATTTCGTGCATCGGGGTAGGGCTGACTTCAACCTCTGGCTGCAGTCTGACCAAGTCTGGCCAATCGGAATTGCCGTAACAGAAGCAGAGCTGGATGTGTGACCCAGTCCTGGACAAGGAGAGTCATCCATTGGCCTTTGGCTGGAAGAGAGTTGCAAAGCAGAGCCCAGAAATGGAGGAATACAGATTCCCAAGCCCTTGAATCCAGCCCTTCCTAAAGTGGAAGTGTTTGCGGACTTTCTAACAATATCCCTCTTCTGCTTGAGCAAGTTTAAGTTGGATTTCTGTCCCCCCCCCCCCCCCCCCCCCCCCGCCAAACCTCAAAGAGTGCCGCCTCATGCAGAGGAAATTCTTACAAGGGATTGCAATTCATACTTCAGTGTAAATGGCTTAGGGCAAAGACTTCTTAGACAGCAGGTATTGATGGATGAGAAGAAGGTACTAGACCCATTAGGATAGGTGAGGACGTATGCAATATGGACCCCAAGCAGCTGACGGCACTGACACCATGCCTAGGAAGTGCCTGGCATGTATTAGGACCTCCATATATATTTGTGGACTAAATATATTGTGTTCAACCTTCTACAGGCCTGACCATATTTGGTTGAAGTCAGCAGTACCAGCATTAAGAGCCCATTTTGCAGACAGGGAAATGGAGATCCACGGCACAGAGATTCCCCAGGGGGTCACTGGCAGGTAGAATGAGAACACAGCTCTCTTGCTTCTCATCCTCAGGAGGGGGGGTTGGGGAGTAGGCAGCCTCAGAAGCTGCAGTGGGGAACTGCAGGGTGAGGGCGAGGAACCCCAACAGGAAGTTCAGGAAGGCACACCTCAAGGGGCCCAGGGCTCAAGACTGTTCACTAGAGGAACTTTCCCTTCTCGGAACAGCTCAGCCACGGAGGTGGGGAAAAAGTCCTCCCCCATCAGGGACAATTTCCTAAAGAGTTTGCAGGGGTGCAGAGCCCTGCAGAGCCCTCTCCTCTGGTTCCCTGACGATCTTCTCAATGAACCACCCAAAGTGACTGTTATCCCTAATGGACGTGCGGGGGTCACCCCAACTCCTCATCTCTCCCCTTTCCTGACCCCCAGCTTCTTTCTGATCAAAAAGCTCAAAACTTGGACTTTTCAAAAGGAAGGAGGCGGAGAGACCTCTGTTACACAGGCAGAACAGCAGCCCCAGAGAGGGCAAGTGTTGTGCCCACGTTTACACAACAGCGAGTGACAGCAACACGCTGAAGAGGAACTCAAGGCCTCTGGTCATCTGCCCGACTCGCCCAGAGGCCTGGCCCTGAGGTGCATTTGTCCCACCTGTTTGCTCCAAACATGTACTAGATTCCTAGCATGGTCATTGCTACCTCTGGATCACCTGTTAAAGTCCGGAATGCCAGGGCAATTGTGAGCCTCCTTGGAATACTTTTATCTCTAAGGTAAGCAGGGGGCAGGCAAGTTTGGAAAATATGGGATGGGATTTGAAGTCACAAAGAGCTAACTCTGAATACCAATCCTGCCTCTTAGAGACAAGCAAACCTTTTCATTTATTCATTTATCTATCTATTTATCTATCATCTATCTATTTTTAAATATTTATTTTTGAGAGAGAGAGAGAGAGAGAGAGAGAGAGAGAGAATGAGTGGGGGAGAGGCAGAGAGAGAGGGAGAGAGAGAATCCCAAGCAGGTTCTGCATTGTCAGCATGGAGCCCATCACGAGGATTGATCCCATGAGTTGTGAGATCATGACCTGAGCCAAAAATCAAGAGTCAAACGCTTAGCCAATTAGTTGAGCCACCCAGGCACCCCAGTTTATTTCTTTTTTAAAGTTTATTTATTTGTTTTGGCGGGGGCAGAGAGAGGGAGAGAGAGAATCTCAAGCACACGCTCTGCACTGTCAGTGCAGAGCCTCATGTGGGGCTTGAACCCATAAACTGTGAGATCATGGTTAAGGCCAAAATCAGGAGTTAGACACTTAACAGACTGAGCCACCCAGGCGCCCCAAGCAAGGCTTTTAAACTGTAAATCAGGTCATATCCCTCCTCTGCTCAACAACTCCTGGGCTCCCATCTCACTTGGAATAAAAGCCAAGTCCCCTCTATGGCTGCCAAGGCTCCATGATCTGGGCTCTCCCCAACCTTGAGGTCCTGTCATCCTCCCTTGACGTTTCCTTTCCAGCCACACTAGCCTCTTGCTGTCCCTCAATTCACCAACCATGCTTCCACCTTGGGGCCATCACACATGCTACTTTCCGGAATGTCCTTCCCCCAGAAAGCCTCTTTCATGCCACCCAAGTCTCTTTGCAGACCTGTCTGTCTCAGAGAGGCCTTCCCTCACAACCCTGGCTAAGAATGGGAACACCCCCCCCCCCCCAACTCCCATCACTTTCTAGCCCTTCCCAGCCGAATTCTTCATGGCTTTGACCACCAGCTGATGTGGCGGCCATGAAGATGAGCCTCCCAGATCTCTGACTGCAGACAGTGGCATTGACCAATGGCCCCAGCTGCTGTGCTTTGAAGTGCATCATCACTGTTGCCATGGGCTGTTCCCGGCCAATGACGGAGTGTGACAGGGATACTGAGGCAGGCGTGCCAGGGGGGCCTGTGACAGGGGGCTTTGGCTAAGGGATCCAGGCAGCCTTGCCAAGCCTTCCTTGGAACTGCACTGTAGTCTAAGATATTTCCGCCTCTCCTTCCCTTCTTCTTGCTTTCCTTTCCTCCCTCCTTCCCTTTCTTCTTCATTTGGAGTCAAACATGCCTTGCTGTGTGCTGGCTGGCTTTCCTAGCCTTTTCTTGTAGGGCGCCTGGGTGGCTCAGTCGGTTGAGCATCCGACTTCAGCTCAGGTCATGATCTCCAAGTTCATGGGTTTGAGTCCCATGTCGGGCTCTGTGCTGACAGCTGAGAGCCTGCAGCCTGCTTCGGATTCGGTCTCCCTCTCTCTCTGTCCCTCCCCAACTCACACTCTCTCTCTCTCCAAAATAAATAAACATTTAAAAATTTTTTCTTGCGTATTTAATCTCTGAAGTGAGAGTCTGCTTCTCACCTAATGCACTAATATATTACCTAGGGATTTGTTTATAATCTGTCTCCCATAGGATGTAAGACACATGAGAACAGTGATTCTTTTGTGCCTTGCTGTATCCCAGTATAAAATGAGAATGCAGGGGCGCCTGGGTGGCGCAGTCGGTTAAGCGTCCGACTTCAGCCAGGTCACGATCTCGCGGTCCGTGAGTTCGAGCCCCGCGTCAGGCTCTGGGCTGATGGCTCAGAGCCTGGAGCCTGTTTCCGATTCTGTGTCTCCCTCTCTCTCTGCCCCTCCCCCGTTCATGCTCTGTCTCTCTCTGTCCCAAAAAATAAATAAACGTTGAAAAAAAAAAAAAAAAGAATCACTATGTGGGGCCAACTAAAATACACCTATATGCTGAAATATCTCAGGCAAGAGAGGGGAGAGGTTGTTCAACATTCCTACAATGTTTCTGGGGCCCCACCATGTGCCAGGCACTTAGTATGTGTTAGCAGCAGAGTGGTTTAGGACCCTTTACTTTCTGGAAGCGTTTAAAGTGTGCAAGGCCTGGAAGATCCCTTGAATGCAGGTAATTTTCTCCTCACCCTCAGGGGTAAGGGCCCCCGGCGAGCAGCCTGGTTGGGGTGAGATTAAGATTCCCACACCCCCTAGGGTGGCTATAATAACCGTAATGTTTTTTGTCTTTTTTTTAAATTTTTTTTTTAACGTTTATTTATTTTTGAGACAGAGAGAGACAAAGCATGAATGGGGGAGGAGCAGAGAGAGGGAGACACAGAATCGGAAGCAGGCTCCAGGCTCTGAGCCATCAGCCCAGAGCCCGACGTGGGGCTCGAACTCACGAACCGTGAGATCGTGACCTGAGCTGAAGTCGGACGCTCAACCGACTGAGCCACCCAGGCGCCCCAACCGTAATGTTTTAAAAAGGAAAATAGCAAGTGTTGGCAAGGATGTGGGGAAATTGGAACCCTTCTACATGGCTGATGGGAGTGGAAAGCGGTGGAAAACAATCTGGCAATTCCTCAAAATGTTAAACATGGAATTACCACAGGACACAGCCATTCCACTCCTAGGTATATACCCAAGAAATCGAAAACAGGAGCTCAAACAAATACACTAGGTGAATATTCACGGCAGTCAAAAGGCTGAGAAACCCAAATTTCCATCTACAGATGAACGGATAAGCAAATCGCGGCATATACATACAATGAAATATTATTCAGCTATAAAGAGAACCGAAATACGAATACATGCCACAAGTGGGTGAACCTTGAAAACATTATCTTAGGTGGAAGATGCCAGAAGAAATTAATCCAAAAATACAAAAAGCAGGCTGGTGGTGGCCAAGGGCCGGGGGGTGGGGGGTGGGGCAGAAAGAAGAATGGGCATGACTGCTTTAATGGGTACAGGGCTTCCTTTTGGGGAGATGATGATACTTGGGGACTATACAGAGGTGGGAGTTGCACAACACGGTGAATGGACTAAATGCCACTCAAATGTTAGTTTTCAGATGGTTAATTTTGTAATGCTATGTGAATTTCGACTCAAAATTCAAAAATTACAAACTACAGGGTGCCTGGGTGGCTCAGTGGGTTACGTGTCCAATTTCAGCTCAGGTCATGATTTTACGGTTGGTGGGCTTGAGCCCCGCATCAGGACTTTCTGCTGTCAACATGGAGCCCTCGTCAGATCTTCTGTGTGTGTGTCTCTCTCTCTCTGCCCCTCACCCACTTGCTCACTCTGTCTTGAAAAGAAATGAACAGTTAAAAAAATGGCAGAGGCGCCTGGGTGGCTCTGTCGGTTAAGCATCCCTCTTCAGCTCAGGTCATGATCTCATGGTCCGTGGGTTTGTGGGTCTGAGCCCCGTGTCGAGCTCTGTGCGGACCCCTTGCTTGGAGCCTGGAGCCTGCTTCGGATTCTGTGTCTCCCTCTCTCCCCACCCCTCCCCCGCTCATGCTCTCTCTGTCTCTCAAAAATAAATAAACATTTCTTAAAAATGGCACACTACCTAACAGTGCTCTCCTAGGACGGTTAAGCAAATTATAGTGCATCCAAACAGTAGAATGATATGCGGCCATTAAAAATCCAAGGATATTGAGGCGCCTGGGTGGCGCAGTCGGTTAAGCGTCCGACTTCAGCCAGGTCACGATCTCGCGGTCCGTGAGTTCGAGCCCCGCGTCGGGCTCTGGGCTGATGGCTCAGAGCCTGGAGCCTGTTTCCGATTCTGTGTCTCCCTCTCTCTCTGCCCCTCCCCCGTTCATACTCTGTCTCTCTCTGTCCCAAAAATAAATAAACGTTGAAAAAAAAAATTTTTAAAAAAAAAAAAAGAAAAAAAAAATCCAAGGATATTTTGGAGGGCCTGGCCAAAGGAGCATGTGGCTCTTGACCTCGGGGTCATGAGTTCAAGCCCCATGTTGGGTGTAGAGATGACTTAAACAAATAAATAAGTAAACTGAGAAAAATAAAATGACAATTTAAAAAATCCAAAGCTGTCTTAATGACATAGGAAAATGTTTACAACGTAGTGCGAAGCAAATCACTAGGATGAAAATTGTATATGCAGCAGTTTACTGATTATGTTAAATAAAAAGGGCACAGAAAAGAAGACTATGCAAAAACAAACTATTTGTTATCCAAAAACTTTTTTTTTTTAAAGGAGCCGTGATGGGGCGCCTGGGTGGCTCAGTTGGTTAGGCGGCCGACTTTGGCTCAGGTCATGATCTCGCGGTCCGTGAGTTCGAGCCCCGCGTCAGGCTCTGGGCTGACAGCTCAGAGCCTGGAGCCTGCTTCAGATTCTGTGTCTCCCTCTCTCTGAGCCTCCCCTGTTCATGCTCTGTCTCTCCCTGTCTCAAAAGTAAATAAAAAACGTTAAAAAATAAAAAAATAAAAAAATAAAATAAAGGAGCCGTGATTCCATGGTTTGAGTTTCTACCAAGTGTCGGGCAGATGAAGAGCTTTGCCCTCCTGCTGGAGAACAGGAGACATGGAACAGCGAGCGGCCCTGGGAGGTCAGCAGACCCAGACTCTGCTGTTGTCCCTGACCCAGCCAGACTCCTCAGGTGACCCTTCCCGGCTTTAGTCCACCTCATACACAAGAGGACTTGTGGCCCCTCTCTCCATATTCCCCAAGAAACACCTGCACCCCACACCTCCAAAGCCATCCATCCAGGATGGTCCCAGCAGAATGGTTTGTTGTAGTAAACACCTGTTCCACACCTGAATGTTTAGCAGCAGGGGAACGGGTACTAAGGTAGGGAGGTCAGTCACCTGCTGGGACACTCCACTTAGAAGGAATGAACTACGGGGCACCTGGGTGGCTCAATCGGTTGAGTGTCCACTTCGGTTCAGGTCACGATCTCACGGTCTGTGAGTTCGAGCCCCGCGTCGGGCTCTGTGCTGACAGCTCAGAGCCTGGAGCCTGTTTCAGATTCTGTGTCTCCCTCTCTCTCTGCCCCTCCCCTGCTCATGCTCTGTCTCTCTCTGTCTCAAAAATGAATAAAAACATTAAAAAAAAAAAAGAAGAAGGAATGAACTAGGCCTCCCTCTGTTTCTCATCCTGGCTAGACCCTGACACCTTAATGATGAGAAGGCAGGGACAAAGGGTATTGTAGAGGAATCACAGCTGGATAGCATTTTTGGAGATCTTCAATACACAGAAAACAATTCTATGTATAATTTGTGCATCCATCTCTATGCAATACATTCATGAAAGCACAGACCGGGAAGGATTATATTTCATGGCAATGGTTGCCTCTGGGAAGGGAGAAAACAGGACTGAGAGGGATACAAGGTGGAAAGGCTTCCGTTTTATCATTACTTTTAATAATTTTATTTTTTGAAAATCAGAAGCAAAAACATGACAAAATGCTAACATTTGTTAATTCTGGGTGGTGGGGTTCCTGGGATATTTGGTATAGGGTCTTCTTCACTTTTCTTTATTTTAACCTTCCCTCCTCCCCTCCTAAGGAAAACAAAACAAAACAAAAGGATAGTGAAGAGAAAGCCATGGGTAAAGGAAGCAATATCTATTGAGGCCTTTCTCTGTACTGGCCGAAGGCTAAAGTGGTGGCTTTCAAAGTGTGGTCCCTGGACCACCAGCAGCATTACTCCAGAATGTAAATTCTCAGACTCCCAGGCCAGACCTACTGAATCAGAAACCCTGGCATCAGGACCCAGAAACCTGTGTCTTAACAAACCTTCCAGGTGGTTCCGGGGTACTGCTGAAGTTTGCGAGGCACTGGGCTAGACCATAATGTAGCTATGACAACAGTTAACGTGTATTAAGCATGCATACCTGTCAGGTGGTGTCCTAAGAGCTTAACTTAGTCTAACCTTCAAAACAACCCTGTTGAGGGAGCCATTATCATTATTATCCCTAGCCGACAGGTGTAAAAACGGAGGCACAGGAAGGCAAAATCCCTTGCTCAAGGTCAACAGGCAGCTTGCTCCCGGAAACCCCCTTCCCCTTACACCACACTAAACATGACTTCACATACTCCAGCTCCCTGTGGCCTTGGGAAAACAACAGCCCCACCTAACAGATGAGGAAACTGGAATTTGGAGAAAGAGAGCTACTTGCCCAAGGTGTCACAAGGAGGAAAGCGACCGGCAGCCACCCTGCGGTCTGTCCAGGAGGTTTTGAGGTTCGACCTAGACCTGCTGGGGATCAGGGCCCAGCGCGGGAGGAGGAGGGAGCACAGCCGGCCCAGCTGCAGCTCCGCCCGGGTGTGGTTCGCACGTCACGCCTACCTACGGCCAGCTGGCCCCTTCCCCACGAAGGTCGCCAACCCGGCTGCCAACCTGCCGTGACTCGTCACCCACCCCCACCAGGAACCGTAAGGGCCTTCCCCTCCCGGTCTCCGCGAAGCCCCATCCCTTCCTTCTCGTTTTTCTTGTCTTTTGCAGAAGGGGAACCTGGACGGCCCCGAAAAGTGGAGGCTGGAACAAAGTCACTCGGTGGCCAGAGCTCCCCTCCCCTCGAGCTTTTCCAGGTTCGCAGGGCAATCCCGCCCCTCATCTGCCCCACTCCCCGCTCCGTGGGCCCCTCATCCCACGGCCCGTCCGCCGCTTCCCCGACGGCACCTTCCCGCTGCGCACCCCAGCCCGCCCTGTGCAGCCCCAGCCCCCCACCCCCCTCCCTCCGCAACAGCCGAAGACCCTCAGGCCGCGCTCACCCTCAGGCTGCCCCGCTTCCCTCGTCCGCTGCACTCACCTGGGCTCCCGCTCCTCGTCCTGCGGGCAGCCCGGATCCTCGCAGCTCGAGCCCCCCCCCAGCTCAGCAGCCCCCGGCGTCCCGGGGCGCCCGTTCCCTAAGGGAGACGGGCTGACTTTCGAGAGGCAAGGATGACGCCCTGAGGGGCCTCGCCGGGCGCCGCGGGGCTTCTCCGGCTCCCCTGGCGCAGAACTGCCCGCGTCCTCTCCCGCTCGCCTCTAGGCCCCGGCGGTGCGCCCGGGCAGGGACCAGCAACGCCGTGGCACCCACAGGCCATCTGGGCTCCTTAGCCGCGCCCTGAGCGATGCTAGCCCCGCCCCCAAGTATCCTAGCCCCGCCCCTGAAGACTCCAACCCCACCGCAGGGACTCTAATCCCAGGCCCCACCTCCCAGCATCCTAATCCCGTCGCCCATCCGAGGTTTCTAAGCCTGCCCCTAAGGATCCTAACCCGCTCCCTAAAGGATAATAAGCCCTTCCGTAAGAACTTTAACCAGTCCCACAAAGATCCTAACCCCACCCCCTCCAACACCTCCCCCAATGCATGGTAATCCCCGCCTCCCCAAATCTAACGCGGTCCCCAAGGGATTTAACCCCACCCCAGGAATCCTAACCTGTCTTCAAGAACCGCAACACCCTCTCTTCCTCCCAAAATCCCAATTCTGCCCCAAAGGATTTTGAATTTCACATTTGAATAATTTAAATCTCGCCCCCCATAGGTTTCTAATCCTGTCCCCAAAGATTCTAATCCAGCTAACTAAAGGATCCCAACCCTTCTCTTCAAACGATTCTGACAGCCCTCCAGATTTATAACCCTAACCCCAGGGATTCTAATCCCGCTCCTGGGTAACCCCAATCTTGTTCACAAAGGATTTTAATCCACCCCGCCCCAGGATTCCAATCCGATCCATCCAAAGATTCCAATCCGACCCTCCAAAGATTTTAATCTCTCATCAAAGGATTCCAACTGGGTCCAGAAGAATCCTAACCCCTATCCCCCTCGCTCTCATAGGATTCTAATCCCCTTCTTCCCGCCCCAAGCATTCTGATCGGTTTTCCCTACCATTCCGATCCACTCTCTCCAGCCCAGACCCCTCCCCCAGGCCGTGTCCCAGCCTAGATCCCTCCCCCAGGCCGTGTCCCAAGCCTTCCTGGTACTTCTGTGGTCCGCGGTTTCCGCTCCGCAGGCCCTGCGCTATTCAAACCTCATGCAAATTTTCTCACCCGCAGGCACCGCCCTGGCTCATTCTTGGCCGGCTTCCGGCAGCTCAGAGGACTTCGAAAATTAGGGGGGCGGGATGCCGGGCTTGGAGGGCAGCTGGAGGCCCCACACGATCGTGCTCAGGACCCGGCAAGGGCAGAGCACACCTGTTCCTGGAAAAAGAGAGATATTGTCACACTAAATTCTGCCACGCACACTTCCGAGATGTGTAAGAATCCTGGTGCGTTTCTATGTTCCCACCACTACCATCTCTTCATTCACTCATTCATTCATTCATTCATTCATTCAGCAATGCTGTGCTGGGCTACACAGGGCTTCTCAAATTCAGTGCTTCTGACATTTGGGCTGCATAATTCTTTCGGGGTGGGTTGGTGCTGCATGATTCTTTGCTGTGGGAAGCTGTCTTGGGAATGGTAGGATGATAAACAGCATTCCTGGGCTGCACTCACTGGATTAACCTCCTTCCCCAGTTGTGACAACCAAAAATGTCTCCAAACATGACCAAATGTGTGTGGGGTGGGGTGGGGTGGGGGGAATGGGGCGGTAGAACCATGAGTTAAAAGATAATGACCCTGCTCTTACGTGTTTGGTATATGTGCTTAAATACATATGTGTGAGTTTTAAAAATACACTTAATTCTGTGTTTAATGTACTTGAATGAGACTCAGTTTTGTGCCCCCGCCCCCACAACATCACTGTTACTAATATTTAGTAGCCCACGTTGTCTACATCCTCCAGTTTATTTTATTTACCCATTCCCCTAGGCATGGACACCTACATTGTACCCAACTACCATGCCTCCTATGGACTTGTAAGAATTTTGTAAAGACTTTCTTTGCCAAGAATGATGGATGCTTGCAGAAGGGCTGCTGCCAACATTCTTCCAACATTTCCCCACATCTTGACGGACTCCTGGTATCATCCATTAGTCTTAATTTGAGTTTCCCAGAAGCAGACCTTAGACACAGATTCGAGTGAAAGTAGGTTATCTGGGAGATGCAGAAAACACTGGTAGGGAGTAGGTGGATGAGACAGGAGAGGGAAGAAAGCCAACTAAGAGAGCATTGTTGGGGTGCCTGGGTGGCTTAGTCGATTAAGCGTCTGACTCTTCTTTTTCTTAAATTTTTTAATGTTTATTTTGGGGGGGGAGGGGCAGAAAGGGGGGCAGAGACAGGATATGAAGTGGGCTCTGCACTGACAGCAGTGAGCCCGATGCAGGGCTCAAACTCAGGAACCATGAGTTCATGGCCTGAGCTTTAGTCAGATGCTCAACTGACTAAGCCACCCAGGCACCCTAAGCATCTGACTCTTGATTGCGGCTTGGGTCGTGATGTCATGGTTCATGAGATTGAGCCCCACATGGGGCTCTGTGCTGACAGTGCAGCCTGCTTGGGATTCTCTCCCTCTCTCTCTGCCCCTCCCCTGCTCCTGCTCATGCTCTCTCTCAAGATAAAGTTGGGTTTTTTTGTTTGTTTGTTTTTCTTTTGAAAGAGAGCATTGTTAAGCAAGTTACAACTGTGGGCTCTTGGCGCTCACTCCTGCTGGAGCAGGAACTCTGGAGACAGTGTACTATTTTCACTTCAGAGTTATCCTGCCTAGGTGATGAGGGAGCCTGGGCATTTCTATACCAACTCCTGGCAGACATTGGTTGAGGGATGCTCCCAAGAGGTATTAATCCTCCAGCACTTCTGGCCTGCCCCATGTGTGCTCCAGCCACCACAGGGAGCCTCCAGGAAGAAAGATGCGTGTTCTGGGGACTTGAGAGTGTCATCATTAGCATCAGCTACACCTTCCACAAATTTGTTATTCTTATGGTAAAGGACCACAGATAGCTGAAACATTCTCCTCTTAATAGCCAATTCTGCCTCCCCGCCCCCCCCCTTTTTTTTTTGCTGTTGAAGTACTTCTGCAATAAAAATCCTTGTATGTGTTTCCAAAGCTCCTATAAACTTTACTGTGGCATAGTTTTATAAATAAAATGCACCATTAAAACATTCAACTTGATGAGTTTGGGCAAAGGTATACAACTGTGTAACCACCACCCTAATCAAGATCGAGAACATTTTGGGGTGCCTGGGTGGCTCAGTTCGTTGGGTATCCGACTCTTGATCTCAGCTCAGGTCTTGATCTCGGGGTTGTGAGTTCGGCCCCGCTCTGGGCTTCGCACTGGATGTAAAGCCTACTTAAAAAAAAAAAAAAAAAAAAAAAAGACACAGAACATTTCTATCACTCCAGAGAGTTCCCTTATGCCTATTGGAGTCCATGTCTCCCACCCGTTGCCTTAGGGAACCACTGTTTGGCTCCTTGTCATTCTAGATTAGCTTTGTCTTTTCTAGAATTTTCTATAAACACAATCATACAGTATGATTCTTTTATGTCTGTCTTCTTTTTTATTTTTTTTAACATTTATTAATTTTTGAGAGAGAGAGACTGAGTGTGAGCAGGGGAGGGGCAGGGAGAGAGGCAGACACAGAATCTAAAATAGGCTCCAGACTGAGCTGTCAGCAGAGAGCCCAACATGGCATCGAACCCATGAGCTGTGAGATCATAACCTGAGCCAAAGTCGGACGGTTAACCGACTGAGCCACCCAGGCATCCCTTGTCTGTCTTCTTTTACTTACGGATTGCTTTTGAGATTTCCCATGTTGTTACATGTTGCAGTATTTTGTTCCTTTTCACTGCCGAGTAGTATTCCATAGTATAAATGTATCACTATTTGTTTATCCATTTACTTGTGATGGGCATTTGGGCTGTTTTCAGATTCTGGTTACATGAATAAAGCTGCACGAACATTCAGTTACAAGACTTTGTCTGCACATGTTTTCATTTCTCTTCAGTAAATACTTAGGACTGGAATTGCTGGGTCATACAGTACGTGTAAGTTTTAACCTGATGATACACTGCTAAATCAGTTTTCAAAGCGTGCATATCATTTTGCATTCAAACCAGCAGTATGATTTCCAGTTTTTCCACATCCTTGCCAATTTGGTATTGTCACTCTTTTTTAATTAAAAAAAGTATTTCTTATCTAACTCATATTAGCATTAAAAAAACATTTGTACAATCACAAATTTTATCCGGAAACACATCCTTACCAGTACTCGGGATGGCAAACATTTTGCCTATTCATTCATTGCCACGGGGAATGTAGCAGACCCCAAGAAGTGGTGTTAAATGTTACATCTTTGGAGTCAGTCTATAGTTCAAACCCTGTCACTACCATGTACCAACTGAGTGATCTTGAACGAATCAAATCACCCCTCTGAGCCTCAGTTTCCTCACCTGTCGAGTGGAAATAACAATAGTATTTATCTCAGCGAGTCGTTGTGAAAATCAATCAACATCTTACACGCAGGGGTGATAAGAATTCCAAGCAAAATAAATCAGGGAAAGAGGGCGGGATGTGACTTGAGACAGAGTGGTCGGAAAGACCTCAGGAGGAGAGAACATGCAGAGACTCACTGGGTTGGGAGAGCGAGTCATGTGACAATCTAGGGGAAGTGTGTTCCAAGCAGAAGGAACAATAATGGCAAAGGTCCAGAGGTGCATCCACACTTGGTGTGTTTGAGAAATAAAGGAGGCCCACGTAGCTGGATCAGAGTGGGTATAGGGAAGAGAGTGATGGAGATGACGTTGGAAAGGTAACGAAGCCAGATTGTGAGGCCGTGAAGTCTCGGTGTTGATATGAAACTTTAACTGACACAAGATGAGAGGCACAGGAGGGTTTTGAGCAGAGGAGTAAGCCACACTGGCTTGTATTTTAATAGGATCTTTCTGTCTGCTGGGTGAAGAATGGATTGGAGGGGCACGAGGAAAGCAGGGAACCCAGTGAGCAGGCTGAGGCAGTCATCCAAGGATAATATGACAGTGAGCTTGGGACAAGCTGGTGGCAACTGACAATCATAAAAACTCAGAGAGAGAAAAGATCAGAATACCTGAGACTTCATGGGTACGTACAAGGAAAGTTATTACAGTGCCACTTCTACTGGAAATAACCTCGAAAAGGACTAGTCAATAACCTAGAAAAGGAATAGTCTTAAGGAAGGACTGGAAAGAACCTAGATACCCATCATTTGGGAACTGGGAAAATAAATGATAAGCCAATAATGGAGTACCAGGCTATTGTCGAAAAGAATAGGGATGTATAAAAGCTAATTGTATTTTGGGGCGCCTGGGTGTCTGAGTCAGTTAAGCGTCTGATCTCAGGTTAGGATCTTGTGGTTCATGAGTTTGAGCCCTGTATCGGGCTCCCTGCCGTCCACGTGAAGCCCGCTTCAGATCCTCTGTTTCCCTCTCTCTCTGCCTCTCTCTCTCTCTCTCTCTCTCAAAAATAAATTAATTAAAAAACTAACTCTATTTCTATAGAGTAGCAATGATCAATCTGAAAATAAGATTAAGAAAACAATTTCATTTACAGTATCACCAAAAAGAATAAAATGCTTGGGAATAATTTTAACAAAAGTAGTGCAAGGTACTTCAAAACCTAAAAAAAAAAAAAAAAAAAATACCCTCGAAAGAAACTGAAGAAGACCTCAACAAAGGCATCTCATGGGGTGGGAAAGATATCTCATGGAAAACACATTCTTTCATAGCTTGGAAGATTTCATATTGTTAAGGTGAGGATAGTCTTCAAATTGATCAACATAATTCTCATCTATTAAAAAAATAAGACACGCTCATCCTGGAATTTGTGTGGAAATGCAAGGAATCCAGAACAGCCAACCAATCTTGAAAAAGTAAACCAAAGTTGGAGGACTCACAATTTCTAATTTCAAAACTTACTACAAAGTTACAATAATCAAGACAGTGTGGTAGAAATACCTATCAGTGGAACAGAACCGAGAGTCCGGAAGTAAACCCTTCCATTATGGCCAACTGATTTTCAACACAGGTGCCAAGACAATTCAATGGGGAAAAGACGAGTCTTTTCAATAAATTGTGCTGGAACAGCTAGATATCCCCGTGCAAAATAATGAAGTTGGATCCCTATCTCACACCATCCACAAAAATAAGTCAAAATGGATCATAGACCTAAAGATATAAGCTAAAACTATAAAATTCTTAGCGGTAAACCTTCATGACCTTGAGTTAAGCAAAGCCTTCTTCATGTGACACAAATAACAACAACAAAAATAAACTGGACTTCATCAAAACTAAAAACGTGTGTGGCAAATGAGATAATAAGAAAATGAAAAGACACCCCACAGAATGGGAGCAAATACTTGCACATCACAGATCCGGTAAAGGACTGGTATTCCAAATACATAAGTAACATAACTCAACAATAAAAAGACAACATAATTGAAAAGTGGGCAAAAGATTTGAATAGACATTTCTCCAAAGAAGTTATACAAATAGCTAATAAGCACATGAAAAGATGCCTCTTATCATTAGTCGTTAGGGTAATACAAATTAAAGCCACAATGAGATGTCACTTTACATCCATTAGAATGGCCATAATCAAGAAGACAATCACAAGTGTTGATGAGAATAAGAAGAAATTATAACCCAAATATATTTTTGATGTGAATGTAAAATGGTACAGTGCCTTTGGGAAACAGTGTGGAGGTTCCTCAAAGGGTTAAACATAGAGTTACCGTATGACCCAGATATCTCATGCCTAGGTATATACCCAAGAGAACTGAAAACACATGTCTGCACAAAAACTTGTAAATGAAAATTTCATAGCAGCATTATCCATCATAGCAAAAAGTGGAAACAACTTCGGTGTCCCTCAACGGATACATAAAATGGGGTATGTCCATACAATGGAATATTAGTTGGCAATTGGCAATAAAGAGGTATGCAGTACTGATATATGCTGCAACACAAAAGAACTTTGAAAATATTATGTTGAATGAAAGAAGCCAGTCACAAAAGACCACATATTGTATGATTCCATTTATATGAAATGTCCAGGAGAGTCAAATCTACAGAAACAGAAAGTAGACTAGTGGTTGCCTAGGGCTGGGGGTTAGAGTAAAATAAGGAGTGACTGCTAATGGGTATGTTTTTTTGAGTGGGAGTTGGCTAATGAAAATGTCCTCAAATTGATTGCAGTCATGGTTACACAACTCAGAATATACCAAAAAAACCACTGAATTGTACATTTAAAATGGATGAATGTATGCTATGTGAGTCATAATTCAATAAAAACATTTATCTTTTTTAAAGAATGAAGAAACTCCTTAGGTACTACTAGGGGATAAGTGGATAAGTGGATTGGACAGGGAGCAAAGTGCACAACAGCTCTTGTATTTTACCATTTGTGTCGAACAAGAGAGCAAACATACATGGGAATTTACCAGCACATGTCGGGCTGAGTCAGGAAGGGTGCACCTAAACACAGTCCCCATGGTTTCTTCCAGGGAGGGAAATTGTGTAGCTGGGTGACAGAACAGGGAAGGAGACCTACAGGTCCTGGTAGACCCTCTGTACTCTTTAATTCTGGATCACTTGACTATAGTAACTACTCAAAAATTAAGTCAATTTAAAAATCAGAGACTTCACGGACAAGATACAATTGAGGCTGGGTAGGATTTCCAGAGGATGAAAAAAGTCAAGAAAAGTTTGGTATGTACCTGACAGTGGGGTCGAGGATGGAGGAAAGATGGAAGCAAAGGCTGGACTGACTGCCTTTAACCAGCCATGACTTTGTTTTCTCATCTGCAAAGTGGAATGATAAGAGTACTTACTTCACCAGGTCATTAAAACTTGCCTTAAAAGCTCTCATTATTATGCCCTCACTTATATCATCTCATTTAATCTCTTTGAGATAGGAATGATTATAAGGGGGTGGCTCAGAGAGGTATAGACACCTGTCCAAGGTCACACAGCCAGCAAATGGGAGAGCTTGGGATTCCCAAGTCTGGGACCCTCAGGTGTACCTCCAAAGCCGGTGCTTGTAATCTGTACACAAACTCTGTAAGTGTGCCCTGGAAACTGAGGAATAGAGAGACAAATTGGGACCAGAGGACACACCCCAGAGTTCAGTCCTGGAGGGAGGGCAGGAGCTAGGGAACAACATGGGCTTCACTTTACAGTGAGTCATTTGACTCTTCCAAAAATATATTTTCCTATTTCTAGGGGTCATTTGCATTTCATATCTTGAATTCTTTGGGACCACTGTTGATTGTTCCATATTCAAAACAGGATGGGGGGGGTGGGGAAGAGAGCCACAATCATTATTTCAGGACTCAGATATTTCCCCTTTAATTTGCAAAGTAGCCAATGCTCATTTCACAGCAATACCCTCCCAGGCAGGTCAGTGCTGCGCTCATCTCCCAAGACAGGCAAATGAAAATCTGAGAAGACTAGCCCTTAAGAAACTCAACAACAGCCCCCAGCAGGTCCTTGACACCCCTTCTTAAGAGTTCCTCCACTCTCCATCTTCTCCTCTCACCCTGCCTTATTTTTCTCCAGAGAACTTGTCACCACCAGGCACTGTAATACTTATTTATAATAAGTTAATCTGTTTATCGTCTGTCTCTTCTGCTTATTTGCAAGTTCCATGCAGATACTATTCGTGTGCCCATTTTACAGATGAAGAAACTGAAGCTCGAGGTTTGCAAACAGCCAGTGAACGATAGCACTGAGATCCAAACCCTTCGTACTTTGATAAATTTTATTAATGTTTATTAAGGACTTATTACATACGTCTCTGCCAGGGGCTGGAAGCACAAAAAGATGGACAAGATAGTCTTGGCCTTCAAGCAACATCCAGTCCGATTAGGGAGAGAAAAACTTAAACCAATAACTTAGATGCAGAGCGGAAAATGCTGTGGGAGAGAGTGAGGCCCATGATATTGTTAAGACCAAAAGTTGGAGGGGCGCCTGGGTGGCGCAGTCGGTTAAGCGTCCGACTTCAGCCAGGTCACGATCTCGCGGTCCGTGAGTTCGAGCCCCGCGTCGGGCTCTGGGCTGATGGCTCAGAGCCTGGAGCGTGTTTCCGATTCTGTGTCTCCCTCTCTCTCTGCCCCTCCCCCGTTCATGCTCTGTCTCTCTCTGTCCCAAAAATAAATAAACGTTGAAAAAAAAAAAAAAAAATTGGAGGGACACTGGTCCAGCCTGGGCTGCATCAAGTAGGACTTCTTGAAGGAGGTGATAGGTTGACCTTTCAAGGTTGCTAACAGAAGATCATGGCAACGTATTTCAGACAGAAGAGACAGCCTGGCAAAGGCTGGAGGGAGGAACAGCCTGGCCTGAATGATGAACCGTATTGTTGGTGCCTGAAGCCCTCGGGCGTAGACAGGTGGAAAATTAGGCTGGAAATGGCAGCAGACGCTGATAAGGAACTGGGGCTTTCTCCTGTGGTGACCGCGGACACCATGAGTGCCTTGGATCCCTACAGCAGGTACCATCCTAACGTCAGCTGACCTGTGCCCAGGGGTGTGGCGCGGGAATGGGGGTGCTGAGGGGAGCCCGTGAAGTTGTTTTTCTGCCCCCAGCTGCGTGGCCTCCTCCAGCTGACGAGTTCCCCCCCACCCCAGGGGGATTGGGGGACAGCTCGGTTTCACAACCCCTGCCTTCCCCCAGGGTCCCCGGAGGGCAAGAAAAGAGGAAGCGCTTATCTGACTTCCTCCTGGGCCCCTGCGCGTGCGCAAACCCAGGCAGGTCCCCTAGGCCTGCCGCCCCCCAGCATTCCCCGACATAAAAGGCCTGCCCAGGGGCGCCTGCGTGGCTCAGTCGGTTGGGTTGGGTGGCCGACTACGGCTCAGGTCATGATCTCGCAGCCCGTGAGTTCGAGCCCCGCGTCGGGCTCTGTGCTGACAGCTCAGAGCCTGGAGCCTGCTTCTGATTCTGTGTCTCCCTCTCTCTCTGCCCCTTTCCTGCTTGCTCTCTGTCTCTCTGTCTCTCTCTCTCAAAGATAATAAACAATTAAAAAAAAAAAAAAAAAAAGACCTGCCCTGCCCCCTCGGCCTTGACCTGGCTCCCGGAGGGTGCGGCCACGCCCCAGAAACCAAGAGAATGGGTTCGTGTCCCAGCAATTCGGATTTACCGTCTGCTCTTAAGCAATACCTCGTGCCGAGCTTCGCATCTTGAACACGGCTCGTCCTCTACTCAGCAATTTAAAACTGAGGCCATTGCATGAATTGACGTGGAGAGATCCCCAAGACACATTGGCAGGATAGGATGAAAACACACTCATCAAAAACAAAAAACAAAAAACAAAAAAAAAAAACACGGTTTTGTATTTACCCATATATGTATGGAGATGCTAAGAGAAAGGTCTGGAAACTACATAGCCGGCAACAACAGACGTTGTCGCTGAAGAAGAAAGGAAAGTTGGAATCAGGGGGAAAGAGAGGATGACTTTTTCTCAGTTGTTTTTTTTGTTTTTGTTTTTTTCCATTTTTAAACCAGACTGTATTTGTTTTTATTTTGTGTAATTGAAACACTAATAATTAATGAGAGGACTGACATATATGGTTATTGAAGGTCTTTTCCCCAAACATTTTGTTAATGAAAATTGCCAGGCATGTAGCAAAATTGAAAGACTTTTACAACAAAACCCCTACAGGACTTACCACTTTACATTCCGCCATTAATATTCTACTGGCTTCTTCACATATCTGTCCATCTAGCCATCTGTCCACTCCCCCCTCCTTTTTTTTTTTTAATTTTTAAAATGTTTATTTATTTTTGAGAGAGACAGAGACAGAGACAGAATGTGAGTGGGTTAGGGGCAGAGAGAGAGGAGGGAGACACAGAATCTGAAGCAGGCTCCAGGCTCTGAGCTGTCAGTACAGAGCCTGACGCGGGGCTCAAACCCTCAAACTGTGAGATCATGACCTGAGCTGAAGTCGGACGCTCAACTGACTGAGCCACCCAGGCGCCCCATGTCCACTCCCCTTTTTAAAATGTATTTCAGGGCGCCTGGTTGGCGCAGTCGGTTAAGCGTCCGACTTCAGCCAGGTCACGATCTCGCGGTCCGTGAGTTCGAGCCCCGCTTCGGGCTCTGGGATGATGGCTCAGAGCCTGGAGCCTGTTTCCGATTCTGTGTCTCCCTCTCTCTCTGCCCCTCCCCCGTTCATCCTCTGTCTCTCTCTGTCCCCCAAAAATAAAAATAAAAAATAAATAAACGTTGAAAAAAATAAAATGTATTTCAGGGGCGCCTGGGTGGCTCAGTCGGTTAAGCGTCCGACTTTGGCTCAGGTCATGACCTTGCGGTTCGTGAGTTCAAGCCCCGCGTCAGGCTCTGTGCTGACAGCTCAGAGCCTGGAGCCTGTTTCAGATTCTGTGTCTCCCTCTCTCTCTCTGACCCTCCCCCATTCATGTTCTGTCTCTCTCTGTCTCAAAAATAAATAAATGTTTAAAAAAATTATTTTTAATCAATAAAATGTATTTCAAAGTAAATTACTTCAGGTCACATTTTCATTTTTTTTAATTAAAAAAAATTTTTTTTATTTTTAAATTTGCATCCAAGTTAGCATACAAGGCAACAATGATTTCAGGAGTAGATTCCTTAGTGCCCCTTACGGGTTTAGCCCATCCCCCCTCCCACAACCCCTCCAGCAGCCCTCTATTCTCTGTATTTAAGGGTCTCTTATGTTTTGTCCCCCTCCCTGTTTTTATATTCTTTTTGCTTCCCTTCCCTTATGTTCATCTGTTTTGTATTTTAAATTCCTCATATGAGTGAAGTCATATGATTTGTCTTTCTCTGACTACTTTCACTTTTCGCCTCACATTTTATTAACTGGAATTCAACGTTTGTTTACAGTATTTTTCGTGTAAAATTTACATAAACAAAGTGCATAAGATTAAGTGTTCATTTGCTGAGGTTTTATAAATGCACGTACACCAATGTAACTTCAACCTGATAAGATATACATTTCTATCACTCTAGAAAGTTCCCTTTTGTCCTGGAGGGTATTTTAATTGCCAACATTTTGTGTCAGCGTTCAGCACAGGGCCAGGTATATAATAAGTGCTCAATAAATAGCGGAAGGACCCCTGGCTGGCTCAGTGGGTGGAGCGTGCAACTTTTGACCTCGGGGATGTGAGTTCGAGCCCCACGTTGGGTGTAGGGATTACTTAAAGATAAAATCTTTAAAAAAATAAATGTTAGCTGAAGGAATGAACGTGCACATGGCCTGCTCCCCTGAAGTTATGCCTTTTTCTCTTGCAATCCCCCTGCCCCGGAGCTGAAACTCAGTAAAGGCTTAATAAAGATTTATTGGTTGCATTGGGTGTATATTGCTGCGTACATTTAGCAGCTTAAAACATTAGAAACAGTAATTATCACCCACAATTTGGGGGAGGGGTCAGGAATTTGGAGGCAGCTTAGCTCAGTGGTTTGGCTTGGGGTTTTTCACCAGCCTGCCATCAAGGTCAGGCCTGGAATCATCCAAAGGATTGACTGGGGCTGAGGATCCATTTCCAAGATGCCTCACTCACACAACTCGTGGCAGGAGGTGGCAGTTCCTCACCAAGTGAACCTCTCCATAAGGCTTGCCTGAGTACTCATGACACGGTGGCTGGCTTCCCCCAGAGCGAGGGATCCCGGAGAGCAGGGTGAAGCATCACATTAGTTCTCTAGGTCATCCCTGTTCAATGTGGGAATGGTCTGCACGAGAGCAGAGATACTAGGAGGCTAGACTAACCGGGGTCTCCTTGGAGAAGGTAGTCATTGTGAATGTGTATTCAAATTTTCTGAGCACTTGCTTTGTGCTGGGTGCTACGCTGGGCTCCAGGGAGTGCAGGAATGAGTCAGAACCAGCTATCCCTCTTCCCCTCGCAAGATGTGTGTGTGTGTGTGTGTGTGTGTGTGTGTGTGTCGGGGTGGAGGATGGAGATCAGATAGACATGGAAACAGATGGTGTTACAGAGTATGATAAATATCACAATAGTGTTTTTTTTTTAAAAGCTTTTCTATAATTCACATTCATGGTACAACATTTAAGACACATCATGAAACAAAGTTTCCTTCTCTCCTTGTTATATAGCTACACACTCTTCCAGCTCAGAGGCAGCAACTAGAACTGTTTTGTATATTCTTCCAGAACTATTCCATGCATATACACAAAGGCATTTCCCACCCTCTTTACACAGCACTATTCAAAGTGCATTGCTCTACACCCTGCCTTTCCCCCCTCACTTACTTTATCTTAGAGATAATTTCATATCAGTTCATAGACAGCTTCTTCATTTTTATGAATGGCTGTATGGCATTCTATTGTCTGCGTGAGCCACAGTTTATTTAACCAGTCTCCTATCCCTGAACATTTCTTTCTTTCTTTTTTTAAGTTTATTTATTTATTTTTGAGAGAGAGAGAGAGCAGAGGAGGGGCAGAGAGAGAGGGAGAGAGAGAATTCCAAGCAGGCACTACACTGTCAGTGCAGAGCCCCACATGGGGCTCACGTTTGCCTCACAAACCATGAGATCATGACCTGAGCTGAAACCAAGAGTCGGACGCTTAACTGACTGAGCCACCCAGGCACCCCTGTTTATTTCTAATCTCAATGATTTTCCTTGCACATCCATCTTCTCCACTTGTGTGAGTATACTTGTAGGAGAAATTCTTGGCAGTGGAATTGTTGCATCAAGGGGTCTGTGCATTTAAAATATTGTTAAATAGGGTTTATACCAACGTACCCTTCCACCTGCCATATGTGACTGTTTCCTTGCACCTGCAACCACATGTACGTTACCAAACTCTCCAAGCTTAGCCAACCTAGCACTTGAAAAATGTTTTCTCAATGTAGTATTAATTTGTGTTTCTCTTATTATGGGTGAGTTTGACACTTACCACATATCAGAGTTATTTGTATTTTCATTAAAATTTTTTTAATGCTTATTTATTTTTGAGATAGAGGGAGAGAGAAAGAGAGTGAGCACGAGTGGGGGAGGGGGGAGCAGAGAGAGAGAGAGACAGAGAGAGAGAGAGACACAGAATCCAAAGCAGGCTCCAGGCTCTGAGCTGTCAGCACACAGCCCGACGTGGGGCTCGAACTCACTAACTGTGAGATCATGACCTGAGCCGAAGTTGGATGTTTAACCAACTGAGCCACCCAGTAACCCCTGTATTTTCTTTTCTGTGAACTGTACAAGTTGCTACTGGGCTATGGGTGTTTATTATCTATTTGAATATCCTCTGCACATCAGAGGCCCTATCCCTTTGTCTACATGATAAGCTTCAAAACCCAGGTTTTGAAGTTTTTGGGTTTTTTTTGGAACAAGTTGCTTTGAGTCAGATAAACGAGAAGTTTCTGCAGGTTGTGTCATTTTCTGTGCATCACTGCAGAGCTTGCCCGGGGTCCAAGGGAGCAGCTGTGTCATGTAGGGCTCGAAAAGGTGATGCTGGGACCTGGGGGTGGGGAATAGGAGGTGAGTGGGCAAGGAGGCAGTTGTTAGCTCTTGCATTGGATGAAAAGGGCTGTCACAGGAGACAGGGAACTCACCATCACAGGAAGCGGGCAGGACAGGCTGGCCTGGCTCTAAGACCCTTTGCCCTTCATCTGAAATGTCTGACATAGACAAGTCAGAAATGGAGGGCACACCAATAGGACTGCCAATTTCCGATCGTTTAAGCCTAAACAGGTGGACACTGCACCTGCGGGCTCCAAGTAACATTATTTAATAGGAATATAAACTTTCTAGAGTGTAAGCCCCACGAGGCCAGGGTTCAAGTGCTAAATAAGTAGTCGTGGAATGAGTAAATGAACAAATGAACGGATGAATGAATCCAATCAACGGATGTGAAAGGCAGCTGTTTCTGAACAGGGAGGGAGCCCTCTCAACCCTGCCCCTCCCTGAACACGCCTTCTCCTTTTCTTTCTCCTCGCCCTATCTGAGTCAGGTCTCTGCCTTTCTCCTCAGGTCCTGCCCAGCTCCCAGGCCCAGACTCTCCTTGGACCTCCAGTCAACCCTCCTCTCCAAGTAGCTAGACTCACTTCAGTAAAATGCAAGCCCTTTAGGTCACTCTCCATTGCCTGCACTTCAAAAGCCTTCTCAATCTGCCCACTCCTCTGCTTTCCTCTCCTTGAAGTCCTGCTCCCCACCCCCGACACCCCATGTTCCTCCAGCAATAAAAATGGTCGTATTTATTGAGCACTTGCGGTATGTACGTTTACGTGGATTATCCTGAAGTCTTCAGCAATCTACAAGATCTCTGAGGGTGATGCTATTGTTATCCTCATTTTGTAGGTGAGGGAACCAAAGACCCAGAGACATGTAGCTTGTCCAAGGTCCCCCAACTAGCAAATGATAGAATTGGGATTCGAAAGTCACTTGGTCTGACCCCCGGGGCCACCAGTGCCTAACCCCTGCAGTAGAGCTAACTGGTTACCAGTCCTTGGAGTGTGCCATGTTCCTTCGTGCTCCCTGCCCTTTGCTCATGATGGCCCTGCCGGGGAGGGGGGGGGTGGGGCTCTCCTGTCTACCTTATTCCACTTGCCAAAAATCTTGCTCCTCCTTCAAAGTCTTGCTCGTAAGTCACCCCCTCTGCAAAGCCTTTCCTGTCTTCCCTAGGAAGAGATAGTTTCGCACTCTTTGATTTGACAGTTGAGAACTTTATGCTGTAGTGATTTGGGGACTCCCATCAAGCTGAGAGCCCCCCCCCCCCAGTGGGCAGGGATTGTTCTATATATCTCCCTCTTATCTAGCACAATGCCTGCTACAGAGTGTATGCTCTCTAAACATCTGGTGATCAAATGACAGCGGCCAGAGGACTCTTTCCCAGCACACAGTCAAGGAGCGCCGCTAGGAGTCTTCTGTTGGAAGCTGGGAGGGAGAGAAGTTAAGTTGCAGGGCCCTAAATAAAAGGAGCCACACTGTAAGGGGCAGCTGGAGATGATTTCACTAACTTTACCACTTGTCCATGGGTCAAAACTGTGCCCAGGAGACCTAGCTGGTACAGAAATTCCATCCTTACCCCACCCCTAGAGGTCTTTGGGAAGCAGCTATCTCATGCCCAGGGGTATTTCCCCTCTTGCAGTGCCTAGAATGAAACCATATTGGGAAGTGATCCTGGCAGGGTCGCTGAATGCTACAGGAGGAAGTGTGGCCAGAGTCCGCAGGCTCAGAGCCTAGACTGCCCCAGTTAGGGCCCTTTGGACCTCAGAAACCAAGGCATTACATGGCTTTGGTAAGAGGGTAGTTCCGGGGTGGGTGGGGACTTCCTCGGGGTGTGAGGGAAATTGCTCCATCCCTGGAGCTATGAGGCAAGAATGTTCCAGTGACTCTCGGCAGCCCTGTCACTGTGCTTCTCCCTCTACGTCTGCCTCACTCAGGAACTTATTAAAGTTCCCTATGGTCTCAGGACAAATGCCTCAGCCTGTGGTCACTACATCCCAAAAGCTGGCGGACAGGATAGCAGAGCGGCTAGGAGCATGCGCGCTGGGGTTGGCCAGATATGGGTCCGAATCCCAGCTTACTGTGTGACCTTGGGTCATTCACTTCACCTCCTTACGTTCCAGTTCCCTCATCCATAAAATGAAGGTAAATAAATTTGAAAACATCAAAATTATGGATTTGTTCAGTGGAACAAATTTGTTCAAAGGAAGTCACCATAGGCCAGTGGTTCGCAAAGTGTGCTCCGTGGACCATCAGCATCACCTGAGTACTTGTTAGAAATGCAGAATCTCAGGTCCCACCCCTACTCTACGGAGTCAGAGACTCTGGGGTGGGGCTCAGTGATCTGTGTTTTAGCAAGCTGAACAGGAGATTCTGGTGCACGGTAGAGTTTGAAAGCCACTGCCACAGACAAACCCAACGGATGAGCAGTGGATTAGGTGAAGATACTGGGAACATCAATATCCAGCAAGAGATTAATATCTAAAATTTACAGGCTACTCCTGCAAATCGACAAGAAAAAGACAGGAAACCCAATTCATAATGGGCACCAGACAGGAACAGGCAATTCACTGAAGGGGAAGCCCAAATGTCTGGCAAGCACAGAAGATTCTGAGCCTCATATCATCAGAGAAATTCAAACACTGAGATGACCTTACACCCAAACTATAGGCAAAATTGAAAATGTGGGGAGACAAGCATCTTTCACACACTACTAGTAGAGTTCAGTGACATTTAAAAAATATGTGCCCTGTGATTTAGGATTCCATCTTGGGTATAGGGTCCAAAGAAGTTTTCACACAGGCTTATAGGGTCATGTACACAGATGTTCATCACAGTGTTGTTTGTGGTGAGAGGGAATTGGAAGCCACCTGGGCATCCATCACAGGGGGCCAGGGGTGAATAAATAACACCATGGATGCTCAGCTTGGAATGCTTTGCAGCAATATGATACAATAGGCTAGATTTTCCCACAGAAACATGGGTGGAACTTAGAAATAATCATATGATGGAGTGCAAAAAGGAAGCGTCAGATTGAGATCTTTACACAATACCATTCATGTGGTGTAATTACACACATGATGCATTGTGTATTTTACGTCCAGGACGTAGATCAACACATAGGGTGGGTGCCCACGGTGGGGAGGGGAAGGAGGGTGGGGAATGGGTGGATAGAGGGGGGAATAAAGCAAAAGAAAACATCATTTGCTACAAACTGAGTATAAATCCTGGAACCCTGGACCTGAAGCCCTAATAATAATATTACTTTAAAATTGGTGATAATTAGGGGCACCTGGGTGGCTTAGTCTGTTAAGCAGCCAACTTTGGCTCAGGTCATGATCTCATGGTCTGTGAGTTCGAGCCCCATATCGGGCTCTGTGCTGACAGCTCAGAGCCTGGAGCCTGCTTCTGATTCTCTCTCTCTCTCTCTCTCTCTGCCCCTCCCCTGCTTATGTTCTCTCTCTGTCTCTCAAAAATAAATAAATATTAAAAATTTTTTTTTAATTGGTGATAATTGTACCTACCTCACGGTAAGGACCATGTGTCTGGCCATGGAAGGTTCTAAAGCTTTACAAATAAGTTTCGGCACTTCTGCGTGAGTCTCTGGCCCCCTCTCAGGGGTCACTCCTTCTAGCTTCCAAGCCTTTACTCAGGCTGTGTTGAAGCTGTCCTCATGCCGACTTCTCTAACCTCTCCAACCCGGCTGTCAGGTTTCTTTAACCACCCCGGCCCCCTGTGATGATAGCCTGTGGAGTCTCAGGTACTTTTCATTTGGGGCTTGAGCGCAGAGCCAGGGTGTAATAGGGCCACAAAGGGCAAGTCCTAGTTCCTCGTCACAAACTTCCCCAAAGATCTTCTTACATCTGACCCCCACCTCAGTTTCCATCGTACTGCGCCCAGCCAAGACAGGTACACCAAGTCCTAAAGTGTTAGAAGTGGAAGGGAACATTTATTGAGTGCCTACTATGGGCTAGACCCAGCACTAAGGCCTTGTGCTTTTGTTAATCCCCACAACCAACCCTGTGAGGTGGATGGGGCCGACCTCATGGGACAGATTAGGGAATGGAAGTCACCAAGAGGTGAGAACACTAACCAGACAGGAGACCTAGGTCTGTCTGGCTCCCAATCCAAGATCCGAACAAGCAACTTGTTCAGAGTCTTAGGGCCAAGACTGGGACCCCCATCACCTACCTCTGACCCAACTGTAAGTGAAGATATGCCACACTGGTGATCCAGTTCCTGCCATCAGGGGAGGGGCGACCCTGCCATTTAGAGTCTTAAAAAGGCCCTCTACGCTATTGTATGTGTACTTTGAGGTAATATCTCAGAAGAAATAGGAGGTTTCCTCAAGTTCCTTCACCTTTTTTTGAACCTCAGTTTCTCAAACTGTAATATAGGAGGAACAAGAGGTCTCTGGGCTCTGGGAAGTCTTTTCTCAGTCTGTCAGCAGGTGGAGCCCACTCCTCATCTGTCCTTTGGCCTGCAGAAAGCTGCAGGAGTGGCGGGAGAGAGGGGCTGTCCCTGGCACCTGGGGCTAGTGACAGAGTAGAGTGTTGCCCACCCAGGTCTGGCAGAGGGGCTGGCTGAGCCTCTGGCAACTGCCTGCGATTTTGGGGTCCCGCCCCCTGCAGGACATTCTCGGTATTGCAGGGACTGGAGCGCCAAGGGCGAGGTCGGACACCCCGGGAGGGGGGCCCTGGGGCTGGGGTCCCACAGGCAGGAGCGAGTGAGACACAGGTGGGATTGAGGATGCTTCCCCGCCTTCCGCATGGGTGGCGGCTACAGGTAGTTGTCTTCAACCGTGTCGCCCCCACCCGGGGAGTCCCTGGCCTCCTCGTCGGTGCTCTCATCGTCCGGTGCCAGCGCCTCGATGTCATGCGTGATGTCGGCCAGCAGCCGGTGGAAGGCCTGCGCTTCGGGCCGCTGGGCCGCCCCGTCGTAGCTGCGCACGGCCGACGCCGACGTGGAGCTCATGCTGCGCTTGATGCGGCCAAAGCTGTCGGTGAGGATGCCCCCCTCGCGGATGCCCACGCCCTCCAGGAAGCCCTCGAAGTAGCCAATGTCCTGGTCCGGGATGAAGGGCCGCATCCCTGCGGGGCCAGGGGCAGAGGGACGCCTCAGGGTTCAGCCCTTCCCCTCCCATTGTGGAATCACCTTCTCCGGAGAACCGAGGTCAAATCTCCAGCCCGCCCGCTCTCTGGCTGTGTGGTCCTGCACAAGTTCCTTGACTCTGAGCCAGAGAACAATGACCTAATGCTCAGCACATAGTAAATGCTCACTACATATTAGCTTATCGTTGTTGTTACTATTGTAACTGCTACTTTCCCATTTATTAGTTGTGTGACCCTCATTAAACAGCTGCTCTGGGCCTTACTTTCCTCCCTGTAGAACTGAGATGACTGCACCTCTTCTCCCAGGGGGGGATGTGACGAGGGGCCAGCACACTGCGTGCTTCATACAAGTCAGCTTGTTTTGCTTCCATCTCCACTCGCAAGCTTTAGCACTTTACTTTGCTTCTCTGGGCCTCATTTTGCTCATCTGCCAAATGGGGGCAAATGAGAGTTTCTACCTTCCCAAACTGAATCATTCAGTGAGAAGATGCTTGACAAAGATATTACCTGTTAGCTTATTAATATTATTCCTGTTATTATGATCAGCCCTCCTTACCAGCTGTGTGATCTTGGACAAGTGCCTCAGCCTCTCTGAGCGTCAACTGCCCCATGGGGTAAATGGGGAGAATATTCCCCCCACCACCCCAGCTTTGCTATGAAGGTGAATGGATATACCAGTGCTCTCTACTGATGGGCTGTGACTGCAAGCAAGTCCCTCCCTGCCCTGCGCCTGTCTCCTCAAATGTGCCATGGATTTCATAATCTTGGCTTTATCGGAGGCTGAGGACTAGGAGAAAACGCTTCTAGCCTGATGCCTAATCGGGAGTGTCGTGGACCAGTTGGGAGCAGGGTCCTTGCCTGATCTCGGGGGGTGTGGCAGGGGGCTCACCAAGGAGGAGGAACTTCCGCCGGTCCCCATAGAGCTTCAGCAAGCCTGAGCAGTAGTCCTGGATGGGCAGCCCCAGCCGGTACTCCCGCAGCAGCATTGCAAACTTCTGGATCTCGGGGGGCCCTAATTTACTCCGCAGCTGTGGGGACAACATCCAAGGTCAGTCCCAGGGAGCAATCCCCACCCAGCCTTTGCCTAAAAGACCCAAACCCTCTGTTAGGGTGTATTTGGCCAACGTCTCCCCCAAAACCTTTCCCATGGCCTACGGGGCGGGGGGGGGGGGGCATGCAGACACTGGGCTGAATCTAAGCACAAGATGTGCCTGAGTTCAAATCCTGGCCCCTTGGTTGATCAGCTCTGTGATCTTGGGTAGGGGGCAACCTCCTTGACCCTTGCTTTTCTTATATATAGTAAAGATAATGATGGCACCTCCCTCTTTGGCTGTTGAAAGGATTAAAATAAACGCATAAAATGTGCTTAGAACAGTGCCTGCTCTACAGACGACACACAATGAATGCTAGCTGACATTAGTGAAGGCTTTCATAAGCTGCCCAATTTACTTTCCTAACCTCATATCCCCCCGCCCCCCACCACCCTGCCCCCGATCTTCCAAGGTCTACTTCAGTTATGTCCAGGATTATTCAGGATTCCTGAAATACTCTCTGTGTTTTGTCCAGCCTCCAGACCTTTGCTTGTGCTGTTCACATTGCCTGCCCCTGCTCACCGTGACCATGTAATCCTGCAACTGCTCAAGGCCCAGGCCGCTGTGGTCGCTGCCGCTGCAGTGGGAGCCGTGGAAAGAGGGTGTGGACGTGCCACTGTAACACGCTTCAAATGTATCCTGGGAGCCATTGCTGCAGAGACAGGCAGAATGGGGCTCTCACTCACCTTCCTCTAGCTCCTCTCCCTACAGCAGGTGGGGGAGGGAGGGCACAGCTACTGATGCTCTGGGCTTCATCCTAGATCCCATTTTGGCCTCCAAAGCCCCACTTATCTGGCCCTTGGCTGCCTCTGAAGCCTCATCTCACCCTTGCTCTGTGTGCTCAGGCCTCTCTGCCATCTTCTCTAATACTTCAAGTACCTCTTTACCTCTGGGCCTTTGCACATGCCATTCCCTCTGCCTGGAATGCCTCTCTACGCTATCTTTTGTCCAACTAACGCTTACTCATCATTGGAGCTTAAATGTCACCTTCTCGGGAAAGTTTTCCCTGACCTTCCCCTCCCCATGACTGGGTTGATCCTCTGTCAAATGTGGTCACAAACTCATAAGTCTACCCATGACACTCAAGGCCTTCCCAGATCCTCCCCACCGACATCCACGGTGGCCTCCTGGCTGCTCCTCAAATGCACCAAGCTTTGTCCTCCTGCTTCAGAGCCCTTGCACTTTCTGCCCCTCTGCCCGGAGTGCTCTTCCCCTCTCCTCCTCTGGGCCTCGGTTCAAGTTTCATGAGCTCTGAGAGGCCCTCCTGACCCCCAAAGAGGTAGGCTCCCCATGGGTCTCTCTCAGTGCTCTGAAGTGCTCGTTCTCTTTAGTTATCGTTAATGCCTATTTCTGTTAAATAATGACTTCATCGTCTCCTGTGCTAGACGCTGCAAGTGTGCTTGCATGATAAACCATGCAGGAGCAGGGACCTTGGTTTCTTATTTGTTGAGTACCTACTGCGTGCCAATCACGGGTCTCATCCTTGTATGATTCCCCACCATAACCCTAGCACACAGCACAGTGCCTGGTACATGAAAGGTACTCAATAATTCTTGCTTAATAAAAAAATGAACCTGCCCAAGATCTCATGGTTCGTGAGTTTGAGCCCTGTGTCGGGCTCTGTGCTGACAGCTCAGAGCCTGCTTCAGATTCTGTGTCTCCCTCTCTCTCTGCCCCTCCCCCGCGCATGCTCTCTCTCTCAAAAATAAATAAAACATTAAAAAAAAAAAAAAAGAGTAGGGATGCCTGGGTGGCTCAGTCAGTTAAGTGGCCGACTTCGGCTCAGGTCATGATCTCGCAGACTGTGAGTTCGAGCCCCGCGTCGGGCTCTGTGCTGACAGCTCAGAGCCTGGAGCCTGTTTCAGATTCTGTGTCTCCCTCTTTCTGACCCTCCCTCGTTCATGCTCTGTCTCTCTCTGTCTCAAAAATAAACAAATGTTAAAAAATTAAAAAAAAAAAAGAGTAAAAAAAAATTAACCTGCCTTCTGGTTTCTAAATTGTTCCAGAACCATCTTCTATGATTAGCTACAGAAAAGCAGTGTAGCATCGTGGTTAGGGGGTGTGGACCTAGAGCTAGGCTGCTTGGGTTCAAATCTCAGGCCTACAGCTTGACCTTGGGCAAGCCTGCTTAGCTTCTCTATTCCTCAGTTTCTCCATGTGTAAAATGGGATGACAAACATTGACGTCATCAGAATTAGAGGAGTCTATTCGTACAGCGCTCAGAGTCATAGACTAGAAACAATAAATAAACAGCAGCCACTGTGATGTTGCTATGTAGATTTTTCTTGGCTGGCTCAGTTGGCAGAGCACGTGACTCTTGATCTTGGGGTCATGAGTTCAAGCCCACATTGGGAGTAGAGTTTACTTTAAAAAAAAAATGAAGTGCTTTATAGAACAGCACTAGGCACACAGCAAGCACAAATGTTAGTCATTATCATGACTCTAGCAGATCTAGATCTGGCAGCAGATATCAGGTTAAGGACTAGCCCAAGGGCACACAGTATAAGGAAGCCACAAATATTGACACAGAAGAGGGAAAAAAAAATAAAAGTAGGGCATATATTAGTGGCAGAGCCTGCTACCTGTCAAGCCAGAGGCCTTAGTAAGAGAACTAACTTTGACCAACTTGTTCCAGTTTGCCTGGGACTTTCCTGGTTTTAGTATAGAAAATCCCAAGTCCTGGGAAACCCCTCAGTGCTAGTGTGGTTAGTCATACCAAACAGAACCCTGGACAATATGGCCAACTGAGTTTTGTTTTGTTTTGTTTTGTTTGTTTTGTTTTACCTCCTACATTTTCCAGCCTTGCAGCAGCTAGCTGTGACCATGTGACCAAGTCCTGGCCACTAAGACATACGCAGAAGTCATCAGGCCAGGATCCCAGCAAAGCTCTTTACAGACATCCCTGGCATTGCCATTGTGATAACTGGAGCTCGGACCATCATCTTGGTCCATGAGGTAACTCTGAGTACGGAAGCAGGTGCCAAGGACCTGGACCCTCGATGACCATAAGAGCCATAAACTCCTGATCTGTTTTACGTAAGAGGTGAGGGGGGGAAAGCTCGATCTTATTTAAAACTCAAATCCTTTTTAGGGTTTTCTATTACATGGAATTAAACCAAAATTAGTTTTTGGCATTAGCTGTGATTTGGGACTAGGCAGGCCACTGTGTCTGGATGACTGGCAGAGAACTACAGGCCTACGTGGAAACCACTCAGGGTTCCGGTTGTCCCCCAGGCCTCTTAGGGTCTGGGTCTGGATCCTATGAGCTCACTAGAGCCCGGAGAGGTCAGTTCGCCTACCCTCCTCAGGGCTCAGGGCATCAGCACAAATCGAGGTGGGATCCTTTTCACCCACCCTCTCTTGCCCACAGGGAGCTCAAGAATGCCTAGAAGAGAGACCCTATTTGTGCAAGGTGGGGGTGGGGCGGTACCCACAAGGAGCTGCAGCAGCTGAAGTCGGCGTCATAGGCATACGTCCCGTCTGTGCGGCAGCTCTCACCTGGGGTCAGCAGACAGAGGGGCTGTTAGAGGCAGCAGAGAAAGGACCAACGTCCCCAGCTCCCCAAGCCCCCAACCCCAGTCCCACCCTGCGGTTGGGGTGGTGGTTGGAGCACGGATGTCCTTGTAAGCAACTGTAAGGGTGTTAGCTTTTACTCTGAGTGAAATTGGGCAGCTGCTGGAAGATTTTGACCATGAAACCTGCCCCCATCACCAACTCACAGCCAACCTTGGGCAACTCACCTCCTCTCTCCCTGCCCTCAACTTCCCCAAGGTTGGGACAATACCACCTGCCTGCCTGCCTTCCCCGGGGGGGAGTGGCCTTGAGAACAGCAGGTGAGGGAACAGGTGAGGGGATGTTTTGAAAACATGTCTGAGGCGAGAACAAAAAAGAACTTTGAGGGAAAGGAACTCAAGATCTCCAGAGAATAGCAGCACTGTTCACAGAGAACTTGCTCTGTACCTAGTCCTGTTACTTCTCTGACTCCACTAGCCTTACCCTTCTGATCTTGGCTCACCTCAGTGTCACTTCCTCAGGACACCACCCTGACTTCCCAGGTGAGGCTGGTTCCTCAGTCTATGTCTGCAGAGTACAGCACGTGGTTACATTTTGTGTACCTATTTACTGTCGGCCTACCTAGCAATGCAAGGCTGTGAGTGCAGGGCCACATCTGGTTTTGCTCACCAGTATGTCCTGGTGAGCTCAATAAATACTTGTTGAATTTGTTGGGGGTGCCTGGCTGGCTCAGTCAGTACAGCATGCGACTCTTGACCTCAGGGTTATAAGTTCGAGCCCCAAGTATAGAGATTACTTAAAAAAAATTTTTTTAACGTTTATTTATTTTTGAGACAGAGCATGAACGGCGGAGGGTCAGAGAGAGGGAGACACAGAATCTGAAACAGGCTCCAGGCTCTGAGCTGTCAGCACAGAGCCCGACGTGGGGCTCGAACTCACGGACCGCGAGATCATGACCTGAGCCGAAGTCGGCCGCTTAACCGACTGAGCCACCCAGGCGCCCCTAGAGATTACTTTTAAAAAATTAAATCTTTAAAGAAAAAACAATGAATTTGTTGGAATGTTTGTTGACTCATTTCTTTATCCATCATTTGCTCATTTGTTTATCTCATCCTGTGAGAGTTGATGAACTATCCCAACTTCCTAATAACCTCAGTTCCCACAGATGGGGGTGCCTGCAGAAGTAATGAGCTGTCGCTCTGTTCCTGGAGGTTTGCAGACAGGGACCACGTTGAGGGGGCTGCGGCTGAGGAAATTCACTTAGCAGCCTTGAAGGCAGCATGGGAGCAAGGCTGTTGCAGATAGGAGCTTTAGAAATCAGACACACCAGGGTGCCTGGGTGGCTCAGTTGGTTAAGTGTCCGACTTCACCTCAGGTCATGATCTCGCAGTTTGTGGGTTCAAGCCCCGTGTCAGGCCCTGTGCTGACAGCTCAGACCCTGGAGCCTGTGTCTCCCTCTCTCTTTGCTCCTCCCTTGCTTGCACATGTTCTCTTTCTCTCTCAAAAAATAAGCAAACATTAAAATTTTTTTTAAAAATAAAAAGAAATCAGACACACCTGGGTTTGAATCCTGACTCTGCCACTTACCAGCTGTGTGACCTTGAGCAATGCATTGACTACTCTGAGCCTTAATGTCCTCATCTGTAAAATTAGAATCATAAGGTCTCAAAGAAGTCTTTTATCTAGGAGCACCTATGATGTCCCTGGACCTCTGTTTGGCCCATGGGATACAGTGGCAAATAGGACCGACAAGGCTGCTATGAGTCACAGTGGTACTGTGCTTGGCACGTAGTTGGTGCTCAATAAATGCCTCTCCTAGTCTCATTCTCATTCTAGCCTTTGATTGCGTTCAAGGGTGGGCCTGGAAATCTTGGTTTTGACCTAGAATCCTAGCGGGGCTAGACAGCTCAGTAAAAAGACAATGCATGTGCTTGCATTTCTGCAAAGAAGGGACATCAGAAACAGAAGGGAGAGAGAAAAGTTCAGCTCTGAGGGGCTCATTCCAAATCTGGCAACCAGAACATTGTGCAGAAGCTAAGTTTGAGGTCACCGTGAAAACTGACATTTCATTTTAACTACATAAGGGGGAGGGGCGCCTGGGTGGCGCAGTCGGTTAAGCATCCGACGCGGTCCGTGAGTTCGAGCCCCGCGTCAGGCTCTGGGTTGATGGCTCAGAGCCTGGAGCCTGTTTCCGATTCTGTGTCTCCCTCTCTCTCTGACCCTCCCCTGTTCATGCTCTGTCTCTCTCTGTCCCAAAAATAAATAAACATTGAAAAAAAATTTTTTTTAACTACATAAGGGGGGAGTACACTATAATTGCGGTAGAGATCAGGGCCCCTACAGGCTTTCATTGGCCCGGAGTCCCGGAGTCCTCGCCGGCCTTTTGGGATGTTTCACAGGAGGGGTGGCCAGGAGTTCCAGTACTCACTGCGACTGCACAGCCACGGCCGCTCAGGCGTTGACGTGTAGTGGTAGCCGGCCCGGTCCACGCACTCGATACTCTGGTCCCCGTAGATGATCTGGAAGACCTGACAGATGAGGGCACAGGATTCCTCGGCAGCATCCTGGCCCAGGGAGGAGGACAGAGCACTCAGGGCCTCTCCAGTGCCCAGGACACCCCTGCTTCCTCAAACAGTGTGAAGAGGTTCACAGGGCCACACGTGCATCTATGGGCACCTTTAAATCGACTTGCAGAGCATTTCCTATCAAAATTACATGGCCACCCTCTGGGTCTTAGACTCCTCTATAGAGTCCAGCAGCAACGCTAAGTCTTCTGCTCTGAAAAACGCACCCCAAACTTCTGGGGATTCATAGGACCTCCTGAAGCCTATCTAAAATAAGTCCTAGTTTAAATTTGTCAGTAGGAAGTTGGGGCTCAGAGAGGTAAAGTGATTAGCCAGCACTAGAACCCAGGTCTCCTGTTACGTACTAGGAAGAGGAAGAATCACATGTGTGAAAATTTTAGACTCAACATACTTACTGCTACTGGATGCCATATTTAGATATCAGCTTCCTGGCATCCAGGGCAAAAATGGAAGTAGGATGAATACACAAACCTCAGTCTCCTGATAGAAGGCAGGAATTTCAATTCTTGGGTGAAACTTTTTTTGAGACTGCAAATTTGAAGGGAATTTGCCTAATTTAATTCTTTATGTGTAAGCAAGAGACACAGAAAGACAATAACTGATGAGACCATCTTCATGATACTATTTCATATTTTTGCCTCTAAAAAAGCCCAGGGTATACATTAAAATGTAAGCCACAATAGGCAGGATTGATCCTTATAATAGAAATAGGCAGGGAAGAGAGTATTCTTATTTTATAGTTAAAGGCACCGAGGCTTAGAATGGTTAGGTAACTTGCCCAGGCTAATATAGCAAGTTCACAGCGTTGGTTACTACTGGCACTCAGATTTTTTGACTCTAACTCCTGTACCCTCCTTGGGACCACAGGCCTTGGATAGGAGGCCAGGGAATCAGATACTCCTGGAATGCAACTCTTAGTTTATTTACTCATTTTGCAAATTCTCATTTAGTCCTGTTTCAGGCACTGGGCCAGGCTCTGGGGTCTCAGATGAGGTCTGTATCCTAAAGCCCTCACCATCCAGTGCGATAAACAGGGCACACTGTTTCCTCTGCTTGGAATTCATTTTCCTGGCTTTTCGCCTTGCTTTTTGCTCCCCTTCACCTTTCAGTTTAAAAGGAGCAAACTCTCTCTATGCAAACTGGATCTCCTCCTTCATTACCACTGCAATCTGCTTGTTTTCTTTTTGGCCTGCATCATAAGGTATAATACTATAATATACATTATTTCACCCATTCGTTCAATACTTATTGGGTCCCAGGTGATATCAATATCACGGTGAACCATCCAGAATGCACAGGTCTCTTGTACTCTCTAAGGAGACCAGTCCAGCTGGAGTAGAGTGTATAAAGGGGGACACAGAAAGAGATGAGGCCAGAGAAGAAATGCACTTCAGCCACCACTATAACGTGGGTGGTCTTACAAGCAGTTGTAAGGACAATAACTTTTCCTTGGAGGGAAGTGGGGAGCCACAGGAAGATTTTGAGCAGTGATAAGATGTGACTTATGTGTTAACAGGACTGCTCTGACTGTGGGGGGTACAGATTGTAAGCAAGAGGCAAATCTGTGATCTGGATGACAGAAGATGGGCCATGGACCTGGGCAGGGGCAGTGGAGGGTGGGGAAACGTATATAGGTTTGGGATATATTTTAAAAATAGGGCCAATAGGGTTGACAGAATGGATATGGGCTGTGTGAGAACGAGAGCAGCCACAGATCACTGCAAGGTTTTGGTCTGAACAATGGAAGGACAGAGCTGCCATTAATCAAAACAAGGAGACCAAGGGAGGAGCAGGTTTGGGGGAGAAGATTGGGTGCTTAGCTTTGGATGTGTTAAGTTCGTGATGGCCATCAGCCCACCGAATGGAGAGGCTGATTGGAGAAACATGCCTGGAGATGTGGTGAAAGATAAAATTTGGGGAGTTCTCGGTGTTTTAAATCCACAAGACTGTTTTGTTCACTAAGACATATATAAGGGAGCTGGGGCTGGGGCAGGGGGGAGGGCTGGGGGCCATGGGTCAGAGGAAAAGTTTAGACAGCCTAGGGCTTGAAGGTGTCTGCTAGATTGTGAGCTCCTTAAAGGAAACCACCAAATATGTCTTGTTCATCTTTGTATCCATAGCACCTAGCCCAATGCCTACGACAAAGTCGCTGCTCAGTAAAGATGGTCAAATGAATAAAAGCAAGGATGAATATGAAGCAAGGGGGGAGGGGAGGGAAGGCAAGAATGGAAGGCTTCTGCCTTGGGTGACTGCCATAGTTAACAAGAGTATAGGCTCTGAACTTCCTGGATCCCAGTGTTGAAACCACCACCTGCTTCCTGTGTGATGTTGCACAAATTACTTAGCCTCTGGGTCTCAGTTTCCTTCTCTACAGAATGGGGATGGTTGTAATATTTGCCTCTAGGGGTTAGTCAAAGAATGAAATGTGTTCATGCTGGTTCCTTGTCTGGCATGGGTTGGCATTCCATTCATGCTGGTGATTAGTGTCCTCATGATTGTTACTGTGGTAGTGCTGACATTGACGACGTGGGAGAAGGAGCAAGGCTGGAGGAGGGGGTCTGTTTTGGCTATTCTGGGTTTTCGTCTCACTGGGACAGCAAGGGGCAACAGTCCTGGAGGTGTCCAGGCTGGAGATTAGAAGCCCTTTGGCGTCGTGGGCACACAGGTAGTACCTGAAGTCCTAGGCAGGGCCGCAGGAGGGGAAAGGACAGAAGCCAGGGTAGACCCCAGGAACAGGGCGGGGTGGGACGGAGACCGGCGCCCTCCATCGCCGGACGTGCCCGGGGAGCACGCCGCTGGGGCTCCGGGTGCCCTCGGGCTCACCCTGTTGGCCACAGCCAGGATGACAAGGTTGCAGTAGGCGTCGGGGCTGGGGTCCTGCGGGTCGAGTGGGTTGGAGCCCGGGTGGCGCCGCTCCCAGCTGCCGCCGCCGCCGCCGCCCGCCTGCCTCCGCTCCCAGCTGCCGCCCGGCTTGCCCGCGCCGCCGCCGCCGCCGTGCCGCCGCTCCCAGCTGCCGCTGAACGTCTGCCGCCGCTCCCAGCTGCCCGACGCCCGCGCCCCGGCGCGCTGGCGCTCCAGGCTGCCGCCGCCGCCGCCGCCCCCGGCCCGGGCCTCTGCGCCCGCGCCCCCGCCCCACGCCATCCGCCAGTCCAGGCTGCAGATGGTGTGGCGCCGCTCCGTGGTGCCCACCCGCCGCTTCTCTGGCGCCGCGCCCGGCGGGCCTGGGTCGCGCCCCGCGCCGCCGGGGCTGGCGTCGACGCCGGCTGGCACCGGGTCCACGCCCAGACCTAGGAGTGGCGGGATGGCGGTCAGGAGACCCGGGCTAAGAGCCCCCCACGAGGCCAGCTGGAGACTAGCGGCGCGTGGCCCCACCTCTGCCTTCTAAGTCTGGAGGCCAAACCCGCCCCGCTCCTTGCGCTTACTTTCGGGTCCACCCCCCCGGCCTCGGCTCCACCCTGGTCTTGTCCCGCAGGCCTTTTCCACCCGCCACACCTCGCTTGGCGTCTGGTCTGAGGGCGGTGGCCAGGCAGTCTCCTCCCTCTGTTGGCCCTACCTCGGCCCCAGTCTCTAGTTTCAGAGACCTCTTCTTTGATTCAGGTTTCCCCTCAACCCCGCCTCTGGCCTCAGGCCACGCCCCTAGCCTGGCGGGGTTTGACCTGTCCCGCCGAAGCCCCAGCCGCGAGCTCCGCCTCTCTGGCGTATGGCCACGCCCCTGGATCAGACCCGGCTGCTAGCGCGAGCTCTCTCCGAGCGCAGCGATCTCGCTCTGTTTCACCAAGCGCTTTAACTTCAGGTCTCAGAATTTGGGCTCCTCCAACCTTCCCAGGCCCCGGCACCTGGCCTCAGGCTGGTGGCGATCCACCCTTCAACCTCAACCTTGGGCCGCGACTTCTTGCTTATAGCCATGGCCTGCCCGTCGTCTCAGGGTAGCGTGCTCAGGCCTTTTCCATCACACACCATCCATCCTCAACACCCCCACCTGCCCGCCCCCGCCTTTCCCAAGACTAGATGCTGGGTCTTTTCTCACCCTGTTCACCTCCCAGCCCTGCCCCTGGCCAGGCCCCGCCAGCTGTACCGGTCTTAAGCACCAGCAGGTGCAGCGCGTCGTCCTGCAGGTAGGAGGCGGCGGCGATCTCGTGCGTGGGGATACGCAGGATTAGCTCTTCGTTGTCGCGCCAGGTGAGCAGCAGGCAGCGGGCCGACAGGCTCAGGATGCTGTCCTGCTCCGCCGTGGTCTTCAGCGGCAGCTCCTTCAACTGCTGCGGGGTGGGTCGGATCTCCTGGGTCCCGGAGGAACTCGGGTGGGAGAGGGCGAAGGGGACAAGACCCTGCCCTCCCCCCCCTCTCCGGGGCCTCACCCTGGCGGTGTCCAGCAGCTGCAGGAGCTCGTCCCGGCTGGAGGGGTTCAGTGAGGAGGTGACCCAGGTGAGGTGGCCCAGGAACTGGATACAAAATGAGGGAGTGGGTGGGAGAAGGGCAGAGAGAAGTCACTTTGAAGCCTTGGAGGACCCAGACCTCCTCACTGAGGCAATGTAGATAGACTGAGGTATACATATCTGAATTAATAATAACCTGATAATAAGGTGGTCACAGAAGCCAGATCCAAAAAAATGATGCCCCAAATCAATCAATAATTCTCCATCCAGTCTTAGTTATAACTTAATGTTATCACAAACTTTAAGTTACTCAGTGTAAGAATTAACTTTTTCCATTAAAATAATGGAGTAATAGTTTTGTTCTGCTAGGTGAATCCCACCAATCAAATTTTTTCTTCTTCTTTTATTCTCTATGAAATTTCAGCGCCCATTTCTTATGTGCACCTGTTAGCTTTACCCTCCATATATCGTTGCCAGGTAAAATACAAGATGCCAGTTAAATTTGAATTTCACATAAACAGTGAATACTTCAAAAAAATTTTAAAGTATTTTTAGTCCCATGCAATATTTGGGACATATTAATACGACACAAGTAGTTATTGCTTATCTGAAACTCACATTTATTTTTTATTTTTTTTCAACGTTTTATTTATTTTTGGGACAGAGAGAGACAAAGCATGAACGGGGGAGGGGCAGAGAGAGAGGGAGACACAGAATCGGAAACAGGCTCCAGGCTCTGAGCCATCAGCCCAGAGCCCGACGCGGGGCTCGAACTCACGGACCGCGAGATCGTGACCTGGCTGAAGTCGGACGCTTAACCGACTGCGCCACCCAGGCGCCCCTGAAACTCACATTTAAATGGGCAGCCTGTCAAACCTGACACTCCTACCCCCATAGCAATCTTCCCTGGGCAATGAGGATTCTCCACTGCTCCTTCATGGTGCTCTTGAAATAGAAGAAAGGTCTTGAGTGATCTAAGTCCTCTGTGGCTTGCTGAGCTGGGTTCCTTTACCCTAGAGACTGAGTACCGATAACGTTATTGCAGTAAAATCTCACAGGAAGGTATGGCTTTTGCCATCTGCTCTCCCTTGTGGGTAGGTTTTGAGGCTCGTGCTGGGATGGCAACACTGAAGCTGAGCAGATGGACATCATTTGCTGAAGGGCTGCAGCATAAGGCAGGAGCTAGGCTAACTTGAACTCAGGTCTCTTTCCTTTGAGCCTCCCCTGTGTGAGACTGGGCTGGTCAGGGCTTGGTGTGGGGGAGAGGTGCAGTCTCTCCTGACGGGATCCAGAACATGCTACCCCAAAATATGGCACCTCGGCTTACAGAATATCCTAAGCTTGAAGAAGTTGAAGAAAATGGTAGAAGCAGGAAGGTCCCTCTGACCTGCCCCCACCCCTACCTTTCTTCCCTGAAAGCAGAAGACGAATCTCCCACATGAAAGGTACCCTCCCTGTACCGGAAGGGAGCCAGACATCCTTCTCATGAAGGAATTTAGGGCTGAGAAGGCTGTATAAACAAACCTTGTTCTTTCTTCACCTTTTACTACCCCTAGCCCCCACCCCTCTGCCTTGTCAGTTCTTCACAAATTAACTGATTGTAAAAAAGATACAAAAGCTTCGTGCTCTGGTCACTTCTTTGGGCCTTCACTCTCTCGCGAAGGCTCTCATGGACATGTAAACATTTAATAAAATGTGTACGCTTTTCTCCTGTTAATCTGTTTGTCAGCTCAATTTTCAGACCCTGCCAGGGACCCTTAAGAGAGTTGAGGAAAACTTACCCCTCCTTTACCCCTTGCCCCAAGATTCTGCCCACCCTTCTCCTCATCCCACACGTACCTTGACCTCTTTCTCCAGATAGTCACACAGCAGAATCTGGGGGTCGATGAGGTAGTCAGGGGGATAAAGGGGCATCGAGTGCAGGGGCCGGCGACTCACACTGGTCCGAAAGGCTGCCCGGCGCGCGGCCTTGGGGAACACCAGCCTCCGGATGGGGGAGACAAAGCCCTGGGCGGGGGGGGGGGGGGGTGTGTGCAGGAGAAATAATAGTAATAACAGCAACTGACTTTATCAAGCACGTCCACATTCAACATTTTAACTATTTCCCTATTACCTGATTTAATTCTCATAGACTCTGCTGAAGGGGTGCCTCTGTGATCCCCATTTTATGGATGGAGAAACTAAGCCTCAGAGGGAGAACTAGCCGAGAAGAACACCAGCTATTAGCAGTAGAACCAATAGTCTGGCTCTAAAATCTCCATTCTAAACACCCAGATGAGGGCGGAGACCCTGCTAAGGCCCAGGCCCAGGCGTAAGGAGTGGGTCCAGGCTGGGACAAGTAAGAAAAATATTGAGATTCAGTGTGGCTGAGGGGTGCCTTGGTGGCTTAGTCGGTTAAGCGTTTCACTCTTGATTTCAGCTCAGATCATGATCTCACAGTTCCTGGGACTGAGCCCCACTGACAGCACAGAGTCTGCTTGGGATTCTCTGTTTCTGGCCCTCCCCCACTCATTCTCTCTCTCTCTCCCTCTCTCTTAATAAATAAACTTTAAAAAAAAAGATTCAATGTGGCCAAGTGGTGAATGCACAGATATTTGTTAAGCTATTCTCTGTGCTTTCCTAAAAATTAGAAATAGTTAATAAGTAGGGGCACCTGGGTGGCTCAGTTGGTTAAGCGTCATGACTTGGGTCATGATCTTGTGGTTCGTGAGTTCGAGCCCTGCATTGGGTTCCCTGCTGTCAGTGCGAATCTCGCTTTGGATCTTCTGTCTCCCTTTCTCTCTCTGCTCCTTTCTCTCTCTCTCTCTCTCTCTCTCTCTCTCTCTCTCTCTAAAAATAAGTAAAAATAAACTTAAAAAAAATAAATAGTTAATAAGTATGTTTAAGTAGAATCCAGCAGGCACTTGCATAAAAATGGCCTACAGCAAGGTTAAAGAAGCCAATTCCAGGACTCCAGCCCATCCCAACAGAATCTAAATCTCACAGGAAAGCACTACTCTAGAGCAGTTCTTAGTGTATGGTTCCTGCATCAGCAGCAGCACCAAGGAACTTAAGAGATACGCATATTCTCGCTTTCCATCCCAGACCTATTGGATCAGAGCTTAGGGGTAAGACCCAATAATTTATGTGGGTTTTTAAAAAATTTTTTAATGTTTATTTATTTTTGAGACAGAGAAAGAGGGACAGTGTGAGCAGGGGAGGGGTAGAGAGAGAGGCAGACACAGAATCTGAAGCAGGCTTCAGGCTCTGAGCTGTCAGCACAGAGCCCGCCGTGGGGCTTGAACACAAATCATGAGATCATGACCTGAGCTGAAGTTAGCTGCTCAGCCAACTGAGCCACCCAGGCGCGCCCCCCCCCCCAATAATTTATGTTTTAATCAACACTCCAGGTGATTCTGATGCGTGCCCAGCCCAGATTTTAAAACCAGCATCATGGAGCCTGCATGAGATATATGGAGGTTCTGCTAAATGAGAGCACACGGTCTGGGAAAGGGCGTTCCAGGCAGAGGGCACGACATGTGCGAACGTCTGGGGGCTGGCAGGGCTGGCTGAGCATGATGAGCCTGGAGAAGGGTGGGAAGAAGATTCAAGCCCACAGAGGGCTTGAATGTCAGCTGTGGAGCCGGGACTTTATTCTGTGTGTGTGAATATGTGTGTGTGAGTGGAGTGTAGGTAAAAGTTTGGTCTGTGGCCCTCAGTGGTCCAGCCCTGCCCACCTCTCCAGCCTTATCTTACTGTCCCCTCACTCCTGCCCTCCAGCTACAGGGCCATCTTGCTTGCCACATTCCTTCCCACTGAGAGCTTTTGTACATGCTGTTCCTCCCCCTGAAACACTTCCCTACCCTCTCTCCTTCTGCCCATTAGATCTCAGCTCAAGCTGACCAGGCTAGGGCTGGGTCCCCTAATATTCTGTACCCCAGCACCACGTATGGCGTCTCTCATGCAACTTTGTATTAATTGCTTTTCTTTAAAGTTGCCTTCCCCAAAACGCTGTGAGCTCCAGGGAGGGAGCAGAGACCTTGTCTGACTTTGCTCACTGCTACATCATCACCAGCACCAGGCACAGTGTGGGGCACAAAATAAGTTCTCAGTGCATATCTGCAGAAGGAATGAGCCAAGAGAGAACAAGCACCTAGGTCTTGGCTCCCTTCTGAGCCCTCACGATTCACATAGCCTGACCTAGGATTCTTGGGGGAAGAGGGATGGGTGGGGGTGGGCGCTGGAATCTGAGGGACTCCCTGAATGGCAAAGACAACCAGGTGAGGTGTCCAGTGAACCAGACTAGAAAGCTTCTGACAGTAAGGAGGAGTGAGGATCTGGGGGCGCAGACGAGGCTGGAACCCAGCAGGGGAGCAGGTAGGTGTCTCAATCTGGATAGACAGCCTCATAGCACAGAGCTGCCCAGGCTGAGGTCCTTCTGTCTGGGAGGTAGGGAGAAGAGGAATGGGTCTGTTGGGTGTCTGTCTGTCCCTCAGTCTGAGGAAACCCCAGGAAAACTGGCAGCAGTTTGAGAGTATCTCCCAAAGTCATCTGTCTGGCTGGGTTTCCCTGGAAGGTGCCTGAGTGTCCCTTCTAGGGATGGCAGAGGCCATTGAGAGCCGGGAGACAGGTTAGGGAGTTTGAGCCCAAATGTCTGGTTGCCCAAGGGTGGGAAGGACGGTCTTTCCAAATGAGAAGGAAGACTCTACTTATGCCACTCGCTGCCCATCACCCCCACCCGGGCTCCCCACTTTACTCCCTCCAGGGACATTTCTCTACCTGGCATCCCTCCCAGCCTCCCACCTACCTTTTTTCCTTTCTTGACTTCATATTCCATGGTGAAGCGTCCCCTCCACTCCTGCCACCCTCCTGGCCAACCCCCTCCACCCTCTCCCCCCACACAGTTCCTTTGTTCTTTTTCCTGCCTGGTCGGAAACTCCACCAGCCCTGGAGTTCCTGCCCCTCCCGTCTGATAGCGAGTGGGGGGTGGGGGGATGGAGGCTGGTGCAGGATGCAGCCTTGGGCCCCTCCAGCTGAAGGGTGGAAGGAAACCCAGCCAGAGCAACTGTCCTGGGGAGAATGCCTCCAGCCTGAAGCCAGAAGGCTTGCTGTTGAGGGGCGCTTGGGAACTGAGTCAGGCTAGGGATGGGTCCCCTGATTTGGAGTCAGAAAATCCCAAATCCCAACCCTACTTCTGCCACTGACCTTGTGGTGTGACCTTGGCAAAGCAAGTCAGTTCCCTTCACAGCCTCAGTTGCCCCCTCCTCTCTATAAATTAGGAATAAAATTGCCTCCCTCTCTGTGGTGAGGAACATATGCAAAAGCGGGTAGGAAAATGCTTCCCAAACTATAGGATACTTAATTAAAAATTAATTAATTAAAAATTAATCATTACTCTTAAGGAGGCAGTATTCATGGGCTTTGAGGACAGGCTGCCGGAGTTTGAATCCTGATTTCGCCAATTACTAGGGTGATGACCTTGGGCAAGTCCCTTATCCACTCGTTTCCCCATCTGTAAAATGGGCATCATGCCGGTCTGACCTCACGGTGACCTTGTAAGGATTAAATGCACTCAGAAGAGCTCCTGACACATACGAAGTGCTTCGTGAATATTAACTACTTCCCTATCTATGTGTCTGTGTGTCCCGGGCTCTTTTTCTGTCTCTTGGGAGAATCTTAGTGAGGCAAGTTTCCTTTTGTGGTTCTGTGCTGAGCACTTTACATATTTACTCTCTCTTATTCCTTACAGTGTTGGGGTATCGTTATACCTATTTATACAGATTTATACGTCAGCCTCAACTGCAGAGGCTGACCGGAAAAAGTCATAGCGTTTGTAAGAGGAGGACCTGGGATTTCTGGAAAGTCTGGATCCGAATCCTAGTTCCTTACCTCTAGGGCCAGTGTGCTCAGCCTGTCCCACCCAGGACAGTTGGGGAGGTTCTGCATTGGACTGTTTTGAAGCTCGAGTGTGCCAGATCAGTGCCCACAGGAGTGAGAGAGAGCTCCCCACTGCCTCTGGGTGTGAGGTCCACGGAGCCTCCAACCACTAGCCTTCCGCCTTCCCTCCCTTTCGGGGGAGGAGAAATAGTCCAGGCTGCTTAGGGCTAGCTCACACAGCCCCTCCCTCCCGCTCCCCTATATCCGGCTGTCAGGTCCCAGCATCAGGAAGTGAGATGTCCAGCAGCCCGCCAGGCCCAACAGGAAGAGGCTGGGATGTGCAACCCCATCCCTAACAGCTCCTGACACCCAGGACACCCAAACACCCACTTTACCCCTTGAGCAACTCCCGAATTCCTCAATTTCCCTATCTGTAAAATGAGGACTTCTGTTATTCCTGGACTAACTCCAAGTATCACCGAACTGCTGGGAATACCAAATAGGACGAGAAGTGTTCTGAATGCTGCTAGAAATAGCAAACTATCTTTGCATTCCCTGCATGCCCACCCCAGGGCCACAAACAGTAAATTCATGTGCTCAGTAAATGTCAGCGCAAATAGGTGGAGACAGGTGGACTTAGGTTCAAATGGGTATGACCTGGAACAGGTCATCTTTCAGAGCCCCAGAGTCTCAAGCGTCAGCAGCAAGATAATGATGATGCTTGCCTCATAAGGCTGCTACAGGGATTAAATGGGAACAGAAGCATACAATGGTAACATTGATTATTAAAATTAGCTTGTGGGGGCGCCTGGGTAGCTCAGTCGGTTAAGCATCCGACTTCGGCCCAGGTCATGATCCTGCACTTCGTGGGTTCGAGCCCCGCATCAGGCTCTGTGCTGACAGGTCGGAGCCCGGAGCCTGCTTCAGATTCTGTGTCTCCCTCTCGCTCTGCCCCTCCCCTGCTCGCGCTCAGTCTCTGTCTCCCCAAAATAAATAAACATTAAAAAAAATTAAAAAAAATAAAAGTAGCTTGTGAATCAAAACAGATGAGTGAAACAAAGTCCGTGTTCTCAAAGACTTAAGAGTTGTGGCAAATAGGGTTCATCTCTTTGGGGCCACCTCCGGTTGATTGGCAGGGGCTGCCTAGAGCTCTGTGTAGAAGATTATGAAAACCAGATCTACTCTCAGAACCAAAAGGGGATTGATTATCAATGCCTGCCACGGGACAGGAGGAGGGGATGTGACAGCAGGTATATGGTGCATATGCTGACCCTGATCTGGCTGGAGAGACACATAAGCAAAAACTCTGATACAAGCCAAGCATTTGGGGAAGGCAGAATCAGGGGCCATTCACCAAACTCCAATGCATTCAAGCTGAGCCTTGAAGGACATACAGAAGATAGGTCACTCTAGGCAGAGGAAACAGCTTGAGCAAACACACAGTGCTTGGGTTGTGATGCTTTTGGCTCCAAAGAACAGGCTGCCCAATCAAAGATGGCTTTGACGGTAAGGAAACTGTATTACCTCTCAAGACGAGAAGCCCAAAGGCAATTGATTTCAGGGCTGGTTAATTGAGCACCCCAAAATGACATCAAGTTCCATACATTTCCTACTGTGCTGCTGTTATGGGCTGAATTATGTCCCCCCCACCCCCGCCAAATTTATACGTTGAAGCCCTAATACCCAGTACCTCAGAGTGTGGCTATTTGGGGAAATAAGGCTTTTAAAGTGGTGATTAAGTTAAAATGAGGCTGTAAAGTGGGCTCTAATCTCATCTGACTGGTGCCCTCCTGAGAAGAGGAACTTCAGACACACAGAGAGACACGAGGGGTGCACACACAGAGGAAAGACCACAGGAGGACAGAGCGAGAAGGCAGCCGACCAAAAGCCAATGAGAGAGGCCTCAGAAGAAACCAGCCCTGCCAGCACCTTGATCTCAGGCTTCCGGCCCCCAGACCTGGGAGAAAATACAGTTCTGTTGTTGGAGCCCCTCAGTCTGCGATATTTTGTTATGGAGGCCCAGCAGACTGATACCGTTGGCCAGATGGCTGCAGTGGCTTTTGGAATAATACAGACACAATGCCATCCATCACTGTCCTGCTTTTGATGCTATCAACACCTCCCCCCCCCGTTTATTCAATTTTTTATTTCAATTCTACTTAATTAACATACATGGTAAAGCTGGTTTCAGGTGTAGAATTTAGTGATTCATCGCTTACAAAGAACACCCAGTGCTCATCACAAGTGTCCTCCTTAATTCCCATCACCCATTTAGCCCACCCCCCACACACCTCCCTCCATCAACCCCCAGTTTGTTTTCTGTAGTTAAGAGTCTCTTATGGTTTGCTTCCTTCTCTCTCTCTTCCCCTCTCCCTTCCGCTATGTTCATCCATTTTGTTTCTTAAATTCCACATATTAGGGAAATCATATGACTGGCTTATTCCACTTAGCATAATACACTCTAGCTCTATCCACATCATTGCAAATGGCAAGAAAGATTTCATTCTTTTTGATGGCTGAGTAATATTCCACTATATATATGTGTGTGTGTGTGTGTGTGTGTATACATGCCACATCTTCTTTATCTATTCATCAGTCAATGGACATTTGGGCTCTTTCCATAATTTGCTATTGCTGATAGTGTTGCTGTAAACATTGGGGTGCATGTGCCCCTTCAAATCAGTATTTTTGTGTCCTTTGAGTAAATACCTAGTGGTGCAATTGCTGGGCCATAGGGTAGTTCTATTTTTAACTTTTTGAGGGAACTCCATTCTGTTTTCCAGAGTGGCTGCACCAGTCTGTGAGGCCATCAACCCCTGATAAGGCTGAAGGGTTTCCCCTTCTTTGATTGTGAAGGAACACCTGTCCCACGGATTCTTCAAAAGACTTCCCTGAGGAGTCTAGGAGCCAGATGTATGAGCCAGGACATATTTTGGCTGTGACAAAGACACAAATAACAGTGGCTTAAACATAATAGAAGTTTCTCTCTTCTATCACCTAAGCAGTCGGGGCAGGCATGGCAGCTCCAGATGTCTGGGACCTAGGGGCTTCCTATCTTGTTACTCCCCATACTAGGATTTTTTTTCTCACCTTCGACACGGCTCTGGTCCAGCCAATAGGAAAGGTAAACCTAGCTGGAGGAGAGCACAACCCCTCCGTTTAAAGGGATAACCTGTAAGTAATATGAAATTCTACTGCTCACATCCCCTTGGCTAGAACTTGTTTCCTTAGCCACACCTAACTGCAAAGGAGACTGGGAAATGTAGTCTCCCAGGTGGCCACCAGCCCAACTAAAAAAGTTCCTTTATAGACAAAAGGGAGCATGGCTACTGGGGGACACATAGAAGTCTCTGCCTCACAGAATTGAGTCATATGCCCTTGCCCCCACCAATCTTCAGTCAGGGGAATCATTTTGGAGCAACGGTTCTCAAACTGGAGTATCGAATCACCTGAAAGACATAAAAACAAGCTGCTCCCAACCAACCCCACGGTAGCTGATTAGGTAGGTCTGGGTGGGGCCTGAGAATCAGCATTTCTAACAAGTGTCTGGGTAATGCTGGTCTAGGGACCACCTTTTGAGAACCCCTGTCTTGGGCCAATTCTGACTTGCTTCCTGGGGCCAGGTAGAGGCTGCATTCCTGGAGCATTTGGGATGGGGGTCCCTAGGAAGTGAGGCTCCACCTGCGTGAAAGAAAGGTGAGAAAGGCTGTTGGGTGGGAGCCAGGAGAGGCTCACAAAAACAGGAAGATGAATGGTTTGGAGAGGCTCTGTTGGAGATAAGGATCAAGGAGTATTCGGGGCCCAGTAGCGAAAAGTCAGCATTTTGCAAAGGGTTCACTCTTTATCCTGAAGGCCCTGGGGAGCCATGGAGGTTCTAAAGCAAAGAACTATTGTGATGAGATTTGTAAGAGGATGAGAATACATTAAAGCAGTGGGCCTCAAAGAGAGGTTCTCAAACCCCTTGCATCAGAATCTCCTGGAGAACCTGTAAAATGCAGACTTCCAGGCAAGCTCTATCCATTCGGGAGATGGAAATCTGCATTTAAAATTACCCCCCCCCCCCACTCTACCCAGGTGATTCTGATGCACTTCGAAGTTAGAGAACCACTACACAGAGAGGAGGCAGGGAGATCTTTTAGGGGCAATACTCACTAGAACGGAAGCTCTATGAGGGCAGAGACTATGCTTGTTTTTTTATCTTTCTTGTTCACGGTGCCTAGAAGAGTGCCTGGCACATGATAGGTGCCCAACAAATATTTGGTCTAGTGGTGTTAGGAACTTCAGTCTGGGTCCTGATTTTGTCTTGCATTCGTTCTGGGACCCCAGGCAAGTCTGTCCCCAGCCACATCTCTTTCTTCCCCTTATCTGTAGAATGAAGTGTTTGGAGATAATCCCTCAGAGTACTCTGGGTTCCTCTCCTAGCCAACTGCCTTCATCTCTTAGGGGAACCAGAGGATTGTGGCAGAAGATATCCTTCCTTCCTTCTCCCTCCTTCCTTTTTGCCTTCCTCTGGCCCAGAACAACCAAAACAATAGGACACAAGCAGCACGTACTGAAATGACTTTTAATATCTCATGTTGCAGCAAAATTAAAAATATACAAAAAGTTTGTGGTGTACAAAAGAGTCTCAGTACAGAAGCCCCAGCTTGGGGTCTCCTCCCCCTCCTGGGGGAAGCGCAGAGGGGTGAGTGGGGGTGGGGGACTGAGGATGGCACAGATGTAGTAAATACCAGGAGGTGGGGCCGGGAAGGAATAGGAAACAGGGGTGGGCCAGAGCGGGACCGATTAGGGAGCAAAGAGAGGACCTGGAGGGGAGAATCACCAGAATTGTGCTGAGGGAGGGAAATCAGCCCCTCAGCCATGGCTAGTGGTTCCTGGAGTTGGAGACAGAGTGGAAAGGGAAGCATCAGTGCTGGGAGTGTTCCGGTGGGACCCCCAAAGGATGTGGCCTCTGGTCCCACCCTGCCACCAACGGCCCAGTGACCTTGGGCTGGTTGCCTCCATAGGCCTTCCCCCTTCCATAAAACAGGAGGCTGGATAAATAGATTCCCAACTTGGGGTTCCAGACCCTAAGGAACCCTGGAGGCAGGAATGGGGGCCCATGAGTGCTCTTCAGAATTGTGTATTAAACACTCCAATATAATACAGACATTCCCCAACCCTCAAGCCCTAAAAGCTAACCTGAGGCCTTGGTAGCTTTTATCTGCAATCAGAAGCTCAGCTTGAGTTACTTTAAGGTGGAAAGATGAATTATTCTTTAAGAAGTGAGACTTGTTTGGGAGAAAAATCTTCCAAACTATAGGATCCCCAGGGGTGAAAATAATAAGAGGGGGCCCTGGGAATTGTTCGGGTCCTTTCTAGCTATTTTACGAGTTTGGAAAACCAAGGGGTTTGGGGGCTGTGTTGTATGAGCGCACCCTCGCTCCCCCTGCCAAGTTTGGTGGGCTAGCCCAATGGAGACAGGTCTGGTTTGGGTTCTGGGATATTTGGGTGAGAGAGGGGTAGAGGAATACCCTTCTCCCCACCCCACCCCTGCCCTCTGCCCCACCTTTTGTCTCAGGCTACCCTCCACTCTGGGATTATTGCAGGTGCCCAGGGGCCCCCCACCCCTTTAGCCTGGCCTGAGGGTGCCCTTACAATGATTGTGCATAGAAAAAAGGCCAGGATTGCTGGGGAGAGGGCGAATCCTGCCTTGCTGAAGGGTGGATAAGGCCAGGCATTGGAGGACCTCTTCCCACTGGGCCGGGCGGTGGGTGGGGGGGGGGGGGGAGGTCTGCATCCAAGAACCAGGCCATCCCGGGAAGGGGCCTTCCTTTCCCACTTCCATAGTTTCCTGCTCTTCCTCCCCTGGCCTCTGCCTGCAACAACCAAGGACCCAGAAATGTCCTAGCCTGTCCTCAACCAGAAGGACATGTTATAATCCCTTTGCCCCCCAGGCCCCAAGTCTTAGAAGGCCCTCTGGTTGGGGAGGGGAGACTTAGCCCCCTTGCCCACTGCTGCCCATATATGGCTTGGCACTCAGTCCCTTTCAAGGAGACCTCACAACGCATATCAGTATAGGAATTGGTAGCTCCTCCCCTGAAGTCCCTACCTCCAGCTTTACCTGGGACAGAGATAGGTGCCAAAGGGTGACAGGGGCCAGCACAAGATGGCGGCAGTTGGGGCTTGGCTTTCGGTCCTCATCCTCTCCCTGGACTCTCCCTTCACACAATGCAAGTTCCTCCTAACCGGGGGCCCCAACACTGGAGAATACCCCAGCTTCCAGCTTTTCCCCTTCAGGTATGGAGAGGCCTGTAACCCTTATCAGACGATGGTTCCCCAGGCAGGGACCCTGTGAACACCCAGGTCTCCCTCCCCTTTCCACTTTTCAGATGAGGGGGGAAGGGGAGACACTTCTCAGGTGGCCAGTTGTTGGTGGGGGGGGGGGGTTAGAAAAGTCTCAGAGGGAGCCAGGGCTTCTGTCCTTGACTTCCCCAGAGGGGTTTCCAGACTCCACACGGCTTCCTCGAACCTTCTCAGCATTTTGAACTAGAGATTTCAAACCGGCGGCCCATGGGCCAAGTCTGAGATTAGTTTGGCCAGCACAGAGTTTTCCAAACATTTGAGTTCTAGGGCCTATAGGCAGGGCATGTACCCCCTGTGTTTTCCAGAATCCCCACCACTCCCTATTGTACGGCACTGGCCCTTCTCTCCTTTTCTTCATTACCTGAAGACATTTGAACTTGCAACCCATACACCCTTGTCCAGGAAAACCTCCCCACTGCCTGAGGTTTCTGTGAACTCCAAGCCCAGGTGCGCTCCAAGGGAAGGACCTGTGGGACTTTAGCCCTTTGGAGGGCATTGGGCTGCCAGGTAAGATCTTCCCTAGATGCTTGCAGCGCCCTTGGCCCTCGCCAGGCTTTTCTCTCCCTGGCCTTTTCTCTCCCTTTCCCCAACTCTTCTAGTGACATGCCTCTGTGGGATTCAGTGCGGCAGGGAGCTGGCAGGGGTAAGGCAGATTTGGGGGGGGGGACACAGGATGGGACAGATGAGAGGAGGGGACCAAGAAAGCCTTCCTTTGGGGAACCCCCGCTGGGGAGGGGTGGAGGTCTGTGCTGTCTAACCAGGGTGACAGTTACAAGGCACGTGGTACATCAGTGCATGGAGGTGTGACAAGGGGTGTGTTGTGCCTGGAGAGGTTTGGGGAGCAGTCAACAAGCTGGGAGATCAGTTCAAGAAAACTAGGAGACAGAAGTCTATCCTGGAAATGGCGATGTGGTCTCCCGGGGGTAGAGATATCGAGGGCAAATTTGGTACTCAGTGTCCTGTTCTCTTCCTGGCAAAATTAAGATGGACCCAACTACCTCTCGGCTCCAGGAAAAGCCTAACTCTGCCACTGACTTTCTGTGTGATCTTGGGCAAGTCCCTGGCCCTCTCTGGGCCTCCATTTCTCTTCTATAATAGATGTAGAGGGCAGGTAGCTTAGGGGACCCCAAGGTTCTGGGGGGCTGTGGTTCTGAAATATTCTCTCATTGCAAGGACCCTGTAGGGATTCTGGGAAGGACTAAGCAGCCAGGCTAGGGTGCAGGACAGAGATTGGGGAGCAGGAGGCAGGGACCCAGGGCGTCCAATTCTGGCAAGGAAGAGAGGGACTGGCTGAGGTAGATTGTGTCACAGGAAAAAAAACAAAAAACACCAAAACAACAACACATGGGATGATGCCCCTTCATCACTCTGACCCCTCTATCCCAGTGAAATGAGGACTCATGGGGACCAGATGAAGTAGAGACAGGCCAGTGGAGAGCACGACCTCAGGACAGGAAGCGATGGGGTCCTGAGCTCCTGGATATATGGGGGGTGGGGGGTGGTCCTTAAGAGACTAAGCTCTTTCCTGAGGGTGAGAAGCAGGAGAAGGCGGCTCCGAGGGCCCTTTGACTGTGGCATTTCCAGTGCTGGGTTGTCCTTGCAGGCAGAGGCTCTGAAGGCAGGTTTCGTGGGAGAGAGATGTAGGGGTGGGGAGGGAGTAAGGTCCAAAAACGTGGCCCTGGTTTCCCTGAGAGCCTCACGCTGCCTCTTAGCACTGCCAGCTCATTCCTATTCCCTGGTTCTCTGGTGGCTTCTGGATCTATAAGAATTTCCAGCTCCCGGGAGGGCATTTTTAACTTTTCCTTCTAGGGTGCTGGATCATGGGGCAGCCAGACGGACCACTGTAGTACACTGGGGAGTAAAATAACTTGCCAAGGCTGACCCTCACGTCACCTCCCTGAGCCTCTTTACTCCTTTGTAAGATAAGTTGATAACAGCTGCCTTGCAGAGCTGTTGCAAACAGGGGCGAGTTTAAGTGAAACAAACAGTCAGTCCTGGGGAAGCGGTCGGCCAGACCTGTGTCTGCCTCCCCAACGGGTGAACCCACCAGAGGGCGTCTGGGTCAGCCCTGGACCCCGCCCCTCTCCCCATCCCCTTCAGGCCTGGTTCCTGAAGCTTCTTAGGGATCATGGAAGTACTTTCTTCAAGTAGGAAAAGCATTCTTTGTGTGTTGGCGGGAGGGACGCACTCACCATCTGGGCCTGTGTGGATGTCTATGCAGTCACCTGTGTGCCAGGGGGTGAGGGGACTTGCGTCACAGGTGTGGTGTGTGCTTGTGTATATGTGTATGTGGGCAGTCCTGCCCTCTCTGCCTTTGGGGACACCCTGCACGTTGAATGTGGTCCTTTCCTTATATCCTCAGCAAATTCACCCTCACTAATCACTATCTGAAGGGACAGCAGGAGTCTGGGACCTGTGGGGCTAAGCTGCCACTCTGGGCCTCAGTTTCCCATTTACAAGCCGAGAGAGGCTGAACCAGAGAGGGCAAAGTGCCTCTCTAATTTGCATAGTCTAGGATTCTCATGCACCTCCTCACTCCCAGCCCAGGTCTGCATCTGTCCTTAATATCACCTGCTGTGCCCTTGCATTGAACACACCTTAGCTGGCATGGGGGGGGGGGTGGGGACGTGGTAGTGGGGGTTCCAAGCTCTGCTTAGAGGCTCCGTCCCCTCAGCCCACAGAACTGCCTACCTCTCGGCTCCCACACTCCCCCACCCTATCCAGGACTGGCTGCCCCAGCTAGAGAGGAGGGGCCACGGGCAAATGGTCCCATGGGCACCCAGGATATGCAGGAATGGACTGCAGGTCCTAGGGAGTTGTCAGATCTGAGGCAAAACAAGTCAGCTGGAAAACTGACATCCCAAGGAGCTACATCTGCAGGGCGGCTGAGAGCCAAGATTTATGTCATGTCCCCAGAGCTAATTTTTTTCCAGCTGGAAACCGGTTGGCAGTTGAAATGTCTCAAGGGTTGTGAGGACAATTTCCTCTGGGGAAGATGGCTGTGGACCAAGGTGGATGGGGCATAGAACTCCTATAAATCCCAGAGATCTAGAACTGGAGTACCCGTTCCTAGAATATTCCACTCACATGGGATTCTAGAGCCCCCTCCCCCACCACCTTGGCAGGAGCCAGAATCCCCCAGAGCAGAGTAGCAGGGCTCCAGTGCCATCACCCTCATCACAGAATCCAGATCAGAATGACTCCTTAGGACATTTTATCAGCTAAGTGCTTGAAAACTTAATCCAGAATTAAGAATGTCTCTCTAGAACAATTCCCCTGCTAAGTGTGCTAGGACCTCACCAGACAGAGCATCTGTTGTATTCAAGACTTTTATCTAGAAGAAATGTTCTAGATACTCATCTAGAACAAACAATGGCTCCTTGAAACGTTTCACCTGAGGTTTCTGGAACCTCATCCATAACAGAGCCCATAACAAAGGGTGTCTCCTGATGAGTTCACCTTGGAAACATTCTCTATGCTGTGCATTGAGGGTTCCCCTCCCCCCAACCTGCTATGCCTTCATGCTTCTGCTGGCTTGGACCCCCCTCAGTTGTCTCAGGGTTCTTCTTCCTGTCAGCCCCCACCCCAGCTCCCTCTTTTAAGCCCCCTTTTGTCCAGGCTCCAGACCTCAGACCCCACAGGAGCTACACCAGCCTTGTCCACCAGACGTTCAACCTTCCCTCACATCTTCCACGGCCTCCTCCGTCCTGCTCAGAGATCTCCTCTCTCCAGAGAAGTAGCCCACCCCCAACACCCCCTGAGGAGCACAGGGCCTAGGTCACGGACCCCAGATGGTGCCCTTTCTCTGGCAGGTCCACCAGGAGCGACATGTGGGTGACTCCAGGCAGGGGAGAGGCTGTGGTGCCCCTGGCACCCGACGTGGCACGGAGGCCTCCTTGGAAGCGGGGCAGCTAATGAGGAGTGTAGCACCAGTTGATTCCCTGGGCCCCGGTTCAGGGGAGTTTAGGAGATGGGCCACAGGGCTGCAAACAGGCCTAGGGCTGGGGCCTCCACAAGACTGCCCCCTCCCCAGAAAGAACCCATGGTTCTTTCTCCATAAAGGTCAGGGCCACTCTACACTTGGACCAACAGATCCACACCCCTGTAGCTGGGTGGCCCTGAAATTCCAGGCTCAACACTGTGGTCGATGTGGGGTCGGCCAAGCCTGTCCCTCTTCGTGGGGGAGACTGTGGCTTACACCGTGGTCTCATACTCCAGCAACTCCTGGGAGGTCCCCACGCTCCGGTACTGCAACCGGGGAGTGGCAGGAGACGAATACTCCAGCGCCAGAATAGTCTTCCGGAGCCGTCGGTCAATAAAATGAGCATCCCATGCAGGGTACTTCTTACGGGGCAGGTCGATCCGAATGACAGGCCCCTCTGTCCGCAAAGTACGGGGCACTGGTGTGGGAGGCAAGCCAGGCCGCACCTGGAAGACAGGTGGTGTGGGGGTCCCTGCACGCTCGCCCCCCGCCGAGGCCCCATCCCGCTCAGTGCCTGTAGTCCTCGGCAGGGACCTTGGGGGGCTTGTGACAGCGTCGGCCGGTGGGCCACAGGGTCCTGGGGCCTCAGGGCAGATGCAGCCAGGCATCTGGGGACCCAGCATGGGCCCGTTGGGGTGCAGGAGGCAGTAGTAGACACACATGAAGAATATGCCCAGCGCGAAGCTGGAGGCCACCACGCAGACCAGGATGAGCGAGTGGAAGTCGGTGGAGAAGTTGCGGCTGGAGTACCAGAAGCCAGTGAGCGCAGCGTTCTCAAGCAGGACGATGCAGTAGTAGAGGGTCATGCGGCGGCGGCTGCGGCCCTCCTTGACGTTGAACCAGCAGAAGATGTAGATGATGCCCACCACCATGTTGTAGATGATCTCCTCCCACTTGGACATGCAGAAGTCCGTCTCGCCCTGGATGACCCAGAAGGTCATGACGCACCAGTGGGCCACGATAAAGATGCCGAAGTAGAGCTTGTAGACGCTGGCAAAGAGCGCGAAGGCCAGACTGCGAGCGGCGATGGTGAACAGGTGCCACAGCACCTGGGCCACAGCGCCCTTGTAGGACAGTGGCCGCTTGTCGTCCCGTGAGTCCCGCAGCACCTTCTGGTAGGAGGCCAGCGTCCAGGCCAGGGACACGAGCGAGGCGGAGGTGGACAGGGCTGCAGAGACAGGGTGAGGGCAGGGCAGGCTGGGTTAGGGGTGGGTCCGGGTTGGGGTGTGGGGAGAGGGGGGAGGGTTCTGGGTCAGGAGCTGGGTTCCGAGGAGGTGTGAGGGGAAGGGTCTATAAATCAGGAGGGCTGTGGGGAGGGTCCGGGTGGGTGGCCTTCAAGAGCAGTGATGGGGGCAGGTAGAGCGGATGGGGCTGGGTACTTCTGGAGGAGTGGGAGCATAAAGGGGGAGGGAAGGTGGGTGACTTTGGTCTCCATAAAGGTCAGGGCCAGGTCTCTAGAATAGGGATATCAGGATTCAGGAGTCTTGGTGGAAGGGTGGGAAATTAGGGTCCAGGATTCTGGGAGTGAAAAGGGAAGTGAAGAGTTGGGGGGGGGGTCACGATTAGGGCATGAAGGAGCCAGGAGGGGACTATTAGTAGCTATAGGCCACCAGGGTGAAGCTGGGGTATGTCGAGGGGTGTCCAAGCTAAGCACAGCTGAGGGCACGGGAAGAAATCCACGGTGGGAAGTTTCGATTGGGGCACAGTATCCTAGGCAAGGGGTTCCCAGGGGCCTGAGGGTGGTGATAGAATCTTTTAGGTCATTGAAAGTGGGATGGACAGTGTCCGGGTGGGAGGAGCACGGGGGTGCTGCCCGGATGTGATTTTTGTCTGACAACGGAGGTTGGCCTGGTCTGTGAGAGTTAGGGAAGGGGCAAGGTTGGTGGTGAGCACCTGGGGACCAGGTAAGCCTGGGAGGGGTCCCCAGGGAGTGAAGGCCAGTGAGGGGGTAAGTAAACAGACTCTCTGGAGACTGAGGGTGACTGAGCAGGTCTGTGAGTCAGGGGGGTCCCCCAGAGATGCAATCCGGGATCAGGACACGTCCGGGAATGAAGGGCAGGGAACTCCAGAAAGGGCCCGAGGTGTGGTGATGGGGTCAAGGGCCTCTCTGGACTTAGCAGAAATGGGGTCTGCTCTGCCCTGGCAAGGAGGAAGGGGAGGAGGGCGAGAGTGGGCAGCACCCAGGGGTGCCAAGGGGAGGCGAGGAGGTGGAGCCAGCCCTCTCCCAACACGGAGGGTAAGCGGGCCGGTGGAAGGGACATGGGGGGTCTCCAGAGGCCTGGTGGGTGGTGAGAGTAGCAGGGGCGGAGCCTCCAAATCCCTGAGGGTGGGCAGGAGTGGGGGTGCTAGGAAGGAGGGGGGCAAGCAGACTACGGAGGATGAGCGAGCCCCGGGGGCGGGGGCGGGGGCGGGGCGGGGCTCACCGGGCAGCAGGTCCGGCTCGCCGCCGCGGTGCACCAGGAGGCTGAGCTGCAGCACCAGCTGCGGCGCGCTGCGCAGAAAGGTCTCCAGCAGGCGCAGCATGCTCACGTCGGCGCTCTCGAACAGCATCCGCCAGTAGAAGTGGCGCCGCAGCCGCTCCCCGCGCCAGCGGCTCTGCAGCCCCAGGTACATGGCGCGCAGGTACCTGCGGGAGGGACGCCGTGCTCAGGCCAACACCCGCCCGCCCCTCACCAACCCGCGCGCACTCGTCCGGGTCTCGGCTCCCAACTCGCCCCCCGCCCCCTCCCTCCCCGGGCCGCGAGGCCAGCGCCCGGCGCAAGCGCGCGGTGTGCCCTCTGTAAAGTAGCGCCCAGCCCAACCTGTTTCCTCGGCCGGCCGTGGCCTGGACATATCGGAAGGATCGCCTCCCCAGGCTGTCGTCGGGGGACCCCGAATGCGCGCTCATTAGCTTAAAGCGCTTGGCACAAAGTAAGCCCTTGACTCAGCCTTCTCACCTTCATTTCTGCTCCCGGAGCCCGCTTTCTTTGCAGGATTCCTGACACTTCACAGTGCACTGAGGTTCTAGTAGCCTCGTGATTGCCCTCATTTTACGCATGAGGAAACTTGAGGCCCGGAGAGGTATGCCACTTGTCCAAGGTCACACAGCTAGGAAGCAGTGGAACCGGGATTCAAACCCAAGCAGCCTGGTTCTCTCAGGAGCACTCTCTGGTGCCAACCCCCAGCTTCCGGGCCTGTTGCCCAACCCCACCTCTAAGTGGCCAGTTTTTCCCCACAGGGCACAGGGAAGCTGCTCATAGATCCCCTGGCACGAGACTTTGCTGCTTCCTTCTTGAGCTATTTCTCCCAACAAACGTCATGGCTCCAACTGCCCTGTGCAGGTCACAGACCCCAACTCTCCATGTTCTCCCTCACTGCTGGGCTTTTGCACCTGCTGTTCCCTCTGCGTGGAACACCCGTCCGGGTCCTCCAACCCCACTCCAGCCCCAAACCTGGCAACTCCTGCTTTTCTTCCAAGGCGCAGCCCTTAAACATGACCTTTTCCAGGAAGCGTCTGCTAACCACTTTCTACCAGGGGTAGAGACCTCTCCCGGGCTTCTGTCTAACCCACAGTGGGTTGTAACTGCCAGGTTATGCGCCCATCTCCCCCAGGCTGAGAACTCTATGAGGGTCACTAGGTCAGCTTGCTAACTGCTGTACTCTCAGTTCTTAGCACACAGTAGGTGCTCAATCTGTGTTGGCTCAAGGAATGAATGCATGCATAATTGCAAGGTTTTGTTTGTTTTTGTGTTGGAAGTTTGTTTAATTAAACGGAACTCTGGTAACCCAGTAGGGGGTATGGGCAGGATCCTGAAGTCCTGAGTGCAAGTTCTGACTTTGCTTCTCATTTACCGTGTGGTCTTGAGCCAGACCCTCTCTGAGCCCTAGTGAATCCCTCCCAGAGTGGCTGTGAGAATGAAATGGATGAGAATATACTCTGCACCTATGAAGTGCAGTGCCCGTGTAGGCTGAGAAGGGAGGGGCCTGCCATCCAGATCTCTGGATGTGCTTTTCCTTCTCTGCCCTTGTTCTTTGCCTAGAAGCTATGCCCTGGGTTGTTGCAGCCATAGACCCTGGCCCTCAAGCCCCTCAATTCTCTGATTCATGGGGCAGGCACACCCTTTGCTGAAATCAGAGAGTGCTCTTCTAGAAGTTATCTCTCCAGAAATCAGGGGAGAAAATCCCAACACAGATTCAGTGATCCTATCACTTGAATCTGAAATTGAGGAACCAGATATTTGGGGGTCTCCTCCCAGATGTGAAATGCTGGCATTTTTACCATGTTGTTTGGGAACCTAGGGACCAACTGTATTCAACTGTGTGTTGCCAGCCCACGAGGAGAATCACGGTACCCCCTGGAATTTGGTATCAGCTGATACCCAGAGTTTCCCAAAATGAGTATCCCAGTTATAGGAATGGTGTGGCCCTCCCTGGACCTCAGTTTCCCTATCTACCAACAAGAAGGATGGGCTTGATGACTCTGGAGATCCTTTTAGAACTAATGTTCTGGGACTCAAACCTCTTTCCCCAAAATGTGGCCAGAAACATCCCATTCAAGGCTCTCCTCCCCATCCCTGGGTCTTCCCAGCACCAATCAATGGTGTAGACACACCTTCAACATGACACAGTGTAGGACCAGCAGCTGGGAAGGGGAAGAGGGCTGGTCCCTCAGAAGCAGACTGAACAAATGCAAAGGCCCTCAGTCTAACTCCCCCATCCAATGCTAGAACTCCTTCGGCAATTTCCAGCCTCGTGTGTTTACACCTTCTGCTTGCACGCTCCCCAGGATGGGGAGTCCCTACCTCTTAAGGCAGGGCCCTTGCCTTCTGAGCACCTTCAGGACTGGATTGTGTTTCTTCTGATGAGCAGAAATTTGTTTCCCTATGCCTTCCATCCTCTGGGCCCCTGCCTTCCCCACCACTTACGGATCCCTTCAGCCAGAATCATTCATTCACTTACCAAGTATATTTTGATCGCTTGTTATGTGCCAGGCCCTGTGCCCAAGGGACACAGATAAGATAAGATCCGAAATGGATGCTCTAAGATGCTTGGGAGCCCAGAGAAGAGATGGGTAACTTTGGCTTGGGCGGAAAGGAGATCAGGGAAGACTTCCCAAAGAAGAAACATTTCATCTCAGTTTTAAAGCATGGGTAGGATTTGAAGGCACACAGGAGGCAGAAAGGCATTCGGGCAGAAGAAACGGCCGAGGCAAAAGCATAGAGGCATGAGAGGGCATGGCCTTTTCGGGGAACGGCCAGTGGTTTGCTGGGGCCGGAAAGGAACTCAAATTGTGAAGGGCATCAAATTCCAGACTGAAAGGTTCATATTTTATTTTAAATCTGAATTCTATCCCACAGTCAGGGTGATGTGATCGGTTTGCTGGCTTAGAAAGCTCGCTCTGGAGGCTGGCTTGGAGGAAAGCCAGGAGAGGCTGGGGTTTGGTCCAGGCCTGAGATGACAGGCTGAGCAAAGGCAGGGCACAGAGGAGGGGCAGAGAGCAGAGGAGAGATGGCCAGGTGTGGGGGATGGGGGCTATGGGAGAGACCAAGATGGCCTCCAGAGCTTCTGGGGAGCCCAGAGCACAGACCACCTTCCCCAGCCTCCATCTTCTCCCAGACCTATTCCCTTCCCTATTCCTGTGGCTCTGGCTTTGAACAGAGAGGAGAGACCAGCTGGTCCAACATGAAGGGGCCTGGGGAGTTGGGGGAGGGCGACACCCTGGAAGTTTCTCTCAGGCTGGAGGACCATCTGTTTCCTGGCCCGGGTCAGCATGAGGGAGGCCCTCGCCCAGCCAGCATCCCTCACCACCTGACAGGCTGCCTCCCACCTCCCCGCCCCCTCCTGCCCCCTCCCCTGCCAGCTCCCAAGGCCCCTCATCCCAGATAACCGCAGACAAAGGGCTCACCCAGCCCAGGGCTACTGTGGGCCGAGCAAGGAAGGGAGAGGGGAAGGAAGGAGGCCTCTGATTCCCAAAAACGTGGTGTTGGGCAAGGAGTGTGGAAAGACCCTGCTGCATTCTGGGGATGAGCGGACATGGGTACAACCTCACTCTGCCCCTTTTGGCAACAGGACCCCAAAGCGTGGCTGTTCCTTTCAGCCATCACTAAACACTCGCTGCCAAGGGCCTGTGAGGTTTTCATGAGCCTAGGAAAACGTTGGAGGCCTGGAAAAAAAAAATTGGCTCTAAAACACAGGGAAAAACTGCAGAATCAAAATTAATAAATGTTTAATTAAATGTCTGCAAAACAGAACATGATATCAGCCAGTTGCCTGCAATTTGGCTCTTATCTGGTTATATATAATTTACATTTGGTGTTTGATGTAGCTGCATTTTAATATGCTTGATAGATGTGGGGCCCACCAAGGTTTTAAAACAGCCCTGCCCAGGACATGCCACCTAATTTCCCTGCACCTCAGTTTTACCTTCTTTAAGAAGGGGCCAGCACTCACCATCCTGCCTGTGTCACAGCCCCTGGGGTGGGGATCAGAAAGGCAAGGTGGCAAAATGCTGGGCTTGTGCGTTTGCCTCCCAGCCCTGATCTGGATGCTGTGTGGCCTTGGGCAGTCTCTTTGCCTCTCTGAGCCTCATTTCCGTCTTGGTTGTGAACATTGAATGAGGTGATGGGTTTGAAAATAATTTCTACACTAAGAGGGGTGGGTGTGCACAGAGAGAGGGAGCACATGTTAGGTGGGGGCCTCCAGCTCCTCCCGATCACCAAGCAGCCTCTCCTGAAACCTCTTCTGGGAAGCCCACCCTGCTCCACCCTATTTGAAGGGAAGTTGGAAGAAGTTGATTTTCACCACAAATGGGACCAACACCACCCACAGAAAAGGACACCCCATCTCAGGGAAAGGAATCCAACCTGGGGGTGGGGTCTGGGGGTGCATCTGGTCTCAACAAGAGGCATCCCCGGTCCATCCATCCTTTCCACTGCCACCACCCTGGTCCAGGCCACCATCATCTTTTGCCTTCTCGGTGGGTTCCCTGACTTCTCCTGCCCCCTGTAGTCCACTCTCCACGTGGCAACTGTTGGAATACTTTAAAAACCAGTCAGATCACATCATTCCCCGTCTCAAAACCTCCCCAGGGCCTCCCATCACACTTAGGATAAAGTCCAGTGGTTTTCCCTTGGCTCGTGGGCCCTAAACCATCTGGCCAGGCCTCTTTCTCTCCTCGTTCTCTCCTCAGCCAGCATTCCAGATGCCCTGGAGGTTCCTCAAACCCGGCCAAACTTGTTCCTGTCTCAGGACCTTTGCACTTACTACTTGCTCTGACTGGAACATCCGTCTCCAGACCCTTCCGTGGCTGGGTCCTGGGTCCTCACCGGCTCCCGTGTCACTTTGTCAGAGAGGCCTCCCAGGTCAGCCATCCCCTGTGGGCCCTCTGCCCTCCCCACCCCAGTCTCATCACTTGCATTGCCCTGTCTGATCTTAATATAGCCTATCAAACAATCTTGTTTATTACTTGACACATTTACGTTCTGTTTTACCACTGGGCTCTATGACGGTAGGGACTCTGTCTTGGGCACCACTGTCTCCTCAGCATTAGTACCTGTAGTAGGTGCTCAATAAATATTTGTCGAATGAATAAAGGTGAGAGAGTGTTCGCGTGCATCTTTCTGCTGACCTCAGAGGCCCTGGGGCTCCTTCGCCTGAGTTTTCTTATTGCCAGAACACCTTGTGGGCAACTCCTGTCCTCACCGACTCATTCCTGTCCTTCCTCCTCCAGGAAGGCTTCCCTGATATTTCTTAGCGTGGTTGGGCCCCACACAACACTGACTTAAACTGCCGAGACCGGTGTGAACCGAAACCTAACAGGTTTACCGTCACGCATTTTACAGTGTGGAAACGGGTGCTCAGAGGTCTCTTTTGGATTAATTTGCTGGCTGCCCATTTTGTGCTCAGAGAAGGAGAAGCCTGTCTGGGAGGAGTTGGCAGAGCAGGTAAGTGTGTATCGTTGAGAGTGGGGCTGGGTGGGGGGAACCCACCCCACCCTAGAGAAGAGAGAAGCCAGCAGGTAGGCAATGAAATCGCTTGCTCAGATATGCAAAAAGCTCTCTCTTCTAGACCCCATTGCCTCTGAGAGCAGGCAGCAGGATCCAGAAGTGGATGGAGCTCATTCCCTGCTTCCTGGGTCTGGTTGCCATTGTGACCCAGGAACCTCCCAGTGTCCCCCAGACCTGGGAGCTTCTCCTCAGTGGGCAGAAGGGAGGAGGAAGGATGAAGGGATCTCATGTCCCTGAGAAGCCAGGAGGCTCCCGGGCCCAGTGTCTGGGTCACTCTGTCTCTCTCCTGTTTTTCGTTCTTGTATCACCCGGAGTCTCTCGTGGTGGCCAGGATTTCTGGCCTGGGCCTCAGTCTCCATGCAGATGGCCAGCTTGGACCCATCCTTTTGTCTGCCCTCAGATCAGGTCCGGGGCCTTGTCTCTGTCTGTGACTCAGATCAGCCTGTGGTCGTGTCTATCCCTTGACTGCGAGGTTAGCCTATGTATTTATCTTTTCTTCAGTTACTGTCAGTCAGTCAGTCAATCTGTTAGTGAGTCTCACCCTGGGACCCTGGGTCAACCCACCTGTCTGTCCCTTAGACTATGGGTCACGCTGCCTCTCACATACTATGCTCCTCTGTTAGTCAGACTGACCTTAGGGTCCTGGGTCAGCCTATCTGTCTGCTCTTAGAGGCTGGGAACATCCGTCTGTGTGTCCATTAGAAGTCAGGATGGCTTGTCTGTCCCTTTGGATACTGCACCTGCCTTTCTGTCTGTCTGTCTGTTTCTAGGATCCTGGGTCTGCCTGTTGTTCTGTCTGTCTGTCTTTCAGTCTCTCGGCTGCCTGGTCCATCTGGTGGTCTGTTGCTCAGCTCGTGGCTCGGCATGACTGCCAGTGTTCCTGCCGTCCTCCCCTGCCTGCTCCTCCTCTCCCGACTCTGGGTCTCTTTCTGTCTGTCTGCGTCTCTCACGTCCTCAGCTCCTCCATCTGTCGGTCTCGGCGTTTCTGAGTGTGTGTTCTCGCCCCTTTCCACTCCCCCTCACGGCTCCGGGCCAAAAACACAGCAGCTTCCAGCGGCTCCCCCACTCGGGCTCCATCCAGGAACCACCCCCCCACATGGCTGGCTCTCTGGTCTCCCACACGGGCCAGGCCTGCAGATTCTGGAAGGTGAGCCGGTGGAGCTGATGGGAAGGAGCAGGAACCCCACCCGAGCGGAGCCCATGACTGTTCTGTAGGTGTGTAGGGGGACAGCGTGCAGGTGTTAATAATAACGATAATAGCTCACATTTATTGAGCGCCAACTGCACGCAAAGCCTTGTTACACAGACTGTCCGTTCCTCACGGCAGATCTTTGAGGTGGGTGCTATTATTATGCACGTTTTGCAGATGAAGAAACGGAGACCCAGAAAGGGAGTGGGGCTTGTATAAGTCACACGGCAAGTTAGTGCCAGACCTAGGAGTCCGACTTGGCTCTCCATGGGCCCCTGCCTCGGAGGTGATTCGGTTCCCTGGAGGCTGTGCAGTATGGCTGGACCTAACAGGGATGGACCTAAAAGCTTTGACTGAATGACAAGTGTTCAGAGCAAACAGGAGGAGGTAGGACACTGGTAATTGGAGTCAGAGGACTCAGGCTCAGTCCTTCACTGGACTTTCTGGGAAAGTCTAACCCCTCTGGGGACCTCAGTCTCCACTGAAAAATGGGCCCTAGTAACCAGATTCTTGCCTACCACAGCAGGTTGTCATCAGGCTCACAGCCCACCCATCCAGTTCTGGTAACAGGGCCCAACAGCTTTGTCTTGAACCCAAGCACTTCCTTCCACCAGGGGGCACCATTCTAGTGCAGGCCCCTGAACGCCAAGCGGTAGCTGAGGTCTCTTTCTTTTTCTTTTTCTTTCTTTCTTTCTTTCTTTCTTTCTTTCTTTCTTTCTTTCTTCCTTTCTTTCTTTCATTCCTTCCTTCTCTGCCCTCTGAGCTTATTTTTAACACAGCTGCCTGAGGGGTCCTGTGAAATCCTGATCAGGTCGTGCCACACCCTACTATCTTAGAATAAACTCCTCACCATGACCTTCAAGGCCTCCTGTGATCCAGGTTTGTCCACCTTGGAGAGCTCATCTGCCTCCACCTTCCCCTCTCATGCCTCTCCAGCTGCTTCCTGAATACCCCAAGCCCATTCCAGCCTCAGGACCTCTGCCTGGACAGGGGCTTCATTCTCAGTCTTTCCATGGCTCAGTGTCACCTCCCCAGATCCCTCTCACCCCACTTCCAGAGCATTTCTTCCCACCCCTTGGCCACTTTCTGTCCTGTCACTGTTTTCTTTTTTTAAAGTTTATCTATTTATTTTGAGAAAGAGAGAGAGAGAGAGAGAGAGAGAGAGAGAAAACACTAGTGGGGGAGGGGCAGAGAAAGAGGGAGAGAGAAAATCCCAAGTGGGCTTTGCTCTGACAGCACGGGGCTCGGTCTCGTGAACCCTGAGATCATGACCAGGAGTCAGACGCTTATCCACTGAGCCATCCAGGCGCCCCTGATTTCTTTTCTTAATGACACATATCACAATTTGAAATGGTCAAATTTCTTGCTTACATATTTGCTGCCGGTCTCTCTCTGATGGTGGGGACCATGGTTGTCCTGTTTTTGGCTACGTCCCTATTGCCTGGCAGAGAGTTAATGTTCAATATATGTTTGTTTCTTGAAAGAGTGAATGTGTAAATGTACCTTATATATTATGTACTTTATATATATAATTATAATTATATATAATATATAATGTAATAATTATATAATATATTCATATAACATATACGAATATATAATATAATAATTATAATTAATTATATATATTATATATTCATATGTTATAACATATACAAATATATAATATAATAATTATAACTAATTATATATATTATATATTCGTATGTTATATGAATATATTATATAATTATTACATTATATATTATATATAATTAAATATAATTATTGTATTATATTATTATATTTATATTAATTATGAAATTGTTATATAATTTTTTAAAGTAGGCTCCATGCCCAATGTGGGGCTCGAACTCATGACCCTGATACCAAGAATCACACACTTTACCAATTGAGCCAGCCAGGCCCCCTGTGAATGTACTTTATAAAATCTACTTAATAAGCTCCCCAAGTAAAGGCGGTCAAGTGCAGAGAGAAAGAACCCAAGCTTGGGAGTCAGGGAGACCCAGGTTCAGATTCTGGATCTATCATTTACGGTCTGTATAGCCTTGGACAAGTTGCTTCGCTCTCTGAACCCCTCAGCTCAATGCCTATTTTATAGAGTAGCTATGAAATCAGAAAGTGGTGATAAGCATAAAATTCCCAGCCCAGTTCTGGGCACTTGACCTATGGGAGGTTTTAGGAATTGCCTGACTCGGACGCCTCAGCAGGAAGAGGAAGCCTTGTGGTTTCCAGTTTCGTGTCTGGGACCTATTCCTGAGACCTATTCCTAGGCTGGCAGGACCTATTCCCAGGAGGCAGAGGGTCAGAGAAGTCCTTTTGGGGAAAATGCATAAGGCAGGGTCTTCTTTGGGGTCTTAGAAACAACCCCCACTCATCGAGAGGCCTTCTGAATGTACTTTGCTAAAATCCTCATTGCAGACCCGTGAGATTTCATGGGCATGATTCCCATTTTCCAGATGCGGAAATGGAGTCCCAGAAAAGAGGAGGTTTGTTTGACATTTACTCACTCTGCATTTGTGAATACCTACGCAGCGCCAGAAACTGTGCTAAAGTGTTGGTGGACAAGATAGTGAGCAAGACAGACCCAGCCCATGTCAGGTATTGCCTCGTAGGAGACCTGGACGTTATTTAAATCATCATGTAAACTTGTAACGACAAACATTCCATGGGTACCAGACATGCTCCAAACAGGATTTTGTGCTCTAGGACAGGAAGATAGGGCCTGACCCTGTAAGGTGTGGCAGTCAGAGATGGCTTCAGAAGGGGGTGGCTGCTGAGCCATCCTCTGAAGCAGGCACAGGAATTAACCAGGTGAAGGAGGGAGCAAAGGAAATTTCTGGCAGAGGAACAACATGGGCAAAGATCCTGAGTTGCAAGGAAGCAGTGAGTGATCCGAGGGGCTGGAGCTCAGAGAAGGAAGCGAGAAAGTGTGAGATGGGGTGAGCCGTGGCGAAGCATTTGGTCTTTATCTTAAGAGTGATGGAGCCATGGAGAGGTTTAAAACAAGGGAGCGAGGGTAGGGCTAGCCAGCACTTCTGCATTTTAGAGGGAACACTCTGTGGGGAGCAGAAGGGAGAGAGGCAAGGGTAGAAGGTGGGAGACCAGTTACAGGTGAGAGTGGAGTGTGGCCCCCACAGAAGGGCACAGACTCCAGACGCAAGTAGCAGGCACTTGCGAAAGTGACTGGCCCAAGGTCAATAGCCAGAAGCATCAGAGTTGCATCTCATCTCAAAATCAGGGCACAGATCAGGCTGAGTCAGGCCCTGCAGACCCAGCTACAGTCTCTGGGTTCTCTGGGAAACAGTGGGGCCCCCTTAAACAGCCACCTTACCTGCGGTGGGGCTCAGGAAGCTCTGGAACGGCCCTGAGGCTCCCTCCCCATCTGCCTACCCCTCAATGCTGAGCGCTCCTGTAAGGATGCAAAATGGGACCTTCCTGGGGTTGGCAGCCAAATGAGTCATAAATGTCTGAAAAGAATGTGATTTTACACGTTTGGCTCCCGTTCGTGTGGTGCTGAGAGCTGGGCTGTTTCCCTCCTCCTTAGCAGCCCTCTACAGAGTCACAGCACCTCTCTCTCTCTCTCTCTCTCTCTTTTTTTTTTTTTTTTTTTTTTGCTGGGCTAAGGCCAAACACTTCCCTGCCACTAATTTTAGGCTCTGGCTGAAAAGCTGAGACCCTCTCCCCTCCCACCCACTGCTATCGGCTCATCTTTTCACTCAGCAGGAAGTAGGCAGCCCCTCTCCAGCAAAGCATTTGGGACGAGGTTTCCCACCTGGTTTGTCCTTTACTGTGTGCGTGCAGCCAGATCTCCTCCGCTGTCTGAGCCTTACTTTCCCCATCTGTGAAATGCGTGCAGAACAGAGACTAAAACTCAGGACCCTATACTCTAGCCCAGGGCACTTTGCCCGCCCCCTCCCCTCCATTTCTCTCTTTTCCTGATATCTTTGGGCAGAGTCATCCCTATTTGGGAAGGCATGAGCCACTGGGGCACAGGGGTTAGGGTCCAGTCTCCTGGTGGCATCTGAAGGTACTTGGAGGCCCAGGCAGGGAGGAAGCACCATTTCTTTCTGTCCCTGGCCTGGGGGACCCTAACTTATAGAGAGACCAAGCTGATATTATGGGGGACTCTGGGGAAGGATAGATGGCTACCTTGCCTAGAGAGCAGAACAGCTCTAGCTGACTGCTACCCTGGGAGACTGTGAGCCCAGTATGGATGGAATTGCAATTTTTCAAGAATAGATGGAAATTAGGATATTCATGCAAAAAAAAAATATTCCAACTTGGAGATGTTGGCAACTAATTTTTTAAAATACCATATGAATTTTTAAGAAATTATTATTCCTTTTTAAAGGTGTGATAACAGTATTAGGTATTTTAGTTATACTTTTAAAAAGTCTGTCTTTTTAGAGATGTCCTGAAATACTTGTGGATGTGGTGATATGATGTCTGAGATTTGCCTCAAAATAACACGGAGGGGAAGGAGACAGGGTGGGGTCTAGACCTATGTTCTCCAACATCTGAGTGTCCAACCCTAGCCGCATATGGTTATTGAAATTTAAATTAATTAAAGTTAAATAAAATTTAAAATTCCGCTTCTCAGTCACACCCAGCACACTTCAAATGCTCAATAGTCATGCGTGGCTAGTGGCTACTGTATTGAACGGTGCCGATATAGAGTATTTCCATCACAGCAGAAAGTTCTATTGAATGCTGCTGGCCTAGATAAAGCAAGGTTGGCCATGAGTTAAGTGTTGAAGCAGGGTGGTGGCACGTGGGGGGGTCATTATCCTGTTCCCTCTACTTTTGTATATTTAAAAATTTTTTTTTTCCATAATCAACAGTTTCATCGAGCAGTAGGGAGAAAATACTGTGTGGGCCAAACAAACACATCCTCAGGCTGGATTTGCCCATGGGCCACCGATTTGCAACCTGTGATCTGGCAGTTAAGCCTCACGAAGCTCCCAAGTTCGATCTGCACAGTCTTAAAACCATAAGGGGCTTTACAGAGCGTCTAATTTACCCTCCAAACAGAGCAGGAGGCCCGGCTGCAGCTTCGCTGCCAAAGTCAGTCACTCTTGTCTGCACTTGTGTGGTGACGGGGAATTCACACCCTCAGGAACAGCCCACTCAGTTCCTGGACAGCTTGATTGTCAGGGTGTTCTTGCTCCTGTTCAGACAGATTCTACCTCCCTTGGACCCTGGGTTGTTATCTGTCCTCACACTGTCTCTGGCGCCACAGGAAAAGTCTCTTTCCTTGAAAGATTGTCTGTGGATGAGGGTTAGCATGCATTAGGACTCCCGATGCCCCTTCTTTACCCCCTATCTTGTGACTAAGCAAGTGGGATGGCTGCTACTTGGGCCAATAATAATAGTGATTGCAGTAAATATTTCCTGAGCATATAGAATGTGAAAGCTCTGTGCATTTATATTATCTCAGGACATCTTTACAAGAACCTTAAGAGGTGGATGCTGTTAGGGGCGCCTGGGTGGCTCAGTCAGTTAAGCGTCCCATTTCGGCTCAGGTCATGATGTCGCAGTTCATGAGTTCGAGCCCCTTGTTGGGCTCTGTGCTGGCAGCTCAGAGCCTGGAGCTGCTTCAGATTCCGCGTCTCCCTCTCTCTGCCCCTCTCCTGCTCACACTCTGTGTGTGTCTCTCTCTCAAAAATAAATAAACATTACAAAAAAATTAAAGAAGTGGATGTTATCACCATCCCCACCACACAGATGAGACTAGAGTTCTGGCTGGTGAAGCAACTCGCCCGGGGTCACACTAGTAGGAAGTCATGGAGCCCTGAGCCCGCCAGCACTCCAAGCTCTCAGCAACTCTGCCCTCTCGTCCGAGTCCCGGGGAATTCAGCCAGTGTTCTTGAGCCCCTAACTGGACTTACAGATGGGGGTAACTGAACTCTAGGGAGTGAAGTGCCTTGCTCAAGGTTCTTGTACAAAGAATCCATTTAGTTCGCACAAACATTTATTCAGGACCTATTGGATCCATCTCCGAAGTCAGCCATGCCAGCATTCCTGTATCCTTCTGGGAACCTAGCCCCAGGGCTGTTCCTACCACATCTTATTACAAATAGAAATGCATTGCCCTTAGCCTGCATCTGTCCACTGACAGTGTGGAAGCCTGCACATATAGGCCTAGCAGACCCCAACTGTGCCCACAACCATACTGGGGTCCCACACTGCCTTAGCGCCCCCCACATCGGCCACAGATACAAAGCCTACTTCGACAGACTCATGTTCTAGTAACTGCTAGGGACCTTGCCAAAGCTGGCCAGGTGCAAGTTCACCCACAGCAATTGAGGGTCTGCTCTGGGCCAGTCACCATGGGGGATGGAGGAAAGAAAGAGCAAGGCCTCACCTCCTCAGAGGCTTGTAATCTGGTAGGAAAACCAGCTAGGTGGGCAGGCGATCACAACAGAATATAATCAGGACTGTGAGGCTGCAGAGGAATGAGTAATTGTGCCTGGAGGGAAAGTCTGAGAGGAAGAACCCAGAATGTTAACAGTAGGTACTTTATATTCAAATAAAAACTTAAAAATATCTTTCTGATTTTTCCCCCTCTTCCCAAAGCAAACCTTGATTGGTTGTGTTGTAGGAATACACTTAACTAGCAGACTTGGGAGCCTGACTGCATCACTTTAAACCGTGGCTTTAATCTTTACTAACTGGGATGCTGTTACCTCTTTGTGCCTCAATTTCCACATCTGTAATATGGGCCAATAATGCCAACACTAATTGAGCACTTAATGGTATGCTGAGTCCTGGGTAAAGCATGTTCCATATATTAGCAATAAGCCTTCACAATGGCTACTTGTCTAGCCATGGGACACTATTATCCTATGTCACAGATGAGGAAACTGAGAGAGGTTAAATGTCTTGCCCAAGGCCCATTAGCTCACACATGGCAGAACCAGAGTTTGAGCTCCACAGTCCTTACGCTTTATCACCACTCTCCCTACTTGACAGAATTGTAGTGAAGTGGAATGATCTGATTGAAGTTTCTATAAGGTAACTATAATTTTCAGGGGCACCTGGGTGGCTGAGTCAGTTAAGGGTCTGACTTCGACTCAGGTCATGATCTCGAGGCTCATGAGTTAGAGCCCTGCATCGGTCTCTGTGCTGACAGCTTGGAGCCTGGAGCCTGCTTCGGATTCTCTGTGTGTGTCTCTCTCTGCCTCTCCCCCGCTCTCTCTCTCAAAAATAAATAAACATTTAAAAATTTTAAATAAAAGTATAAAAACAGGTGAATGTGTACATGTATTTCTTGGTTAATTAAAACCAAAGAAAATCTTTACGCAATACAAGAAATAGCCACTTAGTAAGCGGAAATCTTTCATAACCCCACCTCTCTGCCCCCCAAGATAATGAGGGGAGGGGAGTCTTCCTTATACCTTTTCTATGCTGCCTGAGGTTTAAACAAGAGTATATAGTTCCTTTATAGACATACAAAACAATGAAACAATTTCCACTTTAGATTTAAAAACAACAACTTGCCTGAGAGAGTGGGGGGTGGGGTCTGAAGGGTTGAGGGCAGAACGGGTTTGTTCAGGGAAAGCTTCTCAGAAAGGGCACCATTGGAGCCCACCTTTAAGGATGTGCAGAATTTCACTGGGAGGAGAACGGGACAGAGTGTTGCCAGAAGGACTACAGGCAGCTGCTCAGGGACATGAAGAAAAAAAGCGTGTGGCTTGCTTTTGGGGGGGGGGGGGCGGCGGAGGGTGAGGAGGGAAAAGGGCAAGAGGTCAAGGGCCCTAATGCCCCACTAAAGCATCTAGACTGGAGTGGTGGCAAGGTCAGATTTGAGCATTCAACTATCCTTCCGGCTGCAGGTGGAGGCAGTGGGAGGGGGATGGGTGGGATGGAGGGAACTGGAGGCTGATAGGATTTCCCAGAGGAGGAATTTCAAGACCCTAACAAAGGCTGGGTGGTGAATGGAAAGGCCAGAGTAGATCCCAACCCATCTTCCTTCTCCTCCCTAGGGACCTTCGCCCCAGCTGCAGGGGTTCAAAGCCATTTCCTGGCAGCCCTCCATCCTCCCCACAGGGCTTCTCCTGTGTGGTCTTTATAGATCAAACAGGGGACGCTGGGCCCAACTGCCGCCGCTGTGTCTGTTAGGAGCAGCTCTAATGGCCTGTTGCAGGCAGATGGGCTGGGAGAAGGGGGTGGGGGGTGGAGCGCCTCCTGGAGAGGGGTCTCCCGGGAGGTAGGTGGCAAGGCTGGGCTGGAACAACCCTGCAGAGTCAGAGCAGGGAGGAACCTTGTGGACAGTCATTGAGTTCAGGGGGGTTGTAAACCCGTTTCAGCAGGGGTCCTGTCAAAACAAATCCTAGGTAGGTAACCAAAATAATCAGAAAAGAGAACCTCAGAGATTTCAGTTGAAATGATAGTGAGAAGGGAGTGAAACGGTTTGGAAACCATTATGGAATCCGCTCTCTGGCCGGCTTTATAAATAATAATACAAATAGGAATGGCTAAGAAGAATTGCACACTTCCTGTGTTTCTGGTACTGTGCTAAACACCACGTATACATTATTTTACTCCCTCAAGCCACCTATGATAGGTACTGTTATTAGAATATCCATTTTGCAGATGAGAAAATCAAGGCATAGACCAGTTATGCTGTTTGCCCCAAATCACAGAAAGTGGCCAACATGGGATATGGCTGATTCCACAGTCGAATTCTTAACCATTAACATTCTGGCCCCAGTGGGGAAATTGACAAAAGAGGGAAAGATACCCTGTCCACTCGGCCTGAAACAGACCCACCCCCCCCCCCCCCACTAGCCTGGCCCAGCCTTCATCTCCCCTCACCTGGATCATGGAGCAGGATCCTCACCAGTCTCCAGGCTTACCCTGGCCACCCTCCAGTCTATTTCCAGTAGCCAGAGTACACATTGTGAAACTTAAGACCCTATTCCTCTTCTGCTCAAATCCTCTGGGGCTCCCACTTCATGCAGGATGAAAGACCAAGTCCTCCTGTGGCCTTCGAAGCCCTGTGTGATCTCGCCCCTGCCGATCTGTCCACCATCATCTCCTACGGTCCCACGACTCTCTGCTTCAGCCACACAGGACTTCTCCTGGCTCTTCTTTTTCCCTTTGCCCTGGACATCCTTCCCAAGGCCTCCACACAGCTCACCCTCACCTCATTCTGCCCTCTGCCCACAAGCCACCTCCTTGCAGGGGCCTTCCCTGATCATCTTATCTCAAAGAGCCAAACGCTCCTCCCTGGGACTTTGTAGCCCCCTGCACTGTTTCACTTTTTCCATAGCACTTACTATTTGACTCATTATATTTTATATTCTGTTTAAAATGTATACCATATTTTATTTTGCTTGCTTATCGGTTTCTCCCGTTAGACTTTTGAGCTCTATGAGAACAGGGACTTTGTCTTATTCACCACTCTATTCCTAGCATGTATATAGCAGGTGCTCTGCAATATTGTGGAATGAATAACTATAGATTGAGTGCACAGGTACCTTTGAGGCCCTCTTGCCCTCCTGCCCCTCCCTGGTTAAGTGTGAAGTGAACAAATCTCCGTCCACAGGAAACAAAGCCCAGGCTGATGGCACTAATCACCTCCAATGGTTCTGAATACTTAACAATGGGGCCAGCCCTCTGCTAAATCCTTGGTATGTGTTGTCATATTAAACCTAGAAAGAACCCAAGAGGTGGTCCTTAGATTATGAAGGATGAAACTCAGGCACAGAGAGATTATATAGCTTGTCACAATCACATATAGCAAGTAGACGGGTCAGGATTTGAAGTGAGGACATTTGAATCCAAAGTCAGTACTCTTAACCATTAAGCCAAGAATATAACTTCCCAGAGAGAAGACCCAGAGAGTGACTTTCGCACCCAGTAGGTTACTCATTCATTTCAGAACTTCTCTTGAGTGCGGGGTTTGTGAGGAGGCAGAGGGAGCAGTGCTGGGGCCTAGACATAGAAAGAGTATTAGAGGGAAGGCCTTCCCTCTAAAGGCCTGCCTGCCCCCCTCCTCTCCCTCCCCATTTTAGGGTCCCCAGATCCTGACAGCCTCAGAGGAATCTATGCCAGATCATCTCTCACTAATTGGCTTAGCAAACTATGCTTATCTGGGCAAAGCTTGGGCCCAGTGAGTTCAAGATTAGGGAAAGCAGGATTCATGGTCTACCGCTCTGCTGCCCACAGGGTCAGGGAAGACAGGGTTAGGACTTTAATTGGCTTAACAACCCTGAGTGGCTTAACAGCTCAGAGGGTTGGCGTTGAGGAGGCCGGGAGGGATGAAAAACACAGGTTGCTGTCCAGCTCACAGGCAGCTTCATGTCCCACCAAAGGATCTGGATTTGATTTTCTAAGGGATCAATCTGTCTTTATGTGGGCCATTGCTCTGGGATCCTCCAATGCAGCCACTGTGTGGTGCCAGAGACAAGACTTAGGCTTGGGAGTTGTTGGACACAGCTGGGTTGACACCCCAGCTCCCCCTACTTCCTCAGTGGGTGACCTTGGATGTGTTATTTGACTTCATCTGAGCCCTACTTTCTTGTCTGATTGGGTATATCAATTGCCACCAGTGGGGAGCTTTCAGGGTAGAATGAGATCCTGTGCCTGGAGCACCTCATATGGAGTCTATTGGGTCATGGTGCGTGTGCAGTGTCCATGAATTCCTTGCCCTCATCTTCCTCCTCAGAGCCCCATCTTGGGTTTAAAATAATAGTAACACCCATTTTCACAGGGTTGTTTGGAAACAGAATCCAGCCTTATCAATTGAAGCCATGCACCGATACAGGTCTGTGTTACCTGGCTCCTTAAAGTATTCAGACGTTTGATTCAGCATCGTATAGGCTTGAGGAGTTGAAAGATATTTTTATAATTCAAATTATTTTATTCAGAATTGAGAGTGTGAGATCAGAAGGTGGACTGGCCAGCCTCCCAGCTTGGATCCTGTAGGGCTCTTCCTCATTACACCAAGTTCTACCACTCAGAACATCTGCAGCAAGGCCTGCTGAACAGTGAGCATGTTCATTGTGGGAACATTTCACGTGGTAAGCAAACATATGCCAACGTTGCTTAATTTCTAGGAATGCCAGCCCCAGTGGCTTCTTTCTATCTTGTCTGGGTTTTCCTCCATTTAGCCAGACACTTAGCCATTTTAGAATCCAGAGCTTTTGGGACAGGGGCCCAGAGGCTTTAGCTCTGGTAACTAGTCCCAGAGTCAAAATTCCAGAAAGGGAAGGCTCTTAAGGTCATCAGATCTAATGTTCTCATTCCACATACAGGGAAATTGAGGCCCAGAGGTGGGAAGAGTCTCACCCAAGGTCACCTAGCAAGCTAGTTACAAACCCTGATGAAGACGTGGGTTTCCTAATCTCCTCACCCCAAGTCCAGCACTCTCCCCACGATACACGCTGTCTCCCCATCCTCACCCACATAGTTCAACTCCCTCCCCCTCCTTTCACATTCTTATCTCAGTGCAGCAGAGGCCCTGACTTTCTATCTCCTGGAATCTTGGAATCTCAGACTCATAATTCTTTGAGCTTGGGGGACACTTTCGTGGCGGAACTGCAGGATGGATAAATTGAACTTAGGCTTTGAAGGCAGAGAGTCCTGAGTCCCAGCTCTACTACAGCTTAGCTGTGTGACCTTGGGCAAGGATGCCCCCTTTCTGAGCCTCCACTCCCTCAGCTGGTAAATCGGAATAATACCACCACATCCCAGGATTATTAGGAAGGATATAAGAGATGAAACGGATAAAAAGGCAACCAATGGGCTTGGCACAAAGTGAGTGCTTAATAAAATAATTGTTACAGAACTGTAAATTAGGGCTCTCATGCCTCTAATGCCTAAGTGAAATAGTCCAGATGTGACCAAAGGGAATGGAGCTGGACAACCAGGAGACATATACCCTGTATACATGGCTATAGGCCTGATACTGCTGGATTCCTTTTTTTTCCCCCCAAGAAAAGCTAGAAATCTTGGTTTTTGAAATACTATACAAGCCAAACAAAACACGTTTGTATGCCATATTCAAACCTGGGGACATTAGTTTGTCATCCCTGGAGAATCATCTCATCCCAAGCCCCTCACTTTACATATGAGGGAGAGTGGAAATAGTTAGCCCTTTTATCTGAGAAGCCATGGAGCTCAATGGACCCTCAGCCATCTCTAGGTACTCTCCCTGAGACCCCCACCCCACCCCATGGTAATTTTTTGCCCTGTTTGAGGGAATCTCAGTTTATGTTCAAGAAAGAAGTATTTGTTTCTTGTAAGTAGATTCTAAACAAGGGGAGGAGGGGGTTTGAGGTAGCCAGTGAGTTGAGGGGCAGCTGGCCCATTTTAGGCTAAAGGGAAAGGGGGATGAAGCTTTGGCTACCAAGAATAGGAAGTTGCCATTTCAGAATCTAAAAATATCTATCACCATCTGTCCACTCGGGCACAGAATGATAAATGCAGATTAGTTCCTGGATGTAGACATGAATATTTTTATGTGTCAAGCTAATAATAATAACACCACCTTGTGTGGCTAGAGCTCCACCTCCCTTTTCTCCCAGGGCAAGCTAAATGAAAAATACACAGCATCTCAGCAAGGCGTGGATGGGGAAACCAAGGCAGAGAGAGACTCAGCAACACAACAAGGGTGACACAGCAAGTGAGCAGCTGGGACAAACCCTGGGAGTCCTGTTTCCAACCCTCAGCCCAGCACTGAATCTTCTGAGTTAGGCAGAACGTGTTAACAAGTAGCAGAATAAATATAACAACAGCAGTAATCACCCCTTACGTCTCTACAGTGACTTTGACTTTTTCCTTGATTTCCCTACATCTGTGATCATGACAATCTATTACATCTCTAAAATATGTTACAGTCTGCAAGGCCTTCACACAGACTTTCTCTCACCCTACCATCCCAACAGGTAATAAAATGGGATGGTAGACCAATGAGATGAGATAAGTAGGAATTCTCCCTCATTTCACAGGTGAGGAAACAGAGGCTTGGAGGGAGGTTTATCTAAGACCATAAAGTGGGCAAGTTTATTCTGTCAGTGCACAGTAAAGCCTACACTACCAGAGCGATTCTGATTCAAGGGGAACCCCAGGTTCAGAATTCCCCCTGTCTCCAATTAGCTCAGCTCAGCAGACAGCCTGGAAGTGGGCTGCTTGTACAAAGCCTCAGTTTTGTTTTACTGTCCTGGGATTAAAGGTCAGCTAGTGGCCATTTAATCTCAGATTCAAGATCTTAAATCCCCTTGGCCCTGTCGGGATAGGGGAGACAACTGGGGAAGTCCTAGAAAACAGAAGACAGCTTCTCAGCAGGGTCCAGCACACCCTTAACCAGAAGTCCAAAAAGTTTGGGCGGGATATTCATTTAGCTGCCTCAGATTGTTTCTCCTGGGAGGTTGGGAATGGACTGCAATTCCAAACTGAGAATCTTTGAGAGCAAGGAAGGACTTCTGAGATCTTTCCTAACCTGAGGCTTGGCACTCAGGCAGAGAGGAGTGGGTCAAGGCTGGAGGGAGCCCTGGGGCCCTGTTCCAAGCTTCCCTCTCATAACCCTTCAGCCCCTGGCCCTCCTTATTCACACCCCTGAGGATCACTTTTTCTCTCTTCTTGCCCCATCCCCTCCTCCCTCAATGGCCAGATCAGAGAGGATGGTACTGAGGTTGGTCAGTGTTTGAGGGTAGAGGGCAAGAGAAGCTGGCAGAGAAGAAATCAGAACTGCAATAGGGTGGGGCGGGGCGGAGGTCAGGACGCAAGGGGGACCTGAAGAGGTCAGAGCAGGGCTGGGGCGGCAGGGAGCCCCCTTGCCACCCCCACTCCTTGGGCTCAGCTCCCTCCACCTGCGCTTCTCCTACCTCCAGACCTGGCCGAGCTGCAGGAGGTGGACGAGGGTCTGCAGCAGCCAGACGCAGAGGCGGCAGCAGCGGCGGCGGTAGGCGCTGGCCGAGGAGGGCGCGGGCCCGGGACCCAGCTGGGGGCTGCCTTCTTTGGTCCGGAAGGCGGTGGCGCTGTCCTTGGTGCTGATGGAGGGCCCGCCGGTGCCGCTGTCCTTGGTGCTGACGGCGGGTCCCGGGGCTCCCGCGGGCTCCGAGTAGTCATAGACGAACCAGCGGAAGCTGAGCAGCTGCACCACCAGCGAGGGCAGGAGCACGAATAGCAACGTGAGGCCAAAGTAGGTGCGCTGACCCTGCAGGTAGTAGGAGGCCGCCAGCCACAGGTCCGTGGCGCCGTCGGAGAAGAACACGAGCAACGCGCACAGCACCCAGCAGCAGTCTCGCAGCTCGTAGCGCGGCCCCGAGCCCCCCGCCCCGGTCACTCCAGGGCCCCCGGCCACCGCCGCCGCCGCCTCCCCGCGCCCGCCTGCACCACCCCGGGCTCCTCCAGCCGCCCCCTCCGGCCCCGGGCCGGCCGCGGCCGCCGCTCCATCCGACTTCGCGGCCATGTTGGTAGAGCAGGAGGCGGGGAGCGACTTCCGGGCGGCGGAGGGGGTGGGGTGCGGAGTGGGGAGGACCCTGTGCGGGAGGCTCCCGCCTTCTCGTCTTCCTCCTCTCCTCTTCTTCCTCTTCCCCTCTACTTCAATTATTCATTTCCCTCGGCGCCGCCCCCGTCCCTCCCCCACCCCGCCAGGGCTGTGGCCGGATGGGGGCAGTTCCCCTGGGAATGGAGAGGGGGAAGGGAGTGGAGAGCATCCCAGGTCATCCTCTCCTTCCTTCCTCAGAGGCGTGGGGCCCCAGCCACAGGCTTTCTGCCTCTCTCCCACCCCACTGCACTTCCTTATTTCCTCTTTTCTTCACCGCCTCCCTCTCCATCCTCTCCTCTTCCATTTATCCTCTGTTTACCTTGGTGCCTTAGGTCTGAGGAGAGTAGGGGACCAGTGATTTGGAAGCAAGGGAGTGCCTAGGCAGGAACGTCAGTAACTCTTTAGCAATCACTGTATGCTAACAAGCCACTTCCTAGTTTCCAGAGTGTTCACATATTGTTCCATTCCCATCTTTGATCTTGAAGGGTCCCTTTTCTTATTGTCTTTGAATCTGAGAAAATTGCAGCTCTGAGAATTGTTTTCTTTTCCCCACTCTCCCCTTTCCCTCCTTCAGGGAATGCCTTCACCTGGCTACAGCCCTAGCAGAGTAGGGGCAGGGAAGGGGGCAACATCAGAGGGAAGGGAATGGGAGGAAACACCAGGTGGAGGGAAGAGCCAGTGCAAAGGCTTGCAGGCCTGAGATTGGAGGGCATATTGTCAAGATAAGTCTGACCACAGATCCAGGGAGGTGCAAAGCTTGGAAAGATGGGGCTGGAGAATTTTGAGGAATGAGATCCTAAAAGTCCAGAAGATATACTTTATCCAAGATGCAACGGGAAACCACCGCAATATTTGAGCAGGAGACAAATGCAATCAAGTCAAGATTTGGAAAGAAGCCCTTGCAGCCAGAGAAGAGAAGTAACTTGGGGGTGGAGAAGCCAAAGAGAGAATATAACAGTAATCTAGGAGAGGAGGTAAGGTTACTCATACATCCCGGATACCCCCCCACACACCCCCAACCCCTTTGCTCAAATTGGATATATCAGGGCATTTATTGTACAAACACTCATGTAGCAGTTTCTCTTTGCCTGAGACACCGGAATCACTGTACATTTACTAACTCATTTTATCTTCACAATTTGTGAGGTAGTTTACGTTTTGTCTTCCCATTTTACAGATGAAGAAATTGAGTCACAGAGAAGTTAATTCATTTCTTCAGAGTCACACAGTTACTAAGTGCTAGAGACAAATTCAAGCCATCATCTGGCTCCAGAGTAGGCTTTGCTATCTCCCAAGGTGGGAGGGAGGGTTAGGACCACCCTGCCTCGGAGTAGCTGGGAAGGGAAGATGAAGAGCAAACAGCTGCCCTGGGTCAGCAAGGAGCAGCCATCTGCAGTCCTGCAACCCAGCAGCCCTTTTGTGTCCAGGGACTGTTTTGGTCCCAGCAATGCTCAGGAGGTTGGAGTGCCAGCTGTGGCCCAAAGCTGAAAACAGAAAAGGAAGAGTTAGGGATTAAAGGAGTTCCAGGCTGGATTCAAAGCTAGTAGTCTCTATCCACAGGCATGTGTAGACTAGTGGGAGTTTTTGTGGGTTGGGCTGGAGGGGAGTCTGAATCCCAATGTGATTTAGGCAGGAACAATATCTTTTCCTTTTTTCTCTGTTTACAGCCCTAGGCAGGGAGACTCATGGAGTGCACGGAGCCCTGGGCAGAGCGAAGCTCTGACCTTGGACACCGTAATGGCCCTGGGCCAGTTCTGTGTGTGTCTGGATCTCTACCTTCTCATGGTTACCTGGATGGGGCTTGACAGTTAGGTTTTGACCTCTGGGCCCCACCACAACGGAGGCAGCTCTGTACCTCCCATGCCTTTCTACATCCTCATATAAACCTGTTCAAACAGGCAGTAGAAGATATACTTTTATGTCTGAGGCCCTAGAGCCAGGGAACCTGGGTTTGAAACCTACTCACCCCTTCCTGACTCTACGACCTTGGGCAAGTCACTCAATTTCTCTTAGCTTCAGGGGGGAAAAAAGCAAAATGGGGAAGGGCAACCAGTGTTTTCCTCCTGGAACTGTGGTGAGGAGAATTAATGCTAATTGTTAGCTTAGGGTGATGCCTTCCACAGGAAGCCCTCCCGGATCTCCCACCCAGTTGTGCCATGCTCCTTATCCCTCAGAGAAATCTCCCTGATGCTCCACTGTTATGAACTTCCATGACGTGTTAGTCCGATTTATCCTTTTATGTTTGCCTGTTTGGAATTTCCTGACAGCTCCGTGAGAGTTGAGACAATTCATCTATTTTTTTCACCGACAAACTGCTGAGTGCCCAGTGCTGTCCCTGGCACCCAATAGGTATTTGATAAACATCATTGAAGGAATGAGTGAGTGATCAACTCTATGAAGTAAGTTCTGTTGTTCTCTGTAATTTATAAACCAGATAACTGATTCACACACAATGAATTATCAATCCATTCTGTGTATCAGGAGTTGTGCTAAGAAGTTATGGTTATGACTATATGTTGCCCTCAAACTGCGCCCCCTTTTTTTTGCGTGAGGAAACTGGGGCCCTTGGAGGTGCTGTCACTTGCCCAAAGCCATTAGTTAGGGAGTAGCAGAGTTGGCATTCAAGAACGCTAGTTCAGGCCACTGGAGAGGTGACAGAAGAAGGATCTGATGGGATGTCTGAAGTGTGGGCCAGGTGGGAGTGACTCACCTACCAATGGTACTTAGAGGGGACCCTGACCCGAATGGTTTGGACTGGTGTGTTCTGAGTGGTCTGAAATCAAAGATCAGGGATTCATACTAGGACTAATAAGGGAGTAAGGCAATGGTGTTTTAGTGGAAGGAGTGTGTCAGTGTGTGTGGTGGGGGGCAGGTGTGGCACAGAACAGCTTGAGCAAAGGCCCTGCAGTGGGACTGAGTCAGGCTCATACCAGTGCAGAAGGAGAAGGTGGACCACAGCTGTTTAGAACTGGACAGGCCCTGAGATCTGATCCAGCTCCCCAAGCCCCTCTTTCATTTTACAGATGGGGACACTGAGACCCAGAGAGAAGTCCCACATCTAGCAAGGGGCAGAAGCAAATCTGGGAGCCTTTCCTTAGGTCCCTAGGTCATGGTCTCTGGGCTTTGGTGGGAATCTGAAGAATCACTCTTGGGGAACAGTCCTTATCACATTTTTCTGATTAGCTCAAAACTCAGTCCGTGCCTACCGCACCCTCTGATTGGAGCAGCTTCTAGTAATATTCCTGTTTTTCTTGTGTAAACTATGCACAAGATAATTGGCACCGCATTGTTTATAGCAGCAAATATTGGGAATGACCCAAATGCCCATCAGTCGGGGACTGGTTAAATAAATCATGGACTTTCTGACAACAGAATGACATGTGGCCGTAAGGGAGGCAATGAAGCTTTCCATCTCCTAATACAGAGAGGTCTCCATGGGGACATACAAGGGACAGAACGGGGGTGAAGCTGAGTGAAAATGAGGAGAATAATCTATTTGTCGTATATGCATAAAGAAACTTTGAAAGTCTATATAAGAACATGAGATTACTAAAGAAGGCAGAAGGGGAACAGGATGGGAGAGGGAGACTTCATTATATGCCCATTTATAATTTTTTTGGAATCACGTGAGTGTATTTACCTATTAATAAAATAAAATAATAATGAGGACAGCTGCTCCTCAGCGATTGCTGAATGTTGTCATATGGGAATAGGCGGTCAGCATGGTCAGATTTTCTAATTACTCAAGAGAAACCAGAAATCTGGATTTTATTGTAAAATCTCTTGATTTTTAAATGTTGGCTCCATTTTTGCTCAAACACTTTTCAGGCCAAGTAAATAGGTCAGTGGGTCAGACACGGCCTGAGGGCCACCAGTTTCAGCCTCTAATGGCTTCCTGCTCCCAAAGCTGGAGTTCTCAGCACCCCAGGGCCCCACCCCCATGTGGGCAGCAGAGGACAGAGAAGCGCTGTCATGCCCCTTGTCCTGCCCCTCTCCTGGCACCCTCATGCCCTTGCCCCTTGGGGATGTGACATTTGGGGCTTTTAACTCAAGATCTGGAAGGCAGAGAGGGGTTATGAACTCTCAGATAATTCCCTCCCCCGGGGCCCTGCAGGCTTCGAGGCCCAGCTGCTTCCTGCTGCCCACCCATCTGTCAATGGGAGGTGGGGACCGGAGTGAGGCTGGCAGTGATGGGGGTGGGCAGGAGTCCCCGTGCTGAGCCTCAGATCGCTGGGCTCTGTCCAGACTCAGAATCCAAAAGGAAAAATCTAGAGATTGTGAGAAAAGGAAAACATGGGCTTGGCTGCACCTACTTGGTGTATGCTGAGCTAATTCACCAAATTATGAAACGCCAGAACTAGAAGGGCCCTAAGGGACCATGTCATCAACTCCTTCAGTGCACAGATGGGGAGACCAATCTCTGCTCCCTATCCACTGCCCCAGGCCATGGCTTTGTCACCTCTCTCCTGGACAACTGGATCCCACCAGCCTCCTCCCTGGGCTCCCCACAGCCCCTCTTTTGCTCCTAATGTTCAATCTCCACCCTTAGCCAGAGGGGCCTTTTTGAAAAAGAAATCTGATCAGGTTCCATGTCTGCTCAAAACCTTCTGAATATTTCCTTCCTCACTTTGAGCCAAAGTCCTCAACCCTGACTATAATCTCTCTCCTGTTCTCCTCTCTGACCTCACCTCCTTCTGTCTTTCCCTCCCTTGTTCTGTTCCAGCCACTGATTCTGCTATTCTCTTACCATGCCAACCTAATCCGTCCTGCCTGGCTTTACTCCTGCAACTCCCCCAGGAATTCACAGGCCTCCATCTTTCTCTTCTTTAAAATATTGCCTCTTCAGGGGCGCCTGGGTGGCGCAGTCGGTTAAGCGTCCGACTTCAGCCAGGTCACGATCTCTCGGTCCATGAGTTCGAGCCCCGCGTCGGGCTCTGGGCTGATGGCTCAGAGCCGGGAGCCTGTTTCTGATTCTGTGTCTCCCTCTCTCTCTGCCCCTCCCCCGTTCATGCTCTGTCTCTCTCTGTCCCAAAAATAAATAAACGTTGAAAAAAATAAAATAAAATAAAATGTTGCCTCTTCAGAGGGGTTTTCCTAGTAATTTTCCCCTGACACTCCATCCCCTTACCTGCCTTATTTTTCATCCGAAGCATGTATCACTACATGATGTTATAATGCTTGTTTCTGGTCTAGGATATAAGATCTGTGGAGGCAGCAGTCATGCCTACATTGCTCACCACTGTGTCTTCTGCACTTAGTGGAACTTGGCACACAGATGTGTAGTGATTCTGAGCCGGCTGTGACATGAAGGGCACAGGTCTCTAATTCAGGCGACAGCCAGTCCTGAGTCTGCCAGTTACCTGCTTAGGTGACCTTGAGCAAGTTACCTCACTTCTCTTCTCTGGGCCTCAGTTTCCTCACCTGTAAACCGAGGAAGTCACTTTGGATTCAACAATCCTGGAGTTCTCTTCTCTGGGCTCAGTTTCCTCATTTGTAAAACAAGGAAGTCACTTTTGATTTAACAATCCTGGAATGTTTTCCCTGTTTTGCTGTCACTTTCTTCCCTATAGAATCTGAAAGTCCTTTAAACAAACATAATTGTGTGTGTGTGTGTGTGTGTGTGTGTGTGTGTTATCGGTGCATATTTCAGGGCCCTTGTTCCTTTCCATGGCATCACAGCACCCCATTGCATGGATGTACCACAATCTACTTCTCCAAGCCCCTAAATAACGGGCAGTTAGGTTGTCCCCAGCCTGTTGTAATAATCCATTAATGAATAATTTTGTGGACGCATTATTTTGGATATCTGTAGAATAAATCCACTTGCTGACAGAATGGTCTGTGTGTTTATAATTTAGATAGAGGCTTCTACAGAGAATACGGCAGTTTATCCTTCACATACTGGCATTGAGTAAAAGTGCTGTCAGGAGGCTTTGAAAATGGACTGCAATACATCCTCAAGACCCCTTGCATATGAGGAAATCACTCCGCCTTGCTAAGCCTGTTTCCTCTTCAGTAAAATGAGTATCCTACTTCGTGATGTGTGGTAGTAAGGATCAAACGAGATTTTTTCCTTGCACACAGTAGGGCCTCTATAAAGATAAGCCATTCCTCCTCTGTTTAATGTTATTATCTGCCCCCGTACTGTGAGCTCTATGGGAACGAGGATCTTGTCTGCCTTGTTCCCTGGCAGAGGCACCTCCAGGCGAATGGAAAGTGTCCAATAATTACTTACGGAGTGAATTAATCCACTTTTCAATGTCACCTTGCCCACCAGGCCCTCCATTATGACCGAGCTCCTGCTTACCCAGTTCAACTTCATTCCTTATCTCTCTCTCCCCTTCTCCTTGGGCTCCAGCCACACTGGCCTCTTCCAGGTTCCTTTCTGCCACAACGCCATTGGAACAATTTCTCTACCTCACCTTCACCCGTAGTCTTTCCTTTGGCTTGGTTTATTTTTACCCAGCCTTAGATCTTGGGTCAAATGTCACTTTTTATAGAAACCTTCTTTTACTTCTACTCCCTGATTTAGGTTAAGGCACCCCTCTGTATTATCTTATTGGACTCTGAGCTTTTCATATGAGCCTTATTGCAGTTAGAAACGGTATATGCATGAATGTCCATCTTATCCTTGTGACTGAAAGCTCGCCAGACTCAGGACTAGACCTGTCCTATTTTACCAGTGGGTCCCCAGGGCCTGGCACAGGGTAGGCACTCGATAACCATTGCCTTGAGTGACTGAGTGACAAGACCTTTTTTACAGATGAGTTGAGCCTCTCATCTCCACCCAACAGGGGAAGTCTTGACTCCATGTTCCACCTTATTTCCAGTGGAATGAGCATCTCCTGAAAGATTCTCGTTGGTAAAGAAGGAGAGGAGAGGGGAGAGAAACAGAGACAGACAGACGGACAGGACCCTTGATTTCCTCCAACATATGATTAGGTCATGGACACACTCAATCATTCGGTAGACCTCTCCTGGGGGTCCCAGGCACCTGATGGGAAGTCCATGGAGCCCCTAGCCCCAGTGGGCTCCATGGCTAGTGAGAAAGCCAAAACAGTGGCAAAAAATAAGCAGCCCAAAACAGGAAAGTGGTTGATGTCAGAAGAAAAGAAGGACCAAATTCCCTCTGGCAGACCTGGGGGAGAGCAACCTTTCTGGTGAATCAGGCTTGTGGGAGGAGGCTGTCTTCTAGGAGGAGAGACCTTCGGGGAAGAGTAAGCCCTCAACAAGTGGTGAAGGAAAGCAAAGGATATTCCAGGCAAAGGGCAGGGCCTGAGCAAAGGCAGAGAGGTGAGAAGGAGGGCGTTCAAGTGGGGGCGGGGGGTGGGGAGGACTAGCTTTCAAGAAATGTGGGGGAAGATGAGGCCAAGAAGAAGTGGAGCTCACAGACAAATACCAGGAGACGTGTCCCTGGAGGATCATTGTAGCGCTTCTTTTTTTTTTTTTTTTTAATCTTTTTAAATGTTTATTTATTTTTGAGAGAGAGAGAGACAGAGCACGAGCGGGGGGAGGGGCAGAGAGAGAGGGAGCCACAGAATCCGAAGCAGGCTCCAGGCTCTGAGCTGGCAGCACAGAGCCCGACGCGGGGACCGAACCCACAAGCGGTGAGATCATGACCTGAGACGAAGTCGGACGCTTAACCGACTGAGCCACGCAGGCGCCCCTCATGTCTGCGCTTCGTAACGGCCCCACGCTGGAAATCAGCCCATGTCCACCAATGGCAGCAGAATGGTTTCGTTGTGGTGTGATCCCACCAATGGAGCACCCTGCAGCATTGAAAGTAAGCGATCTACAACCACACGCATAATAGAGATAAGTCTCATGAACAAAGTGTTGAGCAAAAGAAGTCAGACGCGAAAGAGCACACACTGTGACCTCCCATTTGTTTAAATTTCAAAAACAGACAAAATCAATGTCTGGTGTTAGAAGTCAGGGTGATGGTTACTCTTAGGGTAGTTAGCGGTGGGGAGGCCTTGGAGGGGATCTCCCAGTTCTGTTGCTTGATCTGGTTATATAGGTGTGTTCAGTTTTGGAAAGTTCTTGAACTGTTGTCCACTTATGATTTGTGCCCATCTCTGTGTGTGTGTGATGACCTCATTAAGATTTTTTTAAAAATACATAAACACACAAAACAACTACTTGCACTTTGTAAGAACCTCAAATATTTGAAGTGCCTGGCTGGCTCAATCAGAAGTGTGCAGCTCTTTTTTTTTTTTTTCTTTTTTAAAAAGTTTATTTATTTATTTTTGAGAGAGAGAGAGAGCAGGAGAGAGGCAGAGAGAGAAGGAGAGAGGGAGAATCCCAAGCAGGCTCTGCACTGTCAGCGCAGAGCCCAATGCAGGGCTCGAACCATGAGATCACGACCTGAGCCAGAATCAAGAGCCGGATGCTTAACCAGCAGAGCCAGGTGCCCAGAAGAGTGTGCAACCCTTGATCTTAAGGTCATGAGTTCGAGCCCCACATTGGGTGCAGAGAATACAAATAAATAAATAAACTTAAACAAACAAAATAAGTCTCAAATATTTAAGGACACATATCAAACACAGTAGAGAGCACCTCTGCACTTTAGTGCCTAAAAAAATTAATGCCAAATTTCATTTAGAAAGCCAGAGAAACAAATGGTGCTCATACACTCCAGGAAATATTGCAGCTGTCAGAAAATACGACAGTGATCTAAATATACGAATCAAAAATGTCCGAGAGTAAACGGGCTACAGAGTGAAACACTCGCGAGCAGTGCTCTCCATCCACCTTCCTTCCCTGCCACACACACAGTGGTCTTCGATATTTTCTCTGGGTTCCTGACTATGTCTTTAAACGGATATCACAATTCTGAAAAGACACTCAAACTGGGACTCTAAAGGGAGCTGAGATGGGGGAAGGGGTGCCAAAAAGGAACTTCAGTCCTCTCAGTAATGTTTTCATTGTCTATAAGAAGAATCTATTCCTGGGGCGCCTGGGTGGCTCAGTCGGTTAAGCGTCCGACTTCAGCTCAGGTCACGATCTCTCGGTCCGCGAGTTCGAGCCCCGCGTCGGGCTCTGGGCTGATGGCTCAGAGCCTGGAGCCTGCTTCTGATTCTGTGTCTCCCTCTCTCTCTGCCCCTCCCCCGTTCATGCTGTGTCTCTCTCTGTCTCAAAAATAAATAAATGTTAAAAAAAATTTAAAGAACAATCTATTCCTGGGATTTAAAATGAATAGATTTAGTATTAAAGATAGTCGTCACGGCCAGCTCAGGGAGGCCTGGAATGTTCTGGGCTTGCATTCTCTTTTTTTTTTTTTTTTTTTTTTTTTTTTTAAATTTTTTTTTTCAACGTTTATTTATTTTTGGGACACAGAGAGATAGAGCATGAACGGGGGAGGGGCAGAGAGAGAGGGAGACACAGAATCGGAAACAGGCTCCAGGCTCTGAGCCATCAGCCCAGAGCCCGACACGGGGCTCGAACTCACGGACCGCGAGATCGTGACCTGGCTGAAGTCGGACGCTTAACCGACTGCGCCACCCAGGCGCCCCAAAGGCTTGCATTCTCTTTGAGGTCACTTAAGATTTTTCAAGTCAAGCCATGGGACCATCTGTTGCCTGATGAAATCGAGGCGAGGGGAGTAGGAAGATGGGTCCCCACCTGGTGTCCCCATCTGGCTTCATGACCTCAGGAAGGTCTCATCCCCTTTCTGGGCCTCAATATCTTCATCTGCCCTATGGGAATCAGGTTTCTGTGTTACTGGGGGATGTGGGAGGATGAAGTGAGGGCACGGAGGAGGAGGATCATATGAATATAAGGATTATTCTCTGGGTCAGGAGAGGAAAAGGAGTGGAGGCCTCCCCACCTCCTGCCAAGCCCACAAGGGCGCAAAGGAAGCGGAGGGAGGAGCTGGGGACCACCCGGGAGAGCAAACAGTCCATCTGGGGGACGGGCCTGTTGTCAGCAGCTGGGAGGCCCGGCCCGGACTACTCACGGGCCAGAGCCCATGGGGCAACCACCCAGGCTGCCTGGAGAATTGGGATATGGAGCAGACTTCTTGCTGCTCCCAGTCCCAGGGTAGCCACAGCCCTGTTGCCTCTCCAAGCCCTCATCACCACCCTCCCATTCCTAACGCCCACTCCCTGGACTGTAACCCTCCTCCCTTTTAGCCCATCCTATCCCCACCGCCAGAGAGGGCTTTCACAAAATACACCCAATCATGTCCCATACTTACTCAGAACCTTCCAGCAGCTTCTCACTGATCCGTGAGCAAAATCTGATCCCCTTACCTTAGCCAACAAGCCCTGGCGGGATCTGTCACTCCCATCCCCCACCTGCAGTAGAGGGGTTAAGAGCCTGGCCTCAGAGAGAATCTGCCTCGGTTAGAGTCCTGGCTCTTTTCCTCATTCGTTCATTCATTCATTCATTCAAAAATGTCTATTCACCACCGACTGGGGGCCAGGTACTGTTCTGGGCATTTGGGATACGTCATTAACAAACGAGACAAAGATCCCTCCTCTTGTGAAACTTCCTTCCTAGCAGAGGGAGATGAACAACAAATATAAGGAAGTTAATGATATAACACCCTGGAAAGGGACAAATGCTAGGGAAAAAAAGGAGAAAAAAAGTAGAGCAGAGGAAGTTCATCAGTGGACAGGGAGGGGCAGGGTCTGCATTTTCAAATACAGTGGAGTGGCTGGGGTAGGTCTTGCTGAGAAGATAGTAGGCACGCAGATAGTAGGGCAGAGGGAAACAGTGGGGAGAGAGGTAGGAAATGCCTCAGAGAGGCAGCGCAGCACAGGCAGGGTCTTGTGGGTCTCGGTGAGGAGGCTTTTACTGAGTGCGTTGGGAGTATCGGAGAGTTTTGACCATAGGGAGAGTGAGGAGGGCAGGGCAGGGAAGGAGGGGAAGCCGAGCAGGCCCAGCAGATGTCACGTGGATGGCAACTTCAGCCTGATCCCACGGGGGGGGGGGGCTGTGGAGTGCAAATTATTCCTCGGAGTTACCCATCCGTACCCCCACGATCATCCCAGGTGAGGAAGGTGGGCTTTCATATCTCTACAATGATGGGTCATAGCTTAAGGGGAAGGTAAGTCACCCCAGGAGGTTCCAGCAGCCTGAGGGCAGTCCCCCCTAAGGGGAGAAGTGGGTGCTGCTCACTGGGCACATACCCAAAGGGGGTGCACAATAAAAGGGGACCCCAGGGGAACGGGTGTAGCTTTGCTCTTGTTGGCTCCAGCCTCCAAACACCGAAGTCCCAGCAGCCACGTCCCTTTTGCCTGGGCTAAAGATTGGGGGCATGCCCGATGTGACCAGGCAGGGTTTCTCTGGTTAGGGATCACCTGCCCACTCCTGAACCTCCACCCCAGGCTGCAGAGGGATCTATCCTCTGCAATATCCTCAGCTTGGGGCAGTCCAGGCTTCTGGGATCGGAACTAGTTACCCTCGGGTTAGCTCTGCTCATCCTTGAACACTTTGGATTTGACAAAGTTCTGCTTCGTATTGAGTCTCCTCATTCATTCCGTAAACATTGGCTGAGCACCCACTGTGTGCCAGGCACCATTCTCAGTTCGGGATTCACAGCGGTGAGCAAGACAGATACAGTCTCCACCCTGGAGCTTATGGCTGGGGAGGGAGATGACCGGAGAAAAAGGTAGTATTTGAGTGCAGAGATGGGAGAAGCCCAGGAAGCTGTGTGCTCCTAGAGGAGACTCCTGACCCTTGGGAGGAGGTGACAGCAGGCTGATAAGTAGGGGGTATGTGGCAGTGACAAAGGTGCAGGAGAAAACTAATCCAGGCTAATGGAGGAGGGAGCGCAAAGGCCACGAAATCCCTCACCATTGCCTGCCCACCCCCCCCCCCACTATTTCCCAGTGCAGTGACCATCCTCTCCTACTTGGATGATTGTGGCAGCCTCCTCTTGGGTGTCCCACAGAGGGGCAGAGAAGCTGGGGTACTCAGTCACTAACTCCTCTCTTCTTGGTTAAGGGTCACGTCTCTGGGCCGTAACTCACCGGCATTCCCCCCACTCCACTCCGTGGGCAGAGAGAAACAGGAAGCCACAGACATGTGCGGCAGTGACTGCAGGTGACCTCCAGGAAGGGCTTTGCCCATCTGGGCCGGGCACCCACAGCCCCTTCTGTAGAACTCTGTTCCATGCTCCTTCACCTTTCTGACCCCACCTCCTACTTTCTTCCCCTTGCTCATCCTGTTCTACCGACACTGGCCTCCCTATTCTTCCAGTTTACTAAATAAAGCCTCACCTCAGGGCCTTTGCATTTGCTATTCCCTCTGCCTGGAACATTTTTCCCCCAGATATTCACATGGCTCACCCCTCACCTATTCCACATTTCTGCTCCAATGCAACTGCCTCAGAGAAGCCCCCTGACCACATTATTTCATATAGCCCCTCTATAATTTTTTTCCCCACCATCCTGCTCTGTTGTTCTCCATGGCGTTTATCACCACCTGATATATGATATATTTACTTGTTCGTGTGTTTATTGCTTGTCTCTCCTGTCAGACTGGAAGCTTTCTGAGGGCAAAGACCATGTCCGTTTTTTTGCCCATGGTGGAATCCTTATAACGGGATCAGGGCAGTCAATAAATATTTGTGAAATAGATGGTTTGGGATATAAATGAAACATATGACTTCTCCCCCCAGGGGTGCTCTCTAAGGGCCAGTCGCAGTCAGTTTGGGAGCCCACTTTAACCCTTCCCCATCCAGGCTCATCTGGCAGGGGTCAAGGGTTAGCCTGGTCCAGCCCTCTTTGGGCCCCAAGGTGGAGGAGACCCGGTCCTGGGGTCTAGGCCCCAGGGATGCCTGGTAAGTCCCGTTTCTCCTTTGGCAAATGTTCCTCTTTCCTTTATAGGGCCTGTGCCTACGTTTCTGAACCAGAAGGTGTTTACACAAAACATCTTGGGTTTGGCGACAAATTCACCCTCAGTGAGGAATCCTTAATGAATCTTCTTTCCCCACGCAGGGCAGCTGCAGGGAAAATTAGCCATGCCTCTGGCACTTGAAGGAAGCCAAAGGCCAGGCAAAGAGGAGGTGGGGCTTCTGGGGCCACAATCTGGGGTGGGGGGAGTTTTTTCCCCCAGGATCCAAAGACAGTTGTGGTATGGAGACCAGAATGCTTCTAGACACACATTTGTTCCTGATTTTCTGTGTGACAGGGCATTGTGCTTCTCCTGGCCTCACTTTGCAGCTATGAAATGGGCGGTAATAACCTATCTGTACAAAAAATTGTGAAATTCAAGTGAGGCAAGGGACATTAAGGGGTTTGGTTACCAGGGGCCAAAGGAGAGAATAAAAAGCTGGAATCAGGGAGGCAGGAGGTCAGAATCCTAGGTTGGCTGTTGGCTGTGTAAGGTCCTCACTCCTCTCTAGGCCTCAGTTTTTCTCAGCTGTACAATGAGGGGTTCAGGCATGAAGATCTCTAGGGAACCTTCTAGTTCTTAGTGGCAGCCATGTTCCACCTGCCTGCCTTTTCTTGGACATCCTTCCAAAGCCTATGGCCCACACCGATTTGCTTTCTAACACTTACAGAACTTCTTTTCTGAGCTGGCACTTCATTGTTCACTGCACATGGTTTTCCAGCCCCTTCCCTGGGTCTAGGTCAACCACTCTGAACATTGGGCCTGAGACAGGGGCTCAATGAATACTGGTGAAAGCTGAATTTTTAAAATGATGCCTACCTCCTTCTGATCCGGCAGAGACACAATGAGGGAGAATTTTGTTCACTCCCATTTTTATAAATTGGAAACTGAAGGTGTCAGAGATTAAATATAAGCCACTCTGACACATGGACCTTCTTCCTTCTTAGTGTTCCTGAAACAGGGGAAGAATGATTTTATTACTCCCAAACACCATAGTATGTAATTATATGTTTTGTCATGAATTGTCGGTGTTTCCCACTAGGATGACGTTGCATGAGGATAGAGACTGTTTTGTTCACTGCTGCGCCCTCAGCACCTAAAACTGCCTGGCGCCTAGTAGGTGCTCAACAAATAGAGAAAGACAGGCGGGTGGGTTCAAAGGCAGCGCTGCACGCTAGGCGCTCTGGGCCTGCAGGGGGCGTTCCAGTCCCGCCCCCAAAGCTAGGCCCGCCTCTCTCTCGAGTGTTGGAGCCTGCGCGACACAGTTCTTTTAATTGCGCATGCCCGCCGGAAGGCCTGCCCGGGCGGCGCTTGCGCGTGCGCATGCGCAGCCGAAGCGGAGCCGGAACGGAATTTGAGCTGTGTCGCAGCCGAGCCGAGTGGAGTGGAGTCGGAGGTGGTGGGCATGCTGTCACCCGAGGCGGAACGGGTGCTTCGGTACCTGGTGGAGGTGGAAGAGCTCGCCGAGGAGGTGCTGGCGGACAAGCGACAGGTAGGAGGCCGGTCCGAGGCGCTGGGGCTGGGGTTCGGCGGTTGGGGCCTGGCGGCGAGCGCCGTAAGGCCGCGCGCTGGGCGCGGAATCCGGCTCCAGCGGGGGCTCGCAGTGGGCTGACCTGGGCTGGTGGGCTCATGGCTGTGACTACAGACGTGGGGCGGCGGTAAGGTAAGGTGGACCAGACGCCTGTGACGGCGCCTCGCTTCACGCATTTAGTAGCACGTGTTAAGTGGGCGCCTGCTCTGTGCCAGAGATTCCCTGTGCCCATCCTTTCTCCTTCCCTCGCCGTGCCCTCGGGATCCCGAGCCGTTACCTCTTTCGTAGGTTTACCTGAACATCTTTTTCAAAGGGCAGTTCCTGCTGCCTCGCTCCACTGACTGTGGGTGCTCTGCCTTGGCCAAGGCTCTCAGGGTACAAGAGAAAAGAGTGGTCTTGTGATTGGGCAGGTGGGGACGCTGGAGGAGAAGTGGGCCCTTGGTCGTGAAGGGCCTTGTAGACCTGACCTGGAAGTCTGGGTCTTGGGTCTTGTGCTAATTTAAGCGTTGAGGGTTTGAAGGGAGATGATGGGGGGAGGGAGGATGATGTAATTGGATTTAGGCTTTAAAAGAGTTCCTCTGGCTGGTGTGTGGAGCACAAAATATAGGGGGGCATGGGGGTTGGTCTGTGAGGAGCCACTGCCAAGGTTCAGGCAAGAGATGGGTTTGGCTCTGGCTGGTGGTGATGGAGACAAGCGAATGGGTCAGAGGTATATTTTGGGGCTTTAGTAGGCCTTGATGTGGTTACATATGGGGGTGAGGGAGTGGGAGGAGTGAAGAGTGATTCATGACTCGTCTCCAGTTAGAATAATTGGATGACTGGTCGGGTGTTTACTGAGAAGGGGAAGACTTGGATGAATAAGTGCCCATTAAATGAAACACTGCATCAGGGTGTGCTGGATGATAATAATAAAGAAGCGATTAAAATTTGCCGAGTACTTACTGTGTGTCAAGGACTATGCGAACTCATTTAGTTCCTGGCTCAATAACCTATGAGCTAAGTGCTATTCATATCTCCATTTCTCCGAAGGTGAAATTACACAGCTCGTGGCGGGCAACAGGATTCAGACCTGGGTATCGTGGCTCCAGAGCCAGCGCTCTCCAGAAGGATACCGTAGCGTCTCCTCACTTCCTTAGTAGCTTTTGTGTTGTTAGCACTGTTTCAGTGCCCCCACCCCTGCTATTGCAGTCCAGGATTGTTGGCTTTCTCCTGATACTAGGTCAGCATCAGCCGAAGGGACTTGTCCAGGGAGCGGTTTCTACTGCCATGGTGATTCTGAAATGCTCTGCAGCTTGAGAACTAGCACTCCAGTGAATAATAAGTTATCCATTTAGTCAGCGAACTTTTCCCCAGCACCTCCTCTGTGGGGACAGCACCTGCACGGAGTATTGTCTTTAAGGACCTGGAAACTGAATAGGAGAAGTACATTTGCACATCAGTGTGTTTTGGGCATGACATTGGAAAAAACCCAGGGACAATGCCTTGTGTCTGTTGAGTTTTACAAGCCTCTGGTCTGTTGGAAGGTAATGGTTTGGGGCAAGAGGGAGCTGAGTTCCCTCCTACCCCTGTGCTTTGCAGATTGTGGATCTGGACACCAAAAGGAATCAGAACCGGGAGGGCCTGCGGGCTCTGCAGAAGGATCTCAGCCTCTCCGGTAAGTCAGGGTTTCATCACTGTGGCTCTGGAGGCCTGTTCTATCTTCCTTCTAAGGCTTTCAACTTATCTGTAACAAAGACAAGTCAGGAAGCCCGACGTGTGTGACACAGCCTGTGGAGATGAGGGAGAAAGTGTTGCAGGTCTGACACGGACTGTGGCTCAGGGTTTCAGCGGCTCATCTCCATGATGGGGGTTAGTTGCTGGCTCACTGATGGCACTAGGAAGGTGCTGGGTGGGGGTTGTGGACACAGTGCAGTTCCTGCCCTTGTGCTCTTACAGATAAAACAGCATAAATACATAATTGGAAGTTGTGAGAAAGCTGAGGAAGGAATTGGACATGAGGTGGGTGTTGGAGGAGGGGTTGAGGGCTTTTCAGATGAGGACAGGTGGGTAAGACAAAGTAAGCGGGGGGGGGGGGGGGGGGGGGGCGTGTGATGTGGCTGGAAAGATGGGCAGAGGCCAGGCCCAGGGTTTAAAGTGCACCAGAAAGCCTAAAACCTGCTCATTGCTTCTCATCTCACCAGAGTAAAAGGCGGAGTCCTGTAAGACCGCCTGGAACTCTCCAACATCCTCTCCTCTCCTGTTCCCCCTTGCTCATCGACTCCATTCACCCTGGTCTTGCTGTTCCTGTTTCCTCTGCCTTGCTCACTCTTTCCCCAGATGTCTGCAGGGCTCACACCCACTTTCTTCAAGTCTCTGCCCAGATGTCACATGATCATTGAGGTCTTCTCGGACCACCTAATACCAATGACAAGTTCGTCCCCTACTCTGACATTCCCCATCATCTTACCCTGCTTTATTTTTCTGTGGAGTACTTAGACTTATCAGGGTCTGACAGGTCCTATCTTTGCTTATTTATTCTTTCTCCTCCGCCGTAACATAAGCTCTGTGAGGGCAGAAACTTTGTCTCGTTCTACTGTGTTGTCAGCATCTCAGACAATGCCTGTCAAGGGAGTAGGTGCTCCAAAATATTTGTTGAAAGAGTGACCATTTGCCCTTTCAGAAGATGTGATGGTTTGCTTCGGGAACATGTTCATCAGGATGCCTCACCCTCAGACGAAGGAGATGATTGAGAAAGGTAAGGCCTTCTGGGGATGAGTCAGGGACACATCTCCCCCACCAGCCCCAATCGTAACCCAGAACTGAGTGAGAGTCAGGCTTTGGGCCATTTGAGGAGAGGCAACTGTGTTACAGGGTTCAGGTAGGTGTGGGTTTGAGTCCCTGCTCTGCCACTCTGAGTTACTTCCTCATCTCTAAAGGGGGGGACGCATCTCCGTAGCACACTTGTGAAGTTGGGATAAAACAGTATATGTACTTAGCCTAGTGCTTGTTTACCAGTGAGAAACAGTTTGTGCCACAAATACAGAAGACCCAACAAACCAAGGCTTCAGGAAATCTGGTTCTGTTTTTCTCCTCAGTAGTTGTCCAGAGGCAGGCAGTCCAGGACTGGCACTGCTGCTCACAGCAAGGTCACCCTCATGTATTCTCGTGGTGGCGGTCTGGTCATTGCAGGCCTCGTGTCCTCATGCAGGCTGTAAGAAAGGCAGAGGGCCTGCTCCGTGTATGACCTTGCTTTCTGTTTCAAAGTAAGGCTGTCCTCCTTAGAGACTTCGGACATCTCATTGGCCAGAACTAAGTCATGGGGCCACCCGTCGCTTCAAGGGAGCCTGGCAGAGTGAGCTCTTTATTTTTCAGGTCCCCTGTAGTAGAGACTGCATTGAAAATGGAGGTTTGGGGAGAGTGAGCCTCCGGGGTCTGCTGCAGCCTGGGCACTCAGCATGTACTCAGATCTTCATAGCCACGACCCTGGAGGCTCTTTGTAGGAGCATAACGGCAAAAAGTCAAGCTGCAAATGGGTCCTTGCCTGGGAAAAGGAAAGATTATGCATAGTTTTTTCTCTCCCGACCCTTGGAAAATGTATAGACCAAGAGGACCAGCAAGGTCGCCCGTCCCTGAAGGCAGAGTCTCCCTAGCGCTGTTGAAATAAAATTTTAGCAAAGGAGACTAGAACAGCTTAAAGAAGTTTCTGACTGCGCTTTTGAAAAATGTACACTAATACTATGGTTATAAAATTAAGAGTCGTCATTGCGCCACAGTTCACTCAGGCTAAGCTTTCAGAGGGGGTTGCTTGCCTGGGTTCAGGATCTGGTCCTCAGCTGTCTTGGTCCACAGATACGGTCTTGTCACCATACCTCGAGGGGTTCTGGGACATGATTGTCACTGGTTCTCCGGGTCCCCCAAGCTAACCAAGCCCCTGAGGGCCTAGCGTTGCTCGTTTACCAGGAGCGCTAGAACCGCTGCCCAGGCCTTCTCCCCGCCGGAAAGAATGAAAATCTGTGGGGAAGACAAACCAGCAGGTGGTTGTTTGGGTGACATCAGGCAGTGGTGTCACCAAACATTGTGGTGTCTACTTCTCATAATGCAGTGTGCCCTAAGGTATGAACAGTCTTGGCAAAGATAACCTTTTCTGTTCACCAGGGTTAATTAGGTTAAGCCCGAGCATCGGGCTTGTCCATTGATTGTTTAGGTCACATGTTACCACAGTCCTGTTACCTAAAAACCCCTCACATTGATGGAGTTAGGTTTGTAAAACTCCTTAGCCATGCTTTTTCTAACCATCTTCTTCACTCTGGTTTGATGTTTGAATTTTCTGTGATTTCATTGTGGGAGGGTGACCTAAAGTCCCATATTGCCTTCCCCACGCACTGAGCAGCCCAAGGTACTTTGCATATGAAAATAGGTCAGTGAACGGAGAGGCGAGTGCTCAGTCCTGTCCTGGGCTTACTCGACCATCTTGGGCAGATCGCGTCCCTTCTCTAGGCTTCACTTCCTTCCTCAGTTGGTCTCTCAAGTCCCCTTCTTCCCGAATGCCAGGAGCCCTTGATCTCAAGGAGTGGGGGGAGAAGCGGATGGCTTCTCCCTTTGGGTGGGTCTGTCTGTGGTATAACCTCATCCTCTGCCCACCTCGTTTTTTTCAGATCAGGACCATCTGGATAAAGAAATAGAGAAACTCCGCAAACAACTTAAAGTGAAGGTCAACCGCCTCTTTGAGGCCCAAGGTATTGGCATGGCGGGAAATGGAAACTAGGAAGAGAGAGGACTGTCAGCATGGACTTTGCAGAGCAGGGTGGAAGCCTCTCCCAGGCGGGCAAAGGCCTGGGCAGCAAGCGAGCAGTGCTGAAGCTGTGGGCAGGGACGGTGGTTGTAGCTGCCCAGAGATGGAATGAACAAGGAAGGTCGTGGGGTCTTATTCCTGTCAGGAGTCCTTTTCCAGGCACAAGGAACAGCCTGGGCTATCTCACAGGAAATCCTAGGCATGGTATAAGAAGCAGGATAGCTCTGACTCAGGGCACTCAGAGGGCCTCAGTCAGGTGGTTAAGGCCAGAGCTAAATTTCTGGGTAAACCTAACCCCTCCAGATTGGTCACGGGTCTGGCAGAAATCTGGAGGTTTCTGGGCAGCAGAGTCAGGTTCTTGGTGACTCCTGTGCCTTATCCAATGCATTGCAGAATTTGAGGCCCTTCCCTGTCAGACCTCAAGGCCAAGTGTTTGGCAACATGAATGCAGCATAAGCCCCTTTCCTGGGCCTGACTCCAGGGCCAGCAGGAGTTGGACAACAGGAGGCCCAACTAGCTGATGGATTGTTTTCTCCCTTTAGGCAAACCAGAGCTGAAGGGTTTTAACCTGAATCCCCTCAACCAGGATGAGCTTAAAGCTCTCAAGATCATTTTAAAAGGATGAAATTCAAGAATGAGATGGGGGACCTAGGACAGCATCCCCCCTGAGGACATGGAGGACCCAGGACTCCAGCTTTGAAACCTGCAAGGACACGATCCACCCTGCTAGAAGATGGGCGTCTTTACACTTTAAGATGTAAAGAAGATCTGCCCCATGAAAAGCCTTTGTCTGGGGGGATTGGCTCTCCGTGATGGCAGGAGGGAGCCCTCAGCCTGCCAGTGTCTGCTGGGGCTGACTGCTGGGGCTGGATGGACACAAGGCCCATTGATAGGCCCTGGCAGCCACCAGTGCTGAGTGGGGGCAGCGCCTGTGGGGGTGTGAGAATGGCCACAACAGGCACTTTTAACAAGGGCCCCTGTTCAGATGGGCCCCGGACGTCGGGGAGCATCATTCCTGCATTCCTCTCCAGAAGAGAGGCATTCTCAAGCAGCATGTAGTGGAATTGGAATAAAGCAGGAGGCTCCCAGGTGGTTTCTGAATGAAAGGCCGAATCAGTGTTTCGTAGTTCACCACAGCCATCTGTGGGCCAGACGCACCACTCCCTCAGCACCGCCTCCACTTTGACCCTTTTTTCCTGCTTGCCCTCAGAATGGAGCCCAGAGTGGGTGCTGCTTATCAAACTCTTGCACCTGTCTTTTAGTGAGGAAGGCCTTGCAGAGTCCCGTACCAGGGACGGGTTGGGGAGCTGCCTCTTCACGAGGCCCTCTGCCACCTCTGAAGGCGGGGCCTGGGTCAGCGCCACTCAGGGTTCCGGCCTGCCTTCGCTGGTCTCAGATCCTAATGTGCTGTGAGGCAGCACGCTGTCTTTCATGTCACTGAGAGCTTAATAAATGTTTCCTAAACGAATGAATAATAGCTTCTGTTCTTTACCTCATTTGGTCCTTAATCGAGGCCACGCTGCCTTTAGGACACCACCAGCCTTGAAATGCTAGCAGGACTAGACCGCCAGTACCAACACTGGTAACACGGAGCGGGCACGCCTCACCCGGTCCCCTCACTGCACTTGGCTCCAGCCGATGATCACGTGGGAACACAGGCTGGTATGTCCAGAGGTTACTTTTTTTTCAAGAGGAGCTAGAAATCTGGATTTTTAAATTGAATCTCCTGCCTTTTAAACATCACTAATACAGAAGAGTTTTAAAGACTTAGGTTTTGGCCAACAAAATACCCTACATAAGCCAAATTTGGTCCCATACCTACAATTTTGCATCTTCCTGAGTTTTAAAAGTAGAATTACATTGTTTTCCCCATCATGGTCCTAAAGTGGGGAGGTAGAATTGGAAGCTAGATGTCCATCCATAGTAGACTAGTTAAAGGAGTCAACAGCTCCAGACAGGGGAATATGCTACACCTACAGTCAGGGATAAGGAAGCTTGCTGTGCACTGATTGGGAGCCAGTTCCAGGGTAGAGTAAGTGAGAAAAGCAAGACGACAGAGCAGGGTCTCCTAAGCCGATAATTTGTGTGCAAACACTGCATGGTTCCCTCCCCAAGACAGAAACTGCAGGGCTGGAGCACATGGGTGAAAGAGAAGGACACCTCACCTTTGTAGTACATATTCCATAAAAACGTAAAAAAGGGACCGGAGCATTCGCTCCGGTAGCTGCTGTCTGATATGTGTGCCTGGTTGTGTGACTTCTGTCTGAACGTTGTCCCTGCCTGTGTGGCAGGGTGGATGCTTGGCCAAAGGAGCCGGGCAGGTTGGCTGTGCTGGAAATGAGGAACCTGTGTCCAGGGCTGTCTGGCCTTGCCTCAGTCACATGGGTGGAAGGAGGTTCCCACGATCTGAGGCAGGAGGCCCAGAGTGGCCTAGCTTCTGGCCTTCCCAAGGCCGGCTGGTTCACTTCTTGGGTCTGCCGGTATTTTTCCTTCCAGAAATCCCTTCCCCTTCCCCTTCTGCTATTTGCAGCCAAAAGAACTGTCCTGCAGTGGGGAGAGTTGCAGCGGGAGCTGCCTGGGCTCTCCTAGGCGGTCCCCCATGGAGCAATTTGCCCACAGCCCACTCTGCTGCAGTCTCTCTTAAACCAACAGGAGGCTTAGGAATGGTGGAATGTGTAGAGAATGCAGAACTTTCATTTGCGCCCAACTCCCCAAGCCGTATCCCGTTGCTGGCCAGGCCAAGGCCTTCTGGCTTAAAAAGCTCAGCTCCCAACCTTGGGAAGGTGCGTAGAGGCCCCACATCACCTAGCTGCCTCCTAAGTGCACCTTTGCAGAGACCCTCGCTAAGCAGCTTGGCCTTCCCAATCCTTACCTTGTCCGCTTGAAAAACAAGGATGCTCTGGCCTGTTGGTGTTAAGATGGTCAGGGGAGCTCCATGAATTCCTGACACACCAAGTCAGGGTGTTGCATGGAGGGAAAGGTGTATTTAGGGCTCAGCCTTTCCCCAGACCCCCAGTAATCCAGTAAGTGCTTGCTTTGCAAGCACACCTTAAGACCAGTTCCCTAGCCCCTGACCCCTTGCTCCTGAAGGCTCGTTTTAAGCACTGACCTTCAAGACATCAAAGGCTCAAAGCCAGGAGGGCCTGGCTCCGGTCAGCATCATGCCCTGAGCCAGGCCCAGTGCCCAGTGACTCCGAGTGAGGTCTGTTCTCATTTATTAGACAGGATCTCTCTGGGGTAGCAGAACTTGCTGCGGTTGTCCTTGTGAGGCCCGATGGCCAGGCCAATCCCTCAAGGTTAATACGCATCCAGTCCCAGGGATTGGCCGTCTCCTGGTGCAGAGGTGCCCAGGTGGGGGCATCCAGGGGACCTGGAACAAGCAGTAAGCAGCAACGCTGCTGCCAGGCCAGAGGGAGGGAGGTGAGTGCTTGGAGGCACCGCTGTGCTGGAAAGAGGGGGGAGAGGACTGTGCTGGCACCTCCCAGGGTCGCTTTCCTCCCCACCGCGGGGACTAACTGGAGGCTTTCTTCTGGCTTTGAAGGGAGCGGAACAGTTGCCTCAGCTGTTTTTTCCGATCGTTGACACAGCCTGGAAGGGAAATGGAGTGTTAGCTGGGATGGCCTGTCCTTGGTAGAGGAGACATGGGGGGCGTGGAGGGGCCTGTGCTCCCACTTCCTGGAAGAGAGAGGGCCCGCAGGAGCCGTGCAACCCCGGATGGCCTGTGTTTTTCCCTGTGTGTTTCGTCCCGACTCCACTCCTGAACTGCACGCTCTCAAGCAGATCATTCTCCCCTGTTGAGCATAGTTTTCTCATCGATCAACCAGGATACCTGCTTTGTGGACTGAATGTAAGGATCACCAGAAAAAGGTAACGTTCAACCCCGGTGCTGAATGCGGATGAACTTGCTGAGCCTTCACAGGAATGACGTGTAGAAGAAAACGGAGTTTCAGACAGGGTAAGAAATTTGCTTCGAATCATACCGCAAGTAGCGGAACTGAGACTCGAACCCAGATCTAGCTCCAGAGGCCAAGCTTTTTTTTTTTTTTTTTTTTTTTTTTAATTTTGAGAGAGAGTGTGAGCAGGGGAGGGGCAGAGAGAGAGGCGGGGAGAGAGAGAGAGAGAGAGAGAGAGAGAGAGAGAGAGAATCCCAAGCAGGCCCTGCACTGTCAGCACAGACAGGCCAAGCTCTTAACCACTACCCCACACTACCTTTCCTCTTGGCTTCGCTTGGTGAAAACATTGCAAGCTAGCATAGTGCCTGGTACCTAACAGGTTAAGCGTTAGCTTCCTTCCCTTCCTTACCCAACCCCATATGGCAGGCACAAGTGGTTAAGAGAGGAATTTTCCCCGCAAGTGGCCCCTACTCCTGGAAGGGTGTCCCAGGCAATCCATGCTGAGAGGCCGACAGGAGCTTCTGAGACACCTCCTCTCAGCACCTTCACGGCGTTACCCGCTTCTCGTTTGTTCTCACGGCTGGTCTGTGAGGCAGCACCATGGTCCTTTAGTTGTGCCAGGCACACTGATGGCGCTCACAGATGCTGGCTGAATGACTGCATCGCTGTGGCCACAACTACTGACCTGGAGGCATCTGCCCTCTCAGCACCCCAGAGCCTCCTGGGTACTCAACTGATCATCAAGGCTTCACCGAGCTGAGGCCCACTATATGCGTCCCCTGGGTTTTCCAAAGTGAGTTCCATGGAACCACCTGGTTCCTTCATAACTCCCAAATCTTTGTGTCCAATGCAAGCCTCTTGTTGGAGTTCTAGACTCATCTCTGAGTTACCTGCTGATCTTTCCACCCAGAGACCCTTCAATCCTTCATTTCATCCCGGCTCTTCCCACCTCGACCAGCATCTCTTGTGCTCGCACCCAGACGCTCGACTGGAGACTTGGGGAGTATTCTAGAGACTTCTAAAGCAGGGGCTCTCAACTAGGCTGTGCTTTAGTCAGCTGGGACCTTTTAAAACTCCTAAGGGCCAGATCAACTGTATCTTTACCTTCAGCAGACATTAGTACTTTTTAAAAAAAATTTTTTTTTTTCAACGTTTATTTATTTTTGGGACAGAGAGAGACAGAGCATGAACGGGGGAGGGGCAGAGAGAGAGGGAGACACAGGATCGGAAACAGGCTCCAGGCTCTGAGCCATCAGCCCAGAGCCCGACGCGGGGCTCGAACTCCCGGACCGAGAGATCGTGACCTGGCTGAAGTCGGACGCTTAACCGACTGCGCCACCCAGGCGCCCCTGACATTAGTACTTTTGAAAGCTCCAGCATAATTCCTATAGCGGCCAAGATGGAGAGCCACTGTTCTGCATCTTTGCGACTCAGACAGGGTCCAGGGATAAGCAGCATTAATATCTGAGGCAGATGGTTGCCAAAGATGGCTGCAACAACTACTTCCATTCCTATATGCACGCCTTCCTGCAAGGTGACTGCTGCTCCTTGACCCAGTGGAGGGCTCCATTTCCTTGCCCTGTGAATCTGGGCTACAGCAGCTTTGACTAATGGATTGTGACGGAATGACACTACACCGTGGGACTTCAGAGCCTAGGCCTCAGGGGGCTTTGCTAGGTCTCCCACCTTCTTGGAACGTGAGACTACCATGGGAAGAAGCCAGGGCTGGGCTGCTGGAGGATGAGTGGCCACCTGGAAAGAGAGGCCCCGCTGACAGCCAGCATCACAACCACGACCCGTGCGAATGAGGCTATTCTAGGCCTTGTGTCTCAGTGAATTGGCCAGGTGCCTGCAGCCTTATGAATGACCCCAGGCGAGACCTGAAGAATCAGCAAATGGGACAGAAGTTGTTTTAAGCCTCTAGGTTTGGGGAGAGCTTGTTTGTTACATAGCAACAGTCAACTAGGAGAGCATCACCTGGGAGCTTGTTAGAAAAGCAGAATGTTAGGCCCGCATCCCAAACCTACTGAATCGTAATCTGCATTTTAACAAGATTTCCAGATGATTATATATATGCACATCAAAGCTTGAAAGCTCTGTAGAGTCATCTTGCAACAACACAAGGTGGCACTGCTGTAGAAAAGCCTTTCATAAATCCCCTCTCCTCTCCTTTCTCAAGCAAATTAATCGACACTCCAGGCTTCCTTGCAGCTGGGGTGGCCATGTGACCCAGTTCTTGCCAGTAAGATGTCAGCCCTGGGAGGGTTTCCCTTTTGGAATAAAGAATCAAATCTTGAAGGAAAAGCCTTGGCCCTTAGGCCTTCCTGCTTCTTCCTGCCTGGGATGAAGACACAGTGTCTGGAGTAGGAGCAGCCATATTGCAACCATGAGGCAACAAGCATGAGCACCAAGGCAACCCATTAAGTGTAGCCAAGTGGAAAGAAGAAAGCGCTGGGTCTCTGGGGGCATTTTGCATCCATTGTGTCAGCCCTGTCACCTACCCCAAGACATCCTGTGGCTCAAAACAGATCATTCCCTTTCTGTGTAACTATTATTTGGCTTTTCAGTTGCTTGCAGCCAAACTCAATCCTAAATCCTATCAAACCCTAAAAAAAGATATAAAACTTCTTTTCATCAAAAAAAAAAAAAAGCCACTTAAATAAAATTTAAAAAGCAAATAACAAATTCAGGAAAATATTTATAAATACATTTGACAGAGGGGTAATGTCATCAATGTATTGATATCCAAGGCCTTTATAAATTTAGAGAACAAGCCACTGAAAACTGCATAAAGACTATGGACAGCTTACCAAAGAAGAAATACGAATTGAAAAACTCTGCAACATAACCAGGAATAAACAGAATGCACATAAAAACAAATCTACTTTTTTACCTATCTAGTTGACAAAGGTTTTCTGTGGTGTTGTGTGTGTGTGTGCATGTGCGTGTGTGTGTTTTATTCAGAGCAGGCAAATCTGTGTACTCTTTCTAAAAAGCAATTTGGCTGTAATAAGTCCATCCCTTTGACCCAGTACTTCTACTTCTAGGAATCTGTCCTAAAGAAATAGCCAGAATTTCAGCTGAGCTTGATGTGAGAAGATGTTCATCACAGCATGGCATTACTTACAAAAGAAAAAAATTGGAATCATACCAAATGTTCAATTATGAGAAATTGATTTAGTAAGGTTGACCTATATACAAGCTGGAATATTTTACAGCTGTAGAGTAATTTTGTTTTTAATTGTGCTAAGGGATAGAATTTTCTAGCACCCGAGCATTCAGGTTTTAGAGTAAGAGGGATTGGAGTTCAGCTCCTCATCACTTATAACTGGGACCTTCAGCAAGTTGTGTAACACCTGGAGACCATTTCTCCATCTATAAAATGATACAAGCTGCCTAAAAATGAAATGATGTATGTAAAGCTTGGACCTGGCCAAAAAGTGTTTCCAAAAGAGAGGCTCTTATTAGTATTGTTGAATGACATGGAATATACTATGTGGAAAAGTGGGACTCAAAACTCCAGCCCAATGCCAATGTTGTAAAGAAAAAAGTATAAATATAGGCATTTTTGAAAAACTGGAAGGAAATACAACAGATTGTTGAAGCTGGTTATGTCTGGATGGTTTTTTATTCCCTTTTAGTTTTCAAATACTCTACAATGAGTGAATAATTTTTATAATCAAGAAAATTTTTCACTTTTTAAAAACCAAGTTTAAAGTCAAGCCCTGAAGTCCTTAATTTCTTTTACCACATTGTACATTTTTGGAGTTCTTTTCCACCTAAGCCTTTTGCAATCCACCTCCTCATAGATGAATAATATCTCTTGCCATGTGCCAGGTGGCGTTCTAGGCATATATTGAGATAAAAACTCTTTTGTCTCCATTTTACAGATGAGGAACAGAGAGGTTAAGTCCCTTGCCCAAGGTCACACAGCTGGTAAATTGTAGATCCAATTAAAACGGTCTAACTGCTATGCCAAGCTGCCTCCTAGACTACCTGGCTCCTCTCACGACACATCCCCCGTGCCCACTCCCCACCTGGCCCCACTTACCAAGGTGTGTGTTGGTCACAAAATTCCCCATCCCCGACAGGTCAGGAGCCCCCTCTTCTCGGCTGACAGGGCCATCATTCCACATGAGGTCAAAGCCTCCCACTCGCTTCTCCCTTCCTGTGAGCCTAGATGGGCAGGAGATACAAGGGGCTAATGAAGGTGCACCCGGTGAAGCCCTAAGACCCAGGCCAGGCTCCTGATCCCTCCCGGCACCCTGCTCGTGCCCATTCTGTTAGCATTTCTTCTTTTGTTCACCCATTTCCCAGGTTTCAGAGGGATCGTCTCCCATATTGTGCCCAGGCTCCCACCCTTGCCCTCGGTAACATGAACCTTCTTATACTTAAAGTCTGCTGTCCTTCCCAGACTATAAACTCCAGGAAAGCAGGGACTAGGTCTGTTGTGTCCTTTACTGTGTCCCCGGTGTGGGGCACAGGTCTTGGCACCTAGTAGGAGCTCAAATGTTTGTTGAATGAGTGAAAGATGGTAGATACAGAGGACACTTGAGGTTCTACCTGCTCAGCACCCATTTCAGCTTCTTTCAGCCTCAGGGTACCTTGGGTGTTTTTCAGAACCACTCCTCCCTCTCTCACTCACATGGCTCAGCTCAGGGCTGATCCTACTCCCCTGGGAGATGGGCACACCATGTAGGCCCAGGCAATCAGAGTCACAATGATTGGTTCAGAGATAGGCATTGACATAATCCCCACCAATAAGAATGAGAGTTAGCTCTCAAACTTTTGCTGGAATAATTGGGAAAAAGCTAATACACAGGAAAGAGGTGGGTCAGGGAGAAGGAGAAAGGGAATCAACCAATACTGACTGAGCCCTGGATTCAGCCATTCCTGAAGTCAGACCCTGGGTTTTCCCATCATATGCACATCATTATAACAGTAGATAGTCTCAGGGCGCCTGAGTGGCTCAGTCGGTTAAGCGTCTGACTTTGGCATAAATCATGATCTCATGGTTTGTGGGTTTGAGCCCCGCATTGGGCTCTGTGCTGACAGCTCAGAGCCTGGAGCCTGCTTCAGATTCTGTGTCTCCCTCTCTCTCTGCCCCTCCCCTGCTCATGCTCTGTCTCTCTCTGTCTCAAAAATAAATAAAAACATTAAAAAAAATAACAGTAGATAGTCTCTTATTGAGCACTTACTATGAGCAAGGCACTTTATAATAAATTATCGTAGTAGATTAATTTAACAATCCTGGGGGTTAACATGAGGTTTCCCATTTTACAGACCAGAAAACTGAGGCTTAGACAGGTGAAGTCCAGGGTCTCGTGGAAATCCTGCTGGACTGAATCTCAGAAGGCTATAGGTGGCCCTGCTGTGCCTCAAAAGGGCTGAGTCCTTGGACCAGGATCCAACCCTGTGTGGACATCTCAGTTTGTCCATCTGTAAAATGGTGAGCAGGCCCGAACCATCTCTAAGGGCCACTCAAGTCCCAGGGTTCTGAGTTCTCTGTCTTCCTTGATGGGAGCCCCAACTGTCACATACAGGGGTGCCTGAGCGAGGCTGCCTTCCCTCACCTGGCCTCCATGTCCACGACATGCAGGGTATCTTCCAGAAGGCAGGTCTTGAGCTCATAGTCCTCCTGGCTGCTGGCTGTCAGCGATGGGGATGCGTTGACCTCCAGGAGCCACCTGGGGAAGGAGGGGAATGGAGAGCCTTAGGGTTGCCTGGTCCCTGGGGACCCTGGAATTTCATGGAGAGGCTAGATGGGGTGCCTAGGCCCAACCCTCAATTCAACCAAGGTTGCTGTCTCCATTTTTCCACTAGAAGAAAGGTTTCAGTGGCTAAAACTTTTTGAAAACAATTGTCACAAACTTGAAATCCCCACTGGGGCCAGGTGGTACCCAAACGAGGCAAGCTGGAGGGGGTGGAATGATCTTGGTGCCCTCGTATTGCTCTTCCTTCTCCCACTAGAGCTGTGAATACAAGACAAAGTCCTGTTTCCTAGTGAACTTTTGCATGTGTGGGCAATGGCCGCTGAGGACGGCAGGAGCTGGGAGGGGTGGAGAGCGGTGAACCGGGAAGAACATTCCACTCTAAAGCGGTGGCCCCTCCAGGAGACTGTCACCCTGTGGGAGTGTGAGCCCAGGGTTCTGAGTTTTCCAGAAAAGGCGAACATCCAGACTGTTGTGTAAACATCTCCCAGTTTTTCGAGATGCTCAAATGAATTTACAAGGAAAATCATTTGAACTCCAAAATTGAAGCGTCTGTGGCCAAAAGCAGCCCAAGGGCCTAGAGCTTGCAAACTCTTGTTTTGTGCAAATCCGGTCATTTACAGACAAGAACCTGGGGCACAGAGAGGGAAGGACCCATCTGGCAGGTGAGTGGCAGACTCGGGCCCCCCTCCCACCCCCAAGCTTGTTTCCCCATCAGTGTCCACTTTAATACCCGCAGCCGCATCTTGTAGCAGGGGGCAAAGGAGAGACCCGCTGGCACCTGGACCCTGTCTCCTTGAACTTGGGTCTGACATAGGTATCAGTCTAGGGCTCCAACTGCTGGCTCGGAAAGCCCTCAGCACCTATCCAGTGACCCTGGGGAAGGAGCTCGGGAGCCGCAGTGCAGGCAGGGAGTAGCTCAGCCCAGGAATTATGACCCTGGGCCTGGCTCTGCCTTTGACTTAATGTGTAACCCCAAACGCCCAGAACAAACCCACTGGGCTTCTGTGTCCTGTTGTATCACATGAGGGCCATCACGATGGTCCCTGCCACCTCAGGCTTGTCTTCCTCATCAGCTCAACCTCCTCTGTGGGGATTGTGGGAGTGCACCAAATTCCTTTCTTTTTTTTTTTTTTTAAATGTTTATTTATTTTGGAGAGAGAGACAGAGCATGAGCAGGGAGGGGCAGAGAGAGAGAGGGAGACACAGAATCCGAAGCAGGCTCCAGGCTGTCAGCAAGAGCCCGACACGGGGCTGGAACTCACAAACCGTGAAATCATGACCTGAGCCGAAGTTGGACGCTCAACTGACTGAGCCACCCAGGCGCCCCATGAATGCACCACGTTCTTAACAGGAAGTGACATGGTAACAATATTCCCTTACACGGCACTTTGCACCCTGAGAGCAGCAGGGTTTACAGAGAAGTTTCTTGCCTGGTACTCGGGAAGGATTGCTGACTCAGCAGATGTTCAGCAAAGGTCTTTTAGTGCCAGGCACGGGGTTCGGTGCTTTACAGACAATACCTCATTTATCCCTCATAATAATTCTGTAAGCACAATGTCCATTTTACAGATGGGCAAACTGAGTCACAAAACTAGGAAGTGCGTCCAACCAGGAAGCGGCAGAGACCACACCCGGGCCGTCTGGGTGCAGAGTGTGTGAAACGTACCCCCCCCCCCCCCCCCGTTCTCCAGGCTGCCGGCCCACCCACTTACGGTTTGAGGTCCTGGTCTATGAGGATGTCATAGCCGTACAGCTCAAAGCAGTGCTTGTCGCTGATGATCACCTTCTGCACGCTCTGCAGGCTCCTGATGAAGATGTTGTCCATGTCACTGAAGAGCGTCTCCACCGCCTCCGGCCCATGCTTGGACGCCAGGTACTGGCGGAAGCGCTGGATCATCCACTTGCAGCCCTGGGGCCCCAAGCACCCAGGGAGCGGGGGGAGAGGGAGCCTCCGTTAACTGGGACCTGGCCGGCCGGGACCCTCCAACAGTCACCATCAGCACGGGCCTTGGGTTTCGACAAGAGGCTCCCGCCAGGGTCCTGTGGTTAGGAGGACTCTGAGTTTGTCCCTCTTGCAGGGCAAAGCTACTGCATGCTCAGGGGAAGGGGTGGATGTGCCCTCCCAGAGCCTGTGCTTCTTTCTAGAGCACAGCCTGGGTCCCCAGGCTCCCAGAAGTCGCTGCCCCAACACCCTGCACAGGTTTCTTCCCTGGGCCGGCCTTCCCGGGGACAGACTGCACTGACCATGAGTGTACCCTGAGGCCCAAAGATGACCAACTGGTTACTGTTTTCGGAGGGCTAGGCGTACATATATGCAGGAGGCCCCCACTGTGTAGGATGGAGCTGGGGGAGGGAAAAGACGGGAGCGGGTGTGAGCTGGGAGCCAGCTCTCCCTGTGCCCCTCTGTTCTGGCTCTTAACTCTGAGAAGTCTGAGAATTCTAAATTCGAACTTGGCCTTGTAGGTTATTAGATAGATAAATGGATGGATGGATGGATGATAGATAGATAGATGGATAGATACATAGATGAAAGAAAGAAAGAAAAAGAGAGAAAAAAAGAAAGAAGAGAAAGAAAGAAAGAGAAAAGAAAGAAAGAAAGAAAGAAAGAAAGAAAGAAAGAAAGGAAGGAAGAAAGAAAGAAAGAAAGAAAGAATACTTTCAAGGTAGGAGGATAGAACACATTTTGTTACAGGGTGTGTGTCTTTGATTCGTAACTTTTAAATATTCAGACACACAATGTGTGGGCCTCCTTCTGTACTCTTGTCCTAGGTCCTGCAAGTGGGAAGGGTGGTCCTGACCTCACTGATGAACTGGAACTATGAGCCCAAGACTGGCCTGTCCTGGTCTCCGTGATACACCATCTCCTCACCCCAACCCAGTCCCAAAAGGCTGGCTCTGGAGGCCAGAAGCACAGCTTCCTCACCTTCTTTGGATGGTAGTCAGGAGAGGTCTTTTGCACAGCGACATTGGTGAGGTGAACATCTGGGAGAGGTAGGTGGTCAAGGACAAGTGTGAACAAGAAGGGTGAGCCCTGTTCCATGGAACCCCCAGAGATCAGACTAAGACTTGCGCTTGGACATTGATGAGGAAGGTGCCACAACGGCCCAGACGTCACATATGTGGGCCTTGAGTTCAGATGGGCCTGGGTTCAAATCCCACCTGCGCCTTTTACTGGCTGTGCGCCCCTGAGCAAGTCACTTAACCCCTGAGCCCTATTAAGTGGGGGGACTTAGGTGGGGGAAACAGGCAAAGAGTAAGCAAACAATCAAAACCAATCTGGACAGAAGTGGGGTTGATTAGTTATGAAATCTTTCAGCGGGATTTTTTTTAGCTTAAAAACGACAATAGAAATCACAGAGAAAGTCAGTGGATGAACAGAGCCAACCATGTAAAAATAAAAATAAGCAGATATCAGGGCAAGAATGAAAAGCAAGCATGACTAGATAAAAGATTTGTAGCAAATGTGACAGACTAATGTTTTTATCACATGAAAATCCCACATAAATTGTTAACAATAAAAATTTATGACCCTAATAGATACATAGATATAGGGGTATGAAAACATCAGGGAAAACATAACTGCTAAAAGACCATCTGGGAAAATGCCTGACGTTTCTAGTAATAGAAGATACATAATTTTAAAGAGATGGAAATGGAGGGGAGGGGTGGCGCCCGAGTGGCTCAGTTGGTTAAGCATCTGACTTCACGAGATCAGGTCAGGATCTCATGGTTTATGAGTTCAAGCCCCGCATCAGGCTCTGTGCTGACAGCTTGGAGCCTGGAGCTGCTTCAGATTCTGTGTCTCCCTCTCTCTCTGCCCCTCCCCTGCTCGCGCTCTGTTTCTCTCTCAAAACTAAACATTAAAAAACAATTAAAAAGCAATAAATAAAGGGATGTAAATGAGGAAGAATTACAAATTGGAAGAAACGCAAACTCTAAGGCAAAACCCTGCTTCCCCATTAAGTCAGTTACATATTTTTTAACCTTTTTATTTGGAAAAACTCAAAACTCACAGAATCACTGCAAGTGTAATGAATGCCCATATAGGCTTCATCTACGGGTGCTAATTGTTTTAGAAATGTCTTTAAAAAAATTTTTTTTAATGTTCTTTTACTTTTGAGAGAGACAGAGCACGAGCGGGGGAGGGGGAGAGAGAGAGGGAGGCACAGAATCTGAAGCAGGCTCCAGGTTCTGAGCCATCAGCACAGAGCCCAGTGCGGGGCTCGAACTCACGAACAGCGAGATCATGACCTGAGCCGAAGTTGGATGCTCAACCGACTGAGCCACCCAGGCGCCCCAGAAAAGTCTTTTTTAAATGATTGTCTTCAGGGGCGCCTGGGTGGCTCAGTCGGCTGAGCATCCGACTTGATTTCAGCTCAGGTCATGATTTCACGGTTCGTGGGATCACGCCCAGTGTCGTGCTCTGCACAGACAGCTCGGAGCCTGCTTGGGTTTTTCTCTCTCCCTCTCTCTCTCTGCCCTTCCCCCGCTGATGCGTGCTCTAAATAAATAAACTTTTTTTTTTTTTTTTTAAGTTCCAAACTGTTTGAAAAAATAAAATCAAATGATTGTCTTCAGCATGGAGAGCTGGGATAAAATGGGCCCTGTCAATGGAAGGGTAATAAAAATACAAAAGAACCTTCTGTAAAACAATCTGGCCCATATACCCTTGACCCAGTATTTACACCTCTGCAACGTCGTCTGAAGGAAAAATTAAATATGGTAAAAGATTTATGAAAAATGTTTCTTTCCAGCATTGTGTGTCATCATTGGAGGAAGCAGAATACTTTCTAAATGCCTGCAGGGTGGAAGATTAATAAACCAGTAAGTCTACTCGGTGGGATACTTTATAACTAATAAAAAATGTCTACAAGGAAAATACTGATATGTGTAGTGAAAAAAAGTTATGTTTATACAGTTGAGATCACTCCTTTATAAAATGCAACAACAATGGGGTGCCTGGGTGGCGCAGTTGGTTAAGCGTATGACTTCAGCCAGGTCACGATCTCTCAGTCCGTGAGTTCGAGCCCCGCGTCGGGCTCTGGGCTGATGGCTCAGAGCCTGGAGCCTGTTTCTGGTTCTGTGTCTCCCTCTCTCTCTGCCCCTCCCCCGTTCATGCTCTGTCTCTCTCTGTCCCAAAAATAAATAAACGTTGAAAAAAAAAATTTTTTTTTTTTAAATAAAATGCAACAACAACAAACTGTACAAACGAACCTGGGAGAAAATACGTCAGGGTAATTGTCTCTAGAAAATAAGAACACAGGGGCGCCTGGGTGGCGCAGTCGGTTGAGCGTCCGACTTCAGCCAGGTCACGATCTTGCGGTCCGTGAGTTCGAGCCCCGCGTCGGGCTCTGGGCTGATGGCTCAGAGCCCGGAGCCTGTTTCTGATTCTGTGTCTCCCTCTCTCTCTGCCCCTCCCCCGTTCATGCTCTGTCTCTCTCTGTCCCAAAAATAAATAAAAACGTTGAAAAAAAAAATTTTAAAAAAGAAAATAAGAACACAGAAGGTTTCTTTTCTTTTCTGTTTTTCCTTTTTGTACATTTTCTGAATTTTCTGATTTGCCTTTAAACGGCTTTACTACTTATATTGTGAAAGCTATACTCTTTAAGTGTTTTATTATTTTTATTATTAAAGTAATACATAATGGTTGTAAAAACAATTCATAATACAGGAAAACGTGTAAAGGTGAAAATAAACGTTCCTGGCCTGATTCTAATCCTCCTTGGTGTTCAGAGTTTATAAATTAGTGAACATCCTTTCTGACTTTCTTCTGAATAGAAACATATTTCCTTAAGAGCAAAACTAGGATTATAAACACACCAGGTCTATACCTGTATGTTGTTTTTCATTTTAATAGTCTGTCTTAGATACCTTTCCAGGATATTTTAATTGGCCTCATTATAACAGCTGTACAATAGCATGTAGATGTTTTATCGTTCATTTTGCCATCCTTCAAGGGTGTTTTAACTTGTTTCTATTTATTGTTACAGTGCTGAGGTCATTATTTTTATATTTTGTGTGTGCACATACATGCATATATATTTGAATAACTGTATGTGAACTATATATAAAAATATAAATCTCTAACTCTTAAATATGGAGAACAGAGGGTTACTGGAGGGGTTGTGGGACGGGGGTGGGCTAAATGGGTAAGGGGCATTAAGGAATCTACTCCTGAAATCATTGTTGCACCATATGCTAACTAACTTGGATGTAAATTAAAAAAATAAAAGGAAAAAAACATTTAAAAAATGTAAATCTGTATATTTAAGGTCAGGTTAAAATATGTCTTATTACTTTATGATCCAAAGTTGCTTTATTATTTTAAAAGTTGGTGAGTAATATACGAAACACATATAGCAAAATATTAATATCTGCTAAATCTGGGTGGTGGATGCCTGGATTTCTCTTATAGTCTTTTTTCTGCATTTTTGTATATATTTTAAATATTTCAACGTTTGAAAATTAAAAACAATTAAAAGAAGTTGTGGAACATCATGTGCATTGACTCACTGTGAAAACAGCAAAGGCTTGTTCACTAGAAACTAGTCCTGGGAAAGGCCGGGGTCTGTTTAACAAGGCGCCGAGATATACAAGCACCTTTAAGTAGGGAACAGGGGACCACTAACGTGTGCTGAACGCTCACTTTGTGCCGGGCACTGTCCTAAGGGTTTTACGCGTGTCATTTAATTTTAACAAAACACATGGCGGCCAAAAAATAAAACTACAATGAATGATGACTTGCATATGTTAAATGCTTGCTAGAATCACATAATTAAACAAACATACTAAAAATGCTAGAGTTGGGGCATCTGGGTGGCTCAGTCGGTCAAGCGTCCAACTTCGGCTCAGGGCATGATCTCACGGTTCATGAGTTCGAGCCCCATGTCGGGCTCTGTGCTGACAGCTCCGAGCCTGGAGCCTGCTTCGGATTCTGTGTCTCCCCCTCTCTCTGCCCCTCCCCTGCTCATGCTCTGTCTCTCTCTGTCTCTCAATAATAAATAAACGTTAAAAAAAAATTTCTTAATAAAAAATTTAAAAAATGCTGGACTTGGAAAAATAGGGGGAGGAAATTGTTAGAAATACTCTGCAGGGCCAACTCCCATTCTAACACGCAGGCGACGCATGTGCATGAGCTCGGGACAGACACATAATCGAGAGACCAAATTAAGGCAGGGGGTGGAACTGGCTGGAAGCATTAGCTGTGTTGTCCAAGCAGCAGCAGCAGCACCTTCCATAGCCTTCTCCCCCACAGGCAGGTAATCCAGTCCTGCTGATTTATCATCTCTCCATTTCTGGATTGCCAGCCTCTTTGCTTCTGATGCTCATGTCTAAAAATCTTATGTTTATTTATTTTTGAGAGACAGAGCATGAGTCGGGAGGGGCAGAGAGAGAGGAAGACACAGAATCCGAAGCAGGCTGCAGGCTCTGAGCTGTCAGCACAGAGCTCGAAGCGGGGCTCGAACCCATGAACCATGAGACCATAACCTGAGCCGAAGTTGGACGCTTAACCGACTGAGCCACCCAGGCGCCCCACATCTAAAAATCTTAGAAACATTATTTTTGATGTCAGTATTCTAACCAGATAATACACTCACGTGGTTCAAAAGTCAAAAGGCATCAAAATGTGCCTGAGGAACTATTTCCTCCCCACCCCTGTCCCCACCCGCCCAGTTCTCATCCCAAAGGGAACTTCCGTTCCCAATTTCTTATACTTCCTTCTAGAGATGTCTGCGCATGGATACAAACATATACAGAGATATAATTTGTAATGTGAATGGAAGCATACTTTTCAGAGTTCTATACTTTGTTCTTTTCCAATTAACAATACGTCACAGGGATTATTTCATATCTGTACATAAAGCACAGGCCCATTCTTTTTAACAGCTGCATAGTGTTCCATCATGTAAATGAGCGGTTTGATTTATTTCCTTTTTTCTCTCTCTCACAAACAAGGCTAAGCAGTGCATTGCCTTTAAACCTCTCTTTTCCTATATTGTGAGTGTACATGTCGGGTAAATTCTCAGAAGGGAATTTGCTGGGTCAGAGGGTATGTGCTTTTGTCTTTTGATAGACATTTGCCAGATTGCCTCTGGAGTGGTTGTACCCACTTACATGCCACCAGCGACACACGTATTCCCCCAGCCTCACCAGCATAGTGTGTGATCATATTTTTGGTCTCTGCCAGTTTATGGGTGAAGAGGGCATTGTGTTTGAGTGAATGTATGAGCCAATGTCTAGGCACATGGAAGGATGCAAACATTCTCCAAAGGAACTCGAGCTCTCCCATCCTGTGAATGTGAGTCAGTGTGGAGTGAGCAGAGAAGTTTGGGGTGAGCTGCTCTGAGCAGAGTGGAGCTGCTCCCCTGGGATCACCGGGGGTTCCCCCACCCCCACAAGACTGCCAGCTCCTGGAGGGAGGAACTAGGCCCGTCTTGTCCACTGCTGTATCTCCTGTGCCGAGACCGCAGCTTGGCACTCGGTGGAATGAAGAAGTTCTCCCTGACCAGCTGGGGGGATGGGGAGGGGCAGGGCACAAGGGGGCTGGGCAGACGGGATCCGAGGATACACTGGTCATCGATGCTGCTCAGTGTGAAGCGGGTGTTGGAGAATCGGGCGAAGCCATCCCGGTACAGCCAGGCCCGCAGCGGGATGTACTGTGTCGAGGAGGGAAAGGAGGGAGAGGAAGGGGAGGGGGGTGAATACGAGCAATCTGCCCCTCCTAGCTTTTGTACCCGCTGTTTCTTCTACCTGGAGTGCCCTTCCTTCCTTCCTTCTCACATCACCCCTCAAGAATCCGTCCAAACAGCCTCCTCTGATTCCACCCCCTCCCTCCCTGGTGTCAGGGGCAGGGAGAAGACGCAGAAGGGAACCGAATGAACGAGACTCTTCTCTGCTCCGCTACCACGCACGACACCCTTCCGGGTGTGTCCACCTTCCCCACCAGACGCTCAGCTCCAGGAGCCCAGGGGCTGAGCCCGCCTCCCACGCCCCTATGTCCTCATGCCCCACATTGAGGAGCACCTCACGACGGTTTGAACGGTTGCTGAACGAATGGGTGGGGAGAGGCGGTATGGCAGCTCTTTGTCTGAGAGTAGACTAGGCCGCCTAGTACACTAGGCCGCCTGGATTGGGAGCCCAGGTCTGTCCGTCACCTGTGCGTGACCTCGGGTAAGCCACTCAACCCCCTCTGATTCTGTTTCCTCATCTGTAACATGAGGATAATAATAGAACCCGCCTCCCTGGTCGTTAGGAGGACCAAACGTAGTAAAGCCTGCTGAATACCGGGGTTTGGTACTTAGGAGGTGCTCGGTAAAGGTCAGCTGCGGTTACCACGAATGGCTGAGTGAATAAAGGACAGGCGGACGGCAAATCCAGACTCGGGTCTCTGAGATGGCAGAAATGGGATCTGTTTATGTGCCCCCGCCTTACCCTCAGACGCTCCCTGGGCTCTCCCAGGCAGGCTCACATAGGCACCCCCCAGAATGGCTTCTGCCCCCTGTCTCCTGGCCCAGCTCTTCCTTACCTGCTGCTGGAGGAGGGGCCCCATCTTAGCTACTCACCGACATCACCAGCACGTAGACGCGCAGGTCAAACTTGCGGCCTGTCAGGCAAGGAAAGAATTCATGCAACAAATACTGACCGTGTGCCAGGCAGCATGGTAGGTTTGGGGGTTAGAGCAGTGGACAGGCAGAGGTGAATGCCAATAAAAGCACAAGAGGTACAAGGAGAAGGTAACGACGAGGAGGGGAGGTGGTTAATGTGGGGGAAAGGCTGGAGACGGGGGCTCAAGGAAGGCTTCGTGGAGAAGTGGTGGCCTAGAGGAAGAGAGGTGCCCCCCCAGCCTGGAGGGGGTGGGCCTTGGGGCAGGAGGGACTGCCTGAGCAAAGGGCTCGGTCCAAGGGCAGAGTGGAAGGAGACGAGGTCAGTGAGGTCAGCAGGGGCCAGCTCACGTGCAATATTCGGATTCTGTTTTAGCAACCATGGGAAGCCACTGAGGGGGATCTTGTCCCCCTGGGTACTGTGCTGGAGCAGAGCATAGGGGACCAGAGTAGCAGCGGGCATCAGTGAGGATGGGAGGGGACAGTGGCCAGAACCAGGATGGAGGGGGTCAGATGGATTCAAGAGCTGTGTGGGAGCTTGATGGAGGTCAGATATGGGAGGGGAAGAGAGAAACACACCCACAACGGTCTCCGACCTCTGGCTTAGCAACCAGGGGCTGGAGGGGCTGTATCCCGACGGGGAGGCTGGGGAATGAGCCATATGGCAGTGGGAGGGCGAGGGTTGGATCTTAGGCATGTTGGGTGTGAGCTGCCGGGAAGTGCCCAAGGGTCGGTGGGACATCAGGATCCGGGCTGCCGGGGTGAGGTCCTGGCTGGAGGCAGAAAGCTGGGAGGTCACTGGCATCTGGGGGTGTTGAAAGCCACGAGAGAGGATGGGGTCACTGGGGGAGGGGAGGGAGGATGTTGCCCGAAGCGGTGAGAGGAGCCAAGTGGCCCTCTGTTCTGGGCAGAGACCGCCATCTCACCTCCTATCAGGTAGGGGTTTTCGATATAGCGCTGAGCTACGTAGTTCTCCACGGGGATTTCATCCTTCTGGTCATCAGAACTTCTTGCTTCCTGGTTGTAACAATAACTATTATTAACATCTACGGAGCATTTCCTGTGCAGGAGGCATCGTGCTAGACACTCTCCTCGTTTGGTCTTTAAATCAACCCTATCAGGGAAGGACGAACGTTATCCCCCATTTTACAGATGAGCAAACTGAAGCACAGAGAGGGGAGGCGACTTGCCCAAGGCCACACAGCTGCTCCGTGGCACAGCTGGGACGTGGACCCACACGCAGGCTGGGCCCAGAGCTTCCGCGTTTAACCTCTAGACCTGTGCTGTCTATTTACATTTAAACTGCTTAAAAATAAGTGAATTTAAATGCTATCACGTGGATGAACCTTGAAGCCATTACGCTAAGTGAAATAAGCCAGATACAAAAGGACAAACACTGTAGGAGTCCATTTAGACGAGGTCCCTGGAGGAGTCAGATCCACGGAGACAGAAAGTAGAAGAGTGGCTGCCAGGGGCTGGGTTGGGGGTGCTGCTGGGAAACAGGGAGTTAGTGTTTCCTGGGGACAGAGTTCTGGAAGCGGACGAGAGTTCTGGAGGTGGATGGTGGTGGTGGTTGCACAATGATGTGAATACACTTAGTGCCCCTAAATTATACGCTTAAACGTCGTTAAGATGGTAAATGGCATGTAGATAAAAGAACGAAAAGAAATTTAAAATCCAGTCCTTGAGGGACACCGGCTTCATTTCAGGTGCTCAGCGTCAGCACGTAGCTAGTGGTCACGGTACTGGAGAGCACAGGCATACGCCGTTCCGCCTCTGTAGAAAATTCCATTGGTCCGTGCTGCCTGGAGGGCCACGCAGGTGCCCGGGGACTTTCCTCTCCCTTCTCTGCCTGCGAATCCTTTCCTGGCCAGCCCAGCAAGGCTCTCTCTCACACCTGCACAGCACCTCATGGTCTGCAAAGCCCCTTCTCAGCCGCTGTCCCCTTCACGGTAACCATGTGACAAAACTGAGGCCCAAAGGCGAGTGGTGCATACTTGGTGAGGTCACACAAGGGCCTGGTGGTAGGGAGCCACTGGAACTCAGGGCAGAATTTTCTACACCTGCTATCATCCCCCAGGCCCCTCCCCCTCCACCGCCAAGCTGCTTCAAGACAGAGGCAACCAGGCCTTCCCTTCCTGGGCCCCGGGCCACCTGGCACCTGTACTCACATGGCCTCCGGGTGGATTGACAGCGCTCCGGGCTGGCTGGGCCTCTGAGCTGGTGAGCTTCTTCCCAGCGGTGCCCTGATGGGAAGGAATCAGACATACAGAGGAGGGAGGCAATTCACTTACTGAGCACCTGCTCATGCAGCAGGTGCTGGTTGTGTAGCACCATTACCATCTCTAAAGTTCAGAGGGGGTTAGCAATTTTCCCAAGATCACACAGCTGCTGAGTGGCAGGGGCAGGATTGGAAGCGGGATTTCTACTACCCCGCATCCTGGGATGAGGATGGGTCATGGGGAGGGAGGGAGCTACCTCAGGCTCGGCCTGGGACTTGGACGAAGTCAGCCAAGCTCTCCCCAATCAGGTGAGCAGGAGGCCCAGGTACAGAGGCCACGTTCTCAGGTTTTAGGCATAGCAACTCATCCTCAGCAGGTACTGTTACTACTCTCCCCCATTTACTTGGGCACAGAGAGGAGAAGCATCTTGCCCAGGGTCACACAGCTTTTAAAGGGCAAAATCAAGATTTGAGCCCAGGCAATCTGGCTTCAGAGACTCCGTTCCCAGGGGCAGAGCTTCGCTGCCAGCCCTTCAAGCTTTGGAGGAGGGAAGGAGGGGCCCCTCATGGCAGCAAGGGCAGAGGGAGATTTCCGGAGCAAGGGGGAGGGGTAAGCTTACCTTCCTCCAGTCCATGATGTCCTTGAGCCTCCGGAAGAGGAAAATGCCTTTTCCCTGCGAGCGGGCTACCTGGGGTGGGGGTGAGTGCAGAAAGGTCTGCTCTCAGCTCTAGGTGGTTCCTTGTTGGCCCCTGTGCCTGGGGCACCTCCCCACCATTTCTCTGTCTCTATCTCTCCCATGGGCTTCCAGCTCTCCCCAGAGGAATGGCCCAGCCCAGCCCCATGGGGCCAGCCACTGAGAAGGCACTAAGCCTGGCTGGCGGGTGGGAGGGAGGCAAGGGGGGGAGGAAAGAGAGAAGCCGACTTCGCTCACAAAGGCATACAATGGCATGAATAATACAAAACAACAGACAATTAAAAAACCATTTCTAACAGTCTTGGGAACACATCATCCAATTCTTTTTTTGGAAATCAATTTGCCTCCCTAATTAGGTTTTGCTTCAGCTAATACTGATCAGTCTGCCTTTACTGAATCCCAGCATGGATAATTCATGGCTTCACAGAGTCTAGGGGCTGGAAAGATCTTTAATATCATGCAGAGCAGTCAGCACCAAAGGCATTACTCCCCCCTGAGAAATCCCTCTGTGATGGTCACCTGCCAGGGAGCTCGCCACCCTCCCCCTACCTCCCGATGCAGCTCATTTGTTGCAGGATCGCTCTATGAAGCAGTCATCCCAAAGGCATCCATTAGGTGACTACTGTGTGCTGGGCATTATGCTATAGCCGTGACCCAGACCTCATGGAGCTTTCACAGCCTAACCTGTGTCGAGCCAAAAATTTGGCAGCCTGGCTCTGGCCTGTAGGGCTTCCTAAAACAAATCTGATCCCTGGGCCCCAGAGCAGCCCTTTGGGTAATCTGCAGCCACTGAGCAGATCCCCTCGAGGCGTCTTTTCTCTGGCATTAAGGCACCCAGGTAATGCAAACTCTCATTTCCCTCTGTTCTTCTCGGAGCAGGGCCAAGTTGGTTAATGTGATGTTCTCTGTACAATGCAGGGGCAGGCAGGGCTGTCGGGCATGGATGGGTAGGCTGTCCACTGCACAAGGGCTCCCCATCATGGGGCCAGTGGGAGCTGAAACTCAGCCCCCGCTCTGCCTGCTGTGCTGTGTGCCTGTTTCGGGGTTGTGTACACCCAGAAGATGGGGTGCCCGCAAGACCTGGGAGTACTGGTAGCGTTTCAGGGGAAGCCACATGCGCACAGCTATTTGGGAGAGCAATAGTGTGCATAAAGGGCTTCCCACAGTTCCCAGCTACCCACAAGACTTACATTCACCTCACAAAAGATGACCCAACGTAAACAGTGAAAAAGTCACTCAACTTCATTAGCCTCAAGGAAATGCAAATGAACACCCCAAGAGGATGCCATCCTATACTCCCTGAGAGTGGGTAAAACTAAAGAACGACAACGGCAAGTGTTGGCGAGGCTGTGGAGAAACCGGAACTCACAACGGCTGGTGGGCGTGCACCAAAGCTGGACATAGGCATCTGCTCTGACCCAGAAACTCCTCTCCGGGGCACCTGCTCGGCAGAAACCCCGGGCACCTGTGGACATGTACAGGACGTGTAGCACACGATTCACAATAGCTCCAACCTTGAAACTCCCAAATGGACAAATATGCACTCAACGGAATCGTGTCGACAATGATGATGAACAATGCACCGACCCGCGTCAGTGTGGATGAGTCGCCTGAACGCGATGTTGAGGGAGAGAAAGCGGACGCAGTGGAGCCATACTACGCGATTCCAATGACACAAAGTACGAAAGCAGACAAATGATGAATCCATGCTGTTAGGGACCTGAGGGGTAGTGAGTGGGAGAGGTTCAGAGGGGAGCTGCTGAGGGGCTGGCAGTGCCCTGTTTGCAGTCTGGGTGCTCGTTACTCAAGTGTGCTCGCCTCGTGAAATTGACCAAGCTGTGCCTCTGTGACTGGGGCATATTCTCTTTACTAAACTTCAATTAAGAAGTTTTTTTTAAAGACTCCTGCCTTTGGGTCTAGGACCCCCCACCCCCACCTTCCCTGTAGCCATTCCCCTTCCTTCTTTCTGGCCGGGAGAGCCCAGCTCTCACACGGAGGCTGGAAAGACCAGATACCTGTGTGGTCAGCCTCCCATGCAGCTCACGGGAACCATGCGACTAGTTTTGGTCAATGAGGCCCAAAGAGACATCGGCTTGGGGCCTTGGGGCTTCTGAGAACGATTTTTTTTTTCCTTGTTAACAATGTTGGGGTGGGCGCCTGGGTGGCTCAGTTGGTTAAGTGTCTGACTCTTGATTTCAGCTCAGGTCATGATCTCATGGTTCGCGAGATCGAGCCCTGCATCAGGCTCTGCTGATAGAGCGGAGCCTGCTTGGGATTCTCTCTCTCCCTCTCTGCCCCTCCTTCCCTCTCGAAGTAAATAAACAAGCATTTAAAAAAATACATTGGGGTTGAGGAAGAGGAGAAAGAGAGGGAGGGAGCAAGAGAGGAAGGGAGGGAGAGAGAGAGAGAAAGAGAGGTTTGCCTCCTTTCCTTTCTTTGAATGCTACACTCTGGGGAGGTGAGGACTATAACCGTCACCAATGAGGTGACGAGTCTGATGGAGGAAAGCCAATACACTGAGGATGCAGAGTGATGACAGAGAAGAAAGATAAGGAATGTGGTCTTTTCACAGCACCACTGAGCACATCCCCCAAACCTGGAACTTCCTACCTCTGGCTTTCTTGTTATATGAGGTGATAAAATGCCTTTATTGTTTGAAGCATTGCTAGTATGTTGGCAAACACGCCTGTTCCGGGAGATGCCCTCCTAAGGGAATAATCCTCAGAGTGAAAAGTAAACTTCCTGCTTGGTGATCTATCACGGTTGTTGAGGCTGGAAACCACCACCTGCTCCCTAGCTCCAGCAGACTGTAGTTTCCAAAAACAATCACAAAAATATTTCCACTCCCATATGTTTTCCCAGAACCTTGCTACCTCCACCCTCCATCAAGAGGTAAATTCAATGTCCCGCCCCGAATCTGGGCCAGCATTTGGGACTGTCTCTACTAACTGCATATGGCAGAAGTGACACTGTGTGGATTCCAGTGCTGGGTCCTCCAAGGCAACACAGCTTCCACACAGCTTTCTCTTTGGGGATGGTTGCCCTTGGAACCTAGCCACCATGCCGTGAGGAAGCTCAGGTCACATGGAGAGGTCCATACGGAGGGCAACTGAGTCGTCCAGCCCTCCACCCTGGCTGAGCTCCCGGCCAACAGCCAGCACTGACTTGCCAGCCCAGTGAGGGAGCCAGCTCAGAAGAGAATCCTGCAGCCCTCACGGGAGCCGTCCCAGTAGATGCTCAAACAGCAACGAGCCTTCCCTGTCAAATGCTGCCCAAACTAGCAGGAGCTAATAAATAAGACAGGATTTTCGTTTCAAGCCACCGAGTTTTGGGGTGCGGGAATAGGACCAGCACACTGACTTTAGGGGAATGGTTTCTAACAGTGGTAGCCAATACTTCTCAGATGTTTTCTGGGTGCCAGGCACAAAGACTTATGCCCATGAGCTCCTTAAAGCTTTACAAAGAATCTTCTATGTAGGCATTAACATTATCCCCCTTTTGCAGCCAAGGAAAGCAAGGAACAAGGCCAAGCACTCTGTTCAAGGTTACCCAGCCTGTAGGTGACAAACCCAGGTAGTTATTTATTTTTTTTTTTTTACATTTATTTATTTTTGAGAGACAGAGAGAGACGGAGTACAAGTAGGGGCGGGGCAGAGAGAAAAGGAGACACAGAATCCGAAGCAGGATCCAGGCTCTGAGCTGTCAGCACAGAGCCTGACGAAGAGCTCGAACTCACAAGCTGTGAGATCATGACCTGAGCCAAAGTCAGATGCTTAACTGACTGAGCCACCCAGGTGCCCCCCAACTCCCACGGTCAACATAGTCCTACTGTTGGGACTATCAATCTTACTTGATAATCTGGGAGTAAAATATTATTTTTATAAAAAGATATGTTTTCAATTGGAAAATAATATGAATGGATTGTTGGGGCGCCTGGGTGGCTCAGTCGGTTAAGCCTCCAACTTCAGCTCAGGTCATGATCTCACGGTTTGTGAGTCTGAGCCCTGCGTCGGGCTCTGTGCTGACCGCTTGCTCAGAGCCTGGAGCCTGCTTCGGATTCTGTGTCTCTTTCTCTCTCTGCCCCTCCCCCACTTGTGCTCTGTCTCTCAAAAATAAATAAATGTAAAAAAACATATATATATGAACGGATTGTTAGAATGAACCATATTTAGATTTTGCACCACCTGTGGCCACTCATGGCCCCCGGTGCCCTGCCCCTGGGGATCATTTCTCATGAGGCATTCGTTGTGTGGCATTCATTGGGTGTTACAGATGTAGTTGGTGGTCCACTCAGCAACGCCAAGTATGGAAAAAAATTCCCTTTTTTCTCTGCCAACAGAACCCCATTTGGGTATTTGTTTTTTAATGTAAGCTCTACACCCATCGTGGGCATTGTATTCACGACCCTGAGATCAAGAATTACCTGTTCCACCAACTGAGCCAGCCAGGCGCTCCCAACAGAACCTCATTTGGTTCACCTCTTCCTGGTGGCCCTGCCCTCTGCGGGGTCTGATGCCCACGGTGGTCCCATGCCCCCACCATGTGACCGGTTCAAGCAGGGCCAGCAGGATGCCAGGGGAAGTCTACTGCAGTGACCTCTGGGGAGTTTGTGTCTTCTTCAAAAGGGGCACACAAGACCAGGGTGTTCCTTCAATCCTGTGGCAATAGTGGAGGCGTGAGGAGGTGAAGCTAGAGCTTGGCAGCTACATTGTGACCAAGAGTAGCGGCCAGCCCACTGGGGTGGGAACCGATGATGTCGAGCTGCCCTATGATGTTGAATCATCCCTGGAAGCGACCTCTCGTCATTAAAGGAAATGTCCTGGGGTCTGTAAACTTGAATGAGAAGAAAGTTTTTCATCCTAACCAGATTTTCCCACTGCTTCCCATTATGAATGCAGACAACAAATCCTAGTAGTACTAGCCAAGCCTGTGACTTTACTCTCAGAAGAAATCTCGGTTATTTTTAGATCACATTAGAGTTGCTGCAGGTGTCTCAAAATATTGTTTTTGCTTGTGATGATTTTGAAAGTATGGTAACAATGGGGCCTGCTGTTAGACTCTCTTTCACTGTTAATGAAAAGCACATATATTGTTACTGTTACTGCATACAGATCATTTAATAGTTTGTGTGGCCGTTGTGAGAACATGCTAGCAGGTCTCCAACTGCGGAAGGTGCTGGACTGACCGCCAGCTTCTACTACCGCAATCCACGCTGCACTTGTGGGGCCCCGCCTGCAGGGGACGCTCCTGCCACGGACGGAGGACAGAGGGGGCCTTGAAGGCTGGCCCACTCCCTGGAGATTGGGGCCTCCTCTGGCATGAGGCCTCCCCCAGGCCTTGCTGCCCGGCCTCTAGGTGCTTCTCTTCCTTCCCTCTCTCCCTCGCTGGGGTCTGACTGCCGTCCAGGCTCCCCCCACTCCCTCCCCCAATTCCTCATGGGCAAAACTCCCGGCATGTTCGTTTGTTTCTCAGAGGACCCAGACTAACCGGTTGATAACTGTTTTTCAATAGAGTTGCTTCTTTTTATAACCAAATTATTTTATCCTTTTAAAAACACTATTTTGTGACCATGTGAAACACTATTTTTACCAGCCCTCTTGTTTGGGCTCCCTGTAGTCGTGATTTCTGTTATTTGCTGCCCAAGGCATCCTGCCGACCTCCTGCCCACTCAGAGGGCCTGAGCTGGTAGGAAGGGAGAATGTTTCGATGGCAAAGAAGTTGGGATCGATGCAATTTTTACATCAGTTGGACTTTTAAATGGCAAAGCCAAGGGCTTGTTCTTATACTCTGAGGTGGGCTGGGGCTCAGGCTCGGTGGGAAGAGGGGTTCCTGAGGATGGCAGGGAGGGGACGATGCTGCTTACTCCCTTCTGAGTCCAACTCGCCCCGCCCACCCCACCCGCATCGCCCCTGCTCTGCTGCCGGGAGTGGAGGAGGAAGCTGAAGAGTCAGCAGGCCCTAGGGCACCGTGCAGAGGAGATGCCAGAGGGAAAAGGCAGGCCAGTGGCTACCCTGACCCGCCGGCCATGGCAGCTATGTGAAAACTCTTGTGTGTGGGTGCACGAGGACAAGCTGGCTCACAGAGACAGGCCTTGTGGGAGGAGTGGAGGGATTCGGGATTTTTTCTATTTTCTGAATTTGGAGTAATGTCCTTTTTTTTTTTTTTTTTTAACATTTTCCCCACCCCAAAGGATCCAAACAACAGGATCCCAGAACTAATACTCCGTCCCAGCGGTTCATGGTTCTGTGGCTCCAGAGAACCCTGGTTGCTCTACCTGGGAAATTGTTAGAAATGCAAATTCTTTGGCCCCACATCAGGCCTACTGAATCGGACCCTGGGGGATGGGAGGGGGGCTTTAATAAGCTCTCCAGAAAATTCTGATGCACTCTCAGTTTTGAAAATGATTCCGCTAGGGTCTCACTCCTCAAAGTGTGGTCCGTGGACCAGCAGCAAGGGCCTGACCTGGGAGCTGGTTAGCAAGGCAGACTCTCAGACCGACCCAGACCTGCCGAATCAGTCTCTGCCTTTAACCAGGCTGCCTGATGATTGTGGGCACATTTGGGTTTGGGAAGCACCGACCTCGTGCTTTCCAGGTGTCGCCTGGAGTCTTGGAAATAACCGTAAAAGCGGTCAATGACTGGACACCTAAGTGCCAAACCCTTTATATAATGTGTATAACCGCATTGGATTCTCTCGCAAGCCCGGCAGGTAGGGGCACTCATTCATTCCATTTTATGGATGAGGACGATGAGGACGCAGACTTAGAGGAGTTGAGGAACCTGCCCAGGGCTTATGCGTGGCGGATACAGAGTTAGAGCTCAGAGCACCCACTCCCGGCTCCCCACACCCCAGACAGGGCGCCACAGCTATTCAGGAGCAAGGACACACACACACAGCCAAGATGCCTCCTCTTAATTACAGCTGTCTTGTGTCTGCCTCTAACAAAGGCCGTGGGCTGGGAAAGGAATCAACTTAATATGCAATTGCTCATCCCAATTAGCACAAATTACCATTTGTCTGAGAGGCTAATGCTGGGAGCTGGGACCGCCCTGTGGCTTGTAGTCTTCCTGTGCCTAACGAACCCCTTCTTCTCCGGCTGCAGAGGAGGGGACAGGTGCAGGAGGTCCCGGGGTCAATGCTGGCTGGGACCCAGTCGGGAGGATCCGTCGTTTTTGTCTGGCACGTCGATTCCCCCTCCAAGCAGCTGTGCTCTTGGTTGAATGTGCATATCAGCCAACACCAGGTCTAGTCCCCAGCTGCACGAGGAAGGGCTGCCCCCCACGTCCTCCCCCCAGCTCCCTTCCTGGGGCCTGGCACGGTCCCAAGCCCAGAAAATATTAGGGGGCTTTGATGATACCATTCAAGGCTATGGTGGCTTTGTGGTGAGAAACCAGCCCTGGCATGAGGAACAATCGAGGGGCTCATAGGTGCTCTGTCGCGCCCGCCCTCCACTCAGTTTCTTGATCCCCGAAGGGCTGGCTACCTCCGGATGCAAGGGTTTCATGCATGCAGTCCCTCTTCCCAGAATGCTCTTCCCTACCTCTGCCCTTCGCCAGGCTGACTCCTCTGCATCCTTCAGGCCACAGTCAATATTTCTTGACTTTCAGTCAAAGTCAACAATTCTTTTAATAACACTAATAACAATGGCAGCTATCATTTATGGAGTGCTTAAGGTATGCTCTACCTGTGTTAATCACACCACAACATTATGTGACAGGTAACACAGTCTCACTTTGCAGATGGGAAAACTGGGGCACAGACAAGTTAAGTAACCTGTCTGAGCTCACACAGCAAGTAAGTGGTACAGGCAGTATTTAAACTAAGGGATTTGACCTTGGAGCCCAATCTCCCTTCAGAAAAGCCCGCTGGGCAGCAGGGAACCTCCTACTGTTTCCTCTCTAGTGTCACTTAGAACAACCGTACTCACACAGGTATCTTCTGTATCGTCTGCACTCAAGGAAGGTAGAGACCCACTTCCAATTTGCTGAGGGCTGTGTCCCTAGCACCTACTTCTGTGCCTGGCATGTAGCCAGCGCTCGGTAAACATTGTGGAATGCTTGAATAAATGGGTCGCAGTCTCCTCATCTTTAAACCAAGGTAATATTGGGGCGCCTGGGTGGCTCAGTCGGGTTAAGTGTCTGACTCTTGACTTCAGCTCAGGTCATGATCTCATGGTTTGTGAGATCAAGCCCCACGACAATCCTGCTTGGGAGTCTCTCCCTCTCTCTCTCTCTCTCTCTACCTCTCCCTCCACCCCCTGCTCTCACGCAAGCGCACACACACTCTCTCTCTCAAAATAAATAAATACATATTTAAAAATGAAATGAAATAAAATAAAGTAAGGTAATACCTCATCCCAAAGACCATCTGGAGAATCAGGTAATGCAGGCAAAGCGCTTGGCATGGCCTGACTGCCACCATTTTCTCTCATGCCAGGAAGAGAGGTGGGGATCTGAGCTCCAGCAAGGCTCTGGGTTCACTGCCCTGGTGTCCTGAGGATACTTTTCCATCTAGTAAACATGTATTGAGCACCTACTGTGTACTAGCAGTCATAGCTGCTGGGTTCAAACACTGCAAAGAGGAGACAAAGCTCTTCGGTGGAGGGGCACCTGGGTGGCTCAGTCGGTTAAACGTCTGACTTCGGCTCAGGTCATGATCTCGCAGTTTGTGAGTTCGAGCCCCGCATCGGGCTCTGTGCTGACAGCTCAGAGCCTGGAGCCTGCTTCAAATTCTGTGTCTCCCTCTCTCTGCCCCTCCCCCACTCATGCTCTGTCTCTCTGTCAAAAATAAATAAACTTAAAAAAAAAAAAAAAGCTCTTCTGCGGAGGCAGATGGTGCATCTAAGGCTGAAATCCCAGGCAGGGGTTCTGTCTTGGGATGCGCCATAAAGGATCCCTGCTGGCGCCTGGGCAGTCCTCCCTCCCCCTGCCCCTTCCCCCTGGTCCCCGGACTGGGCACCAGGCACTCACAGGCTTCATGATCCAGGTGATCCCCGGGTTTTTGCGGAACTCTTCCACGAACAGGTGGTACTCGCATGGCATCTCAAAGGTTTTGGGGAAGAAGTCGCACTTGGCTGCCTCCAGCTTCCCTGCCTCGCGCTCCAGCTGCTTCCGGAACCGCTTCAGGTTCTTCACCATGTAGTTCTTGCGCGTCAGCTGGGCAGCGGGATGGGTGGACAGGCTGTTAGTGCTCGTGCCCCCTGCCCTGCTCCACCTCCCAGCCCCAGCCATCGCCACTGCTTCCCACAGCCTCCATTCTCGGCCCACGAAGTAGCAATAACAGTAAGAGTAACTTTGAGAGCCTGCTATTCTATAATCATCCCCGCTTTACAGGCAAGAAAACTGAGGCTCAGAAAGGCTAAGTCAATTGCCCAGAGCTACCCAGCTAACGGAAGGCACAGCCAGGACTTGACCCAGGCCTGTCTGACTCTGAAGTTCATGTTGCTAACTTCTAAGCTGCACTAACCTTTTCAAATCTCAGCATCTTTGGCTCCTCCAGTGTGATTTGTGATCTGATTCCTCCCGGACCTCCCTCCCAGCTCTAGACTCCCAACTGCTCAATCTGTCTCTTCCCTGAAATCACCATATGGCTCAAGCATCCTGCTCCTGCGGCCCTTGCCCCCCAAGCCAGGCTGCCCCTCACATCTGTAGTGTTGACATGCCCACCAGCCTGTGACCTGAGTCCCCACCTCAAGATAGCCTGCTGCTCGGGTATTAGATCCTTACCCTCTCACATCCTTTAACCCATCGTGTATCTTGTGCACATGTTCCCCACCTGGCATGTACCCCAAACTCCCTTATACTTTTCCATTCTGCTCCTTGCACTCCCGTGCCAGCCCCTGCTCGTTGCGACATCGAGTGACATGAAGTGGCCGACTCAGTGCCCCCCCTTCCCCCGCCACCACCAGCCCACCCAGCTCACCTCGTAGTGGTTTCGGAAGTGACTGATCCGCACATGTTCGTCCATGTAGGTGTGGTCAAAGTTCTCCCGGAGCCAGCTGACGTCACACCAGTAGAAATCCCAGTCCCCTTCACTGGGGGTGGGTGGGACAAAGGTCATGAAGTAAGGACCTCAGCACTGCTGAGGGCCTGGGGCCCATGGAGGTGCAGCTGAGGGACAAGCAAGGTTCATAAGGAGCCTCAAGGGGGTGCCGTGGGCCAGCCCTGCCCACAGTGTGCTTCGCTAGGCCAGAGTGAGAACGGGAGAAATATTCCTACACAAATCCAGGCTGCCGGCTTCCTTTGGGTTCCCTTTGAACAACCGAGGTATCGGCCACACAGGGTCCTGATGCCTCCTGGCACCTGTCGGCGGGAGTGAGGAACAGCCACCAAGTTGGGACGTACCCTCTCCAGATCACAGCCCCTACCTACCGCTGCCTACGGCCCATGGCAACCAGCCAGCCTCACCTGATCAGGTTACCTGCCTGGGCTCTAGAAGCATCTGGATTGCCACCCCCGGCCCACATCACCAAGCAGTGCCTCCCGATAACATCTGTAAGCCCTTCCCTGTCCACAAAGCCCTCCCTTCACTGAGTCCTCAGAACAGCCTCAAGAGGTGACTACAATCATCCCTGGAGCCCTCAGTCGAGGAGAACCTCGCTCGCCCAAGGCACAGCAGCATCAGCATTCTTACCCAGGCTAATCTACCGAATCCGACGCCAGAGCTGGGGTGCAGAGAGGAGGTGCTTGAAAAGGATGTGACAGGAAAGAAAATAATGCCACCACCGTTGCTTCCAATGTTGTTTTTTTGTTTGTTTGTTTTTTTAAGTTACAAAATTACAACAATAACTGAAGACTAGACTCCAGTACCAGGCAGTGGGAATCATGGATTCATCCATTGGCTCATTTGTTTCCTCATTCACCGAGAGGGTAGAGATGCACCTGGGACTCTGCACACAGACCGACTAGGTGCAGTCCAAGCCCTGACAAGCCAAGTGACCTCCAACATGGCACTCTTTACTCTTCCATGCCCAGGTGTCCCGTTTTCCAGCAGATGGGTATGACAATAGCACCTCCCAGAAGAAGGTTTGCTGGACGATTCAGAGGTCAGGCGTGTAAACTGCTATAGTAAAGAGTGTCTAACGGGCTCAGCATTGTTATGCAACAACATTGGGTGAGCACCAGGTCAGGGCAGCTGGTGGCCCTCCCCCCTCCTATCCATTCTCCCCCTTTTGTCTACAGTAATAGAATTCCCAACATTTACCTGGGGAAATGTAATCCACATTTTCCAAAATAAAAGCTACATTTTCCAGATTCTCTTGCAGCTAGGCTAAGTCTGGCCAACGTGAGGGACTTCTGGGCTGTGTCCTTCAAGGGCAGGGCGTGTACTTTCTTGTCTCCTTCCTACCTACTGCTGCTCGCCCTGTGGATGCAAGACTGGAGCTTCACCTTAGACCGTGAGAAGGGCTTCACTCAAGGGATGGCGGGATGGAAAGACAGAAACAGGTGGCTCCAAATTTCTATGCGATCTCTGAAATTCCTACACCTGGACTTTGGTGGGAGAGATAAATAAACTTCTGGTCCGTCAGAGCCTCTTTTGCTTTGGGTCTCTGTTATATGCAGCCCAACCTTAGCCCTCACTAACATTAGCACCTGCTATGTGCCAGACGTTGTTCATCTCAGCATCCCCAGGGCCCACCATAGAAGAGATGTAGGCTTAGGGGTCAAGTAACTCGTTCAAAGTCACAGGACTAGTAAGTGGCCAGGGACGAGCAGCCCTTGACCTCGACCTGCCATCCCTAGAGGATTCAAGCCAGCTAGTCTGTGATGGCTGCACTCCTTGATTCTCCAGAGAGCTCTAGGACCCTGGCTACGGAAGAGTCCAACTGAACTGGGAGCAGCTCGCACTCTGACACACGTGTGCTGTGTGACCTTCAACAATTGGCTTGATCCCTCTGACCATAATCATATCTTGCTGGATAGTTCTAAGACTTAGACAAGGCAGAGATGGCATCTGTAATGTGCCTGGTACACTCGGAGTGCTAAATAAATTTTGGTCCCTGTCACAGCCAAATTGGGACAAGTCCCAGTAGCCACCCACAGGAACTGGGAGAAAACAGAGGGAGACAAGGCCTGGCGAGTCAAAGGGAAAGAGGGCCGAGATTGGCAGGGGGTGGGGATGCGTCTTACTCCTTTACTTCTACCCAGCCCGGCCTGTGGCGAAGGACATCCATGAGAGTATTCACGAGAGTGGTCTTGAATCGGATTGAAGCTCTCTGCTCTCTGCAAGACAGGGTGACAGATCGCTCGCTCAGGGTCACGCAGAAACCTGTGCGTGGATGTTCACAGCAGCTTTATCCAGAATAGCCCGAAGCTGGCAACAACCCAGATGTCCTTCAATGGGTGAATGGTTAAATAGCGGTCCATCCATACCATGGAATACTGACTTAGCAATAAAAAGGAGTGAAATATGTGTACATTCAACCTGCATGCATCTCTGGGGAATTATGCCGAGTGAAAAAGGCCGATCCTAAAACGTTCTTATATACTGTACAAGTCCATTTATATAGCTTTTCTTTTGAGAGAAAGAGCATGCACGCACATGCAAGTGGGGGAGGGGGGTGGCAGAGAGGGAGAGAGGGAGAGAGGGAGAGAGAGAATCCCAAGCAGGCTCCTCATTGTCAGCGCAGAGCCTGACGCGAGGCTCCAGCCCACAAACTGTGAGATCATGACCTGAGCCAAAATCAAGAGTTCTCCGCTTAACTGACTGAGCCACCCAGGTGTCCCTATATAACTTTTTGAAATGACAAAGTTATTAAAATGAAGAACAGATTAGCAGTTGCTTGGGGTTAAGGACAGGGGGGAGGTAGGATTGTGGAAGAAGGCAGAGGGAGAAGGAGGAAGTGGATGTGGTCATAAGATGGTCATATTAGGGATCGGTGGTGATGGGAACTTTCCTTATCTTGACTGTATGGATGTCAGTATCCTGGTTGTGATACCACATTATAGTTGTATTCTCTGTTACCATTGGAGAAAACCAAATACAGGGCACATGGTAACTCACTATATTATTTCTTATACTTTTTTTTTTTTTTTTTTAAGTAGGCTCCTCACCCAACATGAGGCTTGAACTCACAACCCTGAGATCAAGAGTCACATGCTTTACCAACTGAGCCAGCCAGGCGCTCCTCACTACATTATTTCTTATAACTGCATATAAATCTACAATTATCTCAAAGTAACTATTTGATTAAAAAAATTAACACATCATTAGAAGTCTGGATAATGGCTACCTTTGTGGGGGAATGATAGAAAGAGAGCATGGGTGGGGTTTCTGGAGTGTTGGTGATGTTCTGATTCCTGATATGTGGGTGTATTAAGTTGACGAAAATTCACTGAGCTATAAACTTACGACACATGCACCTTTCCGTATATACAACAGAACTCTGTAACAAAATACACCACGAATAAAGCTTAAAGGACTGGTTACAGATTAAGACAAAATATTTGTAATGCTTACAATCTGTAAGACATTTGGACCAAGTACATAATGAGCTTCGACAAATCATTTTTAAAAAGACAAAAATGCCTAAAGGATCGAACAGGCAATTCATAGCAGGGGAAACGTACCAGTAAGCACGAGAAAAGATTCTCAACCTTCCCAACAATCAAGTAAACGCAAATTAAAACATCGCAGGTTATAGTGGAAGAGGATGCGAAAGACTCTCAGTCCTATAGAAGCAGGGAGGGGAAAAATGTGCAAACTAAACAGCACACTTGCTTATGGGGCTAGGGGGGAGCAATGGACAAAAGAAAACCTGAACCGATTCCAGAGAGAAAAAAGCCCTTAGGGAGAAGCAGAGAGCTATAGCAGGTGTCCAGGTCTGGGGGGGGTGGGGCGTCTGAGTTCGGGCAAGGGGAGGAACGAGCCAGCCACGGAGAAGCAGTCACCAGGAGAAAGCAGCTGTGCTTGGACAAGAGGGAGGGCGGCCAAACAAATCAAAATCTGGAAGAGTCCCATTCCGAAACCAAAGCAGACCGAACCGAACCAAAACAACCTTGCGGCAAATTTGCTTAAGAAAGAAGCAGTAGAGAACGTAGTGATGCAGAGAGAAAACCCATACTCCTGCCCAATGATGTGGTGTGGGCATTCTGGCAGCCCTACCAGATGGAATCCAAAACTGAACCAAAAAACAACCCACAAACAAACACACAAACACTGAACTGTAGTTCAACCCCCTTCCGGGGCAAAGGCTCAAAACGGCAGTACAGGAGGTTGGCCTTGGAGCCAACTCACTGTAAAGCTTTGGCCCAACCCATGTTCCACTCAGCTTTAGGAGGAATCAAATGATCAGCCCCTAACCCTAAGTAGTGGTCAGAAGAAAGGGCTTACGGTCTCTGTGGAGTGGAAAACAAAGGCAAAAGAAAAAAAAAAAAGTTAAATTTCTTTACAACTTATAGCACACTGACAAGTCCTTGAGACAGTGACCTTCCTCCAGAAACTCAACTGCCTCCATGTTAATACTTTGCTAGAGATAAAAGGTAACCTTAGCTTGACATTAGCCTGACCTCTAGGATCCTGTAAAGAAAATCCCTTATCTCTACCTCTCCCCCTGCCCCCCGTAACCAAGATATATGTTAGCAATCGTCCTCCAAACACATGGCCCACTGACATCCATCTGAAGGGTCTCATGACTAAGGTTTTACTAGAGCGTTGTAAATGACTGTATCCTAACAACAGCTAGCCCCTCGAGGTCCTGGAAACCTTGCTTCCAAATTCCTTAGAGACTTACGTTATCCCAAACCCAATATAATCACCCACTCCTCACAACCCCAGTGAATCTGTTTTTTTTTTTTAAATTTTTAATGTTTATTTATATTTGAGAGAGAGAGAGAGAGAGGGAGGGAGAGAGTATAAGTGGGGGAGGGGCAGAAAGAAAGGGAGACACAGACTCCAAAGCAAGCTCCAGGCTCTGAGCTGTCAGCATAGAGCCTGATGTGGGGCTCGAACCTACAAACCCTGAGATCATGGCCTGAGCCAAAGTCAGATGCTTAATTGACTGAGCCACCCCAGGCGCTCCCTGTGCAGCTCTTCCTGCCCATAGATCCTGTCTGCATGCCTTAATAAACCACCTTTTTGCACCAAAGATGTCTCAAGAATTCCTTCTTGACTGTTAGCTCCTAAACCCTAACATTTTCACATCATCTGGAAAATCAATCAATTGATCTCTCTTTCTACTCACATATCCATTTTGGTACATCTGAATCTCCATCAGGGATAATTTTCCATGACCCTGAAGCACTTTCTTTAGTGTTTAAATACATGGCAAAGAGTCAGAGCACCTGGGTGGCCAGTCGGTTGAGCATCTGACTTCGGCTCAGGTCACGATCTCATGGTTCATGGGTTCGAGCCCTGCATCAAGCTCTGTGCTGACAGCTCGGAGCCTGGAACCTGCTTCGGATTCTGTGTGTCTCTCTCTCTCTGCCCCTCCCCCACTCGTGCTCTGTGTGTGTCTCTTTCTCAAAAATAAACATTAACAATTTTTTTTAAATACATGACAAAAATAACAGCACAAAGGACCACAGGGGAGTAAACAGAGCAAGCTGTTCTAAGGTTCTTCCATTGTGCACGAAGTGGTATAATACTGATTCACAGTAGACATTGATGAGTTAAGGATACGTATTGTAATTCCCTAAAACAGCAGTTCTTGGTGGGTGGTCCAAGTTTCCAACTACATATATTTGTGAGGCTGGATTTCCTTCCTCTTCTTCAACCAAAACAACATATCACAACAGATTGAATCCAGAAGGTTCAGGAAGCCAAATGTTGTCTATTAAGCCAGACATTTAAGAAATACACAAAGATGTGCAAACATTTACTACTCATCATAATAAATTTGGAGGAGGGAGAATACGGTTATAGTTCGTAAAACTGCATCATTTACACTACCAGGTAATGAGTCCATTATTGCTTTCCAAATGAATTAATAAAATTTTTTAAATGTATCATTTGAAATTTCTAATTTTCGAAGTGTTTATGATAAAAGTTGACAAGAGTCCATAATAATTTTGAAGTAGAAAATTTGAGCTCAAATTTTAAGAACCCCTGCTATAAAGTAGTAAAGTAAGGAGTATTTAAACATTAATCCAAAACAATGAAGAGACCCAATTTCAATATCCATCAGCTCGGGGAAATGTTTAAAATCAGACAAATACCAAGTGTTCACAAGAATGTAGAGAAATGACAATTATCCTATAATGCTGATGGAACTGTAAATCAGATAAATCTTTAGAGAGCAATCTGGCAGATTAAAACTGTCAGTTACTATTCAGGCACATTAGACTGGCAAAAACCTAGACGTCCAAGTTCGGCAACAATGTGCTAAAATGGAAACTCTTCCTGTACTGGTAGAAGGGACTCTGGAGAGCCACATGGCAGTATTTAGTGAAACTGAACTTGCACATACTCTATGGCCAGCAATTCCATCCTAGCTCTATACCCTAGATAGATACCCTAGGCATTATATGTACACGGATGTTCGTTTGTAATTATTACTGTTTTTTACGGAAATAACCTGCAGCACACGGTTGGTGACCCACCCTTGTCCCTTGGACATTCTCCATTCCTGTGCACGCAGTCAGCTCAACCAGTGCTTAAAGCAGGTCCGAAGTGCCCTTCCCACACCAGCATACAACTAATGACGACTGGAGTTGATGGGTAAGTCCTCCAGTTCCTCAACACTCAGTGGGGACGAGTCTGCAGTATTCTGTACTATCTCCTAGGAATCCCCAGTGGGACTGAGCCCCGCTGGCCCACCACAATAACCTGTCTGTAATGCCCCTTTTATTGGTTTCCTTCCCTTGGATGCCTCGCATCCCCCCTGCCCTGCCAATCCTTACTGAAATCACCTTCCAACCTTCCAAATAAACCACTTGCTCACACACCCTTGTCTCAGGGTGTGCTTTCTAATTCTAATTCAATTCTAAGGCCCAGCCGGAAGGCCTCTCAACAGGAAGCAGATAAATAACTCGTGGCTTACAATGGAACACAGATAGTGGTTAAAATGCATCCAGAGCTACGTGCACCAACGTGGATAAATACTGAAAATAGAATTTTGTGTGACAAAAGCAGGGTGCAGAATAATAACACGATAACGTCACTTATGTAACTTATATTCCTAACCATTCATGCAGCTAGGGGTGTCCAGGCGACACGATTCTGGTAAGATAAAAACATAAGATGGCTAAAGAGGGTGGGTTCCTGGAAAGCACTGGTTCTTTTGATGAAAATAAAGAAAGATGGGGCGCCTAGGTGGCTCAGTCGGTTAAGCAACCAAACCTTGGTTTTAGCTCAGGTCATGATCTCAGTTTCATGAGTCCAAGCCCCACATCGGGCTCTGTGCTGATAGCACAGAGCCTGCTTTGGATTCTCTCTCTCTCTCTCTCTCTCTCTCTGCCCCTCCCCTGCTCACGCTGTTTCGGTCTCTCTCAAAAACAAATAAACCTTAAAAATAAAAGAAGAAAGAAAGAAAGAAAGAAAGAAAGAAAGAAAGAAAGAAAGAAAGAAAGAAAGAGAGATGTGGCTTGAGACTTCCCTCACCACTCCTTCCCACCTTGATCGTGACATGAAGGCTGGAGCTGTAGCAGCCACTTAGTGTCCAGAAGGAAAAGGTCAAGGCGATCACAGAGATGCTAGCTCTGAGAGCGTTGAACCACTCTGCACCCGCCCTCTTGACTCTTCGTTATATGAGGAAAGCAAATATAATTGTTTAAAGCTACTATTAATTGGGTTTCCTGTTACTTGTAGCTAAACACATTTCTAATTGGTGTCTGACCTAATAAAATAGACCCTGTTAACTGAAGTGCCCTTTTTTGGCTGGGGTGGGAGTGGGTGTGTAAGTTTAGGGTCAGGACCCAGACTAGAGCTGAGCTGCTCTGTGGAAGAGAGTAAGAGATTTGAAATTGGTGGCAAAGTTCTCTCAGTACGTAGAGAAAGAAGGCAAAGTCGATGGGCGCTGCACGAGAGGTGGGGTCAGAGACCACACACACCCTCCTCAGTGGTGACATGGCCAGATGTGACTTTAGAAAGAATAGAAATACCTAATGAAACAGAAGTATCGAAAATATGCGCCACGGCGTGTGTGGTGTAACTTCTAACTTCTCACAAAAAACCTCCAGCGAAGTCCACACCGCTCCCTCCTGCTTTGGGCATCGTGGGCCCTGGAGCCCAACAAGCTCTGCCACTAACTGATCGTACAGGCTTCAGCAAGTTACCTACTTAGCCTCTCTGGGCTTCAGTTTCCCCATCTATAAAATGGACACAATAGCAGTATCTACTTCAAAGGACTGTGGTAAAGATTCAAAGAGATACTACAGGTAAAACAACTAGCCTGGCACATGGTAAGTGCTCAGTGATGGTTTGTTATTATCATTGTCATTACTGAAGCAAAGAAGTGGGGGTGGAGAGATGGGAAAAGGGAAGGAAGGAAGGAAGGAAAGAAGGGAGGGAGGGAGGTGGGAGGGAGGAGAGAGGAGGAATTTAGTTCTGCGTTAATTAGATTGCATGGGACCACTCACCGCTCTTTTCCCTTTGATAATCCATGGCCCTTGTAAATTTGATTCTGCAATGAGAAAAGGAAAGTGATGTAACTGTCCTGTAACTGGTCCACTCTGCCTTCCCAGCTCAACTGACCGCAGATCTTAAAATGCTGAAACCATCAGATGTAATATCGCCCGATGCTGAGACAAGAAGGACCTGCCTGGCCAAGTTCACATTGGTCAATATGTGCCCAGCAACTTGGTCCGTGGGATAAATCCTCAGGTATTCAAGGGCCCACCTCATAAGATTGTTCCGCAAGCATGACCAGTAGAGTGAACACCTAGTTTTCAGCGCTCCAAAGGTCCAACCCCAGTTTTGAGGGCTGAGTTTTAAGGGCTGAGCTCAGCAGGCTCTGTGAGAAGGAGCTGAAACATGTTTGATTAGATCCATGATCCAGGAGTGGACTGAGTCAAAGGCTCGGAGCAAAGTTAATCTCTTGCATCCAAAATGGGCCTTTCAAATCCTTAAAGCAGAGTGGATATTATTTTGCTTCTACCACGTCTAAAACGGTTTGGCCTTCAGTCCTGGCAAGACTGATCCCTAACGGCAGGTATGAGAAACAAATCAAAATCGGTCTCGTGCAGGATGACTTCTGTAGCTTAGACAGACTTGTCATCTGCATTTGTTTTCTATTACTGTATAACAAATTACCACAAACTTAGTGGCTTAAAACAGCATAAATCTATGTCTTGCAGTTTCCGCTGGCCAGGAGTAGCTTAGCTGGATCCTCTGCCCAGGTCTCACAGGGCTACAGCCAAGGTGATGGCCTGCGTTATGTTTCTCATCCAGGGCTCGGGGTCCTTGTCCAAGATCATCCAGATTGTTGTCAGAATTCAGTTGCTTGGGGCTGCAGGACTGAGGTCTCTGTTTACTTGCTAGCTGTCGACTGGGGTCTGCTCTCAGCAACTAGAGGCCACGCAGTTCCTTTCAACGTAACCCCCTAGGCAGTTCACAACATGGATGTTTGCTTTCTTCCAGGCCAGCAGGAGCTCATCTCTCTGACTTCCAACCCTTTCCTCTCCAAGTCAGCCACGATAGAGTCCTATGCCATGCACAGTATACAATCACGGTCATAACTATCCCATCAAATTCATAGACTCCACCCACACTCAAGGGGAGGGAATTACACAAGGTGTGTACATAAGGGGTGGGAATCTTGGGGGCCATCTAGAATTCTGCCTACCACACCATCCTATCCCTCAGAGGGATAAGGACAGTGGAAAGGGATAGAGAGTACTGCTTTATGAAACAGACAGAAACTAGCCCCCCACAAAAGCAAGTGAACTCTTATCTCAGTCAGGTACACAAGCCCCTCCAAGTACCCCAGGACTAGTCAGGTGTCCTACTCTTTTTTTAATTATTGTATCTTTTATACTCTTTCATGTTTTCAGTTCTATTTTCCATCAGTTTATCCAGTTGCTCAGAGTATTTGGTTGAAAAACTTTTCCTTTCCTCACTGAATTACATTGACTCTTCTGTCAAAATTCAGTTGACTGTGTATATGTGGGTCTGTCTCTAGACTACATCTTATTTGCTTATTTATCTACCCTTATGTCACCACCACACTGTCTTAATTACCATAGCTTTCTAGTAAATCTTGAAATCAAGTAGCATAGGTCCTCTAACTTTGCTTTTTTTCAAGATTGTCTTTGCAATTTGGGGTCATTTGCACTTCAATATAAATTTTAGAATCAGCTTGCTAATTTCTACAAAAAAAAAGCATGTTGGGATTTTACTGGGATTGTATTGAATCTATAGATCATATTGAGAAGTGACATCATTATGTATTGAGTCTCCCAATCCCTGAATATGATCTATCTCTCCATTCATTTAGCTCTTCTTTAATTTCTGTCCACAATATTTTCTAGTTTTCAGTACAGAAGTCTTGGACTTTTTTAAATGTTTATTTATTTTGAGAGAGAGAGAAAGCACAAGCGAGGGAGGGCCAGACACAGAGAGGGAAAGGGAGAATCCTAAGCAGGCTCTGAGCTGTCAGTGCTGAGCCTGCCTCAGGGCTCACAAACTGTGAAATCATGACCAAAGCTGAAACCAAGAGTTAGACACTTAACTAATTGAGCCACCTAGGCACCTCCATTGGACATTTTAAATTAAATTATTTCGGGGCGCCTGGGTGGCGCAGTCGGTTAAGCGTCCGACTTCAGCCAGGTCACGATCTCGCAGTCCGTGAGGTCGAGCCCCGCGTCAGGCTCTGGGCTGATGGCTCAGAGCCTGGAGCTTGTTTCCGATTCTGTGTCTCCCTCTCTCTCTGCCCCTCCCTCGTTCATGCTCTGTCTCTCTCTGTCCCAAAAATAAATAAACGTTGAAAAATAAATTAAATTATTTCATAGGACTTTGATTTTGTGATGTTATTTTAATTTTTTAATTTTTTTTTTTTTTTTTTTTTTTTTTTTTTTTTTTTTGGTAGGCTTCACGCACAGCATGGAGCCCAGCTGCGGGCTTGAACTCATGACCCTGAGATCAAGACCTGAGCTGAAATCAAGAATAGAAGGCTTAACTGTCTGAGCCACCCAGGTGCCCATGTGATGCTTTTTAAAATAGTACTTTTTACAATTTCATTTTCCAGTTATTTGATGATAGAATATTGTGGTAGGCAGAATAATGATCCCCCAAAAGATGCCCATGTCCTAATATCCCAGAACCTGTAAATATGTTACATTGCAAAGGAAAAGTAAAGTTGCAGACATAATCAACTGACTTTAAAATAGATTATCCTGGATTATCTGAGTGAGCCCAATGTAATCACTTGTCTTTTGTTGTGAGATGGAATTAAAAGAACTGGGGTGCCATGCATGAGAACACGGGATAAGAAGCAGGCTGGTGGGGAAGAGGGTGGATTCTAGAGTAATTCATTTCCCTTCTTTGGGCCGCATTTTCCCCATTTTAAAGTGGGGGGGGGGCGCTGGCCTGTGCACTCCTAGAGGACAGGGACTTATGTGATTCACCTCTGTGTCCTCCTCACTGGTCAGCAGTGGGCTCGGTTTAGAGAAGCCATTGATTAGCGTTTGGGGATGAATGCATTACGAATGGATGAATAGGTAGGCAAACAGGAGGCGGGATGAATAGATCTCTAAGAGCTTTTCCAGGTTCTGAGGTTGCCCCCAGGGTCCCCGAAATCGCTGAGTACAGTTTAGAATCCCAGATGTTCGTAGCTTTCCCGCCAGCAAGCCCCGGCTGCGGACTCGCCCAGCATCTCGGGCGGCGGCACGAGGCCAGCCAGGGCTTGAAGTCTTTTCCCTGAATTCATTTTCCTCCCCCTTGTCCGGAATCACTCCGCGGGGACCCCCCCCCCCCCCGAGTCTGAATCCCTCCGCGGCCTCCCTCCCTCTCTCTCGGGACGTTGAAAGCATCTGGACCCCGTGGCACTCCTACCTTCGGGCGCGACATAATACGATTCCACAGGACCAGACCCAAACTGCCACCTCGCCGCGCGCGAGCCCCTGCGTCCCGTTGCCAAGGCGACAGAGGGTGCCCGGATCCGCCGTGCTGATTGGATGAGCCGAGGCACCTCCTCTCCGCGCGATTGGTGCGCCTGACCCGGGGCGCGGGAAGTTCCTGCGCGCCCCAGAGTCCCAGATCTCCCTATTCCCCGGACTTTTCTCTCCTAGTCCGTAGCCTCCGCGACCCGGGGGTGCACCCGGCCGGAGACTGGCTGCCTTTCGCAGGCACTTACTGCGCCTCCTCCAGCTACGTTTCGCTTGACCTAAGAGCACCTAGCCTGAAAAGTGGCCAGTCTTTGGTAAATGCAACGGCACTGTTTCTTTACTCGGTGCCTAAGTCAGTCACCTTGTCAGTTGGTCAGTTGGCAACGTGGCCAGGCACTCCTGCTTTTGCTCAGCCACTCTCTCTAATTCTTAGGCACCAACTCGATGCCAGGAGTCACCTCAACGCCTGCTGACCAGTCTGCTAGTGCCTATCTGTAACAATTCATTCTTGGCACTGCAGCTAAAGAGCATTAAAAAAAAAAAATTTGTTTTTAATGTTTATTTTTGAGACTGAGCCAGAGACAGAGTGCACGTCGGGGAGGGGCAGGCAGAGGGTGACACAGAATCTGAAGCGGGCTCCAGGCTCTGAGCCATCAGCACAGAGCCCAACAGGGGGCCCGAACTCAGGAACTGTGAGTTCATGACCCCAGCCAAAGTCTGCCGCTTTACCCACTGAGCCACTCAGGCGCCCCTATAGAGCATTCTAGAACACGAATCCCATCGTGTCTCTACACTACATATAGCCTGAAGTAGCAATTTGTTTGCCATTGAACCCTGTATTGACTCCCTGCCTTTTCCTGCCTCACTTCTCCACTGTCTTGGGATCTATATACCAACCATAACTGATTAGAAACTGTTAAAAAAATGTGTTGTTTGTTTTATAGCAACAAAATATAAGTTATGTAGGAATATATCTAATAAAATATATGCAAGATGCTTCATTAAACAACAAATTATTAAGCCTCTAGTCTTTTTTTTAATTTTAAGCCTCTAGTCTTATGGCATGCCTCATTCTTGACTCTGAGGATACAACAATGAACAAAACCAACAAGCAACTGCCCTTGTGGAGTGTATGTTCTCACAGGGAAAATTACAAAACATTGAAGGACATTAAAGAAGTCCTGAATAAATGGAGGAATATACCCTGTTCATGGACTGGAAAACTCAATATCAAAAAGATGTGTATTTTCCCAAATTCAGTCAGGATTTTTGCGAAACCGTCTCAACCCAAGAGAGGCAAAATCAATGGAATAATAAGGGGATCCTAGAAACAGACACAGGTGCCCGTGTGCATGTGTGTGTGTGTGCATGTGTGTGTTTTAACTTGATGTGCAATAGAGGTGGCATCATAAGTCAGTGGGGAAAGGATGGGGAGCTCAGTATATAGCGTTGAGAAACTGGCTTTCTGTAGGAGTGAAAAATAGATGCCTAATTCAAGCAGGTTAAAGAATAAATACAGCAAACAAATACTTCAGGCTATTAGAAAATATACATGGGGCGCCTGGGTGGCGCAGTTGGTTAAGCGGCCGACTTCAGCCAGGTCACGATCTCGCGGTCCGTGAGTTCGAGCCCCGCATCGGGCTCTGGGCTGATGGCTCAGAGCCTGGAGCCTGTTTCTGATTCTGTGTCTCCCTCTCTCTCTGACCCTCCCCCGTTCATGCTCTGTCTCTCTCTGTCCCAAAAATAAATAAACGTTGAAAAAAAAAATTTTTTAAATAAAAAAAAAGAAAATATACATATATATAATATTTTATGATGTCATGGTGGAGAAATATTTCTTAATAAAGCACAACTCAGCAGAAAAAATCTGTGACCCTCTCACAATCTAAACTGCCATACAACAAAAAAACATCGTCAGTTCAACTAAAAGACAAGCTACAGGGGTGCCTGGGTGGCTCAGTCGGTTAAGCGTCCGACTTTGGCTCAGGTCATGATCTCACGGTTTCATGAGTTCAAGCCCCGTGTCGGGCTCTGCGCTGACAGTGCAAAGCCTGCTTGGGATTTGCTCTCTCTCCCTCTCTTTCTGCCCCTCCCCCACTAGTGCTCTCTCGCTCTCTCTCTCTCTCTCTCTCTCAAAAATAAATAAATAAAGGTAAAAAAAAAAAAAAAGACAAGCTACAGATGAGGAGGAAATATCTGCAACACATATAACAAAGGACCAGTACTCAAAGAACTACAAACTATTAAGAAAAAGACTACTCTTACCTCACAAAAGAAAACTGGACAAAGTACATGAATAGAAAACTTTCAGTAGAAGAAACTCAAGTAGCCAATAAGCAAATTGAGATATGTAAATCAAAACAATTATAAAATATTATTTTAAACACATCATCTAGATAAAAATAAGAACATTGAAAAAAAATTTTTTTAACGTTTATTTATTTTTGAGAGAGAGAGACAGAGCATGAGCGGGGAGAGGCAGAGAGAGAGGGAGACACAGGTCATCCTTCCCTAAAGAAATTCTCATCCTTGTTCATAAGTTATATGTACAAGAATGTTCATTGCAACATTCTTTTTTTTTTTTTTTAAGAGAGAGAGAGAGCACAAGCGGGGAGAGGGTCAGAGGGAGAGAGAGAGAGAGAGAGAGAGAGAGAGAATTCCAAGCAGGTTCCACACTCAGTGCAGAGGCCAATGTGGGGCTCGATCCCACAACCCTGGGGTCATGACCTGAGCCAAAATCAAGGTTGGGTGCTCAGGGAGCCTGGGTGGCTCAGTTGGGTAAGCATCTGACTTTGGCTGAGGTCATGATCTCACGCTTGTAAGTTCAAGCGCCGCACTGGGCACTGTGCTGACAGCTCAGAGCCTGGAGCCTCCTTCAGATTCTGTGTCTCCCTCTCTCTCTCTCTCCCCCTCCCCCCTCTCAAAAATAAATAAACATTAAAAAATTAAAAAAAGAGTTGGATGTTCAACCAACTCAGGCACCCCAAAACATTCTTTATAATCATAAGAAATATTAGAAACAATCTAAATGTCCACTCCTAGCGAGATGGATTAATAAAATGGAATATATTCTAATAAAAATACTATAATGCTAAAAATTAATGTTCCAGATCTATATCAACATAAAAATAACCCCAAGCTTACTGTTGAGTGAATAAAAGAGACTTGCAGGATGACAAATATTTTTAAAGGTTGAAATTTGTACTAATTATAAACATACAAAAGTGTATTCTACATACTTACGGATATATTGGCATTTAAAGTTTAAAAATACGACTAGAAAGATGCACACCAAACTCACAATAGTGGTTTCCTCTAGGGAGAGTGAAGGAAGAAGGGAGAGGAGAGGAAACTCCAACTGCTTTAAGTTTATTTGGAACATTTTGTTTTATTTAAGCAACACAGTTGAAGCCAATTAGCCAAAGTAGTCTTATCCGGATTTATTTTTTTGGTTTTTGCCATAATAATAAAAGAATATCAATACTATCATAGAGGAAGAATTTTAGGATGCTTTGGGAATGCGTAACTGTGGGGTCTAACCATCTTTAATTGGAGTCAGCAGACTGGCGGGAAGAAATGGGAGCTAGTCTGGTAAAGGGGATGGGAAGAGCATTCCAGACAGAGGGAATGGCATGTGCAAAATTGGAAATCAGAGAGAGTGAAGCATGTTTGTGGAAGTGAATGCCGATCAGTGACCAGGAAAGAGGGAAGAGGGGAGAGATGAGGGTGCCAACCCTGTATGTTTTGCTGTTTCCTTTTTTGTTGTTGTTGTTTTTTTTTTTACAAATGTGGAAACAGAGCCCTAGTGAGGAGAACAGAACCCAGGCTTCCTAACTCCCTGTCAGTTGCTCCAGGCAAATCATAATGACAATGGTAACAATGAAGATGTATTATATGCCTGTCTCTCTACGAGGTACTTGAAATATGTCCTCCTCATCTCACTAGAGACCTATCGAGGTTTTTCCTTCCTGTGTTACAGCTGATGATACCGAGACTCACAGAAGTTAAGAAATTTGCTCCAAGTCACAGAGGCAGAAGCCAGATCCCACAAGGCCTTGTGTGCTATGCTAAAGAGATAGAGCTTTTTCCTAAGGGCATTGGCGAGTGTATGATGTTCCTATTGTAGCTGTAATTAGCACAAACTCAGTGACCTAAAGCAACACAAACACGTGAGCTTACAGGGTTTTTTAAAAAATGTTTATTACTTTTGAGAGAGAGAGAGTGCACAAGCAGGGGAAGGACACACAGAGAGACAGAGGGAGACACAGAATCTGAAGCAGACTCCAGGCTCCGAGCTCTCAGCGCTGAGCCTGACACGGGGATCCAACTCATGAACCCGTGAGGTCGTGACCTGTGCTGAAGTGGAGCCACCCAGGCGCCCTGAGCTTACAGTTTTTGAGGTCAGAAGTCTGAGGTGGATTTCATTAGGCTGAGATTAAGGCGTCGGCAGGGCTGGGTCCTAGGAGGCTCTAGGAGAAAATCTGTTTCCTTGCTTTTTCCACCTGCATTCCTTGGTTCATGGCCCCCTTCCATCTTGAAAGCCACCAATCCTACCACTCTGACCTCTGTTTCTTTTCTTTTCTTTTTTTTTTTTATAATATGAAATTTATTGTCAAACTGGTGTCTATACCAAACCCCGTGCTCATCCCAACAGGTGCCCTCCTCAGTGCCCATCACCCACTGTCCCCTCCCTCCCATCCCCCCATCAACCCTCAGTTTAGTCTCATTTTTTAAGAGTCTCTCATGGTTTGCCTCCTTCCCTCTCTGTAACTTTTTTCCCCCCTTCCCCTCCCCCATGGTCTTCTGTTAAGTTTCTCAGGATCCACATAAGAGTGAAAACATATGGTATCTGTTTTTCTCTCTATGACTTATTCCACTTAGCATAACCCTCTCCAGTTCCATCCACGTTGCTACAAAAGGCCATATTTCATTCTTTCTCATTGCCAAGACCTCTGTTTCTATCGTCATATCCCCCCAGACTCTATTCTCCTGCCTCCCTCTCTCACTTATAAGAACCTGGGTAATTACATTGGGCCCACCCAAATAATCCAGGACAATCTTTCCATCTGATGGCCAGCTCATGAGCAACTTTAATTCCATCCACAGCCTTAATTCCCCCTTCCCATGTAACATAACATATTCACAATTCCCATCAGAGCATGGACGTCTTTGGGGAGATCGTTATTTTGCCTACCACAATGAACCACACTGAAGTGTTTTGTTTTTTTTTAATTTAATTTTTTAAAGTTTATTTATTTGGAGAGAGAACTGAGATGTGCTGTACGTGTAAGATAGACACTGGATTATGAAGACTTAATACACTAAAAAGGATGTAAAATGTCTCAATAATTTGAAAATATTGGCTACCGGTTGAAGTGATAATATTTTTGATATATCGGGTTAAATAAAAACTTATTTACAACCTGTTTCTTTCTACCTTTTTAATGTGGCTGCTAGAAAATTTAAGATTATGCGTGTGGCCCACGTTACATTTCTGTTGGGTGGTGCTGGCCTACACTGTTAGCCAATGAAGGTAGGAACCATCTCTGCTTTAGCCACCTCTGTGTCCCTAATATCTAGCATATAGTAGGTATTCAGTAAGCATTTGTTGAATAATTTCGTTTTTATGAGAACCCCGTGCACAGGGAGAGATGAGACAGGCAGACCCATGTATAGTGTGAATTCAAGGGAGAAAGAAATGCCAGGGAGTTTTAGTTCTCTCCAGTCACTGCATTTCAAACCGAGTTAACTCTCGGTCCTGCTCTGTACCAACATTCCCCCCCACCCCAGTCACCTACTATGTAGATGGTGGGTGGGGGGCGGGTGGTGGTGGCCGGAGGAGCCAAGCTGGCTCAGCTACTTCTATTTCAGACCCCCAGGAGGTGCCTGGTCTCAACTATTTTTACATTCTTCATCTTTGGTCCTAGCAGCCAGAAAGGCTCACTTCAACACCCTGAGACACAGATAGGGTAGCTGGAACCCCAGAGGAAGTTGTCCAGGGTCAGCCAGCAGGGCAGAGCTGAAGAGGGCCTGGAACCTTATCAGGTCCAGGACTCTTGCCTCTAACTATATCCTCCTGGAGTCTCCTTTACTCCAAGGGACCCAGGTGTCTGTAACCCCCGCCCCTCACCTCCCTCTCCTCACATTTTAGCTCTGATTTCTTGAAGCCTCTAAGGGTGGTTATGCCTGGTCTCAGCAGATGCTGACCCAAAGCAGAAGGGAGGAAAGGATGGGAGGGAGGGAGACTGGATGGATAGATGGATGGATGGATGGATGAATGGACGGACCGAGGGAGGGATGAATGGGTGGACTGGAGGATGGGAGGGCAGATGGCTGCATGAATTGGAGACGAGGATGGCTGGCTGGTAGGAGGCCCGCATGGGGGCGGGGCAGGAGTGGGGACGGACCGAAAGAAGGAATTACCCACACAGTGTCTGAATATGGGGGGACCCACAGCGATCCAAGTTCAGGCCCCCGTCACGTTTCTGCTAGGAAACCGCGGCCAGGCCCAGGGAGCTGGGCGTGCTGCCCCAGGGCCCGCAGGGAGGTCCGGGCAGCGCCCGAGCTGTGATCTGAGCGGCTGCGCCACCGGCCGGGGGCTCTTCCCGCCCCCGCGCCCACCCCGCCCGCGCCAGACGGTGCCAGGTGGGGGGGGGAGCCCCCGCCCCCACCTCCGGAGGTGGCGGCCCCACGCGGCCCAACAAGCTGCCGTTGTCCCGCGGGCCCTGGGCCCGGCACACTGGGGCTTTGTCCAGCCCCCCGCCGCGACCCACGGTGGGGGGGGCCCCACATGACCGAGGGGGTAGGAGGAGCCTGCGGCGGCGGTGGCGGCGGCGGCGGCGGCGGCTCCACCACCATTTCCCTCCCTGGCCGGGGGTCGGCGGGCGGTGGTGGCGGCGGCGGCGGCGGCGGCGGCCGGGCAGGGGCCCCTGTTCCCCGCCAGGCTGCAGGCGCCGGGCGTGGGCCAGCAGGGCAGCTGTGACCCGAGCGCTCTCCGGGCGGCGAGCTGGGGGTGCGCCCGGACCCCCGTCCCCGTGATCATGGGGAATGGCATGACCAAGGTAGGGGGTCGGGGATCGCGCAGCTCGCACCTGGCCGCCCCCAGTGTCGCCGCGGCGCAGGCTCTGCCCCGGTCGCTGTGCCCGCCTCTGACCTTCTGGCCCTCTCTCTGACGCTCTGTGTGTCCAGATCTCTATCTCCCGGTGACTCTCTGACCCTGCGTCCCTGTGTCTTCTGCTTACGTCTCGGTCTTCCTGTGTCTTTCTGGTCTGTTCTCCTTGTGCCTCTGTCTCTCTGCCTGTTTCTGCGACTCTATTTCTTGCTGGGTCTTTCTGTGGCTGTCACTCCCACACTCTATCTCTCTGGGTCCCTTTCCCTGTCTCCAGGTGTCTCTGTGTCCCTTGTCTCTGACTCCTTGGACTCTGTCTGGTGCTGTTTCTTCATCCTTCCCCCTCTGCCTCTGCTTGACCCTCCACCTGTCCCTGCCTTCCCACCTGCCTCTTCAGAGCCCCCCCCCCCCCCGCACCTGATAAGTCCACCTCTCCCCTTGCCCCACTCCTCTGTGATCCTCCTCCCCTCTCTTCTCACCCCTGCCCAAGCTAGCTTCCCCTGGTGCCCCTCTCCTGCCATCCCCGGCCCCTTTCACAGTCCAGGCCCAAGAGGGAGAGGAGATGGCTCCCTGAGTCCTGAGGTCCAGACACCTCACATGGGACAGAGATGGGCTGTGGGCCCCCCAGCTGCCAGGTGGGCAGGGCGTGCACCCCTACCCCACTGACCACAGCCTGTCTCTCCTGTAGGTACTTCCTGGACTCTACCTCGGAAACTTCATTGGTGAGCACTGCCCACACTGTCCCAAGGCTGTGGCACTCTGCCTGTCCCAGGCCTGTGTCCACCATTCATGCTCCAGCCCACGCACCTTGGAAGCGCTCAGGAATGGGGCCGGGGGCAGGGAAGCAATGCCAGGCTGGGAGGGAGAGGGAGCTCATGAGGACTAAGGGATATGTGGGCGGGGAATGTCCTCAGTGCCGAGGGCTCAGAACCGCCCTTTCTGCCAGATGCCAGGCAAGTCTGCACCTGCTCTGAGCCCCAGCCTCTCCCTCAGCACAAGGTCCACTCACCTCTAAGGGCTCTTACAGCCCTGAGGTTCTGAGTTGAGGTCTGTTTGGGGGTGCTGCTTCTAGCTGGGAAACTGGGAGCCTTCCCCACCCCACCCCAACCTTCTACACAGAAGGGCGGTCTCTGGAGACTAGACTCTACCTCAGAAACTTGGTAGTGAGCACTGTCCCTCCCCTCTTTCCCAAGGCCATGGCACTCTATCTGTTCCAGGCCTGTGCTAAGAGACAGGCTGAGCCTGAGACTCCACACATTTCCATGTGCAGTCAGAGAAAACTTCAGAGAGGGAGGGGCATCTGTGTGAGGGGCAGGGTTTTCCCCACCACGCCTGCGCCTCTCCCATCCGACCCGGCTTAGATGCTCCACTCTCATAAATCTGATCTCCTCCCTGGAAGGCCCCTCGGCAGTTCATGCCACTTGATTTCGGAGTATTAGGCTAAGTAAGCTCTGAATCCTTTTTAAGTCCGTAGCCCCATGAGGGTAGGGGCCATGAAACTGCCCCCACACCCTCATACCCAGCCAAGGCTGCACCTAGTAAGCACTCAGTAAATGTGTTGAATGAAGTAGACATTTGGAGAAGGAGGGGAGGAGTGTTATTTATTCTAATGATAAAAGATCTGCACACACTGGGATTCCAGCTCCTAGAAATAGCCACTGATGGAAGCATGAGGTTCATCCCTGGGTCAGTTTACATAGATCTTTGTAGATACAGATATAATATGTAAAATACAAATGGGAACCTGTTCTGCAACCTGTTTCCTATTTAATAATATATTGTGGACACGCTGGCTCATCAGCACATAGAGGTCTTTTCAATGGGCAGCACAGTATTCAAGGATGACTATACCTTATTTATCCAGTTCTCTTACAGTGGACGTGTAGGTTGCCCCCACTTTTTAACTATTTCTGGTGTGTCTGCTGTTATAAGCAGAACCGCAGAGAACTTCATCCTCTACACCCAGCTTTCTGTGTGAGCAAACCCCTCTATAGACAGGATTCCTGGAAATAAAGAGTTGCTGGATCAAGGATATGCCAGGGAAGGGTGTTTGCCATGGAAGGGAACAGCCTGGGCAAGACCAGGAAGAGGCTGGGCTGTTACTTATGGGTGCCCCTGCAACAAGACTGAAACGTTGGGGTGTGGTAGGACCTGTCATGGCAGGAGCGTGACAGGAAGTGGCCAAGGAGCAGGGAGCTGGCAGAGGGTGGACCAAAGTGGAGAGGGAGAGGTGGGGAGGGGAGCTGGGCAATGAGCTCCCACCCTTCGTGGCCAACAGGGACACGTAAGCCACACCCACCAGATTGGCTCAGGCATCCTGTCTCTTTCAGATGCCAAAGACCCGGACCAGCTGGGCCGGAATAAGATCACACACATCATCTCCATCCACGAGTCACCCCAGCCTCTGCTGCAGGTACTCTTTACCCCCATCTTTGGGCTGTGTGTAGGTGGGGAAGGGGGCTTCCGACCCCCAGTGACATCCATTTATCAAGGACTTACCATGTGCCAGGTCCTATACTGTCTTCCTGACCTATACTAGGTCATTCCATTAAAAACTGATTTGTTTTACATTAGCATCCCTATTTGATCCCTGTTTGGCCACTAGGGCCCAGAGAGGTCAAGTAACTTGCCTGAGGTCACACATTCAGGAAGCTGAGGAGCTAAGATTTGACCATCTGACCCCAGAGGCCTCACCCTGAATCTTAAAGAGGACCCTACATGGGCTTCCCGTTGCCCAGCTGAATGGATGGCTACAAATGGATGATTCTGGGTTCTGTGTCTTGCCATGTAATCTTGAGCTGTGACTTCACCTCTCTGGGCCTCTGATCCCTCAGTCCTGTCTGCCCCCAGAGAGGCTGTTGTGAGGAGGCAAAGGGGCTGCAGGACGGTGAAGATGCTTTGCACATTGTAAAGCACAGCCCCCACCGGAAGGGTTGGTACCGGTTTTCTGGAGTCCTGGAAAAGAGGGGGTATGGGTGTTATAAACCAGAAGAGAAAAATAGGAAATCCAGACCACTTATTCTGTAATCTTGGGCACAGGACTTCATCTCTCTAAGCCTCAGTTGCACCTACCTCACTGAGTTGTTAACAGCCGCAAAACAGCCAACAATTTACAGGTGATATAACAAAGCTAGTCATATTCTTATCCCATAAAGACAGCCAGGTCCTCCTAATCTGTTAGAGTCTGTGTCACCCACTAAAGGGGAAGAACAGTGGGCAGAAAAGGGCTCTGGAGATCTGAGCTCCAAACCAGGTTCACAGATTTGCTGTGTGACCTTGGACAGGTTCCTCTCAGTCTCTGGGCCTGAGTTTCCCCCTGTGTCAGATTTGACGGTCTCTAAGAGCAACTTCCAATAATCTGTGGTGCTCAGTGTCATTCAAACAAGAAATTTCCAGGTCAATGGAGTCTGACTTTGCTTTATAGGGCAGACTTGTTTTGGAGTATTTGGAGTATGCAGTCACTAGATTGCACAGGGAAGGTTGTCAAGTCGTGAATAGATTGACTAATGAAGTGACTGCTTGCCAAACGAGTCCCCACTCCAACCGCCTTCCCCTCTTCCCACAGGCAGCCCTGCCTCCCCGTCTATTTACCAGCCAGGGTTTGATAATGGCAAGCAATCCCAAGGCCAAATGTGTTGCAAAGTGAAATTGCAAACCTTGCAAAAGATGCAGGATGGTGTGACCTTGGGAAAAGTGAGTCAGAGAAGGGCTGGAATCTCACCCAAGGCCATTAACAAATGAGGATCTGGCCTGGGGTCCCTTAGCTTGTGGCTGAGGGTGGGCCAGGCACTTGAAAAGAGTCATTTGAATATCAAAGAATTAAAAGAGGTCCTTGAGAAAAGTGATTCTTGAGCACAAATCATTTTTATGATCTTGTGTGAAGGTTAAGCATGAAGTAGAGGATATTATAGCAAGTTTGTTGGAGAAATTACTGGCAATGCATTCCTTGATTATTTTAATAATTAGCACATAGTTTGATAACCATAATTAATGAGCCATATAAACTTATTTTCATGGCTTTGTTTCTTTTCAAGGTAATAAAATGTTTTGCCCTTTTTTAAATTTTATTTTTTATTATATTCTTCAAATTTTTTTAGAGAGAGAGCACACACGGGGGGAGAAGGGCAGAGGAAGAGAGAGAGAGAGAGAGAGGGGGAGAGAATCCCAAGCAGGCTCCACACTCAGCGCAGAGCCCAACACAGGGCTCGATTTCACAACCCTGGGATCATGACCTGAGCTGAAATCAAGATGCTCAACTGACTGAGCCACCCAGGCGCCCATGCTCTTTTTAAAAAAGTAATCTCTGTGCTCAACATGGGGCTCAAACTCACAACCCTGAGATCAAGAGTTGCATGCTCTACTGACTGAGCCAGCCAGGCGCCCCCTGTTTTGCCCTTTTTATGCTATAGTTTTGTAATCCTCATTCGGAGGAGAGTTACTGCTGTGGCCCTTTCCCACCTCTTAAAGGTCCCTGGATCCTTTTTATCAAGTCCTCATGCCCAAGTTTAGGGTATTATGAGTTTAGGATACCATCTTCTCAGAAGGTTCTGGATAGAGCTGGGAGGCACTCACGCATGCTATCTACCCTCTTCAGATAGAGAGGGCAACAGTGGCTCAGAGAGGGGTGGGAACTGGCCTGGGATCATGAGGTGCTTGGGCAGCCCAGGCCAGGGTCAGGGGTGCAGCCAAGGGCCCCCCATTGCCCATGTGTGTTTTGTACTTGCAGGACATAACCTACCTTCGCATCCCTGTGGCAGACACCCCTGAGGTACCCATGTAAGTTCTCTGGATACACCAACAGATGGACAGACAGCTGCCGTCTGTGGTGATGCAGGGGGGGGGGGCCTGGGGGAGGACAGAGAGGACTCACACCAGAAAGCTGTCTGTCCTGGGGACCCTCGCACCAGTGGTCACTCAGACCTATGTCTGTCTCAGCCATGCCCTGGCCAATGCCCCTGGCCAAGACTCTTAATCTCCCAGAGCTCGGTGTCTTCAGCTGAAGAAATGGAGAGACTGTCCTGTCTCAGGACCAGATGCCCCAGCAGATCTGAAGGCTCAGCCAGTTCCTGGCCCTGGAGTTAAGATGTCTGGGCTCCAGCCAGGCTTTGCCATTTACTAGCTGTGTAACCTTGCACGAATTGCTTTCCCTCTCTGAGAGGGATCAAAGATCAGATTGCAGACCCCAGAGGAGTGGGACTCCTCTGTCTCCTCCCACTCGTTGCCTTGAAAGATCAAGATAAACCCTCTATAATAGGATCCGTGGGACCCACTGGAGAGGTGCTCCTGCCTCTGTGGCAGGATTTCTCATTATTGGCCTCTTTCACTGGCTGAAATGCCACCATTGTTGCTTCACACATACCTCCACTTGTACTATAGTCCTGGCCCCTATTCGCTGCATGGGCTGGCTGACCTGAGGACCCAGGGCTCTTGACATCCCATCAGTGGGGAGGGAGACAACTCCCAGGAGACCTGCCCCCCAGCGCTCCCTACCCTATTGCTTTCTTCTCTAGCAAAAAGCACTTCAAAGAATGTATCAACTTCATCCACTGTTGCCGCCTCAATGGGGGGAACTGCCTTGTGCATTGGTGAGTTAAGAGAGGAATGAGGGCAGGAAGTAGGGGAACACACACTCACCCTATGGGGAATGGGGAACCTGGGAGGCACCTTCTCCAGCCTGTTGCCATATATGACAGTCCATCAGTCCTCTCATGGAGGCTGATCGGGGCTCCAACCAGGGCTCTGTGCCTTACCAGCTGTGTGGCCAAGGCCAAAGAGCGGTTTCTCCCTGAGGCTCCATTTCCTCATCTGTAAAATAGGGAAAAGAATGTTGACCTGCTGGGCTACCAGGAGGGATAGGAAGGTAGCTCGACACTCTCCAACAGTTCTGGCTCCCTCTCCTCCCCTCTAGGTTTTTGAGGAAATAGGGCAGAGCAGGAACCCTGGGCTGGGAGACAGGACCCCTGAGTCCTCCTATGGCCCCTGGATCAGTTGATGTCATTCATCCCTTAACTTCCCACTGAGCACCTACCCTACACTGGGCTCAAGGCAGCCCTGCCAGAGCCCAAATCATAGGAGCAGCTCCTCCAACCTGTCACCCTCTGTCCCCCTTTCCCGCACTCCAGCCGCCTTGGCCAACTCCCCACACTTCAAATCCACCAGCTCCCACCTCATGGGCTTCATACACTGCCTAGAATGTTCTTGACTGACCCTTACCCATCTTTCAGGACTCAGCTTGCTGGCACTACCTTCCCTAATCCCTCTCCATTAACTAGATTAATACCTTTTCCTATAGGATCTCCTAGCTCCTGGACTCATCTTCAGAGCAGTTATCACCCTTGAATTGTTTCCCTGGTTAGCGTCTGTCTCCCCCAACCATACTGTAAGCCCTAGGATGGCAGAGACAATGTCTATTAATTCCCCGCCATGTCCCCAGTTCCTGAAAAATAACAGATGGTCAGGAAATGTGTGTTGAATGGATGAAGTGATGTTTCACTCGGACCTTTGATGTGGGAGAGTGCCAGGGGGATACTCCAGGCAGAAGGAACAGCACGCGCAAAGGAAATAGGAAAACAGGTCCTAGTGGGTTCTTTGTGATGGGAGCTCAGGAGGAGAGGGTGGGAGAGCTGAGGTGGAGACCGGGTGCCTGGGGGTAGGGCATGGAGGAGATCGGACCTTCCCTGAAGCCTGGTGGGTGGGTGGGTGGGGGGTCTCCCAGTTTTGCAGGCATCTCCCGCAGCACCACCATCGTGACGGCATATGTGATGACTGTGACGGGGCTTGGCTGGCGGGACGTGCTCGAAGCCATCAAGGCCACCCGGCCCATCGCCAACCCCAACCCAGGCTTTAGGCAGCAGCTTGAAGAGTTTGGCTGGGGCAGTTCCCGGAAGGTAGGGGCTCGGGCAGAGGCAGGAGCTGGGCAGGGCTAGGAGACTCTTCCTGCTTGAGTTGAGCACCGACTGCAAAGAATTTAGCCTGTGCTTCAGACCTGGCAGGAGATTTTGCTCGGGTCTTGAACTCATGATCCTTGAGCTAATCTAGCCCCTAGGTGTATTTTGTTCGGTCAGCCAGATGTTCCCTTTTCTTTTTTAGTTTAGAATTGGGTTGCCTTTGGGCCAGACTATGGACCCTTCAATTTGACCAGGTCCCAGCACTGCCTGCTCTACCTGCCTGGAACCTGAAGGCATTTGAATGTTTGACCCCCTTTGGGGAGAAATGCCATTTCCCTACTCCACCCCTGGGTCCCTGGTGAGGCCAAATCAGTTCCTTCTCTTAGGCCCACTGGGCAGAGGGCACACGGGGATGGCAGGAACCGAGGCCTCCCTCGGAACAAGGGATGAGAGACACAAGCAGCCGCAGGAAGGCTCTCTCCGGGGTGGCAGGCTGGTTCTCAGAGGCTGATGTGCAAGGCCGCGTTAGGAAAGAGGCGGGCAAAGAAGAGACCGGCGTGGGTGGAGTTGATGCGCAGAGAAGAGGGTCTCCCCTGCGCCGGGGGCGGGTGGGCGTCGCTTTAGCGGGTCGGAAGACGGGGTGGCAAAGGGGAAGGGGGGTGGGGTTCGGAGAAGATAGGCAGGAGGAGGCTCGTCTAGGGCGAGGTGGGAGGATGCTCAGGAAGGGGAGGGGCCCAGAGCGAGGTGGGGAGCTCTCGGGCCGGCGGAAGCGACGAGGGCCGGGGTGCGGGGACCCGCCGGCGGCCTGGCACCGATCCCCGTCTCGTCCCCACCCCCCTCCCTTCCCCCAGCTCCGCCGGCAGCTGGAGGAGCGCTTCGGAGAAAGCCCTTTCCGCGACGAGGAGGAGGTGCGCGCGCTGCTGCCGCTGTGCAAGCGCTGCCGGCAGGGCTCTGCGCCCGCGGCCGCGTCCCCCGCACCGCACGCGGCGGCCTCCGAGGGAACATTGCAGCGCCTGGTGCCGCGGCCGCCCCGGGAGGCCCACCGGCCGCTGCCGCTGCTGGCGCGCGTCAAGCAGACTTTCTCTTGCCTCCCGCGGTGTCTGTCCCGCAAGGGCGGCAAGTGAAGATCCCGGCCCGCCGTCGCGCCCCTCTTCCTCCCGACTCGACTGGTCCCCTTCGGGGCTGTCTGGGCCGCCCACGGCCTCCAGGACGGGCCCAGAGCCTGTGGGAGCCCCCGCGGCGGCCTGAGCCCCGCCCCGATGCCCGCCCTGCTCGTCCGCGTCCGCAGTCTGTGTGTCCTCCAACTCTGCGCGTCTGTCTCTGTGTCTGGGCCGGCCTGCTGCAGCCGCCTGGTGCCTTAGTCCTTGGGCCGGGGGGAGGGGGCACCCGGGCCTCCACCCTTAAAGGCAGCGGGAGTGGGAGTGGGTGGGTGGGTGGGGGTTAGGTGGGCCTGGAGGATATTAAAGAGACACAGAAGCTGTCTGTCTGAGCTCCTCCTAATCATTCCGCAAGTGCGGGGGTGCAGAACTCTGCCGGGGGCTGGAGCCTGCCACCTCCCATAAGTTGCAGTGGGCAGGGCTGAACTCCGAGACTCCATGCGCTGCCCTGACCCCCCACCCCAACCCGTCCCTCGGAGCCCTGGCCTCCTGAAAAGGCCCCTGAACCCCTCCTTCTCCCTGAACCTCTTTCTTCCTCTGGGCCCTTCTCTTCCTCACCAGCTCCCTCCTCTTCCCTATTCACAGATCCTAGCTGGGAAGCCATAGGGGAGTGCCTTTTTCATGCCTGCCTGTTTACATGCATGAGTGCACTTAATCCTCGGGAGGAAACTGAGGCTCAGAAAGGGTAGGCAGCTTGCCTGAGGACAGCTAGAGTAGGTGAGGCTGGATTTGAACCTGGGCAGTCTGTGCCCTGTGGTGGTTGTTAAGAATCAGTTCCTTAGTGCCCATTTTAATTGGATTATTTGGGGCTTTTTGGTGGTAACTTGAATATGTTCTTTATATATTTTGGATATTAACTCCTTTTTGGATAGATCATTTGCAAATACCTTCTCCCACTAAGAGCCTGCCCACCTAGAGCTGAAAGCCCCAGGGCAGCCACTGAGGATAGAAGGCTTCAGGGCAACCCAAGAAAGCAGCAAACTGACCCCAAGGGTACACAGAGGTCATCCGAGCTGAGTTTTCCTAACCTAAAGGTTACTTTCAACTGGGGTTGAGAGGGGTCTGAAAAAACCCTGACCTAATAGCCACTTGTATGGGGTTCCTGTTATGCACCAAGCACTGTTCAGAGACTATGCACCAAGACTGTGTTCAGAGCTGTGGGGGAGGCCCAGATGCCAGTACTGGGAGTTCGAGGATGGATGAAATAATCCTCACCTGCTGCCCAACCTGCTCCTCAGGAAACAGGTTGGTGTCCAAGGTCACCAGCTAGCAAGTGGTGGGGCTGGGATTTGAATCCAAGCAGTCAGGCTGGGAAGTTGAGGGCACGCCATTCTCCTAGTTACTATGATTTTGCCACCCAGAAATATGAAGAGACTGACACACTTCAGTTTCGCACTTAGATGTCATCATTACCCTTGGATTCAATCCTATGAAATGCTTTGGGCCCCCCACTGGAGCCCTACAGTGAGTCTGAATCCTGGCCACACCCATAGAGGTGTCAGAACTGAGTGGCTGTTGGCATGTGAGAACAGAGGGGTGAGGAGCATAAAGAAGGCCCCCCTGACCCTCAAGGCGCCCATGAAGGACAGTGCTACCAGTCTCTGGTCAATGCTGACTGGGCATCCAGCTCTGTGCTCCCTCGGGGTTGAGTTTCCCCATGTGCACAGCAAAGGCTGCACTGCCTGACCTCTTTCAAATCGCACCCCACCCCCCTTTGGCAATTGAATGAAAGACACAAGCCCTGGAAAATGCATAGGCATGAAAAAATTTGCATACACTTTCTGCGGGGTTGGGTGGGGGTGTCCGTAAACCCCAGGCGTAAGCTGTTGGAAGGCAGTGTGGGGAACTGTTTAGGTTCCTGGGCTCTGGGGACACAGAGACACAGGTTCAGATCCTGACTGCCCCCACATACTAGTTCTATGACCCTGTTATAGAACCCAGAGGGCTTTCACCTCTCTGAGCCTTATTCTTCTTAATCATAAAATGCGTAATTATCACCTCACCATGCCGTTGTGAGAACCAACTGAGACCCTGCAGGAAAGGCTTTAGCCTGGCCAACACTGTAGTGAGGCATCAGCAGATGAGGACTTCCAATATTCAAGGAGCTATTTCTCCAAGGGTGACCCTTGGACCACCTGGATCAGAATCCCCTGGGAGAACTCGTTAAATGCAGATTACTGGGCTTCTTGCCCAGAAAGCCTGATTCTGCGGGTCTGGGATGGAGGCAACGAGTGTACATTTTAAACCAGTCTCTGCCTCTCAATTCTGATTGGAGTTAGTCTAAGAAGCACTATGGCTTTACAACCTCTACAGTCTAGGTCCCGTAGGCTGGGAAGAACAGAAAACAGGTGCACGGGCGGGGCAAGGGACGCCTCTGGGTGCCCGTCCACTCTGGGGATGGACATATCCCGGGCTACCCACCCCCTACCTTCCAATGGGTCTTGGCGTCTCACCGTGCCTCTGCCCCCTCGGCGCCGCCAGGCTACCACAGGGAGGGGCGAAAGGATAAGGCTTCCCGGGTGAGGGGGGCAGAAAGGAAAGCGAAACTTGTCTTTCCAGAGCTTTCACTTTCGCCGCCTCCGCGCGCCACCCAGGTGGCTTCGCGATCCACTGTCGCGCTGGGGTCCCGCTCTCCCCGGGACCTGGTCCCTCCGGCGCACGGAGGCTCGGATGGCCGGCGACCCCTGGCGGAAGGAGGAGGGGAAGGTCCCCGACGGCAGGCGACCGATGGCGGGGGCCGGGGGTCCCCAGCGCCTCCGCGACTGGCTGGTGGCGCAGATCGAGAGCGGGCGCTATGCGGGGTTGCGCTGGGAGGACGCAGGCAAGACCCTCTTCCGCATCCCCTGGAAACACGCGGCCCAGCAAGGCTACCAGGCGCAGCAGGACGCGGCGCTCTTCAGGGTAAGGGGGCGGGAGCCGCGGGACGCCGACCTGGAGCCACTCGCTCCCCTTATGCGCAGCGGTCTCTAGGTTGCGGTAGTGTTCCGCATATACGAGAGACCCTCTGACGCCCTCTTAAAACAGAATCAGCCAGAGCTGCAAGACTTGCCCCGTCCCCACCTCCCCCAAGGAGAGCTCTCCTCCCTCTCCACGGGGAAGTTAGATGCCACCCAAGGGGATTCCAACCCCCCCCCCCCCCCCCCCCCCCCCGCCAAACCAATCCCAGCAGTCTGAGGACATTTTCTGTGCTTCCCCATCCCAGTGACTGCCTCCAGGGATGCCCTCCCTCACTTGCTTCAGTCATCATTAACTTCCTCCAAACTGCCTCCTTCCTATCAACATTTCAACTCTGGAATCTCTCTTCCTGAGCAATAAGCAAGAGCCGCCACCACCCCAACCCCCACAGCCACCTGCAGCTTCCAATTCTCAGGCCTCCCCTCTCCTTTCATAGGATGAAGGGCCTGGAAAGAAGTTCCTGGTCATCAACTCCCTCACTCATAGCTCCCCATCCCCCCCCCTCATCTGGCTCCCCCCCACCCTTGCTAACGTCACTAGTTGCCAAATCCAAGGATGCCATCACCGTCATCTTTGATGCCTGGGTGAGTTTGGGCCTGGTGGACCCTTCTTCCTTGAAACGGTGGCACTTGGTTTCCAGAATCTGCCCCCATCAACCCCCTGCTCCGTTTTCCTCCTCCGACCTTGCCACTCCCCTTCCTCAGCATCCACCCACCCCCTCATCTTTTGGTGCTCTCAGCGCTGGCTCCAGGACCTCCCTGCTCATCTCCCTCTCCTCCTCCACACAGCCTTAGCATGAGCCCTACAGTTTCCAGCCTCCCCTCCAAGCCCCAGGTGTGCTGGTCTAACGGCCCCCGGAACTCTCAAACTCAGCGTATCCTCAGTACCACACTTGTCAGCTCGCCTCGACAAACTTCGGTGTTTCCCCAAGTGGAAGATGGCCCCGATTGTCACCCAGACCCCAGAACCAGGCACCTGACCCTGGCCTTTCCCCTCTCTTCCAATCTCATTGCACTCCATCACCAGGTCTGCTGGATCTTCCTACAAAAGCTTCTCTGCAATTGTCTGCTTGGACCCATTCCCACCATCTCTCAGCAGGACCATTGTGGGGTGACCTCACAGAGCTCCCTGCTTCCCCCTGCCTCTCAGCTCTCCCCTCAGTCATCCAGAGAGATCTTCCTAAATGTAAATCTTGCCTTGACACTCCCCTACTTAGAATCCTGCCATAGCTTCCCATTGCTCTTGTGATAAAGTCCCAACTCCTTACGGAGGCTTCAAAGCACCGCATGAACTGCTCCTCCCTGACCTCATCTCTCCCCACCCCGCCCTCCCCAGCTTTAGGCCTGGCCTGACAGTTCTTTCAGTTTCTAAATGCTTCATGTCTCTCTCACTATTAGACCTTTGCACTTGGTGTTGCTCCTACCTGGAACACCCTCTCCTCTCCCCCTACTCCCGGCCAACTCCCATGTGCTCAGCTTAAACATCCCCTCCAGAACCTTCCCTGATGCATTTGTCTGTTGAATGCATCTATCCAGCTCAATGGTTTCCCCCAGCCATCTCTGATTCCTTCTGCTTCCTCCACTGGAGGAACTTTCCCTGTGCATCGTAAGTGCCTTGTATGAGTCTGTCTTCTCTAGCAGACTGCCTCCAGCTACTCGAGGGGAATGACACTGAGTGCAGTGACTGGCCCACAGAGCTGTTGAACAGGTGGTTACATGGGCTGTTCAGAGAAGGGAGATTCTTTTTTTTTTTTTAATTTTTAAGTTTATTTATTCATTTTCAGAGAGACAGAGAGAGAGAGCAGGGGGAGGGGCAGAGAGAGAGAGAGAAATCCCAAGCAGGCTCCGCTGATGCATGTGTGGCTCGAACCCATGAAACGCGAGATCGTGACCTGAGCTGAAACCAAGAGTTGGTCGCTCAACCAACTGAGCCACCCAGGGGCCCCGGAGAGGAGAGAGATTCTGAGGGCTGCCCTCCCCTTCCCTCAATCCACCGCTGACCCACACAAGGGATCCCCTGGCTTCACACCTTCCTGTGCCCCTAAGCGCAGGGGATAAAGTTTGGCCTTTGAGAATCTCCGTGCTCCAGCTTCAATCTGTCTCTTCTTTCTTAGTTCCTCTTCCCCTTTCCCCACCACGGGCCCGTTGATCCTCATTAGTCATGGATTCCGCATTTGCCAGTTGGCGTATTCGTTAACATGTATTGGCAAGGCCAAAATCAATACTCAAGGCACTTCTGTGGCCCACAGGCATGTGCAGAATGGTGAAACATTTGAGCCCCCAGACACGCATGTTCCCAGCCGAGGCCGAACAAGGTTGCTCCAGGTGTGGGGGTCACAACGGCGAACACAACAAAGGCCCCTCTTTCATCGTGGTGATAGCACTCTGTGCCCTGTGCCCAGGCCAACTTTCAGTTATGTCCTTAATAGAATGAAAAACAAAACTGCAATAAATAAGCACTGACTGTGTGCCAGGCACCGTGCAAAGCACCTTATGTAGACCACTCATTCCATACCCCTCACAACCACACGAGGTTAGGTATTCTGGGCACCGTTTGCCGACAACAAAATCAAGCCTGAAAGCTCTCCCCACGGGCAAGTGGCACCAACACAGGCGCTGGCTTTTCTGTTTGGTGTCCGTTTCCCCACCGGGCCTGGAACCTCTGGGGGTAACGAGTGAATGGGATTCATCAGTTAAAACCCCCCAGCCCTGAATGTGACCAGGGCAAGTAATACATCTCCCACTGCCCTCCCCTGTGGCTCCTCTGCTCCAGCCACACCGGCCCTGCTTGCATCTGTCAGCCTCTTCCCACCTCAGGACCTTTGCACTTGCTGTCTTCTACCCAGACCACCCTCCCCCCAGTTCTTTGTCGGACTCCATCCTTTGCACTCAGGCTTCAGCTCAAATGCTACTTCCTTCTGGAGGCATTTCTGACAACCCTTCTAAAGTAGCCCTCATTTATTTATTTATTCATTTATTTAATGCCTCCACCACAAGAGTCACTCACTCTAATGTGTATAACGAATATCTTTGGTCTGCACAGTTTCTTGCAGAGTGGGCATTGATGTTTTGTGTGTGTTCTTACCATATACACTTCATGTGGTCTATAGATCTCATTCTGTGCCTTACTCTTTTTTTTTTTTTTTTTGCTCCGGATCATGCGCTGAAGACTTATTCTTGTTCCCTGTGCATCTAATTTATTGCTCCTAGATGCTTCTAGATGCTGCACAGACTCCCTGTTGGGTACCATGACACACACCCCCAGCCCGCTTTCCCAAGGGTGGATATGAGTTTGCTTTCCAGGACCAGAGTCAACGCTGTCGTGAATATCCTTGCCCGGGTCTCCTCATGAGCCTCTGTGAGCATTCCTTTGGAATCAGAAATTCTGCTCACAGGGTATATTTAGACTTCATTTGACTAGGCATGCCTGATTACCATCCAGAAGTTCTGCACCATCCCAGGCCCACCACCTTCTGTATCCCCACCACCTTCTGGCATTATCCAACTCACTAAATTTTGTCGGCTTGTGGGTGATAGCTCACATTTCTATTTGCATCTCTGTGACACTAATGAGTTTAAGTACATTCTCATATGCTCACGGGCTTCTGGTTTCCTCCTCCCTAAACCACCCGGGCTTGCCCTTTGATAAGAACTTTTTCTTTAGGGGATGCTCTCTGTTTCCTGTTGGTTTGCAAAGTTCCTTGTGTATTCTAAAATTAGCCCCTTGCCGGTTTCAGACATTGTAAATGTTTTGCCTTCTGGTCCCCGCCTTTGAAATTGTTGAGGATGCTATTCTCTGCCCCTACAAGAGTTTCTCCCACATTATCTTCCACGAGCTCCCAGTTTCTCCTCTAACCTTTGGTTTTCTAACCATCTGGCATCCACTCTGTATGTCGCAAGAGGTAAGGATTTAGTTTTCTGGTTTTCCAGGTAGCACATCACTGCCATTATTTTCTATCCCATCATCCTATTTTTAAAAATTGATCATAATCCATCACTTGAAATATAATGATTCCTGCTTGGCTGTCTGAAGCTGTTTTCTCTCATTAGACTTGAGTTCCTGGAGAGCAGGGACCACGTCAGTCTCGTTCCCCATTTGGTCTCCAGCTCCTGGCTCAGGCCTGGCGCACAGTAGGAGCTTGAGGAATATGGGTTGGAGGGAGGGGGGGAAGAACAGTGAAAAGGATGAAGGGGCAGAGAGACAGAGGCTTGGAGGGAGAGAGAGAAGGGTGAGAGGCACGGTACACCCTCATTCCTCCGCACGGCAGCAGCCCCCTCTTCCAGGCTATTCCTCCCCACGTGCCCCTGCTCGTTCCCAGGCCTGGGCCATACACAAGGGCAGGCACCTAGAGGGCATTGACAAGGAAGACCCCCCCACATGGAAGACCCGGCTCCGCTGTGCCCTCAACAAGAGTGCTGACTTCTGTGAGGTGCGTGAGCGCAGCCAGCTGGACATCTCCGACCCCTACAAGGTCTACCGGATTGTGTCCGGCAGTGCCCATGGCCCAGGTATGATCCTGCCCCTGGAGGTAGTGACCGAGGATGGCTCTCTGGGCAATAAGGACCCTACCCTGCCCATCTGTAAACTGGGAAACGGTGGGCTTATGGAGCTTAAACTCATGGGCTGGTAAACGCAGAAGGACCCATAGACCTTCTTGGTTTACCTTCCCATTAGAAGGGATTAGGAGGAAACTGAGGCCTGGAGAGAAGTGGGCCCTGCCTGGGATCATGCCATGAGCTGGGGTACTCTTGTGTGGGAGCTCCTCTGTTGGGGGCTCCCCTTGAGGCCCGGGAAACAACAGGCTGTTCTTGCTCTATCCAGTGGCCAGGACTTGCGCCCCGCCTGGGAAGAAGAACATCCTCCGGAGCCGGCAGGAGCCCCCTGGAGATGTGATGGAGCTGCTGGCCCACAGGACAGACCAGGCCAGTTGTCCTGCCAGCCCCTGCAGCCTTGCCAGCTCAGTCACCTCTGCCCTCGGTGCTCTCTGGCACTGTCGTCTGTCCTGTCCTCTTCTCCAGCTGCTGCCTCGTCACCATCCCTGTCTCTCCTGCCAGCTCGACCTCTTCTTACCTCTGCTCTACCTCTACTACCACCGGCCCCTTCCCTTCGCCTCCAACGCCCTCGGCCCCGCCGGCCCCTTCCCTTCGCCTCCAACGCCCTAGGCCCCGCCGGCCCCTTCCCTTCGCCTCCAACGCCCTCGGCCCCGCCGGCCCCTTCCCTTCGCCTCCAACGTCTGCGGCTCCACCGCCGGCTGCATCCGCCCTGTTTCCTCCAAACTCACCCCTCGCCCCTGTCATCCCTCGCGCCTCTGTCCCCACCTCTGTCACCTCTGTCCCCACCTCTGTCACCTCTGTCCCCTCACCTCTGCCACCTCTGTCCCCATGTCTGTCACCTCTGTCTCCATGTCTATCACCTCTGTCCCCATCTCTATCACTTCTGTCCCAACTCTATCATGTCTGTCCCCACCTCTGTCACCTCTGTCCCCTCATCCCTGCTACCTCTGTCCCCATGTCTATCACCTCTGTCCTCATCTTTATCACTTCTGTCCCCATCTCTAACACCTCTGTCCTCACCTCTGTCACCTCTGTCCCCTCATCTCTGCCACCTCTGTCCCCATGTCTGTCACCTCTGTCTCCATGTCTATCACCTCTGTCCCCATCTCTATCACTTCTGTCCCAACTCTATCATGTCTGTCCCCACCTCTGTCACCTCTGTCCCCTCATCTCTGCCACCTCTGTCCCCATGTCTATCACTTCTGTCTCCATCTCTGTCACCTCTGTCCCCATCTCTATCACCTCTGTCCTCACCTCTGTCACCTCTGTCCTCTCATCTCTGCCACCTCTGTCCCATGTCTATCACCTCTGTCTCCATCTCTGTCACCTCTGTCCCCATCTCTATCATGTCTGTCCTCTAATCTCTGCCACCTCTGTCCCCATCTCCATCACCTCTGTCCCCACCTCTGTCACCTCTGTCCCCTCATCTCTGCCACCTGTCCCCATGTCTATCACCTCTGTCCCCATCTCTATCACTTCTGTCCCAACTCTATCATGTCTGTCCCCACCTCTGTCACCTCTGTCCCCTCATCTCTGCCCATCTCTGTCCCATGTTTATCACCTCTGTCCCCATCTCTATCATGTCTGTCCTCTAATCTCTGCCACCTCTGTGCCCATCTCTATCGCCTCTGTCCCCATCTCTATCACTTCTGTCCCCATCTCTGCCACCTCTGTCCCCATCTCTATCACCTCGGTCCCCTACCTGCTCACTCTGCCCTCATATGTCTCTCCCTAGCACAGTGAGCTTCACCTCTGACTCCATAACCTCCATCGACTCTCTTTACTTCTATGAGGGAAAGGGTCTTGAGCTCTGAAACCTCAAAGTCTCTATCAACCCCACTGGCCTCAGTCTGCCCAGACTTCCCTCTGCCCCAGTGAGCACAGTCTGGGAACTCCGGTGACCCACAGTCTCCTCTCCCACCCTCATGACCCTCTCTCCCAATGGCCAGGATGGCTCCAGATCAACCACAGAGGATAAGGACAAGGAGGGCCCCGCCAGGCTGGCCCAGCAGGGCTCCCTGCCACCAGCTGTCCCAGGCCCTCTGGCTGACCACAGTAAGGACCGGATCTCCTCGCCTGCCCTTACTTCCTCCCTGGCCTCCTCCAGGATCTTGATTCAGGGGTCGAGGGACCCAGGGCAAGTTGTGCCTGGCTGCTTCCCCTCCTTCCCTAGGGTACCAGGCGCAGGACCCCACACACCGCTGGAGCCCATCACCCTCTGAGGACTTCAGCAACCCCGGTAAGGAATCTGAAGGCCTTCCCCTCAGGCAGGTGCCCAGAAGTGGGGAGGGCCAAGGGGTGAGGCCAACTAGGCCCCTTCACCCAAAGCACCCAGCCCGGATAACAACAGCTCATGTTCGCTGAGGGCTCAGTTTATGCCAGGCATCTTTCTAAGCTCTCCCCACAGCCTGTGAGATAGATACTGCCATCGTCCCCACTTTACAGATGCAGAAACGCACTCCAAGGTTAAGAACCTTGCCCCAAATCAGACAGTGAGGAGTCCTGGGAAGGTTACTGTGGGGTCACAGCTGCTAAGTAGCAGTGAGGGGATCAGAATGCAAAGGCCTGGCTGCAGACCCCCCAGCCTTAACCATTGAGCATCCCACTGGCCCCTCGTATGGAGTGTTGTTTCTATCAGCATTAAACTGTTTGCTGGGAAGAAGCTCCTAGACTACCAGCGGTTAGGACTGGAAAGGCCCCAGTGTCCTGGTACATTGCCCCAGGTGTACCATGTAGATGGCCATGTAGTTGTACCCCAGTAGATGGCCCCTGTGCTTTTGACCGTGGAGCTCGAGCTACCAGTTCATTTATACTGGAAGCTGCTGCTATTTAACTGGTGCCAGTCCTACTACTGCTAATACTAGAATCATCATCATCATTTATCCGGAGGGAGCACCAAAACTTCCCCAGGTGTGGGCCAGAGGGACCTGGGGGGGGGGAGGGCTCCCCTGCCCTGTTGGCGCGGGGGAGGGGGAGGGGAGTAGGGCGTGCGGTGCCGGGCGCCTCCAACGCCCGGCGCGCCCCCTCTGCCCGCCCCGCAGATTGCTGGCTGCACGTGCGGCTGTTCTACGGCGCGGAGCTGGTGCGGGAGGCCACCTCGCGCACGGCCGAGGGCTGCCGCCTGAGCCCCGAGGCAGCCAACGCAGCCGAGCGCCTGCTGGGGCCGCCACCGCGCGTCGCGCAGGTCGGCTTCCCGGAGCCGCCGCCCGGCGCCCGCGTGCTGCAGCGCCTGCTGGGACACCTGGAACGCGGCGTGCTGCTGTGGGTGGCCCCCGAGGGCGTGTTCGCCAAGCGCCTGTGCCGGGGCCGCGTGTACTGGCGCGGCCCGCTCGCCCCGCACCGCGCGCAGCCCAACAAGCTGGAGCGCGAGCGCACCTGCCAGCTGCTCGACACGCGCCGCTTCCTCGAGGGTAAGAGCGCGACGGTGGGGCCGCGGGCAGCTTGGGACAGAGTGGCTGGGCAGAAGGGGCGTGGACAGCGGCGAGTGGGCACACAGGATGTGAGCGCAGGGGAATGGGATTCTGGGCTTGGGATGGGCATTGAAACAAGGGATGTGACACATAAGCACTGGGAGTGGGAACGAATTATAGGCGGGGTGGGGGGGGGGGACTTGGGCACAGATGTGGACATAGGCTTATGGGGAATGTAGGCACGGGGCGGTTTGGGGCATTGGGTGTGGGGCATAAGCATAAGACTTGGGCACATGTATTGGCATAGGGCGCAAAGCACAGGCTGGGCACTGGGCACAAGACAGGCACAGGTGAATGGCAGTGGGCATGGGGTGGGCATAAATGTGTGACAGTGAGCACAGGAGCACAAGGCACAGGGCATGAGCACTGGAAGTGGGCACAAACGTGGGACATGAGGCGGGTATAGGGACGAGGAAGTGGGCACAGGGCATGGGCACACAATGGGAATGAGGCCTTATAGGACATGGCCATGGGATATGAGCGCAAGGTGGGCACTAGGTGGGATTCCCAAGCCTCCAGTCTTGGTCCCTGTAGAACTGCGCGCCCACCTGCAGGATGGCCACCAGGAACCTGAGTACCAGATCCGTCTGTGCTTTGGTGAGGAGTACCCAGGGCCCCCAGACCAGCCCGAGGAGCGACTCGTCATGGCCCACGTGAGTCACCTCCAGCGAAGAATCACACCTTCCAGTCGCCTCCAAACAGCCCCTTACTGATTTCCTCCAGTCCTCAGCTCCTGACCTGATGACCCTCTGATCTGTAAGACCCTGCATGTAAAATGCCGGTGGGGTGGGGCGCCCGGAGGTCGGCTCTGTCGGTTAAAGCGATAGAATTCAGCTCAGATCAAGATCTTACAGTTCATGAGTTGGAGCCCCACATCAGGCTCTCCGCTGTCTGCATGGAGCCTGCTTCAGATCCTCTGTCTCCCTTTCTCTCTCTCTCTCTGCCCCTCTCTCGTTCTTGCACGCTCCTTCTACCTGTCTCTCTCAAAAATAAATAAACACTAAAAAAAATAATGAAATGCCGGTGGGGTCAGGACTGACACTAGGTCTATGACTTCCCACTGGAATGTAGGGGGCGCTAACGGAAACAGTTGGCTCTTTGCTCCCCCCCGCCCCCACGCCCCCTGCAGGTGGAGCCCGTTTTCGCCCGCGAGCTCTTCCTGCGCTGGAAGCGCCACTACCATGGTGCCACGGCCAAGGCGGGTCCCCAGCCCCGCATCTCCGATGGTATCACTCACCTGCTGCCACAGCTGAGTCAGCACTAAGGGGTCACTAACTCCCCTCCTCCCCTCCGAAGTCAGCACCTCCCCACCAGCGGACCCCATCCCAGACCTGCCCAAAGAGCCAGTGGACTTGGGACTGCCCCCCACTCATCGCCCAGGTCGGTGGGGACAGCGGAAGCAGATCCCTGCCCTTCAACCTCCCCGCCGCAGAGACGCAGCCCTGGAACGCGGCGCGTGGGCAGACGGCAAGCAGCTGGGCCTGGGAAATCAGGAGGAAACCAAACTCGACCTTGAGGTTCTGGAAACAGCAGTTACGGCAGAAACAAGACTTCATTTCTTGTTGAGAGCACAAGAGGTCTGCAGTGGTCTGCTTGAGTGCCCATTTTACCTGCAACTGATTCATTAGAAAGTTTGCTTCAAGTTGGGATTACCAGTTAGATCCTTAGGGATTAGCATGAAGCCAGACAGTAACAGAATTGCCTGGCCTCTGAGAGGTTCTGAGTTTCCAGAACCTTCCTCCCACCTACCATTGGTCTGTATTCTTATGTGGCCGGGGAGGGGTCCCACAGCAGAAAACTTGGCCTGAATGGGGCGGGGGTGGGGGTGGGGGGCTGATGACTGAACCATCGGCACCAGTAGATAACCATCTTTGGGGAAACTGACCCAGACCCCTAAACACAGCAGTAAGGCAGAAGGCAAAGTTGGAGGCAGGGGTCCAGTCCCTCCCCCAAGCCCCGCTGATTTTTGCAAACGGCAGTTTGTAGGCAGTCCTTGAGAATTGGGAGGGAACCCCATCAACCATAAAGGCAATTGATCCTGCCTTGTCAGTAAAGTCACTTTCTGCCCCAGATATCAGACCTTTTTTCCTTTTTTGATTTCTGACTTTATAGGGATTCTCCTACAGATGGCAACATAATAAATCTCTTTTAGTGATACATTAATAAGCCACTTTTATGGAGGGAGTGAGCTGTATGCTTCAACAAAGGACAGAAATCAGCCGGATCACTGGTTTTTATTCATTGGACAAATGTTGGTTGAGCACCTACTCTGTTCCAGGCCAGTACTAGACAAAACAGCATGTCCCTACTCTCTTGGGGTCCATAGCCTGTTTTCCGGGGGGGGGGGGGGCAGTGACTGTCCTCTATTCCTGCTCCTCTTCTATAGAAGGGGTCATGTTAAGGAGTTATAGAATCCTAGATTCAAACCTGGATTCAGATCTCAGGTTTGTCATTCACTAGTTGTGTGACCTCAGGCAAGTCACTTAACTTTTCTGAGGCTTAGATTCCCCATCTATTCAAAAGAAACCACAAAGGCCTTTGGAGCAAGGTTGGTAAATGCAAGGAGTAAATGCAGAGAGGGAAGTTGAGCTGTCAGGAGGCTGACTTGGAGAGTGGCACACAGTAGGTATCCTCTGACTTGGTTACTTATGGATGGGAGAGCATGGAGAGCATCCTTAAGATTGGATCCTGACTGTTCTAGGCTTTGCTGGTGCAAGGCTGCAGCTGGTGGGGAGCCTCAGTCCAAAGTGACATTCCTGAGCCAGGTCTAAACCCCGACTCTGTGCTAAACTCCTGGAGGCTGCTGGATTCCGTGTAAGGGGGCGTGTTACATCCTCACCACAGTATGGACAGCTGAAGAGTCGCCAGCTCCAGTTTAGAGATGAGAAACTGAGGCTCAGCCAGGGTCAGGGACTTGCTTGAAATGCCTCTTGGAGGTGGGCAGGGGTGGTGGGGGGAGGTCTCTGCCTAGATGGCCGTCCTCTCCACAGCGGTCACTAGAGGGCGCCAGAGCTCAGAATACTGGGTTTGGCGGTTCCCCTCGCCTCCATGGGGCCGCGCCCCTCACACACCCCGGAGCTAGGAGGGCAGCAGTATTGTGACCTCAAGGGCTGTGCACTGCCGGGAGAGGGGGGCGGGTCTGGGGCAGGGAGAAAGGAGACCCCAGGCCCGGAAGGAGAAGGAGAGGGGAAAAGGGGAGCTGGAGGCGGGGACTTGAGGGCCCCTGGGGCTTTTCTCACAGGACTCCCAGTTCTCTAGATCAGCCCCTTTGATTCTGCCTCCTGTCTCTCTCATCAGTGCATCTCTCTCTGTCTCTCTGCCCTACACATCTTGTGTCTGTGTCTGTGTCTGTGTCTCTTGCTCTTTCACTCTGTCTCTGTAGCTTTATTTGTTTCAGTGACTCTGTCTCCATATAGCGTGTGCGCGCGCGTGCGTGTCTGGCTCTGTCTGTTCTTTCTGTCTCTGTCTTACCTTCGTCTCTCTAGGTATGTCTCTGCCTCTGTCTCGCTGTGTGCGTCACTGTTTCTCTTGTTATGTCTTTACCTCTCTGTGTCTTTCTCTCTGTTTTTAACTGCCTCTGTCTCTTTCTGTTTCTGTCTCTCGCTCGGTTTGCATGTCCTGTCCCTTGCAGCCACCGCCCCCCCCCCCCCCCAGCACATGTGGGCTGAGGGTCTCAGTCCCTTCCCTCCTATCTCCTCACCCCTGGCAGCTGTGCAGTTTCCCAGTCCTGGCCTCCCTGCCCGCCCCTCTTGGGCCTTAGGGGAGCGGGGTGAGGGAGGAAGGGAGGGCAGCCTGGTGGGCCCACCCCTTTTTGCCTTTCCAGGCTGGGAGGCTGGGCCAGTGAGCCTTTTAACCAGCCTTGGATGCAGTGCCTGGCCCCTCTGTGGTCCCAGCCGCCGCCAGCCCGGCCAGCATGCAGCAACAGCCCCTGCCTGGGCCCTTGGCCCCTGCGGCTGAGCCGACCAAGCCTCCCTACAGCTACATAGCTCTGATTGCCATGGCCATCCAGAGCTCCCCAGGACAGCGGGCCACACTCAGCGGCATTTACCGCTACATCATGGGCCGCTTCGCCTTCTATCGCCACAACCGGCCCGGCTGGCAGAACAGCATCCGCCACAACCTGTCACTCAATGAGTGCTTTGTCAAGGTGCCCCGTGATGACCGCAAGCCAGGCAAGGGCAGCTATTGGACACTGGACCCCGACTGCCACGACATGTTTGAGCACGGCAGCTTCCTGCGCCGACGCCGACGCTTCACCCGGCGAGCAGGTGCCGAGGGAGCCAAGGGCCCTGCCAAGGCACGCCGTGGACCCCTCAGAGTGACCAGCCAGGATCCGGGAGTCCCCGACGCCACAACTGGCAGGCAGTGCCCGTTCCTGCCGGAGCTGCCAGAGCCCAAGGGCCTAAGCTTCGGGGGTCTGGTGGGGGCCTTGCCAGCTACCGTGTGCCCTGCAACCACTGACGCCAGGCCTCGGCCACCCATGGAGCCCAAAGAGATGCCTGCACCTAAGCCTGCAGGCCCGGGGGAGCTCCCTGTGGCCCCCTCGTCTTCCCCGTGCCCAGCATATGGCTTTCCTGCTGGCTTCTCTGAGGCTGAGGGTTTCAGTAAGGCCCCTACGCCCATCTTGACCCCAGAGGCGGGCGTTGGGAGCAGCTACCAGTGCCGGCTGCAGGCACTGAATTTCTGCATGGGGACTGACCCAGGCCTTGAACACCTCTTGGCCTCAGCAGTCCCCTCTCCTGCACCACCTACTCCTCCAGCCTCAGTCCGGGCCCCGCTGCCCCTGCCAGCTGACCCCAAGGAACCTTGGGTTGCAGGCAGCTTCTCTGTCCAGGGAGGTTCCAGCTACCCATTGGGGCTGACCCCCTGCCTATACCGGACACCAGGAATGTTCTTCTTTGAGTGAAGCCAGCCCGGCCTCGGGCAGTCCCTGCAGGGCCCCTGCCAACTGCACCCTCCAGGGTGAGCCTGACTCTAGGATCTGGGGCACTCTCAAGGGACCCGGGCCTGGCAAGCCAACGACAGCTGGGACAGGAAGCCAAGATTGGAGTAGCGAACACGCAGCCAGGCCCCAGGGCCTCTGGACAGACTTGAGGGAGAGGGGAGGCAGGGCCCCCGTGGGATTTACTCTGTGGCTCTCAGGGCCAATAAAAGCAGTATGATGATGGTCAGCCTGCTGGATGGTTGGGGACTGAGGGCTGGGACGCCTGGCTCTGTGTGTGGTGGCTGTGGTTGTGGGGTTGTGGGGCAGAGTCAAGGGATCCTGGGTGGAAATGTCCCATATGAGGCTTTCTCTTGCTGGGGACTTTCTCAGGGAGTTTCCCAGGAAAGTGGAGGAAGGGGGAGCAGGGAATAGGGAAGAGAGAAAAGGAGTGTAGCCAAGAGATACCAGGCAGGGGGTGAAGATGGGCTGGCCTGAGGGGCTGATTCTCCAGCCCCAAACTCTGTGACTCAGCACCCCCCCATTATCAGTGGTCATAATAACTGTGACCATTTGTGGCATTTATTCTGCCGTGGGCTTGTGTATATCCTTTCCCCAGACCCTATGCAATTCAGGATGTTATCCCCATTTTCCAGTGGTGGAAACTGAGGCTCAGAGAGTTCGGGGCTCATTAGCTCCAACCCCAGATGGCAAATAAGTGGCTATGCCCCCAGCCCCTGACCCGCAGTGAGGAAGCAGGGGTGGCACATGGAAGGAGAGCTGGTGGTGACCCCCAGGGTGGGAGAGGCTTTTCTGGAATCCTGGAATGCCAACACCAACAAGGCACCCTTGCCCCTTTGCACAGACAGGGAGCCCAAGGCTCAAAAAGGCAGACCCCAGTCCCTTTGCATTTTCCACATGAATGGGGGACCTCCCTGAGCCCCCAGCTCTCCAAGGCCCCCTGATGACTCTTTAAGAAAGCATTTCTCTTATGCGGGAAGTGTGACTGTCCTGGATACAGATCAGAAGTGACTGAGCCCTGACTTTTGGCCTCCTCTGGCCGTCCCCCTCGGCAGAAGCAAAAGACGTGGGTATATTCGTGGCCCCTATCAGAGGAACAGACTCAGGGACCTGAAACCTCAGTGTCCCCACACCCTTCAATACCAGCGTTGCTGAGGCACAGGGCTTCCTTGTGGAGCCTCAATGCCCCATCTGGATCCTGGGTATAGGGAGAAAAGAGAGAGGCCAAGGATGCTGGGGAAACCCCCTTTCTGGCATTTGTTGTAGGGGCTTTGAGGGTCTTCTGTCCCACGAGATGACACCCAGGGGTCCAGAGACCCTTTGGTCGGGCAGGCGGCACAGTGCCTCCAGAGGCCCTCACTCGGGCAGGCAGCCATGCTGATTTCAGTCTCTGCTGCTCCGTCCTCCCTCAGCAGGTCCCCTGGGGCCAGGGAGGAAGCGAGCCTGGCTGGACAGTCCCTACTGTCTGGTTCCCACAGACTCCAGAGCCGCCAGGGTGGAGGGGGGCCCTGCAGGGTGGGGGCTCACTGTGACCGGAAGGGGTTGGGAAAATGCCTGGCCAGCTGTGGGGGCCCTCCCCACCACGTGCGCGGGACCCCAGCCTGGAGTCCATCTAGCAATGGGGAGAAGGAGAGAGGGTTTGTTCTGTCTCGTCACGTCTAGGCAGCCTCATGGGTGAGGAGTAGGGGGAAGTCCTGGGTGTGCAAGGCATGGGTGAGGAGAGGGGAAGGAGGCACTTGTGTGGGTTTGTTCTGAGGTGTGTGTGTGTGTGTGTGTGTGTGTGTAATGCGCAAACAGTTACAGAGACAGGGACAAACAGATTCAGGGGGGTAAGAGTTCTTTTTCAGTTGGGTCAGGGAAAGAGGCCTCTGCCGGGCACTGTTCCCTGTGGTGCATTCCTGTGGAGACCTGGTGACCCCAGTCCCTTCCCAGCTTGTGTCCTGAACTAGTAGGAAGATGGGGAGGCTGGCCCAACGGCGGGGAGCCCCGGCCTCTGCATCCTGCTCCAGCCATCCTCTGAGGAGGTTAGCATCTGAACTGGGGTCGGGGGCCGGGGGTGTGCCTGGGGAGAACATGCAAAAAAGGCTCAACCACACCCTGGTGCACAAATCCGCTAGGGGCACGAACCCTCTCTCCACGTCCCTCTCTGACCCCCAACATAGTCAAGAAGTGAAGACAGGCCCCTCTGCTCCAATCCCCAAGCAGGACCCGGGGCTCAGTGCCTGCCTTGGACTCCCTCTATGATTCTGGAAGTGTGCCCATCACTCTGGGTCCTGATTTTACTTCCTTTGCCCAGTGGGGGCTGGAGTAAGGGCAGCCTGACTCTGAGTCTGCGTCCCAGGGGAGGGTCCGCATGGGAGACTGCCTGAAAGGGATCCCATCTCCAGAGGTGTTGGACCAGGAGGCCCAGACACCATGATCTCATGTTGCCCTCTGCTTGCTGCCCAGCCGGAGGACCCCACCCACTGGGCCTCCTGCCCTCACATTCTTTCCATGACCAACAGACGCCCTGTGCTCCTGCCTGGCCACCCCCACCTGGAGGAGCGGACAGTGCTTAGCAGAGATCCAGAATGCCTACGCGGGGGCCAACCCAGAGAGAGCACCTCAGTACAGATGACCCAGACCCAGGCCAGAGAAGGCAAGTGATGTGCCCAAGGCCACGCAGCAAAGCAGGAGCAGGTAACCCCTCTGCTGCCTTAACTGTATAGCTCTTGGCGGACAGGGGCTGTCCCATGTGACTCTGCTTAAGGGACCCTCCTTCCTGGAGGCTTGTCTGTCTCCAGAAGGGGATCCCGACCCCTTCCCCTCTTTCCCAGCAGGTCAGAGTGGGGAAGGGTGCCCAGTTGCCTTGCAGAGGCAGGCTAAATCAAATTCTGAAATGGTAGAATCAGTGGTATTTAAGAATATTCCAGAGCTTTTAATCACAGCAGCTTAGATTCTTGGAATATCAGTGCTGAAAGGGCGTGTCCTGCCCAATTTCTGAATCCCTTCTATACCAAGAAGTGCATGTCACGTGGGGTTCCAGGAAAGGGGAGCCCACTGCCTTCAGAGGCCACCCCTTCCCGCCCAAGTCTGGCAGCTCTGAGGGGCTTTCAGGAAGTTCTTCACCTGCTGGTTCTCCGGTCTCTGCTCTCCCTGCCCCCAGGGAAGCCCGCCACCCCCACCCGCAGGGCCGGGCCTTCCTCAGACTCCTCCACCCTCCACATTTTATCTCCCCGCCTCTTTCGCCCACCCGCTTCCTTCCCCGGTTTATGGCATTCCACTGTCCAGAGCTCAACGCTCCCCACACCCCAGACAGCGCCTGAGCCAGGGGCCCGGAGACCCTGTCCTGATGAGGGCGGGCCACTCTGAGGCTGCCACATTGATGAGGACAAAGGGGGAGGTTGGGCCGGCCAGCCTGTCATGTCTGCCTGCAGCGAGTATACGGAACCTTGCGATCCAGTCTTCAGCCAAAACAGGCTGTCCCAACACAGGCTCCCATCACTCCCGAAGGCCAGGCTGCCAGGGGCTAAAAGCAGGAGCTCTGGAGCCCAACTGGCTGGGTTCACATCCCAGCTCTGTCACTTCCTTGCTGTGCAACTTTGAGCAAGTGGACTTGCCTCTCTGAGAACCACTTTGTTCATTCGTAACCTGGGGGTAATGATTTCAGCCCCCAGGACTGGTATGTGCAAAGCCTCATCCTACATACCATGATTACAATTCAGCCAACAAGAATGACATCAGAAGTTAAGACAGCCCCACTGAAGGGCCTGGTGGCCTCAGCCCGGTCTGTCTGCCCCTTCCTTTGCTGGGGTTGGGGGCGGGGGGGAGGGCAAACTTCTGTCCCCGGACATCCGGAGGTGCCTAATCCCTACTCCCTCCGCACTGGTTAACTGGGTGGTGACAGGGAGGCAGCTGGTGGGGCCAAAGGAAGTGGTTCCAGGCTAAAAACAGGCCATTTAGTCACACAGCCAGAATCCTGCGTGGTGGCCCCTGGAAAGCCAAGGGCTGCCTCCTCCTGACCACAGCCCTCAGGGAGCCCTGATCTGTTTTGGATACAAATGAGAGGCTGACCCTCCTGCTCCTGAAGACAGCCAACTCACTGGTGAGTGTTGTTTCCACTTCTAGGCCCTTACGCTGGCCGTCCCCTCCACCTGGCACGCTCACTCCCCACGGGCTGACCTCTCAACATCCAGAGGCCAAGTTAAATATCACCTTCTCAGAGAAGCCTCCCCTCACCCCCCTGATTAGACGCCCCTAGATTATTCTCCATCTCTGCATCCTATTTGTGTTCTCCACCAGGCACCTGTTGCAACGTGGATTTATGCATTTCTACGCGTATTCACTTTTTATTGTGTCTCTGCCTTAGAATGTAAGCTTCAGGGAGGAGGGGTTGGGTCTGCCTTATTCATTTTACCTACTTCCCTAGCCCGGTGACTAGCACACAGCAGGCTCTCAATAAAGGTTTGCTGAGTGGAGAAATGGAGTCATGGCCACCCGCCCATTCATCCATTCGCCCTGGATTAAATCTCAGAGGAGCCCCCAGGGGCTCCCTGACCCATTCAGGGCAAAAGCCCACGTCCCATGGGCCCGTGCCGTCTGGCTCTGCCCCTGCCAGCCCCGTTCTCACTCCAAACAGCCTTTGTACCTGCTCTTCCTTCTGCTGGGGACAGTCTCCACTAATATGCCCTGAATACCCTTCGATCTCTGTTCAAACGTCCTCAGAGAAGCCTTCCCAGACACTGCCCCCACCCACCCCATCAACGCATTCCAAATTCACTACTGCCGGTCAGAATTCTCCCACCTAGAGGGGCGCCTGGGTGGCTCAGTCGGTTAAGCGTCCGACTTCGGCTCAGGTCATGATCTCACGGTCTGTGAGTTCGAGCCCCGTGTTGGGCTCTGTGCTGACAGTTCAGAGCCTGGAGCCTACTTCAGATTGTGTCTCCCTCTCTCTCTGCCCCTCCCCCATTCATGCTCTGTCTCTCTCTGTCTCAAAAATAAATAAACATTAAAAAAAAAAAAAGAATTCTCCCACCTAGAATAAAGTTCCCCAAGGCCAAAGATTTGTGTCTCCTGGCTGTTCCAGACCTAGAACACTGTCTGGAACACTGTAGGGGCTGAAGAAATAGTTGTGGAACAATTAAGCTCAGCAGCCTATGCCACCTGCTCTATCCACACACCCCATGTAATGCACTGTCTCTGGGGGGCAGGTGCTATTATTACCCCATTTTACAGACAGGAAACTGAGGCTCAGAGAGGGCAAGTAAGTAGATTTGAACCCCATTCTGTGTGACCCGAGTGCAGTCTCCCTGTCATCAGCCTGTCTCCCTAGAGGCTCATGAGACCTGCGTCTGCCTCCGGTCCCCAACAGTTCTCTTTAACCTCTCAAGCCAACCTGGCCCAGCCTCCTTCTGGCCTCCCTGCCTCCAGTCTCCCTCTCTCACTCACCTACCTCCCTGGCTTCAGAGATCCTTGTAAACCACAGATCTGGCCCTGTGCCTCCTTTGCTCAAAACCCCTCCATGTCTCCCTATTGCCATACTGGGATGCTCCAAGACAAGCTTGCCCTTAGCTACAGGTCTTTGGACATGTGATCTCCTCTGCCTGGAACACCCACCTCATGCCATCTGGAAAAGGCCTGCCCCTTATTTGCCCTCAGCTTGGATGTCACTCGCTGCCATTGAAAAGAAGAGAATGGGGGTTAGTGTCTTCTTCTGAGGCCCTCCAGCTTCGCCCTGACCCCCAACCTCCCACCTGGTAGGGTTCCAGACATTGTGAGCTCCCTGAGGGTGGGGACCGTGCCCACAGTTCACCTCTGGGTTCTAGCTTGGGGCCAGGCCCAGAGAAGGGACTCAACAAACAGCTGTGACATGATTGGATGTGTCAGAAGTAGGACTGTCTGCTTTGCATCGTGACCCCACTGTTTACTGGCTGGGAACCCAGAGACCTGTCCACAAACTCCCTGAACCTCAGCTGCCTCATCTGAATGAAATACGTAAGGAAAATACCCACTCACAGGGTGAGGATGAAATGAGTTCATAAATGGAAATCACTCAGTACTGTGCCTGGCGCTCAGTAAATCGCAGCGTTAACGTGCCGAAAGGAACAGGTGTGTGGGCAGCTGCACGAATGGGAGCTCGGCGCAGGTATGTACCTCCTTCAGGCCAACGCTGGCCGCTTCACACCCTCGGGCAACCCTGTCACTGGCTGAATCTTTTCCCACCACTGCCCCGTTGGGTCCAAGGTGGCCAGTGGAATTCAAGGCCACTGGACGCAGACAGGAAGAGGCAGCGTCACCAGGCCTGGTGTAATCCAAACCAGATGCGGCCTCAGACCCATGGGGGTGGTCACTGTGGGCCTGGCCAAGGCCCAGAGGCAGGAAATAGTCTTGGAGGAACGCTTTCTGGGCTGGAATCAGCCAGGAGGAGCTGTTCCATTGAGGGTGTTAACCCTTCTTAGCCCACAAGGGGGTGCCCAGGACCCTGAGCAGGGAGGGGAAGCTCATGGCCCTGTGGCCCCAGGAAGCACCTTGCAGGGAAGATCACAGCGTCAGCATTGTAACGGGCCCCGTGCCTGAGGAACCGACCCACAACCAGGCACTACGGTAGGGCACAACCAGCTAGGGGATACTCACAGCTGGCACCCGGGACTTGAAGAATCACAGACCAGAGCCTTGGCCCTGGCCCTGGCCCTGGCTCCAGCTGGCAGGCCCCAAAGAGCCATGGATTCACTCTCTCCACCAGGATGGCCCCTAGGGTGAGAAGCTTTTTCCTGCGAGGCTGCTGGGGATGGGGGTTCTAGTGGTGGTAATGGGGCTGGGGCCCAGGCCTGCCCAGAGGCAGAAACTCAGCCCCACACTGAAGGCTGCCACCGTAGCTTTTTTTCTGAGTGTGCTCTGTGGCCCTTGGAGGGGACAAAATCTCTCTGAACCCTCATTTCCCCATCCATATTGTTGAGTCTATATCCTTTACCTCCAGAGACCAGGGGAGGCACAAAGGAGGGCCCCTGATAAATCAAAAAGAGCTTTCCAAGATGCGCTCCTAGGAGGTGATAGGGTCAGAAGCAGTGATCAGCCCTGTTCCACGGTTCTGGGTGGGCTTCCTTCCTAGGACATGTTCATTTACTGTGTGGTCTTGGGCAAGTCACCTGCCCTCTCTGAACCTGTTTCCTCATCTGTGAAATATGGTAAATGGGCACCCTATCCCATCTTGCGACTGTCACAATGGCCCTAGGAGTAGCAGTGGGGAGCAGAGGAGGCTGTCGTTTGCATACCGTAGAGGAGGAGACTGAGACTTACACCCAGAGTCCAGGGGCCCGCGTTCTCTGCTGAGGGGCCTTCCTTGTTTTGGCCTCGGTTTCCCCAGCTGGATCCAGGCCCTGGATCTCTGCTGTGGCCGGACCTCATTTCCTCACCCCCCGCCCCACGGCTGTGACTCATCCCTCATCATCACGCTGTGTGGCCGAGGCTCAGCCTGGGTGGGGGCCAGCGACTGAGAGAACTCAGAGGAAACCACAGGCCTGGCCCAGCTGGCAGGTGGTGAGCAGGCAGGCGGGCAGGCAGGCCGGCAGGGATCTACAGCCCTGGGGGCCTTGCCCATAAGCACGAGTCCCATCAAGAGCCCAAGCCAGGCTCCCCAGGCTTCTCAAACCCTGAGTGCAAGACCCCCAGGCTTAGTCCCCAAAGTCTGCCACACCCCGCCCGTGTGGCACCTGCTGCCGTGGGACACTGCACTCACCTGCTGGTACGGGGCCAGGGTAGGGGGTGAGAACCCTGGCCTTGCCCTCCAGGCCAATATTCACGGAGGGAGGGGAGGTAGGGGTGAACTGTCAAGGTCTCAGTAGGTGGGCAAGTCCAAGATTTCTCAAAAGGTAGGCAGTGTAACGGTTAAGAGCAGGGGCTCTGGGCCCCATAGTCCGGGTACAAATCCTGGCTCTGCCATCGACGAGCTGTGTGACCCTGAGAAAGTAGCTTAACCTCCCTGAGGCTTGGTTTCCCCATCTGAGAAATGGACATAACACAGTGCCTGCCACGCGGGCTCACCATGAGTAATCAGTGCGATCATGAACACATAGCGCTGGACCAGGGCTGGTACCCAGCAGGGCTCAATGCATGCGAACTGCTGTCCCTGCCATTCCTGCTGGAACCAGTTCACCCCAAGCAGGCAGACCCGCTGTCCCACGTAGGCCAGTCCCACCTCTGACTCAGCTGTCCTCACAGCCAGAAAGGCTGTGCCCTATTAGTGTTAAGCTCTCTTGCCCCCTGGGCTGCCCTCTCCAGCAGATGGAGCCCCCTCCCCTGCATTGTATGCAGGCCTGGGGCAGAGGAGGCTGTGGCCCACGGGGAAGAGCAGAGAACAGCTCTCCCCCCCCCTTCCCCCCACCCAGGCCTCTGGGGAGACCCCCATCCCTGCAGCTCCAGCGAAGGCACCACCGTCCTGCCCGAACTTCTGATGCCACCCGGAGCCTCTGTTTTCTGTTCACACCTTGTTCTGGCGAGAAGCAGGGTGTGTGCATGGGCAGAGCCTTGCTCTGGGGGACAGAAGAGTTCATTTCATGCTCCAGCTTCTGACCTGTTGAATAGCCTTCAAGTTCCTTCCCTTCTCTAAGCCTCAGTTTTCTCCTCTGTAAAATAGAAATAATAAGAATATTGGGGCTCCTGGGTGGCTCAGTCGGTTGAGAGCCCCACTTCAACTCAGGTCATGATCTCGCAGTCTGTGAGTTCGAGCCCCGCGTCGGGCTCTGTGCTAACAGCTCAGCCTGGAGCCTGCTTCGCATTCTGTGTCTCCCTCGCTCTCTGCCCCTCCCCCACTCATGCTCTGTCTCTCTCTCTCTCTCTCTGTCAAAAATAAACATTAAGGGGCGCCTGGGTGGTGCAGTCGGTTAAGCGTCTGACTTCAGCCAGGACACGATCTCGCGGTCCGTGAGTTCGAGCCCCGCGTCAGGCTCTGGGCTGATGGCTCAGAGCCTGGAGCCTGTTTCGGATTCTGTGTCTCCCTCTCTCTCTGCCCCTCCCCCGTTCATGCTCTGTCTCTCTCTGTCCCCAAAATAAATAAACGTTGAAAAAAAAAAAATTAAAAAAAAAAATTAAAAAAAAAATAAACATTAAAAACATTTTTTAAAAGAAATAAGAATATCTACCTCATAAGCTTACAGTGAGAGAGAAATGAGTTAACATCCATACAAGCACTTGACAGGAGCCTGGCACACAGTAAGCATCCAATAATGGTGCTGTGACAGATGAGCAAACCGAGGCACAAAGTAGGGAAGCCACTGGCCCCGATCGCGGGCTGGGCAGTGTGGCTCCCAGGGCTGCGCCGGTAACCACCCCGCCATGCGCTCAAGTGCCACTAGAGTGCCCGGCACGTGGCAGTGTTCGATGGACAGTAGTCCTCTCTGACCTCACCCGAGTGCGGGCACACACACACACACACACACACACACAGGGAAGGGGGCCACATCCAACCTGTACATTTATTTACAAGGCACAAGCTGAGAGCAGGTTGGGGACTGCCCAATGGCTTTCCCCCTCCTCCTGGGCCTGCTGACCCCATCATCTGAAGCCGTGGATGACCCTTGGGATGAGGGTCCAGAGTGGCTGGGTTGGGCCAGCCTGGCCCTCAGGCACGCTTGGGGGTGGTCTCCCTGTCCCCCAGGCCTCTCCCCTCACCCTCCGCCAGGCCTGGGCTGGGCGTCCTTCTCTCACACGGAGTTCCTGTGTGTTGGTGGTCGTAAGGAAGGTGGGCGGGGGCCGGGCCGGGCCGGGCCAGATGGTGTGTACTAGGCCTTATCTGTTGGGAGCGGGGAGGCGGGCGGGGGCATGGAGGTCCTCTTTCACAAAGCCTGCTCTGTTCCCCTGGCAGCTGGGCCTCAGGAATTGGCCTCGCTGCCTTCCTGCCCCACCAAGGGCCTCCCATCCACAACCGCAGAAGCCCCACGTGCTGGGACCCCCAGCCTTCCCGTTCCAGCTAGGAGCAAGCCCCGGCCAGGGATGCCCCAGGTGAGGCCAAGCAGGGGTCACCGGGGTAGCAATTCCAAGAGGGGGAGCCAGGGAGGGGACAACAGGGCCTGTGGCATCTGGGCTGTGACAGACGGGCCGGGGAGGGCCCTGTCTGGGGAGGCGTTAGCAGGATCGATTCAGGCCACATCTGAGGCGGCTCACGTCGGGGAAGCAGTCGCTGCGCGGGGTCGTGGGGAGCCCCGAGCCTCCCAGCCTGGCGCAGCCTTGTCCTAGCCAGCCCACCCTGGGGATCTGGCCCGTCTTCTCTGGCCTTCTGGGCTGTGTGGCCTCAGCCCCGGCCACTGTGCAGCTGCGTCCAGGCCTCAGGCGCTCCCGGGGCTCAGACCCCCAGAGCCATGAGTGCCCCCGAGCTGCTGATCTTCTTGAAGCGGTTTGCAGCACTGACGGCAATGAAGTTTTTCTGAGGGATGAGGGAGAAATGTCTCAGTCAGCCTCGGGGCAGAGGAGAAGCTGTGGTCCAGCAGAGCGTCCCCTAAGTAGGTCTCCTTCATTCCCCAAAGGCCAGGTGGAGGGAGGGTGCAGTACCCAGAGTGGCCACAGGAGGTGCCATGATACTGTATCTTCCAGGACGCCATCCTTCATTCAACAGGTATGGCAGCCAAACCTGAGTACCTCTCTGTTCTAGATGCTTCAGTGGCTCCTATTTCGCTCCAAGTAAAACATAAGCCCTTTGCTATGGCCAACAAGTCCCTCCACCCCCCTGCCTCCCATCCATCTCTGATTTCATCTCCCTAACCCCTTGCCTACTCCCCTCCAGCCTTACTGCCCACCCCACCTGTTCCTCACACTTGCCAACCACGCTTCTGCCTCAGGGCCTTTGCACCGGCTATTCCCTCTTCCTGGAACATCCTTCTCCCCAGTACCAGCATGGCTTACTCCTCACTGCTTTCAGGTGTTTTGTTCACATGCTCTCTCACAGTGGGCCTTTCCTGACCACCTTATTAGGAAATGCAACCTCTCCCCTGGCACTCCTGAGCATCCTCATTCTTTTCTAGAGCCCTTCCTTAACCTCTTTTAATATTCCCCCCCCCCCCCGCCTACCCAAAGTAAGTCCATAAAAATTAAAATCCTTGTCTCTTTTGTCCACTGGTGTGTTCCCCATGCCTAGAAGTGATAGACGCTTCTAGGGGGTGGGTGGAGGGTCACTACTCCAGGAGAGGAACCAGCCCGGGACAGAGAGAGAAAAGCCAACCCTGTTTTCCAGACAGGGCGAGGCCTGGTCGATAGAAACTGCCAAGGCAGGGCTGGTGGGGCCTGGGATCAGGTGCCAGGAGCTCTTCCCGCCTGCAGCCCCTCCCTCCTCCCCACCGTGTCCAGTGGTACCTTCCAGCGCCTCTTCATGAGGTATTTCTTAAGCAAGATCTGGGACTTGAGGCGGCGGTTACAGCGCTTGGCTTTCTCTGCCAGGTTGTTGAGCCAGGGGTGGGCGAGGCACTGGGCAGCGCTCATCCGGGCCCTGTGGGAGGGGGCAGTGCGGTGAGGATGGGCAGAATGCCTGCGAAACACCAGAGCCCAGCCACTGCCCGGCCCTCTTCCTGCCCTGCAGTGCACGCACACACACACACACACACACACACACACACATATGCAGGCACGCACGCACTGGGCTTGTATACACGGGGTTTGTGTCCTGGGGTGAGCCTCACCTCTGGTCCTTGACAATGAGGTTGGAGACAAAGTCTTTGGCCTCATCGGACACGGCCTCAAAGGTCTCCTCGTCAAAGTACCAGTTGGCAGAGAGAACGTTGTTTAGGGTCTCTGTGTCATCGTCTCCCAGGAAGGGGGAGAGGCCACTCAGCCTGGAGAGAGGGGATGTCAGGGAGCAGGGAGATGAAATTGGGGACCCTGAGTCACCTTTGGGGGCTCAGGGGATGGAGGCAAACCCTAGAAGGCAGCACCATGAGCTGAAAAGACTCCCAGCTTCTTTTTTTTTATCATAATTTTTTTTAATCTTTATTTATTTTTGAGAGAGAAACAGCATGTGAGCAGGGGAGGAGCAGAGAGAGAGGGAGACACAGAATCCAAAACAGGCTCCAGGCTCTGAGCTGTCAGCATAGAGCCCGACGCGGGGCTTGAACTCACGAACTGTGAGATCATGACCCGAGCCAAAGTCGGACACTCAACCGACTGAGCCACCCAGGTGCCCCGACCCCCAGCTTCTTGAGTGGGACAGACCTGGGTTTGACTGGCTGGGTGACCTTGGGCAAGTCACTTCCCCTCTCTGAGCCTCACTCTTCTCATCTGTAAAATGGGCATAATCATCCCAGCTTCCCAGGTTACAATGGAGAAGAGGAATGATGAGTGCATAAAAGATGTCTGCTGCCCCTCTGCCCCCACCCTGAGTCATAAAGGTCTGCTGTTCAGAGCCTTAGGCTAGGACACTATGCCTTTAGGGGCCTTCATTTCTCCATCTATAAAATGGGTACAAAGTTCCCTTCTCTTGGTTCTCCCTAGCACTCCCAACCCCAGCAACCCCCTTCCTGAGGGAGTGGAGACATGGGACCTACCCCACCAGGACCCCAGGGCCAATTTTGGCCCCAGCTGCCCACCCACATGCCCAGTCCCACAGACACCACATTCTCTCAGGACTCACAGCATATAGGTTATGACCCCCATACTCCACATGTCTGTCTTATCGGAGATTTGGTCATAATTCACCACCTCAGGTGACAGAAACTCTGGGGTCCCAAAATTCACCTTCAGCTTCTCGTTGGGATTATACCTTGGGGGTGAGAGCAAGAGCTCAGAGTGAAGACCCCGGCCCGCTTGCCGGCACCCTCTGCTCCTCCCCTGCCCCCTGCCCACCTCAGAGGCTTGCCCTGCCCTTCCCCTCTCCCCCCGCGCCCCCACTGAGGTGGTACCTCCGTGCCAGGCCAAAGTCAATGATCTTCACCAAATGGCCCGTGGTGTTGACACACAGGATGTTCTCTGGCTGAGGAGAAGGAGGTGGCCCGGATTGACCTCTGACCTGGCTCACCCTTCGTCCCCACCTAGGGCCACCCATGTCTCGGGCTCTCTGGAGCAGAGGCCCAGGCTGCCAGTGTGGGCGGCCGATCAGTGACCCCCCGGGCCTGCCTGTTCCAGGCACAGATGAGGATCCCGCAGCCCAGAGAGGGACTTTCCCAAGGCAGGGACTGTCCCCTCCCTGCCTCCCTGTTCCCCCCACCAATGTCTAATTAAGGCACCGGGTAGGTGCTCAGCCAAGGCTCCTGGGAATCCTGTGGCCCCAGCACAGGCGAGTGTGTGAGTGAAGTTCCTGTGAGGCTGGTCCCTCCCTGCTCTGGGCCTCCATTTTCTCCTCCCGTAACCCGAGGACACGGGGCTAATCTGAGATTGCAAGGCAGAAACATTTTTGGTAGTTAACAATGGTTCAAAGGCAGGAGACTTCACACAAAAACCCTGCTTTCCAGATCTTCTGCACCTCCCGAAACAACAGAAGCCCTCGACTCATGGCCACACACAGCTCGGGGTGAGTTGTCAGTGATCCTCGACGGGTGCTAGTCAGTCCCCTGGTTCCCCGGGGGCCTTCACGGCCCTGGCCTGGCCCCTGTTACACATCTGGGCTCTGTGGCGTTTGACTGGAGCACCCTGACAGCATGCTTTCTGAAGGCGCTTTCTGAACCGAGGCATCCGCTCAGAGCAGGACACTAATGACACCCGCTCACCTGGTGTTCGAACAAAACAGAGAAAGAAAAGAAAGCTCCCAGGGTGCGATCTTTTGGGGGAAGTGACACAGACTCAGACCTCCTCCTGGTCTGAGAGTTCCCGAGGAGCCCTGAGAAGGGCCGTCAGGCCTTGGGTCACCCAGCTTACTTGACCACGAAACCCCTCTTCGAGGAGAAACTTACTGCTCTCCTGAAAAAACACATTTCAGGATAGAGAGGCTTCAGAATGAGCTTCTTCCCAGGGCACTTCATTTTAACTGGGGACCCTGCTCTACCCCAGAGGCAGTGGCTTTCACGGGGGGGAACGGGAGGCCTCCAATGCCACGTGCAGGCACCAGCTCTGGCCAGAAACTCAGGAGTCACCCTGCTCTTTCCTCTCCCCGCCCTCTGCCCCCTCCCCCATCCAAACCCTCAGCAAATCAGACTGGCTCTAGCTTCAGAATGTAGCCACCGTCTGGCCACCTTCCATCCCTGCCACTGGTCCCGGCCGCCACCCTCTGGGCCCTTGGTCATTACAACCACCCCTCAGATTCCCTGCCGCCACGTTGGCCGGTTGGAACCCATCTCCTTACTCTCCTGGCTTCACTTGTCAGGGCGGATGCTCACAGCACACCCGCCCCACGGGCTGTCAGAAGGCACATATGCCCCAAACAGCTCTGACCCCAAGTGAGCCCGCGGTACGGGTGCTGGCCAGCCCCGGGCCTGCTCTGGCCTTTGCATGCTCCTCCAAGTTCACCTCGTACGTCTCCCCGTTACTCTCATGTACTTTTCACAACGCTTTTCCGGTTTCAGATGATCTATTTGAGGAAGGTCCGTTTCCCCCACTAACCTGTAGGCTCCCGGGGGAAAGGGGCGTGTCCTTCGCCATCCCTATGGTAACGCCCGTGCCCAGCACTGTGCACAGCAACACAGAAGCAGCCTAGCACGGCACAGGTACTCGATACATATTTGTCGAGTGAATGAGCGAAAGGGCTATCCACGAGGCCAGCGGGTGCTAACCCACCGCAGTGGTCATGCTCCATATTCTCCGCCAGCCCTGCCGATTATCCTGCAAACGTGACACCCAGCACTCACGCTGCCCCTGCTTACTCTGCACCACGGCCGGCATCGCGGAGCTCCAGTTGACCACAGCTGGCATGATGCATAAACCCGATTCGCTCTGTCCCTGACCCCCTACCTGCAAGTTACTGAGCAGGGTCAGAGGAGGGATGTGAATATCCTCTCACTGAACGTTTTTGTTAGTGCCTATCACGTGTGTGTTGCTGCACTGATGCTATACGTAATTGATTTGTTTTTCTGACTACCCTTCTGGAACATAAGTTCCCGGAGGGCAGGTGTTTTTATCTGCTTTGTTCACTCCTGATCTCCACCACCTAGAACACTGCCTGGCAGAGAGTAGGCCCTCCACAAATACTTGTGGGATGAATCAATAAACACCAGCGGCACCTACAAGGGGCCAGCACTGAGGTGGACGCGTTAGCAACATTTAGCAAGTTCATTGCGTGAGACCGTGCGCTTGGGGCTCCCGGGACTGTAAGAGATGTGTACTTAGCACTAGACTAGACGCCCTGAGAGCTAGGACCAAGTCTCTTTCACTCTGTCTTGTAGCCCTGGCTCCTGGTACTTAGTGAAGACTCAATAAACCCTTCGGGATCTATAGATACAAGGATGGAGGGAGGAAGAGAAGGACCGACGGGAGGGGCGGAGGGATAGCTGGTTGCCACCAGGTTTCAGGTGGTCGGATGCTGCTCCTGACCCCTCCCAGGAGGCCCCAGCTCCAGTACCTTGAGGTCCAGGTGCAGAACCCGCATCTTGTGCATGAAGAGGATCCCATCACAGATCTGCCTGACAAACACCATGGTGTCCACCTCAGTCAGCTGATAGTCCTCATCCACAATCCTCTCGAAGAGCTCGCCGCCCTCGATGCTGTGTGCACAGACCCCTCTACAAGCTTGCTTCCGGGCCGGCTGGCACCCCCACCCGGTCCCCTGCCCCACTGCCAGCACTCACTACTCCATGAACAGGACGATCTCGTGCGAGGTCTCAATGGCCGCGTAGAGCTGGATCAGGTTGCGGTGATTCAGCTGGTTCATAACCTCGATCTCAAGCATCACCATTTCCTGGGGACCAGGGAAGCCAGGGGCCCCACCTGAGTGTCACCACTCCCTGTCCTCCACCCTCCACCCCGGACCACTGCCCGGCCTCCTCCCTGCTGGCCTCCCTGCCTCCTATCTTTCCCCGCTCCCGAGACTGTGTCCTTACCCCTGGTCATTCCTGCTGGGACACCATTCCTTTGCCAGATCTTCCCCTTCTCCTCCCGCCTGAACACGGGGGTGCCCGAGGGCCAGTGCTCCGCTCACCACTCTCCCCGGGCATCCTCCTCAAGCCCCAGTACCTGCCGTTCTATCCAAATGTCATTGATCCCCAAATACGTACTTCCACCTCTGACTGCACCCTTGAACTCCAGGCACCAACAGCTGCAAATGCCTAACTGCCATTCCCCTTGGATGTCCAAGTGACATGCGGAGTCTCTCAGGTCCAAATGAAACCCTCGACGTGGCCCCCTCCCCACAACTGAGCTGCCCTCAGCTTGCCTGTTAGCAACAGGGCATGACCCCTGGCCCAGGTGCGCAGGACAGAAAGTTAGAGGCTATCTCAGATTTCCCCACGTTCTTACTCCCTCACACCCGCCATCAGGAAACCCTCTTGGATTACAAACCCAGTCAGTGCCTTCTCACCTGCTCCATCACTGCCTTCCTAGTCGAGGCTGCTAAACTGTCACTTTCAGAGAGGCTGAAAGCCACCTGTCACACCGGTAGCTTGATATCAGCCATGGTAGGAATATTTACACCAGGGAAGTTGCCAGATGCCACAAATCAAGCCTCTCCCCCTGCCCGCCCCCTTGCCCCCCAGCATCACGTCACTGCCCAAATTTTTCCCATTTTCCTTGCGATTCTACTCCTTCATTCGTATCTCACCGCGCTCGTCACTTCCCCAGAGAGGCCTTGACCTCACCACCCTATCTTTATGGCCCCCTTGGCTCCACACTCCCTGTACCCTGCCTCGCTTTACTTTTCCTGCTAGCGCGTCTCAGTGCCTGACGCCATGCTTTGTGCTTGTTTTTAGTTGTCTGCTCCTCCTCTCTAGCTTGTCAGCCCATGAGGACAGGGACCCATGGACTTCACCACCGTGTCCCCGGCACCTGGCACAGCGAATGGCGCAGAAAAAGTACTCAGGAAGAAAGCAGTCAAGAGCTGACTCCAATTAATGTCCACAGCACATGTGTCTTGAGCGTCTAGGCCGAGCCAGGTCTATGACAGAGGCCTGGAGACCCGGCAGTCGAGTAGGGGAGTTGGAGAAAGGCAGAGGCACGGAGAAACTACACGCCTTCCCAGCGTGCATAGAGCCGTGACAGAGGGGCAGGGCTGCAGGCCTCTGGAGCTCCTTCTCATGCTCTTCCCAGGCTCCAGGCCTCTGAAGGTGCTGGGTCTCTGCCTCGAATACCCACCAGCTCAATTCTCGGCTCCCCTGCCTCAACCCAAGGGTCCCCAGCAGGTCTCTGCCGTTTCTGGCCTTCAGGCCTTCCCCCTCACGGTTCCCCTCTGGTTGAAACTCTCTCCCCTGCCCCGCCACCGGAATCAGCTTCTGCTTCAAGCCTTTGTTCTAGAGAGACCCGCCAGCTGAATCAGGAGCCTTCTCCACAGCCCCTTCCTGACCCCCCGCCCCAGCTTTCCTGAGTTCCAGCCCTCACCACAACAGGTTGCTAGACGGTCATCACCTCCTCACACACCCGACTCCCTCCCTCACTTCACGTGAGCCTCTGCCCACATTCGTTCATTCATTCATTCATCCACTCATTCACTCATTCCTTAAATAAACACTGCCCTCGGCCTCCTCTGAACCGGCCCCGGGCTGGGTGTGGAGGCACAGCTCTAGACGGGGCCTGATTACCTCGGCATTCCCTGAAGGCAGAAACCACATTCACTTCCCTTGGGGACCCCCAGGGCCCAGCACAGGGCCTGGCCCAGAGCCCACACTCATGAGTGTTTGCTGAATTGAACCAAACAGAAAGCCTGAATGTCCTGTGCCTAGAAGGGGAAGTCGCAAGGATAAGTTCACTAACTGAGGCGTCTTGTTTATGGGTAGGGGCTTCAGGCCCTGTGGCAGGGTTGTCTGCCTGTCCATCTGTCTATCTGAGTGACCCCTTCAGCAACATCAAGGTCCACACAGCAAACCCCTGGTGCAGACATACGGGTAGAGGGAGGTGAGAGGTACCCACTCCCCACTCCAAGGACCCCCTCACACTCCCATGCAGCCAGCCCCTACTACCTTGTCTTTGGGCGTCTGTTTCTTGATGACCTTGGCTGCCAGCTTGAGGCCCGTGGCTTTCTCCGTGCAGGTACAGACTGCTCCAAACTTGCCGCTGAAGAGAGAAGAGGTTGGGAGTGAAGGGGTTCCCGGGGACACAGGGCTGAGGTAGGGGGCTTGTGTTCCGTTCCCGTCTGGATCCCCCTCTGTGACGGTACGCTTGTCCCAGACAGCCTGGCTCCGTTCGGAAACTATGAGCTCCACTGCAGGGACAGTAGCTGAGCCACAAAAACCACGGGCACAGGACAGGTCGGCTCATCCAGAGGATGGCCCCTGGCGTAACAGCTCACAGGCTTGTGATAAGCATGGGCCCTGGGACCCTGGGCAAGTCACCTGCGGGGTTTTTTATGAAGCACCTTGCGGGGGTCAGGGTGGTGCCTAAAACTGAAACAGCCAGGAAAATACCATTCATCTCCTATGGGCAACACTGAATGGCCGATGGTGTATCTGTGTGAGAGACGGGGGCGTGAGTGCATATCAACACACGTGACAGCTTGCGTACGATGGGGGTTATTAACCACGTAGAAGTAATTGTGTCCGCAGAGATCATGTCCAATTGGGGTGTGTGGGGGCCTTGTACATGAAAGACGTGAGGCCCTGGGTGCTCGATGTGCTCCTGCCTGTGGGCCAGGGGCTCCGGGTCCCAGCTCTCACCCGCCCAGCGCCTCCTTGGAGTTCAGGCTGAATTGACTGTGGATGTTCCCAGGCCTCAGCTCCACGATGCGGTGGGGAAAGGGGGCTGGGGGTGGCGGACAGTCATCTGGGGAGGCAGAACAGAGCCATCAGTCGGTGGCAGGAGCTGCTGAGGATGTACCCCCGCACCACCCCCTCCTGCCTGGCCTGGGCCCCATCCAGCAAAGTTCACCAAGTGATGATACCTGGGGGACAGCTGGCTCCAGGATAGGGGCTAGGGGGCCCAGTTTCCAGTTTCAGCTCTGCCACCAACACACAAAATGGCCTTGGGACTCTGTCAGAGGGGGCTCAGCTTCTCCTGGCACAACAATGGGGACAGCTGATTGGATTTCTTGGGCCCTCCCACATTATAAAGTAGGAAGTCTCCATCCCAAGCTATCTGCATTTCCATTAAAGAAAAGAAAAAAAAAGGCGGGGTGGGGTGGGGACGATAATGGCGGAGCGCCAGATCAGCGTTACTATGTCTGAATGATGGGGTAGGTGATTGGACCTGCCTACCATCCCCTCTAATAACACCACAAGCTGCCCCGAGCTGGGCACCGCCCAAGGGCAGGGCGAGGGCGGGAGGAGACAGGGAAGGCGGTGTTTGGTAGGGAGAGACTGCCACCTAGCGGTGACGACGGGGAACAGCGGGCCCTGGCGGCCCACAGGCTGAGTCATCGGGAATGGAAACCTCTTTATAAATAGCAAGAGGCAGCAGGGAAGCCGGGCTGGTGATACATTTGACGGTCCTTGGAGGTTGTTCAGGTCCCGTCACCCCGAGGATGTGATTTCTGAAGGGGGCGGGGCAGAGGCTCTGCTGCTGCTTGGGGGAGGAGGCAGTGCTCCTGGCCGCTGCCCAGCCGCCAGGCCCTCCCACCCTGTCTGGGTGGCACCGTGCCGCTGACCAGGCGGGCTGACTGGGCTTCCATGGCACCTCAGCCTGGAGGAGGGGGGTGTCAGGACACTCTGGGCTCTCCTGACCCCATCTCACCCCACCCCCACCCCTGCTGCACCCCTGCCCAAGCCTTTTCCCTACTCAGCTGATCCCCAAGCCCACTCATGCTCTATGTCTCCTCCTTAATAGACCACTAACCCCCCAGCTCCTTGTCTGACCATCAGTTAAGGCCACTCTACAGTCCTGCCCCATCTCACGTGCCCAGCTTCCTTGGTCACTGCTCCCATACACATACACCTGTGCTCCTCAGTTCATGAACCCTCTATGGCTCTCATGACTCTCCCTACCCCCTCCAGGATGCAGTTGAACTACCAAAGCTTGGCCTTTGAGCTCTGCTACAGACTGACTTTAAATTCCACTGTCCAGAGAGTTGGTGCTGCTCCAAAACCTCCTAATTCCCCCCCGCCCCACAACCCCATTGTAGACAAAGTAGAAGAGAGTGCAAAAAGTGAGCTCTGGAGTGGGGCTGTTTGGACAGGTACAGATCCTGTCCTGGCTGTGGATTTGGGGCACTCGCTACGTTTCCCCTTCCCCAAGCCTCGGTTTCTCCATCCGAAGAGACCAGGAACTTGTACTTCTTAGAGTTATACGACACTCAGTGCTCCAAACTGGGAGACATGGGGACATCTGGGGAGCCCCTCTCCCTCCCCAGCCCCCAACCTGCCCCTGGCCTACCCAAAATCTGGAAGCAGTCTTCTTCCTTGGCTGTGGGACCAAGGGCCTGCCCCACCTCCGATTTCTCCGAGGGAACAGCCTGGAACTCGATCCCCCTTGAGGTGTCCCCTTGCACCTTAGCCTGGCCATCCTGGCCTGGAGCCTTCTCTCCTGCTTCCTTCTGGCTGCCTGCCGGGATGTCCTTCCCTCCTTCTGCCACCGTGGCTGGCCCGGGATCCGCGGGGCCGGGGGTCACAGGCACCCCTTCAAAGATGAGCTCTGATGCCTCATTTGGGGGCTTCTCAGCCGGCAGCTTCTCGGGCCTAGAACATGACGATGCAGAGATGATGCCTTTAGCAATCAGAGCTGTGCTTTGGCCTCCGGGAGGTCTCGATGCTTCCAGAGCCTCTTCTGCAATCTGGAGCTAATACAACCCCCCACCGCTCCCTCAAATGCATGGGGTGATGCATCCAAATTCACTTTGAATGAAGTCAAGGGACATTAATAATACCATAAATGTCTGTGGTCACTATCTTGACTAACAATGCTCTAATAGATCATTAATATCTACTAATTGGATTGTTGTTTTGGTTAATTGTTATGTGGCTACAATTAGGGACAGTGTGTGGCTCTTGATTCACAAAGACCGTGGTAATTCAATAGATCATGTATCAATGATATCAAGGTATTAACTGATATTAATATATAATTCTGACTGATACGGTGTTACTACTGTGGTTTACAATACATCTCTAATATCATTCATGTGGTTAGCATTCAGGTAAGTCTAACAGATTGCCTAAGACTGGTGCTATGTCATGCTTATGAAAGTATTAGTAATGATCTATCAATCCGATTATTAGTCATCTTTTCGCATTATAGTAAGAAGGTAAGTTATCTTCCCCACCCACCCACCCCCGCCCCGATATCTCAGTCCTGCCCTTGGCTAGAACCAAGTTCACGGAGGAAGGGGAACTCTGGACTCCAGATGCTTAGAGAAGAGGTCTTTGAGGACCTCTCTGTGTTGACATTCCTGGTGTCTATGAATGCTCACCACATCCTGGTTTCTGCAGGGGCACAAGGTAGTGGAGCCAATGCCCAGGACAGATGCTAGACTGTCTCAGAACCACCCAATCTAGCGCTGAACATGGTGACAATGAAGCCCAAAACAGAGGAGCTACGCATGACCTCTGGGGCCAGAGCCTCAGACCCGTCCCCACTGCCGGACAGGGGGCATTCACCTGGAGATGATGGCAGGACAGCTCGGGCTGTGCAGAAAGGCGGGGGAGCCCCTCCTGGCCCCTGCTTGGCCCTCGGCTGCCTTCTTGTGTACCTTGGGCTCTCCGGGGCCCTGGCTGCCTGAGGTCTCCTGCTTGGCCTTGGGCTTCTTGACACTGGCCTCCGCTGTCGCGGTCTGCTGGGGCAGGGCTGCTGCCTGCCCAGTGCTGCCCTCCGCGGGGCCCCCACCCAGGTCGCCTTCTCCCTCGGGGCCCTGGCTGCTCGTTGAGGGTTGGGCCAGGGACCCGTCCCCTTTCTCTAGGGCATCGCCTTTGGCGTCTTTCTTCAGGGTGGGTGGAACAGGTTCTTTCTCTGGGTCTGGGGGCCCAGGTTTTTTCTTTGCATCCGGGGGACCGGTTTCTTCCTTTGGGTTTGAGGGGCCAGGTTCTTTCTTCCCATCTGGCGGCCCAGGACCTTTCTTTGGATCTGGTGGACCAGGCTCTTTCTCCGTAGCCGGGGGTCCCTCACCTGCTGTACCTTTAGGTGCCTTGTCTGCAAAGGAAGTGAGACACCAGTCAGGATCCACCCACCACCCTCAGCCAGGCTGGCCAGAGACCAGCTCTGGGCCCAGGTCCCTACCTAGGCAGCGATTTGCAAATGCTGGTCCCACTGAGCCTCTGGGGCCATCTGATGGGCTCTAGAGATGGGCTGCCGGGACCTGGGAGGCCCTTTTGGGAGACTTCTGGTCCTCTAATGCGCCTTGATGCCCCCACCATCCCTTGCCCGGGATGTTTAGATGCCATGCATGGGGGCTTCCCATTTTCCCGTTCTTTCCAAGGAGGGCTTCATGCAGGCCCTCAACCCAGCCCAACATCACCCAGAGATAGTTGTAATTTCTGGGTCTTTCATACGCCATACAAAAAGGCCTGGGGCACAGAACTCCCACTGAGGAACGGGCCCAGCCCTGGATTCAAACGCCCCTTCCCAGGCTCCTCCCTCTGTCTCCTGCCCCAGCTTGGCACCTGTCGATGGGCTCTGGATTCCCAGCTCGACTGCTCCGTTTGCTGTCGCCATGAGGTAGGGAGGCGTGTGCTTCTGCTTGTCTAACTCAAGTCTTTCTAGCTGCAGAAAGAAGAGTGAGGTGTGTCAGGCTGTCAGATTCCTCCTCTTGTCTGGCCGAGAGGAGCCAGGGCCAGCTGACTGAGGGGAGAAAGGTACCCGGAGCAGAGAGGGGCAACTTGAGGGCCGTCTGACTTGCAGCGGCTGCCCAGAAGCAGTCCTGGGGCAGTTGTAAGGGATTGGGCTGGGTGGGCAGAGGCGGAGGCAGGGGCGCGGGCAGGGGAGGCGGGGACGGAGGAGAGGATCTCTTACACCAGGGGCCATGCAGCTCGGACTGCCACCACCTGTCACTCTTGGCCCCCGTTCAGAGGACACGGCATTCTTCCCACAGACCGACTGGGGGGAGAGTAGTGTTGGGAGAAGCAGGAAGAGAAAAGGGAGGGGGGCATCTGGGGCCCTGAGGGAGCAGCCTTTTCCCAGGCCTTGCCTGGTGTCACCGGCTTGGACAGGATCAGGAAGGGGGCCTGGCACACCAGGGGGTCTCGGGCAGGGCTGGAGGACAAGGCTATGCTCACATCGGGCCCTGGCTCTGCCCACCTGCGTGCCACGTCTCCTGGGGTTTCCCAGAAGCTGGTTAGAGCCATGCAGGCCTGGGGCTATTCACCCTGACCCCCCTGCCCAGCTCTGCGCCCATGATCCCTGCCCCTGGCATCCAGACCTACTTGGGGAATCTTTGGGCAAGAAATTGTCTCAGGGACATTTGCTCAACATGCCCATGGGCCTAAAAGCCTTTTCTTTTGAAGATATGTTTTTCTTGGGCTCCCCGGGAGACAGAGGCTGCCCCAAGCAGCAGTGGGAGACGGCCAGTGCTCAGGGCCACCCCACCAAGCAGATTCGTTCTCCCCCGAAGCCTGTTTGGAAGGAGGGGGCTGCTGGAGAGCCTTTTGCAAGGGTCCTCCAGTGCGGTGGTGACCTGGGGGCCACTCAGGCCCGAGGTAATCAAGCTGAGATGGGATGAGGAGAGGTATCCAAAGAGCCTTCCATCATCCAGGGGCTGCCTGCCCAGAGCCTGTCTCTGAGGGGGACCTTGAGAACTGGCTGAGCTGAGTGTCCCGGAAATAGCCCTGGAGTGGGCGTCTGGGTTCAGGTCCTCGCTGTGGCGACCATCCTGTCCCTCCACCCGTGCTCTCCCACGTGGAGGAAACCACCCCTGCCCTCGGAGGGAGGGGGGCGGAAATGACCGGAGCAAGCGGCACGTCTAAGCAAGGGGGAGATCACGGAGCGGTAAAAAAGATCGAGGATGCTGTGAACGAAATGATACGAAGCCATCTCCAAAATGAGGGGGCGGGGGGGCGCAATTAAAGCCATGTGCGGAATATGCTATCATTGGGGCAAAAGAGGGTGATCTCTATAATAACACACAAACTTTCACTGCATTCAGGTAAGAACGTCTTTGGGGCCGTAAGGAAGAAACGGGGGATCGGAGGTAGGAGGGAGACATCACTGCACACCCTTTCACTTTTTCTATTTGGACTTTGAAGTATGTGAACGGAATACCAGTCAAAATGAGTGATTTTTTTTTTTTTTTTTAAGGGAGCAAATGTTGGGGTTGTTGGCAGAAACTAATAAAGACCGAAGTTGGAGTTCCTTCTCCAGTCTTGGTGACTTTTGCCCTTCCTGGCCCACCTGTCCTCCGTTTCCCTCCTTCGAGGTCCAGGTGAAAGTCTGCCTCTTCTGGGAAGCAAAAATCCTCACGAACGCCTGTCTAGTACTCAGCAGTGTCCCACGGCCTTGTTCCCAGTGCTCTTATAAAGATCCACTCATGTGATATTCAGAACAACCCAATGAGCTAGGTACTATTCAGATGGGGAAACTGAGGCACGGAGCAGTTAAGTCGCTTATCCAAAGTCATATGGCTTGTCAGGGGCTGCATTAGGATCTGAACCCAGGAAAGGAGCTCTCTCTCTCTCTCTCTCTCTCTTTTTTTTTTTTTTTTTTTTGAGGGCCTGCGGTTAGCTGTCTCCATGTTGTCTGAAAACTTCATCTTCGTGATCACTCTGTGGGGCACTTCCATCCTATTTCCTAGAATAGAAGACGGGGATCAAAAGAGTAACTTGCCCAAAGTTACTCTGCAAGGAGTGGAGCCAGAAATGTCCTTCCTCAAAGCCCAAAGTCCTCTTTCTTCCCTAAAACTTCCCCGGCCTGTGTCTTGCCCGCCTCTCCCTGCCAGGTATCCCCTTTGTGGTCTGATGGTGTCCTGAAGGTTGAAATGCTTCCTTTTAATTTTTTTTTAATGTCTATTTATTTTTGAGACAGAGAGAGAGAGGAAAAGGGGCAGAGAGAGAGGGAGACACAGAATCCGAAGCAGGCTCCAGGCTCTGGGCTGTCAGCACAGAGCCCGATGCGGGGCTCGAACTCACGAACCGTGAGATCATGACCCGGGCTGAAGTCGGACGCTTCACTGACTGAGCCACCCAGGCGCCCCCGAAATGCTTCCTCTCCATGTGTGTTATTGGGAGCCCCTGGCACCCTACTTGGTGGTTCCCACAGCATGTTCTGGTTTAGCTTGAAACGCTGGACGCTCCTGCTTTGGCCTCCTTCAGCTCCAGGCTGATCCCACCATTGACAGTCTCTGGGAGCCCCCTGAGGGCAGGGGCTTTATGGTGCTCACGTATGTCCCAGCACAAAGTGTACTTGCCAAGTCAGTGTTTGGTAAGTGACTGACTAGCAGGGCTCTGGACGGGGTCTGTGGGATCTCTCTAGTATGATGGCCCTTGCTGACATTCCCGTGTTACTAACTGGTTGTCGGTACTGATCAGTTACTGAGTCGGTGCACACTAAGTGCCAGGCCTGACTCTGCCAAGGGCTTTACGCAGCTCACTGGATCCTCACAAAGGACTCCAGGGCCAAGGATCAGGCCATTTTAAAGGTGCGAAAGCTGGGGGGCGCCTGGGTGACTCCGTAGGTTAAGCGTCTGACTCTTGGTTTCCGCTCAGGTCACGATCTCACGGTTCGTGGTTTGGAGCCCCACGCTGGGCTCTGTGCTGACAGCGCGGAGAACCTGCTTGGGATTCTCTGTCTCCCTCTCTCTCTCTCTGCCCCTCCCCCACTCACGCTGGCTCTCTCGAAATAAACGTTAAAAAAAAAAAAAAAAAAAGGTGCGGAAGCTGATGCCGAGAGAAGGTAAGAGACTCTTCCCCAAAGTCACACAGCCATTGAGTAGCTGCAAACTGTTCAGTTTTGAATCCAGCACCACCTCCTGTCCAAGCTGGGACAACATAAGCGGCTTTATTTGCTACATTTGTTACTGTTATGCTTCCCAAATAACTGGCCTCTCTTAAACTCTTGGTAAGGGGGTGAGGTGCGGGGGTGAGCAACTTTGTGACAACACACCTCCAGGGCAATGGTTAGGAGCTCTGAGATCAGCCACTGAGGCTTGGACAAATGCAGTCGCGTTTGACCACCTCCCTCATAGGGGGAGGTATATAAAGCCTGTAGAACATGGGGAGGAGACATTCTAAGTGCTGTATAAATGTCAGTTCTTCTATCCCCATTTCACAGATGTGACAGGAAAACTGAGTCACAGGGCAGACTCACAGAGTTGGGTTTGAACCATCTAAGTCAAGGCTCAGCACATCACCCCTCTGCCCCATTGCCTCTCCCAGGGTGGCTGGGGAGCTTTAGGGAGCACACGGTATGTAGAGCGCTTGGCCCAGGTAGAGGGCTCAGCTGTCCCTGCGGCTCCTCCACAGGCTCCTCCACAGTCCTTCCCCCGCTGGGATGAGAGGCTGGCCTGGTTCCGGGTCCGCGGGATTGCCTGCAGCTCGCCCAGGGTTAAGCTCAGCTCCGCCAGCTGCGCCCTGGGAGTTCCCAGGCTTCTTCTCATTTGCTCTCTTGCAGGCACGGGGAGGGGTGCAGGGAAACCTCCCAGCCCAGCGGGGGGCTGCCAGAGACCCTGCCCACCCTTAAGAAGGGGCTTTCCCGGCCTGCACCAGCTGGGCCGCCGCCCTCTCTGCCTCTACAGGGGCAGGGCAGGAAGTGGGGCAATGCCAGGACCAATTAAACCCGCCAGGGGAATTAAGGTCAGCAGGATGCAATTATGCCTGTTGGATTTAACAAGGCCAGAAGGAAGGTTTCTCCAGCCAGAGTTCACGGCTCCTTAGGCCTCTTGCCCTGGATGGCTCTGCATTCCAGAAGCCTGGGCTCCCAGGCTCACCCATCCCTGGGAGAATTGCTTGGGAGTTGAGGGGTTAACTTCACCCGGGCACTGCTCCCCTGGCTCCTGGAAGGAAATTGACCCAGCCAAGAGGCTTTAAAAGGCCCTGCTCAGAGAAGACGTTTCCCAGCCTGACCCTCTCCCTGCCTGGCTGTGATGGAAAATCCAGGGAGTTGAGTAACCTTTCTGACTCCAAAGAGAACGGCCAATTCCCCTCCAACTTCCCTGTGGTCCTGACATGGGAGCCTCTCAGGGCGGTTTTCTCCTGCCCTCTCCCACCTCCGGCCCCTAAGCCTGGCACTCTGAGAGTACCTCTCAGGCCTCTGGGAGAGGCCTGGGTGAAGCTGTCCTTACAGCAGACTCTGTTCTTCCTTCTGAGGCTGATAAGCAGCATCTATGGACACTCTGTGTGGCAGACTGAACAGAGATCCCTCTGGAAGCTCCAATGACACACTGATCCATCTCAAAACCGTAGTTTCATTGCTAAGATTACATACTGAATGCTCTACTCTGTGGCAAAGACCAAAGTGGCCACTTTGGGAACACAGATGTTGAAGAATAGCTATAGAATCACCACATAGCACATTTTTAGTGAAAACTGATTGCAAAGTCATTCATGAAGTAGGATCCTTTTTTGTTGCTAAAAACATTTATTAAGAAAATGGCAGGGGCGCCTGGGTGGCTCAGTCGGCTGAGTGTCCGACTTCAGCTCAGGTCATGATCTCGTTCGTGGTCTGTGAGTTCAAGCCCCGCGTCGGGCTCTGTGCTGACAGCTCGGAGCCTGGAGCCTGCTTTGGATTCTGTGTCTCCCTTTCTCTCTGCCTCTCACCTGCTCATGCTCTGTCTCTTTCTCTCTCTCTATCAAAAATAAAACATTAAAAAAAATAAAATGGCAAAATGTCTAGAGGGATGTAAGTATACATATTTAATAGGTATGGGAGTAGAGATGGTTTTCATTCTTGGGATTTTCCAAGTTTTTTTCGAAGTGACCATTGGTGACTCTAAACAGCTTAATAAATAATTTGAAACATATCAATATGGACACAGGTTTCTACAATTCAAGACAGAAAGGGGTATGAGCTGTATATGAGATAAAAAGACAACACAGATTGGGAATGATGGTCAGGGAAGGCTTCTCAGTTGAAGGCCTGAGTTGGTTTTAGATGAAGCCACCTTAGCAGGGAGCCCTGGGACTCTGGCCTCAGTACCCAGGCTCCAGAGTTGGTTTTAGATGAAGCCACCTTAGCAGGGAGCCCCGGGACTCTGTCTCTATAACCAGCATGCGCACCCAAGTCCGAGAACCCCCAAGTCAGAGGACCCGCTTTGAGGCGCTCCTAAGAGAACGCCACTGGTGTAGCTGATGAGCTCTCAGAGGCCTCTAGAGCCTGGGCCATGCTTCTTAGCGCTGATGCAAGTGGGAAGCGTCTGGAGAGCTTTTACAACTCCCGAAGCCTGAGCCCCTCCTGAGTTCAGGTCAATTAAATCATAATGTTGGGGAGGTGCAGCCCAGAATGTTGGTATGTTTTTAAATCTCCCCAGAATATTCTGATGTGCAGTCAGGGTTAAGAACCACTGCTTTGAGGCTCTCCCAGGACAAGAACTTCACCTCGTTTCCTTGAAATGCCCTTACAAGTTAGGGTACAGGGGCACCTGGGTGGCTCGGTTGAGCATCCGACTCTTGATTTCAGCTCAGGTCATGATCTCACGGTCATGAGATCGAGCCCCGTGTTGGGTTCCTCTGTGCCAGGCGTGGAGCCTGCTTGGGAATCCCTCTCGCTCTCCCTTTGTCTCTGCCCCTCCCCTGCTCTTGTGCACTTTCTCTCAAAATAAATAAACTTAAAAGACACACAGCTTCGGATACAATGGCGCACACGGCAGGCGTTCCCTTCTGACTTGTTGTATGCACGGTGCCCCCTGTCCCAGTAACTGGGGCTCTGGGGGTCTGGATCCAGATCCAGCTCAGGACAGGGATCAGGCCAGTCAACTTTGTATCCCAAGGATCTGGTACAAAAAGTGGTACCATTGTTAATAGTAATGGCCACGAATATTTATTGTATATTTACCATGTGCCGTATTAATTCCTTTGATCTTCATAGCAACTTTATGAAGTAGATACTACTATCACTCCCATTTCCAAGAGGAAACTTGAGGCACAGAAGAGTAATTTGCCCAAGGTATCGGAGACAGTGTTCCAGTGGTGCTGAAATTTAAACCCAAGCCATACGGCTCCAGGGCCCCCATGCTTAATTCCTACCCGTATCACTAAATGCCCACAGAACAAAGAATTTGTGAGTGAGTGAGTGAGTGAGTGAAGAATGTTTGGACTATGTCATCAGGTTGGTAGCCCAGGGCCTGACATTCGGTAGGTGCTCGGTAAGTGTTGAAGAGTAAATGTTCCCACTTTGGCGGGGCCCTGGGACAATGGGAAACCTTCACTTTCTCGCTCTCCCCCATCTCAGCCCAACTCTGCAGCAATAAACAGCAAAGCCAAAAATAGCCATGTAATGACGTCAGAGGAACAAGGTCATCTGAAAATTACCCAGGGCCACTGGACACCTCCCTATAGGATCAAGTAGCAGGAGGGTACCCCAGGCTGGTGCAGCTGTTCCAAGAACAGGAAACGTCCCAGGAGCAGAGTTGGAAGCACCACTTCAGGAAGGCAGGGCCAGTGGGGGTGGGGGACAATTGCAGACACATAAAAGAGTAGAAGCGAGACCCAGGTACGGAGTACAGACCTGAGAGTTGAAAGTAATTCAACTTTGCACAGGAAGTCACTCCCACCACTCGATCCCAGGAAATGGCTCAAAAAGCGGGGAATGCATGTTCTGTCCCGTTGCACAGGATGGCTTCCCGGCCTACCATTGTGCTATTTATAAAACTCGAAGTCCATTTGCTAAACTGGGTTCCCATAAGATCCAGGGGGTGCTTGGCAAGCTCTGAGCGACCGCTGTGAGAAGAGGGCCCTGCCTGGGATGGTGAGGGGGCGTCCAGACGAAGGATGGGGAGTGGGCCAGGGCAAAGCACCTCCCGGCAGCGGTCACTTGGCAGTTTGACCACCCTGGCCACCATTCTGTCCTGCTAAGGCTTGTGACTTAATTGACTGGCAGCTGCCACCTCCCTGACGGGAACCCAAGCATCCAGCACGGTCTGAGAAGATGCCTGCTGGGTGAAAGGGAGGAGGGGGCGCCTGCCTCCGGCCTCTGGGATGCTTAGCTGGAGGTTCCTGCGGCAAGTGCGAGAGCTGAGTGAGGGCTCCGGCCCGAGCTGCAGCCTTCATAAGACACTTGCTCCCAGGTCCTAAGTGAAGTTGCTGGCCCTGGAGGTTGACAGACACAATCTCTTCTTCACCCAGGAGGGTCTGGCCAAGTGTCACCCGATTCCAAAAAGAGCCAGGAGCTCCTGAGAATGTCCATCCTCTGCAGCTGGCTCTACTCAAGGGATGCAACCGGGGTGGTGCAGAGAGCACCTGGGGGCAGACAGACCCGGATCCACACTGCCACCTACTAGCAGTGTGACTTTGGGGACACTCCAACTTAAACTTGGAGCCTCAGTTTCCTCATCTGTCAAATGACTTGTTGGAAGGCCCTATGGACAAGCCTTCTGCTCTCCTTTATTCTGGTAATGGAGCCTTGGCTAAGGAGATAAATACCTACTCAACAAACTCAGCAGCTCTCCTATGTCACACGAACGGATTTCACAAACGTGTCGCCCCAAGTTGCTCCAGAGGGGAAGAGTGTTCTTGCCTTCCAGATCCCCTCTTGTTTGGCCTCAGCACTGAGGGTCACGGGAGAAAATGGCTGCTGGCTCCTTGGCCCATAGGGACCTTTGAGTTGGGAAACCTGTTGTCTATCAGGACCTACAGGTCTCTCTCCCGGCACTTGTCCTCCCGCCTGGGAGTGCCTCAGTCCCCCGGAGGGGCCCCGCATCCAGAGTCTGACTCAGAGTCTGCAGAACGGCTAGAGAATTCACACGTCTAGTCCTGATGAGGCTGGTCTGCCGGTCCACAGACCACACCCTGAGGACCACTATCCCGGGGACAAGTCCCCCAGCCCAAGTTGCTGAGCTTCCGGCCTAATTCCTACCCGTTTTCATGAGGCCTCCAAGTAATAGAAGCGTTCTGTGTGTGTGTGAGGAAAACGCAGAAACGCTTAGACCCAGTTGTCAGTACAGCTAATGTTGCAAGGGAGGGAGCTGCACAAAAGGCAAAGCTGTTTAGTGAAGGGCAGTGGGTACCGGCAGCCCCTTCTGACGCTTGTGCCAGGTTTTCTATCGCTGCAGTAACAAATCACCACGAGAAAAAAGGCTAATGAGCAAATGAGAATCAGTGAGCCTACAGTGCAGACATCAACCTCCAGCCAGTAAGGGTGATTTCTACAGGCTCAACTCAAACCCCTCTCCTTTCTTGCCTGCACAAACTCCCATGGAGTCTCTCTCTGAGAGGTCTCCCTGCTCCCTTTGCTGGTTGTTAACCAGCAGCTGCTAGCCCTGTCCTGTCAGGTTGTTAGCTTTGGGTAAACAGCAGGGGCTTCTGGCAACCCTTGGTGACACATACCCACTGATAATTAATACTGAGCATATGACTCCTGCATGGTCACACTGAGTCACATTGGCCAACAGGGATGAATAAGTGCCCAATGTGACAGTCACCATTGCTGCTCAGAGTGCCTTTGGGTCACGTTAAAACTGGGAGCAAACTGTCATCTGAAAAGCTGGAGGAAAGTCCTTTCTAGAAACATCATTCTAACTTCTATGATGAGGAGATTGAGCCTAGAGAATTCAAATGACAGGCTCAAGGTCAGAAAGCCAGAAGCCATTCTCCCAATTCCTAATCTAGGACTTTTTCCACTAAATAATTTTGTGTTCTTCCTGAAGCCTGTGACAATTATCCCAAAACAATCCAAATCCCCTTGACCACGAACACTGTAAAAGCTGAATTATGGTGGAGAGAAACAGAAGAGCAGCAAGGCAAGATCATTGGTTTCACTGTGATGTCCTTAAACTGCCTCAATAGAAAAACCACTACTGGATATCCTCACATCTTGGAAAAGCCAAGGATGGGAGGGACTTCCTCGCAGTAGTCTGTAAGAATTCAGTGAACATTCTGTGCAGTCTTTAACCAGTTCCAAGGTCAAGAGAAACATCAGAAAATATGTGTGTGTGTCAGAGGACATTATTCAGGGATTAGTCCCCTGGAGTGATCTGGGCTAGATTTCCGCTTCCAGAACAACCCTTGGAAAGCCCTCAACAAGATAGCACACAGGTCTCCAACATACTTCATTGAAGTTCAAATGGCAATCCAGGGGCAGGAGAGCTCACTAGAGGTGCCCTTTTGCAGTGGTTGAGCAGGTGGCTATAGAAAAATATGAATATGAAAGTAGGTCTGGTGTGGTTAAAACAGACAGCCTGTTAAAAATTCTGAAAATACTCAAGCTGAAAGAGCCTTACTGATCTTTCCAGTTCAATCTCCGCCTTTGACAGATGTGGAAACTGAAGTCCAGAAAAGGAGAGTGACTTATTACAAATCACGCAGCATGTCAACAACAGAAGTGAGATTATATTCCCCGCTCTTACTCTTCCCAAAAGACACATCACAGCCCCAGGTAGAGTCACGAAAGACAAAGGGTATTCTTTCAAATCTGATCTCACAGGCTTGGAGATACCAATTAACTTTGTAAGTCTGTCTGCAAATGTAGTTTTAAGACTTTAAAATAACATAATGAGAGTTGTCTCCAGAAAGGCTTTGCCAAAGGCCAGTAAACTTTTTCTCTGGGCATGAGTGCCAGTAACATTGACATCACCTCAGCCAAAAAAAGCTTTCCATTTTGCAAATGTGTATGCCAGAATAATGCCATTAAGTATGCTTTGGAGAGGGGTTTGTTATTTCCTTTTAATATTTTAATTACACAGCTTGAAAATGGTTTGAAACAGCCATTTCAAGTTTAGAGCCAGACATGATACATTGGAAGCACAAACAAATCTGTCCTATAAATAGACTCTAGGAAAATCCTTTGCAAAACAAGCATTTTCAACGGGGAGAAGCAAACTCAAAACAATGTAACAATAAGTGACTGTTAAAATTGGCATTTACAAAGTATGCAGTAATAGGGAAATATATTTGAGTTACTACTATGCTAAGTGAAAAACAGAATGAATATATATACATGTATATATCCTTCAATGTAGAGAAACAGACTAAAGTTTTATCTAAGAAAAAAAAAACATTATACAAAGAATTCTGCACCAGTGCTCAAGGTGGGTCATAGATTTTTTTTTCTTTTCTCCTATTACCAGGTATTTTCTGAATGGTATATAATTAATAATAAACCCCACCTTAAAAACTGAAAAAATAATTATAAAACCCACTCAAGATTTTCTGCATAGAGCAAATTCAGTCACTTTGGAGTCACTTAGCAGGTTATCTCTAGGACACTGACTGGTGTGTGTGTGCTCCGAGGGGGAGCACGTCGGTGTCAGGCTAGAGACTTTTCAACTCTCCTTACCACGAAGCAAGCTTGAACAATGCTGCCCCAAACTGCTTTCATGTTACAAGTTATGACCACTGACTCTATTTTGCACCTTGACCCGCTTGAAAACTAGATCTCCCACCCCTGCTCCTGAAAGAAAACCTGGTAATAGCTTTGGTGCCAAAACAGACCAAGCAACGGCACTTGGCCACAAATCTTAGCACACTCACATACTCGCCTGGGATGTTCTGGGATACCAGTCCCGTAACTGCATGGGTCTCAGCACAGCAGACAGGCCAGTTTTTTATTCCTTTCTGGCTAATAAAGTTTCAAGGGAAAGGGAGAGGGTAATGGATGCCTTCAGGTCAAGGTTAGGCTGGTGAAAAATTCCTGATAAAACCCAGTGTTTTCTAAGGCTTTTTCCCTACCCCTCCAACTATGGTTTCTCTGGGTGAAAAGTCAGCATCTGCCAAAACCCTTTCAGGAAGCTGATACCCTCAGCACATAAGAGCCCTGCTTTGACCTGAGCCCCATGTCTTACTCTCTTGCAAGAAAGAAAATGACAAATACCATGAAACATTTTCAATGTCAGTAACCTTCTCTACAGCACTAGAAAATAGAGTGGGTATGCAAGAAGACTAAGGAAACAGGGGAAAAGTATGTTTTGTCCCCAGGCTTCTTTTTGGTAGCAACCACACTGGCTTCAGCTGGATAACAAATTGTCCTGGAATTCTTGGCGTTGGTGCAAACATGTCAGCTCCCTGGTTACGCCTTCGTCACCACTCAAAGTACCACACGCTTTAACCTTCCTGCTCTTTCCATAGGCCTGGGTTTGTCCCGTACCCAGGAAACTTTATATGTTGTCTAAACTGAGCATCCCAGCAGGCTGCAAGGCAGATGGCAGCTCAGGACTCAGAATGTTGACTGATTCCTACCTGGATCCACACCACCGCGCTGTAACTCAGCCTCTGCCTGTGCAGAAATAGGAGCCCAGCCACGTGGCTAACAGCTTTTTTAACTGCTACTCTCAGCAGTGAGGAACCTCCTCAGCAGACAAAACTCAGAAGGAAACTGAAAAGGAAGTAACGTCAAGATTTGTCAAAGGGGATACACAGGTTTAACCAGATACTCAAGCCAAGAAGCACCCCCAGGCTCAGCTAAGCCAGAAGGAAGTAAAAGACCAGGTGTTGCTGACCTCTCTTTGGGTCCTTGGGACCTCAGGTCACTAGCCTAGGATATCATGCAGGGGACCTAGACCCCACTACAGGTCAACCTCCATGTCATCAGATTCTCCTAAGAGGCTTCACACTCCAGTCTGAGAGGAAGCCAGGCAGACATGCCCACGTTAGCACCTGAACCACATCATTCAATCCAGAACACAAAGAGAGCAAGGTACAGAGTGTAGAAAAGCGGGACGCTATTTGCATAAAAATAAAAGGAGTGAGGAGATAGAAATATGCATATGGTGATGCGATCTCTGCAAAGGAGCACACCTGGCAGCACGATCTCTGAGGGAACCGAGCAGCTGGGAGAAAAGCGGAGAACTTTACCTTTGTAGCTTTTGAATTTTGCACCATGTGAACGTATAATGTTTCAAAGGACAAATTACAACTAAAAACAAATGCAGAATGCTATAATCTTCTTGTTACAAAAAAAGAAAAATGCTCTAGAAATCTGTGTGTGTACATAAAAACATTCTAGAAGAATATGCAACTGTTGTCAATGAGGTACTCCTGGAAAATGAGAGTAGGGAAATAAGGAGACTTGCATGGTTTATTTCATATGGTTTGTATTTTAATTGTTTCCAAAAGACATTCGACTTTGGCAATTTTTACTTAAAAAAGAAAAAGAAAGAAACGTGTTTAAGAACTGCAATCTCACCTCAAAAAGCAGTGTCTAAACTCCCCCTTTTTGTGTCTGGCGTTACTGAGTCCCATCTTATCTTGTGTTACGATGCCTTGTGCATGGGTCTCATCTCCTTTAAAACTCTGGGGCAGCTGCAACTGCAGCCAGTCTACCACTCAAGCTCCACTTTCCAGGGATAAAGAACCGGTAAGGAATAGAACAGCAGTCAAGACGGCAACACAACCACCACACAAGGACAAAGCGACCAACCAAAGTAAGAGTGAACAGTAATCTTACAAGTATGTTAATGAGCCCAGGACTATTAGCAATGGGGAACCATGACCAAGTCAAAATAACATTGAAAACAGAGTCCTTCCCAGAAATTGTGGGAATTCTAACAATCTGCCTGTGTGCATGAGCTAGGAGATTTGCAAAACTGCCAAGCAAAGTGTGACAGCCAAATTTCTCAGTAAAACTCAGTAAATTCCTATCAGAGGACATGTTCTTTGTTTAGGAAAATCTCAGAATGACCTCTGAATGTTGAAAGAGAAGCTCCCTCTAGAATATGGCCTAAAGAACTAGACTTTCTCTGCAAGATAGAAGTGGAGATTTTGAGCCTTGGAGGAAATGGGAAGCTGTATTAGAAATGAAGGTCATGTGAGGTGGTCCAGAGAGAACTCAACCCTAGGCGGACCGTGCTGAGTAGACAGCCACTGGGAAGCTGGGGAATTCTGGGAAGCAGGAGGCAATGGATGTCTGTGTCTCAATTTTAAGCTATTTGCTCTAAAGTACTACAATCCCACTCTGTTACCTCTACAGACTGTCACACATTACTACCCCGAAATGGGCGTGTCTGGGTGGGATCATCCAGACTGGAGCATATGGGGTAGAAGGCTCCCCTAAGGTCCATAACTGTCACTAACCCTCTTTCCACACCCTCAGCTTGAGGGCTGGATTTATTCTCGTACCTGAAAAAAAAAAACAAAAAAAATGGGCAAAATATATTAAAAAACTGATACCAGACGGAAATATAGGAATGATTGTGAACGGTCAAAAAACTGATACATGAGAGGGGGGAAAGCTACAGAGGACAGACAGACACAGAGGGGACCAAGAGATGAACAGAATGAGAAATACCGTAGCAAGAGGGGACCAGAAAAAATGAAAGCCCTCCAGGGATCCACAAGAGATATGAGGACCACGGTAGAACTGGATTTCTCACAGGACAAAGGATGGAGAACTTGGTCTCTGGGGCCCTCCTTAATGACCCTCTTTCTCTCATTCCACGTCCAATCTGTCAGCAGATTGCCAGTTACAACTTCCAAGATACAGTCAGAACCCAACCGTTTCTCACCACCTCCAATGCTACCACCTAGCCCAACCTCCTATTAGCTCTCACCGTCTTGTTTCCACCCTCACATGCCCCCCATCCGACCCCAGTCTACTTTCCACACAGCAGAGAAACATTTACCATGTGACAGAAGAGAAGACAGCAACTTGCTTATGGTCTGTCTGCCTTCCTAAGAGGTAAGCTCCATGAAGGCAAGTTCTTCTATTTCTGTTCAATGCTGTATTCCCAGAGACTAAGCAGTCCCAAGGTATGTACAGTTAGCACCAAATAAATATTTACTAAATGAATTACAGAAGTCATTATGGACCTGCATACTCAACTTCTGGGAAATGAGTAGAGGAACTGTATTTTGCATCAGTTTGTGGGTCTTCAGGAGGCTTAGGGATCTGCAAATCACGTCTTGGCTTTGTCATCAATTCATCCATCACTGAATCTACAATGACCTGTTCATAATGCTCACTGAATGAATAAACAAAAGGAATATAAAATAGGTTTACTGTCTTCCTGGTGCCTAGGACTGGCCTGGGGCAGAATATGGATGCTTTTATATTCCTTAGCACAGGAGTAGGTAACTAGTAGAGTTCATAAATAGTATCAAGGCTAAAAGAAAATACACTACCTAACAAGGACCTAGTGAATTCTGTGCCAGCTACAAAAAATACAGAGATGACAAAGGTAATTTTTGTCTTTGAGGACTAAGAAAATTTTAGGTATCTGGGTCTCTACTAGTTTGTGAACAAGTACAAGAAACTGTTCTACTAGAGAAATATACAAGAAGCATTTGGGTGGAAGGAAGTGATCATCCTTACCTGAGGAGGTCAGGTGGTCAAGGAAGGATTTATGAAGATTTTACTTGAGTCTTATAAGGAAGTTTACCAGACAAGAAAAGGCACATTTAGGGAAGAAGGCACAGGACTGTCTGAAGGCATAATAACAAACATGAGTGCCTTCCAGAGTGGTTCCTGGGAGGCAGTTAACAAAATATGGAAGGACAGAAAAAAGTTACAAAGCCTTTTCCTCTAAGAACAGAGCCTGTGCTTTTCAAAGTTCCAAAGTTCCTGGACCTTCTTCCTCTCAAAGTACTCATTTCCCCAGTAAGGTGTGACCTCCAAAGGGGCTTGACAGAATTAAAAACATCCAGTGACAAAATCAGGGAAGGGAAGACAAACATATTTATTCTACTCCAGTTTATTGGAGGACTTCAAACGTGTCCTGCACAGCACTCCCTGCTATTATCAGCACTGATGAGGGAAGAACGTGCCTTAACAGCAGTCCTGTCCCAAAGCTTGCCGATGGCTGCCACGAGGTTCCCTGTCAGTCCATGCAGTCTTCTTCATGGTTGTGTTATTGAGGCTTCTACCCTCGTAGTGACGGGTTCTGTAACACTAGATTCATTTTGTGCAGAGAAGAGGAAAGAACCTGATATACTCATTGTTCCTCAGGTAAGCCATGACTTAAATCCTACCTTAATATTTAACTATCTTTATTTTCTGATTAAAATAGAAAAAAGGGGGAGGGGGGCAAAGAAGCAATAGAAATTATACTGTGCTGATACAGAGACTTTAAAGTCTAGTCAGAGTTAAGACTCCTATTAAAGGTCTACTGATGGTTCACAGGTAATAACTACATGGGGTCAGAGCGTGACATACATGAGTTGAGTCTCATTATTAGTTTCAATAATGTAGGAAAACAATTCTCAACAAAACTGGAGTCCACACTTGTCAGGTATGCTCTGTTTGGTATGGGCAGGTAAAAGTCTGGAGAAATGGATTCTCTTCATGCCCTGTGGCAAGGAAAGAAGGCTCCTGGTTTGATGAAAAGAGCAGCTTCTGTTCCCAGGTGGTGTCTGCAGCTCACAGCTGAAGTTAGCAGTGGAATCGAGTGGAGAACTTGGGAGAAACGGGCACAGTCAGAGGCTGGTCACTTGACTTTACTTCCACACCCTGGTACTTGCGTATTGGATTTGCCTTGTGCACCTGCAGAGTGAGGAAAGATAAAGTTACCAGTGATAAGGATGTTACAGAACTATGCTTATAGTTGTTTTTATTTTTCCTTCTTGAGAAAATGCTTGTATAATCTTACAGATGCAAGTCAAAGAGGGGAAAAAAGAAGGCAACACAGCATAATGGAAAAGCACATGTGCTTTGGAGCCCAAGCAAGTTTTGTTCAGGTCCTGCTGGGTCTCTCAGCTTGCACTAAAGAATATCAAGTCTATCTCCAGCTCGGTTGTCTATTACTCAGGTGTTAACAGGGCTGCACACAATTGCAGCAGAGAAGAGATACCTGTTAAGAACCTGCCAGGGTACAATCTTAAGCTTACTCAGTCTTAATATTCACCAAAACCATGGACAAAAAACAAACAAACCAATAACCAGGAAGCGTTGCTGGGAGAAGGCCATCTCCCCTCCTGGGTAGTCTAAAATCAATCCTGAATTAAGTCAGGTTAGTCGAGAGAACATTGACTGAACTGTGCTTTAGGATGCTGACATCAGCCTATACTGAGAATCGCTGTAACACCTCTATGATAGGCATAAACACAAGAGGCAGTACCAAGTGTTGAGAAAAAAACCAAAGAACTGGAAAAAAGGGCTGGTTTTGTGTGTATTTCTAGAGCAGGGACTGTATGGTTTTTCATCCAATCAGCAAATGGCAGCTTAAATTTTGCCACAGAGCTGGTCCCTTTAATAACTTGTCCCTAGAGACTTCCTGAAGCCAAAGTCCTCTCTGCCAACAGTTGTATCAGCAGCTGGCCTAGCATTTTTAGGCAAAACCTCAACAACTTATATATTTCTATATTCTTCCTTTTATTAATCATATGAAGTTCCATCTGAAACTCTTCTTCCTCATTAATGCAGTGAATGCCGCTTGCTGCCCCTCCTAGTGAAAAAGTCCTGTGAATTAAGCTTTCTTTCTGAATAACTTAATATTTAAATCATTATGTTAGTGTTAGCATGGAGGGTCACATGGACCAACATGTGCTATGACCCCAAGGAATTTGAGTCCAGTATTAATTGGAAAATGAAAATACAGTTGCCACATTATTCCCGTCCTTCCCTACCTATGTATTCTTGTCTAATTATAAAACCACATTGATTTTCTTAAGTCTAAAGGGAATAATAAAAATAAATAAATAAACAGTCCTAGAAATGCATCACTGTGCATGTTACACTACACGATATCCTCCTTAGGAAGACACTTGGAGGAAATTCTGTCTGAATTCAGTATCAAGAATAAATGTATTTTTTTTAACAACTAGCACATTATATCTCATGAACAGTGAGTTTTGTAACCAACAAGTTGGTTCCTAAAAAGGGCCAAAATTATGGCTCAAACTTCGATATATGGATCACAATGTGCACACCTTTAGCACTATTCACATCACAACTTAGTCACCATTCTTGGTTTGTGTGATTTCCTGCTTTCACTCTTCTTTTATGTGTCCTTGTAGGCCACCCTAGATTCTTCCTGGAACAAGGCAAGGTACAGATAACACAAAACAGAGACAACTGTGGGTCAGTGAGTGCTCGTGCTGCTCAATTACCAGTTCTTTCCGTAGCCTGGCCAGCTCCTCCCTCTGCTGCTCTTCCTCCTGGTGCCTGGCTTCCTCCAACTGCTGGACTTTCTGAGCTTCTACCTCAGCCATTCTCTTCTCCAGCTCCTGCCGCTCCTTGGCTCTCTTCTCGGTGGCCAGCTGAAAAGGTTCCTGAACTAGAGAACCAGAAAGGCCCTCTGAGTACAGAAACAGAGAGAATATTGGTGCACAAGCAGAACCTGCATAAACTTAGCCTGCAAGGACACAGCAAGTGGTACTGACATGCAAGGCAACAGAAAGGCTAAGCTCAAGGGAAGCCCTGTTAGCAGGAAGGTGGAGTAAACCACATATAAAAAGTCCTAGAATCTGGAAAAAAGTCCTAACAGTTGGAAAACCTCTTGGAAACCACCTATTAGGAGAAAAGCAAGACTTATACAGATGAAACAGCTTGCTCAAAACTATATAGCGATTCTGAGACAGATGTAGGAGGAGAATCCAATTTTCTGACACCCTACCCAGTGCAAAGGAATTAAATGTTTTATATCTAAGGCTTGCTTCATGGTGAACTCCAGAAAGAAATCCTGGACCTTCCTCCCTCACTTACGACTCTTTGGATGAGTAAAACCTATTGTAAAACAGTAGAGCTGCTGTTGAAAATGCCAGCTGCCTCTTCCCAGGCTCTTGTTCTATGAATTTGACCCCAATACATTCTGCAAACTCAACACAGCTGATGTGTTCAACAAAGACAAAAAAACGACTCTAAAAGGAGAACAACTAGATCCTCTACTAGGCAAAGGCTTCTGGTTGACACAGCTGATACTGACATAACTGAATCCCAACATCCTCCCTGGGAAGTCTGACAATTCTACCCCGATCCCCCAAGAGTACATATACTACTACCAGCAATGGATTTCTTCTCTTTCTTGGGAACAAAGGGCTCCTGGGAGATGACGGTGTTTGGACGAGCCTTGAAGCATGCTGCTTCTTTCTGCTGTTTCAGTTCTTCCTCCAGCTACAAGAAACAGAGTCTATTAGATAAGCAACAACACAACTCTCCATGACTACCTCCTCAATGATTCAAGCATTAATGTTTCTAAACTGCTTCATCTAAATGAAGATAGCAGATGGCTTCATCCAAACCCGTTAAAACCCTCTTTATAGGGGTGCCTGGGTGGCTCAGTCAGTTGAGTGTCTCTTGATTTCGGCTCAGGTTATGATCTCACACTTCGTGAGATCAAGCCCTGTGTTGCGTTCTGCACTGGCAATGCGGAGCCCGCTTGGGATTCTCGCTCTCCCTCTCAAAATAAATAAATAAACTTTAAAAACCAAAAACAACCCTTTACAATGAGTTGATCAGACTAACAACCTCTGAATCCAATGAGAACTACAAAGTATCTTTAAGGTACTTTTAAGGCCTATCTAAACATCACAAAAATAAACATGTAGATATTATATACCCTTGGATGTGATCACCTATAAAGTATTCTTCCTTTCAACCCCCCAAAGAATCTAACTAGAATTTAATCAAGCCTCTAGATCTAACTACTCATTTATAGGAAATACAGAAGAGGTGACTGTCCGGCTAGCTCAGTCGGTAGAGCATGAGACTCTTAATCTCAGAAGAGGGGCACTTGCGTGGCTCAGTCAGTTGAGTATCTGGCTCTTGATATCAGCTGAGGTCATGATCTCACAGTTCGTGGGATCGAGCCCTGAGTCAGGCTCTGCACTGACAGTATGGAGCCTACTTGGGATTCTCTCTCCCTCTCTGCCCCTACTCCCCCCCACAACATAAATAAACTAAACAACAACAACAACAAAAGAAACATAGAAGATACAGGAACGTATTAAAGACCACCATGGGAATGCAATGACCAAAATCTGGATTGTGGAAAACTTATAAGACAAATCCAGTTTATTCCACAAGTAATATATAAGTAGAGAAGCCTATAGAGAAAAAGGGATTTAGAGATTCATCAAACAAATCCATTATGTAGACCTTATTTGGACCCTGATATGAACAATTCGACTGTCTAAAACAATTATGAGAGATGTGGGGTTATAAGAACACTATTTGTCACTATTAAGGGATTACTGTTAATCTTTTTAAAAATATACTTATGTTTGTAAAGATACACACTGAAGTATATTTACTTGCTGTTTGTGAATGAAATGCGGTGATACCTAGAATTGGCTTCAAATTAATCTTTTGTTGGTAGAAATACCCAGTGTAGAGGTAAGTAGGTAGAAATATAGATGAAATAAGATTTTCCATGTTTTGATCATTATAGAACCACACGACAGGTTCATGGAAGATCATTATGCTATTCTCTCTACTTCTGTGTATGTCTGAAAAACTTAAAAAAAAATTTTTTTTTTTATTATAGTAAATGCCACACACAGACATTTTGTGTCGTGGTCCTTGAAAGAGAGATTCACTACTACTTCCAAAACAACAGTCCTAAGTTTTCCTAGGGAACAACACCGACAAGGGACGTATGTGCAGTCATATAAGCAATCACATCTCTTGAGCTTCAAGAGGGGTGACTTCCTAAAAAGATTAGCCCAGGGATCCTTTTGGACAGAGTCCAGGATAAATCATGATATAAAAACAGTGACAAACTTAGGGATTCAGGGAATTGTTTTCTAATAGGGCAGCAATAGATCCCAATTATAACAGCCAACAATCAATTAATTGTTTTTAATCACCTGCCATCTACAAAGAGCAAATAGCACACTATGTTGAGGAAACAGCATATCATATTAAGGATCTATTTTCACCATACCAATTCTTATCAAAGCACCAACAGAAAGGAGTGAACAAGTAGTGAACAAGTCTAATAGATGGAATAGAGGAGATCTTAAAGAAACTCCTGATGCAAAAAAAGCCTGACGGTTCTCACATTCTCCAGATGATCACTTGGAGCAGAGATCAGCAAACTTCAGCCTACAGGCTAAATCTAGTTTGTAACCGCTTTTTGTACAGCCCTTGAGCTAAGACTGGTTTTTACATTTTCAGAGGGTTGAGACAGACAGACAGACAGACACACACACACACACACACACACACACACACACACCATATGCAACCTACAACATCTAAAATATTCACTATCCGAATTTGGGGCACTTGGGTGGCTCAGCTGGTTCAAAGTCCAACTTTGGCTCAGGGAATGATCTCACGGTTCATGGGTTCAAGCCCTGCACCAGGTTCTGTGCTGACAGCTCAGACCCTAGAGCCTGCTTTGGATTCTGTGTCTCCCTCTCTTTCTGCCCCTCTGTCTCTCGCACTCTATCTCTCTCTCACTCTCAAATATAAAGACACATTAAAAAAAAATAATAATAATACTAAAAATAAAAAAGTATTTACTATCTGGTCTTTTACAGTAAAAGGCTACTGACCGCTGATTTAGAGTGAGAGCCCCTGAAATAATTCAGGATGTTAGCTCCCAAAGAAATTTCAATGTAGTGGGTCTATGTATTCTAACCAACCAACAACGAAGCAATGAACATTTTGGCTGCTCTTCCCATCCCCCACCTGGTGCTTCCAAGTCTGTGCCTTCAGAGCACCTCTTCTGTCAGTCTCCAAGCAGAAAGGCTCAATCTGAGTTGTGTTCTTCACCTTCTTCTCTGGCAGGTTAATAGTGTCAAAATGAGGCAAAGGAAGTGCTTTGAACTTGGGCACCTAATAGAAAGGAAAACATAAGATTTAAAATCCTAAGGTCTCTCTAGCTAGAAAGCAAGAACTGCTCCAGAATATTTGAATGAATCTGAAAAATAGGAAAGGACGGTTTTCAAAGCAGTATGGTATGAACAGCAGAAAGAGTAATGGGCTCAAAAGAGCCCATTAGGGCTCTAGGTTATTCTAGAATAACCTAGGAGAATCTAGGTTATTCTCCTAATATTCTCCCAATAACTGGTAGCACAATCATGGGCAAATCACTTAATCTCCTTGTGGCAGAAGGGTTATTAAAAACTTGCCCTATTTATACTTCATAAGGTTCTTAGAGGGATCAAAGGAAGTCAGTGATTTTGTAGTTAAAAGTGCAACATAAAAGATTATCTTTGACAGATGAAAGGAGAGTATTATGTTACTTGCAGAAAACGGAAACACCTACCTCCCCTTTCTGCAGTTCTTTTATTTTCTTCTCCTTCTGTAACTGACGTTCTTTGTCTCGAGAATCAAAAGAGAAAGGGCATATTTCCACAGTTCTTGCTTCTGGGATTTGGGGCTTAAAAGGTACCCCATAATGTGGCACAGGTTGAGCTCTTATCACCACCGGCTCCTCCTCTTCCTAAGGGAAAAACTAGTTTAGACACAAGCTCTCTCTCACCTCCTCAGAATACAGAGTCAGAAAACACTACATGAGAGAAGAGGCATTAATTAAGGCAAGTCACTCAACCCCCTAGGTTACCTCACTTCTTTTTTTTCTTCCTTTTTTTTTTTTTTTTTTTTAACATTTATTTATTTTTGAGAGACAGAGAGAGGCAGAGCATGAGCAGGGAGGGGGAGAGAGAGAGAGAGAGACAGAATCCAAAGGAGGCTCCAGGCTCTGAGCTGTTTGTTAGCACAGAGCCCGACACAGGGCCCAAACTCACGAACCGCAAGACCATGACCTGAGCCGAAGTCGGACACTCAACCGAATGAGCCACCCAGTTGCCCCACCTCGCTTCCTTTTCTATCAAAGAGGGATAATACCTAAGTTACCTACCACTTCTCAGGGGTGAGACCGGTGTGGAAACATTTGATGAAGGACTAACACAATTACTACTCTTAAAGGATCTCACGTTTTTACAAAGGAAGGTTGTAAAAATGAAATGAGATCAAACAGCGTGAACAAAATGGAGAACAGAAGAGAGGTACTAACCAAGCATATACCTTGGCCTCTTCTTTGACCCAGCCTCCAGACTCCACTAAAACATGTGACTGGGAGTTAATGGTTGCCAAACCCAGAATAGGACCAAGTAAGTTGTTTGGGTTCAAGCTGGTAACATAAGATTACTGTGTATTTTAGTTTCAAATGAACCTATAAAAAGGCTTATGCTTGAGATCTGCTATAAAATTACCCTAACTCTGGATATTTATAGATAAAATGGGAGATGTAACAAGAAACTAGCCTGATCAATGACAGTTCACGTATTCCAATTTCATGAACCATCATCACCACACAGTAAGTAACCTTAACAACCCTTGGGTTGGTGGAGATTGGATAGGGCGGATGTAACTGCTTAGTGTGAATTTTAAAAGTCCCTCGCTGAATGGTGACAATAGCTCAGGCAAAATAAAATACAAGGCTTGGCAAATTTTGATTCAAGTTATGACAGGCTGATTTTCAATGCTACAGAAAAGGACAAGCCTCCAATAAGTTGCAACCAGTTACTACTGAAAGCCAGAAGATTCATACCCTTACCAACTACTTTGCTCTAGAGGGGGAGCAAAAAAGATGATCTGCCACTGTTAAAGACAACTCCAGATAAGAGTGACTGCCTTTGAATTCTATTAAGTTTAAGAAAGAGGAATGCTTAGATGGATGGTGCAGAAGGAAGAAAAACCCTCCATCCCAGGAGTCACCTCATCTTCTTTGGTGGGCATTCGGATCCTGTTCTTCAATGCAAAGGCTGGTGACTTGGGGACAGTGATTGGAAGTACTTTCTTTTCAGGAACACCCTGCAAGGAGTAAGCAATTCAATTAGACATCCCAGAATAATATCTACTAGGCTGTGTGAGAAGATTAAATCCCTTTCTTAAAGGGGAATTCATAGACCAGGAATCAAACAAAGGCTAGTATGATGTTGCTGTCTACCCAAGTAAGACAAAAGCATACTGGAACACAGTGGCACTCCAAAGGTGGCCTAAAATAATATTAAAAACATATTATATGTTATATAAAAAATATAATAACAATAAAAAAAATTTTTTTCCTTTTTGAATTGCAGTAAAGCCACACAAAAGTATATCATACAGCCATGAAAAAGAAATAAATCTGTTTCTGACATATTACAGTGTTCATAATGTTGAGAAGAGAGGAGGGACAGGTTGCTGAAATAGAGAATATTATTTTTTTTAATATATTATTTTTTCTTTTAAAAATATATATAAGTTAAGCATAAAAAACAAAATCTGGGAAGAACAACTGTTAACTCACACATCTCTTTGAGAGTGGATTAAGAGAGGCAATGAATTTTCTATATTGCATAATTCTTTTTTTTAAATCTTTATTTATTTTCAAGACAGAGAGACAGAGCATGAGCAGAGGAGCAACAGAGAGAGAGGGAGACACAGAATCTGAAGCAGACTCCAAGCTCTGAGCTGTCAGCACAGAGCCCAACACAGGACTGGAACTCACGGACTGCAAGATCATGACCTGAGCTGAAATCGGACGCTAAACCGACTATAAACCCCAATATTCCGTAATTCTAATATATTCAACTACTTTGAGGATTTTTCCCTTCAAGATTCCAAAACACTGCCAACATTTCAAGTCTTTGCACACTGAATTATATGTACCACACTTTGCACATCATTCAAAACTAACATGTTTTAGAAAGTTGTTTCATAAGCATTTTCTAATTCTCACAGAATTTATACTCTATCGCAAATCTGGCAATTAATCCTAACTACAAAATGGTATCTCTTGGTCTTTTTAATGTTTATTATTTTTTGAGAGAAAGAGAGAGAGAGAAAGCGAGTGCATGAGTGGGGAAGGGGCAGAGAGAAATCGGGACAGAGGATTTCTCCAAGCTGCAGAGAGCCAATGTGGGTCTCAAACTCATGAATCTTAATATCATGACCCACGCTTCTCTCTTGGTCTTTTTTTTAATGAAGTTGTCTTTTAATGAAGACCAGATCAATTGAAAAAATAATCAAGGGGTGCCTGGGTAGCTCAACTGGTTAAGTGTCTGACTCTTGATTTTGGCTCAGGTTATGATCTCACGGTTGTGGGACTGAGCTCCATGTCAGGCTCTGCACTGAGCATGATGCCTATTTGGGATTCTCTCTCTCTCTCTGCACACACCCTCACCCCCTACCCGCTGCTCACATGTGCCCATGTGTGCGCACTCTCTCTCTCTCAAAATAAACTTTAACAAAAAGAAAAAGCAAAACCATATTCTTTAAAAAAAAAAAAAAAAGATCAAAACTGCAGCATTATATACAATAGCCAAACCATGGAAGCAGCCCAAGTGTCCACTGATAGTTAAATGGATAAAAAAGATGTGGCACACACACACAAATATTACTCAGCCATAAAAAAGAATGATATCTTGCCATTTCCAACAACATGTATGGAGCTAGAGAGTATAACGCTAAGTGAAATAAGTCAGTCAGAGAAAGACAGATACCATATGATTTCACTCACATGTAGAATTTAAAAAATAAAACAAACAAGCAAAGGAAAAAAAAGAGAGAGAGGGACAAACCAAGAAAAAGACTTAACTATAGAGAACACACTGATGGTTACCAGAGGGAAAGAAAGTGGGGGAATGGGGGCTAAAGAGTACACTTACAATGATGAAAAAATGAAATGATTAAAAAAAATCAAAACCCTAAGCCATCCTCAATCACTCCTTGTGACATTCACATGTGTATGTTGCCCACCCCCACCCCCCGCCCTCTACTCTGCTTCCTCTCCACCAGCCACACCACCTACTGCCTGTGCCACCCTACTAGCCTTGTAAGTCTTTCACCTTCTCATCTCACTCCTCTAATCCATCTTCTATATACAGTCAGAATTATTTGTCTAAGACACATTGGATCAAGTAACTTCCTGACTTAAATTTCTTTAATGGCTCCTATGCTGCCTATAACAGTATAACAAGTTCCTTGCCATGAAGTACAAGGCGCTTCACAATATGGTTGCTCTGACTCCCCAGCCTTATCTCTCACCCTTCCCTACAGATTGCCCTCCAACCACTACGGGCGATTGCCAAAATGTTAATGCTGGTTCTCTCAACACCTTTGTGTTCTCTCTGAAATGCCCCAACTGCTTGGAAACACCTAAGCTTTCTTTTCAAGCCTCCATGGAAGCACCTCCTCTTTTATAAAGGCTTTCAATTGATCTCTCCACTCCCAGAACCTATGAACTGACCTCTCTCTTTCCCTGTGTATGGTTCTATGACAATACACACGAAACTTCATAGCACTTGTGTGTTTAGATGTTCATCTGCTAGCCTTTGAGAGTGGGGACTATTATGCCATCAATCTCTAGTACCTAACAAAGATCATAGCAAATATAAAGCAGTCAGTAAATGTTGAATAAATACAGTAAAAATGAAAACGGAATTTATACCTTGGACTCTACAACTCTTGGACTCAAAAAAATAAAATAAAATAAAATGAAACTCTTGGACTCTAATTTATAACTTGGGAAAGAGACTTCTTCTTAATCTCAACAATGCTGTAACTGCTCAAACCATGTTTGGAATGTCTTTCTTAGAATGGCCTTCACAGTCAGTTTTTAGGCAATGCGAGGTATACACCCAATCTTTTAAGCAAAACTTTCCACTCTATTATCTTGGACTATTCAGTTTTAGTTCCAAATTATTTAATACGCTCCTAAAAGCAAATTAATCTTTAAAATAAAAACACCTGCCATTGCTAAAGAGATCCAAAAGACTATGAGCCACAAGCTTCAAGCTTTCCCAAAAAAGCTTTGCACAGTATCAATCACTGGAAAGAATGTATACCCTGCCAAGGTGACTATTGTAAAGAGAATGCTCATTCTGCTGTGGAAGTTCTGTTTTCTAAAGAAAGCCGGGATCACTAGCACAGTGAAATCTCATTTAGCAGAACTTGTAATCATAGTGACAAAAGTCTGCGAAATGGGTTTTCAAATAATGCTTACTGTAAAACAACAGCAAAAGCCTATTGTTCTATACTGCCCTGGACAGGTGGCCACCAGCCTCTCTTACTTGAGCACACCCAGGGTATGTGGGAGCGGGAAGAATGTGAAGGAAGGAGCCAGAGGTTGGTTCTAGCCCAGTTCTGATTCCAACTGCATAACCCGGGGCACACGAGATAGCCTTCTAGGCCTTGGGTTGCTTTTTTTTTCTTTTCATAACATAAAGTAATAGAAATAAATACCTGAGAATTCATTTAGTTCTAAAATAATCCCTACAGGAGTACTGATGCATAGGGGCACTTGTACCCCAATGTTTATAGCAGCACTCTCAACAATAGCCAAATTGTGGAAAGAGCCTAAATGTCCATCAACTGATGAATGGATAAAGAAATTGTGGTTTATATACACAATGGAATACTATGTGGCAATGAGAAAGAATGAAATCTGGCCCTTTGTAGCAACGTGGATGGAACTGGAGAGTGTGATGCTAAGTGACATAAGCCATACAGAGAAAGACAGATACCATATGGTTTCACTCTTATGTGGATCTTGAGAAACTTAACAGAAACCCATGGGGGAGGGGAAGGAAAAAAAAAAAAAAAGAGGTTAGAGTGGGAGAGAGCCAAAGCATAAGAGACTATTAAAAACTGAGAACAAACTGAGGGTTGATGGGGGGTGGGTGATGGGTATTGAGGAGGGCACCTTTTGGGATGAGCACTGGGTGTTGCATGGAAACCAATTTGACAATAAATTTCATATACTGAAAAATAAATAAATAAATAAAATAAAATAATCCCTTTTTTCCTTCCCCCCACCCTTTCCATCCACCCAGCAGAGATGTGCATTTTATTTTCTTTTTAAAATTTTTTTAACATTTATTTATTATTGAGAGACAGAGAGGCACAGAGCATGAGCAGGGGAGGGGTAGAGAGAGGGGGAGACACAGAATCCGAAGCAGGCTCCAGGCTCTGAGCTGTCAGCACAGGGGCTCGAACTCACAAACTGCGAGATCATGACCTGAGCCGAAGTTGGTCGCTTAACCAACTGAGCCACCCAGGTGCCCCCAAAGATGTGCATTTTAAAAGAAGAGCAATGGAAATCTCTAACAAATAAGCTTCGAAAGAGGTATTTATGAGTGGGCTCAATCCTCATTAATTGGGGGAGAGGAAAGGGTGATTTGTGGATATCAACTGTGCAGCAAATACCCACCCACACCCCATCTCTACTGCAATCAATGCCAACCAACTGGGGGCTCAATCAGAAATAAACATATATTGGGTTTCTAAAAACAACAGTCATCTTACTGTGCTATTTAAAAAAAATTTTTTTAATGTTTATTTATTTTGAGAGAAAGGGAGAGAGAGAATGCATGCAAGCATGGGAGAGGCAGAGAGACAGGGAGAGAGAGAATCCCAAGCAGGTTCTGTGCTGTTAGCACAGAGCCCGATGCAGGGCTCAAACTCACAAAGCATGAGATCATGACCTGAGCCAAAATCAAGAGTCAGAGGCTTAACTGACTGAGCCACCCAGGCACCCCTTGTTTTACTATTTTAAGTTTTCCTAGTTGTAAGCTCCTTGAAGGCAGGGATGTCCTCATTTACATCCCTTTGCATTCTCCACAGTACCTACGAGAAGTAGTAATTGTTCGATGAACATATGTTGATTGAACTGTGAAAGCTTTGAGGATGTGTGCTCTGTTTTTCCCATCTTTGAATTCCCAGAATATAGACTGGTGCATTTCAGCTCTTACTCTTACTCAGTTATCCAACATTGGATGCTATGTGCAGGGGATACAAAAATGAACAAGACAGACATACAGTCCCTGTTCTCAGGGAGCTCACGTTCTCATGGAGGAAAGAGACAATGAAAAAGTAACAAATCAGGTATTCCCTGATTTTCACAAGTGCTCTGAGGAAATCTGGCAGAATGTGGAGCTAAAGGATAACAGGAGAAGCTCCTAACAGGAAGCTCTGGGAAGGTACTGTAAAGTGGTATGTGTTAGAAGTACGCAATGTGAGTAGGCAGAAGGCGCATTTAGGAAAAGCAGCCCAGGATAGGGGAGCAGGTATTAGGGGTGAGCACTTCTCCCTATGGCAGGATATGGCCCCAAATGCCCTGCCACAAGAGCAGTTAGGAAATTACTATGAAGCAATATTATCTCAGGGAGTATGGTGGGGGGGGGGGGGGGGTAAAAAAAAAAAAAAAGCCTGCTGGTCTCCCCAAGTCATCCCTAAAATATCACTGCTAAAATTATTCCCTGGCCTCACCGACACCACATCCACCTCTGTGGTGCCCCGGTTCCCCACTAGATGTCGGCACCAAGTTCACATTTCACACCCTTGAGCTCAAGGTTTTCATCACTCCACCTCTGCCCCAAGAGCCCTTTTTTCATCTCTGCCTCACAGCCCACTGCTGCCCAAGCCCATCTCTCATCAGCCCCACTGTCTCCTTGCCACCTATCAACCACAAGTTTAAGAGCACAAGAAACACCATAAGGACACACAAAAAGAGCTTCAGCACTAGAGGGGCAAGGATGAAGAACAGTGGTGAACAGACCAGATGAATTTGGGCTCTGGGAAGCAGGCTCTTCTGTTCTGAGAGTCCAGAAGTAGAAGTTAAGGGACCTAATCTCATTTCTACCAGCAACTTTTAAAAATGATCCTATGGGCAAGCTACATTCCCCTTTCAAAGCCTCTCTTTGTAAAAAATGAAGAGGGTGAAAGAATACACCTAATGTTTCCTATGCTTTGCTTCTCTAGAAACCAAGAGTTGAAGTGCAATCACTGGAACTTTTAGAAGGGAGAGTTGCAAATGGCCAGTATCAAACTCAAAAACTGAGTTTGCCAAAATAAATGATGGTAAGTTAGCACTGTGCGGTAGAATAAGAAAGTATTCAAGGAGATGGCGGGTTCAGATCCTGGCTCTGCATACTAGATACCTCCTATTGTCTCTTCCTCATCTGAAAAACAGGAATAAAGATAAAACCTGACTCTTAAGAATTGTTGCAAGAAGACAACAATCTACACAAAACTCTCGGCATGAGGAGAGCATGTGAGAAAATGACAGTTATTACTATTAACAACATAACTGCTTACTGTGTGTCAGACACTAATTTCTCACTGGGGCTCTCTCTAATCTATGCTGCACATAACAAATCAAAACTCCAGGGGTGGGGCCCAGGAATCTGTTTATGTAATAAGATCCCTAGAGGATTCTGAGAACCAGCTGGATTTGGCAAACACTTCCCTGGAGCGTACCACATCAATTCAGTTGCATCTTACTTACCTAGTGCTTTGCTGATAATGTTTATCCAGAATTCTCAACAAGGCATAAACTAGTACAAGGCTACTCTAAGATCTCACTTAACTAAATCTTACCGAACTCTAGGCACCCTTCCCCACATACAAGTTCACCCTAGCATGTCCAAAGTACAACAAACTGCCAGCCCAATTTCCTAAATCAGGGTTTCTAAAATCAAAGTTCAGGTAAGACAGATATCATGGAAGAGGATGTTAAGTGGGATGCAGACTATTTTTTTTTTTTAATAGTCACATATTTCCCAAGACCTTTCTATTTAAAAAGGTACCTTCTATTTTAATACAAGAGTACAGACCCTGAAACCATATACCTAGAATCTATCCAGCTCTGCCACTGGCTAGTTAGTGATCTTGGGAAAGTTATTTAACTATTATATTTCCTAACTATAAAACAGACTGATAATAGGACCTAGAGTGTTTACCTCAAGAGTTATTATGAGAATTAAGTTACTATATAAATTGTGAGAATTAAGTAAGTTATTATATAAATTGAGGAGCGCAGAATAAAACTTGGCACATAATAAGCTTCATATATTAGCTGTTAGTATTATTATTCATGGCAAAAGTACTGGTTTTCCATTTACACAATGATTTATATGCTCCCTTTAAAATTACTTTAGGGGCGTCTGGGTAGCTCAGTCGGTTAAGTATCTGACTCTTGATTTCAGCTCAGGTCATGATCTCATGGTCCGTGAGATTGAGCCCTGGTCGATCTGCTGACAGCACAGAGCCTGCTTGGGATTTTCTCTCTCTCCAAAACAAATAAACATTGAAAAAAAAATAAAATTACTTTAAAAATTAGTCAATTTTGGGGCACCTGGGTGGCGCAGTCGGTTAAGCGTCCGACTTCAGCCAGGTCACGATCTCGCGGTCCGTGAGTTCGAGCCCCACGTCGGGCTATGGGCTGATGGCTCAGAGCCTGGAGCCTGTTTCCGATTCTGTGTCTCCCTCTCTCTCTGCCCCTCCCCCGTTCATGCTCTCTCTCTGTCCCAAAAATAAATAAACGTTGAAAAAAAAAAATTAAAAAAAAATAAAAATTAAAAAAAAATTAGTCAATTTTAAGAATATATAAAGTCAATACTGGTAATATGAGATACAAGGATATAGTAAAAATCAAAAGGGTAAAAGTGAATTAAATAAAAACCAAAGCTTTGTAGCAGGGGGGAAAGCCAGGAGCTTAGAGAAAAAGATGTTACTAAAAGCAAGGTACTAAATGCATGTTACAAAAGCCTTGAAGAAGTAACTTCTCTTCTCTGGGCCTTGATTTTCTAGTGTGTAAAATGAAAACATTGAACCCTTCTGCTAGGCTCTAGGATTCTGAAGTTTGCATATAACCTACATTTCCCTTGTTACATTCACAGCATTTTCCTCAGTGGGTAATGACAAAGGGCAAATGACAGCATAGGACTTGGAGAATGATCACTTGTGTGGGAAGAGGTTTCTTAGAAGTTTGTGCAACAGAGTTTGGCCTATAGTACTTGTGCATCAAGGAAAGAAAAGGAAAAAGCATTGTGAATAGAAAAAAGGTCTCATATGCAGTAAGCCATAAAGGTGGGAAGAGGGGAAGAACTATTTCTAAGCATTACTGTGCTTTCTTAAAGCCTGGAAAATATAACTTTGGATTGCTTCTGACTTAGTGCTAAGAAAATAGAATAAACAGAAGTGCCTGGCTAGCTCAGTCAGAGCATCATGTGACTCTTGATCTTGGGGTTGTGCGTTTAAGCACTATGATGGGTGTAGAGATTACTAAGAAATAAAATCTTAAAAAAAAAAAAACAACAAAACTAAATACACAGACCAAGGTAATAATATATTTTGATGCAGTTTCACTTAAAACCATGGTGACTCAAAAGGGCAAGCAAAAAGAAAGAAAACAGAAAAAGAGAGTTCTTAGTACCTTGATATGTCAGTCCAATACAGGAAGAAGGTGTTTCCCTACCTGCACAGAAATATATCTAAAAACCATCTTTGCACTTATGTAGATGAACCCTATTATTGATTCTTTGTGGCATCTCTTCCTAATTGTATGTTTTCCCTAAATTCCTGACTATATGCCCACCATCACATTATAACCCACTTCTCTAATCTCATTTCCAGTTGCTCCTCTTGATATACTGTACTTCTTTTCTGTAGCTTAAATGAGCCACCCACCTGCTTCCCAGTAGCTACCCTGTGTTTTCTACCTTTAGGCTTTTACGTTACTTCCACTGCCTGGAATGCTCTGCCAGTCCATTTCACTTGTATTTCTACGAGTCCAAAATCTACCATACAATGGAGAGGCAATATAACGAAGTATTAAGATCATGAACTCTGGAGCAGAGTGCCTGAGTTCTTATCTTTGCTCCACCATTCACTAGCTGAATGGCCTAGGAATGCCACTTAACCTCTCTGTGCCTCAACTGCCTCATCTGAAACCAGTGATAATTACAGTAAATCACCTGAAGGCATTGTGGTTAAAATGAATGGGTTAAGGGGCGCCTGGGTGGCGCAGTTGGTTAAGCGTCCGACTTCAGCCAGGTCACGATCTCGCGGTCCGTGAGTTCGAGCCCTGCGTCGGGCTCTGGGCTGATGGCTCAAAGCCTGGAGCCTGTTTCCGATTCTGTGTCTCCCTCTCTCTCTGCCCCTCCCCCGTTCATGCTCTGTCTCTCTCTGTCCCAAAAATAAATAAACGTTGAAAAAAAAAAAATTAAAATGAATGGGTTAATACACAGAAGGGGCTTAGAGGAGCGTTTAGCACATAGTGAAAGCGTCAGCTATTATGATAGTGACAACACATGATGAGGACGATGTGAAGACTCAGGTCATATGCTCTGTCCTCCACAGAGCATTCCCTGAACCTCCTGTCTGGAAGAAATCATTATCTCCTTTGAGTTCCTACAGTACTATTAACTGTTACCGCTCTTAGAATACTTCTAATTTTATATTATTTATACATGTTGTCTCCCTTACTTGACTTTAAGTTTCCTGAGAGCAAAATCCACCTCTGACTTGTCTCTTATCACCTACAGTTCCTAATGCAATGCCCTGATCATAGTATCTACTCAAACATTTGTGAACAGGGAGATATTTGGTCATGAGAAGGATATTTCTGCCAGCATACAGGGCCTTAACCATTCTTACCACAACATCTTCCAAGATTTTAGTAGGGCAAGGTCTAGAATGAAATTCAAAGTGTTCATCCTCAGATTTCTTCTTGGACTCCCGCTCCTGGATTCTTTTCTCAATTTCCAAATCAAAGCCAATAGGCTGAGTGGGTGGCTTCACAGGTGGTTTCTTGGGCAAGATGGGCCCACCTTCAAGAATTCTGGGATCAAGTTCCCGTGCTTTGAATTTGTATCTGTAAGATAAGAGTTTAAATGACACCACAAAAAAATTTTTTTAATAAAATAAAAATTACACAAACAACAAAGCAGGTCTAAAACAGAAAAATAATTATTATGATTACCCAAGCACAGCAAAATTTTGACTCATTCCATAGCCATTGTCTCTACCTCCAGAACAAAGAATAAAGGAGCCAGTCCTAACACTCCTACCACTTTAAAGACTGGGATTTCTCTTCCCAGAGGAAGCTGCCCCTCCTCAAAAGAAGTACAAAAAGGAATGAAAGAAGGATACAGGAGACAAACTCCAGTGCTAACCACACTTTGTTCCAGTTTCCTCCACCAATAATAGCTGTAATGAGCCCTTGGGTAGCCATAAAGGGTGGGATCTACCTCAACTAAGTTCAGAGGACACTCCTTAGTTGGAATCCTGAGTAAGTTTGCCTGCCCCCTTCGTTTTTACCACTTTATATTCCAGGATATCTGCATATTCCCACTTCTCTCTCTCTGTCTCTTTTTTTTTAATATTTTATTTTTAAGTAAACTCTACATCCAGCATGGGACTCATACAACCCTGTGATCAAAAGTCCCATCCTATGGGGCGCCTGGGTGGTGCAGTCGGTTAGGTGTCCGACTTCAGCCAGGTCACGATCTCGCGGTCCGTGAGTTCGAGCCCCGCATCAGGCTCTGGGCGGATGGCTCAGAGCCTGGAGCCTGTTTCCGATTCTGTGTCTCCCTCTCTCTCTGCCCCTCCCCCGTTCATGCTCTGTCTCTCTCTGTCCCAAAAATAAATAAACGTTGAAAAGTCCCATCCTCTACCAACTAAGCCAGCCAGGTGCCTCCCCCCCCCCCCACCCTTCTAATTTTTTAATCACAGAGGCAGGGGCACAGACTACAGAGCCTATAACTCAAATGCCATAAATTCCCATGACAAGAAAAACAGCAACTATCCCCATTATAGAACTGAAAAGAAAGCAGCCAAGGGCGCCTGGGTGGCTCAATCGGTTAAGCGTCTCTTAGTTTTGGCTCAGGTCATGATTTCATGGTTGGTGAGTTCAAGCCCCACATCAGGCTCTGCACTGACAGCATGGAGCCTGTTTGGGATTCTCTCCCTCCCTCTCTCTCTCTGGCCCTCCCCTACTTGGACTCTCTCTCTCTCAAAATAAATAAATAAAACTAAAAAAAACCCCAAAACGTACATATATATGTACATATATACGCACATATATATGATTGAAAAGAAAGCAGGCAGATTCTTGGAACTCTTCCTCAAAGCCAGTTGGACTTACTGTTGCAGTTTCTCAAGCTCCTCAGCCTCCTGATCCGCTGCACTTTTGCAGGTCACTGGCCTTGTGCGCTGTTTGGTTTGCAGCACAGGAGTCTGTGGGTCTCTGGATATCTTGACCACAGCAGACTTGGAGGGTAACAGAGCTGTAAACCAAGATCACAGACATTCACCTAGCTCCCAAGACTCCCAGCACACTATAGGTGCTGACTCAGCTAGGCAGCCCAGAGATGACAAATCAGAGGGGCTGCCCTCCACACTCAGCTCAGCTCACGTCAGTCAACCTGACAAACATGCAGCCCCTTCTTCCCTGTCACTCTTTACTGAGGGGTATGATGAAGGTAGTCTTTGGTTAAACTCTACTATCATCTTCTGAACTTAAAATCCATTTGTGTCTGATGGATTCCTTATCACTGCACAGGCATGTACTGCCTTTCTATTCACAATGCCAACTATTTTGCTTATTACTGACACATAAGACTTTTGTTTATTCCAGCTTTAAAATAAGGCCTTTCTAAAGATCAAGTAATGACTCCCAATTTTGTGAATTTCCTAAATGCGTCTACATCAAAACATCACGACCTGTTCAAAGAAAGTCAAATAGAGAAAGTAAAAAGACTACGTCAAAGCATCGATCTTAAGACCATCACTACCATTCATAGACAATATTGATTACCTGACCAGAGGCAACCTTGTCAATTTTCATAATTACGTAGAATGAGTCCTCTAATTTAGATCTGGCCACATAACAGCAGGAGATACAAACCAAATCTATTAATTTTAGAAATAAGTCAGCCTTCCAACCAACGGAATGGGAAAAGATATTTGCAAATGACATATCTATCGGACAAAGGGCTAGTATCCAAAATCTATAAAGAGCTCACCAAACTCCACACCCAAAAAACAAATAACCCAGTGAAGAAATGGGCAGAAAACATGAATAGACACTTCTCTAAAGAAGACATCCGGATGGCCAACAGGCACATGAAAAGATGTTCAGTGTCGCTCCTTATCAGGGAAATACAAATCAAAACCACACTCAGATATCACCTCACGCCAGTCAGAGTGGCCAAAATGAACAAATCAGGAGACTATAGATGCTGGAGAGGATGTGGAGAAACGGGAACCCTCTTGCGCTGTTGGTGGGAATGCAAACTGGTGCAGCCACTCTGGAAAACAGTTTGGAGGTTCCTCAGAAAATTAAAAATAGACCTACCCTATGACCCAGCAATAGCAATAGCACTGCTAGGAATTTACCCAAGGGATACAGGAGTACTGATGCATAGGGGCACTTGTACCCCAATGTTTATAGCAGCACTCTCAACAATAGCCAAATTGTGGAAAGAGCCTAAATGTCCATCAACTGATGAATGGATAAAGAAATTGTGGTTTATATACACAATGGAGTACTACATGGCAATGAGAAAGAACAAAATATGGCCCTTTGTAGCAACGTGGATGGAACTGGAGAGTGTGATGCTAAGTGAAATAAGCCATACAGAGAAAGACAGATACCTATGTTTTCACTCTTATGTGGATCCTGAGAAACTTAACAGAAACCCATGGGGGAGGGGAAGGAAAAAAAAAAAAAAGAGGTTAGAGGGGGAGATAGCCAAAGCATAAGAGACTCTTAAAAACTGAGAACAAACTGAGGGTTGATGGGGGGTGGGAGGAAGGGGAGGGTGGGTGATGGGTATTGAGGAGGGCACCTTTTGGGATGAGCACTGGGTGTTGTATGGAAACCAATTTGACAATAAATTTCATATATTGAAAAAAAAAAAAGTCAGCCTTCAAGTATACATATAACAATTATTTATAACTACATAAAGTTTTAAATAATCATTGCAGAAAATACACCATCCACAAAAATAAACTCAAAATAGATTAAGGACCTAAATGTGAGATCTGAAATCATAAAAGTCCTAGAAAAGAGCACAAACAGTAATTTCTCTGACATTGGCCGCAGCAACATTTTTCTAAATATGCCTGCCAAGGCAAGGGAAATACAAGCAAAAATAAACTACTGGGACTACGTCAAAGTAAAAAGCTTTTGCATAGCAAAGGAAACAACAAAACTAAAAGACAACCTATGAAGGGGAAAAGATACTTGCAAACAACATATCCAATTAAGGGTTAGTATCCAAAATACATAAAGAACTTATACAACTCAACACCAACACCAAAAAAACACACAAAACAAACAAACCCACAAAAACCCAATCATCTAAAAATGGGCAAAAGACATGAGCAGACATTTCTCCACAAAAGACATACAGATGGCCAAGGGACACATGAAAAGATGTTCATCACTCATCATCAGGAAAACGCAAATCAAAAAACTACAATGAGAGATCACCTTACACCTGTCAGAATGGCTAAATCAAAAACATAAGAAACACAAGTGTTAGCAAGGATGTGGAGAAAAAGGAACCCTCGTGCACTGTTGGTAGGAATGCAAACTAATAGAGCCACTGTGGAAAACAGTACAGAGGGTCATCAAAAAATTAAAAATAGAACTACCATGTGATCCAGTAATTCCACTACTGGGTATTTACCCAAAGAATACAAAAACACTAATTTGAAAAGATATATGCACCCCTATGTTTAATGTAGCATTATTTACAATACCAAATTATGGAAGCAGCCCAAGGTGTCCACTGACAGATGAATGGATATATATATATAACAGAATATTACTCAGCCATAAAAAAGAATGAAATCTTGCCATTTGCAACAACATGGTTGGATCTAGAGAATATAATGCTAAATGAAATAAATCAAAGACAAATACCATTTGATTTCACTCATATATGGAATTAAAAAAAATAAAACAAAGGAAAAAAGAGACAAACCAAAAAACAGATTCTTAACTATAGAGAAAAAAAAATGATGGTTACCTGGGGGGAGGTGGGTGGGAAATGCGTGAAATAGGTGAAGGGAGTTGAGAGTATACTTATCATGATGAGCACTGAAGAATGTATAGAATTGCTGAATCACTATAACTGAAACTAATACAACACCATATGTTAACCATACTGGAATTAAAAAAATTTTTTTTAATTGCAGGAAATAATTTTTTTTCTATTTGCCAGGACCAAGATTCTTAAAGCAGGGCATATCAGACTCTAGAAGTCATATATTATTTGGAAAGTCATGTTTAATATTTAAATTTCCATTAGGATAAAAAAAAGACATTTCACTATTTTTGTAATCTAAAATTTGACAAATGACCCCTGGAATATAATAACAATATTAATGTTCTACTTAAAGAAGCTTGCCTGGCTGCACTAAACAATGCCAATGCAAGGGCAGAAAACACTGAGACCTTCAAAGGCAAAACAACAAAATCCTGCTTTATCCAGAATGCTAGTCCTACATTCTAGACAACTATTTAACATGACTTCCATTTCTCAAACTTCTCTACTTTCCTTCTTGCAGTAATTATTTTCATAAAGACAAAAGCTAAGAGATTAGAATCCTCTCATGTGTTCATCCCAAACCTACAAACCCTCTGGCATTTGCACCCATTCTTCTCTCTTCTACCCTCCCTTCAAAGAACAAGCACTCCACCTGAGCAAAGTATCCCTCTTCCACCTGCTGGCACAGGGTCAATCACTGGTTATCTCCTTTCTGCTCTGGTTCTTCAACTTTTTTCACTGCCAGGGACTTCTCAGCTTACAGACATGCTCTACCTATCTCCCACATCTCTTCACTCTTGTGTGTCCCTCTACATTCGTTACACTTACCATAATCTATAGTGCTCTGTTTCTCTCACTGAATTAGAAACTTAATGTTGAGCAGCACCAAGTCCATTTTGTTCACTGCTATAACTCCTACACTTCTATACCTGGTTTATAGTGGTGAAATTTGTTGAATGGTTGAACAAAAAGCACACAACCCTGAATGAATGGAATGCTTCCATTTTCTATAGTTAAGTAGCTGCACCAATACACCCTGACAAGTGGCAAAGGTATAATACCTGGCCAATTATTGACCAGGAGGATCAAGGTGGTTGATGTATATAAGTAGACAGATAGCCAGAGCAGGGAGTACAAAGATGCTCAACTGTGCGCTTATCTGCACGTAGGCATATGCCATACTTTAGTTCAAAAGCTAGGATTTCAACTAAAGGCAAATTTATGTAAGCAAATGAAATCCTAGGGGAGGCTCCAACCAGCTATAATGTTGATATGAAACTTACTATCATCCTTCTTGCTCCTCAAGTGATATCTGTTAGGGGTTCGTTTATGAAAGGCTTCAACCTGCTGTGCGAGGGGCACGTACGTAGAAGTTGTTTCATCAAATGTTCTTTTCTTTCCTTGGGACAGGTTGAATGGCTTAATAATGGTGCACCCCTTAGTCACTCGAGCCTGTAAAGAAAGTTGGTCCTCAAATGAAGTGTTTTGGAAGAGCTCAGATCTACCATAAGCCGCATATTCAACACAGAGGATCAAAAGAAAAAAGGACTGTGGTAAAGTCAAGATTATTATGGGGCGCCTGGGTGGCTCAGTCGGTTAAGTGTCCGACTTCAGCTCAGGTCGTGATCTCCCAGTTCATGAGTTCAAGCCCCACATCGGGCTCTGTGCTGACAGCTCAGAGCCTGAAGCCTGCTTTGGATTCTGTGTCTCCCTCTCTCTGCTCCGCCCCTGCTCATGCTCTCTCGCTCTCTCTCTCAGAAATAAAGAAATGTTAAAAAAAATTTGTTTTTTTTTTTTAAATAAAAAGTCAAGATTATTATTCCTAAATTTGTCAGTCCTTGAGCAAAGGTTAAAACTAGTCTGTTCCCACCTTTTAAAAAAGGGAGAAAGGGGCTGGGGGGGGGCGCCTGGGGAGCTTAGCTGGTTAAGTGTCCAACTCTTGATTTCAGCTCAGGTCATATCTCACAGTTTGTGGGTTTGAGCCATGTGGCTCAAAGCCACGTTCATGGGTTCTGCGCTGACAGCATGAGCCTGCTTAGGATTCTCTGTCTCCCTCTCTTTCTTCCCCTCTCCTGCTGAAGCACCTGTGCATGCTCACTCTCTTCTCTCAAAAATAAACATTAAAAAGAAGGGAGAAAGGATCTAGGGCTTAACAAATTATCTGTTCTGTAATAGTTAATAAGGTGATTTTTTTTCTCCAAGCATGTCAGTGTTTTGAAGCCAGCAAGAACAAGTTTTCTGAAAATCAGAAGGGAAAAAAAGCTGCAAAGGTATTCCCCTCACCCTTAATCCCATTAAGAAAAAATTGATTTGGGTTCTGGGTCTGGATCAGGTCAGGCAACTGCCTGAATCAGAATCTCTGCAGACATCCTCCCCAAAACTGAGTGATGAAGGAGTCTAGTCCTTGGATGATTAACTTTCATAAAATTAGTCTCTGATTAGAAACAAAACTCCTTAAGGACCTACATCTCAAAGGAAGAAGCACAACACCAGGGTTTAAGACTGCAAAGGACTGACTTCAACAAGTAATGATGCTTACTGCAAATGCAAGAAGAAATTCTTAGTATTAGAATTTTTAGGGATGCCTGGGTGGCGCAGTCAGTTAAGTGTCCATCTCTTGATCTTGGCTTAGGTCATGATCTCTCAGTTCATGAGTTCAAGCCCCGCATCCCCACATCAGTTCCTGTACTGATGGGGCAGAGCCTGCTTGGGATTCTGTCTCTCCTTCTCTTTGCCTCTCCCCTGCTTGTGTGCCCTCTCTCTCTCTCAAATAAATAAAACTTACAAAAAATATTTTTTAGAATTTTTAAGTAGGATTCTTATCATTTTGTTAGATTTGAATGGTCTGCCCCAACCCCATTTCTTCCATAAGCCCTGTCATATATTGCACAAAACTTTGTAAACACAAGATTTTTTCAAGACTTTTGTAAGAGCACAAGCTGTAGCAAGCTGGCACCTATAATTTGCCACACAGAATTCTAAGTGCTTTATGTACATTCTTTTTCTATTTTTATTATTTTTTTTATGTTTATTTTTGAGAGAGGCACAGAGTATGAGCAGGGGAGGGGCAGAGAGAGGGAGACACAGAATTTGAAACAGGCTACAGCTCTGATCTGTCAGCACAGAGCCTGACGCAGTCTCAAACTCACAAACCGTGAGATCATGACCTGAGCTGAAGTCAGATGCTTAACCACCCATGCACTCCGCTTTCTTTCTTTCTTTTTTTTTAAGTTTATTTAACTATTTTGAGAGACAGAGAGAGAAAGTGCATGTGTGCACAAGTGGGGAAGGGGCAGAGAGAGAGAGGGAGAAAGAGCATCTCAAGCAGGTTCCGCACTGTCAGGCAGAGCTTGGTGAGGGGTTCAATCTCACAAATGTGAGATCATGACCTGTTCCAAGATCAAGAGTCAGATGCTTAAATGACTGAGTTACCAGGAGCTCCATACGTACATCCTTAATTCAGTTTTCACAGCAACTTAAGATGCTTCCCAGAGAGGCCGCATGACTTCTCCAAGATCACATAGCTAATGGGGCAAAGTGAGGGTTTAGAGCTACCTTAACTCAAAAACACGCTTCTCTCAATTATAGTGACCACAAGTACTGCACCCGAAATCCTCCCTGAATTAGTAACAAGAATATCCATTTAGCCCATCAACTTACAGGAGACGGAGGATGCTTTCGCAGTTCAGATGTAAAATTCACTTCCTTATATTCCTCCTGGTTCTTAGGATGTTGTTTGATTCGCTCGTCTGTGCGGAAGTGAAAGTCAACTGATTTGGTTACCTGGCTCACTGATTTCTTCACAGGTTGCCCTGAGTAAGAAGCAGAGTAAAACACACAGGTAACACTAAGAATAGAGAATATCAGTAAATCCCCTTTATCCAGTCCTTTTGATATTTCTATCATCATGGATCTTAATATTGTTCACTCTCTACACATAGCCCCAAATTTGAATCAGTGCTCAAGGACACTACTTACTATATGTACCTTATTCATTGAGCACTACCTGTGTGAGGACCTTTGGTGAGAGGCAAACTGCAAAGAGGTACAACAGGGGAGAAGAATCCCATCTCCTAGGTGTAGTTATAGCTCTGGACACACAGTAATTGGAATACTTTTGACAAGAAAGGCTATGAATTGTCTTAAAAAGCACACTTAACATGTCTATGAAGGAAATCCTATAAACTCCAGGGGTGCTTTTTCAACTCAGTATTCAGGGCTTTATAGCTTTGACTCCACCAATAATAACTCTATGTACGCCAGAGCAAAGCAGAACTCTGACCCTTTCGCTCCCTCAGTCCTACTTGTCCTCTGTAGCTACAAGTGGATTCGCTCAGCTGTCTTTTCCTCTAAAATTAAAATGGGAAAACAATAAAAAACTGGCATGCCCAATGGCTTTATCTTCTGTCTCAATCGTAATTCCTTCTTTTTCTAATACAAAGAAAAAGAATTAGAAAGGAAAAGGAGAGAGGAATCAGTTATCCTTGAAGAAATGAGGGAAGTTTTCATGGAAAAGGGCCTCAAAAGATGGGTGTGAGTTCTACAGTTAGAGACAGGGAGCAACAGTGTGCTCTAAGAAAGGTCTGGTGTATATATATAATATCCCCCCATTTTTTTTTTTTTAAGTAACCTCTATGCCCAATATGGGGGCTTGAACTCACGATCCTGAGACCAAGAGTCACATGCTCTGTCAACTGAGCCAGCCAGGCGCCCTAGTCTGGTGTATATAAAACGTTCTAGGAAACAATCATTGGGATATAAAATATCCATGTCCAGCTTTCTAACAAACATACCTTTTTCTACTGGCTACTAACCAATAAAGACTTTTATCCTTTAGAGACTTCAAAAACCCTACCAAGATTATGGGAAGGACCCCTCAAAAATCAGAATCAACCAGAGCCAAGCTGACCTAATCCTGCAAGAGCAAGTTTCTTGAATTCTTCATTCTTTTTCCGCATCTCCATAACCTCCTGTTGCATTTTCATTCTCTTCTCCAACTCTTGCTCCTCAGTACTTTTTAGAATCTTTTGCCTAAAGGGAAAATCAGTAAAGGAGGTAAGAGAGGAGAGAAGAAAGAGGCTCCTGATTCAAAACAGTCTAAAGGTATTACAGACAAGATTTTTAACCTGTGATAAAATAATCATCAAAGCCAAAAAGGATTATCTGATAAATCGATACTGACTTAATTATGTAACAGTATGAAAAAAAACAAAAAAAAAAACAAAAAAACCAAGATGCACAAGTTATAACGATATTGAAAATTTTTCAAAAAGAAAGCTAAAATTGACTATAGAAGATATTAACAAAAGACATAAATTTGACTATACAATGATCAGCTTTTAGGCCACAAGAAAAAGTAGGATTAAAATACCAGTAGAATGGGGAAAATATTTGCAAGAAATATGACAAGAGACTAACATATGTAAAATATACACTGTGATGGAGAAGAGAGACTTAGGAGTGAAACCAGCTAGATTTCAAATCCCAACCATGTCATTTCATTTTCTACCTATGTGCTCTTGAGAAAAATATTTAATCCCTCTGAGACTCAGTTTTCTCCACTGTAAAATGAGGAATATATTCATCCCCACAGAATATTTGGTGACTATTAAATCGGGTGTTTCCCAAGTACCTGACGCATAGCAAAAGTTCAATTTAGAGTAATCATTCTTAACAATGAGACTATCAGTAATACCACATACAGATAAACAGAAAAGGAAATAGACAATCCACCCAAGAGGAAATATGGAAAAGATGTTCACAATAACAGTAATATAATCCTATCAGCAATCAAATAAAAATTAAAATAAGTTGATGCCATCAACATTTTATCAAGTAAACTTAAACAATTTTAAATGCAAAAAACAAATTCAATGTGGACAGGGTACACGGAAATAAAAATATTCATTCAAAGCTGATGGTATTGTAAATTCATACATTTATTTCAGAAATAAAATTGGCAATATAGGTAGCCATAAAACTAGGCTTGGTCAAGGAATTTCTCTTTCCTCAGCCTGAAGAAACTACTCAAAGAAAAGTCCCTACCAATAAAGATGTTCGCGATTATTTCTAATAGTGAAAAATTGGTAACTACATTTTCAACAGGAAATGGTAAATATAATTTGATAGAGTATTTGCTATTAAAAAAGGATAAATGGGAAGATTTTATAGTATAGTATAGAAAAAGAAAAAAGAAATAGTCTTGTGGCAAGCAAAGAAAACAAATCCCAAAGGTTACTTATACACAGATTGTAAAAATACATTTTTTACTTGCGTAAAGACCTGAAGGGAGCTTGGTAAAATAGAAACTGTTCAATTCAGGTAGTAAGGACCTTTTTACTAACTTTTTCCTTTTATATTCCTTTTAATTTGCTTTAATAGTATATTTTCCTCAATGTTTAAGACTTGAGCATCCCCCAAGACATAAAACAATTCACCTCACCATAGTTACAGCTTTATTAGTTTCCCAAGCTCCATGTGCTCCACACTACAGATGTGCCTGCTTATAATTTTACTCTATTGACTCTAAAGTTTAAATTCAGGAAAGAAACATACCTCACAGGTGGTATACAAGACACAGTATGTCGGCCCTTGGCTTTCTCTGGGGAAGACTCATGTTTTTCAGAGGTATCTTGATGGGCACTGCTTTCTTCCTCTTCCTCTGGCTTCTTTTTTTTGTTAGAACTTGAGTTCAAAAGAACAAAAAATAAATATTCTCAATTCCCTAAAGCATACACTGCTGTACTCTCCTCCCCAAATCTATCACATAAGGCTTACATTTTCTCTTTCATTCGGACAACAAGCACGTCTCAATCGCAAGATTCTTTCAATAGTATGTACCAATGGATAAAATGGGTAAACTCTGAGAACACCAACAGAAGTCAAGGTAAGAGTTGTCTGATGATGGTTCAGGAGGGTGGGGAGAGATTCCAACTGCTTATCATAAAATGCACAAACGGCAGATAGCTAGCTGCCTTCCCAATATCTATTCCACTTTCTTTCTTATCAATAGAATTCTAATTTTGTTTGGGGTGGCAATGTACAAAGGCTGTACTTGTTTTGAGAGCTTCTCTTGTACTAGGGAGAATTCAAGCGACACAGTAGGGCAACTGAGGTATAACCAAGGTTTCTGAAAAATTTTCACTTTTGTGATATGGGTGCTGCTCCTCTTCATCATACTCTCCTTCTTCTCTTAAACATGGATGTGATACCTAGATATATAGCAACTATCTTGTGACAATGAGGCAACAAGCACAAGGAAGAAGCTAAGAAACACAGAGCTGCCATCTTGAGTAACAAGTATGAAAAAAAAGCTAACAATGCCCTGGCACTGTTCAGTCACTGAACCAAAGCCAACAGCAAACTTCTGTGAAGCAAATAAATCACTATTCTTTAAACCACTCGAGGTGAATAGGCTATTTCTTATAGCAAAATACATTCCTAACTGATAAAAATAAGAACAAGCACCATATATTCTGTTTCCCGTTAACCACAGAAGCAAACAGGAGTAAAACCTATGCCAACCGACAGAAGCTGTGGCTACTTACACTTTCATTTTTTTGGAGGGTGGAATTTCATTGATGATTAGAGGAGTAGCACATCTCTTAGCTTTCATTTTTACATGATGTTTTTCTTTCTGTTCCAAATCCTTCTGAGCAGAGAGTCTAGTAGATCGCCTATGGTACCGGAATTGACACACTTTATCCAAAATGAATGTATCTACTTACAGATATGCAATTGTGCCGCAGAAATGTGAAAGTATGTCAAACTGCCAATGGCTACAAAGAGTTTTGTGGTATTATTTCCACTCTAAAAACTTTTTACCTTACTGATAGCTTTTGAACCTCATCATAAAATGTTGGTACTTAAATGCAATGGATTTTTTTTCTTTTAAGACACAGGCAATAACCTAATACAACTCCCTCCTTTTAAATGTAAAAGTCAATAAAGATCAGGTGACTTGACCCTGTTACATAGCAAATTGCTATCAGACTTGAAATTTGAGATCAGATCTCCTGGTAACTGAGGTGTTTATTTTCTCCTTTTAGTCACGCCCCCGTTTTTGGTAAAATATTTAACACATACCAAAATGTGCACAAAACAAAAATTAAGTTAAATGATTACAAAGTAAAGACTCATGAAATCACCACCCAGGCTAAGAAGTAGAACACTGGCAGGGGTGCCTGGGTGGCTCAGTTGGTCAAGCGTCCAGCTTTGGGTCAGGTCATGATCTCATAGTTCGTGATTTTGAGCCCCATGTCGGGCTCTGTGCTGACAGCTCAGAGCCTGGAGTCCGCTTCAGATTCTGTGTCTCTCTCTCTCTACCCCTCCCCGACTTGTGCTGTCTCTCAAAAGCAATAAACATTAAAAAAAAATTAAAAAAAAAACCCACAAAACCTTCAGGTAATATAATCAGACTACTGCAAGTATTGTTTTTCTGTCTTATTTCACTCAACATTATATTTGTGAGATTCAGCCACATTGAGTCATGTAGCTTTAATTCACTGATTTTTAATGCTGTATAACAGTCACTGTAGGAATGTACCACTATTTACCCAGTCCACTGCACAGGTGCACATGTTGCTGGTGGGTGTAGGCTTTAAGACCGTTTGTTAGGTCATAGGACGCTGGTTATATCAATTAAAAGTTGTTTCCAAAGTGCTTGTACCAATCTATGCTTACTTACACTGGCGAGTTGATATTATAGTCTGCATTGCTCTACACCCTCCTGAACACTTGGTACTGTCAGATGTTTTAATTTAGCCGGTATGCAGTAAAACCTTGCTGTGGTTTTAATTTGCTTTTCTGATTCCCAGTGAGATAGAGCAACTTTTCACATGTTCACTGGCCATTTAGTTATCCTATTTGATAAAGTACTAGTTCAAGTCTCTTGTTTGTTTTCCATTGGGTTGTCAATCCTTTCCTGAGTGATTAGTAAGAATTCCTTATATACTATGAACATAAGCCCTCTGTAGGTTTTATGTGTCACAAATATCTTTTCCCACTTTGGGGGTTGGCTTTTTACTCTCTTTATGGTACCATTTGACTAGATAAATGTCTCAAATACATCAATACCCCTCCCCATTATGGTGAGTGCTTTTCTGTGTGTATACTATTTAAAAAAAAAAAATCCTTCCCTGTTCCAAGGTCATGAAGATATTCTCCAATATTTCATTATATGAGCTTTAGCATTCACATTTAGATCTACAATTCCACCCAGAATTGACTATTTTAGGGGCCCCTGCTGGTTCAGTCAGAGGAGCACATGACTCTTGATCTTGGGGTTGTGGGTTTGAGCCCCAACACTGGATGTAAAGAAAAAAAGAATTGACTGTTTTATATGCAAAGGGGGACCAAGTTTCATTCTGTTCTATCTGGATATCCACTAGCAAAGCATTGTTTTTTAAAGGGTTGGGTGGGGGGGAGCACTGTTTCCCCACAGGTCTACAGTAACACCATTGTCATATATCATGCCCATAGATGGGTGCATGAATTTCTATTTGATTTCACTGATCTCATTAATCCTTGGATAATACCATAAAACTTGAATTACTGCAGCTTCATAATAATATGTCTTGCTATCAACTAGCACTTTGAAAGTATCTGGCTATTCTCAGACCTTTGCATTTCTGAATAAATTTTAGCGTCAGTTTATCAATGTCCACAGTGAAAACCACTAGGATTTTAATGAATATTACATTGAATCTATAGATCAGTTAGGGAGAACTAATATCTTTTTAATACTGATCCCCCAATCCATAAATATGGTATGTCCTACAATTTATTTAGATCTTGTTTAATTTCTCTCAACACGTTTTTTTATAAAAGTCCTAAACACTGTAAAGACTTATTACATTTTCAGGCTTTCATGCTACTGCACAGAGTACCAATTTTTAAGTCTTTATTACAGAGAATTTCAAGCATATTTTTAAAATAAGGAGAGGGGTGCCTGGGTGGCTTAGTTGGTTAAATGTCCAACTCCTGATTTCAAGCTCAGGTCATGATCTCACAGTTGTGGGATTGGGCCCCATGTCGGGATGTGCACTGAAAGTGTGGAGCCTGCTTGGGATCCTCTCTCTCCCTCTTTCTCTGCCTCTCTCCCATGCACATGTGCTTTCTTTCTCTCTCTCTCTCTAAATACTAAAAAACTAAAAGTGAGAATAAAATGGACTAGTGAGTACTCATCATTCAGTTTCAGAAATTATCAACTCACAGTCAATTCCAATCATGTATCAATTTTCCTTCCATCCATCCTACTGGATTTCGAAACGAATCCTAACTAAATGTCTACCTTTCATCTACAAATATTTCATATTAATCTCTAAAAGAAAGTACTCATAAAAAAATCACATGGAGTAATGAAGAGCAAATTTACTGAATTAAGGAATGAAGAAATGAATGTATTGAATGAGTAATGAAGAGTGCATATTACAAAATGTAGACAAGATACAATAATACAACCATTTGAAGGCACTGGAAAGTGACCAAAAAGCAGGCAGAAAACAGAGGCACATTTATCCATGAAAAACAACTGCAAAGGGTAAAAATTATGAGTTGGTAGCTTTTTTGCCTGAGGTACTCGCCAAATGTAGCAGCTCTAACAGCAGAAAATTCCAGTCTCACTGGCTAGAGATAATAGAAGATAAAAATTCAAGGCCAGTATAACACCTAGAAATTTAGAAGAAAATCCTGAAAGTGAAAGAGCCACAGAAAAAATGTCACTCAAAATCTGAGCAAAACCTCTGCACAAATTCCTGCCTAACTGCTAAACCATGTATGTTTAGAGGACACCCATGGAGCCCAGCAAAAAGGCAAGCAGAAACTGGTGAGGTGTCCATCCTTAAAAAATAAAACCACACCACGTAAGACTGGTGTTTGCTGCTTTTTTTTTTTATAAACGTAACCCCCACTGTACATATAGTAAGATGGCACAAAACTAACATCTTACTTGCTTGAGGTGTCAATAGACAAACATTGGAGCTGGCAGAAATTTAGAGACAAGACCTCAGAAACAAGAGAACCACAGAGAGGATGAACACTTAAACTCTACTCAAAGTCTTGGCTGACTTCTAACTTTCACAGGTCTGGGGGAGACCGCAGGGAACCAGACTAAAAAAGCGGCCAGCTATGTATGCAAATATATGAATGGCCAATAATCACATGAAAATATGGATCAACGTTATTAGTCATCAGAAAAATGCAAATTAAAACCAATGAAATATCATTAAAAAGACGGACAATACCAAATGTTGGCTAGGATACGGAGCAACTGAAACTCTCATATACTGCCAGTGGGAATGTAAATGGTACAGTCACTTTGGAAAACTTTCTGGCGTTTCTTATAAACATACATTTAACACTATGACCCAGCTATTGCAGTCCTAAGTATCTACTCAAGAGAAACTTATGTCCTCAAAACTACTCAGAGCAGCTCTATATAGCCCCCAAATGGAAACAACCCAAATGCCCATCATCTGGTGGATGGATAAATAAATTGTGGCATATCCATTCAACAGAACTTACTATCGGCAATAAGAAGGAACAAATTACTGGGGTGCCTGGGTGGCTCAGTCAGTTAAGCATCTGACTTCGGCTCAGGTCATGATCTCACGCTTCATGGATTCGAGCCACACATCAGGCTCTGTGCTAACAGCTCGGAGCCTGGAGCCTGCTTCGGGTTCTGCGTCTCCCTTTCTCTCTGCCCTTCCCCCGCTCACTGTCTGTCTCTCTGTCTCTCTCAAAAGTAAATTTAGAAATTAAAAAAAAAAAAAAAAAAAAAAAAGGAACAAACTACTAACATGAAAGGACATGGATGAATCTCAAAAGCACACGCTAAGTGAAAAGAAGTCAGATATAAAAGAGTACCATAAATTTCATTTATAAAAACATCTAGAATGGAAAAAAATAATCTACAGTGACAGGAATTAGAACAGTTTTGCCTCTGGGTAGGAGGTGAGAGAGTGAGAAGGTAGAAAAAGCAGTAAGAATTAACTATAAAGGGTTAGGATGAGAGAACTTTTGAGGTGATGAAAATGTACTATATATGTTGATTGTGGTGTTATGGTTGCATGGTGGTATGTATTTATCAAAACTAATCAGATCGTACGGCCAAGATCTGTACATTTTACTATATGCAAATTATTACCCAGTAAAGTTAGTTAACTTTTACCTTTTTTAAAAAAATTTTTAGGGGCACCTGGGTGGCTCAGTCAGTTAAGCATCCGACTTCGGCTCAGGTCATGATCTCTCAGTCTGTGAGTTTGAGCCTCGTGTCGGGCTCTGTGCTGACAGCTCAGAGCCTGGAGCCTGCTTCGGATTCTGTGTCTCCCTCTCTCTCTGACCCTCCCCCGTTCATGCTGTCTCTCCCTGTCTCAAAAATAAATAAATATTAAAAAAATTTTTTTTTTTAATGTTTATCTATTTGAGAGAGAGAGAGAGAGAGAGAGCACGAGTGGGAGAGGGACAGTGAGAGAGGGAGACACAGAATCCGAAGCAGGCTCCAGGCTCTGAGCTGTCAGCACAGAGCCTGACACGGGGCTCAAACTCATTAACCGTGAGATCATGACCTGAGCTGAAGTCAGAAGTTCAACAGACTGAGCCACCCAGGCACCCCAAAACTAGTTAATTTTTAAAAACGGGACAGGGAATCATACAAATTAGAAAGGAAGAAGGCAAAACACATGAACACATGACCATTTTGGACATTATTTAAATTCAGCAATGATGTTATGAAGTCAAGAGAAGAACTGCTGGGTGTCTTTAGGGAGAAATGACTAAGGGATGAGATGCCAAAAATTAAAACATGTATTTATGGTAAAGCAACACCTCCATGGAAAAATTATTATTACACACTAAGGCCTTATTGACTCTTAACTATTCTGTGTCAAAGAAGTTTTGGACATGTTTTAGCCTATCCATTGAGACCATGTGAAAATAAAATAAAATGGAATTTGTATGACTATCTACACCTTCCTATTCCATCTGCCATTCCTTTCTCGATTAGGTAACTCTGGACTCAGATAAATCTGAGATCTGAGATTAATGGCACTAATGTTTTACTTACTATGCATTTTCATAATGCAATATCATTTACAAAGTTGGCCCTTTCTTACAAGGAGCCTGGAGGATATGATTATTCTCAGTAAACTGAAGTTTTGAGTGGTAGAAGTACCTGCCTTAAAAATAAAACAAAAAACCATTCAGGTCTCTAATAGTAGCTGGCTTCCTCTCACACCATCATTTCCAAAAGGCATTCAGCATTCAATCAGGATGAAAGACAATTTTAGCAATCATATACATATACAGAAGAGAGAAGCGAAGACACTAACAGTTTCCGGGATTCTGAAGCAATCTATAGAAATCTGTAGGCCTCAATTTACAATCTAAACATGGAACAGAAACCATAGAATCAAACAGTAGCAATCTCTTAAGACTCTTGTGATATATGCCTAGCTCACTGAAATTTCATAGAATTCTTTTTATTAAAATGGGCTTCTTTACCAAAAAAGTTTAGGATAAGCTTGTATGATACCAATCTCAAAACGTAATACCTTTATACCAGCATGAGGCTTTGCAAATGGTAGTTTTATCACTTCTGAATATAAAATAATATTATCTGTTATCCCTCTTCCTTGAGGATATTCTAGGTAACATCAAAGTATAAAGCAATAAACGGTCTTACAATTTAAACTTTATGAGTGGATGGTAATTATTAGATGTTGAAAGTTTAAAACAAAAAAAACCTAACCTGAATATTCTTCTGATTAGTGCCATCTGAAGGCAACTAATACTGACAGCTCCCAAACATGGTATTTTTGTTATCAAAAAAAAAAAGATACTGACGCAAATACAACATTCAAAGACATTAACTGTTTTAAGTTCACCAGTGCCAAGATTGCAGCTTAACCCACCCATCTATTCATTCATCAAGCATTTAAATATTCAGTTTCTGCTCCTGCCAGACACTGTTAGGCACAGTAAGGATACATAATGCTTGCCCTTATGAAGTTTACTTTTTTTTTTCAACGTTTATTTATTTTTGGGACAGAGAGAGACAGAGCATGAATGGGGGAGGAGCAGAGAGAGAGGGAGACACAGAATCGGAAACAGGCTCCAGGCTCTGAGCCATCAGCCCAGAGCCCGACGCGGGGCTCGAACTCACGGACCGCGAGATCGTGACCTGGCTGAAGTCGGACGCTTAACCGACTGCGCCACCCAGGCGCCCCGAAGTTTACTTATAATATATAAATAGGAAAAAAAAAAAAGTCTGTCATATATCCACACAAATAAAGCGCAATCCATATTGATAGTGCAAATAGCAAGGGTTCTGGAACCAGTAAACTTTAAGCAACTTAGTACCTCTAAGTCCTTATCAATAAGTTAAGCATATTACCTACAATTCATAAATGTTATGAAGATTAAATGAGGTAAAATAAAGAGCCTAATATAGGATGAGACACATAGTAGGTACCCTGACAGTAACTATTCTGTGAACATTATTAACATAAAAACCACTTTGGAGCCCTAAAACAGTCTTACCTCTGTGGCTGTGCTGGAGTATTTCTTGAGGTGTTTCCCTTGACTTCCAGGGAAGAAGCAGCATTTGATGGAATGGAATGTTCCACCAAATTTTCTTTTTCTGCCTCTTTGTAGTAAGTGTTGTCAACTGTGGAAGAGCAAAAACTAGTCAGCACTCAAATTCCAAGGAAGTAAGCTAGATATGAGAGACACATCTATATGTATGTGCATGTGTGTGTGTGTGTATGACAACATAGAATTCTAGACTTAAAATTATGTGTGTGTGTGTGTGTGTGTGTGTGTGTGTGTGTGTGTGTATAAAGCCCCTCTAAGCAGTGGAACCTTTAGTTCCAGTGAAATCTTATACAGAAGATAAATTTATAAAATCTACTTTGCTTGAAGCAGAAACAAAGTATCCAGGGCCTATCTGCCAGCCTAAGTCATCACCTCAGAAAAAAGTATCTCTGCCTTTTAATGCTGATATAATCATATTATTAGGCATTATGGGTATAACCATTGGTTTTTCTCTCCTCCACAAATTAAAAACAGTTAAGAGTTTAAAAATACAGCATTTGGGAAAAGGGAATCTAAGGGTGGAAAGGGGAAGGAGATATTTTATCATAACGTATTCTGATGTTACCATGGCCATCATGAAACAGAAACAAAAAAGTACTATAAGAATAAGGAGACAAGAATAATCAAAAAAAGTCTTCATGGAAGAAATAGCATTTTCTGGTATAGCTTATGAACTTATGAACTGAGAGCCTTGACAAAAGACAAAAAATTCAACCAGATAACAGGGAAGAAAAGTCAGGCTATGAAAACACATTTCATGCATTATTTATTCCAGAGAACAATCATTTGGCTCATCGCCTAAAGAAATTTTTTCCTAGAGGGGAGAAAAAGAAACAAAAAAATGATAATATATTGTGTCAAGGCTATAACAGAGGCACTTACCCCATTTAAAATCAGAGAGGATTAAATTTTAAAAATTTAATATAAAAAATTTAACATAAAAAATTTTATAGGGGTGCCTGGCTGGTTCAGTAGGTACAGCATGTGATTCTTCATCTCAAAGTTGTAGGTTTGAGTCCCATGTTGAGTGTAGACATGACTTAAAAATAAAATCTTAAAATAGAATAAAAAAATTTATATTCTCCCTACAAAAAAATGTTCTTAAGGGGCGCCTGGGTGGCGCAGTCGGTTAAGCGTCCGACTTCACCCAGGTCACGATCTCGCGGTCCGTGAGTTTGAGCCCCGCGTCGGGCTCTGGGCTGATGGCTCAGAGCCTGGAGCCTGTTTCCGATTCCGTGTCTCCCTCTCTCTCTGCCCCTCCCCCCTTCATGCTCTGTCTCTCTCTGTCCCAAAAATAAATAAACGTTGAAAAAAAAATTAAAAAAAAAAAAAAATGTTCTTAAAATATCAACACACCATGCTAACACTAATCAAAAGAAAGCTGGGATGGCTATATTAGTATCAGACAAAGCAGATTTCAGAGCAAAGAATACCAGAGATAAAGACAATCATTTCAAAATGATAAAATGGTCAATTCTTCAAGATGTGGTAACAACTGAAATATTTACGTACCTAATAACAGAGTTTTAAAATACAAAAAGCAAAAAGTACAAGGAAAAATAGGCAAATCCATAAATATAGTCTGAAATTTCAATCTCTCTCTTCTAATTTATGGAACAAGTTGACAGAAAAATGGTAAGAATATAGTAGTCTTAATATATGAGCAAATGTGCATGGCTGTATTCCAATAAAACTTCATTAACAAAAATATGTTGCAGTACACTCATCAAGAAAACGTAACAGTTACAAACATACATACATACGTGGTATGCGTATATATAGATATACACACACACATACATACGTGATGACAAAGCCCCAAATACATGAAGGAAAAACTGACAAAATTAAAGGGAAAAACAGTTCAACAATAATAGTTGAAGATTTCAATATCCATTTTCAATAATGGATAGTACACTTAGAAGATCACTAGGAAACAGAAGACTTGAGCAACATCAACCAACTTGACCCAACTGACATTCATGTAACTCTCCACCCAATGACAGCAGAATATACATTCTTTTGAAGTGCACACAGAACATTTACCAAGACACACCATATTCTGGGCCATGAAACAAGTCTCAATACAAAAAGATCAAGTCACACAAATATATTCTTTAACCAAATGGAATTAAATCCCTCGAGAAATCAGTAACAGATTTCTGGAACTGCCACCCCCTGCCACATGTATTTGGAAATTAAATACACACTTCTAAATAACACTTGGTGGGGCGCCTGGGTGGCGCAGTCGGTTAAGCGTCCGACTTCAGCCAGGTCACGATCTCGCGGTCCGTGAGTTCGAGCCCCGCGTCGGGCTCTGGGCTGATGGCTCGGAGCCTGGAGCCTGTTTCCGATTCTGTGTCTCCCTCTCTCTCTGCCCCTCCCCCCGTTCATGCTCTGTCTCTCTCTCTGTCCCAAAAATAAATAAACGTTGAAAAAAAAAAAAAAATTAAAAAAAAAAATAAATAAATAAATAACACTTGGGTAACTTGGAACTAGTAGATAAATCCTGGAGATTACAGTCAACAATAATAGTCATAGAGATTATAGTCAATACTGTATTATAAACTTCAAAGTTGCTAAGAGACAAGATCCTCATTATTCTCACAATGAGAGAAAAGAAATAATTATGTGATATGATAGAGGTGTCAGTCACATTGCAATATATAAACATATCAAATCAACACCTTAAACTTATACAATGTTGTATGTCAATTATACCTCAATTAAAAAAAAAAACACATGGATCAAGAAGATAGCAATAAAGAAATTAAAAGTATTTTGAATGGAATGAAAATGAATACAGAGCACACCAAAATTGTGGGATGCCACTAAAGCAGTACTTAGGGGGAAATTTATAGAAGAAAGATTTCCAATCAATGACTTCAGCTGCCATCTAAGAAACTAAAAAAAAAAAAAAAAAAAAAAAAAAAAAAAAAAAAAAAAAAAAAGAGCATATTGAACTCAAAGTAAGTAGAAGAAGGGAACTAATAGATCAGAATGAAAATCAATGAAATAGAAAAAGCAATAGAAAAACAACAACAACAACAACGAAACCAAAAGTTGGTTCTTTCAGAAAATCAGTAACACTAATAAATCTCTAGCCAGGCTGATTAGGAAAACAGAGACAAATTACCAAGATCAGGAATAAAAGAGGTGATACCACACAGAATCTGTAAATATTAAAAGGATAATAAGGGAACATTATGAACATTCAACAACTTAGATGAAATGTACAAATTATTTTAGATACAAGCTACCAACACTCACTCAAGATGAGAGTGTTAAAGAATTTGAATTTGTAGTTAAAAACCTTTCTACAGGGGCGCCTGGGTGGCTCAGTTGGTTAAGCGTCCGACTTCGGCTCAGGTCATGATCTTGTGGTCTGTGGGTTCGAGCCCCGCGTCGGGCTCTGTGCTGACAGCTCAGAGCCTGGAGCTTGTTTCATTCAGATTCTGTGTCTCCCTCTTTCTCTGACCCTCCCCTGTTCATGCTCTCTCTCTCTCTCTCTTTCTCTGTCTCAAAAATAAATAAATGCTGGGGTGCCTGGGTAGCTTGGTCGGTTAAGTATCCGACTTCGGCTCAGGTCATGATCTCACGGTCAGTGAGTTCGAGCCCTGCGTCGGGCTCTGTGCTGACAGCTCGGAGCCTGGAGCCTGTTTCAGATTCTGTGTCTCCCTCTCTCTCTGCCCCTCCCCTGTTCATGCTCTGTGTCTCGCTGTCTCAAAAATAAATAAACGTTAAAAAAAAAAATTTTTTTTTTTTAAATAAATAAATGTTAAAAAAAAAAATTAAAAAAAAAAAACAAACAAAAACCTTTGTACAAAGAAAAGTCCAGACCCAGATGGCTTTAATGGTGACTTCTACCAAACATTTAAGTAAGACCTAATATTAATTCTACACAAATTCCTCAAAAAAAAAAAAAAAAAAAAAAAGAAGAGAAGGGAATATTTAGAGTAAGGTATTTATCAAAACAAGCAAAGGTATCACAAAGAAAACTACAGACCAATATACCTCATGAAAAATATATACAGAAATTCTCAACAAAAATGTAGCAAACAACCTAAAAATGCATACAAAGAAAAAATACCATCATGACCAATTGGGGTTCATCCCAGAAATGCAAGGTTGGCTTAACGTTGGAAAATCAGTGTAATTCAACACAGTAACAGACCAAAAAAAGAAAAATGATCATATCATCATCTCAATATAAGCATAAAAGGCATTTGACAAAATCTCACATCCATTCCAAATAAAAAATTATCAGCAAATAGGAATAGATGGGAATTTCCTCAGCCTGATCAAGGATATTTATGAAAAAACTACAGTTAACATCATATTTAATGGTAAAAGCCTGAACGCACAGGAATAAGACAAGCATGTCTACCTTTTCCACTCCTATCCAACATCCTACTAAAGGTCCTAGCCAGTACAGTATGCAAGAAAAAGAAATAAAAGGCATATTTGCAGATGATATGATCATCTATGTAAAAATCTGATGGAATCTATTAAAAAAAAACTACTAAAACTAGTGAGTTTAGAAGGTCGCAGGATAAAAGATTAATATGTAAAAATCAATTATTTTTTTTTGTATTAGCAACACAAAAGAAAATTGAAATTAAAATAGAGGTATGAAAAGTGCTTTGAGAACACAATAAGAGGAATCAGAGAAAAAAGTGTATTTGAGCTGGACCTCGAATGATGAATAGGAACTTTTCAATTACATTAGGAATTGAATGCAGAGGGAACAACACTCATAAGACAGGTGAAAATATGTAATATGAAAGAACACAGACTCTGAGGGGCCTAAGGGGCATGCACGTAAGCAATGTGCATGGTTTTTGCCACATGACAGATCCAACAGAAGTTTCTTGCTTTGGGGCACACTGTTGACAAAATAGTCTTCAACTGAAAGTGGTCCAGACAAATTAGGTAACAGTACATACTCTTTCAATTCAAGAAGAGCACAAAGACCACCAAGGCAACAGAAAATCTGCCATGCCTAATGAACTAATGTAATTTACCTGAGGATGCAGCACTGAGGCCACAGGCATTCCAAGCATGGCAAGTGAAACATGCCATACAGTTCTAACCCCTTCTGCAATTAAGACGATGGATGCAAAAGTTCAGGGTCCCTGCCCTAATCCCAAATTCAATAGATATCATCTGTACTCATGAGTTAATTATTTGAAAGTCATCCTAGCAGCTTAGACTTTGTAAACTACAAAAGTTTGCTAGAAATACAGCTATTTCCTGGTATGACTCCTCTACTTAACGGTCTAATTGGAGCCAGTTTCGGATTCATCCATTAAGAGTAATTTTCAAATGTTCTAAATTGATTGTGGTATTGGTTGTACAACTACTCTATGACTGTACTGTGAAAAACACTGATGGAGAGCCTGAGTGGCTCAGTTGGTTAGGTGTCTGACTTTGGCTCAGGTCATGATCTCTCTTTCGTGGGTTTGAGCCCTGCATCAGGCTCTGTGCTCAGAGCCCGAAGCCCGCTTTGGATTCTGTGTCTCCCTCTCTCTCTCTGCTCCTCCCCTGCTTGCGCTCTGTCTCTCTCTGTCTCTCAAAAAATAAAACATTAGGGGCGCCTGGGTGGCGCAGTCGGTTAAGCGTCCGACTTCAGCCAGGTCACGATCTTGCGGTCCGTGAGTTCGAGCCCCGCGTCAGGCTCTGGGCTGATGGCTCAGAGCCTGGAGCCTGTTTCCGATTCTGTGTCTCCCTCTCTCTCTGCCCCTCCCCCGTTCATGCTCTGTCTCTCTGTCCCAAAAATAAATAAACGTTGAAAAAAAAAATTAAAAAAAAAAATAATAATAAAAAAAATAAAACATTAGAAAAAAAAATTTTTTTAAGACTGAAATGTACACTTTGGATGATTTGTTCATGTGAATCATATCTAAATATGGCTGTTACTTCAAAAAAGTAATTTTTAAGGATTTACGATCTCTTAAAAATGCTTCTTTTGTTCTGATCAAATAGAAGATATTCTGCAGACTTAGTAACCACCAGTTTAAATGCCAATTATCTTTTAGAATCAGATACATGACTCAAAGAATTCTTGTGCAATGACAAGCAGTACATTCTTCTCTCCTATTGCTTTGTTTCCCAGCCAGACTCAGGTTATGTTATGTTAAATCTTGTCATAAAAAGAAAAGAGTTTTGTATCTGGCAGTAAAAGTCTATGTTAGCTTAAGTTCCAAGAAATTTAAAAAAAAAAAAAAAAGTGTAGTACATCATTAGTGTCACATTCACCATAAAGTGAAACTGGCCCATTTCACCAATAATAAACCAAAGGATACAACATTTACGTAATTCCCCCAGATCCCTCAGGCCCATAACACACTGTTCCACCATTCTACCAAAGAGCTTTTTCCTAAGATGTTCTTTCTTACCCGGTCTTAAAGGTGTGACAATAGCTTGCTGAGGATTAGGCTTCCTCAGAGGGGTTTTGCCCTGAAAAAGCCCTCCTATGCCATTCTTCCCAGGAAACTTGTTCTCCAAATTGGCTTTCTCTTCTGTGAAAAAAAGAGCATCATTTAAACAATCAGCAAGGAAGCAAAATAAATCAGTCCTATGCACTTGTAAACGGGGCCTAAAGCCCCTACTAGTACGCTTCCAGCACATTTGGCAAGTACAAAGTTCTTGTGATCAAAATGAAATGAGTACACATTATACGTCAGAGATAGAGACTATAAAAACTATCACTGTAACACTGGCAACACTGAACAATGTATTACAGAAAAGGAGAAGTGCAGACTCTGCATTGTGAATAGCTACTTATCTTTGTTTGATACACATTTAGGACCATATAAGCATGAACTGGCCTAACCTACCACCTAAATACATCACGTTCCTCTTAAAGAAAACTGTAGCTATTAAGATCTGCAGGGCTTACAAGAGACATCTTATGGTCTATTTGAGTTGAGGTTCTCTTTCAACTGGTTGGTAAGAAGTGGGTGTGTGAGGATGGAACAGAGCTAGGCTCTCCCAAGGGATTTTACCTTAGGTTCTCCTGTGCCCAAAAGTGAGGGCAAAGCAGTGAAACATCTGTTCTACCAACTGCCTACCAACAAACAGAAGCTTCAGGAATGTGGTGAGCTCCAGCAATAACACTGTGCATGTACAGAGTGCAACTGTATAAAAAGATATGATTATTTGGAAGAGAATTAGAAAATAATGTATTAGAACTAAGGTGGTTTTGAAAGAATGGTAGGATTAATTTTTTTCTTCGACATTGTATTTACCAGTTTCGCTGTACAAATATTTTCTATCTTGTTTTTAAAGAAACTTAGAAAAAAAGATAGACAACCCAGGGTTGTCTTCCTCAAGGTTTCAGTAATGCAAGGACGTGGAAAGATCCTTATAGGGCAGCTGGTCCTCTTCACCTTTCCTCCACACCACTTCCAACAGACCCCTTCTCCAATGGATACCATTAAAGGCCTTTTGCAAGAGAAGGGCATGTGCCACCACACGTGGACACTGTATTGTAAGTGATAAGTGCAGCTGAAATGGACTCCTTTTTTTTCTCCCATCACATTTTTTTTTTTTTTAAATACAGAAGATAAGTATATGAGAAAGAATAAAATGAAGGGACCCTAGCAACTACTAGCCTGACATATCACTGGTCTCACCATGTTATCCCAAAATACTATAAAAACATAACCACATCCTTATTTATTATTGGCCTGGTGTCAGGGTTTGCATCAAATCATATGACTCAACACCAGGCAATCCCATTTCTGTTTGGGGATTGGGTTCTGAGTAGCATAATCCCTCCAGCTAAAAATGAATCAGTGAGGGGAAGCAATAGGGCAGTAACTGTAGTTATAAAAAAGCAACACAAGAATGCCTGTGATGTTAGAACTGTTCAGTATCTTGACAGTGGGAGTAGATACACAAACCTACACAAGTGATAAAATTGCATAGAACTTACTACAGAAATGAGTATGAGTACAAGTGAAACTGGGGAAATCTGAGTAAGATGGGTAGACTGTATCAATATCAGTGTCCTAACTGTAATACTAGATTCTATGCCCAATGACAGTAGAGCAAGTTTTTATGTGGCTGCTATCACTACAGACATGTTTTGAATCTTAGAGTTTCACTCAACTTTGTTTCATCTGGATTTTTCCATATATCCCTAATGCTTAAATATTTACTATTCCTGACTGCAAAATAACACTGATAGCCCACTCCTAAGACACTGGACATTTCAATTATTTCTATCATATCATAAATGATAAAATATCTTGGTGTAGAAAATAATTCATATTTTAGTTATTTTCTTGAAATTCCTACTATTTTTTTGAAAGGTACTCAGAACAAAGCGAGCTACTAACCCCCTTAAAATGGCCTGAAAAAGCAGACACTTACCAAACCAAGAATCTATGTTTTGGGTATCTTCCTCATCATCCAAAGAGGTAAAATTGATGAAGTCCGTGGGAGCATCATAGGAATAAGAAGTTTTAACTTGTGACATTGTCCCCTGCCTTGGCACAGAAGAGCAGGTTTTTCCCAGTACTCACTCTTCTCAACAGATCACCTTCTAATGAAAAGAAATGGTTCAGAAACTTGGTTGTGCATTAATCTAAGGTACTGATTCCCCAGCAATTACTTTGATTTTACTACCACATTTGCAATTCTGAAAATAACCTGGACAAGACACCTTATTTTTCAAACCAAACTAAAAGTTAACTTTTCTTTCTCAAAGATTTTTTTTTTTAAGCAATCTCTACACCCAACATGAGGCTCAAACTCACAACCCCAAGATCAAGAGTTTCATGCTCCACTGGCTAAGCCAGCCAGGTGCCCCAAAGTTAACTTTTCTCTTTTGGTAACTTGAAGATATTCCTGAAGATAAATGTGTTGGAATTAGCAGGAGGCAAAGTTTGATGAGTGCCTACAACATGCCAGGCAAAGTACCATACTAGGTGTTTGACATTCATTATTTTATTTTCCCTCAACCTACCATTTTTTCACTTCTAGCCTCTCCCACATCCCACTACTCTTTCTCTGCCCTGAATAACCCAATTTCTGAAACACACCATTAAATTTTACACCTACTAACTAAAATCTTACTCATTATTCAAAGTCCAATTCAATCCTCTACAAACTTTCCCAATTTCTACCTATCATACTAATTGCTACCTCTCCAAGGCCATAATGCTTTGTTTACCATTCAATGTTATATTAGTTAACTATGCAAATGCCTCTCCTAGTAGACCGTAAATTCCTGAAGACAAGGACGGATTTTATTCACTTGTGTATACCTCAACCATCAAGGTTCTCAGAACGGTATCTTATACCTAGTAAAAACTTAGTACGTTTTGCCAACTACAGGTTTTCTTTCCTTGGAAATATTTTCATAGGCACCTGGGTGGCTCAGTCAGTTAAGTGTCTGACTTCGGCTCAGGTCACGGTCCCTTGGTTTGTGAGTTCAAGCCCCACGTCGGGCTCTGTGCTGAGAGCTCAGAGCCTGGAGCCCGCTTCAGATTGTGTCTCCCTCTCTCTCTGCCCCTCCCCTGCTCACACTCTGTCTCTGTCTCAAAAATAAACAAACATTAAAAAAATTGAAAAAAAAAAAAAGAAAGAAATACATAAAAGGAGGCACCTAGCTGGCTCAGTCAGTAGAGCATGCCACTCTTGACCTCAGGATTGTAGGTTTGAGCCCTATGCTGGGTAGAGAGATTGCTAAAAATAAAATCTTAAAAAAAAAAAAAAAACACACACATAAAAGGCGCGACATGTAAATTAGGTCAAAGAAACAAGTCAAAGGTATGGGCCCATCCCTGCTCCGGTGTACAAAGTTTTACATTCTCCCGTAGAAACCTGTGTAGGTTTAAAGTCAGCCCCCACTCTAGCCATTTACGGTTAAGAAAATATCTGGAAGTAGTTTCAAAAACAGTCTGAAGGACACACTCACTGGCAAATAATTTCCCTATGAAATCCAATGAGCCATTTGTCTTCATCCAGGGAACAACATGTACTTTAAAGTATTCTGTATCTTGGAAGAGAAGTAGATACCACTAATTACTTGCATACACATTTATTAAGTACCTTTAAGCCTTTATTTTATTATAAAAATTCATGCTCATTAAAGAAATCATAAAAAAAGCTCCTATAAAAAAATAATAATCTACAATACCACACTATTCCAGTCTGTCTCCCTCTCTCTCTCTCTCATTTTTTCTCTATATACACACATATATTTGAAATCTGCTTCACATATTGTGAGCATTTTCCATGTCAATATATATGTAGATATTTCATCAACTGACAGCTATACTATAATTTACATATCCCCTATTTTTAGGCATTTTCCAATATTTTCACTTTAAAGATACTACTAGAAGAATATCCTTGTAGTTCAATTTCTGTACACATCCTTAAGTATGCCCTTAAGATATATTCCTTTTTTTTTTTTTAATGTTTATTCATTTTTGAGAGAGACAGAACATGACTGGGGGAGGGGCAGAGAGAGAGGGAGACACAGAATCCCAAGCAGGCTCCAGGCTTCAAGCTGTCAGCACAGAGCCCAATGCGGAGCTCGAGCCCATGAACCATGAGATCATGACCTGAGCTGAAGTTGGACGCTCAACCAACTGAGCCACCCAGGAGCCCCTACCCTTAAGAGAAATTCTTAGAAATGGACTTGCTGACTCTTGATACAAACTGTAAAACCGTTCCTAAAAAGGAACTTATATCACCAGAGGTATGCCAGTTCCCCACAATGTCACCAATTCTGGGCACTAATAACCCTCAGCACTCATTGTCTTTATAGTATACAACTATACCTATGCTCTGAGATAAATCATAAGAGTAGTTACACCCAACTTCATTGCTCAGTGGTTTGGCCAGTATTTCGTTAGCTTCTCTCAGTGGATTGGGGTAATTCAGAAGGTACTTGAGTGCCTGAGAAACATTTATTCTAATAATTATTTGGTTTACATAGTGACATCAATCCATACACCAGAGAACTTCATCTTTCCATGGTCTCTCCTATGAACTCAATGCAGCCAGAACTCCAGATACCTTTATAACAATGCCCCAGTTGAGGTACTTAGTGTAGAAACATGATTATTTTGGAATCAGAAGGAATCTTAATAACTTTTGCAGTTTATAGATAAGGATTAATTACAGCAAAAAAGGCTCTTCCAAGATCAACACAACAATAATACTAATGATCATGGTAAAAACAGTTACCAAAAGTACTTATACGTGCCAGGTGCCATGAAGTAGTAAATACATAGTATTTCAAATACTCTCCAACAATCCCGTAAAGCAGCAATTATTATTCCCATTCTAGAAGAGGAAGCTGAAGAGAGAATGATGTGCCCAGTATCATACAATTATGTAAAGGCAGAACTAGATCCAAAACTGAGGCTCCTAACATCAACACAATGTTCTTTCCACATTGTTCTGCCCTCTCACCCTATGAATTAAAGAGGCATATTAACATAGTTATGGCCTCTATTTGCATAGAAAAGAGTACTGCGTATCCAAGTAAATCCATTCTCCATAGTCTTTTGCCCTGAATAGAGGAGTCTTTATTATTCTCATTTTAAAGTTTTCACTCTCTATGTCTACCTTCATTAATCAATTTAACTCACTAAGTTATTTGTTAGCAGTCCACTCTTATACACTCACTAGGGGCCTTAAATATGGGCTTAATGATATCGGAGCTCCTTTCTCATTAATACTCAAGTTGAGACTATGTCTTACACAAAAAGTAGAAGATCTAGTCTCAGACACAAAGGAATTTAAAATCTAGATAGGAGCTAAGGTTCTGGCGCACTCAAAAAATAAGATAGTATACAATATTTAAATTATAAACTCTAAATATAAAGAGAATTAGAAATTGGGGCGCCTGGGTGGCTCAGTCGGTTAAGCAGCCGACTTCGGCTCAGGTCATGATCTCGTGGTCCGTGAGTTCAAGCCCCGCGTCGGGCTCTGTGCTGACACCTCGGAGCCTGGAGCCTGTTTCAGATTCTGTGTCTTCCTCTCTCTGACCCTCCACCGTTCATGCTCTGTCTCTCTCTGTCTCAAAAATAAATAAACGTTAAAAAAAAATTAAAAAAAAAAAAAAAGAGAATTAGAAATTAATATCACTTAAGTCAAACTGATTAAATATGTTTCACTGAACATCATCAAAATAGTAGGAAGCACACCATAACAAAAGTCACCTTAAGCTTAGTGTAGCCAGAACAGTTCTGGCCAATGAGAATGAAGTAGGAATCTGCTGAGGGATTTACAGGAAAACTTACTTTCCTGATATAGCCACAGCCCTTGTTCTTGCCCTTTCCCTTCAACCCTTCTTGCCTTAAAGGCAAATGTAATAGCTAGAGATAGAGCAGCTATCGCGTATACAAGTGGATGGCCAAAAAAGTAACACTGGCCCTGATATTGCTGAGCTACTGACCATTGATCAAATATCAGCAACCATCTACCTCCAGACAATACTCTTTTTGAATAAGCCATTAGAATCACATTTTCTGTCACTTATAGCCCAAAACAATCCCAACAAAGAAGTCCAGAATTCTAGACCTGTCTCTGGCATTTACTACATGTGTAGAACAACAGGAGAGGCACTGTATCTTTCTGCCTACTTACTTCCCATAAACATGAGAAGGCACTTCAAGTACTATACAATGCACTACTATAAGATATCACTGCCTCTCCTCCCCTTGACCATATCTATATTCAAAGGACCCTCACTGAAAGATTCCCCAGTGACTGACAGTGGTTAAAATTCCCCTGTTGCAAGGAAGTTTTCCTGTTCTTGTGAACAAACATGCTGGAAGACATGGGAAAATCTTGGATTCCCATGATCTTAATGCCTAACCCAGGTCACTGGGAACACTTCCCAGGCAGGAATGCAATGAAGACAACTAAAGCTGGGGGAGGGAAGAGGCAGGAATGTAATATGCAACAACCCCACTTAGCTTCCTAAAAACCATGATTCCACCAAAGCATGCCACTGAAAAAACCACCTGGAAAGTATTCAGATATAACCCCTCACATTCTTTTTTCTTTTTTAAATTATGGAGCTACATGGCTACCCTCTTTGGAGAGCAAGTGCATGTTTTTGATAGGTCTTGCCAAGTGTAAAACTTTATCTTACAGATATGTACTTATGCATACGTAAGTATAAGAAAGTGCACGATAGCATTGTTCATAAAAGCCAAAAAACTAAAAACAAAAATTCCACCAATAGAAGACTGTTTGAATAAATTAGGGTACAATCGTATAATAAAATATTAGAGAATTTAATATTAGATAACTTTGCATATGTGGTAGTATGTACACAATGAGCTCCAAGGGCTATTAGGTGAGAAAAGTAAAATGTAGAAGTGCATACTCTCATTCATGTTAAAAAGAAGGAAAGGGGTAATATATACTCATGTATACTTTTGTACATACATAGATTATTGTGGAAGGAGACACAGAAGTGTTAACAGTATTTGGGTCTGGGAAGAAAGCTAGGAGTTCTGAGTCAGGGGAAGACTTTTCACTATATGAACTCTTTGAATACATCTTATTGTATAAATGAATATCTTTTCACTTTAAAGAACTGGTTAAGCAGTACTTATTTCCCCCTAAAGTGGCATTTACAGTCCATAAGTCACTGCACTTTCTGGGATTTTTATTAAGTACACTTGGTAATCCAGCAATAATTGTTAAATCTATTGATTTTTGGAAATAAAGTTTCCCATTTACAGGGTCTGAAATTGGCTACTAACTTCACTTATCCAAATCTTACACATTATTTCTTTTTTTAATGTTTATTTATAAAAACAAAATGCTCCTGAGTATTGACTTAATAAAAAGTACACAAACTTGTGGGGCACTTGGGTGGCTCAGTCAGTTAAGCTTCCAACTTTGACTCATGATCTTGAGGTTCACGAGTTCAAGCCCAGCATCAGGTGGCACTGTGCTTACAGCTCAGAGCCTGGAGCTTGCTTCAGATTCTGTCTCCCTCTCTCTCTGCCCCTCCCTGCTCACGCTCTGTCTCTCTCTCTCTCTCAAAAATAAACATTAAAAAAAATTTTTTTTTTAAGTATACAAACTTGAAAAAAAAAGTTAAAAATAATAGCTAATGGGGCACCTGAGTAGCTCAGTTAGTTGAGCATCTATCCGACTCTTGATTTCAGATCAGGTCATGATCACAGTTGTGGGATCAAGTCCTGTGTCTGGGTCCTGGACCGAGCATGGAGCCTACTTAAGATTGATTCTGTCTCTCTCTCTTCTCTCTCCCTCTACTGCTCATGCTCTCTCTCTCTCTCTCTCTCTGTCAAAATAAACTTAAAAATAAAATAGCGATTGGGGCGCCTGGGTGGCTCAGTCGGTTAAGCGGCCGACTTTGGCTCAGGTCATGATCTCACGGTCCGTGAGTTCGAGCCCCACGTTGGGCTCTGTGCTGACAGTGCAGAGCCTGGAGCCTGTTTCAGATTCTGTGTCTCCCTCTCTCTGACCCTTCCCTGTTCATGCTCTGTCTCTCCCTCTCTCAAAAATAAATAAAACGTTAAAAAAAAAATTATAAAAAAAATAAATAATAGCTATTAATTACTGAGTACTTATGACATGCCAGACACTCCTGGCGATGTTTTACATGTATTAATTAACTCACTAAATCCTCACAAAAATCCTACGAAGTAGGTACTATTATTGTCTTCATTTTATAGACAAGGAAACTGAGGCAAGGAGAGATTTACTACTTACTCATGATCACACAGTTAAGAAATAGCAGAGCCAGCATCTGCATTCAAGTAGGCCCTAAAGGATGTGTCCTTATCCACTAACCTCTCTTTTTTACTTAATTTTTTTTTCAGTAATCTCTATGCCCAATGTAGGGCATGACCCCAAGATCAAGAGTTGTGTGCTCTACTGACTGAGCCAGACAGGTGCCTCTTTGTGTGAGTGTGAGTATATATTTTTATTTATTTATTTATTTATTCCCTCTCATATTTATTTTAAAAAATAGAGATTTATGTAGATCAATGTGAAATGTCAAGGCACAAAGGATAAAACCATTTATAGATAATAACTTCCAAATACTATTTACTATAGGCCAACCACTTTATTAGGCACTTTACATAAATCATCTCATTTGGGGCACCTGGCTGGCTCAGTGGGAGGAACACAGGACTTTTGATCTCAGGGTCATGAGTTCGAGCCCTACAGGGGGTGTGCAGATTACTTAAATAAATAAAAATTTACAAATAAATACATTTTTAAAATTAAGAAACCATCACATTTAAAGTACATTAAAAATATACAAGGTAGATATCATCATCACCTTTTTACAAATAAGGAAACAGGCCCAGAGTAATTAAGCCACTCCACGATCACCAACTAGTATGTAGCAGTGTTAAGTTTTAAGACCAGGTCTGTGGGATTCCAAAATCTCAGGTCGCTATAATGTACAGGTGTTTCCTATAAATATTCCTTCAAAGATGAGGTAGATAACCAAATCATACTGTCAGTCAAATGCAAAAATTAACTCTGCTTTACACAAAATTAAGCATCCTGAGAAGCTGTTCATAAAAGAACACTGCTAAATTAAAAACCCTATTCTAAATACACTGGATAGGGAGTCTGGGTGGCTCAGTTGGTTAATTGTCCAACTTTGGCTCAGGTCATGATCTCATGGTTCATGGGTTCAAGGCTGGCGTCGGGCTCTGGGCTGACAGCTCAGAGCCTGGAGCCTGCTTCGGATCCTGTATCTCCCTCACTCTCTGCCCCTCCCCTGCTTGTGTGCTTGCTCACACTCTCAAAAATAAACATTAAAAAAATTATAAATAAATACATACATACACCAGGAAAGCTCTGAGCTAAATCATCCCATAAAGTAAATCACCACCTCTTAATTTCTCTTTTATTAGTTTGTACTCTTGCATATAAAGTTTTTGCTATTTATAAGATGGAAGTTAGTCTGAACCTCTCAGTGGATATTATAGAGTAAAAGAGACCATAAGTACAGTATTTAAGCATCAGAAGGAGAAATGTCTTCTGAGGTCTAGGAGTGCATTTGATTGATGGGGGGTCAAAAGGCAAGGGGCTCAAACCTGAATATGCTTAATCTTTATTTAGGTGAAATTTTACTTTTTTTTTTTTTTTTTTTTTACTTTTTTTTTTTCAACGTTTATTTATTTTTAGGGCAGAGAGAGACAGAGCATGAACGGGGGAGGAGCAGAGAGAGAGGGAGACACAGAATTGGATACAGGCTCCAGGCTCTGAGCCATCAGTCCAGAGCCCGACGCGGGGCTCGAACTCACGGACCGCGAGACCGTGACCTGGCTGAAGTCGGACGCTTAACCGACTGCGCCACCCAGGCGCCCCATATTTAGGTGAAATTTTAAAACTGAAATATTATTTTTCTAACATGACCATTTTTTAAAAAAGCTTTTTGGGATGCTTGGGTGGCTCAATCAGTTAAGCATCCAACTCTTGATCTCAGTTCAGGTCATGATCTTGCAGATCATGAGCATGAGCCCCACAATAGGTGAAGCCTGCTTGGGATTTCCTCTCTTCCTCTCTGCCCCTCCCCTGCTTGTGCACACTCTCTCTCTCTCTCTGTCAAAATAAATAAATTAAAAAAAAAAAAAAAAAGAGGCTTCTTTTAAAAGCTATTTTTGGTCCAGTATGGCCAACTCAGGAGACCATTCCCACCTCCCCAACTCCCCCAAAAAGGGGAAAAAGTAAGCAAAACACAAATCCATTGAGAAGTCTGACTCTCTTCAATAAAAGGTGATAGCACAAGTACATGAACAAAGCCAAAAGTAACTACTCGGCTATGCCGGTTTTACCACACTGCTTCTCCCATAAATAATAAAATTAAGATGTAAAACCTTCAAAAATTAAAAAGCACAAGGCCTAGTGGGAAATGGAACAGGCCAGAGTCTGGGCCAACTGTTTAAATGAAAGAGACCTAGGCATGATGGGAACTGGATGCCTTCCTGCACCCCTTTATCAAGATTGAATTTCTGTCAACAGGTCTCACTGAAGAAAAAAAAAAAAAAGAAAGAAAGAAAAAAGGCACATGCGTCAACCACATTCTCCCAAACAAATCAGACTGCCAAGGAAGAGAATCAGCTTCACATTTCAAAATTATCTGAATCTACCACAGCTCTAGATTCCTGCAAAACTAGAAACCATCTGAGTGAATAGCTCTTTCAGACCAATAATCCTACAACAGAACTGAGGAAAAAGCCTCTCCCATATTATGAACCACTTAGCTTCCTTTTAGAACCGCCTATTAAGTGCCATCATCATATCACATAGCTCATTTTTGTTTCCAAAAAACAAAGACTAAAAGCATATATAGAATCTCTTCCCTTAAGAAACTCACATTTGAGTGGAAAATACAGACAATTGTGATACAGGGTGATCCGTGATATAACAGAAGAAAACCAAAGGCACTATGGAAGTGCAGAGAAGGGGAACAGGAGGGTCAGAGAAGGGTACCTGGTGGAAGTGATGCATAAAAGATACAAACAGCGGTGAGCATAGCATAACCTACAGAGATGTTGAATCACTATGCTGTACACCTGAAACTCATGTAGCATTGTGTGTCAACTATACTCAAATCAAAATTTTAAAAAGAAAGAAAGAAAGAAAGAAAGAAAGAAAGAAAGAAAGAAAGAAAGAAAAAGAAATGCACAAAGAACAGCAACAACAAGATAACGAGATACAGACAGGCCTACAGAGTTCTACAAGGATGAATACTGACTTTTTCTAAGGTAAGAGATAAATGGAAAAGGGAAACAAATGAGGGAAAAGCACACAACTGAGGAAGATTGCAAAAGAAGCAATGTAATTTGTTTCCACATTCGCCTGAAATTAACCTCGATCATGTCCTGTCCCTCTTCACTCTCAAACCAAAAATAACTAGCCTTGACAAGCTCTATAAATCAAAAAGCACAGGTTCAGGGGAGGTGGGGGAAAACTGCAAAAGGGTAAGTTCTAAGGAAAGCTGGAACAGTGGACTGGCAGCTCCTAAACAAAACAAAGACTTTGGTGTGACAGATGCTCTCAAGCACTTTACTATTCAGTTTGGGAGCTGCATCTTAACCTATTCCTATTGGAAGAAAAATCATGACTTAAACAACTGGTAACATAGTAAACAAAGTAAGTCAAGACTTCATTAGAAGTGTAGTTAGTAAATGGTCCCATCCCAAATGGTGCCATTCCCCCAGGGACACCCTCTCCTACTTTCACAAGGGAAAAGAGATCCTGTTACCTAACCACAAGTTAAATAGAGTTGAGTTATTTTCATCTTACCTACATTTTTTTTTTTTTTTTTTTGTACATAAGGGATTAGCAGGAGTCAGTAAATGGCAACATAATCCAGCATGTCATTTTAACTGTTAATCAAAGTCACAAACTAAGTCTGAAGGAAGTAAATGGACTTTGTGTTTCCACATTTATGTTTGCTAACTTCTACGTTGAAATTGGATCTGTTTACCGAAACAGATCCATGAAGCTTCCAAAATTGGGTCAATTTAAAATCCAATGACAATCCCTCACTGTCTAAGCACTCAGAAGTCAGCACAGGACACATGGACACTTGTTGTAATTCATCACTGTCCAGAAACCTCAAGCAAATGTAGTTTTTTTTATCGACTCTCCCCCAAACTTGTGAGTTATGGATTACAAACTCAGTTCTGCTTTATTTAATTTATCCACAGAACTTTATAAACCCTAATCTACTCTTATACAATAGGACCTTGATAAAAATCAATGATGCCATTTACCAAATAATGGCAATATTATTACCAAATAATAACGCAGATCTCTGTAGAATACTAAAAGGAAATCTTTGTAGAATATCCAAGTATTCTGCTGTTCCAACACAAGAAGCTGAAAGAGTTTTGTAAGGGTTGACAGTGGGGCTACAGGAGGTTACAATCCTAGTCAAACCTCAATCACTCAGTCTTGTAAAGATTTACATCCTTCAAAGGGTATCTTTCTTGGGATGTAGATACACATGTACCTAAGAACCTCAAAAACTGATTACCTATTAGATGCCAGGAAGTGAGACAGACAGTGACAGAAGATTTTTAACTATAAATATTTTTATATTATTTTTATTTTTGTGCCACGTGAATGTATTACATAGTTTAAAAATATAAATTTGTGCCTGTGTGAATATACACTACTAAGTGGGTATGTTTATCAGCACAATTCTCCCATGAGGCAATTGGTATTATGTACCAAAGTCTTGAAAATATGCATTCTTTTCACCAAGGATTTCACTGCATAAAATACTATGGTAGAACCATCTAATGGACTACCATGTAGCCATTAAAATTATGTTGTAGCGGGGCACCTGGGTGGTGCAGTTGGTTAAGCGTCCGACTTCAGCCAGGTCACGATCTCGCGGTCCGTGAGTTCGAGCCCCGTGTCAGGCTCTGGGCTGATGGCTCAGAGCCTGGAGCCTGTTTCCGATTCTGTGTCTCCCTCTCTCTCTGCCCCTCCCCCGTTCATGCTCTGTCTCTCTCTGTCCCAAAAATAAATAAACGTTGAAAAAAAATTAAAAAAAAAAAAAATTATGTTGTAGCAAATTTTATTGACATGAAAAAATGTTCATAACCTAATCAGGTTGAAAAAAAATAATGAAAGATTTTAGTGTATGACTTTTTAAAACCAAATACAGGCACAGAAAAAAAATTGGAAAGAAATCTATCAAATGTTAGCAATAGTTTATCTAAGAGGTAGAATAGTGAATCATATTTACTTCTTTTGCTTTTCCATATTAAATAAATTTTCTGGGGTGCCTGGGTAGCTCAGTCAGTTAAGCATTCGACTCTTGATTTCAGCTCAGGTCATGATCTCATGGTTTGTGGGCTCAAACCCTGGGTCGGGCTCTGTGCCAACAGTGTGGAGCTTGCTTGGGAGTCTCTCTCTCCCTCTCTGTCTCTACCCCTCCCCAACTTGCACTCGCTCTAAGTAAATAAACTTAGAAAAAATAATTTTTCCCCAAATATGTTACTTTTTAAGATACATTAAACACCTTTAAAATATTTTTTTAACGTTTACTCATTTTTGAGAGAGAGAGAGAGAGACCAAGCAGGGGAGGAGCAGAGAGAGGGAGACAGAACCAAAGCAGGTTCCAGGCTCTGAGCTGTCAACACAGAGCCCAAACAGGGCTGGAACCCACAAACCATGAGATCATGACTTAAGCCAAAATCGGACGCTTAACCGACTGAGCCAACCAGGCACCCCTAAAGTTAAACACTTTAAAACAATTTTTTTTAATATTTATTTTCTGAGAGAGAGAGAGAGAGAGAGAGAGAGAGAGAGAATGTAAGGGGGGAGGGGCAGAGAGAGATGGAGACATAGAATCTGAAGCAGACTCCAGGCGCTGAGCTGTCAGCTCAGAGCCCAATGTGGGGCTCGAACCCACGAGCTGTGAGATCATGACCTGAGCTGAAGTTGAACGCTTAGCTGACTGAGCCACCCAGGCGCCCTTTTGATGCTAATATATTAATGTTCCTCTTATTCCTTTTTAATGTAACTCACTGTAGACTCAGCTTTACTTGTGGTTTAATCCATCAGTCAGTCCACCTGCCTATAGACTTGACTCAGAGTTGCAACGTACTCTTTCACCTCTCTTCTGAAGTCCTGAAGTCTAGCAAGTACTTGTTATCAAGAACCTGGAAGAAACAGAAAGGTGATATAACAGGTTCATGATCTCTGCAGTAAAGACAGTTAACAGAGAATAGGAAGGGGCTGCATAACACCAGAGATAGCCAGCCACTCTCCAAACCAAAGAGTGCTTCTGAGAGCTAAGTTCTAAATAGCATAAATCTACCCCAAATGCCAAACTTCTTAACTTGTCATTTCAGCTTAAATTTTAGTATACATTTGCCATCTTCTGGTGTCTTTGACATTATATATTCCCACTTTAAAACTACCTTTCCAAATCTTGCAATTTAGGAACACTGACACCAAGGAGTAATAGAGTGCATTTCTTTTCTTTTTTTTTTTTTTTAATTTTTTTTTTTTTTTAACATTTATTTTATTTTTGGGAACAAGAGAGACGGAGCATGAACGGGGGAGGGGCAGAGAGAGAGGGAGACACAGAATCGGAAACAGGCTCCAGGCTCTGAGCCATCAGCCCAGAGCCCGACGCGGGGCTCGAACTCACGGACCGCGAGATCGTGACCTGGCTGAAGTCGGACGCTTAACCGACTGCGCCACCCAGGCGCCCCTAGAGTGCATTTCTATTCAAACCTCAGGACAAATAGTAGGCACACTTATAATAAGTAAGCACACTTATAAAGTAGGCACTTATAAGTAGGCACACTTATAAAAAAACTTTTACTACCTTTTTCTATTTAAATGAGTAGATATAGTATTTTTTATATATTTCCAAAGTAAGCTCCTTTCTCACTAATCTTTAATTGCTCCCCAATCAAGTTTCTCTGTGCAAACAAACCCAGAACCCCTCCCAGTTATCTATACTTTTTGCACCAAGTACCTTAAAACCTCTGAGCTCTATGTCTGTCTCAAATACAGATCTATTTACAGAACTGAATGGGTTGTTCAGTCTCCCTGTAGTCAATTAATTCTGTTTCCTAACTTTACTCATTGCAAAGACAATTCAGTTTGCCAAAGGGCATTTAGGTCTCTCCTCTTCCTTCCTTCACCAGCAATTCAAAAAGGATTAGGGAAAAGACCCAGGAGAGGCTGAAAGGAAAAAATATATAGGGGACATAGAAGAACTCATCATCTCCTGGCACCTAAACAAAAAATGAAGGACTTTCTCACCTAATCCTGTCTCCCGGAGAAGCTTAATTGCAAATGCAGGATAAGTCAACTTTATTAACCTTGGAACACACAGACTTAAGCATCATTTAAATAATTTTAAAATTTAAACAAATTGACCGACCTAGCTGAAGTCATCCAGTTTTTCATATCTGCAGTTGTGTAGTCAATTTAGATAATGCCCTCTTGCCTATCCAATACAGCAGATATTAAGTGGGCAACTTCTGTGCACCAAGAGTGTTCTAGTTCTTGTCTAACCACACTCTGCTTACCAAGAGCCAGTATGTGTCCCCTCTGCTTCACAAAGACACGCCTTGCTTGTCTTAAGCCTCACTGATCTCCCTCACCTCTACATTGCCAGGGCGCCTACAATACATAACACTAGAGGACTCCAATTCGGTCGTGTCTTGTTCAGATTGTCACTTGTCATTCTGAATCAGTCCTTTGTCCTCAAACATACCAGAAAACCCACAAGAACATCATACATCTAAATACCCGTAGTATCTAATACCAATCTGAGCACACAGTACACCCTCAAAAAGTCAATTAATTAGCTAAGTGAGCTGGGAGCAACAATAACTTTTATCCCAAGAGTGGCAACTTAACGCTGAGCTAACACACCACACCAACAGTGTTACTCCAAAACAACCAAGGCTGATCTAGGGGTGGCTGGACAGGGGTTATGATATGATACACTGACGACACAACAGAAGAATATCCTTATCATAGTAGTAAATAATTCAAATTCTGACATCCGATGAGTGAGACAAATACAAAGAAAGGTCATAGGATGTCAAGACAAGGTAAAACGGAATGAACCTGGGAGTACATAAAGCAATGACCTCAGAGCAAGATCAGGAGAGCGATGGACGCTGTCTGGTCCTAAGCAAGACTGATTGGGGAAAGTCCTGGGTACTTAACTACTAGAAAACTGTATGAGACAAAGAAACCATACATCAAAAAAAAGGGGGGGGGGTACTTTTTATAGTCTGGCTCACACTTTTCCTTTCCTCTCCAACCTATAAACGTTCTAGGATAGAAAATTAGAAAGGAAAGAATACCTAGTTATTCGTTACAAAGGGGGAGGGCTAAGCATATACAGATAAAACAGGATGAATTTTAAACCCCAAACAAAAAGACAACTCCAACTGCAATTAACCTGTCCCGCAATTCTCACACCGTATCTATTACCTTTCTTTCTTACACAATAGTTTTTAAATGCAGTTGCCTGTGCCGACATCAGTTTTCCTCCACCGAAGCCACACTCCTTGAGGGCGGGGCTACTGTTGCACCCATTTCTTGAAATCTGGGCCTGTTTCCTCCTCTATAAAGTGGGGGTTACGAAGAGCGCCTGCTTCATCGGCTTGGTGCGAAAATTGAACGAGAAAACGCACGCAGAGTGCTCACTCCAGCGAATGCTTATTTCATCCCTTCGTGGTAACAATGGTCGTTACCGTTATTAGCCTACAACCTCCCACCAACCCTCCTTCCCCCTATTTCCCACGGCCGGCCTCCGTCTCTACCTCGAGACGCAGCCCGCCAGCCTCGGTCCGGCCACACTTCACGGGAAAATCCTGTCACCAAGAAAGCGGTGGTCCGAAGTCTAGCTCCCTCTCGGCCCGGTCAAGACGGAGCCCACACACACACACACCACCGCCGCCGCCTGTGAAGCCCGGGCCAAGACGCTCGGGCCGCACTACGGGCTTAGAGGCGAGCGACCTCCAGCCGTTCGAGAACCAGGCAGAGCAGCAGACAGCAGCAGAGAAAGCAGCCCCGCACCCCTAGCTGCTCCCCGTTTCTCCCCAAGGCTCCCCTCACCTCAGCTCTGACAACCGAGCGTCCGGAACACCCGCCGCGGGCCTCATTCAGTACCGTTGAAAATTTGAACCCAGGCTCTCTAGTCGAATGCACCAATCAGAGTGCCAGGAATGGGCAGTCTTAGCCTCCCGATTGGCCCAGCAGTGCGCCAGGACGCCGGAAGTCATGATGAGGGACAAGCAAACAACCGGCCCGGGAGCCTCCTGGGAAATGTAGTCTCAAGCAACTGAGCGAGCCCCGTGGAACAACTCTAATAAGGAAATTACTACAAAGCCCAGAATGCTCGACTACAAATTATTCGGGAGAGGTGGTACCAACTGAGGAGATGAGGAGTCGCTACAGGTAACAGAACGGCGCGCACCTGGACCTCCCCAAAACTTTAACCGAAGAAAAATATTTATTATTCTCCCTATAGTGGTGTACGGTGCCTTGAATGTTCATAGAAATTCTCTTCGTTCTAACATAGAGTCCCCTGTGTACAACATAGACTCGCCCTCAGCTTCTCTGCCAAGGAGAGGAGTCTCTCAAAGTCTTCATTAAGTCCAGGGCCTGACATTACTGGCTTAAACTCGCCGTTTATAATTGCTTGGTCCTTCCTTTTTAATTCCATTTACGTCCCTTGCTTTGTCATCCTGGTATTATAAAAGAGAAAACAAAGGCTCAGGGAAGTTGAGTGAATGTGTCTAAAATCAATAAATGGAGAAGGTGGAATTTGAATTAAGGACATCTGGTCCTAAAGATCATCAATAATCAGTTAGAAAATAATAGCAGCGAAAAGGGGGAAGATCGCTGTAATAAAAACTACAGCATTTAAGAAAAGATACCTAAGACCTTTATCTGAAAATTAAAACCTGTAAAGCTTGGTTGAATAACTATAAAAATAAGTAAAAAATTTTATACTTTGTTAGTGGGTGGGGAGGTCCAATACTGTAAAGCTTTAATTTTCCAAATGAAGGGTTCAAGGCAATTCCGATGAAATTTCCAATATAAAACGTTTTGTCATGGAACTTGCCAAGTTGATTCTAAAATTCATATTGAATAGGGGCACCAGGGTGGCCCAGCCGGTTAAGCATCTGACTTCGGCTCAGGTCATGATCTCACAGTTTGTGAGTTTGAGCTCCGCGTCTGGCTCTGTGCTGACAGCTCAGAGCCTGGAGCCTGCTTTGGATTCTGTGTCTCCCTCTCTCTCTGTTCCTCCCCTGCTCGTGCTTTATCTCCCTCTGTCTCTCAATAATAAATAAACATTAAAAAATTTTTTTAATTCTGTTTGACAAAAGGAAAACAAACAAGAAAGACTCAGTGAAATATTTCTAACACATAGTACAAAGAATTAGAACCCAATATATAAATAAAAAAATCTCCTATGAATCAGTGAGAAAAGGACCAAAACTCAACAGGAAAAAAAAAAAAAAAAAAATGAGGAAGATGGGCAGTTCTTGGAAGAAGAAACAAAATTGGCCATTAAAGACAATGCAAAGGGACACTCCCTCTGTTTGGTAGATGGGATGCTGCCAGATTCATGAACCCCTTAATAAAGCCAGTTGGACCTTCAAATTAAAAAAGAAAAGAAAAGACATGCAAAGGTGTTTGGCCTCAACTAGTAATACTGAAATTTAAAATAAATTTAAATTTAGTTTAAGCAAGAAGGTACCATTTTTCACCCATATCAAACATGTATGCCCTGTGACCTAGGACTTCTATTTCTAGGTTTAGTTCCAAGAGATATTCATCTACTTTCACATAGAGGTACAGAGGCACGGTTACTACAGCATGAATTGAGCACCTACCATGTGTCAGTCACTGTACTAAATGTGAGGATAGAGTAGTGAAAAGACAGACAAAATCTCTGTCCTTGGGAACCTGACATTCCACTAGAGAAGATAGACTCTAAACAAGGTAAATAAATGATGTAGTATATTAGGAGGTGGTAAATGCAAAATCATTTGCTTTCCAGGCCCCAAGGGGCAGATAACAATGACAGGAGGAAGGCAGGGGCTGGACAGAGACAAAGGAAGGACAGGGTCTGCCTACACTGTGGCTGCCCACTTTCAGCAGACACATCGATCACCCAGCTACTAGGGACCTGCAGGGCCATGGAGTAGCCAGGCCCAGGCTGGGGTGGAGGTAAAGGTAGCTCGCTTTACATTAGGAGAGCAGGGGCAGCAGACCTGTGCTGGGTCCAGGGCGTACTAGACAGAAGGTGCTCAGTAGGTGAGTGAGTGAATGAGCAGTGCCTCGGGCCAGGATGTGTGTGAGAACTTCCCAAGTCGTTCCAAGGGGTGAGCCTGACCCAAGGGATTCATCTCCTGTCATTCCTTCTGCATTGATGACATTCTAGACGGAGTCTCAAGTTCCCATTCTTCATGAATGGCAGACTGTGAGGTCTGAAATCACCAAAGCAGCATTTTAGAGCTGAAAGGGCAGACACATCTGGTCCAGTCTACCCATAATTTCACTATCACTGTTTTGGCCTCCATGTGAAGCAGTGTTGTAATTTTAAGTAGGGTAGTTCAGGGACATTTGGACAAAGACTTGCAGAAGGTGAAGAGTGAGCCATCCAGATAGCTGAAGGAAGAGCATAGCAGGCGTGTTTTAGAAATAGCTAGGAAGTCAGGGTGGCTGAATCAACTGGACAAGGAGGAGAATGTCAGGAGATATTCTGGCAGACCAACTGGGCTATTGTGAAGACTTTGATCTTTACTCTGAATGAGGTGGGAGGCCTGGGAGGGTTTTGAGCATTGGTTAGCTCTCTGCTTTTAATGGGATAATTCTGGCTACTGTGCTGAAAACAGAGGGAAGGAGAACAGGAATGGAAAAAGGGAAATCAATTAGTAGGCTACTGCATTGTAGTTGTGAGAAATTGGAAACCACCTAAATGTCCGTAAGTAGGAAGGCATTTTAATGAACTGGGTATAACATGGGCTACTAAGCATCAGTTCAAAAAGAGTTCAATTGATCCGGACTGACAGGGAAGTATTTTTGAGACACATTTTTGGTTAAAAAACAAATTGCTGATTGATATGAATTCATTCTGAAGCCATTATGGTTTTGTTACATTTATTTTTTTAAGTAAACTCTATCCCCAACGTGGAGCTTCAATTCATTACCCAAGATCAAGAGTCGCATGCTCCACAGATTGAGCCGGCCAGGCCCCCCTGAAACCATTATGTTTTTTAAAAATATGCAAATACAGAGAACAAACTAGGGGTTGTTAGAGGGGAGGTAGGTGGGGGGGATGGGCTAAGTGGGTGATGGGCACTAAGGAGGGCACTTGTTGGGAGGAGCACTGGGTATTCTATATAAGTGATGAATCACTGGGTTTTACTCCTGAAACCAATACTACACTGTATGTTAACTAACTTGAATTTGAATTAAAAAAAAATATGCAAAACAATGCTGTACTTTTTCTGTGGGTGTGTATAAATAATGACCTCTAGCACTTACCTGGCACTTACCATATACCAGGCACTGTTTGAAGTACTTTATACTTATTAACTTATTTCATCCTAATAATAACTCTATGAGGTAGGTAATGTCCTCATTTTCACCTTATAGATTGAGGAAATTGAGGCTCAGAGAGGGTAGACAGCTTCTCTAAGGTCACACGATTTGAATGTGACAGGCCAGAATTTGAACACAAGAAGTCCAACTCCAGAGGCCAAACCCTTAACCGTTGCCCTACATTGCCTCTTCTAAACACAGATGTATGGGCCGCCTGGGTGGCTCAGTTGGTTGGGCATCTAACTATAGCTCAGGTCATAATCTTGCAGTTTGTGAGTTTGAGCCCCACATAGGACTCTCTCTGCTGTTAGCACAGAGCCTGCTTCGGGTCCTCTGTCCCCCCCCCCGCCCCTCCCCTGCTTGCCCCCCCTCAAAAATAAATAAAAATTTAAAAAATTAAACACAGTTGTATATATGACAGAAAGGTATGAAAGAATTCACAACAAACTGACAAATGTGGGAACTTCAGAGGGAAGGAATTAAACTGGATTGTGGACAGAAAGGATAGATTATGTGGGTTTTATCTTTGCTTTAGAAAAGAATGTGGCCATGTATTATTTGTGTGATTTGAATTTATTGTTTTTTATAATGGAAGTATGGTAGGGGAGAGAAGTCTGCGAAGGAGAGAGGAGGAGGAGGAGCCAGTGGGGTGGAAAGTTACTCAGACTCTTCAAACTCTCATTTTTTGAAAGTGAGAGAGAAGAAAAGAACCAACTTCTACCCTTGCCCCTCCCAAATCTGCTCCTTCATTCTGTGCCATTAGATGTCAGTCCCTCCGACATCTAACCAGTGGTCACCAAACCAAAAATCTGTACTTGCCTTCCAGCTTGATGGAGTCCTCCTACTTCGTGGAGAATAGACACCAGCCAGTCATTGGCTATGGGTGGTGACTAACTCTCAAATACCTCCAGGCAGAGTGGCTACAGTCACCCAAGAACACTTGCCTGGAGAAAGTTGCAAATGTGAGCCATTGGTGACAGCCATCCAAAGGATCCCTGAGAAGGGGGCACCACTCTGTCTTCCATAGTTCCCATCCACCCAAGCAAAGGGAGCTCTACAGGTGTTTCCTGGTCTTTTTCTTCATGGCTGATGTGGAATTCCTCTTCGGGAAGGATTATAGAGATCTTAGGAATCTGTGATTAAAAACAACAGACTATAGGAAACAACCCAAATGTCCACCAACTGATGAATGGATCCATAAGGGGTGGTAAATCCATGTAAAGGAGTAGTATTTTTTAACAAAATCAATTGTACTGATACATACTACAACACAGATGAACTTGAAACATACAAGTAAAAGGAGCCAGACTCAAAAGGACAAATCGGTATGACTCCATTTATAAGAAATTTCCTGAAGAAGCAAATCCATAAAGACAGAAGGTAGATTGATGGTTGCTAGTCCTGGGGTGGGGGGGAGGGAATGACCGCTGATGCAAGGGTTTCTTTTCAATAAGCTCATGTAAAATCAGTGGTAGCCAGGCCCAAGTGGGGCCTTTGTCTTTTGGGAAGAGGAAAGAGAGAGAACCCCTTGAAATTCCATCCTCTTCATTTGTAGTGGCCACTGGCTTGGTCCGTAGGCCAGATACTTCAGTATGTGAGATCTTTTCTGTTTAAATAGGATTTTAAATTACAAAAAAAAAAAAAAAAAAATGCTTATGACAGAGTGGAAGGTATATATAAGGTGCTGTATATCCATGACTTCACTTAATCTTTGCAACAACCTTGCCAGGTAGGTGCAATTATATCCAATTTCCAGATGGAAAAAACGGAGGCTCAAGAGAGGTGACCATGAATGGCCCAAGGCCACATACCAGAGTTAAGATTTGCAGTGAGATCCATCTGGGTTCATAAACATACATGAAGTAAAAGTGAAAAAGCCCTATGCCTCTTACCACACCCCATCACCAATCCCTCTCCCTCAGTTAAAAAATTAGTGTTAAAAGATGAGTATGTATCTTTCAGAGATCTTTTCATAAATATAGCAAATCCTCATATCTATATCCTTACATGCTCATATTTATGTATTTTTATATGTTTAATTTCTCATTAAAAAAAAATTTTTTTCCACGTTTTTATTTATTTTTGGGACAGAGAGAGACAGAGCATGAACGGGGAGGGGCAGAGAGAGAGGGAGACACAGAATCGGAAACAGGCTCCAGGCTCTGAGCCATCAGCCTGACACGGGGCTCAAACTCACGGACCGCGAGATCGTGACCTGGCTGAAGTCAGACGCTTAACCGACTGCGCCACCCAGGCGCCCCTAATTTCTCATTTTAAAAGTAATGCTTTCTTACTTGTAATATATTTCCTTCCAGTCTTTTTTTTAGTTTAGTTTTTTAAGATTTTGTTAAAAAATTTAGTTATTCTGAGAGAGAAACAGAGCATGCAAGCAGGGGAGGGGCAGAGAGAGAAGGAGAGAGAATCCCAGCACACAGCTTGAAGCAGGGTTCTATCTCACAAACCATGAGATCATGACCTGAGCAGAAATCAAGAGTCAAACTGACTGAGCCACCCAGATGCCGCATCCTTCCAGTATTTTTAAAATTGATTGTATGAGATATTGAGTAGATACAAATACAAATATATGTATGTATAAAAAATGAGACAACAAATTCTGAATATGTATGTACAATTCAATTGAGTAAGAACATTTCCATTATCTTTCAAACTTTGAATTGTATCTGATTCCCCAGTTCATCCTGAGCCCACCCCTGTTAATGTGCAATGGCTATCTTGAATTTTGTGTTTCTTATTCCTTTACATTTTTTAATAATTTTACCACATAGGTATATATCCCTGTATTAGTTATCTATAGCTACAGTGCAGCTTAAAATTACAAATACTATCTTTATACAGTTTCTTAGGGTCAGAAATTCAGCTTAACAGAGTGGTTCTGGCTCAGGGTCTCAGATGAGGTTGTAGTCAAGCTGTTGGCTATAATCACCTGGAGGCTGGGGCAGGAGGAGTTTCACATGACTGTTGGCAGAAGGTTTCAGTTCCTCACCACACACGGGCCTCTCTGTACGGCTGCTCACAACATGGCAGCTGGTTACCCCCAGAGTGCATGATGAGAGAGAGAAAGAGATAACCTAGTCTTGGAAGTGACATACCATCACCTCAGCCATTTGCCATCAGTAACATAGAACAGCTCTGATATATTGTGGGAGGGGACTACACAAGGACGTGAATACCAGGAGGGAGGGATCTTTGGGGGCCATCTTGGATGAGGCTGGCTACCACAAATCCTCCGTAGTATGTAGATTAGTTTTTCCTGTTTTCAAACTATGTATAAATGGAATCACACTTCATTATTCTCTTACAATTTTTTTCATGCAACATGTTTCTAAGATTCTTTCATGCTGTATGTAACTAAATCCACTTATTTTCTGATTGTATCATATTACTATGTATAAATATACTACTATTTGTTAAACCATTTTGCTATAATGGACACTTGAGTAGTTCCAAATTTTTGCCATTATAAGTAGTACTGCTATAAATATTCTTTTAAATTTTTTTAAAAAATTATCTCTACACCCAACGTGGGGCTCAAACTCACGACCCTGTGATCGAGTCACATGCTCCTCTAACTGAGCCAGCCAGGTATTCCAGATGCTATGAATATTCTTATACTTGAATCAGTACATGTGCAAGGGTTATTTTAGAGCACATATCAAAGAATAGAATTGCTGGGCATCATCAATTCTACTAGGTAGTAATCCATTTTTTTCCCCAAAGTTGTTCCATATTCTTGGAACCACACTTGATTTTATTGGATTTTCTCATTTTTGCCAGTCTGGTGGGTGTGAAATGGTGTCTCACTGAGGTCTTAGTTTTCATTTTCCTTGATAACTAGTGAGGTTGAGCATCTTTTCAGATTTATTGACCACTCTGTTCCATTTCTCTTTCGCATCTGTGTAAGGATTTTGTCTTTATCACATTGATTTTCTAGCCTTTCTCCTATGCATGGTATTTAGAGATGAGATTGTATCACATATCTAATTTTGTGTACTTTAAAAAAAATTTTTTTTTTTAATGTTTTATTTATTTTTGAGATAGAGAGGGCACAACCAGGGGAGGGACAGAGAGAGAAGGGGACAGAAGATCTGAAGCAGACTCTGTGCTGAGAGCAGCAAGCCCCATGCGGGGCTCAAACTCACAAACTGCAAGATTATGACCTGAGCTGAAGTTGGATGTTCAACTGACTGAGCCATCCAAGAGCCCCTAATTTTGTATACTTTTCACTTAACATTACACCACAAGCATTACCTCATCATCTAAATCTCAGCAAACATGTTTTTAAAAACATGTTTTCCAGGGAGCCTTGATGGCTTAGTGGCTTAAGTGTCTGACTTTGGCTCAGGTTATGATCTCATAGTTTGTGGGTTCAAGCCCTGCGTGCAGCTGTGTGCCGACAGCTCAGAGCCTGAAGCCTGCTAAGGGTTCTGTGTCTCCCTCTCTCTCTGCCCCTCCCCTGCTCGCACTCTGTTTTTCTCTCTCTCTCAAAAATAAATAAACATTTAAAAAATTAAAAAATTAATCATTAAAAAAACAGTGTTTTCCAATTAAAACAATGTAGTCATGTTAGATAACACAGAAAAGTATTTAAAAAAAAGAGAGAATCACCCATAATTTGACTACTCAACAATAACTACCTTTTGAACTCTGGTATAATTCCTTCTACTACATCTTGCATGTAACATATATTTTTATAAATCACAATTTTTGTAATTTTTAAGTGTTATGTTTGGAGACTTTTCCCACTATATTAAATATACCTCAGTTAACAATCTTAATGTGGGAATTTAACCCATGCAAACCGTCACCCTATTTATTGCCCTTCTTAGTTTTAATGTTTCTTTCTGGTGTTATAAATAACCTTGCACAAACATCTCTGTGGATAAATCTTTGGATGCATTTCACTTCTTAAATTCAATTCCAATCAAAGATCATTTCTCAATGATCTTCCCAGACTGATGTTTAAGGCTTTTGGTAAATATTGCAAAATTCCCTTCCCAAAAGGCTCTATCCATCTTTCCAAAATATAAATCTCTTCACGTCCTTTCCTGGCTGGCTCCTCCAGTGTCTATGCAGTGTCCTGAACACGCATTTACACATTTACATTCAGTCTCTGCTACCACCACTCCCTTCTCAGCCGTCCCAATTTATTTCTAGAACACACCATTGACTCTCAGGTTAGACCTCCATGCCTTTGCTCAGGCAGTGCCTGCTGCCTAAAATGCCCCTTACCTCCCTTCTCTTCCAGGCAAAATCCTTTTCTCCTTTTAAGGACCAGTTCAATAAAGCCCATGTCTCTGGGCTGGGTTGATCTGCCCTCTGCTGGACCCCCAAAGCACATCATAGACTTCCATGATGATAATTTTCATATTGACACTGGAGGTTTCAAAAAGGAAAGCAGATCACATCCTGCCCCAGTTTAAAACTCTCCCATTGAACACAATAGAAAGTTCAGAAATTGGCCCCATACACTTGGGAATGTAGATTATGATAATACAGACATATCAAATGAGTTGGGAAAAGATGATAGTCATGGGGTAACTGGGTAGTTATTTGGAAAAAAAAAAATTGTGGATTCCTGCCTCACAGCCTATATACCAAAGTGACTTTATGATGGCACAGGATTGAAATATAAAATATGAAGCCAGGTGAAAGCTAGATGAGTACAGAGAATTTTTTTTTTCTAATATTGAATTGAAGAAAGTCTTCCTAAGAATGACATAGAACCTGGAAGCCACAAAGGAAAAGACTGATACATTAAAATACATACGAAGTAAAAGTTTGTCCATGGTAATAAATAAACTGGAAAAATATTTACAGCTTAGATGTAGAAAAAAAAGGATAAAAATTCCTATAAATCAATGACACAAAGCTCAATGGAAAGACCAACTGAAAAAAAGGGCAAATGAAATGAATAGAGAATTCACCACAACAAACTCCCCCCAGAAGACTCATCAATACGAAGAATTGCTCGACTTCACTCTTGGTGAAAAAATAAAAAGAAGAAAGAAAAATAAAAGTGCCTCTTCGTTTTTATCTATCTCAGTGGCAACACACTGCAGTTCAGGATGTGAGGACAAGGCACTCTCATATTTCACTGACAGGAGAGGACAAACTGGTACAACTGATGGGAGAGGACTTTGCCAATATCCATTATAACAAAACAAAAACAAGTTCGTGTACTCACTTACTGGCATTCTACTTCCAGGAATGTACCTAACATAAACTCCCACATACGCAAAATAACGAATGGATGAGTTATAGTATTGTTTGTAGTAAGAAAGGAATGGAAACTACCCAAATGTACCCAAAGAGAATATTAGGCAAGTAAATTAAGGCAGGTGTTTATATAAAGTTGTGTGTTAATTTTAAAAATTGAGGCAGGGGCGCCTGGGTGGCTCAGTCGGTTAAGCTGCCGGCTTCGGCTCAGGTCATGATCTCGTGATCCGTGAGTTCGAGCCCCACGTCGGGCTCTGTGCTGACAGCTCGGAGCCTGGAGCCTGTTTCAGATTCTGTGTCTCCCTCTCTCTGACCCTCCCCTGTTCATGCTCTGTCTCTCCCTGCCTCAAAAATAAATAAAATGTTAAATTTTTTTTTTTTTTTAAATCGAGGCAGACCAAAAATGTAGAGCTCAGCCAGAAGAGCAAGATGTAGAAGTGTCTATAGCAAGCTAGCATTTGTGTAAAAAATCTGTACACATAATTTGCTTGTGAATACAGTGACCATCTCTGAAAGACTACAGAAGAAAGTGATTGATGTGGGGGGAACTGTGGATTGGAAAGCAGACGTGGGAAGAGGACTTACTTTTCTCATTCTATGCTCTCTGTATATTTTTATTTTTTAAAAGTAGTTTTTTTTAGTTTATTTATTTATTTTGAGAGAGAGAGAGAGAGGGAGGGGCAGTGAGAGAGAGAGAGAGACAGAGGGAGAGAGAGAGAATCCCAAGCAGGCTCTGCGCTGTCAGCGCCGAGCCTGATGTGGGGCTTGATCCCACAAACCATGAGGTCATGACCTGAGCCGAAATGAAGAGTTGGTTGCTTAACCAACTCAGCCACCCAGGAGCCCTTTGTATATTTCTAATATTCAGTGTTCCCGTATACCTATTTTTAATTAATTAATTTAACATAAAACACCTCTCAATGTTTAGACTCAAGTCTAACTCACTTCTATGGTCAACTTTCCAACCTCCTGCCATGCCACATTTCCCCTCCCTCAACTTGCTTCTCCAGTTTCTGGAACATGTCAACATCTTCCTGTTCTGAAGAACATTCTGCATTAAGCTGTTCCCTCTACCGAGGTTGCTGTTCTCTAGTTTCTCACCATGGGTCAGCATTTTCTTATATTTTAAGTCTTGGGTTCTAGGTCTCTTTTCCAAGATGCCACCCCTGGCCATCCCACATAAGCAATTGTTGAACAAATCCCTCCCTCACTGGGCTGGCAGGGCAGGGTTTACATCCCTGGGTACCCAGTCTAAAGCAGCACACTCCCTTCACTCTATGACAATAACCTGATTTACTTCTTTCATAGCACTAGTCACTATTTGAAATTTCCTTGTTTGTGTATTTTCTTAGTTGTTTACTGTCTCCAGCTCAAGGGTTTAAGTCTTCATGAAAGCGGGGATCATGTCTTGTCTTGTTTCTATCTTCAGCAACCCAAATAATAAACATTTGTTGAATACATTTATGCAGCATATACTATGGACCACACACTGTGCTACAGATTTTACAAACAACAACTCTTCCAATCCTCACAATAACTCAGTGAGGGAGGTTGTGTTTTCACCTATTTTACAGTTAAGGAAATTGAGGCACAGAGCAGTTGAATAACTTCCCCAGCTGACAGAGTTGGAATCCCAGACACAACGTTCTTAGTTATAACGCGACGCTTTTTAGATATATAAACACAGATAGAGGACACTGACTAAATGAACGCACCGAAATGTGAATATAAACGTTGACTTTTTTTTTTTTTTGCGTCTCCATATTCCCCAGATCTGCCGCAAGGGGGCGCTCCCTCCCAGGTGTTGACGCCAGTCCTCAAGGCGCGCACTCCCTTTGCGTCTCGGGCTCGCGCGCGCTGCCGCGGCACCGGAAGTGACTGAGCTTGCAAGTTCCCCCGGTCTCTTCAGGGGAAACTGAGGCCGGCTCGTTCGGAAGAGACAGCACGAGCCGTCAGCCAGGTAGGCCGGCCCGGGTCCGCAGCGCGGAACTTGGCTACGAAGAGCCCTCGCGTCTGGAAACTACCTGGCCGATGAAGGGGGGACGTGGCCCCCCACGGCTCGCGGGGCTCGCAGGTGAGAGCACCGCCTCCCCTGTGCGTGGCAGGCGCTGCGCCCAATGGGAGCCCTCGCCGTCCCGCTTCCGTGCCGACTGGACTTATGGATTGGCTACGCCGGGGCGGACCGCCGGGGGCGAGACCCCTCCTTCTTGAAAGGTCTAGGGGGCGCCCCTGAGGGAGAGCGGTTGCCTGGCAACGGGGCGGTGGCCCGGCGGGTACCCGGCCTAGCGCGCGGGAGAAGCCACCAGGCCGCAGCCCACCCGCCCCGGGCTCCGGAGAGGTGCAGCCCCCGGCCCCCAAGGCCTCCCGGGGCGCCAGGAAGCCACCTTGGGCCTGTCCTCAGGAAAACGTGGTCTCAGCTGGGCGGGGGGTCGGGGGGAGACGTTCGAGCAGGCCTCAGGCCCTCTCCCTGACCTGAGGAGAGGCCCGGAGCCTCACCCTCACCCCCTCTTTGTGCAGGGCGCCGGCGGCCATTGTGTCCGTGCGGGGAATGGAGGACCCGGCAATCCCCCACCACCGCCGCTACATCCAGGGCCTTTGGGGAATTCAAAGAAAATCGGCGGTGTTTCTGGGGGGTCCCCGGCCGTCAGCCTCCCGGAAAGGCCCGGGGATGGCCTTTCCGAAGTCAGACCGCAGATCCGAGGCAGTTTCCCCCTCCTTCTGTCCCTTCTCGAAACCTTGAACCCCATTGAGAAGTACCTTCAGGGTTTTGGAAGCCTTACCCCGGGCTGGTACTTAAATAGAAACGACAACAACAACAAAAAACCTAAACCCCACACCAGCCACCTCCGGGAGAGTTCTCCTGGCTCCCAGTAGGAGGCGGAGAGCCAAGGGGCGTGCAAGAGCGAGGGGGCTGGGCTCTCGGGTGGCAGGAGGCCGCTGCCGAGTGGCCGCCCTCGATCCGGGCGATGGAGGAGGAAGCAAGCGAGGGGGCCGGTTCCTGAGCTTCGTAATTCCTGTATCGCCTTCTGGGCTCCCAGCCTGCCGGGTCGCATGATCCCTCCGGCCAGAGCTCCTTTTTTTGCCAGCCGCCGTGAGGCCGGCTGAGTTGCCGGCATCCCGGCTGCCACCTCTTCTCCCGACCTATGTTACAAAAGATCTTCCGGGGGTTGCACCTGCCTGCGGTCGCCTGAGACGGATTTGAATGTAGGTGGTGCGGGGGTGGGGATGGGGGGCAGACTGCCCGTGCGGGTGACTTTCTGAGGAAGGCATTTCGGAGAAAAAGGGGTGGCTGGAGTAAAAAAAAAAAAAAAGCCTGTGTGATGATTCAGAAAGAGCCCACTGGTGCTTTCAATTTGACTTCATTGAAGTCTCCTGGAAGCTAGACCCAGACCTTCCTAAGAGCCACAAAGAAACCAGTTCTGGTACCTCCAGGGGGAATGGGATATTGTAGGGTAAATGGCATGCATATTAATTTTTTTTTTTTCCTGAAGCTCTTTCTCTTCCATCAGAACCTTATCTTGGCTTTGGATCTCAGAAGAGAACCACCAAGCAGAGTCCAGACTCAGTGAGTGAGCAGGTGTTTTGGACAATGGACTGGTCGAGCCCATCCCTATTATAAAAATGTCTCAGAGCAACCGGGAGCTGGTGGTTGACTTTCTCTCCTACAAGCTTTCCCAGAAAGGATACAGCTGGAGTCAGTTTAGTGATGTGGAAGAGAACAGAACTGAGGCCCCAGAAGGGACTGAATCAGAGATGGAGACCCCCAGTGCCATCAATGGCAACCCATCCTGGCACTTGGCGGACAGCCCTGCGGTGAATGGAGCCACTGGCCACAGCAGCAGCTTGGATGCCCGGGAGGTGATCCCCATGGCAGCGGTGAAGCAGGCGCTGAGGGAGGCCGGGGATGAGTTTGAACTGAGGTACCGGCGGGCATTCAGCGACCTGACATCCCAGCTTCACATCACCCCAGGGACAGCATATCAGAGCTTTGAGCAGGTAGTGAACGAACTCTTCCGGGATGGGGTGAACTGGGGTCGCATTGTGGCCTTTTTCTCCTTCGGTGGGGCACTGTGCGTGGAAAGCGTAGACAAGGAGATGCAGGTATTGGTGAGTCGGATCGCAACTTGGATGGCCACTTACCTGAACGACCACCTAGAGCCTTGGATCCAGGAGAACGGCGGCTGGGTAAGGACCACGCCCCTTGTGTGTCTCTTTCTCTTGGCTTCTGGTCAGAGATCCCTAACAGCCTCTCCCCTGCTTCTCCATACTGTTGTGCCGGGTGATTATTGGAGGTATTGTTTGTTAAGGATTTGTGACCGGCCTCCTTGCACCACAAGAGGTTAGCTGTTCTCAAATACAGATGACCTAGATCTTGAAGGACCAGGCAGCTTTCATTCCGGTCACCCTCACGGCCCCGCTCTTTCATACTTGTGTTCCAGTTTCCCAGCGGAAGAAAACAACCTGTGTGTTTATTTGGCCCCAAATCTTTGCGAGTGGGAAGTGAGTCCAGTCAGTGCTCCCCTCACCACAGAAAGGGCTGCTGAGTGTAATGCCTGTGAGCCCCTCCATTCTTACTCCCCCCGGGATGTCAGTCCTGTCCTGGGCTTCCCTCCCACAACTCAAGTTCCCCTTTATTTCAGAGTTTGCATACATGTTCCTCTCCTCTCAGAACAGGGCACGGCCAGGCAGAAGTTCCCACTGGCTTGGATGGCTGAGGATGGTCAGATTCTAGGGCAATGTAAGCTGTGCCAGTGGGCTGGCCGTGTTTGCGCTGCTCCCCTATGTTCCTTTGCTCCCAAGTATGTAACTTTCTGCATGGCTGGCCTGTTTGCCGAGCTCTTGCTGTGTCACGCATTAAGCCCGGGGACTTTGCACCTCGCTGCCTGGGGTCGGTTGGGGAGCTCCAGCTGTTCTGCCTGTTGCTTTCCGGCCAGGGCCCTGGGGCCTCTTCATGGAGCACTGTGTGCTGGCAAAGCGAGAACCCGGTCTTTGGGACATTGAGATTCAGAGACAGACTTCGGGAACAGACTGACCTAGGCTTCAGTGCCAGCCCGGTCACTTAACCAGCTGTGTGACCTTGGACAGGCCAGTTTACCTTGAGCCTCGGTTTCTTCCACTAAAAAAACGTGGCAAGCCCTCTTTGCCTTGTAGGATATTGTAAATCTCGGAGCTAATGTGCGCAGTGACTGGCACCAGCAAGTTTCCATAGTAGTAGTTGTTACTGGTTCCAGACGCACTTTCTAGGCCCAGGAGTCATGCCTCATTCCTTTCTTAGGGAGGAAGAATTCTCTTGCCCATCACCAAATTAGGAGGAGACAGTGGTGAGAGGTTCTTTACCAATGGTCATTATAGGCAGTTTTTGCTCTTCCACAGTGAGATGGGTCCTAATTTCCTTGCTTCTGTCCCTGCGTAGGGGAGGTGCAGGGCTTATGAGAGGTATTTGGTCCCCTCAGAATACCCAGAAAATTGAGCAGTCTTTGGGAAATAAGTCATCTATTGAAGGAGCTGAGGTGGAAGGGGCCTTGCACCGGGGACTCTGGAATGTCAAGAATGCAAATTATCCATAGGCTGGGCCTAGGGCGTGGCACTTCAGTTTACCTCTGAGCAAGAGACCTCCTAGTTTGCCCTGGAACCCTTCCCCCGTCTTATTTCCCATTTCTTTGCAACTTCATTAACTCTTCCTGCTGCTAGTTCTTGTAAAATACAAAGGGGTCAAGTCTGTAGAGGTCAGATGACTGGGGTGGGGTTGGGGAGGTAAAGGTGGAGAGCTCTCCAGCTAAGGCCGACCAGACTTGAAAGCCATTCTGTAAATGAACTCCCTGGGGGGATAAATGATTAAATAGTTCCTGTTGGTTTGTGTGATGACCTCGCCGTTCCCTCCTGCTTTGATTCTCTTTGGGGGCAAATATTTGTTCAGCTGATTCCAGGAGGGATGGGATTCCAGCGCTTTAGACACACCCTCTGAGGCATCTCCTGGTAGACTTGGGCCTTATGCCCACCTTGCCCAACTATTGTCTTTGGACAGTGGTGCTAATACCAGGTGGGTTGTTGCCAGCTATTAACAAAAGACAGTCTGGGAGAGGAGCCTGTTCCGTCGGCCAGCCTCTGCAGAGGGCTACGTGGATCAGAGAATTGCCAGTCGCCCAGTATTGTACGTAGAAAGAGGTTTTAGACACAGCAGCATAGGGTGAGTTCATCAGATCGCCCCTGGATTGAAATTCCATGTTCTGTCTCTTTGCTCAAGGATTTTCAGAGCCCGTTAGACAACATACCATATGTTACTTCCTCTTGGTGAACAGAGGGGTTGTGTGCAGAAGAGCAAGTTATGTCAGCACCATTTCTCGGCACACATGCTCCCTGAGGCCAGGGCATAAAGAACATTTGGCTGGGGATCCTTTGGATAGAAGCTACCCACCCATCCTGTTTGAGCTGCACAGACTGGCTGCTGCAGTGGCATCTCAAAACCTTCCTGGAGGCTGTGGTGGATCCACGAGTGTAGGACTTGTGGGCCATTATCACCTTGGGGTATGCTCTAAATTTAGCATCCCTACCGGAAAGGGGAAGGAAATGAACCTTTATGGAGTACATCTTATGTATGAGGCATTGTGTTGGGTCTTTTATTTATGCAACCAAAATTTATTGAGCATCTACCATGAGGCAGGCACTGTGCTGGCCATAAGCTGCACGTGGTATCTTCCCTCGTGGAAATGACATGCTATTTCATAGAACCCACACAATAACTTTCCAAGGTAGGGGGGTTTATTCCCAGTTGACATGTGAAACTCCTGATAGCTAAATGACTGGCTCCAGGTATCCCTCAACCAGTTAAGTGACTGAGTGAGAGTTTATACCTAGGTCAGCTTGACTCCAAAGCTTGAAGTCTTTTCCATCCCATATCAGGTTGTCCTGGGAGTAACAAAGTGACCCAGACATGCTGGCACAGAAAGCCAGAGATGCAGTAAGGCCAAACAAAACATGCCTGTGGAGGTACTCACTCTGGTCTGTGATGCTGGCATTGTGCAGGTAGAACAGTGCCTTTGTTGGCCATAGCAGGTCCCAGGTAGTCTGATTCTGGCACTGGTAAAACTCAAGTGGGCATTAAAGGTTTTGCCTAGCCAGAGTGACCTTCTTGTTAGTTTTTTCATGGTTAAACCCTCTCAGGCTTAGATAAGAATCATGTGCATGTGGGGAGAAGGTGGCCTGCTTCAGATCTGTCTACTTAATTGTGGGTGGGTTCCAAGGACTGGAATTTCAGTCACAGCCACACCACGGCCTTACTGGAGTCACATGGCAAGATGCTGAACCTGTTTGTCTCTGTTGCCCATCCATCTCTCTCACCTGTAAAATAGAATAATGATAGCCACCTGCCATAGCTTGACTCTAGTAAAGGATCTAGAACAAAAGCCCTTCCTGGGCTTTAATTGTAGGGTGGAAGAAGCACCTCTTTAATGAGTGGGCTCTCTTCCTCAGAAAACTGAACTTTGGCCTCAGAGTTTCTCAAGAAACAAAGCCAGCTCCTGAGATAATCATCTAGATTGGAATATGATGTGACCTTCTCTGTAGGAACAGAGTGTTTCTGGGGCTTTCAATGGGAATGTGGACAGCTTTAGGGTGAGGACCCAGGTAGACTAGGCCATTTTGGGATCGCTGTGCCTGGGAAACCCCTAAGCCTGATGGAAATACCATTGCTGAGAGCAATGAACAGTGTGTGGGGAGAGGAAGCGTAATTTGGCCTTTCCCAGGTTGCATGGCTCTGTGGTCTTCTAGTTTCTATCGGTTTCTTCTTGCCTATTCTGGCTTCTTTGGCATGGGTATATGCTTAGCTGAAGCACCTCAGTGACCTTTGCAGATCTCAGCAGCTGTTGGCAGTTCTGCGGTTTTCTTGGGGAAACCCCATTAGAAACCCCAAACGTGGAAATTTTTAGTAATCTCATTCAGGTCCCAAAGTGAGGTAGAAATGCCTCAGGGACTCCACCTCAAAACACCCAGTTCTCCTGGATGTACATTTGACATTGCTTTTAAAATTCTGTCACCATCACAGAATTTTCCAGACTTCCTGGGACTAATTTCCCCAGTGGCCCCATGGAGCCCTTCAGCCTCTGCTAGAAAATTACCCAGGTGTTTTTTCAGGGGGTCTTGACAGAACCCAGAAGATTTTCTTTTCTTTTGTGTGGACAGTCACCACATTTGTTTGGGCTGCAGGAAGCAGCGGTTGTCAGCTGTCCTTTCCCCAGCAGGTATCTGTCCTGAGACCGATGGACTTCAGCAATTTTGAGTACCCACAGCCTTCCATCATGGGGCTTTCTTTCAGCAACCATGGTCTTGTCCGGGTTTAGCCTGGATAGATTTAGGGGTAATTCCCAGTGAGCTGCTCTTCGACAGAAGCATAATCTCCTACTACCTTAATTAGCAGGGCCCTGTCCCCACCCCCAACCTCCAACCTAATTCCAGAGTCCTCCCTCGGGACTCCCTCTTTTTTCTTTGAAGGAGTCACTCTGCTCCTGGAGCCACTTCTCTTCTGTCCCTGTAGCCGACAGTCTGTCTTCCCCGTTCCCAGTTGGCAGACCTGAGTCAGACAATTCCACTGGGTCTTTTTGTTTAGCCTGGGGAAGAGAAGACTCAGGAGAATATGATCACCAGTTTCAAATATCTGGGAAGAGGGCCTAAGCCTTTTTTTATTGGTAAAATACCCAGCAGAACTCGAATAAATGAGAGAAAAAAACAGTGGTAGTATTAAATGAGTGTAAAGAAGACATTTCTAACACGATCATATCTCTGCCGGATTTAGGGGTTTTCCTGAAGGTCAAGTCTGTATCTTGCCCAGAGGCCTTGGGCATAGCAGGCACCTAATGAAAGAGATGCCCACTAAATTTCTGAAGAAACACAGCTATCAAACCAGAAACCAGAATAATAGTAATGGAAACTCCTTTACCTGATGGTTCAGTCATTGATTCAAACAGTGTTTATTGAGCTTCTATGCACAGGCTGTCCTAGGTACTAGGGGTACTGCCTTAAGTAAAATGAAGTTTTGCCCTTGTGATGCTCACATTCTAGTGGGGAGAGACGGACAACAAACATGTAGTTATGCGTATATAACATATCAAGTGAGAGTAAGCGCTGTGAAGAAAATAAAGCAGGTTGAAGTATAGGGCATGCCTAGCAAGGGAGGTGGGGCTGCAGTTTTAAGAGTGGTTAGGGAAGGCCTCAGCAAAAAGTAATATTTGAGCCCAAACCTGAAGAATGTGGCAGGAGAAGAACTAGCAAGAGGGAGAGTGATTGGGATTGAAGGGGGAGAGGTGGCCAAAAGCCAGATTGCACAGGGCATTACAGGCCACGATGAGGACTTGGCTGTAGTTGAATGAGTGAGAGACCAGAAAAAAGTTTGGAGCATGGGTAAAGTGATCTGAATTCTGCAAGGGCTGCAGCCAGGAACCCTGTGATGAGGTTGGTGCAACTGCCAGGTTAGAAAGAATAGTGGTTTGGATCAGGAGACGGAAGTGCGAGTTGTAAGAAGGGACTAAGAGCATATGGCCAAGCTTGCACATGGCATGTTGATGGAGGCCACATTTTTTAACCACTAGGAGGTCATGAAATCGAGGCTAAATAAGCTAGATGTTCTTCAGCGATAGTTCTGTCCAAATGTGGTATCCTGAATGGTTGTCCTCCATTCTAGCAATATTTCTGTTTGAAATGTTGTCTGGGCCTAGGTCCTAGCTCACCCACATCTAGCTGTGTGACCTTGGGCAAGCTTCTTGAATTCTCTGAACCTTGGGGCAGATGATATCTGCTTCATCAGGTCATGACAAAGACCTTATGAGGCACGCCCAAGATGTGTAGAGCCTGGCACATGTTGTTAGCATAATTCCTATCATTTTTACCCCAGAACTCAAGTCAGAAACCCATTCAGCATGGATTCTCCTTTTTTGGGCTCCATGCCCCTCCAGCACATCCTCAGGGCAGGGTCCTAGCAGTGTTTTTGTCATGGCAGGAGTCCATGGTGTTTCTGTGCTGTGGTGGTACAAGCACTGGTCATAGAGTCAGGATCCTTGTTCTGTCATTCTGCTCTGACTCACTGTCTTACCTTGGCCAACTCACTTCACCCCCAGGCTCCAGTTTCCCCCAAATCTGTAGGACAGAGGGTTGAAGTGGACAGTCTAGGTAGGAATCTGGTTGTCACTGGCCTTAAGCCTTGTGGCCAATTCCACCATTAAGGCATATTAATTACATTTGAGGATGGCTCTTTCCTATCAACAGCTACAGCACTTGAGCTATAAAAATTAAGTAATTCCAGTGTCAATACAGGGTACTTTCTCACTGACCCCACAGTAATAATCTACATTTATGTAGCACTTTGCAACTTCCAAAGCGCTTTCATATCCACCTTGCCTTTTTGATGCATATAGCCACGCAGCAGGGTGAGCCGAAGGGAAATCAGGCTGAGAGAGGTGAAATGGCTTGCCCAAGGTTACACATCGGGAGGAAGAGGCAGGGTTTGGATTTGTGGATCACTTGACCACCTACTTGCTGTGTGACCGTGGACAAGTCTTTTAACTTGTAAATAGCCGCAATGATAGTGCCTTGTTCTGAAGACTCAGTGAGTTAATCTACTTCTTAATGTTCTCAGAGTAGTGACTATCAGTATCAGCAGCAAACAGCAGCCACATCCTAGGGCTCCTTCTGGCTTCCCGTTTATTACATATTGATTTTTGCAAATAGTGTTTTTGCAGAAAGAAACTGCCTCTGGGACCTTCTGGTACTTGGTTTCATCCCTGATGAGACTCTCAGGCCAAGCTGGAGCCTTACAGCTAGCTCCAAGCTACAAGGCTTTTTGGGCAGACTCCAGAGCTCCCCTCGGAACTAGAGGTTTTTCTCTCGCTCTTCAGGAAATGCCATTGCAATGACTTCCATGGACTGCTTCCTGTCCCAGCCCTGCAGCCGATTCCTGCTGGTGAGAGTGTAGAAACTGGAAAGTAATGTCCCTAAAGACTCCCCCCTCCCCACAAACTACTTTTTTTGGACGTGTCCCTCCCTTTCCTCTTGTCAGTTACTTTCTTTGCTCCCTCCCCCTTCACCCTTCACCTAGCTTCTCTCCCCAGCCCTTGGTCAACCCTTTAAGATTTGAAAATGCATTTCCAGTTAGTTCTGTCAGAACAGTTCTGTTCTGGGGGCCGGCCAGAACTCCATCTCTCTCCCAGGCTCCATCACTCAGTAGCAGTTTCAGTCTGGGACTCCCCCTAGAGGGACATTAAGCCTGTCACTTGCAGTGCCTTGTGTCATCCATTAACCCTGAGTTTCCCCTGAGATCCCTACCCCCCCCCCCCCCCCCTGCTCCATCCCCCTGCACAGGATGGAGACTCCTAAGAGAGATCTTAGAGGTTTGGCACATATAAATCCTGCCTCTTGGAGACTGATGACGGAGGATGGAGTGAAGTGGAATCAGCCCCTCCCCCCTTCACCTTTCAAGAGGAAGCTAGAAGGTTGAAAACCTTGTTGGACAATCATCTGAGGAATGGGAGCTAGCTTGGGAGGGGATTGGAACGCACTCAACTATGCCTCAGATCCTTTGTTCCGCTCTTGAAAGGGAAACATTCCCCTCCCTCCTCCCTGGCCACACACACGTGCCTTTGTTCCCCCCGTCAGGCCAGGCGGAGCCAGGAACACAGTGTCCCTTCCAAGGAGCCTGACTTGTCTCCCCAGAGGCTGGCTTCCTGGTCAGCAGGATTGAGATTTTTGCTCAGGAACCCTCCCCCCCCCCCCCCCCCCCCCCCCCCCCCCCCGCCCCCCAGCCTCCTGTCCTTTCCTTGGAAGAGTCTTTCTCTCAGCAGCTGAAAACTTGACTACAGAGCTGTCCAGGGACTTCCCTGGAATTATTCCATGGGATGCCCACATCCCAGGATTAAACAGTCCCTCCCTCTTATTCCACTTGGTGATTAATATTATTGTTAACATTACTATTAATAGCACCTAACATTTATCAAGTGCTTACTCTATGCCAGGCATTGTTCAGAGTGCTTTATATGTATTTATTTATTCCATTCGTCTAGCTGCACTTTAAAGTTGGTACTGTTATTAACCCCATTTTACAAATGAGGAAACTGAGGTACAGAGAAGTTAAGCAACTTACGCAAGGTAGCACAGGTAGAGGTAGTAAGTGGCAAAGCCTGGGAGAGTAGTTTCCAAGCTCCCACTTTTAAGTACTCGGCCCCTGCCCCCCATTGTACCAGTGTTTAGATGATGGTGGGTATTTATCCAGTGCCACTTACGTGACAGGCCTTTTACCAACATCATCTCTTTGTTACTGTCCTGACAACTTTACCATTATAGGACACTGAGATTTGGAGGGTTTACTTAGCAGGAGGCAGAGTCAGGATTTGAAACCAAGACCATCTTACTCCAAACCCTGTGTTCTTTTTCTCTACCCTTCTTAAAAGCCCTACAAGGTTATCTTCATTCTATGGTTGGGAAAAACTGAGGCTCGGAGAAAAGTGACATGCTCTAGGCCTCATAAGCTAATACCAGGGCGACCTGGGCTTCAAACTCGAGGTGACACTTTTAACACTTTACTGCCTTAGTAGTCTGTAGCGTGATGATAGTAGCTTTTATATGCGTGTGAACGCTGTGTAATTTACCAGCCTCCTTTGTATACATCATTTCACAGCGAGGTAGGTGAGGTGGGTATGTTTAGACCCATTTCAGGAAGGAAACTAAGGCAAGGACTCTTGTCCCACAGTAAATGGCAGAGTCAGTCTTACAAGTCTTTTTCTGGCTTTTAAGGCCTGAATGTCATATATAATGTCTGCCTTCCCTACGGCTGTTCATTGCTTGGAGCTGTCCTTAGAGTTTTATTTCATTTGTTAAAGCAGCAAGTACTGATGAATGTTTTACATGTGCTAAGTGCTGGGGATACTGTGGGTACTGGGGTGAGTAGACCTGGGTCCCGTCCCTCAGTGGTCTGTTTCCGTGCCCCACACCTGGGGCCTTGCTAGTATCCTTCTGCCATCTGAGTCAGGCTATATGTATCACCCGTCTACCCCCTCTATTGCCAGACACACCAGGCAAGGTTCATTATAGTTAGTGTGTACTGATCACCTTCCACACACCCATAGATAAAACTCCGGACTCAGACTTGAAGCTTAGCTTGATTTCTTGCTCTACTACATAAGTACTAGGCATATCAGTTTCAAGTTCTCACCCTTAAACCTGAGAGAATACCAACTCATCAGAGTAAGGGAGGCTTAAGCAAGAAAGTGAAATTTAAAAGTGCTTTTTAATAATAATAACAGATACTGTGTGTTGAGTGTTTGCTCTGTGCCAAGTGCTACATTTATGCCCTTGATGTTAATCATCTTGTTTGGTCCTCACAACTGTGTCAAGACAGAGAATCCAGAGCTTCAAGAGGCTCTATAGGGGCGCCTGGGTGGCTCAGTCAGTTAAGTGTCTGACTTCAGCTTAGGTCACGATCTCACAGTTCTTGGGTTCGAGCCCCGCGTCGGGCTCTGCTGACAGCTCAGAGCCTAGAGCCCGCTTCAGATTCTGTGTCTCCCCCTCTCTCTGCCCCTCCCCAGCTAGCACTCTGTCTCTGTCTCTCAAAAAAGAAAATAAAAATGTTGAAAAATAATAGTAATTAAAAAAAAAAAAAGAGGCTGTATAATATGTCCACACTAACATACCTTACAGGAGGCAGATCTGGGTCTCGCACTCAGATGTATCTGGTGCCAAAGCCTACCCTCAAGCCACTGCGTCATTGCTTCTTTGCAGGTCTGGACTGGCTTATTTTACCCTGAGTTCCTGGCACAGGGCCTGAGGTTGGGTAAGGGCTTGGCCAGCATCTGCTCAATGAACATGAGGTTATTATTAGATGCAGGTTAGATGACAAAAATGTCTCTGTCCCTAAGGAAGCAAACTCATTTGCAGCAGGAGGAATAGACCCGAAACACTTGGTGAATGGCTCCAGGCAAACTGTGCCAAATCTGTGGTGTCGTTTCCAGAAGCAGAAGAGGACAGACCCACTGGCTGCATCCCACAGATGCCCTGGAACTCTGCCAAACCAGGCCACTTCCACCATCAGCTATTCAATTGATGACTCGGTCCAGAGGCCTCCACTCCCAGGCTGCATCATCAATATGCGCCTTCTCCCTTGCCAACTGCACTGCCAACCCAGACCCTCTCCTGCGCCAATAGTGGAAAGTGTCAGGAGGGGAAAGATCACCAAAGGCTTGAATAATAGCCTTCTCAGCAGTGTGGCTTTGTGCAATGCAATGCACACTGAATCCTCAGTTTCCCCATCTGTAAAGTGAAGATAAGAGTCATCCCTTAATGAAGATAATAGTAGTAATGTCTTTCTCATGGAATTGCTTTTTCTTCAGCCTGTATCACTCTTCTCCTAGATCTGATCAGGGCTGTCATCTTACCATTTAAGTCTCGACTGAAATTATCACCTCTGGAGAAGCCACCCATGTTTACATGTTTACCGTCTGTCTCCTCCAGTAAAATCTAAGTCCCCTGGAGTGTAGGAGTTTTGTCTCCTTTTTTCCTTCATCCCCAGCGTCTAGCAGAGTGCTTGGTGTGGAGACACTCAGCAAATATTTGTTAAATGAGTGAGTGACCCTGTAGCCCACCTAGCACAGTGCCTGATGCAGTATACTCAGTCAATGTTAGGCATCATTATTACCTGTTAGGAAGATGTGGACCATGAAGGCTTTCAGTAGTTGGAAGGAATGTGCAAGGGCAGCCTTGGTAGGTAAGAACCACTCAGGCAGATCTGGAGGGTAGAAAGTGATGCGTTTGGGAGGTAGCAAGAGGGCAGACTGGCTGAAGAGGGTCTGGGTTGTGAGTAAAGCTGGTCAGGGAAAAGGGAGCAGTGACTGATGGCAGAAGTCTCTGGGCAGAGGGATAGGGATGGTTGACAGTACAGGTGGGCCCAGTGGGGAGAGGCCCAATACCAGAGGGATGCAGCCAGGTCTCCAGTGATGCCTGGGAAAGAGAATCTCTTGCCAGCTGGGACACAGCAGGGAAAACTGCAGGGAGATAAAAGCCAGAGGCACCTGTGACCTGTGGATCAGGTAGGCTGCCCGGGTTGTTATTTTGGGGCTCTGGGGCAGGTGCAGATTCAAAGGCTTGATTGAAGCCTTTTGGCAACTCTTGTCTCAGTAGGGTAAACATCACCTGTCTCCTGCCACCTGTGGCAACAATGCCAGGAAGGTACCCTAGGAAGGCCCAAAGGGGCCCAACTTTTTTGCTGCCCTCATGGAGCAAGAAATACCCACCATGACAGGCCACTCCTTCCCTGTCGTACAACCCCCTTTCTGAAGGTCTCAGGTGGCAATAAGATACCTCCTGCCCAAGAGGCCTCCATGGTTCTGGCCCATGGAAGGCAGGGGCAGGGCTTTGGGAGCCGTTGACAGCTGGGCCCAGCTGGGGGAAGGGATCAGTTTGGGAGCAGGTGCAGATTTCAGGGAGGGCGGGGCCTGAAGGGAAGTAGGGATCTTGGTAGACTACAAAATTGCCCTCCCCATCCCCCAGCCACAGCTGGCTTCTCTAGGAACCTGATGACCTAGTTACAATGCTTAGAAATTGTTAGCTTAGCTTGCAATTTAGGGCTGTACCAGTCTCTCCTTTCTGAGGCTTCTTAGGTCCAAAAGGTGCCCTGGCATTCCCCCAAGGGGGTTCCGTGTGAAGGATATGCACTGTATCACATGTACGGGCTTCTTGTCCAAGAAAGGAAAGAACCAATCAGGTTTCTCCCTTCTTCCTTGATGTGCCCTCCACCCACCCAAGGGAGAAAAGACTCCCCTACCCCCACCCATGCCCACTTCTTTCTCTCTCTGGGGGGTTGATGGGTGGCAAACAAAGGTCACAAACTTCTTACCTGGAGGTTCTGTAGAGAGGGAGACTCCTATTCCCCTAGAGATAGCTTGAGCACACCTAACCATTTCCTCCTTACCTTCTCATCTGTGTGATGTTAAGGCTGGATGGAAGGGGGTGAAGAAGAATCTTTTGGGGGCTCTGGAGGCTCCAGCCCTGCCAGTCAGTAGCTGCTCCTGGTGTTCCTGGTGTCTGCCTCTCCATGGCCTCCTTCAGACAAATTTCATCACTGTTAAGAGGCACAAAATTTGGCAAACCAGTACTGGAGCCTACTTGCCCTATAGTTATCCTTGGACAAATTACTTATCTCCCCTAGCCTTAGTTTCCTCATTTATAAGAAGGAGGTAATAATATATAGTGCTTTTCTTGAAAGACTCTTGGGAGCATGAAAATAACTGGTAAGATACATGGAACACTTAGCGTGGGGGCTGGCATATAGTAAATATACTAAGTATGACAGCTACTATTACTGCTATTATTATCAGAGTGTCTTCACAGGTGGTCAAGTTGCTGTGGTCACTATGGGCGCTACTCTCCAAGAGAAAACTTTTAGGTTGAGAGAGTATGTGGATATCCTTTGAACCAAGAGCTTGGAGATTTTAAGATCCTGAAGCTGAGGCCAGTGGTCTATAACCTTGTCCTCCACCTCCTCCACAAGTGCCCCAAGTCATGCTCTGTTCACAGTAATCGTGGCTGACCTGGCATTTGGCAATAGGGCGTATTTGATCTTTGCTGAGTACCTCCAGGAAGGCAGGGCCCTCCTCCTCTGCTTTATTTACCGCTGTGTCCCTAGAACCTGCCACAGAACCTGGAACATAGAAAGCACTCAATCATTATTTGTTGACTGAGTGGAAGGCTTAGTGAGTTGAATATTTAAAGTATATAGAAGTTGGGGCGCCTGGCTGGCTCCATCTGGAGCGTGTGACTCTTGATCTTGAGGTTATAAGTTTGAGCCCCACGTTGGGTGTAGATAGTACTTAAAAATAAAATATTTTAAATAAAATAAAAATAGAAGTACAGAGAAGCACACCTAGCGCATAGTAGGTGTGTGACGTGTGTTTGAACGATTAAACAAAGTGTTGTGAGGCCTCTGAGTTTTTCCAGGATGGCTCCACTCCTCGTTTGCTGTGTGGCCATAAGCCTCTTGCCCAAGCTCTGCCTGTTGCCTCATCTGTTGCAGAAAGATAACACCCGCCTTGCCTCCCTCGTGGGCTAGCTGTGAGGCCCAGGGAGATGATAGATGAAAAAGCACTTTGAGAACTATAAATATTTGGTCTTGTTGCTGTTCCTTGACGAGGTCACAACCATAGCTGTGTCATTCATTCATTCGTTCGTTCGTTCATTCAACCAACAAGCATGTTTTGAGTAGAAGCAATAGCTGGCTCACTTATCTGGCTTCACGAATTTGGACAAGTTACTTTACTTCTTTAAGTCTGAACGTCCATAAAATGGAAACAATACTCTTTTCACAGGATTGTTGGGAGGAAGCCGAAAGCAAGGCCCCCTGAACTTATCGAGGCTGAAAACTGTCTCTCTCGCTGTCATCAACTATGATGAGGCCTAGCACTTGGTGGCTGAGGGTTTAGTGACATTAAGCCATTACTGCCTTCTGTAGTCAAATTACCAGACAAGGCCAGAACTCTTGAGTGTGACTCAAATGGGAAGTAGAAATGAGTGTTCCCTCCTAACCCCAGGATGTCCTCGCCTGCCTAGGCTGGACTGCTGAGTGGGAGATCTGACCCAGCCAGGATCAGTACTGCTTAAACATAAAACCATGAGGCACAGTGGGCCTCACCCCACGCTCACCTCTGATTCAGAACAAGAACATCCCACCCCTTGTTCTACCCACTTCTCCGTCTGCTACTCAGCCAGAAAAATTTCCCTTTGTTCACAGCACCCACATTCATATGAAACCCTAGGGGTTACCATATCAAGGAAATCTTCAGGGAGTCCTCAGAAACAGCCCTTTGGGGCAGGGTCTAGTGAGGGAGCCCAAGTCTAAGTTCAGGGTCTCCTGGGACTGGGTCAAGCAGCAGGTGCAGGCATGAGGCCCCAGGCTGGTGGCTGAGTGACGAAACTGAGAGATGTATAGGGCCAGACAAGAAGCCAACCTAGAGGAAACTGCCTGCCTGTCCATGCAGGTGTGTGGGCACCTGGGGGCAGTTTCTGGTTTGAGTTAGTGGTGGAAGTTGGCTTTCGAAATCAGTACTCCAAACCTCAGTGAGGGAAGCCCATGGAGCTCCAGGGCAAAGCCTGCAGTCGGCACCCAGTCTGGGCTATAGAGTCCGACACGGCTGAATTTGAATCCAGGCTCCATCACGTACCAGCTGCTTGTCCTTGGGCACATTCCTCCCCTTCTCTGAGCCTCTGAAAAGTGGAAATAAAATAATACCTGTCTCAGTTTTTCATAAGGATGAAATGAGATCATACATGTCAAGCTCAACACAGATGTTAGAGTAATTTTAACAATAGTATTTTTTGTGCAGTTCCACTTAAGTGTTCATATGTATTAATTCTCTGAATTCTCAAAACAGTAGCACTGAGGTAGGTACTCTTACTATTCTCATTTTACAGAGGAGAAAAGTGAGGCATAGGGAAGTTTAAGGAATTTGCCCAAAGACACAGCTACTAAGTGGTGGAGTCATGGGTTGAACCCAAGCCTGCTGGCTCCAAAGCCCACGTGTTCTACCTCTGGATAAGGAGGGCCCAGTAAATGTTGCTGCTGTTACTCTTGTATCCTACATTGTAGCCGTCTGTGGTTTTGGCCTATCTGCTGAATTCTGAGCTCAGTGAAGGCAAGAAACCCATCTTAATCACCTTCCATCCCCAAAGACCAACATAGTACTCATAGTACTCATTAATATGTGCTTAATGGCTGAGAATATTCCCCATCTTCATTAATCAATCAGTAGCTCTTTATCGACCATTTCCTGTAGGCTAGATTTGAACTAAATCCTGGGAGGAATGCAAAGTACAACTGTGTCTCTGTAAACGGAAGATTGGGTGTGTGTATGGTTGAGGGGGAGAGGGGGAAGCATTCCAGAGCACTGTGTCATTGGCAGAAACTTCCACACAGGAGGCAAAAACAATACAGGTGGCTTGGGGATGTTTTGCAAGCTGGGATTCCCACCCCTCCCTGACTGGGCCACTCCCTCCATCTTCTGCAGAACAAGGTGGCACAGATTCCCTACTACTGCCCTAGGCAGAAACCGCTCCTTCTCTTTGCACTCCTTCTCTTTGCGCCCTCTCCAGTGAGGAGGGTGCATCTTTCTTGCTCATGCAGCTAGTTCATGGGAGCCTAGAATGACAGGGAAAGAATCAGAAGTTTGGAGCTGGGAAGGGACCTTAAAAAAAACACTACTGCCAAACCAGGTTGGGGGGGCGGGGAGGGAGGGGGGCAGGGTGGCTCAGTTGATTAAGTGTCTGGCTCTTGGTTTCAGCTCAGGTCTGATCTCACAGTTTGTGAGTTCGAGTGGAATCTGCCTCTGCACTGACCGGGAGGAGCCTGCTTGGGATTCTCTCTCTTTCTCTGCTCCTCCCCCACTGGTGTGTGTTTGTGTGTGTGCATGTGTGTGCGCGTGCGTGTCCACACTCTTTCCCTTTCAAAATAAATAAATAAACTGAAAAAAAATTTTAAAAACCAGGTCCAGATCTTACCACATTCTTGCTTGTCAACCTCTACCCACTTAGAATAAAACCCAGGGTCCTTACCAAGTCTGCTAAGACTTGCATGATCTGGTCCTGGCTGCCTCTCCCATCCTCCATCCATTCCTCCACTCCCTCTCTGTACCCTGACCACAGAGGCTTCTTCTGTTCCTTGTTCCCGTCACACTTGTCCCTGCCTTCGGGCCTTTGTAGTTGCTGTTTCCGCTACCTAGAGTGCTCTGCCCTGGTGTGTGCCTTGCTGGTTCTTTCCATTGACTCAGCTCCCAGGTCACCTCCTCTAAGAGGTTCTCTTTGACCTTTTGTCTAAAGTAGCTGAGCTACTTTGTTTAGTCTTTTACCTGCTACATTATCTAGTCTTTTACCTGCTTGTATTTTTTGTCATAGCACTGATCTCTGACATTTTCCTTTTGTGTGTTTACTTGGTTTTTGTTTCTTCCACTGGAATACAAGTGTCATGATTATAAGGACTTTGGTTTGTTCATTATTTTATCTGTAGTTCCTAAAACTCTAAAACTGTTCCTTGCAGGTAGTAAACATTCAGTGAATGATTTTGGAACAAATGACTAATGACTGAGCAAATGAACAAACTTGAGATGTTGTTTTCATTTTACACATGAGAAAACTGAGGCCCAGAGAAGTGAAGCCAATAAGAATTGAGAGTGTTGTTTCAGCTCATCTTTTGAATGCTAAGTGCCAAGCACTGTGTTTAGTGATTTACTTGCATTATCTTTGTTGCTTCTCTTTAATTGTTATAATGAGTTGTTTGGAACATCATTTTTTGTACACCATTATAGCATTTACAAGAAAACTAGAGGAGCGGCTTGGTCGATTGAGCATTTGACTCTTGATTTCAGCTCAGGTCATGATCCCAGGGTTGTGGGATCAAGCTCCATGTTGGGCTCCTCACTGAGTGTGGAGCCTGCTTAAGAGTCTCTCTCAGGGCATCTGGGTGGTTCAGTCGGTTAAGCTTCCAACTTCGGCTCAGGTCATCATCTCAGTTTGTGAGTTTGAGCCCCGTGTTGAGCTCTGTGCTGATAGCTCAGAGCCTGGAGTCTGCTTTGGATTCTGTGTCTCCCTCTCTCTCTCTCTGCTCTTCCCCTGCTAATGCTCTGTGTCTCTCTCTCTCTTTCAAAAATAAACATTAAAAAAAATTTTTTTAATAAAAAAAAAAAAGATTCTCTTTCTCTCTCTCTCTCTCTCTCTCTCCTGCCCCTCTCTCCCACTACTGCTCTTTTTCTTTCTTTCTTTCTCTCTCTCTCTCTCTCAAAAAAAAAAAAAGGGAAAAAAAACCTAGACTCTTATTTTTTTTATTGGAACCCCATTCTGTTTTACAAAGAGCTGGAGGCAACTTAGGAAAATTCATGTAACTAGAAGGATTTAGCTAGAGATGTCAGGTGAAAGAAAAGTATGGGTAAGAAAACAAGAGCCAGAACTAAAATAGGGTCCACAGAAATGGATACTTGAGTCTCTTTGAACTGAGCAGTTTTTCTACTGTTGTTATGATTACTAAATTATGCCCAGATTCTTGAAAATGTTTTTTTTATTTTTTAATCCAATCACCAGGCACTTAGCTGGCTCAGTCGGTGGAGCATGCAACTCTTGATCTTGGGGTTACGAGTCTGATCCCCACATTGGGCATGGAGCCTACTTTAAAAATAAAATCCCAGGGGCTCCTGGGTGGCTCAGTTGGTTGAGAGTCCGGCTTTGGCTGAGGTCATGATCTCGCAGTCTGTGAGTTCAAGCCCCACATCGGGCTCTGTGCTGACAGCTCAGAGCCTGGAGCCTGCTTCAGATTCTGTGTCCCTGTCTCTTTGCCCCTCCCACACTCATGATCTGTCTCTGTCTGTCTCAGAAATAAATAAACATTAAAAAAAAAATTATAAATAAATAAAATAAAATCCTCTCATACACTTGACCTTGAGATTGTCCCGACTGCATATAATAGTCCAGGATTTGTTGGCTTCCTCACCACCTCATCAGCTGGACTCCTGGACTAAGGCAGCATGATCTCTTCCTTCTCATTTACCAAAAGAGCCAGTCCAGCAGGGAGGAGCCTGGCCTTTGCCTCAACCCCAACTTTGTCTCAAAGAGAGCCTTTTCCCTAAAAGATTAATTGAGATATCACCCAATTGAAGACCCAGTTCTTAAGACACTTTGAACCAAATTAAAGAGGGAAGACATCACATGAAAAGAGATGTTGTGAAAGCTACCAGTAAATGCTAAATGCCAAGTAAAAGAAGCACATCACAGCAGAGGGGCCATTAAAGCTGGAGCTTACCATAGAGAGGGAGAACTGGTGCTCCCAGCAGGGGGTCACGTGAGCTAAGATGTGCCAACTGGGATGGACTCTTGAGAAGAGACCCATGAGCAGCAGTAGTCCAGTTGGGAGTATGTGTGGACTGGCCCCTCTCTTACTAGTTGATAAAACCAGAAAGGTCAGTTGGAGACAAATTTGTGGAAGCCTCAAGTGCCAAGAAAAGATTCCGAGGCCCTCCTCGGCAGCCCTGGTATCCCAATAGATGAGTCATTGCCAGGCATAGATGCCCATCCTGGCTGCCTATCAGTCCACTGATTCCCAGGTAGCAGTGCCAGCATCTGAAATGGGAGCCAGGACCTTGAACGGACAGTGAACAGAAGAGTAAGTGTGGGGCATTTGTCAGGTGAGACTCTGACCGTCCTGGGTGCATTCCTTCATTTTGGTGATTCAGCAAATGTTCATTGGGCACCATTTACATGCCAAGCTTTGTGCTAAGTGCTGGGGGTGCTGTGATGAGCAAGACAGTCAAGGACGCTGCTGTCACAGAACTCTTATATTAGTGGGGAAGACAGCTAGCCTGTAAAATAAAATGATTTCAAATAGAAGGTTAAACAATGTAAAGAAAATGAAACTGAGTAATGGAGTATCTAGGGAAGCAACTTTATGCAGGGAGATCAAGGAAAGCCTCTTTAAGGAGGTGACAGTTGACCCGAGTTAACCTAAGTAAGGGGAAAGAGCCAGCCTGGGAAGATTTGAAGCAAAGATTTTGCAAACAGAAAAGCAAGGCAGGGGTGCACTTGGCTCATCCAAGCTTTGGGCCAGTGCAGATACTCAGCTCTGACAGCGGCGTGCCCAGTCTGGGCCTTTGTTTCCTTTTGAAATGTTGTAGATGAAGATGTTCTTCACACCTCCCTCACAGACATCCAAGGGGAATAAGGGTGACTGCCATTTATCGAGCACCTGTCGATAGCCGTGTTGGGTACTCTGTGCATTTTCTCATTTAATTCTGCCACCCAGCCTGTGTGGTACATGGTCTGTTGGCCCCAGTTTCTCTTCCAGTGAGGAAACTGAGGTCTGGAATGGTAACGTTCCACGCCTAGGATCCTGCAGCTTGTACACAGTAGAACCTGGATTCAGATCCAGATTGGTGTGGCTCTAAAACCAGAATTCTTTCCGTTGCCCCACCTTTGGAATGAATGAAGCATTGTTAGTTCAGGATGTGCAGAAAGCCACTTAGCAAAAACAGCGTAGAGGAAGAAGCTTGGGATAAGGGTCTTGAATGATACCTACTATCCTTGCCAACTGAGAGGACTCTTTTTGCTCATCTTGAGGAGGATGCCTCTGGAGCCTGGGGTTACTGTTGGCCTTTGCCAGAGGCATGTTCGGACTTAACCAGCTGAGTATCCCCCAGTTTCCTGCTTTTACCATCTCAGCTGCTGGTCAGGAGGTTTGGGAAGGTGACATCATCTAGCTGAATCAGCTGCTGCTTCTAGACACTTTAACGGGAACCGAAAGTCATTGCTCCTTCCTTTCTGCTCTGCAAGTCTCTTCAGAATGAGGCTGGGGTACAGGTATTCCACCTGTCTGCAGGGGGTTGGGTGGAACAGTGCTCCCACTTTTAGAGAGCTGGAAGGTTCATTTTCTTGGAGAAAGCTGTCCTCAAGGCTTCCCAAGCTAAAGGATCAGTGTTCTTGGGAAATAGAAGGATTCACAGGAGGGTGAATGTTTGTAGTACCTCTATTATTTATTTATTTATTTATTTATTTATTTATTTATTTCTGTGTCGGTGTGGAATTTTTTTCTAATTTTAATTCTTTTTTTTTTTTTTTTTTTTTGAGAGCAAGAGAAAGCATGTGTGGGAACGGGAGGGGCAGAGGGAGAGAGTGAGAATCTTAAGCAGACTCCACACCCAGTGTGGAGCCCAAACAGGGCTCAGTCTCGCAACTCTAAGATCATGACCTGAGCCAGAAGCAAGAGTCGGATGCTGGGGTGCCTGGGTGGCTCAGTTGGTTAAGCGTCTGACTTCAGCTCAGGTCATGATCTCACAGTTCGTGAGTTCGAGCCCTGCGTCGGGCTCTGGGCTGACAGCTCAGAGCCTGGAGCCTGCTACAGATTCTATGTCTCCCTCTCTCTCTGCCTCTCCCATGCTCATTGTCTGTCTCTCAATAATAAATAAATGTTGGGAGGAAAAAAAAACATGCTTAACCACTGAGCCACCCAGGTGCCCCTCTTCCACCTTCCCTGAGCCCTGTGACCTCGGCAAGAACTCCGGACCCTTCTGATCTCTTTCACCTAAGTCCAAGGTCCAGGCCCAGCACTGTAGGATGGGCAAACAAAATGTTATTTGTGGACTTCAGCCTTCTGGCATTTAGAGTCTGGTCAAGGGGACAAAAACCTTAGATTTCAGAGCAAGGCAGCCGCCACACTAAGATCTGTTGAAATACCTGCCTTCGCCTCTTGACCCAGTGGTCATAACATAAAGGAGAAAGATAAGTGAAATACATTTAAGAAAGGAAAACAATCAAAAGAAAGTAATAAAAAGATGGCTCAGTGCCAGGTAAGTAGGACAACAGATGGCTTCTTTGTGCTGTGACTTTGCCTCTCTCAGCCTCACTGTTTTCACATATAAAATGGATTTCACCAGGGTTTTGGCTCCTTGGGTCATTAGAATATTACATAACACATGGAAAGCATTCAGCAGTGCACCCGGCACCCAGGGAGTATTCATTAAATGGTAGCCCTTTAGATAGGTTCTCAAAAGAGAGCCAGCCCATTGGGTTAAGGTCAGGGAAAAGGTGGGCTTAGAACTGGACTTTGGAGCTTGGATACACTTGTGGATGGATGCTGATCATCTGCTGTGTAGTCTTTGACAGTTGACTTTTTACCTCTCAGAGCCTCTGTTTTCTCTGTAAAACATGGGTCCTGTTAGAACTCACTTCACAGGGCTATTGAAGGGGTTATTAAAGTGCTATATTAATGGGGCACCTGGGTGGCTCAGTCGGTTGAGCGTCTGACTTCGGCTCAGATCATGATCTTGCAGTTTGTGAGTTCCATCCCTGGGTTAGGCTCTGTGCTGACAGCTCAGAGCCTGGAGCCTGCTTCGGATTCTGTGTCTCCTTCTCTCTCTGCCCATCCCCCGCTTGTGCTCTCTCTCTGTCTCTCAAAAATAAATAAATAAATGTAAAAAAAATTTTTTTTTAAGTGCTATATTAATAGTGGAAACCACTGACTAGAGTCCCTTTCCAGTATGTGCTATTGCTGTTTCTTAATTTGGCAGGGGAACTAGCCTGGGTAAAGACTAGAAATGGGATGTGGGAAGGCCCAGCTATTGCTCATTCCCTCTCTCACCTGGGTAACTGGATCAGCTGTCTCTCTGCTTCTGCCCTTGCCTGCCCCCCCCAATCTGATATCTATATAGCAACCAGTGATCTTTTTTTTTTTTTTTAATGTTTATTTCAGAGAGAGAGAGAATGCGCACACGCAAGTGGGGAAGGGGCAGAGAGAGAGGGAGACGCAGAATCCAAAGCAAGCTTTATTTAGGCTCTGAGCTGTCAGCACAGAGCCAGATGTGGGGCTTGAACTCACAAACCATAAGATCATGACCTGAGCCGAAGTCAGACGCTCAACCGACTGAGCCACCCAGGCTCCCCACAACCAGTGATCTTTCTAAAATAGAAATCAGGTCCTGTCGTTCTTCACTTCAAGACCCTCCAGTGACTCATCATTCGTGAGAGTAAAAACTGAAGTGTATACAGTGCAGGAACAGATGGAGGACAGTCCCCCAGAAATAAGTGGCCTAGGCTTATTCCTTCTCTGAAGCAGCCCTGCCCCTGTGTCCCTGTGTGTGTGCGTGTGTGCAGGCACAAGTGAATGACACAGTGATGATGCTATGCACCCAGGACATTTCATAATAGGGCAGGACATTGACCACTGCCTTGGGACTCTTGAAGGTCATCAGGGCTGAGAAAGCTAAGGGCACTCCTCCCCTCTGAATCTGAGTCATTTCCTGAGAGATGTTGGTCATTCATTCATTTGTTCATTAACAAGTATTTGCTGAATGCCTGCCATGCATTAGGCACTGAGCTATAGGTTCAGTACACAGAGTGAACAAACCAAAGCCTCTGTTTTCACTGTACAAGCAACGGCAGAAGCAAGAGACTAATAAGAAATTGGGCAGGTGAGCATGGACAGCAGCAAGAGACCAGTAAGAAGCTGGCTGGGTGACAGTGGGAGTTTGTATCAGGAGGGTGTGGCAAAAGTAGTGAGTAGGGAAGTCAGAGCTTCAGTATAATTTGAAGGTCGGGCCAACTGGGTTTGTTGATGATCGGATAAGAGGTGTGAGAGAGGAGTCCCAGGTTTTTGGCCTGAGCAACTGGAAGGAGCTTGCTGCCATTTAATGAGAAGGGGAAGATGTCATGGCCAGTGGAGTTAGACTGCCTGCATTCAAGTCCTAGGTTGCTTGCTGTTTGACTTTTGGCAAGTGTTTGACTTCACCAAGCCTCAGTTTCCTCAAATGTAAACCTGTTTCGGCTTTAGGCAGTTGGATGCTGCGAAAACTTCATGTTTCTGAAGGGTTTAGGACAGTGCTGGCATACACTAAGTCCTCAGTAAGATTTAGCTCTGATTATTATTATTGTGCAGGGCAGGGAATCCCGTGACCGAGCAGGCAGCAGGTCCCACCCCACCTCCGCCACCCCCTCAAGGAGCCCACCCTCCAAGAGGCAGCTCAGACACCATCTGTCCAGCAGAGAAAAGCCACAGGGAGACAGCTTTCAGGGGGCATTAGATAGATGAGCCCTTCCCAAGAAACTTAATCTCATTCTCAGCAGGTGCTAATCCCAGCAGCCTCCCTTGGTATCTGAGCCCAGCCCACCCAGTTCCTTTTCCACCCCCACCGTGAGTCCCAGACCCTCTTCCCCTTCTCACCAGCCCCAACTGCCACCAACACACTTCCTTACCAGATGGAGAGGCTCCACTAGGAGGAAACTGCCATCTATCTGACTGAACCGAGTCCCTGACATGTATCAGGTCACCAAGGGCTTCAGGTGCCACCTGTCCAGAGCCCCATCCGCCTCCCTCCCCAGGTGCCAGTTCCTGGGCGTGGTGCTTGATCCAGGCGGATTCAGCCTGGAGCCAGCTGGAGCCAGGGACTCCCATTGTGCCCCAGCTGCTGCCTGCCCTCCTACCCACAGGCCAAGAAATAGGCTTAACCCTTTGGACACCACACGTGTAGTGAGAATTAGTGGTTGCAGTTCTGACTGAGAATTGCATTATTTTCCAGCACACCATTTTTCTTTGTTTAAGAAAGTTATTGTAAATACAACAGTGTATGTAATGTGTATATAAGGTTTCAAGAATAGGAAAAATGATCACCTGTAAACTCATCACCCAGTTTAAGAACTCAAACATTGGGGCACCTGTGTGGCTCTGTCGGTTAAGCATCTCCTGATTGTGGCTCAGGTCATGATCTCATGGTTCTTGAGTTCGAGCCCTGTGTCGGACTCTGCACTCACAGTGCAGAGTCTGCTTGGGATTCTCTCTCTCTCTGCTCCTCCCCCCCCTCACATGCACGTGCTGTCTCTCTCTCAAAAAAATAAACTTAAAAATTTTTTAAATATTTTTAAATAATGGAAAAAAAGAACTCAAACATTCATGAACACCTTGGAGCTCTCTTGTGTTGCTGTCTCTAGTCACAGCCATCTCCCCCCATTCTCCTGAGAGTTGTATTTACCATTCCCTTGCGTTAAAAAAAAAAAAAAAAAAAAAACAGTTTTACTATATAGAGAGTATTTTGCATGCTATTAAGTTTCATTTAAACATACTATGTGTGTATTCATCTGTAGTTCGCTTTTTTTTATTCAACGTTGTGAGATCCATCAGTGTTAAGTGTACAGCTGCAGTTGGTTCACTTTCATATCCCCTTGTATGATTATGTGTCTGTGTATCCATTCTACTGTCAGTGGTTATTTGGGCTGTTCCCTTGTTTTCGCTATTTCAAATGTGGTTTTGAATGCCCTGTGTATGTCTCCTCCACATGCACATGTTCTCCAGTGCGGTGGTTCAGAGACTAGACTGCCCATCAGAATCACCTGGAGGCCTTGTTAAAACACAAGTTGCTGGGCCCCCCCCTACCCCCCCCCATCCCCCTAGTGTTTGGTTCCGTGAGTCTGGGTTGGGATCCTGGACCACACTTTGAGAATCATTGCTGTAGGGAATGCACCCAGCAGTGGAATTGCTTGATGGAAGGTCATGCCCGGATTGCTTTCCTAGCTCTGTGTTGGTGAGAGTTTACGCTGCCACCAGCAGCATGTGAGTTTCCATTGCTTTACATCTTTGTTAATACTTGATATGGTCAGACTTTAAAATTTTTGTAGAGCTGGTGGGTATGAGATGGTATCTTGTGGTTTTAATTTGCATTTCTCAGATTACAAGTGGGGTGGAGAAGCTTTCCTTACTTCTATTGACCATTCATGTTTCCTTTTTTTGTATAATACCTGCTTAAGTCCTTGCTCTGTTTCTTTTGATTGGCTTTTTTAGGGATTTGTAGGAACTCTCTATATTCTAAATACTAATCTTTTGCCTACATGTGTAGGCTCTCAGTTTATAGTTTGTCTTTTCAGTTTCTATATGTGTCTTTTGATTATTAGACTTTCTTAATTTAATGCAGCTTAGTCTTCTATGATTTATACTTTTATGTTTTGTTGAAGAAATCTTCCCTTAACCTGCAGTCCTAAAGACATGTGCTTATATTTTCTTCTAAAAGTTTTAAAGTTTTGCTTTTCACATTTAAGTCCTTAATAGATCTAGAATTGACTCTTTTGTCACCTTAAAGTTTTTGCTGGCGGGATACCTTTATTTCTGTGGGTTTTAAACGTCTACAGATCTGAATTATTTATAACTTGAGTTGTACCTGGAGCTTATTATGTACACTGCATTAAAATTTCATATTGAACAAAGGTGCCCTCTTTGGAAAAGAGTTTTGATCACATTTAAAGCCCTTCCAAGATTTTTTTGATTTTTCAGATCTTAGATATAATGGTATTGTGTTTTGTTTTTTTTTCTTTTTAATATTCCTTCTTTTTTAGAAATACATACTGACCTATGTCTGGACTTTGCTACAAAATAATACCAGGGTGAAAGAGAGTGTTTGGGAGCAGATGAAATCACATTGGTATTGAGTTGATCATTGTTGAAGCTGAGTGAGTGATGGGTACATGGTGTCTACTTTTGTACGTGTATAAATATTCTCATAATGAAATATCCAAGGACTATTTTCAGAGTTACTTATGGAGTAAAGCATCTTTTCTTATACTTTATCAGCCATTTGTATTTCTTCCAGAGCCAGTTGGGTCTCCCATATACTACCAGGAGTCCCCAGTAGTGTTCTCAGCAGGAAAGCAGGAGATTAGTTGTTAAGAAAAACAGGAGGGACTGGGAATAAAGGTGGGATGCACCAAGAGCCTGACCACCCCCACTCCCTCCAGGACTAGTTTCCCTCCCTTCCTTTTTTTCTTCCAGAGCTATTAGGGATAATTTTTATTTTAACCAGAGCCTTCTTTCCCTGTTATTCTACCTGGATAGCCTTAACCCGGGGGATAAAGGAGCATCCTCACAGATGCTGGTCCTCCCCCATCTTAACAGGACCCTGAGACAAAGGGTCAGAGATGGTGGCAACCCTAGTGCAGTTAATCACATAGTAGCAATGCTGTTTTGGCATCCTAGGATGCAAATACCTGAGTTGTCATTTTTCTTCTCATAGTGTAATAACTGGCCAAAGCGTCAGTCTCTGGGGAGCCCCAAATGCATGTCGTGGGAGAATCAAATTTTTTCTCTCCCACTCTTTAATTTTGATGTATTTTCTTGGAATGGGTAATATATTCAAGTGTTTCAAAATTCAAAAGGAACAAATGCCTCCCTCCCACCCCTGTCTCCTAGCTGCCCAGTTCCCTTGCTAGAATAGACTCCGTAGACACAAGCAAATGCCCATATGTTTCACCCAGTTTTTATACAGATAGTCGTGTGCTATGCACACGGTACCTTGATTTTCTCACTTAGCAGTGTCTCAGAGGTCATTCCATATCAGTCTATCGAGAGCTTTCTCATTCTTTTTAATAGCTGCATAGTATTCTGTACATGATACTATCTTCAACTTTATTTATTTAATGTTTATTTATTTTTGAGAGAGCAAATCCATGCACTTGAGCACGGGAGGTTCGGAGGGGGGTGGGCAGCAGATCCTCACTGACAGCAGCAAGCACAATGAGGGGGTCGAACTCATGAACCTTAGAGATGATGACCTGAGCCAAAGTCAGTGGCTCAACTGACTGAGCCACACAGGTGCCCCTCTACTCTATTTAACTAGTTCCCATTAGTGGGCACTTTTTTGCAGTCTCTTGCAGTTATAATAGCGATACTCAGTGAATAGCCCTGTCATATTTGTCATTTGGCCCATCCATGTATGAATATGGGGTTATCTGTGGGGGATAAATTCCTAAGAAGTGGAATTGCAAGGTCAAAGGATAGGTGCACCTATGATTTGATAGATATTGCCAACGTGGGAATATGGCAGTGGTGCCAGTTTACAGGAGCATCTTTTCTCTGTGCACCCCTTCCACTGAGGCTGGGTTTGATTCAGCACGTTTATTGAGTGCGTTACAGTGCTGGGTCCTGGATACAAAGATAACACTTTCATGTATCAAGTAAAATGGTTACTATGTGTCAAGCACAGGCAAATACAGCCACAAGGAAGCCAACAAGGAAGGTTTTTAAATGAGAAAACTAAATAAAGCTCAGAAAGGTTAAATAATGTGCCATGGTCACTGGCCCAAGCTAGTAAGTAGCAGAGCAGAGTTTAACCCCAGGTTTAAATCCTCTAACACCTATGCTCTTAAAGAACACCCTTGACTGCCTCTCAGGAGGAATAACATACGGTCTTAGAGTCTAACACAGGTGAGAAATTGGGCTCAGAGAGAATAACTGGCCAAAAGAACGCACAGCCAGGAAACTATGGAGTCCCCAAGGGGGAACCCCCATATGTCCATTTGAGGCCTATGGTCTGTCTGTACTGAGCTGCCTCCCTTCCTTCCATGGAAAGAATGTCCAGTCTCATTAGGATTCCATGAAGAGAACGTTCTCCATCCAGTTGCTATAGAGAGCCATAAATCACCGGTTCTCTATGTGCATGTGTTGACCATTAGAGGTACCTATAGACAAAATCCATCTATGATTAATATACTAATGACAATATAGTTGCTGCTGTTTATTGAGTACCTATTGTGTGTAATATGCTATATAAAAGGTACCCTGTGTTGTATTTTTAACTCTCACAATAATCTTGCTTGGGAAACATTATTGTCCCCATTGTCCAGATTGGAAAACTGAGAATAAGACAAGTTAAGTAATAATCCCAAGGTCAAATGCTATTAAGAACAGAATGCAAATCCAATCCGTTAGACTCACAATCACTCATGTCCATGGTCTTCCCTTGGCTCTCTCTTCCTCTTCCACTTGTCCATATCATTTGGTGCTCTCTCGGGAGGGTGAGTCTGGCTCACACTGAATGCTTTAGAGAAGAGGGCCCTTTAGCTTCCATTCACCCTCTCCCCCCCACCCAACTCCTACCCCAGTATAGGGTACTTAGCATAGGGTAGCCAAAGAGCAGGCCGCCACGTGATGCCTGAGGTTTGATGATGCCCCCCCCCCCCGCCCCCCGATACTGGCTTAGAAAGGACCCATCTCCCAATTGTGTAGCAGGTGTTCTTTGAACACCTGTCATGTACTGCTCCAGTGAGAGAGAAGTATAAAGTACAGGCCTAGTTCTCAATAACTTAAATCATAAGACTGCAAATACCAAAGTAAATGGAACAGACTAAAAGGATCAGAAGGGTTCACAGGAAAGAGGAAGCATAACATAATTATAATAATAGCAAACAGTCATGGAAGACTATCGGGGGTAGGGCTTCTGCCCATTTTATAAACACTCAGAGTTTGAGTGATAAGCCCAGAGTCACACAGCAAATAAGTGTCAGAGCTAGGACTCTGAACCCTCCACGGCCTCCCGAGGGGAGGGCATTGTGGGCTCTGTGCTGGGTGGCCAGGTAATGGGAGTCTGGAAGGATGGGCCTGATGTGGATGAGAAGGGAGGTCAAGATGGAGGATGAAGGCTGAGAAATAGGGCTGTTATATTCCTAAGATATTGTGGCTTGCACTTTAAGCTCTCCTTTTGAATGTGGGGAAACCCAGGCTGGGGTCATAAAGTAACGGCGCAGGATCATTAACTAAGGTTTGTCTAGTGTTTCTTTGTGTCCATACATTATCTCATTGAGCCTCTCTCTGACTGTGCTAGGAAGCAGAGAAGGTCTTACCATGGAGAGAACTGGGGTCTTCTGACTTTAAATCCCAAGTCCTTTCCACCATCCATGCCACCTCCACATTTCTATAGTGAGAGAACATAGCCTCAGCAATCAGACACACCTACCTCCTCCATTCTGTCTCTAGGATCCTAAGGTTTGCAAATTGGGGCAATTCCAAGTAAAGAACAAGCCCCGAGGGAGGCAGGCAGATGGCTAAGGGATGAATGACACAAGGGAGACACAATAATGCTAAAGTTCTTGTAGTGCTTTTTCTCAGTGCACTTGCAAGTATTTGGTTTACATATGAAGAAAGTGAAGTGACTTGCCCAAGATCACAGTGAGTTAATGAAAGGCAACCTGGGGATTAGAACTCAGGTCTCTTGTCTCCTAGGAGAGCTTTTCCCTTATGCGACACCGACACCGCACCTCTGAGGGGGGCCACGGGGAAGGCCTAGGAATAGAATCATGGCCTTGAAACTACTAGAGCCAGAGAGATCATCTGGTCTATTGTCTACACTTGATAGATGACAGAAGTGAGGCCCAGGGTGCTCAGTTGACATGTCTGCAGCCAGATGGAACCACCGCAGAGCAGGAGTAAACCCATGTGTCCTGACTCTAAAGTCCCAGGCCCGTTTTACATTACCATGCAAAACTTCCAAATTGCTTCTTTTCTGTGCAGATCGAAAAGCTTCCCTCCAATGCCAATAATTGACAGTTGGAACAACTGTTTAGATTGGGGAGTTCTTTTCCAAATAGAATCTCATTCCCTCTCTCTATCTGTGTCTCTCTTTCTCTCAATTCTTAGGGTAATATACTAGAATAGGAGGGGAAAAAAGCTTCAGTGGAAGATTTGGTAGAAAAAAGATGAACATTTGATAGAGTCTCCGAAATCTAGGGAGGTCCTCAAAGCCAGGAAATAATTTAGAGGCCAGCCCCATCATCTTTCCCAGCCAGCTTACCACTTGCCCTGCCCTCCTCACAACAGGCCTTCAGAAGGCCCAGCCTTCCCTTGGCAGCTGCATCTGGTGAACACCAACGGAAATCCCTGGTATTTTTCTTTGCATGCAACCAACCATGGAGATGTAGGTCAAGCATTGCTGGCCTGGCAGTTACAACAGCAATAGCTTTGCTCCCTGCAGCTGCAGCCATGTTTGCTAAGCCCCATGAGGATGGGAAAAGGATGTTCCCCTCCACACAGATAGTGAATCCTCAAGGACCTGTGTGGGTGGAGCCGGCTGGGACTTAGGAGGGTGCTGGAGAAGACCATCTGGAATGTGGGGACTAGGAGGGTAGCTCTCTGTCTCTTTCCCCCTGAACGTCTGCTGTGTGTGCCTAGTGACAGGATTGGCAGTGCCTCTTCTCCACTCAGCTTATCATCAGGGATAGAGGAGGCTGGGAAGGTCCCATCCAACTCCCTGAGCTCAGCTGGGCCCCAGGCCTGCACCTGAACCCCCACGCCTGTCTGGTGTTTACAGGATTGAAGCTGCCACCCTTTGGGACCCAGCCTGTTTTCATTTCTTGCTCTCAGCTGTCTGGTCTCCATGGACCTCACCTACAGGTTTGTGCGTGCCCGTCCCCCACAATGCAGCCCCATGAGATTGCTGTAGCCTGGCACACTTCTCTTTGGTCTTTGTTCTCTCCAGCAGAGCCTCCAGTTCTGTGCCTGGTCCAGAGGATAACTTTTCCGGCCCCTCACAAAGGCTCTGTTGCTTCAACCTAGCTGTACCTTTCCCAAGACTCAGTTGCTTTGTGTACATTCTGGGGGGGGTGGGGCTGTGGTTTTAAGGCACTAAGGGGTTTACCTGTGTGGTTCTTCTGGACTGATCTCCAACTGGCTGGCTGCTTCTGTCCTGAGCTTTCTCCTGCTCTGGACCTCCTGTGTCTCTTTTGTAAAGGTGTGAGCCCAAGATCGATAGATACATGTATCACTGACCTTCAAGGTAACTTATAGGTGATAAGCAAATGGACATTCTTTTAATAATGTTTTTATTTTATGTTGATTTCCAGTGCGGCAAATGATATTGGTGTTCTAGTTATAGTAGTAATAACTTAAGTTGCCTTTTCATTTCGTTTATTCACTTAGCAGATATTTACTGAGTATCTATTCTGTGCCAAGCACCATTCTAGCTACTGGGAATATCTGCCTTCACGGAGTTTATATTCTAAAAAGATAGAGAGGTGGTAGGGAATGGAGGGTGGCGAGGCAGCATTTGGGGTTTGGGGGGTTGTTTGGTTTGTTTTTTTTTTTTTTTCTTTGGTTTCTGTTTCTTTTAAATAAAGAGGGATTGGGAAGGACTTTTCTGAGGAGGAGACACATGGACAGAGATCTACATGATTTGAGGGAATAAACCATGTATCGATCTGTGATACATTGAATTGCTTTCAGTCTGTGGTAAGAACATTCCAGACAGAGGGAACAAGTACAGAGGCCCCAAGTTGAGAAGGGTGTGCTTGGCGTGTTTGAGGAAGAGCAGAGGAGGTAAGTGTGGCTAGAACGGAGTGAGCAGAGGTAGAAGGTAATGGTTTGTGTGAGCCACCACGGGACACTCTGGCTCCTCCTCTAGGTGACATGGGAAGGCAGTGGAGTGTTTTGACCAGACAGACTGTGGACGCTCTGGTAAAGGACCATAGCCAGGGGGTAAGAAGCTGGGAGACCAGTAAGGAGGTTGTTACAACAGTACAGGCAGAAAGTGGTGTTGGTCTGGACCAAATGACAGTGGTGGAGTTAATGAGAAGTGGTAGGATTCTGGATAAATTCTGAATATAGTTTCAAAGGAATTTGCTGACAGATCAGTACTAGGGAGGATATTTAGGAATGACTCCAAGGTGTCCCACGCTTCAGCACCTGGAAGAGTGAAACAGCTACCGTTTACTAAAAAGGAGAAAGATTGCAGGGGCGCCTGGCTGGCTCAGTTGGTGGAGCATGCAGCTCTTGATCTCAGGACTGTGAGTTTGGGCCCCACGTTGGGTGTAGAGATGACTTAAAAAAAATCTTTTTAAAAAATAAGTAATAAGTAAATAAATAAAAAGGGAAAAGATTACAGAAAGAACGGCTTTTTGGGGGGGAAGAGTAGGGATTGAGAGTTTTCAATACATTTATTTAAAGTTTTTAAAAGTGAGTCAATTGATAGGAATGTCAATAATAACAATGATACACGGAGAAGGCCAAAACAGTAATGGCGAAATTGTGGGTAGACTGGACCAGATGTGTCTGCCCTTTCAGCTCTAAAATGCTGCTTTGGTGATTTCAGACCTCACGGTCTGCCATTCATGAAGAATGGGAACTTGAGACTCCGTCTAGAATGTCATCAATGCAGAAGGAATGACAGGAGATGAATCCCTTGGGTCAGGCTCACCCCTTGGAACGACTTGGGAAGTTCTCACACACATCCTGGCCCGAGGCACTGCTCATTCACTCACTCACCTACTGAGCACCTTCTGTCTAGTACGCCCTGGACCCAGCACAGGTCTGCTGCCCCTGCTCTCCTAATGTAAAGCGAGCTACCTTTACCTCCACCCCAGCCTGGGCCTGGCTACTCCATGGCCCTGCAGGTCCCTAGTAGCTGGGTGATTGATGTGTCTGCTGAAAGTGGGCGGCCACAGTGTAGGCAGACCCTGTCCTTCCTTTGTCTCTGTCCAGCCCCTGCCTTCCTCCTGTCATTGCCATCCAGCCCTCAGGGCCTGGAGAGCAAACTGCTTTGCCTCCATGAGAGCAGAAATGATTTTGTCTCTTTCTTCATCCCGTAGGGTTCCCAGAGTTATCAAACTGGAAAAATATCCTCAAAGGCCTCTTTCCCTGCCTGTTGTAGGTGAGAAACAAGGCCAGAGAGACTAGCAACTTCCCTAGCCCACAAAATCCATCAGCAAATCCTTTCAGCTCTACTTTGTTGGGTTTTTTTTTTTGTTTTGTTTTTTTTAGTTTGTTGTTGTTGTTTTTTAAGTAAGCTCTACATCCAGTTGGGGCTTGAACTCATGACCTTGAGATCAAGAGTCGCATGCTCTACCAACTAAGCCAGCCAAGTGCCCATCAGTTCTACTTTTAAAAATAAACTCTGAATCTGACTGCTTCTCACCGGCTTCCCTGGCACCATCCTGGCCAAACCACTATCATATTTCTCTTGGATGACTACATCACCTTCTCACCAGACCTCTTGCTTCCACCCTTCCCCCTGGAGGTCTTTACCCAGCAGCCAGAGGGACTCCATTAAAACCAAAGTTAGGTTGTGTCCCTGCAGTGTTCCCTTGTCACTGAAAGGACAAGACCACGTTCTTGAATTGCATTCAAGGCCCTGCACAGTCTGACCCTTGCCTACTGCCAGACACCATTGTTACCATTCTCCCTCATTCATTTTCCTTTAGCCATACTGGTGTCTCCTGTTTAAGAGTGCCCAGGTATGTTCCTGCCTCAGGGCCTTTGCGTTTGCTGTTCCCATTGCTTTCCTCACATCCTTGTGATGCCTGTACCCTCACTTCATTCAGGGCTCTGATCAACTGTTACCTCCTCAAGAAGCTTTCCCTGACTATGGGTTCTAATTCTCCTGTCTTCCATGTTTCTGTCTAACCCTTTTTTCTCATTTATTTTTCTTCTTAGCACTTGCTACCATCTGACACATTTATTTATTGCCTGTCTCTTCCCATTAAATTGTAAACTCACGCAGGTAGGAATTTTCATCTGATTTAGTCACTGCTTTATCCCCAGTACTTAGCATAGTGCCTGGCATTTAGTGGGCACTTAATAAAGATTTATGGAGTGAATGAATGTCCAGAGCCAGCAGGACAGCTTGTCTGGTCCTTCCTGCAACCTCACAGCTCAACCCACAAAGGGGTCATGATCTGTCTTAGAAAACTCAGATAAGGGGCGCCTGGATGGCTTAGTTGGTTAAGAGGCCGATTCTTGATTTCGACTCAGGTTAGGATCTCAAGCCCTGCATCGGGCTCTGTGGGCTCTGCACTCAGAGTGTGGAGTCTGCTTCAGATCCTCTGTCTCCCGCTCTCTGCCCCTCCCCTGTTCATGGTCGTGCTCGCGCACTCTCCCTCCCTCTCCCTCCCTCTCTCTCTCTCTCTCTGTCTTTCTCTCAAAAAAAATAAACGTTAAAAAAGAAAAGAAAACTCATATAAGAGTGCTGCCAGAGCTACTTGGCATCACTTTTGTTTCCAAGATAGTGGCCAGATAAAGGGAGGGACTGGCCTTGCAGGGGATGGGTTGATGGTTGGGGGGGGGGGGGGGCGGGGGCTCAAAGCAGCCACAGCACACCTCTCCCTTTCCCATCCACGAGGCACCAGGGAGCATGCCACTTCTCTTCCGTGTCCTCAAAATAATTTCTGATTCATATGGCCTAAGAGTAGCAGATCTTCACTAAATAGCAGGCAGCTATGTGGGGTTAAAGAGGGAAGGAAGGAAGAGCTTAGTAACATCCCCGTGCATCTGCCCCATTGCACTCGCAAATTTAATATGCCCTGGAGTCAGACCCCCTCGTTCAGCAGCTGGTGATCTCAGACAAAGCCTTGTCACCTCTCCGAGTCTTAGCTGCTTCGTTAGTAAAATAAGGACAACACCTACTTTGCAAGATTTTGAGAATTCAGGCAGAAACTCGGTAAATATTAGCTGTTTTTGTGTATTTGTTTGTAGCCGTAAATAATGAGATGGACCATGAGAAACACAAATGAGGCCCCTCTTTTAAAACAGCTAACTTTCATTGAGTTCTATGGACCATTTACTTCTTGCTGCCAAGCCTGTGATGTTAAGTACAGTGCTCTCAGGGAGGAACCCTGGTTTGGGAAGGTAATGGGTCTTGCCTTAGGTCCCGCAAGTAGGCAGTCATAGAGCTGAAGCCAAAACCCACACTGTCCAACTCCAAGGGTCAGGAGGCCTTGCAGGGGAGTCCCTTTACCTCCTCTGGGTCTCAGTCTTCCATCTGTTTAGGGAGGGAGTTGAAGTATACAGCTCTGTAAGCCACAGATCATGACACATGAATTCTTGAGTGATCCACATGTCACATCAGGTGGGACAGCAAGTTGCTTTGGGGCCTCCTGGTGGTGGTGCTCTTCTGCAGTTTATGGGTGCTCTGGGTGTTGACTGTGAACAGTAAACGTCCTGGTGGCCCCCACCCCGTGTCACCCCGCTGCAGAGGCAGTAGTCCGGCTCTCCTGGCACTATTTCAGGCATCTTGCTATTCTGTACCTTGAGGCAACCCATGGACTGGGGTGAGAATGAACTGAGGAGAAGACCAGAAGGAACCAGAATGTAGGAAATGCAACTCAGCGGGAGCCTTCAGCTCTGAGTTTTTGGTTTCAAGCAGTGTATATGTGAGCATTCATATGTATAGGGGGGAGGGAAGGGTGTTGCTGGGATTTCTCCCATCCTCAAATCCTCCGGAGCTGTTGGCCTTCTGCTGTGGAATTCCAAACATTTCCGATCAGATAAAGGTGGCTGAAAATACCCTGACTTGTTTGGACTAGTCAGAGGTAGTGCTAGGGTGAAGAAAGAGGTTGAGGCCACAGGGACAAAGCCCGGCAAGATCTGGCCTCTCTGAGGAGCTTGCCCTGGGTCACAGATGTGCCCATTGCCCTTTTCCCCTAGAATCCTACAGGTTAGAGGGCAAGACTCAGCAGGCTCTGAGGTGGAGGAAGATCAGACTCCTTTATGGCAACAAGTCCTTCTACTCCAGAATGTTGCCTCTCACCTTCCACGCTAATTATTGGGTCGTCTGAATACCCGTCAGAGAGAACTCAGGTAGTTACTAATCCATCCGTGTGTGAGCTACTTTCATCCTCTTCATGCTGTAGCACCAGTAGGAGCCCTTGAGGATGACCCCCCCCTTCATTTTACAGATGGGGAAAGTCCCAGACTTTCCCAGTATCCCAGACAGGGGAAGAGACTCAACCCAAGTGAGCCATAGATAGAGCTGGAACACAAAACCCACATCTACTGACTCTTGGCCTGGTGTCTCTTCACAGCACACAGTGTTGATAGCACCAGACAAGGTAGTGGGGATAGCTTTGGGTGGAAATAAGAGAGGGGTGGCTGCTTTGGACCGTGGAGTACTTTGAGGCATAGATCCCAGAAGAAGGAGTTTTAGGGAAAGGGTTGGCCCCAGAGACCAAGCCCCTATTCTTTGTAGGTTGCTAACCCCGGTCCCTCCTGCCTGTTGCCTCAACACAATTCAGATGATGTCTTTTCCAGAACCTTCCCATAAACTTCCATCATCCTTCCTGAGCCTGGAAGAACTTGGTTGTCTAGGGAGTTCTGGTCACCCTGCCCAATCACCTGGTGTCTCGGGGCTTCCTTCTTGTTTCACCAGGCAGTGAGGATGGGGATAAAGAGAGAGGGAGCTGGCCTTTTCTTCCCTACCCTCTTCACTGTCCACCAGTCAGCCATACTCCTCAGCACCTTCTCTGGGACCAGGCTGGGCTAGGCCTGAAAGAGCTCATGGTAAAAAATGAACAGCTCAAAGCAAAATAAGTCAGTCAGAGAGAGACAAATACCGTATGATTTCACTCATATGTGGAATTTAAGAAACAAACAATCAGAGGGGAAAAAGAGGCAAACCAAGAATCAGACTCTTAACTATAGAGAACACACTGATGGTTGGGGGTGGGGGGATGGGGGAACTGGGTAATGGGGGTTAAGGAGTGCACTTGTTGTAATGAGCGCTGGGTATTGTATATAGGCGTTGAATCACTAAATTGTATAGCTGAAACTAATATTGCACTGTAAACTAACTGGAATTTAAATTAAAAAATGAACAGCAAAACAAATTGGTAAGAGAGCTGAAGGAGACTTAGAGTCAGAAAGCAGGAGGCCTCCTTGAAGAAGGAACCTGTAGGTGAAGACTTAAGAGATAGGTAGGAGAGACCTTGGCAGAGAGACCAGCATAGGCACAGGTCCTGAGGCTGAAGAGAACATGGTATGTGAAGAATGAAGCAGCCTAGCCCTGGACAAAGCTGAGGAAATCCTGCAGGGTCTTGCAGACCACAGAGAAGGCTCTAACACTCAAGCTGAGCCCTGGTCTAATAATAAGACCAGTAGTAATAGCCAACATGTACTCAAAGTTTGCTCTGCACCATGCAGAATTCTAAGAGCCATATGTGTATTACTGTTAAATCTTCACAGTGTTCTTGTGAAATAAGCACATCTTTAATCTCCATTTTATAGACAATGTCCAAAGCTAACACCTCTCAAGTCTAATTGCAAGACTTAGTGGGTAAGGTGCTGGCAGCCCAACTTGGTAGAGAAATAGAAGAAATAGAAATAGAGCCTTGGCCTCATCCAGATAGCACTGCCACTTTACCAATGAGGAAATTCTACTCACAGAGGAGCACAACCTGGTCCAGGACCCAGAACAAGGCCAGCAAAGCTTCCTCTGCCAGCCCCTGGTGATTTCTTGGGCAGCCCTCGGGACAGAGCTAGAGGAGAGAGGACCATATCTGATGCCAGCCAGTGGGGGGAGATAGAGGAAAAGAGGCAAAGAGAGCTTTCCAAAAGTGAAGTGCTCCATGAGTATATAAGCAGAGATGCCCTAGAGATGACTGCGAACTCCCACGAGGATGGGCCATCGGGAGTGAAACACACCTACCACATGACCTTGATGTTCCACCTTTCTGAACCTGTCTGGGAAATCAGGATGTTAGGGATGAGCTTCAGCATCACATGAGAGGTTGGGTAGGTATGTTATGAGGTCACTTTTGAGTCTCCGACTCTTTTTCAAGGGTGAACCTTATCTCCCAGGACACTGGAAGAAGAATGAAAAGCTATAGCCATCCACTCATGAGACAGTAGGGGGTTAGCAGGGGTGGGATGAGAGACAGCAAAGTGAGGGAGGTCTTGGATTTCCAGGGAACGAATGCATATGAACATGCAGCAGCCTCCCAGGAGCCATTCAGTGCTTGGGCTCTAGAGCCAGACTGCCGCATACAAGCCCTAACTCTGCCATATGAGCCGTACGTCCTTGGCAGGGTCCCTTGACCTCTGAGCCCATTTCCTCATCTGTAACATGGAAAGTAACAATAGCACTTCATGGGGTTATTGCTAGGATTAAGTGAATTCATATACATGATGAAGCTCTTAGCACCATGCCTGGTACACAGTAAGTTCTCAGTAAATATCAGTCATCCCAGGGAAGGAGGTTGTAAGCCTCTAAATGAGCATCTGTGCCCGCAGTAAACGTCTCTGCCTCTAAGACTAGCATCCTGGTTCTGAGCTGAGGAGGTGGAGAGCCCACGCTTGCACTGCTAGGCCCGATAGCTTTCTCAATTCCCCAGCGGAGGTGTTATCTCCTCCCGGCACAACCACTTCCTTTTCTGAGAAATGAGCACATCTGTCAGGCTTAGCTTCTGAGAACTAATGGTGAGGGAGGAGGCGGGGGAGGAGAGGCTGGCAGCTGACAGGGGCAGAACTGGAGAAAGATTAACGTGAAGTTTGCTGCAAGGATGCCTCCAGATATTCCCTGAAGCCCAGATGGCTTGAGCCCCCTCTCCCCCCCCCCCCATGACACACTGTTGTGCCAGTAACACCGAGGTCACCTTGCTTTTTAGTAAGTGCTAAGTGCTTTCTTCCCCTGATCTCACCACCACTGTCTTGGGAGGTCAAAACAGGAGAAACTGAGGCTCTGAAGTACAGAGGTTTGCTATGGTGCCCACAACTGGGCTGGCTAGACTGGGGTCACCCTAGCATAATCTGGTCACCCGTCTCTGCCTCTGCCCTGAGCTGCCTCTCTGAATTGCCCACTCCCAGTAGAGGAGAAAGGGCGTGTTTCTTTCACATTGCTGACCCCAACGGCTCCCCCGGGAAAGCCAAGGGAAGTGGATTCCAACCACAAACCTCACTTCTTCCGAGTCTCCGCCTGCAACTCCCTGCCAAGAGAGTGATAAGGCCTCTCCTTTTGCCCCATCCCCCCTTCCTGCCATCTCCCTGGGATCTCCTAACAAGGCCTCATTTATCTATTCAGCAGGCATGTATCAGCCTCTCCTTCAGGGAAACTGAGGCTAGCAGCAGAAAGTGACTCTGCAAGGGATCCCTGGCCTGCCCATGCTGGGCCGTGATGAGGCCAAGGGAAGGTACAGTGCTGATGTCTCTGGTACTTTCTCTGGGCTGCTAGGAGCCCCTTCCTCTTCTCCACCTACCTCTTTCCCAAAATAACCAAGCAGGAAGGAAGTGGTGGGCCTGGGCCTTCCAGAGTCACCCTAGAGGAAGGAAGGGCCCGTCTGGCACAAGCACTTGTTCCCCACTGAAGCCAGGACGGAAGGGTTTCACTTTCCCTCCTGGTCTTCGTCACATCCTTTTCCTGTGGCACCCAGTTCCCCTCAGCTGGCTGGGGGCCAGAGCTCATTCATTCAGCTGGTGGCCTCGGGCAACCTTCCCCCTCCGAGAGGGACCCAGGACTATAGCCCTGGCCCAGAAATGGGGTTGCTGCTGCACATGCTGGAACTTGCAACCAACTTCCCCACATACCCACTTTGGGCAGGTCTCTCGGTGTCTCTGAGCCTCAGTTTACCTGGGTGTAGATTGAGGTCCTCCTTCAGTAATACAAGTGCATGCACCTGGACCATGATGGGGCTTGAAAAGTATTGTCCTTTTGAAAGTAAGCATAGTCTTGTATGGAGGTTGGGAGCAAAGATACTGGAGCCAGACTGCTAGTGCAGGCAACCCAGCCACTGTGTGACCTTGGGCAAGTCACAGATCATCTGAGGGCCCCAGGGCCATCAGCTGTATGATGAATTAACAACAGTACCCACTGCCTGACAGTGTGGGGACAATTCAGTGAACTGATCCACAAAAAGGATCAGGAGGAGTGCCTTCTTGCAGGGTAAGTGCTCAGGAATCCTCTCCCACCACTGCCACTGTGTAGGTCAGGTTCTCTGTGGGCAGGGGCAGCAGGGACTGAAGAAGGCAGAATCAGATATCGGAATGAGCAAGAGGCCAGAACTCTGACAAGTCCCAGGTGAACTCTGAAGCCTCCATTTTCACATCCGTAGATGTGGCTATTGATAAATAGTACGAGGATTAAACAAAAGTAATCATTTGTTCATCTAATGATGTGTACCTCATGTGTATATATATGTGTGTATATATATAATCTATGTGTATATATACAATAGATTCATTTAGAATGGCACCTGCTGTGTTCCAGGTACAGCATCAGGTTCTAGAGGTACAAGGGATAAAACCACACACAATCTAGTGGAGGAGACAGGACAAAACATAGTCACTCAACTGTATGTGATTGTGCATGTAATCAGGGATTATGCCCCAGTCTGGGTGAAGTGCTTTAGCTCAGTGCCTGGTACAGCTAACATTCAAATGTGTAATAAAGGTCAGCTGCCATATTAGCAGTTGTTATTATTTTATTGTTATTTAACAAGTGAGGACTGGGCTGCTCAAAGTCACACCGCTGTGAAGAAGGATGGAAACGTGGGAGGGGAGAGAGAAGGGTGGGCATCAGAGGATTGATCAGTCTCAGGTGGGTGCTGCACTTCAGCCCCTGGCAGGGTGGATGGGTCGCTGCCTGAGGGGCATTGTGCCAGCCTTTTTCCTCACTTCACCAGGGTTGCAGATGGCTGCAAGGTAACCTGCATTGTTCAGTTGGCCTCTGGGCAGAGATCTAGCTTTAGTCCGTCTGTGCCTGTCTGGATGGGCCTGGCTTCAGACATATGTCAGATTTGAGCCCGCTGACTGAGGGGGGAACTGACACACAAATGGGGCTCAGCCTAGGGACACCTTGCCTTTCATTCTTGCCTCAGGGCCTTTGCACTTGTTGCTTCTGCTGAAACAGGCTCTTTATTTACCCCAGGTTTTCTATCCTCTCTTGGCTACTTCCACCTTGCCATTCAGCTCTCAGCTCAAACCTCACTTCCCCAGGGAGACCTTCTCTGACCACTCCACCTATATCAGTCCCCCAGCTATTCTCTGTCACCACCCCATGACTTACTATCTTCAAAACCCCATCATCTCTGAAATTGTCTTGCTTCTTACCCTGTCTGCTTTCCACCAGGACAGTGTTTCTCAACCTTTTTTCCTATTGCCTTCCCGTGACATTTGAATACCACACCTGTACTCCGTATCTCTTTATGTGCTGTGGCCCCGTGGAAAGCCACAAACCACTGTAATATCCAAGAATTTTTTGCTTCGCCCCACTGGGAGTGATAGCCCTCCCGTTGAGAACACACAGACTAGAACAGAAGCTCCATAAAAGCAGAGATCTTCTTTGTCTTGTTCACTGCTGTGTCTCCGGTACTGGGCTTGGAGCATGGTTAGCACACAAGAAATAGTTACGGTGTGGGGCGCCTGGCTGGCTCAGTGGGTAGAGAGAGCATGCACTCTTGATCTCAGGATCGGGAGTTCAAGACCCACATTGAGTGTAGAGCTTACTTTAAAAAAAAAAAAAAGAAAGGGGCGCCTGGGTGGCTCAGTTGGTTAAGCGTCCGACTTCGGCTCAGGTCATGATCTCGCGGTCCATGAGTTTGAGCCCCGTGTCAGGCTCTGTGCTGACAGCTCGGGGCCTGGAGCCTGCTTCGGATTCTGTGTCTCCCTCTCTCTCTGACCCTCCCCCACTCGTGTTCTGTCTCTCTCTCTGTCTCAAAAATAAATAAACGTTAAAAAAAAAATTAAAAAAAAAAAGAAAGACATATTTATGGTGTAAATGAAAGTCCAAAAACCCTGGAAGCACAAAGGAGACCTTTGTCATGGAGTCTCGTCAGCTGAGTAGCGGTTGGCTAACTGAGGAAGATGATACGGGGAGGGTGACCAGTTAAGAGGACACACAGGGGTGAAAAGCACCCTGGAGTATGTTGGGTGGAGCCCTTCCATGTATGTGGCCAGGACTGTTGGAGGCAGGATCTTGAAAGTGGTCCCAGCTTCGGCTTCTCCTGGGGACCCTGGTTCTTGGCTCACTGCTCTAAAGGGCCCTGATGCCAAGTCGGGAGACACCAGTTCCTAGTCCAGGCTCTACCACAAACTAGCCATGTGAAACTATAGAATGGGCAGGTGCATTGGTCTTACTAACTTGTGGGGGATCTGGCTGGCGGGGGAGTCCATGATCCTCCCATGGAAGTCATTAGCCATTGCCTATCCCCGGTGGCCCTGAAAACTCCTTTACGAATCCCATGGCAGCGGTCACAGCTACAAAGAGAAAACTTCCCCCATGTTTCTGTCACCTCAGCTGAGAATGCAGACAGCCTCATGCCCGGGTCTCTTGAAAGCCTCTGTGACATCAGAGACTTCCCTGCCACTCACCCTTGCATCTCACCCTCCTGCCCACCATGCCAGCTCTGGCTGAAACTAGTGGGAGCCATTGAGGAGCACCGGGGCTTATCTCTGCTTTTCCAGAACCAGGCTGCTCTGCAATGCTGCTTGTTTATCCAGGGCAACCGCCCACTGAGAAAATGGCTGTGTTTGTTTCCAAGTGTGTCGTGTGAACCTTGAGCTAAATATACCCACACCACTGTCTCCCCAGCACCCGCCCTGCAATGGCACACCCCATTTTGCTCATGCTCTGTCTGCAAAAGCAGTCCCCAGAATCCGTGGCCCCTGGAAATCCTACTCCCCCTCCTCAGGAGAAGGAGCTCCTAATGAAGGTTGTCCTGGCCAGGAATGCATGAGTCGGGGGGTTGGGCAGGTCAGAGTCTTGTTCTCTATGGCACCGAAACGAGAATGTTCCCTCCACCCTGGAATGACTGTTCCTGGACAGTGAGTGCTTTGTGCCCTTGCAGGGACAGGGCCTGTTTACTCCAACCCAGCCCCAGAGAGGAAAGTTTCCCGTGGCTGCCAGCCCTCTACTTTAGGAAAGTTCCCATCGAGAGAGCCAGGCCTCTCCCACTTTGGCTGCAACCCCAGTGTCCCTGGTTTCTTAAGAGACATTGGGCCCCTTGGGAGAGCCAGTTCCTTCTGGCCTTGGCCTCACTTCTCCCATGCCCCCGATAGCCCAGTAGTCTTCCCCCATCACAGATCCATCTTTTTTTGTCACTCCACTTGGGCCTACTTCACTTAGGACACTTAGGACCAGAAAAATTACAACTCCTGTAAGAATTTCTTTGTCCGCCAACACCCATGAGGCTAGCCGGGATGAGGGGGGAGAGACGGAAGCATATCCACACGACGATGCCTGGGCAGCGACAAGGCCAGAGAATTAGGAGGCTGGCTGCTGCCACACCACTGCCCTTCTCTCTCCAGACCCAGGGCTCCTCCTCAACTCCACCCCCTCTTTCTAGAATCCCATTTTAGCGCTACTGACAGGATACATCATCCCAGCCCCCCACATAGGGAAGTGTCCTGCTATAGCCATGCTTCCTTTGGAGCTGAGTGTGCCTGCGTCCTGATCCTGGCTCTGCCACCTGTTAGCCGGCTGACCCGAGGCAAGGTCTTCCCTCTCCAGTGTGAAATGGGGCTCAAATCTAGCTGATGAAGGTGAAATGGGTAACTACGTGGCACTTAGTAGACTTGTAGTACCTTCATTCTACTCATGTGTTTATTGAGCACCAACACGTGCCAGACACTGTTCCAGACACTGGGTATATAGAGACAAGACAGGGGCTCTGCCCTCGTCAAGCCACACCTAGTGCAAGAGATGAAACAAAGTGTTGAATCTGTTCATTATGCACCGTTATGAGAAGTGCTGGGGAGAAAAATAAAACAGGGTAAGAGGACAGGTAGAGAGGAGGATGGGTACCATTTTAGACGAGGTGGCCAAGGCAGGCCTCTCTGAGGAGATGACATTTGAGCAGAGTCGGCAGTGAAATGAGGGAGTGAGGTGGGTGGTGATCTGGGGTCAAGTGCTCCAGGCAGTGAGAACAGCAAGCTCCCAAGCAGATGTTGGAGGAAAAGCAAGGAGACCCGTGTGGCGAGTGTGCAGCAGGGAGGGAGGAGCAGGTTCCGCGAGACCTCGCTGGCCGTGGTGAGGAGTGAGGGCTTTATTCCAGGTGTGATAGGAAGCCTTGTGAAGGCTGAGAGCTTGGGATGAGATGGGAAGGAGTGACATGGCCTGAATGGAGGGACTTTTTCTAGTGGTTTTCCCCCCATACATCGTAAACTATCTGGTAGGGGCTGCAGCTTCGGTGTCTCTGCTGTTTCCCTGATGGCTTAATAAACACTCAGGAGTCTTTGAGTCATCTTGGCAGTTTGGTGCACAGGGCACTCTGCTAGGTACCAGGATGTGAGCAAAAATGACACTGGCTTTCTAAGTGCAAGGGAAAGCTGTTGGAGGACTTTAAACCCAGGCATGCCGTGATCTGATCTATGTTTTTAAAAATCCTCTGTGTGGAGCATGGACTGAGGGGGCTTGTCAAGACCAGAAGGAAGGCCAGGCACACATCACAGTGAGCAAACTGGCCTGGTGGAACTTGGAACCAACTGGTCTGAGGGAGCAGCCACCACTCGGCCAGTTGGGACCAGGTGGGAATGAGGGCCCACCTTCTTGGTGGAGAGGAGGAACATGGGCCCTGGGACCAGCAGGTGATCCATTCACACTCTAGACACACACCTCCCTACGCCCAGAGGCTCCTGGTCTGTAAATGGGAAGAGAGGGTCTGTACTGCAGCATTGTTGGGAGGATTAGAGGACAAATAGGGAGCAAAGCCGACTCACTAAAGGGTACTGCAAACCCCCTCTCCCTGCCCCACAGGCTGGCTCCGCCCTGGGCTGGGTAATTTAACCCACAGCCCTACCTTCCCCATATCATGTGCTTCCCTCCTGACTGGCCTCAGGGCTGAAGGCTGTTGCTCACCTCCTCCTGGGCCCAGAGTCACGCCCCCTGGGGGCAGGCCGAAAGACATGGACAGGGCCTCCTAGATCCTGTCCCAGTCCTGCATCATCATTGCTGCCCCTCTACTCTGCCCCACTCTGTCTACCCATCACTCATCCTGGCCAGAGGCTCCCTCCAGAGGGAGAAGGAGCCTTTGGCTCATAATCCCCAGACTTGACCTGCCCCTGAATCACTGGGAATTTAGCCCCATCTCCTCTCCCTCCCTGTCCCCTCCCTCTGTCACAGCAGTGGGAAGGCTACTCACAGACTCAACTCCATGCTCCTCCTCTGCTTCCAGACCACACATGAGCCAGCTCTCGCTCACCACTTTACCCTCTTCTCCCCTGTCCCCTTCTTTCCTGCCCTCTGCTCCAGCCACCTAGCCTCCTGTCACCTCCCTGCCCCTGCCTATCTCTTTCCCGCAGGTTCTCCAGTACCACTTTTTAGCCAGCTCACCTTGGACAAAGCTCCTTCCCAGCTTTGCACCTGTTATCTCAACAGTAATGTGTGTTGGTCATCCCCAGCTGGGCATCAGGAAGAAGGGCCGCCTTTAACCCTGTGTCTGGCGCAGAGGAGGCACGGATGGCTATAGTTTTTCCAATCACCATTACAGCAGATGGCCCCCTTCTCCTACCCCCCATGTTACTGTCAAAGGACTCAAATAGCACCTTCTCTTCTTCTCCCTGCAGGACACTTTTGTGGAACTCTACGGGAACAATGCAGCGGCCGAGAGCCGGAAGGGCCAGGAGCGCTTCAACCGCTGGTTCCTGACAGGCATGACTGTGGCTGGCGTGGTTCTGCTGGGCTCACTCTTCAGTCGGAAATGACCAGACACTGACCACCCACTTACCCTCCCTGCCCTACCCTGCCCCCACCACATCCCTTTATCCAGCAACCATTGCCACCAGGAGAACCACTACATGCAGCCTGTGGCCACCTACCCATCACAGGGTTGGGCCTAGACCTGGTCCCCTGCAATTAGTTTTCTAGAAATCTACCATGCTTCTGTGAAAGCCGCCTTCCCCACACCTCTGTTCTCCTGGCCTCAGAACCCACAGAGTTTCCCCAAAATCTGCCCCATGGAAGCTGGCAGGTGTGGGGGGTGTATGTGGTTGGGGCTGGAGGGCCCTGCCTGTTTGGTGGAACCCCCCAACCCCTTAGCCTCCCTGAGAATGCTTTCTTGCCAGGGAGCTGGAAAGTTTTCTGACCCTTTTCCCCAGGAGAGACTAGATTGCCTTCGTTTTGATGTTTGTGGCCTCAGAATTGATCATTCCCTATCCCTTCCAGGATCTAGGTCCCCTTCCTATCATCCCCACCTTCCCAAGAGCCACTTAGGGGCCACTTTTGACTAATTAGGGATTCAAGCTGCTTGGGATAAAGAAACAAGGACCAGGACCTCCTCTCCACCTCTGGCCTGGCCAAAGTCCCTGACCCCAATCCCAGTGTCCTCCAGAGGCCTCTGGCTAGAGGCCAGCCCCACCCAGGGTGGGGGGCTGTAGCTGCAGGAAGCACCCCATGCCAAAGCTAGGGTGGCCCTTGCAGTTTAGCACCACCCTAGTTCCTTTCCCCTTCCTTTCCCTTGGCTCCCATGACCATTACTAAGGGACCAACTGGGCCCGAGGCAGGTGCCCCAGAGCTGTTTATGGCCTCAGCTGCCTCACTTCCTGCGAGATCAGCCTGTGGCATCTTTGCCTTGGGCTACTGCCCACAGAGTTCAGGGGTTTCGGGGCCTCGGCCCAGACGTGAAGGGGAGCTACAGGGAGCAGCTGTGGGAGCCCTAGAGTCTTCCCTACCTCAGGCAGGAAGGGCAGGAAGGAGACCCTGATGCACGAGGTGTAGGTGGGGGTGGCTGGAAGGGCCAGTCCTACCTGGTCAAACAGGTGTGTGCCCCACCCCCATTCAGCCTGGGTCACCAGGCTGCCAAGGTCAGAGTGGCCTGGCCAGGAGTCCTTCAGGCCTCCCTCTACTCCACCCATGGCCTGTCTCATCCCCAGGGGTCCCGGCCTACCCCTAGCCATCCCGGGCTCTCTGCTGTACATATTCGAGACTAGTTTTTATTCCTTGTGAAGATGATATACTATTTTTGTTAAGCGTGTCTGTATTTATGTGTGAGGAGCTGCTGGCTTGCTGTGCGTGTGCACGTGGAGAGCTGGTGCCCGGAGACTGAACGGCCTGATGCTCCCTCCCCTGCCCTGGTCTGGGGAAGCCAGCTGGGGGTCCTGGCTCCTTAGGGGCAACTGTCCCCCCCCCCCCCCACTCAGCCCCCACCCCACACTTGTTCCAGCTCTTTGAAATAGTCTGTGTGAAGGTGAAAGTGCAGTTCAGTAATAAACTGTGTTGACTCAGTGAGCAAAGGACCTGGGCTCTTGTGTGCCCCGGGCTGGGGAAGGAGGGGCTGTGCGGCTGGCTGCTGGGCAGGGGTGCTGCAGGGGAGCTCCCTCTGGGCCTGAATCTCTCCACCTGCCATTGATGGGGTTTTTATTGAGTGCCTGCTGTGTGCCGAGCCACTGGGGCTGTGCGTGAACAGGATGGACACAGTCCCTGCCCCCAGGAACTGACATTCTAGGGGAAGAAACAGCCGCTTGGCAAGTATTTACTGAGGCCTGCCTGGCACAGGCACAGTCCTAGAGCCCTGGGGATTCTGCAGTGAACAAGGCCCTTCCTTTATGGAACTCCCATTCTTGGGAAAACAGACAAATGCAAGGATGGGTCTGGCTGCTGGAGGGCAAAGGTGGAATCTGGGTGACCATGAGGAAGAATGGCAAGACTAATGAAGGACCTAGTGGGGAAGGAGGTAGGAAGGAGTCAGACTTGAGGTAACATTTTAATGGCAGATCCCACAGGATTTACTGATGGATTAGAAATCGGTCAAGAAAGAGGAATCAAGGGTGATTGGGGAGTTTTTGGAATGGTGACACCATTATAATTACAAAAGTGAAGCACATTTCTGAGGCCAGTGCAACTTAAGAGGCTCATAGTGAGTGCCCCAACAGTATTTAATGTGGAGCCTGAGCTTGCCTGGGAGTCAGGAGTCAGGGAAGACTCCCTAGAAGATGTGGTAATGAGATCTAGGGCTGGAAGAATGTAGGAGTTAACTAAAAGAATGGGGGAAGCAAGAAGAGTGGTCCTGGTGAAGAAGAAGCAAGTGCACAGGGTGAATAAGTTTTCTTCAGGCTGAAAGAAAATGGGTGTGTCGAGTTGAGAAGGCCTCCTGGGTCAAGGTGATGCCAGAGCGGTGGGATGAGGGGGCTGAACTTGATCCTGAGGGCAGTGAGAGCCAGAGGGAAGTTGTCAGGGAATGATATGCCCCCGTAGGGCCCCAAAACACCCTCTGGCAGCTGTGTGGAGAAGGTTCTGGAGGGGAGCAGAGTAGAAACCTGGAGACCAGTGAAGGAGCCATGGTTTGATTAAGGTTCTGGTTCTCAGGGTGGGCAAGTCAGGTGTGTTTCCTGGGTCACCCTTCCTGGGCTTGTGACTTTGGGCAAGCTACCTACCTTCTCTGTGCTCCAACTTGCACCTCCGTAAATGGGATTGATGGCAGTACCCATCTCACACGACTGTGGTCCAGCTTGAATGAAATAACCCAAAAGAGCTTGGGGGAGGCTGGTTGAGGGAGTGGGGAGGGTGCGGCAGCGATGACCCCACCATGGGGCGGGCTTCCTATACAGTTCCACCTGTAGCAGCCGAGGTCCCGAAAGGGTCTGGGAAAACGTGGACTCTATGGGCGGGCGCTCCAGCCGGGGACGGAGCTGGAGGCGGGAACCTGCCTCGGACGCTCCGCCCCTCACGCCTTCAGGAGCAGGCTTGGCTGCCCCCTGGTGGTCGAGGCTGGTGAGACCTGAAGCCACGCCCACTGCCTCTGCCCTTCCGTAGCGCCCATGACCTCCGTCTCCCACCTGGCCAGCTTTCCCTGGTGTCCTCCGTCCTCCATCCGGCTCACCAGAAGGACCTCTACACTTCCAATCGTTGGGTATTAGATTCAGAGCTTGCCACTGCTGTCCCTGTGCTCAGGGTCATCATTCTCTTTAGTTCAACACCAAAGTCTCCAGCGTTTCCCCCACCCCTATCCCCACAATGTGCCCCTTGCCCCTGCTCTTTTACCTTAGCCACTCAGGCCCCTCTTCAGATTTTTGATCCTTCTGGAAACATCTTTTCACATACAGACAAATACATGGATATAAATATACTTTTATCCTCCCTGCCTTTTTTTTACACAAATGGTAACAGACCTACACTGCCTTGCATTTTCTCCCTAAGTAATGTCTTATACACGTTTACATACTCATACAGGAATCCCCGTGTACTCATCATACAGGTTCAACAGTTACAATACTCATGACAGCTTCATGATTTATTCTAGCTGTGTAGTATTTTAACCAGACCTCTATCTAACTCAGTGATTTCCAACTTTATACATGCTATGGCATGTGCATAAAATACTGGAATTGCACACTGAGGAAAAGTTGGAAGGAGTTTCAGACTGTCCACGTGGGTCCGGGGAAGGGGACGGAATTCATTTCTATATACTATATTTATAATGAGAAAAATGAAATATATTTCATAATGAACTTTGAAACAGCAATATACCTATTTTAAAATTTATTTCTTAAGAGACACAAATATTTTATATGAGCTTTTATAATCAAAATGGTTCACACAATTTCCAATCAAGGCTTATTAATGATGATCCCTTCAAATTCTTGGTAGTTGACATCAACAAGAGACTTCATAGCTGCAAGTAGGTGCTAAAAGAAAAAATTTAACCATCCCAAAGCTTACAATTGAAATTATATTTAAACATTCCAACAGCTCTTCCCTTTATTTAATTGACAAATATAATATATTCAAGTGGATTTCAAATCCAAATGAACTTTTTCATTTCAGGTATTTAAAAAAAATTTTTTTTTAACATTTTATTTATTTTTGAGACAGGGAGAGACAGAGCATGAACGGGGGAGGGTCAGAGAGAGAGGGAGACACAGAATCCAAAACAGGCTCCAGGCTCTGAGCTGTCAGCACAGAGCCCGACGCGGGGCTCAAACTCATGGACCTCGAGATCGTGACCTGAGCCGAAGCTGGCCGCTTAACCAACTGAGCCACCCAGGTGCTCCTCATTCAGGTATTTTAAAGTAATGATGAGTTCCAGAACACAGGAAATGACATAAAGCCTTTTTTTTTTTTTTTTTTTTTTTGAGAAGATTGTGACTTATTAGCACTAGGCAAGGCTGCACAGCACACAGGAAGAGAGGAAAGGAGGCAGGGAAAGAGAGAGAAAGGAAGGAAAGAAGGCAGGGACAGACTTTGTGGTAAAACCATTTAAATTTCATAAGAACTCATGGGCTGTTTGCACGGAATTGTTCAAGCTAAGTGTTCATGTATGAGCCCTCAGGAATGGGGCAGTTTCAGTAATTTAGGAGGGAATTAATACTTCATATGACCAGAATTCTAACATTAGAGCATGGATATTTATCAAAAATCAAGTAAGACAGGGACACCTGGGTGACTTAGTTGGTTAAACGTCTGAGTCTTGATTTTAGCTCAGGTCACGATCTCATGGTCCAGTTCGTGGGATTGAGCCCTGTGTTGGGCTCAGAGTTGACAGTACAGAGCCTGCTTGGGATTCTCTCTGTTCCTTTCTCTGCGCCTCCCCCACTTGCTCTTTCTGTCTCTCAAAATAAACATTTGAAAAAATCAAATAAGACAAATTTATCGGGATGATATTTGCCAATCTTAAAATTTGAGGAAGTCATTCTTAAAACATCGATACTTAAAAGTATCAAGGTGTCTGGCTGGCTCTTGATCTTGATCTCGGGGTTGTGAGTTCAAGCCCCACATTGGGTGTAGAAATTAAAGATAAAATATTAAAAAAACAAAACACTGAGGTACCATGAATATAAGCATAAGAAAGAAAAAGTTCTGAAAATAAAATAAAAAGGAATATAAACAATGCAGTGGCTAGCCAACAAGATAGTTTGTAAATTTGCTGCTGAGTGGGGAAATGACCAGTGCCTAGTCAGGAAGGCTTGGCTCAAATTGCACTGATGTAAAAAACAGTGCCCCCTACCCCGCCCCTGCAAAGCAGAACAACTGTTCAGTGCCCCCCACCCCGCCCCCTGCAAAACAAAACAAAACAAAACACCTGTTCGCTGTCCTAATTGCCTTGTAAAAATAATAGCAATAAATAAAAATAATGATAAAGCCCTTATTTACAAACTATTTATGTGGCAGGACATCTCTCTGCAGCTGGTTGACCATCCCTTCTAGGCACATTAGTCTCACCTGGACTTCATGCCAAGCTCCTGGGGCACCTGGAAAACAAATTTCTCCGGTGGCTCCACAGACTTTGTGTGAAGGTCCTTGTGGAGGATGGGTGGCCACGTGCCCCGTGGCTGATCCCTGCAGTAGACATCCAGGAAGAAAGAGCCCAACCTTCGCCATGCTCAACGCATCCTGGTGGAGTGGTGAGGGCCAGAGGAGACACAGGCTGTGTAGCAGTTAGGAGCAGGGCTCTGAAACCATACTTCCTAGGATAGCCCGGTGCCCTTAACCTCCCTGTGCCTCAGTTTCTTCACCTGTAAAATGGAGATGATAATAATGGGTGGTTATGCAGATTTAGTGCAGGTTTTATGCTTGTGAAGTGCTTAAGAATGGCATCTGGCACCATAAATGTACGTGCTTTTAGGCTAAGCTGTCACACCACCCCCTTCCATCATCCCCTACCACTGCTCCAAGGACCCCTGAGGGGACTAGTCTTGGGACTCCAACTGCCCAAGCTCTGTGTCTTCTTATGGCTATCCACTAAACGCGAAGTCTAAAGTAAGGATTCAGGTGTAAGCAGTTTAAGTGGTGATCCTAGGACAGCAGGGACAGTGAGGCAGGGCAGGCCAACACAGGGTACAATGGCACATAAATTGCCACTTGAGACAATGGGGCTCTTTTCCAGGGCATCCTTTGAAAAACTTGTAGAACGTTCTAGGGACAAGAACCTCAGTGTACTCATTGAACGACTCCCATCCCTCATTGGCTGAGGGCTGCTCCTGTGTATTTCTCCCCAGCACTTGGCACTTCCTGCCTGCCCCAGGCTTGGGCCCGGCATCAACCTATGGTCAGAAGGACAAGGCAAGGCGCCCGTTCCTTGAATGAGAACTGTCCACCAAAGTTACACATGACTTCTGAGGACGGGCTTAAGGGCACATGGCCGGGGCAAAAACATGTCTGCCACAGCTCACGAAACTATGTAGCACACCAGCTGGGAAACTCTCCTGGAGGGAGGAACAATTTGGTAGTTCTCAACTCTTGCTAATCCAAACAGTACTGCAATCAACAGCCTGGTGTATCCGTCATTTTGTACATACACATGTACACCCACGGGATATTCATAGAAGTAGAATCACTGGGCCAAAGGATATACGCATGTGTTATTTTGATGGAGACAGCCAAAGCTGTCATCCCGTGGAACTGCGTGTCCCCTGCACCCTTGCCAACATCCGCGTGAACACTCTTTGATCTTTTGTCAATCTGGCTGAGGAAAAAAAAAATAGTACCCTATACTTTAAAATTTCATTTTCAAAACTCTAATTGAGGTTGGCGTCTTTTAATAATTTGAAAGCCATCTGTGTCCCTGATAAGTTAATGAATCCACACAATGACCGGCAGGGGCTGCAAATGGCACCCAAGGACGCTGCCATCGTGCGCCTCCTGGTCAGAGAACACAGCACGCCCCTGAAATGTTCTTGTCAAAAGTCGGCTCTGCGTGGGACCAAAGCTTCTAAACGTAACCACCATGGATGGAAAATACAGGGGCACAAGAAGTGCTACACGGAACACAATCCGTAAAATGCAGCCTGGCAGAAACTCCTCCGGACAAGTGACCCTGCTTCTATCTATACTCGCACTTTTAGGAAAATGAAGCAGATCTGCTTTTTCCTTTTTCACCTAATGAAGCTAAAAACCCTGGACATTGCATATAAAACAAGCATATGAAAAGTGAAGAGAAGGCAGACAGGCCAGGGACCTCAGGACCCCAGGAATGACCCAGTGGCAAGTCCTATGGGTTTTCTTTTTGCCTCAGAGATCCCAGACTTGGAGCCAAAGAAGCTGGAGCTGGCTTTTTTGGCTACCCAAAAAAAAGCCAATGGGCACAGAAAAGACAACACAGCCCCAACAAAAGCCTACTTTGTCTAGTCAAGGGATTAGGAAAGGAACAAGCCAGCAGGGTAGAACATTTCTAGACAGGAAGAGCTCCACTCCAGCCAAACACCATGGGAAAAACAGTGGCCTTATCCACATCAGCGAAGGCCAAGTGGGGATTTGGTGACTCCGTCCAACCTCATGAGTCAAGGTGCCCAGACACTCCCACCAGTGTGGGATGTCGTAAGGCCAAGGGAGCCAGGACTTTCATGTCTGCTGGCCAGTAACGAGCCCTCCTCGCCTGCCTCCTCCTTCCCACACGTCGATGCAGACACACTGGGAGCCCACGATTCCACCCCCACCTGGCAACAACGAAAGTGGGTAAAGGGATGTGAAGAGGGTAAAGTTCCTACACTTCACTCAAATTGCAAAATGAGGGCGCCGGTAGACTGTGTTATGTGCACGTGATGTTATACCTACGGCAACCACCATCACAGTTTGTGGGTTCGAGACCTGCGTCTGGCAGGCTCCGCTCTCCCTCTCTCTCTCTGCTCTTCCCCTGCTCACGCTGTCTCCAAAGTAAGTAAATAAACTTAAAAAAAAACAAAACAAAACAAAAAACCTCACTTCAAATGTATAGGCAGATGGAGGAAAAAAGGATAAAAAAGATCACGCAAGCAGCAAAAACTGATGGAAAAGAGAAACAGACAAATCCACAATTAACAATACACTTCTCTCAACAACTGACAGAACGACCAGACAGAAAATCACCAACAATATAGAAGAACTCTCTACAGCACCATCAACAATGGAATCCAGTTGACATTCAGAGAACGTGGCATTCAACAGCAGAATACTCACTCTTTCCAAGTGCCCGCTGAATATAGCTCAGTATAGACCATATTCTGGACATAAAACAAAAAACAAACCCCAACAAATTTAAAAGAATGGGAATCACACGATGTGTTCTCTGACCTCAGGAGACTCAAACTGGAAATTAACAACAGCAAGATGAGACGAAATCTCCAAACACTCAGAAAGCTAAACAACGCATTTCTAAATCATGCACGAGTCAAAGAAGAAGACTCTAGGGAAATTTAAAAAATACATTGAATTGAATGAGATGAGCTCATGACATATCAAAACTTGCAGGACACGGCAAGAGCAGTGCTGAGAGGGAAGTGTGTACCAGAAATGCACACATCAGAACAGAGAAAAAGTCGGGGCGCCTGGGTGGCTCAGTCGGTTGAGCGTCCAACTTCGGCTCGGGTCATGATCTCACGGTTCGTGAGTTCGAACCCCGCGTCGGGCTCTGTGCTGACAGCTCGGAGCCTGAAGCCTGCTTCACATTCTGTGTCTCCCTCTCTTTCTGTGCCACAACCCCCCCCCCGCCCCCGCCCGCTCATGCTCTGTCTCTCTGTCAAAAATAAATAAACATTAAAAAAAATTTTTTTTAAAGAACAGAGAAAAAGTCTCAGTTCAACAATCTAAGCTCCCACCTCAAGAAACTAGAAAAAGAGCCAAGTAAACTCAAAGCAAGAAGGAGGAAGGAAATGATAAAGGGTACAAATCAGTGAAATTTGAAGACATATAAAGAAATAAAGAACTCTGATAAAGGTAACTACATAGATATAAAAGAAGCATTATTATATTTTGGGGTTATAACTTTCTTTGTCTCCTACATGATTTAAAATGCAAAGGGATAGGGGTGCCTGGGTGCCTCAGTCAGGAAAGCGTCCAAGTCTTGATTTCAGCTCAGGTCATGATCTCATGGTTCGCAAGTTCAAACCCCACGTCAGGCTTTGTGCTGGCAGTTCGGAGCCTGCTTGGGATTGTCTCTCTCTGCCCCTCCCCTCTCTCTCTCTCTCTCTCTCTAAATAAATCAACTTTTAAAAAATTATTTTAAAAAGGGTGTATTTTAAAAACAAGAAACACAAATGGATAAAAAAAAGGGGGGGGCATCTGGCTGGCTCAGTAGGAGGAGCAGATAACTCTTGATCTCAGGGCTGTGAGTTCAAACCCCATGCTGGGTATAGAGATTACTTAAATAAATAAATATTTAAAAAATAACATACAAATGCCTAAAAACTTAGAACTCTATGTTAATGGGCACGCAATGTATAAAGATACAATTTGTGACAAAATAATAGAAAAATATTAGAATGATAGAATAATTAGAATAACGGAAAGGGGGAGCATGGAGCGGTTTTTATATGCTGCTCAAATTAAATGGGTATCAATGCGAGATTGTTCTGAATTTCCTATGTTAATTGAAATCCCCATGGTGACGGTGAAGAGAATATTTTAAAAATATACACAAAAGGAAATGAGAAGAAATCGACAATGTAAGCATCACTAGAAACCAACCAGCCCTACCAGACATCTATAGAACACCCCACCCAACAACAGCAGAATACATATTCTTCCATACACGTGAAAATGTGCTTCAGGGTAGGCTGTGTGTTCAAGCACAAAACAAGTATCAATAAACGTATTTTATTTTTTTATGTTTATTTTATTTACTTATTTGAATGTTTATTTTATTTTTGAGACAGAGAGACAGAGTGCAAGTGGGGGAGGGGCAGAAGGAGAGGGAGACACAGAATCTGAAGCAGGCTCCAGGCTCCAGGCTCCAGGCTCCAAGCCGTCAGCACAGAGCCCGACGCGGGGCTCGAACTCACAAACCGTGAGATCATGACTTGAGCCGAAGTCAGACGCTCAACCGACTGAGCCACACAGGCGCCCCAATGTTTATTTTTGAGAAAGAGAGCATGAGCGGGGAGGGACAGAGAGAGAGAGAGACAGAGGGAGACACAGAATCCAAAACAGGCTCCAGGCTCTGACCTGTCAGCACAGAGCCTGATGTGGGGCCCAAACTCGGGAATGGCAAGATCATGATCTGAGCTGAAGTCGGATGCTCAACTGAGGTGCCCCAATATTTTTTAATTTGAGAGAGAGAGTGAATCTGAAGCAGAATCCACACTCACTGCAAAGCCCAGAGCAGGGCTCAATCCCATGCCCTTGGGATCTTGACCTGGGCCAAAATCAAGAGTCGGATGCTCAACTGACTGAGCCATCCAGGTGCTTTTTTTTTTTTTTTAAGTAGGCTCCACACCCAACATGGGTCTTGAACTCACAATCCTGAGATCAAGACCTGAGCTGAGATCAACCAACTTAGCCACCCCAACACCCCAGGTTTGTTTTGTTTTTTTTTTTTTTTTACATTTACTTATTTATTTTGAGAGAGACAGACAGAGAATCTGCACTGACAGTGTGGAGCCCGACTCGGGGCTTGAACTCACAAACCGTGAGATGATGTCCCGAGCCGAGCCAAAGTCAAGAGTATGACATTTAACTGACTGAGCCCCCCAGGCACCCCCCAGGTGTTTTTTTTTTTTTTAACATATTAAGGAAATCAGCCCTCTGTCTCTCATACAGATAAATACTTGTTAATTCCTTATCTGTCTTTGCAGTCTCTCTCTTTCTTTGTTTTTACTGATAATTTTACTATTACAGGACATTTTGACCTCATGGTTGTGTTTATCCCAAGACTATTTTGACTATGAGTTTTGACTCCAAATATTTTTATCAGAATTACACTAATTCTAATACATCAAGAAAGGGCTTTTTTTTTTTTTTTTTTTAAGAGAGAGCTTTCTTGAGCAAGCTGCCTGAAGTCAATTTTATTCCTCAATCAGTTATTTTATGACAAAAGTCAAATTCTTTCCAATGTTTGCCATTTTAAATTTAATTTTACAAAATTATTTTTTTCATTGCAATCAACTTGACCTTGTGGAGTAAATGCTGCCAACAAGATGTGATTCTCCCCTCAGTCATTTTTACCCACATTTCATTCCTTTTTTTTTTTTTTTTAACTTTTTTTAACATTTGTTCATTTTTGAGAGACAAAGAGAGACAGAGCACAAGTGGGGCTGGGGCAGAGAGAGAGACACACACAGAATCCAAAGCAGGCTCCAAGCTCTGAGCTGTCAGAACAGAGCCCGATGCGGGGCTCGAACTCATGCACCATGAGATCATGACCTGAGCTGAAGTCGGGTGCTTAACCAACTGAGCCACTCAGGCGCCCCATCCACATCTGATTTCAAGGGTTTTCTGCCATTATGCATTGTCTGCTAGTATCCATTATTTCTATTTGGTCCGATTTAAAAAAAAAATTTTTTTTAATGTTTTATTTTATTATTTGAGAGACAGAGAAAGACAGAGCATGAGCAGGGAGGGGCAGAGAGAGAGAGAGAGAGGGAGACACAGAATCTGAAGCAGGCTGCAGGCTCTGAGCCGTCAGCACAGAGCCCGATGCGGGGCTTGAACCCACGAACCGTGAGATCATGACCTGATCCGAAGTTGGACGCTCAGCCCACTGAGCCACCCAGGCGCCCCTCGCCAGAATTCTCAGGTCTAAATTTGACAATCTAAATGTCAAAATGTTGCTGTTTGAAGTTTTGTTGACATCCAAGTTACTGTGGGTCAGTTTTAGCTTTTTTTTTTTTTTTTTTAATTTTTTTTTTTTAACGTTTATTTATTTTTGAGACAGAGAGAGACAAAGCATGAACAGGGGAGGGCCAGAGAGAGGGAGACACAGAATCTGAAACAGGCTCCAGGCTCTGAGCTGTCAGCACAGAGCCCGATGCGGGGCTCGAACTCACGGACCGGCGAGATCATGACCTGGGCCGAAGTCGGCCACTTAACCGACTGAGCCACCCAGGCGCCCCAGTTTTAGCTTTTATCAACATGATTGTGTGTTGGTTACTTCTCCCCATCTGTGAGAGGGGGTGGTATTTGCTCACAGTTTCCCTCCACCCCACGCTCGCCACGTGTACTCCGACGGAGGCTATTTCTCTGCCCGTTGATGTTGGGCTTGGCTGTGGGTGGCAGACTATATTGTCCAAAGGTGGCCACAACCATATTTCCCATCTCACGTGCATCTTGCATCTTACACTGTGACCATGGGGTAGGGAAGTCTATGTCCGCTCCCTCTTGAACGCGGGTGGAGCTTTGTGAGTGCCTTGACCAACAGGGTTCGGCAGAAGTGATGCTATGTGTCTTCCGAGGCTAGATCGTGAGAGTGCAATACCCTTTCTTCTTGTTCTCTTGGAGTGCTCTCTTGGGACCCGCCCACCAGGCTCTGAGGGAGCCCAAACTAGCCCACACAGAGAGACCACCCGGGCATGCCACAAAAGAAGGATGTCCGGTTGACAGAGCAGGCCTGCTCGGCCAGCTGACAGCCAGCGTCAACCACCAGAGTGAACACACCTCCAGAACATTCTGGCCACTGCCTCTGGAGTGTTCCCAGCCGAGACCTCAAACATTCTAGAACAGAAGCAAACAGTAACCGCTGTGCCCTGCCTGAATTCCTGACCCACAGAATTGGCGAGCAGAATAAAATGGCTGCTTTGTGCCACTACGTTTTGGGGTGGTTTGGAAGGTAGCAACGGTAACCGGAACACCAGAGGACTTGCTTGGACCAGTGGAAGGTGGTGCTGATTCTGTGGAGCCCGGGCTTTAAGAGCATCACGTGTCCCTAACCATCCCCCTGCCCCCTCGGCAGTCTCTGACTTCTGCCAAGAGACAAAAATGCCCTCAGTGCCCGCAGCTCCCAGAACAAGGAGACACATGGAATCACTTTGAACCCAACTCTTGTGGGTTGAGTCATGTCTCCTCTGAATTCGTTATGTTGAAGCCCTAACTTCAGAATGTGAGGGTATTTGGAGATAGGAATTTTAAAGAGGTAACGAAGTTAAAATGAGGTCATTAGGAAAGGCCTTAACCCAAGCTGACGGGCGTGTCTGTAAGCAGAGGAAATCTGGACATACAAAGAGACACCAGGGACGTGCACGCAGAAAGGAAAGAACATGTGAGGACGTAGCAGGAAGGTGGCTTTGCAAGCCAAAGAGAGACGCAACAGGAGAGACCAATCCTGCCAACACCTTGGACTTGGAGCCTCCGGAACTGTGAGAAAATACAGTTTTCTGTTGTTTAAGCCACTCAGTCTGTAGTATTTTGTCACGGCAGCCTGTGATGTTGTGATCTATACTAAGAAATCTACCTATTTGGCTCCTGGCACAGAGCTTCTGAAACCCTTGGAATTTCCTGAAGTGGCGAGAGCCACAAAGGTGTCTCTTGTTATGTCAATGATGTGATTTTTTTTTTTTTTTTTTTTTTTGGACCCCATCTTGGGACGGGTTGCCCAGAGAACAAACCACATGATTAGAGGGTTGGACTTTCAGTTCCCACACACCCCGCCCCCAACCCCATCCCACTCCTGGGGAGGGAGAGGGGCCCCCCCCGGAGGTTGAATCAATCCCCAATGGCCAATGATTTCATCGATCATGGCTATGTAATGAAGCCTCCATAAACCCCCAGAAGGACAGGGTTCGGAGAGCTGCTGGACTGGTGAGCACGTGGAGATGTGATAACAGCAATGCCCGGACAGGACATGGCAGCTCTATGCCTTTCCCCATGCTCTCTTCCATCTGGCTCTTCCTGAGTTATGTCCTTTTATAAGAAACTGGTAATCCAGTGAGTAAGTGGGTTTCCCGAGTTCCGTGAGGTGTGCTGGTAAATTAATCAAACTCAAGGAGGGGGTCGTGGGATCCTCCGACTTACAGCCAGTCCGTCAAAAGTGCAGGTAACGGGGTGCCTGGGTGGCGCAGTCGGTTAAGCGTCTGACTTCAGCCAGGTCACGATCTCGCGGTCGTGAGTTCGAGCCCCGCATCAGGCTCTGGGCTGATGGCTCAGAGCCTGGAGCCTGTTTCCGATTCTGTGTCTCCTTCTCTCTCTGCCCCTCCCCCGTTCATGCTCTGTCTCTCTCTGTCCCAAAAATAAATAAACGTTGAAAAAAAAAATTTAAAAAAAAAAAGTGCAGGTAACAACCTGGGCTTGGCCTTGGGGGGGGGGGGTCTTAAAGTAGGGGGCGGGGCAGTCTCGCAGGACCGAACCCTTAACCTGTGGAAGCTGACGCTATTTCCAAATACACAGTGTCCGAATTGAGTTGAATTTTCATACACCCACCTGGCGTCCAGGGAATTGTTTAGTGGGTCCAGGAACCTAAAAGACGCCCCAGAAAACCAAAGTACTAACCCGCAGTCCGGAACTAAACCTGGCTGATCCCGGCAGAGCCTCAGCCAACCCACAAGCCCATGAAAGTAGAAATAAATGCTCAACGTTGTGAGTCACCAAGTTTTGGGGGTTGTTACACAGCATTACTGCAGGCGAAAAAACTGACGAGTTTAACATCTGATTTGTTTGCCTTGGCCGAGGGGCTGGGTCAGAACAATGAGGTCAAAATGTACTGCTGACCATTTCTGTAGCTAACACCCCATGAGCCTCCAGCTGGCTGTGTCCGTATCAGTCCTGCCCAGCTGGCTGGGGGATCTGGAGGGCAGGGCTCCTGTCGGCTCTGTCTCTGGATCCCTAGCATCGCTCATGCTAAGGCAGTGGCTAATACAATGGGTCTCTCATACCACGCAGAGCCCAGGACCAGGCAGTTGCCTTTCAGATAAAAACCAAATCGATGTGCAAGACTCCCCATACTCCATCTTCCCCTGCTTTCCCCCACATGTGTCTCTTCGGTAGGGGCAGCAGGGCCTACAAAGCCCTGTGTGAGTCTCCTACTCCCCCACCCGTCCCAGTCCAGATCTTCCTTCTCTTCTGTGTGATAGCCCAACGGGCTTCCTTTATTTCCTCTATCATGCCGTGGTCCTCACTACCACAGGGCCTTTGCACACGCTTTTCTCTGCCTAGAATGCTGTTCTACCACCCCTGTTACCTAGTTACGAGTCACCTTCCATATCTCAAGTCTGAGGACACTTCCTCAGGGAAGCCGCCTCCGACTTCTCTAGATGAGTGCAGTTTCCCTCTGTTGGTCAGTTCAACCAGGTCCCGCCTCTTCTTAGCATTCATTTGCACTATAACTTATTAAAGTGGCCGTCTGGCTAATGTCTGTCTCCCCATTGCAGCATGTCAGATTCATAAGGACCCGGAATTCATGACACTTGAATGAGGTCTCATTCGCTCTGTACCCCCCTGGCACACAGTGGATGCAAATAACTATTTGGTGATTGAATAAATATTGTTGCCCCGACTGCCCTGTTAAATGCCTCCGATGGCATCGAGGGTGTCCATGGAGACGTGCTGTTCGGGTCTCTCTTTGAGAGAACCTGCTGTAAGGTGGGTGGTATGACCACTTCCTGCCACTGCTCTTTCAGAAGTGCTGCAGTGCTGGCACGCTGAGGCTACTGTCCCCCGGGGCTGCTCCCTGCTGAGGACGGAGCACAGGGGTGTTATTAGGGAGGAGTCCCTTTCGGCCAACACAGGACTCCCCTAATGGATATTTTTTGCTCTGGGGCTCCCCACTGGCCTGGCCGAGACTGTCACAAAGATGCTGCGCGGCTATCGACCTCTCGCTTCCCGGCTCCAAATTCACCCTTCAGTACCTGCTCTGCCATAATGATCTGGACTCGGCATTTCCTCCTTTACAGTGAGACGCTAAGCTTTTTGCCAGGAGAGGGTGCCGGAGGGGATATTTCAGGAGGAAAGGCTTCTCTTTCTGGCTCTGGGATGTGTGTGTGTGTGTGTGTGTGTGTGTGTGCGCGTGCGCGTGTGTGCGCGCGCGCGCACGTGCACGGCCGTGTGATTAGTCAGCAGTGTGTGAGGATGCCCGGCGATGATCTGCCACAGCCATGAGCTCAGTGTTCACAGTCTCTCAGCACCTTGCAGCCCTCGGGCCTAAGGACCATCTTCTTGCAACGCTCCTAATGCAGATACCACACGCTCCAAGCCTCACATCTGCAAAGGTGCCCCAATCCCACCTGCCCACCGGCCTCGGCTCCCTCGGGCCTCTGAGGGTTGCTTCTTGCCCGCCCGCTGACTACGGACCAGCTCTCGTCCGGGTGACCCAGCAAAGTTCCTTGCGCTGCCGTGGGCTTCAACCACACCTGCTCCGATGAGGTCTAAACCCCAGCTTGGGGAAGGCACTCCACTTCCAAGTTCAACCCTCCCTGGGTGCTCTCCGTAGGATAGCTGTCACTGCTCTCTTTACATCTTTGTAGAGTCTCTCGCTTGCTTATGCTGACGACTTCCTATTAAACAGCGCCGTTTACGTTCCTGTGTGGTTTCCGACTCAGATGGAGACAGCACGGTAGAGTCTGAGGCTCTCCCTCCCCTGCCCTCCTTCCTCCCTCCCCTCCTCCCACAGAGCTCAGACCTGCACCACTGCGCCGCTGTCTGAGGGTTCTCGACATCTGCTCCCGCTCCCTCTCCCTCTCTTCTCTATCCTTCACAGACATCAGCCCCTTAACTCTCCACGTTTAATTCCTTCTTGGCATTTGCTTCTCGGAGGTCTTCACACTTAGAATAAAACCGCACGGGGGCGCCTGGCTGGCTTCCCCCAGGCAAGTCAGTAGAGCATATGACTTGATCTCAGGGTCGTGAGTTCAAGCCCCACGGTGGGCACGGAGAAATAAATAAATAAATAAATAAATAAATAAGACTAAAACCCCGTGAGGCCCCGTACAATCTGCTCTCTGCCCCAAGCCCAACCCTATTCCCCAGCACACACCTTCTTGCTATTCTCCAAGTCATTCCGCTAAAGCCCCTGTGGCCTCTGTGAGGTCCCCCACACGGACCAGAATCCCACCTCGGAGTCTTTGCCCTTGCTCTTCTGTCTTTTTATTTTATTTTTTTAAGATTTTATTTTGGGGGCTTTTGGGCGGCTCAGTTGGTTAAGCGTCCAGCTTCGGCTCAGGTCACGATCTCACAGTTCGTGGGTTCGAGCCCCGTGTCGGGCTCTGTGCTGACAGCTCACAGCCTGGAGCCTGTTTCAGATTCTGCGTCTCCCCCTCTCTGCCCCTCCCCCACTCACGCTCTGTCTCTCTCTCTCTCTCTCTCTCTCAGAAATAAACAAACGTTAAAAAAATTTTTTTTAAGATTTTAAGTGATCTCTACACCCAATGTGGGGCTCAAACTCACACCCCCGAGATCAAGAGTCGCACGCTCCACTGACTGAGCCAGTCAAGCGCCCCACTTTTCTGCCTTTGATACAAGGTTTGTTCCCTCATGTCATTCAGACCTCTTCTCAGATGCCACCTCCTCTAAAAGGCCTCCACCTACCACCTCCAGTCTCCTTTGAACTCTGTCCCTTTACCCTACTCTGTTTTGTTTCTTCATTTCTGCATAACATACTGTATGTTATACTTACACATTCATTTTTGTGTCTCCCAATGCTGCCACTATGCGGCCAGAGACTTCGTCTTATGCGCTGTTGGGCCCCCATGGCCTGGGTTAATACCTGGTACACAGTAGGTGCTCAATAAATATTTGTTAATTGACTGAATAAAGGAGTGTGTTTGCCTTTGCTCAAGCCACTCCCTCCACCTGGAAAACCTTCCCTTCCCCTTCCTCCCTTTCCTAACGCCACATACCTGTTAAGACTAAGCCCTAGTCCCTACTCTTCCATGAAGCCCTCCCTGACTACCTGGGCTCTGGGCCCCCGGAAGGCGGCTTATTCCTGTCCTTCCCTCACTACACTGCTTGATTTTAGATGTAATGAAGGGTTTGTGGCAAGTAAAGAGGTGGAGCTTGAAGGCAGAAGAGAACAGGCCAGCTTTATTGGGATTAAGAGGAGGAAAGGGCCGTCCACAGGCCCTGGGCCAGGGTGGAGCTGCAGGGACAGCAGCCAGGATGCCATGTCACTTCTTCCACTCCTTCTTCTCATAGTCCCACCGGGAGGCCAGCCCTTGCACGGGGTTGCCCTTCATGTCCAGGATGCGCTGGAGCTGCTGGGCCTTCCACTCATCCGTCAGGGTGACGGGCTTCTTAGGGAACACTGCGGGGAAGGCACGGGTGAGGACAAAGGCATTTTAGATGCCTCGAGGTGTGCATCAGGGAAGGTCTGGGGGCAGAGCTCCCTACACAGCTCATACCTTACTTCCTGGTCCATTTGTCCCTGAGGCTGACGCGGCCTGCCTGAGTCACTGGTACTTTCTACCCCAGTGTGTGGTAAAGAAGGAAAATATCTTTATGGGTACCTGTTAGCCCCAAACACTGGGCTAGGATAAATTTTTTCCCAAAGGCTCTCTCATTTCATCCTCAAGCAAAGCGGGAATTCACATCACACTCTCGCAGAAGAAGAAAGAAGGTGAGGCCATCAGAGGTGAGGTTAGCTGGCACAGAGACGGCCAGCTCTTCCCCAACATCCCCTCCCTTCTTCCAGAGTAGTGCCTCTCCAACCTGAGTGGGCAGCAGAATCACTCTGGAGAGCTTGTTAAAACACAGATTGCTGGGCTCCACCCTCAAAGTGTCTGACTTGGTAGATCCAGACCGGGGCTGAGAATGTGCATTTCTAAAAGTTCCCAAGTGATGGTGTTGGTCCAGGGTCTCACACTCTGAGAATCACTCTTCAGTAGTAATAGACAGCTGGGCATGTGACGGCCTCTCTGAAAACTACATTTCCCAGCTTCCCTTGTGGCTAGACCCAGTCATGTGATCACTTCTAGCCAACGGGTGGTGAGCAGAAGTGGCGTGCGCAACTTCTGGACCTTAAAGAGGTCTCTCTTCTCTCTTCTTGGGTGGAATGTAGGCTTTAATGGCTGGAGCTGGGGCAGCCACCTTATCAAGAAGAAAGCTTCACGTTAAGGATGGCAGAGCAGTATGACAGAAGGAGCCTGACGCTGCAGTCTCGATACTCCCCCAGGCCTTTTTTGTGAGAGAGGAACAAAACCTGTATCTTGTTTAAGCTCTTGTATGTTGGTGACTCTTTGTTACAGAAAAATCCATGGCTAATAACAGCAGTCAGTAACATTACCATTCATGACTATGTGCCAGACGCTGGCTTTCGGCTCTCTCATTAAATCCTCACAAACCCTGTGATGTGGGCACTGTTATTTTCATTTTACAGACAAGGGAATTGAGGTCCAGACAGGCAGAGCCCCTACATCCCAACCGAGGCAGCCGTGCTCTGCCCTTCACCCTACACCTCTTTGGGGGACTTTTCAAAACTCTTCAGACGAGTTGCCTTATAAGAGCTTGGCTGGTGGCTCTGACCACAAGGGCGTGGCCCCGGGCGGTAGCGAGGGGGGGGGTTGTTGCCACTCACCATAGATCCGCTGCCACCAAATCATCAGAGCTGTGAATCCAAAAAAGAAGAAGACACAGCCCATCACTGTCTTCCACTCATTGGAGCGACGGTTCATCTCCGCGAAGGTCTCATGGAACTGGAGCCGGTACACTGGAGGCAGATGAGGGGTGAGGAGGTAGGGGTCTCGGGCGCATGGATTCCGAGGACCCTGGACCAAGTCTTGGCCTCAGGGATTCCCAGCCTCCCCGTCCCTGAAGCAGGTGTTGTCCATTCAGCAAATTCTTACTGAACATCGACCGTATGCAAAGCGTGGCCAGAAGCAGGCTCCAAATATGAGTCCTTCGGGGCACCTCTGGTGGGCAGGACTTGGGATTGCACATCCCTCCTGTTTCCCGGGGTCAGGCCCCTGCTCTCCCACCCACCTGCCTCTCTGCTCCTTCCCCCCACACCACTCAGCGATGCCCACACTTTCCTGCTCCTACATCCCTCCCCATGCTATTCCCACTACCAGGCAGCACCCTCGTCCTTATCATTCAAGGCCAGCCAGAATGTGCCCTCCTCTGAAAGGCCCGCCAGGATTCCATGTCTCTCTCCTTCCGGTCCTCACAACCCCTTGGACACACACCTTGCCCTAGCCGCAAAATTCATATTACGGTTATCTGGGTTTGTGTCCGTTCCCCCACTGGCCTGAGAGCACCCTGAGGGCAGGAACCATCTGGGTGATTCACTCCTGTATCCCCAGCATCACCTCGCATCTGACTGTGCACAAATAGTTGAATGAATAAGAGAATAGATGAACAAAGGGATAAACTTCACCCCTCAGGTATGAGTTCAGGCGTTCAGGGGTTTCTGGCTGTCTTGAGTGGGGGCCCTTCTTTTCAAAGTCATCCCCCCCCCAGCCCGCTCTCTCCAGCCAGCCCCCCCCCCTCCCCCTGATACCTACAGGCCACCTTCTCGTCATGGGTCAGCTGGGTCCAGCTGCCCTTCTCTTTCTCCTTCAGGGCCCGCTGCTCAGCGTTGAGCTCTGTGCAGAAGGGCTCATCGGGCATGGGGTAGGAGCGCTGGGCATGGTAGTTAGTGTAGGGGGGCATCTTCTCCTTGCTGTGGGCTGCAGGTACAACAGAAGAGCTACATTCAGGCTGCACCTGGGACATCCCAGCTCTAACCATAATATTAAAAAAGAGGGCTGCACCGGGGCGTCTGGGTGGCTCAGTTGGTTAAGCATCCCACTTCGGCTCAGGTCATGATCTCATGGCTCGCCAGTTCGAGCCCCGCATCGGGCTTTCCGCGGTCGCCACGGAGCCTGCTTCGGCTCCTCTGTTTCCACCCCTGCCCCCTCTCTGCCCCTCCCCTGCTTGCTCTCCCTCTCTCTCAAAAATAAACAAACATTTGGGGCGCCTGGGTGGCGCAGTCGGTTAGGCGTCCGACTTCAGCCAGGTCACGATCTCGCGGTCCGGGAGTTCGAGCCCCGCGTCGGGCTCTGGGCTGATGGCTCAGAGCCTGGAGCCTGTTTCCGATTCTGTGTCTCCCTCTCTCTCTGCCCCTTCCCCGTTCATGCTCTGTCTCTCTCTGTCCCAAAAATAAATAAACGTTGAAAAAAAAATTTTTTTTAAATAAACAAACATTAAAAAAAAAAAAAAGAAGGCTGCATTTATTGAGCACTTACTGTGTGCCAGGAGCCACTCTAAGGCCTTCAGGTGAATTGACTCATTTACTCCGCGTCACTCTGAGCCAGGCGAGACTGTTATCTGTCTACTTTACAGACAGAGAAACTGAACAGCTAAGTGACTTGCTGTAACTCACAGAGCGAAAAGGAGCAAGGCAGCCCCTCTGGGTTCAAACCTTGTGCTCTCTGGGAAGAGGTGAGGTGAGGAGGGCATGGCAGGCAAAGGCAACGGTGGGACGAAGGCTGAGTGAGATGAGCCTGACGTGGCGGAGGTACACCTGCTCTGCAAACTGTAAAGCGCCAGCTGCGTGCCTTTGACCACCGGTCAAGGGCACGGCTTTGCAGTCAGCTGCGTTTGAACTCCAGTTCCACCCACCCCAGCTCCAGCGAGCCCCTTGACCTCACTGTGCTTCAGTGTCCTCATCTGGAAAGCGGGGACAGTAAGCTCCCGCCGCACGCTGTCGTGGGCAGCCTCAAGATAATATACTTGAAAGGGTTAGCGCGCGCCTAGCAGCAGACGCTCGGTCAATTCCACTGCTAGAGGGCCGTTTTACGACTGGCTTCCTTCCTAGAAGCTTTCCCTGGTGGCTAAGCGTCAAGGGCTCCGTGTGGGTGTCCAGGGTGTCCAGAGCAAGGCTGGGCACCAGGAGGGTCTCGATCAAGCTTCTGTTTATTGTCACCAGAGGTGCCCACATGGAGGGCATTGGTACCACCTTGCCAGGACAGTACTGGAACTGCTTTGGGCTCTTTTAATACCTAGGCCTCCGGGCCTCAGTTTGTTCATCTGAAAAATGGAGATAACAGCCCAGCATCCACCTCACATGGTTGTTATGAAGACTGAGTGTTTTAGTCTGTGTGAAATGTTGATCACAGCTTGGGGCACATAGTAAGGGCTCAGTGAACGTTATCCGTTATTCTCCGGAGGGTCAGGAAGGCCCTTCTGCTATGTGGCTGAAGTCTCTCCTGCTTTAGGCCTCTTTTTTCTGAATAGGGTCTGGAAAGGAGGTCCAAGGTCCCATCAGCACACTCCACCTCAGGACACAAAGGCCCTAGGAGCCCAAGGTGTGGGGGTCAGGCCCCGAGGAAGCTTGGGGTGGAAGGGGACCCTGTCAAATGTGAGCTCCAGATCCTGGAGGCATGTGGCCCAGGCCCAAGGGGTGGGATTGTGGAAAACAGTCTTGGGCAGACCCAGGGCAGCTGGCAAGCAGGAGCCCACCCCTAGCCTTGGAGTTGGACAGGGGTGGGGTGTGTGGGTCTTACCAGCGCTTCCCGGGCTGTGCATCTGCCGCATCCTGGGTCCTCCTTTCCTCAGCACCAAGCTCCAGACAGCTCTGAAGAACATCTGTGTGTGTGTGTGTGTGTGTGTGTGTGTGTGTGTGAGTCCTGCCCCACATTGCCCTCTGCCCCTACCCTCAGGGCCCAGATACAGAAACCCTTTTTCACAGGTGGTGGTGGGGTCCGCCTGTGGATTTCAAGGTCACCCTCATGCCTCTGACCCTTCTACTTTTGTCTGCGATCCTGGTGAGGGGAGATGGGGGTCCCAGACACTGGAGCCCCCCTCGGGAGACCTCAGTGAACCATCTGAGAAGTGGGAGGAGGCCTAACTCCCGGAGGCAGGGTCCCAGTGGTTTGGCGCTGTGGGCCAGGGTTCTGGTCCCAGCTCCAGCTCAGCCAGGCCAAGTTGGGAAACCTCCCTGGGCTGTTTGCTCTCCCTCCCTGAGGAAACTGGGTGGGAGTCCAGGTAGGGAGGGAGCAGGGCCTGGGGCTACCTCTCTTCCTCACAGGGCCATCTGCCAAGGTCTCTGCACAGACGGTCTGGCCCCCACCCCTTCCTCCCTAATTGGCTGCCTACATGCTCACAAAGCCTGCTCTGCGGTGGATCTGGTGGGGGAAGGGGACAGGCTGAGCCCAAGCCCCCACCCCCCAGGGAAGTCTCAGAGTCTGGCTCCCATGGGGGTGGGGAGGGGCTTTAGAGGAGGACAAGGACCAAAGTGGGTCAGAGGGAGGAAGAGGAGCACACGTTTTGGGGAGAGGAAGGGGGTATCTCACTTCTGGAAAGAAAAAGTACCCCCCCCCCCCCGCTCCGCTTCCCGCATCTGGGGAGAGAGAGGGGCACCCAATAGAGAGAAGGAGGGGGTGTACCATGTGTGGTGAGAGGGGGCCCCCACATCTGGGAAGGAAGGGCTCCTGTCTGTAAGTGGGGAGCCCCACATTTGAAGAGAGGGAGGAGTCATCTACATTTGGGGAAAGAAATGGCACCCCACATTCGGAGAGAGGGTAATTCCCAAGGAGTCCTCAACTCTCAGCTGCCAGGACCCGCCCCCCCTCCCCCAACCATCCCCCGCTCCTGAGCCTACTCGATGGCAGGGACCACACGGATCCTCACCGGTGGCGAAAGCAGGGGTCCAAGCCGCCGCATCCCTCACCCGCCAGCCTTGGGCAGCCAGGCTCTCCCACCCACTCACTCACCTCCCTGCTCAGCGCAGCGAGTTAGGTCAGCCCAGCAAGTAACGGAGAATGGGCGGCAGAGGGACCAGAGCGCGGGCGCCCGCCCCCAGGCCCGCCCTACAGCCTTTCCCAAGGCCAACCCCTGCGTGGGAACGTCCTGCCTCAGCGGGGCGTGGGAGCGCCCAGCCCGCGTCCCTGGAGACACCCGGGCCCCCCAGCCCGGGGAGGGGGGCTGCAGAGTGAGTCCCCGCCTCAATTTCCCCGCCCCCGGGGGTCCTGCCTCCGGAGACCCACAGCTGACAGCGCCCAGGACCCAGCTGGCGGGGTGTCCCGGGCCGGCCCAGCCCTCTGACTCTGGTAGTCCCAGGAGCTGAATCACCCTCCCTCCACACCTTTGCTCATTGCCTTCTTTGCACTTGGAATGCTCTCTTAGTGACTTTGCCGAGACCCAGTCTTGCCAACTTTCCAACCCAGGCTCAATGCTTCCTGCTCCAGCAAGCCCACAAACATCTAGAGTCTGGGAGCTGGTCTGTGGTGTACCTACCACCCTGTTCCCATGCCACCAGATACCCTGTGGGGGTGAATAAAAGCCTCCCTCTGGTGCTCAAATCTTAGCTGCGTGGCCCTTAACAAGTGGCCTAACCTCTTAGGCCTCCTAGGACGAACCTCTGAGTTCCTGTCTTATGTTCTAGAAAAGGGAGCTAATGATAGTACCTACCTGACATGGCTGTTGTAAAGGTTAGATAAGTCAACTGAAAAGCATCAGGTACATTTACTCAAGAATTATTTATTAAGGGGGAGCCTGGGTGGCTCAGTTGATCAAGCGTCCAACTTTGGCTCAGGTCATGATCTCAGGGGTTGTTGAGTTCTAGTTCCAGGTTGGGCTCTGCCCTGACAGCTCTGGGCCTGCTTCGGATTCTGTGTCTCCCTCTCTCTCTCTGCCCCTCCTCTGCTCTCTCTCTCTCTCTTTCTCTCAAAAATAAATAAATACGCAGTTAGGGGAAAAAAGAATTATTTATGAAGATCTATTACAGCTGGCATTTATTGAGTGTCCCCAAGGTAAATGCTTGGGGATATAGAGCCAAACAAATCCAAAAACAGTCCCTGGCCTTTTAGGGCTCACAATCCAGTTCCAAGCAGAAAGGCCTGTGCAAAGGCCCAGAGGCAGAAAAACACAGGTGTATTCAAAGAACAGAGAGAGGCCATCTTGGCCAGAGTGTGACAGGTAGAGGGGAGAGTTGGAGAGGGGCTAGACTCCCAAGTAGGGCCTCAGAGGCCATGCTATGGATCTTAGATTTTATTTTAAAGATGGGAAGCCACCAGAGGTAGGTAGGGGAGTGATATTGTTAAATGGAGTGGAGCATGAGCTTAGGAAATGTGGCATGGGATTGTTAGAATACTAATGGTGGAGTGACGAATGAAAGCTGGGGATCCCTTCTGTGGCCTGGGATCAGAGCTTTCTATGTCTCTCGGCTCTGGACCTATGAAATGTGTCCAGTGCCCACCCATCCATCAGGGTTCCTCTAGCCAGTGAGGCCACAGGGACCTGCTCTAGCCAGTGTCTGGAGGGAGGGGCTTAATCCCCAGGGGGTAGATGAACCTAGAAGGGCAGAGACTCAGGGAAGGTGCTAGAGAGACCCTCGGGTGGGCAGGATGCACATTTCCATTCTGAACTTCAACAGCAACAGACACAAAGCTGTGAGAAGGCAGTGTGGGACTCTCCTGGATCTCCATGAGAGGAAACCCTCAGCTCCCAGGATTAGCCCTGGTTACTCCTGGGAGCTGTCCCACCCTCTTCCCCATGACCAAGGGAATTCCAGGTTTGAGCGACCCCTAAGAGGACCACCTTACCTCTTCGATGCTGACCAGGGTGTCCTGAAGAGTAGCCCTACGGACAAAGGATCAGGGAGCACCCTCCTTCAGGCAACCTGGGGAGAGCATGCCTTAAGTCCTGTCAGAACTTTCCAGGGGCAGGCAGATGCCTGCTGCGCTGAAGAGAATGGCTGGTGTGTAGGCTTTGCTGCTGCCGTGCTGGTAGCCAAGCTGTGCCATTTGTGGGCCTCAGTTTCCCCATGCCTCACAGGACTTTACAAGGAAAGGCCTTTGGGGAATGTTCTGCCCTGCCCTCTCCCCCACCCCAGCTTCTGTCCGAACTCTAGGCACCAGATGTGGGGCGATGCCGTGATGAGGAACATCTGTAGGAGAAGCCGGCTTGGGATGAGTAAATGGAGGCAGGCTTCCGGTGGCCCAAGACTGGTATAAGGCAGCACAACCGCCTGCGGGGTGATGGCCCCGAACCTGGAAATAGTCGGGCTCCCCCATAAGGTTGGTCACCCAGGGGCCCCCGGGGCCAAAGAGCAGGAGTCTTCCCTGGGAACCTTGGAGGGCACTGGAGGGGAGGGGCCCGGATGGGGCTTTACCGTCTAGTTACTGCGATGGACCCTACACGGGAATGCAGGGTGGGGTTGCAGAAACTGCAGGAAAGGGAGATGAGCGGAATCTGCCCCTTTCCCCCTGGCCCCGCCGCTCCGACCCTTCAGTGGGAGCCTACAGAAAGGGACAGCCCTCACTCGTTTTATCAGATCCAGGGAGCTCCCGAGATTCTGCCAAGATACAAAGACCTGAGCCACGTCCCCAGCATCCTGCTGGTAGGACCCCCAACCCTTCTTCCCCCACAGACTATTCAGGCTTCGGACAGGACCCACCTCGGGGCTCCCAGCCCAGAGGGAATACTGAGGAGGGCCTAGGCTTCGCGAAGGACCCGAAGACGAAAGTAGGAAAAGGCGTTGGACAAAGCGTCGGGGCCCCCTGCCCCCAGCCCCTCGGGAGCCCCGGGAGCCTGTTGAACCAGCGGAGATCTGGGACTGGAGGAGCGGGACGGGGGAGATAGGGAGGTGGGTGTCAGGGAGAGAGGGGCGGGGCAATGCAAGGATGGATGGAGCTTATTCTTAGGGGCGGGGACTGTAGTTTTAGAACTGGGACTGGAAACGGAAAACCTAGGGGCCCTAAGCAAGGGGGGCCAGTTGGGCGGGCCTGGTGAACAGAGGGGGCGTGGCCAGGATCGGGGGCGAGGCCTATCCCGCTCTGCCGCAGAAAGGCGGGCTAATTAATGGCAAGGGCCTGTGATTTCGGAATCCGCCGACCCACAGCTCCAGGGGCCAATCCAGAAAACGCTTCGGCAACTGTGGGCCGAAGGGCCAGGTCAGAACAAACGCCGAAACAGAGCTGCCACAGAGAAGACCGCTAATGACAGTTTTTTCCGGTCCTGGGGACGACGCCTTGCCTGGATTTCGCTGGGACGGGAAGGGACTGTTGGCCTGGAAAGTAGAGGAAACCTCCTTTGGGCGGGTCTGACCACTCTGCACAGCTCCCGTCCCAGGGCAGAAGTTCCCGGAGGAGAGGGCGGTGCTGAAGGTGGGGTCCGGCTGGTGGCAGCAACGGCGACCGGTCCCCCCACTTTGCACACGAAATGAGCGAAGCTAGCAGTGTTCGGCGGAAGGGGAATTTTTTGCAGAGCTGCAGAGGCGATGTTTGAGATCGACCCCTCTGGCTGTCACTCATGGCCCCTTAGCCCCGCCCCGGAGGCGTCAATCCTCTCGCCCCGCCTACAAGCAGTCCTCATTCCCGGTCCCGCCACGTGCCCTGTCACTCATACTACACCACCTACGTCCCGCGTCTCCTCCCTCCTTCCCCGGCCTCGGGCTGCCGGTCATCCCTCCCCGGCCCCTCGGACAGTCTTTGTGTCCCCCTCCTGCTGGGCTCCACCTGGCTGTCCCCCGCGCCGTCTGCAGCCCGACCCCGTCCTGTCAGTCATCCCTGGCCCCGCCCAGCCCCCTGGCCTTCGGGGCTTACCCGGCCGCTGGCCTCGCCCCTACCCTGAGAGGCTCCTCCTCTATCTCTCAGCCCCTGGCCGCCCGGGCCCTGTCCGTCTCTCCGGCCCTGCCTTCACAAGCCACACTAGACCCTTGCCCTGGCCCCAGGCTTGCTCTTTCAGTTCTCTCTGGCCCCCCGCACGGCGACCGCCTCCACTCCCTGACCCTGACCGCGCTGTCGTCCTGCCGGCCCCTCCACGCGCCCCGCCCCGCCCCCTCCCTGTCAGTCACTTAAGCCCCGCCCACAAGGCACCGCCCCTCCCCGCCTTCTCCGTGGATCTGTTCCCGAGGTCCCGCCCACTCTGTCACTCCCCTCCCGCCCCCTGCCAGCTCCAGCCTCTCCCGGCCCGCCCCCCGTCCCCGCCACCACCCCCCGGCTCAGGTCCCGCCCACGCCACGCAGTCGGTAGGGGTGCTGGGCGGAGCCGCACGCTGACAGCTGCTGCCGCGGTGGCAGAGGAGCCGGAGGCGGTCCCCCGACGCGGCGAGCTCCGACCGCGGGAAGGGCGGCCACTCGCCACCAGCTAGAGAAGGGGCGTGGCAGTTCGTCAGAACTCGCTGCAGTGAAACCCCGGGGCCCGGGTCCTCGTCACCACCCTCTCGCCTGGGCAGATGTATACAAACGACAACCTAGCTAGTATCAGGGGTGGTGAAGCTACCCTCCTGCCCCCCGCCACCCGGGAAGCCCACGTCTGGGATTCTAGTCCCAGCTCCGCCCCCTGCTGGTTTCCTTCCCTCTTCCGTGCCTCCCCTCCCGCCCACCCCCCACCCCCCCCACCCCCCCCCCCCCCATGGCTTCGGTTTCCACATCTTTACAGTATCGGTCAGACTCAAGCTCTGTTTATGGGTGTGGGGGTGAATGCCATGGTCTGAGCAGAGATTCTCCCAGAGGCGCCCGCACCGGTGACGTATCGGCCAAGCTATGGATAGGGCTATGGGTGGGGTGGGCGCCACCTCAGAGGAGAGCAGCAGCGTCACCACCAGGAGACAGTCCAACTTGGTAAAGGGGTAAGGCGGTGGGAGCCTGGAGGTGCAGCGGGTCAAGTCGGCCCTGGGGTAGGCCCAGATCCCTCCAGATACTGCTCTGGGGCTCCACACTAACCCGGAACTGTTTACAGCTACCGCTCCAAATCTTCCAGGGCTTTCTGCTCCACAGGCCAAAGGGGGTGCACAGAGCAGGGGGAGGGACCTGGCCAGACCCCAAGACCTGGGACACAACTGGCTCATGGACATGGCCATATGGCCTCCTGATGTGGCGGCGCAGGCATTTGTGGGGACCTCATGGCTTCCTTGAACCTTCATTAGCACCCGCTGGCCTCCCGATAAGCTACTTAGCCTGATATTCCGGGTCCCCCTGCCAAGCTCTCCAACACAACTCCTTCATCACCTCTCCTCTCCTCCCCTCCCGAGCCCCTCCCCCCCATGCTGCCCTTTAGCTCTTGGAACACACTCTGCCCTTGCCTGTGGCCGGGCCTTTGTCACTGCTCTCCCCTCTGCTGAAATGCTCTTCTCTCTAGAGCAAGACTCATTTATTCCTACTCGCATGTTTCCGTGTGAGAAAAGCTTTACTGGCCCAGCACCCGCAGACCTAGGCCTTGGTCTACAAACAAATTTGTCACTATTTGTGGCCTCAACAAAAGCCCCAATTCCACATGATTTTTTTCCCCCAATGTGACCTTGACACTCTTCCCATCAGGTGGTGGGATCGATGTCCCCATTCCTTGAACCTGGGTGTACCTTTGCAACAGCCTGAAACATAGAACATGGTGAAAATGACGCTGTGTGACCTGCAAAGCTAGATCATAAAAATGCCACGTACTGAATTGGGACACTATTTTAGAACGCAGCCACGCTGTGCCAAAGCCACCTTAGCCCATGTGGAGAGGCCATATGGGCATTGTGGAAGGTGCCCTTCCTAATCTGTCTACATCTATTTTCTTCCCAGCAATTTTTATTTTCCAAAAATGACACACAGAAACCCCCAGCCTTGGTGGCCTGCGTGCGCTCCACACCGGGCCTGTTCCCTCACGTCCCCCCGCTTCCAGGACCGGGATGCAGTGGGATCTGGTGGGGCAAGGACTGAATGCTTGTATCCTCTTAAAATTCATATGTTAAATCTAATCCCCAGTGTGATGGCATTTGGAGGTGAAGCCTTTGGGAAGTGATCAGGTCATGAGGGTGGAACTCTCATGAAAGGAAGTAGGGCCCTTATCAAAGAGACCCCAGAGAGCTTCCTCATCCCCTCTGCCGTGAGGTTGCAATGAGAGGCTGGCTGTCCATGAACAGGGAAGCCAGCTCTCACCAAACATGGTATCTGCCAGCACCTTGATCTTGGACTTCCAACTTCCCGCACTCTGAGAAATAAATTTCTGTTGTGTGTAAGCCATTCAGCCTGTGGTATTTTGTGATAGCAGCCCAGATGGGCTCAGACCGGGTGTTAGAATGGTGCCTCGGGGCACCTGGGTGGCTCAGTCGGTTAAGTGTCAGACTCTTGATTTTGGTTCAGGGCATGATCTCGTGGTTTGTGAGTTTGAGCCCCACACTGGGCTCCGATATGACAGCGTGGAGTCTGCTTGGGATTCTCTCTCTCTCCGCTCTCTGCCCCTCCCCTGCTTGTGCTCTCTGTCTCAAAATAAATAAATAAACTGAAAAAAAAAAAAAAGATTGATGCGTCACTCCTTTTTGTTGGTGCTATTGTCGATGCAACTTTAAAACGTTTCCAATTGACAGTCACTGCTATTATGTAGAAATGCGATTGATTTTTGCATGTTGGCCTCATATCCTGTGATCCTGGTAAATTCATCTCTTGGCTGTGTTAGTTGGCTGGGGCTGCCGAAACGAAGTGCCACAGACTGGGTGGCTTCAACAAAAGAAATACATTGTCTCACAGTTCTGGAAGCTAGAAATCCAAAATCAGGGCGCCCGCAGATTTGCTTCCTTCTGACATCGGTGAGGAAAGGCCTCCTTGGCTTACAGCTGGCGGTCTTCTTCCTGTGCCTCTTACTATCGTCCATGGCGTCTCTGTGCCCAAACTTCCCCTTTTCATAAGGAGACCAGTCATACTGATCTTTCCAAGAACAAGCTTTTGGTTTCATTGTTTTCCTGTGTCCCGTATCATCGATTTCTGTTCTTTATTTCTTTCTACTTGGTTTGGGCTTAAGTTGCTTTTCCTTCTTCTAGTTTCTGAAGGTGGAAGCTTGTATCATTGATTTGAGACTTTTCTTCTTTTCTCATAGAAGAATGCACTCTTAACCCTGTTTTAGCTGCCTCGTGCAAATTTGATACGTTGTATTTTCTTTTTAATTTGGCTCAAAACATTTTCTAACTTCTCTCCAAACCTCTTCTCTAACGCACCGTTTATTTAGAAGTGCATGGTTCAGGGGTACTTGGGTGTCTCAGTCAGTTGAGCGTCCGACTTTGGCTCAGGTCATGATCTCATCATGCGTGGGTTCTAGACCCGCATCATGTTCTCTGTTGTCAGCATGGAGCCCACTACAGATCCTCTGTCTCCCTCTCTCTCTGCCCCTCCCTTGATCATGGGCTCTCTCTCTCTCAAAAATAAGTAAACATTAACGACAAAAAAAAAAAAAAAAAGTGTGTTGTTCAGTTTCCAAATATTCGGATTTTTCTCTCCAGGTATCTTTCAGTTCCTGACTTCTTTAAATGTGTTTTTTTTTTTTTAATTTTTTTAACGTTTTATTTATTTTTGAGACAGGGAGAGACAGAGCATGAACAGGGGAGGGTCAGAGAGAGGGAGACACAGAATCTGAAACAGGCTCCAGGCTCTGAGCTGTCAGCACAGAGCCCAACGCAGGGCTCGAACTTACAGACCCTGAGATCATGACCTGAGCTGAAGTCGGCTGCTCAACCGACTGAGCCACCCAGGTGCCCCTTTAAATGTTTTTTTAATGTTGATTTATTTTGGTGAGAGAGAGACAGATAGAGCGTGAGTGGGGAGGGGCAGAGAGAGAGGGAGACACAGAATCTGAAACAGGCTCCAGGCTCCGAGCTGTCAGCACAGAGCCCGACGTGGGGCTGATCTCATGAACCGTAAGATCGTGACCTGAACCGAAGTCGGACACTTAACCGACTGAGCCACCCGGGTGCCCTTCCCAGTTCCTGATTTCTGATTTAATTGCTCTATGACCAGAGAACATACTTTGTATCATTTACATTTTCAAACATGTGTTCAACATAAGAGGCCCCAAAGAGGGTCTATCGTGGTGAATGTTCCATGAGTACTTGAAAAGAACGTGTTCTGTGCTACTGTTAGGTTGCGTTCTCTAGAAATGTCAGTTAGGTCAAGTTCATTGATAGTGTTGTTCAGGTCTTTCATATTTTTGCTAAATTGCTATTTTATCAGTTACTGAACGAGGAGTGGTGGCATCCACAAGTATAACTGTGACTTTATTTCCTTTTTCTTTTTTCAGATCTATCAGTTTTTGCCTTATATGTTTAGAAGCTTTGTTGATAAGCCCAGACACTCAGGATTGCCATGGCTTGATGAACTAACTCTTTGTTCATTACACAATGTCCTTCTTTATCCCTTGTGATTTTTCTTGTTTTGAATTCTACTTTGTCTATTATTAATATAGCCATGCCAACTTTTGAATTTTTATTTACGTTTATTTTTGTAATGTTTATTTATTTTGAGAGACAGAGTACAAGTAGGGAAGGGGCAAAGAGAGAGGGAGAGAGAACCCCGAGCAGACCCCACACTGCCAGTGCAGAGCCCGATGTGGGGCTTGAACCCACGAACCGTGAGATCATGACCTGAGCTGAAACCAAGTCAGACATTTACTCAACTGAGCCACCCAGGTGCCCCTAATTTTAATTTTTTTTATGTTTATTTATTTATTTTGAGAGAGAGAGTATGGGGGAGGGCAGAGAGAGAGAGAGAGAGAGAGAGAGAATCCCTATCAGTCTCCATGCTGTCAGCACACATCCTGACTTGGGGCTCAATCTCACAAACCATGAGATCATGATCTGAGCTGAAATCAAGTGTCGGATGCCCAACTGACTGAGCCACCCAGGTGCCCCCCAACTTTTTTTTTAAATTTGTGGTTCCATGGTATATTTTTTATATCCTTCTTTTAATCTGCCTACATAATTATATTTAAAGTGGGCCCCTTGTGAACAGAAAATAGTTGGGTCTTGCTTCTTTTTTCAACTTTAATCCAACAATTGCTCTCTTTTAATTGGTGCATTTATGTAATAATTAGTATATTTATATAATTATTGAAATGCAAATTTAGGTCTGCTAAATTGTGATTCTTTTTAAATGTTTATTTATTTATTTTTGAGAGAGAGAGAGAGAGAGAGAGAGAGGAAGAGGGGCAAAGAGAGGGAGAGAGAGAATCCCAAGCAGGCTCCATTCTCAGCAAAGAGCCCAATGGGACGGGTCTTGATCTCACAAACCGTGAGATTGTGACCTGAACCAAAATCAAGAGTCCGACGCTTAACCAACTGTGCCAGCCAGGTGCCCCTAAAGTATTCTCTTTGTTCTGGCTGCTTTCAAGGTTGTTTTTCCTTTCTGTTGGTTTTCAGCAATTTGGTTATCGGCATCCGGACTCAAAGTTGTCTTTGAGTTTACCCTGTTTGGAACTCACTAAACTTCTTGAATCTGTAAATTTATATTTTTCACCAAATTGGGGATAATTTAAGTCATCATTTAAAAAACATTTTTTCGGGGCGCCTGGGTGGCGCAGTCGGTTAAGCGTCCGACTTCAGCCAGGTCACGATCTCGCGGTCCGTGAGTTCGAGCCCCGCATCAGGCTCTGGGCTGATGGCTCAGAGCCTGGAACCTGTTTCCGATTCTGTGTCTCCCTCTCTCTCTGCCCCTCCCCCGTTCATGCTCTGTCTCTCTCTGTCCCAAAAATAAATAAACGTTGAAAAAAAAAATTTTTAAAAAAAAAAAAAAATTTTTTTCTGGGGCGCCTGGGTGGCGCAGTCGGTTAAGCGTCCGACTTCAGCCAGGTCACGATCTTGCGGTCCGTGAGTTCGAGCCCCGCGTCGGGCTCTGGGCTGATGGCTCAGAGCCTGGAGCCTGTTTCCGATTCTGTGTCTCCCTCTCTCTCTGCCCCTCCCCCGTTCATACTCTGTCTCTCTCTGTCCCAAAAATAAATAAACGTTGAAAAAAAAATTAAAAAAAAATTTTTTTTTTCTGCACCAATAAGGGACCCCAGTGGCATAAATATTAGATTTTTTAAAACTTTTTTAATGTTTATTTATTTTTGAGGGAGAGAGAGACAGAGAGAGAGTGTGTGCAAACTGGGAAAGGGCAGATAGAGAAGGAAATACAGAATCCAAAGCAGGCTCCAGGCTCTGAGCTGTCAGCACAGAGCCCAACACGGGGCTAGAACCCACAGACTGTGAGATCATGACCTGAGCCGAAGTTGGACGCTTAACCGACTGAGCCACCCAGGCGCCCCAATATTAGAGCTTTTGATATTGTCCTACACGTCCCTAAGTCTCTGTTCGGTTTAAAAAATATTTTTCTTGGGGTGCCTGGCTGGCTCAGTGGGTGGAGAATGTGCCTCTGGATCTCGGGGCTGTGAGTTTGAGCTCCACGGTGGGTGTAAAGATTACTTAAAAAAAAATTTAAAAAAAATGTTTTTCTCTCTGTCCTTTAGATTGGATAACTTCTAGTGATCTCACTTCATGTTCACTAAGTCTTTCCTTTGTCACCTCCCCTCTACTATTAAGACCATCTAGCGAATTTTTAAGCTCTGAGATATTATATTTCTCCTAAAATCTTCATTTGGTGATTTAGTTTTTTTTTTCTTTCATTATCTCTTTCTTTTTAGTATAATAGTGATTTATTTATTTTCTTTCTTTCTTTCTTTCTTTCTTTCTTTCTTTCTTTCTTTCATTCTTTCTTTCTTTTTAGTATAACAGTGATTTATTTTGTTTGTTTGTTTCTTTCTTTTTTTTGAGAGAGAGTAAAGCGGAGGAGGGGCGGAGAGGGGGAACAGAAGATCTGAAGTGGGCTCTGTACCGACAGCAGTGAGCCTGATGTGGGGCTTGAACTCACGAACCATGAGATCATGAGCCGAAGTCTGATGTTCAATCAACTGTGCCACCCAGGTGCCCCAACAGTGATTTTTAAAAAATCATTTCATTAAGATGTAGGAACGTGTGGGTGGCTTAGGCAGTTGAGCATCCAACTCTTGATTTCGGCTCTGGTTGTGATCCCAAGGTTGTGGGATCCCACCTGGAGTCGGGCTCTGCACTGGGCATGGGGCCTGCTTGAGAGTCTCTCCCTTTCTGTCTCTCTTTCTCTCTCTCTCTCTTTCTCCCTCTCTTTCTCTCTCTCCCTCTTCCCTGTTCCCCTGCTTGCACACACACACACACACACACACACACTCTCTCTCTTTTTTTTTTTTTTTTTTTTAATTTTTTTTTTCAACGTTTATTTATTTTTGGGACAGAGAGAGACAGAGCATGAACGGGGGAGGGGCAGAGAGAGAGGGAGACACAGAATCGGAAACAGGCTCCAGACCCTGAGCCATCAGCCCAGAGCCCGACGCGGGGCTCGAACTCACGGACCGCGAGATCGTGACCTGGCTGAAGTCGGACGCTCAACCGACTGCGCCACCCAGGCGCCCCTCTCTCTCTCTTTAAAATTAAAAAAAAATTAAATAATTATATTAAGTTGTAATTGGCATATGAAAAGCTGTAAATATTTAATGTATACAACTTGATGAGTTTGGTTAAAAATAAAATAAAATAAAAATAAAAACTTAAAAAAATGAAGTACTCTTAGAGTTCTAACTGCTGGTTCCCTCTCCCAATCCCTTGCCACTGGGCCTGCCCTCAAGGCAAAGCAGCAAGAGAAAATAGAGAAGAAAGGAGATTTGGAGGATTTCCCACACTATTTGCGCCACAGGGACCCCATTTTCCATGTTCTTTTCCTTTAGAGGGTCAATGGGATTGGGGACAGCAGAACAGACTGGGGCTGCCCTGGGGCAGAACGGGGTGCAAACATGATTAAATACAAACAATGAGGAGGAGGACTCTCCTCACCCTCCAGCTCACAATGGGGGGCGTTTTCCAGCTTCTCTGGCCAGAATGTTAGGCTTTCCTTCTTATTTTATTTCATTTCATTTTGAGAAACAGCGCAGGAGCAGGGGAGAGAGGCAGAGGAAGAGACAGAATTTCAAGCAGGCTACATGCCTGGTGCAGAACCCGACTGGGTATTTATTTATTTATTTTCCAACGTGGGTTTTGTTTTTTAATTTTTTTTAAACGTTTATTGGGGCGCCTGGGTGGCTCAGTCGGTTGGGCTTCCGACTTCGGCTCAGGTCATGATCTCGCGGTTCGTGAGTTCGAGCCCTGCGTCGGGCTCTGTGCTGACAGCTCAGAGCCTGGAGCCCGTTTCAGATTCTGTGTCTCCCTCTCTCTCTCTGACCCTCCCCCATTCATGTTCTGTCTCTCTCTGTCTCAAAAATAAATAAACGTTAAAAAAATAAAATAAACAAACGTTTATTTATTGAGAGACAGAGAGACACAGCGCATGCGCAGGGGAGGGGTAGCGAGAGGTAGAATCCGAAGCAGGTTCCAGGCTCGGAGCAATCAGCACAGAGCCCGACGTGGGGCTCGAACTCACAAGCTGAAAGATCGTGACCTGAGCCGAAGTCGGTCACCCAACCAACTGAGCCACCCAGGCGCCCCTCCAACGTGGGTTTTGATCCCACAACCCTGGGATCATGACTGGAGCCAAAATCAAGTCAAGTCGGACGCTCAGCCGACTGAGTCACCCAGGAGCCCCCAGAATGTCAGGCTTTTCCATTGGCGTTTTTGCTGCCTGGTCAACTGTACAGTTTCTGATTCAGAGCACTCTGGGTCAAAGCAAGAAGATACAAGAAGAACATTTACCAGGAAACTCACCGATGCCATACTAGCTGTTCTTCACATTTGGACTTTTCACCCCAATCTGCTCTCTATTATTTACAGACTCCTTCCGTAAGTGGCTGCTTTTTGTGTTTGCCCAGAGTTTTCAGTTGTAATCCGTGGGAGGCAGGGGCTGTAGTGGTGGGCCTGCTCCAGCTTAGCCTTCATTATCTCCTTCTCTTTCTTAATTTTAAAGTCAGTTTTTTCCCTTTGAGATACTTTATTTATTTTTGAAGATGTTATTTTTTGGGGCACCCGGGGGACTCAGTCGGTTGAGCGTCCAACTTCCGCTCAAGTCACGATCTCGCTGCTGCTTGTGGATTCGAGCCCCGCGGCTGTGCTGACAGCTCAGAGCCTGGATCCTGCTTCGGATCCTGTCTCCCTCTCTCTCTGCCCCTGCCCCACTCGCGCTCTGTCTCTCTCTCTCTCCCTCTCAAAAATAAATAAACATTAAAAAAAATTTTTTTAAAGATTTTATTTTTAAGTAATCTCTGCCCTCAATGTGGGGCTTGAACTCCCAACCCGGAGATCAAGCATCACATGCTCCACGGACTGAGCCAGCCAGGCGCCCCTCCCTTTGAGATAATTTTTAAACTTACAGAAGTAACAAAAATAAAACAAGTTACAGAGAGTTCCCGTATACCGTTCACCCAGCTTTCCCGCTTGTCAATATCTTGCATGATAGAGCCCTTATCAAAACGAAGAAATTAACCTTGGCCCATTACTACTGACTAAAGGACAGAGATTATTTGGATTTCACCAGTTTGCACTCCTTTTCTGTTCTGGGACCCAGTCCAGTCCTCATGTCTCCTTACACTCCTTCAGTCTATGACAGGTCCTCAGTCTTTCCTTCTCTTTCATGACCTTGACACTTTTGAAGAGGCCCAGGCAGCTATTTTGTGGAATATCTGTCGGTTGCCGGTTGTCTGAAGTTTTCTCATGATCAAGTTGAAGTTATGCACTATTGGGAAAAATATCACAGAAGCGACGTCATGCCTTTCTCAGTGCGTCCTATGGGGGGACGGGGGGGGGGGGGGAACCTGAGGCTGGTGATCCTCACCTTGATCACTTGTCTGAAGTGTTATCTGCTGGGTTTCTCTGCTATAAAACTACTGTTTTACTCTGCATGATGATTAAATGTGTTAAGGGAGATACTTTGAAATTATGAAAATAGCCTGTGTCTGCTTAAAGTTTAATGCATTGAATTTAGCATCCTTTAGTCGGTCATTCGCTCTCTTTTTTTTTTTTTTTTTTTCAACGTTTATTTATTTTTGGGACAGAGAGAGACAGAGCATGAACGGGGAAGGGGCAGAGAGAGAGGGAGACACAGAATCGGAAACAGGCTCCAGGCTCCGAGCCATCAGCCCAGAGCCCGACGCGGGGCTCGAACTCACGGACCGCGAGATCGTGACCTGGCTGAAGTCGGACGCCCAACCGACTGCGCCACCCAGGCGCCCCTCGCTCTCTTTTTTTAAATGTTTATTTACTTTTGAGAGAGAGAGAGAAAGGTGGGAGAGGGGCAGAGAGATTCAGACACTGAATTCAAAGCAGGCTCCAGGCTTTGAGCTATTAGCACAGAGCCCCACACCGGGATGGAACCCACTAGCTGTGAGATCATGACCTGAGCTGAAGTCAGATGCTTAACTGAGCCACCCAGGCGCCCCCTAGGGGATCCTTCTCTTTATAGTAATGGGGCACCTGGTTGACTCGGTCTGAAAAGCATGTGACTCTTGATCTCGGAGTTGTGAGTTCAAGCCCCGCATTGGGTGTAGGGGTTACTTAAAAAAAATCTTAAAACAATAAATAAATAAAATGGGGTACTTATGAACCTGATCCCACTGGGCTGTGGAGATATTGAAATGAGGTACCACAGCAAAAGAGCCAGCACAGGGCATGATGCATAGTAGGTATCTTGGAATGGGGACTGTCATGGTTTGAGGACTGAACTGTGGGAGAGAGGGCTCTAAGTGCAGGTTGGGAGGTGACACTGTGGGGAAAAGAGGTGCTCCGAAGGCACTGGGTGGGGCTGATCGCAGATGAATCCCTGCAATTGTCTGTGATCAAGAAGCTGGGCACAGAGTGGGGTTTATGGAGGCCAGGACCAGCCTCGGACAGTGCCCAACTGGGCCAGCTTTCTGGAGGCGGTGCCCTGAGATAAAGGAGGCCTCCTTAGGCGAAGTCTGGAGGATAAAACGTCATGGAGAGGCCATGGCAGGTAGCACTTACCGAAGAGCACCGAGGCCCCAGTGAGCTTCAGTGACCAGAGCCACTCTCTGTACCCCCTTCCAGGGCTAGGGACTGGGCCACCAGGGGATGGCAGAAGCCAGAAATCTTCCCAATACCGAGATATCTGCAAGATTATCCCAGAAACGCTCCTCAGCTGGGCCCGAGTATGGTGTGCATACTTCTGTTCACCCATCGTCTCATTTATTCAACAGGTTGTTATTGAGCACCAATGGTGTGCCAGGCTCTGTGCTCCACAGGGTGCAAACAGCCCAGAACAAAGCAGCCCATGGAGCACCTCTTCTAGAGAAAGGAGACACGACGGACAAGGAAACAAACAAGATTGTTCCGGGGATAAATTGTTCTGCAACCAACTACCCCCAAACTTAGCTAAAACAACATCCATTTTCTTTCTTTCTTTCTTTCTTTCTTTCTTTCTTTCTTTCTTTCTTTCTTTGTTATTTCTTTATTTCTTTATTTATTATACATATCCTAACTTTTATTTATTTATTTACTTACTTACTTACTTACGTACTTACTTTAAATTTACATCCAAGTTCGCAGATAGTGCAATAATGACTTCGGGAGTGGAATCCGGTGATTCACCCCCTACATATAACACCCAGTGCTCCTCCCAGCAAGTGTCCTCCCTAATGCCCCTTGCCCATTTAGCCCATCCCCCCACCCACAGCCCCTCCAGCACCCCTCTGTTTGTTCTCTGTATTTAAGAGCCTCTTTTGTTTTGTCCCCTTCCTTGTTTTGGTATTATTTTTGCTTCCCTTCCCTTATGTTCATCTGTTTTGTACCTTAAATGCCACATATGCGTAAGTCATATGATACTCGTCTTTCTCTGACTAATTTCGCTTAGCCTAATACCCTCCAGTTCCATGCACGTTATTGCAAATGGCAAGACTTCCTCCTTTTTGATCGCCGAGTAATACTCCATTGTATATATATACACCACATCTTCCTTATCCATTCATCTGTCGATGGACATTTGGGCTCCTTCCATACTTTGGCTATTGTCGCTAAACAACAGCCATTTTATTACATGTCATAGATTCTATGGGTCAGGAATTCTGGGAGGGGTTGGTTGGGTCGTTTTTCTGTTCCCTGTGGCATCAGCTGGGGTCTCTCAGGAGGGCTCAGCTGGCTGACAGGCTAGTCTGAAGGATCCAGTATAGCTTCACCCCCACATGAGTGGCTGGAAGGCTGAGCTCAGCTGGAAGTGTCATCCAGAGTGACTACACAGGGCCTTGCCAGCGTGACAGTCTCATGGCAGGCTCACAGGACGGCTACTTCCTCCAGACTGAGCGCCCCGGGAAAACCTGGCAGAAGGCTGCATGACTTTTCATGATCTAGCCTTGGAAAACAGAGCATCGCTTTTGCTGTAATCGGTTGGTGAGAATAGTCACAAAAGCCCATCCAGGTTCACATAGAGCCACCTTCTGATGGGAGGAAGTGTCAAAGAATTTGTGAGGCGCGCGCGTGTGTGTGTGTGTGTGTGTGTGCGCGCGCGCACGCGCGCGGTTATTTTTAAAAACCGCCATGAAGGTCAGAAACCTCTAAGTGCATGAGAGGTTAAGCAACTTCCCCCAAGGACAATGACAGATGTGAATGGGGAGGACCTCTCTGAAGAGGCAACAGCGGGCTTAGCCCTGAAAGACAAAAGGATTTGTGGGGCACAGAATCTCAGGCAGCAGGCACAGCATGTGCAAAGGCCCCCCGGGGTCAGGAATGAATGACTGGAAGGGGACCAGAGGACAGCAGGGTAGATGAGGGGGAGTGCAGGAGAAGGAGGACTCAGGTGGGAACCACACCTTACTGTGCCTCGGAAGCCGTGGGAAAGAAATGAGGATTCTTTTTAAAGATTTTACTCTTGGAACAGTTTTAGGTTTACAGCAAAGTTGAGAGGGAAACAATTAGGATCCCATTGTAGGTGCAACTGGAAGCGGCAGGAAAGTTTTAAGCAGGCAAGCAACAGGTTCTAGAATGTTCTAGAATGGTCCTTCTGACGGCTGTGTGGAGAACATGGGGCAGACACTGGGAGAAGCAGGGAGAACCAGTGGGGAGGCTACTGCAATGTGCAGACGAGACATGATGGCAACCAGGGGGTGGGGGGTGGGGGATGGGCAGAGGTGCGTGGATTTGGGGAACATTCAGGGGTTAAATTGGCAGGACTTGGAGATCCGGTGAATGTGAGTCTGTCCGTGGGACGCTCTCCAAGGAGCAGTCGGTGCTTCCACTTTGTCCAGAATTCTAAAACCAGCCGCGAGGACAATTTTGAAGGTTAAATAGGAGTGCCTGGCTGGTTCAGTTGGAAAAGCATGCGACTCTTGAGCTTGGGTCGTCAGTCTGGGCCCCCAGTGGGGTGTAGAGATTATTTATATAAATAATCTTTTTAATAACTAAATAAATAAATAAGCTTGCTACTCCTCAAAATGGGAAGGAAACGTCCCCCAAATTACTCCGGGGCCATGACAGGAGACCAAGGCTGTGGGACTCTGAGCAAATCACTCTTCACTTCTCTGGGTCTCCCTTTCTACAATAAGTGTGTTGGGTTCAGTGATACCTTGGGGACCTCCCAGTTCTGACTGCTCTGTTTAATTGACATAGACTCTTGGGGCACCTGGGTGGCTCAGTCGGTTGAGCGTCCGACTTCGACTCAGGTCATGATCTCACGGTTTGTGGGTTCGAGCCCCCATCAGGCTCTGTGCTGACCCCTTGCTCAGAGCCTGGAGCCTGCTTCTGTGTCTCCTTCTCTCTCTGCCCTTCCCCTGCTCGCGCTTTGTCTCACTCTGTTTCTCAAAAATAAATAAATGTAAAAAAAAAATTTTTTTTTAATTAACATAGACTCTAGTCCAACCTGGTAACTTTGAAACTGTGCGCGTGCCCTCCCTCCTCACACGTTCACTGGGAGACGCACGCAAAGACGTTCAGAGCAACACCACTAGACAATAGCAAAACTCACGAAACAACCCAAAGGTTCATCCACAAGAGATCAGGTAAATAAATCACATCGTGGAGGACTATGCAGCTAAGTCTACACCCACCAACATGGATGATTCTTGTGTAATTTATGAGCACGTGACAAAACATTGCACGTAGTATGATTCTATTTACATAAAAGGCAAAAACCAGGTAAGATTAAGTAATAACGTATTTCAGGATGCAAACTGGTGCACGTGTGGAAAAAATAAAAGAACAAATGACTAATTAACACCAAGTTGAATCGTGACAATGTGTTGCAGGGAGGGTTGGGGTTTGTATCTAGAGGGGCACACAAGGGCCTCAAAAGAACAAGTCTGTTAGGGTGCCCCGGGGGGCTCAGTTGGTTAATAGTCTGACTTCAGCTCAGGTCATGATCTTCTGGATCGTAAGTTCAAGCCCTGCATCGGACTCTCCACTCTCAGTGCAGAGCCTGCTTTGGATCTTCTGTCCTCTCTCTGCTCCTCCCTGGCTTGTGCATACGCTTGTGCTCTCTCCTTCAAAAATAAATGAACATTAAAAAAAGAAACTAATCTTTCATTTCTTAAAAAAAAAAATGTTTTTTTAACATTTAGAGAGGGACCAGGGGTAGGGCAGAGAGAGGGAGATACAGAATCCAAAGCAGGCTCTAGGCTCTGAGCTTATCAGCAACAGAGCCCAACGCGGGTCTTGAACCCACCGTGGGTGGGTTCGTGTCCTGAGCCTAAGTCAGAGCCTAAGTGGGATGCTTAACCACCTAAGCCACCCAGGCACCCCATCCTAATCTTTCATTTCTTAAGCAGAGTGGCTGGTACTCGAGTGCTCATTATTACCTTCAAACTGTATACATTAGCCAATATCTGCTTTTTTGTATATATAGTACATTTCACAGTTTTTGAAACATTTCAAGGATCTGTCCAAGATCTGCTTTTATAGATGAAGTAATGAGGCCTCAGAGGGGGTTGTCACAGAGCAAAGAAGAAAAAAGGGGATGAAAGAGTCGGGGAAAGGGTAGCTAATGCCCTGATAAGAGCAAGGGCTGAAGGCGGATATCTCTGGATTCCAAGCCTGCGGCGTACCTGTACACAAACATTCACAGACACAGAAATGCTCTTCCAATGTGCGCACAGCTCTAGCCACCTGCAGTTTCCAGATAGTCCGCCAGAGGCCGCCAAGGCACCAGCTTTCGCCGCCCCGCGGTACGGCTCCGACGGCCCTGCTTGGTTTCTCACCGGCGCTGGCGCACTTCTGGATCTTCCCGCCAGGGGGCGCAAGTGGACCGAGGAAGGCCGGAGCCAGCAGGGCGCCGGCGTTTGCTGGGGCGCGGAGTTGTTCAGCGGCGTGCGGGAGTGTTCTCATCTACCCAACTTTCCCTACCACTGGCAGAACTTGGGCGCTGTAGCTGAAGAAACGAATAACACCCGTAGAATTGATTCTGCTGCGTCTCTTGCACCCTTGCCTTCAAGCTTGGATCCTGTGGCGCCACCCCCTTTGTGATTATTTTAAAGTTTATTTATTTTGAGAGAGAGTGCGAGTGGAGGAGGGCCAGAGATAGAATCCCAAGCAGGCTTTTGCACTGGCTGAGCGGAGCCCACGCGGGGCTCGAACTCATCGTGAACCCGAGATCATGACCCGAGACAAAACCAAGTATCCGTGGCTTAACGGACTGAGCACCCAGGTGCCCCTCCCCCTTTGCATATCCAGGGGAGAATCTAGGTTTCATGGAACCTAGATTTTTGCAACCTAGGCACAATGGTTTGCAAATTTTACAACACACACACACACACACACACACACCATGAACATGTTTCTAGGACTCTTTCCAGGCAAGAAGACTTGAAGTTTAAGCTTCAAGTAATTTCAGGGTGAAGCTGCCTCTACTTATACCTATGCATATTTATTTCCTGTCTGTCTTCCTCCACTAGAACGTAAATTTCAAGAGGGCAAGGATTTTTATCTAAATTGTTAGTTCCTGCAGCCCTGTTAGTTCCTAGTACATGGTAGGAGCATTATAACTATTTGTTGAATAAACCAGTTGAGGCTGGCACAGTTTTCCAGGTGGAGATGACAATAGCCTAGCCTGGGGCTTGAGGAGTGGATGGGATCAAGGATGATGTCACTGAAACCTCTGAACAATGACTGGAACACCCATTTTAAAGCTGAGGATGGGGGCGCCTGGGTGGCGCAGTCGGTTGAGCGTCCGACTTCAGCCAGGTCACGATCTCGCGGTCCGTGAGTTCGAGCCCCGCATCAGGCTCTGGGCTGATGGCTCAGAGCCTGGAGCCTGTTTCCGATTCTGTGTCTCCCTCTCTCTCTGCCCCTTCCCCGTTCATGCTCTGTCTCTCTCTGTCCCAAAAATAAATAAACGTTGAAAAAATAAATAAATAAATAAAGCTGAGGATGTCGAGGGCCTGGAAGGTGCAGCAAGTGTGCGGTGACAAGTGGCATGGGGCCTAGGAGCTGAGTCTGCTTTTTCTTGCCCCTCTTGGCCTGCAGGCACTGCCCCATTCCCCTGTCCCCAGCTGCCCCTTGCACAAGCCCCTGATGCAACCCTGTACTAGCCCAAGGCACCCACCTTGGGGGCAGCGCTGGGAAAGAGATTTTGCAAGAGCTGGGGCAGGAAGCACCAGCCAGGGCGGGTCTGCGAAGATAAGGGCTCCCCCTCCAACCATGTGCGCCTCCAGGCCTTCTGGTTTCCTCTTCCCTTCCCTTCCCTTTCCCGGACCCTGGCCTGGCCATGACTCACCTCCTTTCTCTCCGGCAGCGGGGCTGGGATCATAGGCCCGCCCGTCCCAGGAAAGCCTTGCTCTGTATGACCTCTGGCGGTGGAAAGCCCTATCTGGCCAGAAGTTCCTGGACCTCAAATTAGAGTAGCTGGTACAAATAAAGGTTATATGGCTGAGCTTTTTAGTCTCAGGAGACAAAAATGTGGGGGGTACCAGGGTACCTCTTTATTAAGCCAACTCTGAGCCCTGGGCAACTCAAATAGGCAGGTGCAAGGTTGGTTGGTTGTGTGTGAAGCACCCTTACTTCTGCAGAGGGGAGAGCGTGCATCCAGAGGTAAGGGCCTGGTGATCCCTCGGCCTCAGAAGGAGCAGACATTTCCACAGATTGATTGGTCTCTACCTGCTTCGAGACCTGGGTCTAGCTATGTGACCTGCCTCTCACAACCGGCTCCCACAGAAGAACCTGCACCCACAGCACCTCTTAGAGGTCAAGAAAGTCTGGGCCATTTCCATCTTTTGGGGCTATAATTTGATTTTTTTTTAATTAAGAAATGCCAAAACATGGGTTGCAAAAATTGTGATTTGCGTTGTGTGTCTTGCATTTTCCCAGCTTACACATTTCAAACAAAAATATATAATGACCAGGTATGATTTCGACCGGAACTATGATGAAACGGCCCAACCGGATGTCCTATGGGAACCTGAAACCCCTCATTAGCCCTGTTTGGACCAACCCGATTTCTGAAAAGCCCTCTAAGTCAGTGTCCCATCACCTCTCTGATTGATGCCTCCACTTTACTCAGCTGAAAAGTAGAAATAGCAATAAGCCCGTAAAGCACCAACATACACGAAGTGTCCACTATGAGCCAGTCACGATGCTAAGCTTTTTATATACACTGGTTCACCTGATCCTTGGAGGCAAGGTTCTGGATCCCATTTTTCAGATGAAAAAATGGAGGCTGAAACAGGTGAAGTGATGAGCGGCAAGGCTGATCCCCAGGCTGATCCAGCAGCCTCCCAACTGAAATGTTAGCCTATTATTATTGTTGTTGCTGTTATTTTGATTGAAATGAGCATGATAGCACTTCTCTGGTACAGCTGTGAGGAAGGCTAGATGAAGTAAATTTTAAAAGACCTTAGTATGATATCTGGCACATAATAAGTGCCCTATAGATGTTTGTTAAATTAAAAAAAAAAAAAACAACCAAAAAACTTCGAGTCTCAGACCCACAGCCATGGACAGGCAGGGTCTAACGCCCAAGAAACCGTCCTGATGTTTCTCTGTGGCTTCTGTGCCTGCTCCTCCCTGCACCCTGTCCGGGAGGGGGGTTAAGGAGTTAATGGTTTCCCAAGCAGCACTGAAAGGAGCAGGGTTTTGCATCTGACCCACACACACACATACACACACACACACACACACACACACACCCCACAGAGCAGGGTTTTGTGCATACACAGAGCAGGTTTTTGCGCGCTACACACACACACACACACACACACACACACACACAGAGTCACGACGGCCCCTGGTCGTGTCCCCCCACCCCGCCCCCGCCCTGCGAGGCGAGCCTGATGCAAGCCCGGCGCCCGCCCGTTCCCAGGCCCGGCTGCAGCTGCGGGCGGAGGGGCAGGGCGGGGGCGGCGCTGTTTGTCTAGCGCGGCCGTGCCAAGGGCGGCGGGCCCCAGACAGCCAGGCGCCTCCGTACACCTGGGGATGCTCAGGTTAAATAGCTCCGCATTCCTCGGGCCCAGCTGATGGAAACGCTCCCAGGCCGCCGCCGAGCCGGCCTCCAGATGGGCTGGGCCCCGGCCAAAGGGGAAAAGAGGGAAACGTGGAAGCCAGAGTGTGCCTGAATGGCGGGGGAGGTGGCCGAGGCCCCCGCCACAGCCCCTTCCTCCCCTGGAGGAAGGCCCTCCCGTGTGGGAGGACACGCGGGGGACACGCCCACGTGCCCGTGGGTGGGCTTGCGGCGGGGGGGGGGGCGCACACGGAGGGAGTGGGTGCACACGTGTGCCTCTGAGGACACTCCAAGGACACACAGGCGACAGTTAATAATGATAATTTATAACTACCAAACACTGCGTGCGAAGCGCTCCATTCCATTTATTCTCTACAACAATTCTGAGAAGTCGATGCCACAAAACAGCAGCGGGGTGGGGTGTTGAGCGGGGAGTAGCAAAGGACATGATTTACCTCCAAATGCCGTGTTCTTTGATTAAGTCCATAACGTGCTCCGGGTGGGAAGGTACCTGGCTCAATGTTAGTGCTCAATGGGTGATAATCTTTCATTGGCTGCTGATGCTGTTCATCCCTTCTGAGCCTGTTTCTTGTAAATCGGAATGCAGCCGTTAGCCCCACAGGGATCCATGGGATCCGCTATGTAAAGAGTGGAGCATGGAACAGGTTCGTGGTACTAGGTGCTGTTTACTTTATTCTATTTATTGGAAAATGTATTAATAGGCCTTACCCTCTGGGGGACAAGTTCTTTGCCCTCGCAGGGGGCTTGGTTGTTCCCCCGGAACCCACGTGGTAGGGATACTTGAGGGGTGGTGCCCCAGGGCCTAATAATTGCTCCCAGGGTGGGTACTTGAACTCCTGAGGGAGGGTTTGCCTGAACACAGCTGCCCACACCTCCACCCCAGACCAGCGGAGGCCTAGGAATGCCAGCCGGCCTACGGAACAATTACACACTTAGAAACCCACAGTGCGGTTCCACATCTCTGGGACACACAAACCCATCCATCAAGCCAGACCCATGCAGAGATGCCCATGATGCATTTAGGCAGAACACACAAGCCCAAATGGCTGGCGGCTGCACACACTTATCTGTAGAACACATGTGCTCACATTTGCCCTCCTGCACGCACCCCCGTGCACATCCTTATCCACACTCCCAGGCCTGTACCCCAACAGATGACCCAGCCCCGTGGGGGAGAATTACTAGTTGGCTCTTGTCACACACACACACACACACACACACAGGGCCACCCCGTGTACAAACTCACACATGTCCAGGCAGATAGTCCCTTGCAAGTGACACCTTTTTCCTGCTCTGGAGCTAGGGACGGACTCGCCCACTCCTTGGCCCACACGGGAACCCTGGGGGAGGGAGAGACGTTTGTCTGAGCTGTTGGCATACCCAGGCCAGGGTGAGGGGGCCAAGTCCGGACCCAGAGCAGGTGGCTCAGCAGCTGTGCCCAGGCTGGCCCTGCCAACTTGCTCACCCACTTGGACAAGCCAGGAGCCCCAGGGCAGCCTGCTACAATCCAGGGCTAGGCGGCCCAACAGGGAGACGGGGAAGGCACCTCCTACTGGGAAATGGGGTGACAGAAGTCCTACCTCAGACAGACTCTGGGAAAGTCTTTCCTTTAGATCTCCCCTTCCTCTACCTTGGGTGAAGAGGGAGGTGGCCCAGTGACCTGGTTCTCCAACTTACATGGTTTGTTTGAATACTCAACCCGGAGGGGGACTTAGCAGGTTGATCTGCATTTTAACCTCCCCAGGTGACCCAGGTGGCCCAAGGACCACTTGGCAAGACTCTAGAAGTCTAGAGGATTTAATTTTATGACACTGGGGAGCAGGGAAATGGCCCGAGATGGGAAAAGAACGGACTTTAAAGACACCGGAAAACACTCAGTTCAGGTCGGTAAAAGCGACAGTCCAGATGTGGCCTTCTAGTCCCCCTCCCCCCTCCCAGCACCAGCTGGGAATGGGGTCAGGGGTCAACCCCCTCCCTCAAGGCCCTCCCCTGAGTCCAAGAAGTCACTGCAACTGTACCGCAGTCTAAAGTATTTGTTTAATAACAACAACAACAAAAACAAAAACACCCCACAGAACTATTGTAAAACAATATTCTCGGTGATCATTGTAATATACAATACAAAGCAATTAATTTCCTCAGAAATCTGAGAAGCACCAAACGTGACCATTTTTTAAAATGTTTGCTTTTCAAAAAATAGAAACACACGGGGGGCCGTCCCCCAAGTCTCTGGTGGCTGGGTGGTGTAGAGGGGAGGGTCGGCCTGCCCTCTCAGTCCGCCAACCCTGGGCTGCATTCAGCAAGCGCCCCACGGTCGCTGATCTCAATCTTGTTCCTCCCCACCTCCGGCGAGGCGCTCGGTAGGATCAGAGAGCACGAATTCCTCTCGCTCCCTGGAAGGCTGGGGTCTGCCAGTCCTTGAGGGAGGCGCTTCAGCGACACAAAATGCGATCGTCCGCTGGAACACAAGCCGCCTGTGGGAACGAGAGAGAAGAGGTGAGACGGGCAGGTCGGAAGGGACGAGGCTGCAAGCCCTTCCCCAAGAGAAGCGTTAAGGGAGCGCCCTCTCCGATCTCGCGTAGGCAAGTAAGTGCCCGAAAGGAGGGCGACGACCTCGGGCCAAGTTTCCCCCCACCCCGGGCCTCAGTTTCCCCATCTGCAGAAGGACAATGCTCTCGTGCTCCAGTTCGGACCTCACCTCGGCCGCCAGAGCGCTGATCTCGCCGTTGAGGGTGCTCAGCGGAGCCCGGGCGGGGAGCCCCCGGCCCCCGGGGGTCCCGACTTGGGATTCCGAGTTCAGCTCCAACTCCAGGTCCCAGATGTAGTCGATGACGTGCTGGAGGATCTCCACCCGGCTCACCTTACGGTTCTGGGGGAGGGTGGGCACCAGCTCCTTGAGGCGCGAGTAGCAGCCGTTCATGTCGTAGAGCAGCACATTCACCTGCTGCTCGTCGAGCAGGGCAGGCAGGCGCGCCCCGGCGCCCCCCGCGCAGCGCGAGATGGCCACGCTCTGCTCGGACAGACAGCGCACCACCTCGCCCGCGCCGCCTGCGGTCTTGCCGGCCTTCAGCGCGCAGCTGGGGCCCGCGGCGGCCGCGGCGCTGCCAGTGGCGACCTTCATGATTCAGGCGTCGGAGTGAGAGGGAAACGAAGCGCACAGAGGACGCCGGGCGAAGGTAAAGAGAGACCCCGGAGCAGGGAAGAGACGGTTGTAGAATGCGAGGTCTGAGCCCCGCAGCCCACATTTTATAGAGACGCCGGGCTCTCCCCCGCCAACCCAACACACCCCACTAGAGGCGGGCTCAGGGGTTCAAAAGCAGCCAATGGGAGATCTCAAGGCGTGGCCTCGAGCGCCTCTGGGTTCCGCCTCCTGCTCTGCTTGTGCACCCTCGCGGCCTTGGAAAGGGAACCCGAGTCTCAGCAGCAGAGAGAGTGGGAGGGCACGGGGCGGGGTGGCTAGTGGAGGCGAGGGCTACCTTGGGCTCCTCGCGGAGGAGGCTTTGCCGACAGGAAAATGACTTTAACAATCCGTTTTCTCAGGTTCATTTTCTCACCTCTCAGCTCCCTTTTATAGATGGGAGAAACTGAGGCCCGGGTGGGGAAGGGGCTGGTTCTGGGTTATCTAGCGAGCCCTTGACTAGGGCCTGGGCTTCTGGGAGCCTGATCTCCTGGCTCTTTGGACCAAAACTTAAAGCGGGCCCCCTTTCACACACTGCTTCCCAGAGCTGGTCTCCCTTTCCCAATTCCCAGAGAAAGTTGCTGGTTAATGTTTCTGGGACCATTTTTTTTTTTTTTTTTTTTTTTTTTTTTTTTTTTTAATACCCAGGCTCTTCGGGCTGGGAGCAATTAATTCGAGAAACTCTTCCTCTGGCATTGGGGGCTGGTCCTCCGGGACACGAACTAGATAGAAGGAGCCCCGAGGGGTCTGCGTCCCCTGATTCTACCCTAAGTTTGCATCGCCCTGCAAAAATTCCCCATATCTGCATCAACTAGTTATTTTTGAATTTTTCTCCCTTTTTTGGCTGTTTCCTGTCCCCTCCTTCCCCCCCCCCCCCCAAGACCTCCGATCAGGGTCTCCCTCCCACGGCGCGGCAGCTGCGGAGCTCGAGTCTCCCCCCCACCTCCCGGGCGGGTCTGTGTCAGCGTCTGAACAAGCGGCTCAGACCGTTAGACGCCAGGCCTGTGACGTCACCCATTCATAAAACCGGGACGGGCTGTCAGGCTGGCGCCGCGCGGGCGGTCGCCATGGAGACTGCAAACCCGGCTAGAGCGCTCCCCCACTGAGCCCCGCTCGGCCAGTCACCTGCGGACCTCCGGCGGGCGGGAAGGCTGGGAATGCTCTCCTCGCGGGCGCGGTCGCTGGGAAGGGTCACCTTACCTCCCGGCTCCACACCTGGGAATCGCCCCACCAGGCCCACACCTCAGATCACTGGGACGTTTCTCCACCTCCTTATCCACCCCAGCTTCCCCTCCCGTCTGGGGAGAGTTCTGATCCCAACTCTGAAGCTGGGTGAAGTTAGTGGTCTTCGGCCCTCTCTGATTCCTAATACAGTATCTGCCTGGTATTTTGATAATAATGACAAAGGTGACGGCTTATGGAACTCTGAGTTCGCGTCGGGCACTGTGTACTTCACTGTGTGTGAGGCGTTTGCCCTTATCATCTTCTGTAACCCTGGCCCCAGCTCTCAAGTGGGGCTCTGTTGTTTTTTTGGAAAGGAGGAAACTGAGGCTCAAAAAGCCTCCCAAGAGCCATGGCTATTGTAATGGTTGCATTATTATAAGAGGGGCACTTTATTGTAATGCAATCCCTTCCTGCCGGGGTAGGCAGTCTGCTCCAGAGGCCTAGATTGGCCAGAGGCGGGGACATGGTGGATTACAATAGCCACCCAAGGGCACACAGCTTTAGCAGGACTAAAATACTGTGCCCACCAAAGACAGAATTGATATTATGGTCCCTTCCCACCCCCCACCAGCAATTAATTCACTGGGCATCCCCGGTTTGCTTTTCCCACAGAAGTCTAGGGGAGGGGCCAGTAAACCCCGGCTTCTGCCTCCACATGGGGAAACCAGGAAAACTGATCAGTGAGACCAGCTTCAAAGGAGAGACACATTATTAATTAATTAACTGGATTTCTCATCCCCCTTTCCACCCCTCCCCCCAACTCTCCAAAGTCCCTAACCCTTGTTTAGCAATCTTCTAATGACCAGAGAGAACTTTTTGGTGTGCGAAACAATTCCTGAAGAATTGGAAGGACAATGGCCAGAGGAAATTACAGTATTATTTCATTACCTAGTGTTTATTAATTGACGGATCAATTCTACCTGCTGGCATTAATTCCAGAGAAACCTACACTCACAGACACAAAGATATCTGCTCAAGGATGTTCACCGAGGTGCTATTGGCAAGAGGGGAATTTGAAATAACCTAAATGTCCACCAACGGGGGCATTATGTAAACTATGAATGGAACATATACACTATGAATGGAACATCAGTGCTGTGGAATGGCCATGCAGGGGATGGGAAGTATGGCTGAGAGATACCTAGATTCTGCTGTTGGGAAAGCAAGTGTGAGACTGGGGGTCAAGGTAGGACCTCTTGCATGTAAAAAAGCAAACATATTGCTCCCAAGTACAAGTGTATCTGGAAATGAATGTTTAAAAAGAGAGGAAATAGGGGTTACCTGGCTGAGTCAGGTCACCAGTCAGCGGAGCATGTGACTCTTGATCTTGGGGTTGTAAATTCAAGCCCCATGTTGGGTGTAGAGATCACTTAACAATAAAATCCTTAAAAAATATAAAAATAAAAAAAAAAAAGAGAGGAAATCAAGCTCCAGGAAGAATTTCAAACACAGTGCTGTGTGATTTCTCCTATATCAAGTTCTAGAATAGGCACAACTAATCTATGGTGAAAGAAATCAGAATGATGGCTGCTTATGGGAGGTTGCCAAGGAAGAGGTGTGAGGGAACTTTCTGGAGTGATGGAAATGTTCTATATGATGATGAGGTGTGGGGTACACAGTGCATGAATTAGTCAAAACACACTGAATTGTATACTTTGTGCATTTCATTGTATTTAAATTGCACCTCACCAGGGGTGCCTGGCTGGCTCAGTCAGTGGAATATGGGACTCTTGATCTCAGGATCCAGCCCCAATGTGGGGGTAGATATTACTTAAAAAAAATTCTTTTTAGGGGGTGCCTGGGTGGCTCAGTTGGTTAAGCGTCTGACTTCTGCTCAGGTCATGAACTCACGGTTCTTGAGTTTGAGTCCCAAGTGGGTCTCTGTGCTGACAGCTCAGAGCCTGGAGCCTGCCTTGGAGTCTGTCTCTCTCTGTCTCTCTCTCTGTCCTTCCCCCGCTCACACTGTCTGTCTCTCAAAAAATGAATAAATGTCTAAAAAGTTTAATTTTTTAAATTAATAAATAAATTGCACCTCAACAAAAAATGTTAGAAAGAAAAAAAAAAAAAGATAAAAATAAACATCAAATTCCTGACATGACTCACCACTGTGAAGAGGAGTAAGGGAAGGAGAACAATATGAAGTAGGAATTTCACTTTTACCTTCACATAGATGTTTCATTCTTAGATTTGTCCTTAAACAGTGTTATTGAAGTGTAATTAACACATGCAAACTGCAAATACTTAACTTGTACATTTTTTAAAATTTCTTTTTAAAAGTTTATTTATTTTGAGAGAGTGAGGGAGTGCAAGAGAACGAGTCGGGGAGGGGCAGAGAGAGAAGGAGAGAGAGAGAATCCCAGGCAGGCTCCAAGCTATCAGCGCAGAGACCAAGAGCCCAATGTGGAGCTCGAACTCATGGACGGTGAGACCATGACCTGCGCCCAAGTCGGACACTTAACCGACTAAACCACCCAGGCACCCCTAACGTGTACACTTTGATAACTTTCGACACAAATACTGCCCCTTGTAATCCTTCCCTCCCCCCTCTTCCACCTAGTGCCCAGGCAACCGCTAGCTTTCTCTATAGATTAGTTTACATTTTCTAGAATTTTATATAAATGGAGTATAGGATATACTGTATATATACTCTTTTCTCAAAAAAAATTTTTTTTTAATAAATAAATAATAAGTAAAGGCTTTTCAGCCTCGTTTCTTCAACTCAACATAATTATTTGGAGATTCATCCGTGGTCATTCTTCGTTATTGCTCAGAAGTAGCGGTGTGTGGATATGCCCCAACTTGCTTATCCATTCGCCTGTCTTGGACGTTTGGGTTGTTTGGAGTTTGGGGGTAGTACACATAAAGCTGCTGTACGTTTGTGTACAAGTGAGTCTATGAATCTTTGCTTTCATTTCTCTTAGGCAAATACTTAGTGAAATGACTGGGTCACAAAGCAGGAATGTATGTAACTTTACAAGAAGCTCCTAAACTGTGTTCCAGAGTGAGTGTACCACTTACATTCCTATCAGGGGTGCTGAGAGTCCTGTTCTTCTGCGTCCTCTCAAAGAGGTGGTATGCTCAGTCTTTCTCAGCCATTCTAACAGGTGGGTGGTAGAAGCTCACGGCGGTTTTAATTTGCATTTTCCTAATGACTAAGGATGTTGAGCATCTTTTCATGTGTTTATATGCCATCCATATATCTTCTTAGGGTCATTCACTTCTTTTGCTCATTAAAAAAACCATTATTTTAGATAATTGTAGACTCACATGTAGTCATAAGAAATAATACAGAGAGGGGCACCTGGGTGGCTCAGTTGGTTAAGCATCTGACTTCGGCTCAGGTTATGATCTCACGGTTCATGGGTTCGAGCCCTGCATCGTGCTGACAGCTCAAAGCCTGGAGCCTGCTTCGGATTCTGTGTCTCCCTCTCTCTCTCAAAAATGAATAAACGTTAAAAAAAAGTTTTTTTTTAAATAATAAAATTAAAGAAATAATACAGAGAAATCTCTTCTAGCCTTCCCCCAGTTTCCTAAGGGTATCATCTGGCAATACGAAATCACAACCACATTTCACCAGGTTTACACACATTCATTTGTAGGCGTGTTTTTAGTGCTATGCGATGTTATTACATGTGCAGATTCACACGACCACTACCACAGTGAAGACAGAACAGTTCCATCACAGAGACCCCCATGCTACCTGTCAATCTTTTGCCCACTTCTTTTTTCTTTTCTTTTTTTTTTTTTAAGTTTATTTCAGGGAGGCTCCTTAGAGGAGGTGACTTATCCTCTGGGCATTCTGTATAGGAAAGGCACAAGGAGAAATGGGCTGAATGAAGACCTGTGAGGTCACTGGTGTCTGGACACATGTAAAACTTTGACAATTTGAGGAGAGTCTGTTGGCTGTGGACTAGTTGAAAGGGCCGGTGCTCAGGCTCCATCAGCTCAGGCTTCAAATCCTTGCTATACCGTGTGACCTGGAGGAACACCCTTCACCTCTCAGAGCCTTCTGCTTCCCCACTGGCAAAATGGTAAGGTCACAGACGAGGAAACTGAGGTCCTGTGGCTTGGTCACGGTAGAGCCGGGCTTTGAAGGTACAAGTCTCCCTAAGTTACTAAGAGGAGTCACTGAGAGTAGGCTGGCAAAGTGCCTGCCATGGTCTTGGGACACAGTAGATGCTAACTAAACAGCCCGATGGTAGTAGCAACTGGTCAATTCCAGGCCAGGCCCTTAGGACCCATTTGGTTACGGTTCTGCTTCTGGGGGTTTTTAGTGGGCTCTGTAAGACGGGCTTCCACACCCCCTGAAACATTCTCTTCACGGCACTCCCTTCAGACTTTCCAACTGAAATAAGGACATCCTCCTATACACACACTGATCCCAGGCCTAGGGGTAAAAGTTGGCTTCATTTCATTCCAGAAAATCTTCGGTACTCCCAGGCATTGGTTATCATCTCTTACAGTTTAAAAAAAAAAATTTTTTTTTAAGGTTTATTTGTTTTTGAGACAATGCGAGAGACAGAGTGCAAGCAGTGGAGGGGCAGACAGAGGGAGACACAGAATCCAAAGCGGGCTCCAAGCTCCGAGCTATCAGCCCAGAGCCCGACGTGGGGCTCGAGCTCACGAACCGTGAGATCATGACCTGAGCCGAAGTCGGACGCTCAACTGACAGAGCCACTCAGGGGCCCCTCTTACAGTTTTAAGGCCTGACAAGGAATTTAAACAAAGACTCCCTGTGTATCTGGTTGCCAAATGGGCATTTTTCTCACCCTCTCCTTGGCGCTATTAATTGAGGGAGCATTTTCCTCCCAGTCCTACCTACTGGTCCGCTGAGATTGACAGACTCCTCTTGGTGGCCAGGAAATTTGGAGGACCATTAAATGAACTCCCGTGGTCCCAGCCCAGGGTTCGTGCTCGTGGTCTCTTTGGAAGCCCTTTACACGCACCTGGCACCATCTGATTTGTCAAATGAAGGAAAAAACAACCCATGACAGAAGTAGTAATATTGTGTTCCCTTTATAACTGAGGCCACCGAGGCGCAGAGAAGTTGAGTGATTTGCTTCAGATCAGCTGGGACATGGCATTGAATCTCAGGGCACTGGCTTCTGAGGCATTGGCCGTGTGGGGCCGAAAGACTTGTGTGCATGTGTGTCTACACTGCAGAGCGCATCCTTTTTGACACGGGTTCGTGCCCGGCACGTTCACCGCTGCCCCTCTCGGAGTCTTGGCCTTGTAGGCTCCAGGGCGGGCCAGCCTGTGCCACGTGACCTGCTCTGGCCCTGGCCCGGCAGCTGTTCCCCAGATGTGCCCACAGCATGGTCTTCCAGCCGCCAGGCCGGCGCCTCTGGGCTGGGACTGCCGGAGCTGCGGGGGAGAGACCTTTGGCTCTGGCAGTCCCCGCCCCCTCCCTTGTAACAGGAGACGACAAGCCCCCCCCCCCCAACTCTACCCCCAGAACCGTGCCTCAGCCAACATTGCTTCTCTGCCCATCACACTGAGGATAAAATCCAAACCTCTCCCCAGCCTGCAGGCCCAGCTCACCGCTTCAAACCTCGCTGCCTTCTCCACCCTTCCTCTCACTGACCACAGGGCCTCTTCTGCTACACTAGCAGGTCCTACCTCAGGGCCTTTGCCCTTGCTGTTCCCTCTGCCTAGAACACTGATCCAGATCGGCACCAGACTTCTCCTTCTTCAAGTCTCAGGTTAAATGTCACCTCCTCAGAGGCCCACTTAGAACCTCCTATGGGTATTCAACTTTCTTTCACATTCCCCTGGTCTTAATTATGCATAGAATTTATTACCATCTGAAATGATCTTTGTTTTCTTGGGTGTTGCCCATCTTCCTAGCTCCATGCTCTTCCTCCCAACTCTATCCCCAGGAGGTACAGTTGTGAGCCCTAGGAGGGCCCTGGGAGGGTAGGAAGCATGGCTCCTTTGGTCACTGCTGTTTGCCTAGAGCTAAGCACAGGCCCTGGCCCAGAGTGGGTAAGTGAGTTGCTCGAAGTCCCACAGCACAGGGGATGCCTGGCTGCCTCAGTCGGCCGAACATGCAATTCTTGATCTCAGGGTCTCATGGTCACGAGTTTGAGCCCCGTGTTGGACATAGAGATTACTTTTATTTTTAAAAAAAATTTTGTTTATTTATTTATTTTTGAGAGAGACAGAGACAGCATGAGTGGGGGAGGGACTGAGAGAGAGAGAGAGAGAGAGAGAGAGAGAATCCCAAGCAGGCTCTGTGCTGGCAGCACAGAGCCCAACACGGGGCTCAAACTCACGAAACCGCAAGATCATGATCTGAGCCGAAATCGAGACTCATAAGCTTAACTGAGCCACCCAGGTGCCCCATAGAGATTACTTAAAAAAACATACAATTGGGGCTCCTGGGTGGCTCAGTCGGTTAAGCATCTGACTTCAGCTCAGGTCATGATCTCACGGTTCATGGGTTCAAGCCCTGCATCGGGCTCTGCGCTGACAGTGTAGACCCTGCTTGGGATTCTCTCTCCCTCTCTCTCTTTCTGTCCCTCCCCCTCTTGAGCTTTCTCTCTCTCTCTCTCTCAAGATAAATAAATAAACTTTATTTTATTATTTACTTATTTATTTTAAATATTTATTTATTTTGGGGAGAGTGCAAGTGGAGGAGGGGCAGAGAGAGGGAGACAGGATCTCAGAGGGCTCTGTGCTGATAGGTTGACAGCAGTGAGCTCGATGTGGGGTTCGAACCCACGAACTGTGAGATAATGACCTGAGCTAAAGTTGGACGCTCAACCAACTGAGCCACCCAGGTGCCCCAATAAATAAACTTAAAAAAAAAAAACAAAAACAAACCAGCTGTGAAGTTGCACTCTCCATCAGTGAGGTCAAAGTCGCACAGCATGGTACTTAGAATAGAGTAATATTTAGAGTAATATCTGTTGAATCAATGAATTGTTACCTTATAGCCCTCAGTTTCCTCATGTGCCAAATGGGGACAAAATATAAACTTAACCTACAGATACGACACTTCAGTACTTAGCACCTATGGTAAGCTCTCAGAAATGGGAACCAGAGGTGCCTGGGTGGCCCAGTCGGTTGAGCGTCTGACTTCGGCTCAGGTCATGATCTCGCGGTTTGTGAGTTCGAGCCCCGCATTGGACTCTGTGCTGACTGCTCAGAGCCTGGAGCCTGCTTCGGCTTCTGTGTCTCCCTCTCTCTCTGACCCTCCCCTGCCAGTGATCTCTCTCTCTGTCTCTCTGTCTCTCTGAAAAATAGATAAACGTTAAAAAAAAAAAAAAAAAAAAGGAGGGGCGCCTGGGTGGCTCAGTCGGTTGAGCGTCCGACTTCGGCTCAGGTCGCGATCTCACTGTCAGTGAGTTCGAGCCCCGCGTCGGGCTCTGGGCTGATGGCTCAGAGCCTGGAGCCTGCTTCCATTCTGTGTCTCCCCCTCTCTCTGCACTCCCCCGTTCATGCTCTGTCTCTCTCTGTCTCAAAAATAAATAAAACGTTAAAAAAAAAAAAATTAAAAAAAAAAAAAAAGGAAAAGAGGGGTGCCTGCGTGCTCAGTCGGTTAAGCGTCTGAGTTCAGCTCAGGTCATGATCTCACAGTTTGTGAGTTTGAGCCCCGAGTCAGGCTCTGTGCTGATGGCTCAGAGCCTGGAGCCTGCTTCGGCTTCTGTGTCTCCCTCTCTCTCTGTCCCTCCCCTGCTTGAGCTCTGTCTCTGTCTGTCTCTCTCTCTCAAAAATAAATAAACATTTAAAAACATTAAAAAAAAAAGAAAGAAAGAAAAAGAAAAGAAATGGGAACCAGAATACACCTCTGTGTCCTTCTAGGGATTTCACTGTTCCACCCCCCACACCCAGCAGGGGCCCTGGAGGGGCAGATGAGGGTGTGGAGGCTTCAAGTTCTCTGTCCTTAACAGCCGTGAAACCTCTGCCCAGTCCCTTTCTCATTCTGGACCTCAGTTTCCCCATCTGCAAAATGGGGACTATTACCGACCCTCCGCCCTAGGGGTTCTGTGCTGGACTCCTGGGTCATTTCAAGGAGTACAGGGGTCCAGGCTTAGGTCCACCTTTTGCCTCTCATCCTGTTTTCCAAAGAGGCCCCAGAACAATGGACAGGGAGGCTGGAGCCCGCCAGTCTGGGCCCCTCCCTGGGTCCCCTGCAGATGGAGGGGGTGGGGCCTTCCTGTGGCCTGACAAAGGACCACTGCTGTCCTGGGGTCTCAGGGGCCAAGAGGAAGGGCAGTCAGGCCCAGGGAGCTCCACACTCAGCACAGGCCAAAGCCACACGGCTGCACAAACACGGTGCTACCCACACCCACAGAGCGACTACAAACACGCCTATCTGCACACCAGACAGAGCACTTGTGTGTAACTGCCACATTCGATGGACAGCAGCATCTCACGACACACAAGAGCAGCCCGTCAGCACGCAGGACACAGCTATGCACCCTCTGTCCACGCTGACCTCAAGCCACACCATCGGAAGCCAACTCCGCACAACTAACACACCAGCAAGAGTTCGGAGACCAAGGAGGCAACGCATCAACACACCTGACCTTCACACCTCCCAGAACCTCACCACAGCCACACGGCCACAGTAAGGCCCCCAACAAACACAGCACACACAGGCACACGCCCTCCTCTGCGCCACACGTCCACCAGACGCGACCCGCGCTGGCCCCACGGGTGCCCACCGACAGTGCCCGCAACCTTAGAGAAAATGACATGCAAATTGCAGAGCAACTCCCCGCCCCCGTGCCCCTCCTCCCGACGGCAGTGCACATCCCTGAGACACACTCACCGCCACCGGTTGGTTCAAGCAACCACACTGCCTCCTCTCCTCTCCGCCGTTTCAGGTGCGGACGTCACCCCCGCAACACACATGCGGTTCAGAATCCCGCGAAAACCCCGGGGACACGCACCACTCGACCACACCCGCGCAGACCCCAGGAACTCCTGCCAGGGAATGCAGGCCTGGGGCCTCTCGTCCTGCGGGAGCTGGTCTGAGCTCAGCGGCCGGAGGCCGATGGCACCAGCCAGGAGCACCCCAACTCGGGGCCCTCTGCAGAGCCCCGGCAGAGACGACTGACCCTGGGCAAGCGCAGTGTAGGACCAGAGGTGGGATAAGGGAGACCCGGCAAGAGGCCTCCAGTGGGTCTCCAGTGGTGTTTCCTCATATGCCCTCTGGGGGGCGGGGGGGGGGATGGACGGGAGGCCCCAAAGTCTCCCCTCCCGGAAGCCGCACCTCTTCTCCTACCTCTACCCCGAGCTGGCCAAGCCCTCCCTTGACTCACCTGCCTTCCCTACACCTGGCTCCTCCCCCTGCCTGGGGGCCCGGAACCTGGAACCAGCTGAGGGTGCATCTCTCAAGACCTGCCCAGGACCTGCCCACCCAGAAGAGCCTGGAGCAGTCCCCACCCTCTCTGCTCACCCCAACCCTAGTACCCTGTCACTAGGGGGTGGCACCTCCGCTGCGCCCTTGCCTCAGGTCACAGGAGTGGCTCTACTCTTCAGATACTGTGACTCACGACGATCTCTTAAGTCTTGAAAAAGGCTTATTATTTTTTGCTGATGCAAAAGCAAAGCTGTTCCGGTTGAAAGGAAGTCGACATCTCAGAAACACTTAAGAAGAGACCTTTATTCTAGAACACTGCAGACCGAGGTCTCTCAGAGAGCCAAGGAGCCCCCGTTTGCATCCTGCCCTCTGCTTATGAGCTGACTGCAAGTCACCTCATTTCCTCTTATCAGTTTCCTCAGTTTCCCCATCTGTGAAAGTGAGGAAGGTATGAGTTCCCATCTCCATGAAGCTTAAATGAATTGAGTCACAACAAAGAGCTTAGAACGGTGTCTGGCAATGGCAACGTTCAATAGATTCTAGTTGTTATTACTGTACTTTTTATTTTACTTTATGTTTTATTTTTCTAAGTAGGCTCCAGGCCCAACGTGGGGCTTGCACTCACACCTCGAGATCCAGTTGCTCTAACGACTGGGCCAGCCCGGGGCCCCGACTCGAGTCGTTCCTAGCACTGCGACTTTTCTACCTCTCCTCCACGTAACCCCTGTTAGGTAATTGGGTATATGCTCCACCACTGAATTACAAAACTTTAGAGTCGTTACGTGCCAACCATTCATTCCATAAACAATTAGTGCACGTCTACGTCGAGCTAGGCCCAGCGGTGAAAGAACAAGATGAGTGCGGGTTGACGCTTTTCAGGGAGCCTTGTGCAGCTGGGAGTAACCAAGTGGAAATGAACAGTACGAGCCGGGTGGTCGGTTCCTGGCTGCTGTGGCCACAGGCTGGGAGGCGGACGCCTCAGATCTGTGGGCTGCTGCCATCCCAAGGGGGCACTTTGTAGGAATTAGCAAGAGGAGCCCTTTGGGGCGCCTGGGTGGCTCGGTGGGTTGGGTTAAGTACCCAACTTCAGCTCAGGTCACGACCTCACAGTTCAGGTCGAGTTCAAGCCCGGCATTGGGCTCTGTGCTGACAGCTAAGAGCCTGAATGAAGCCTGCTTCAGATTCTGTCTCCATCTCTCTCTGCCCCTCCCCCGTTCGTACTCGATCTCTCAAAAATAAACTTTTTTTTTTTTTTAAGGTTTACTTATTTTTGAGACAGAGACAGAGCATGAACGGGGGAGGGTCAGAGAGAGAGAGGGAGACACAGAATCTGAAGCAGGCTCTAGGCTCTGAGCTGTCAGCACAGAGCCTGACGCGGGGCTCGAACTCACGGACTGAGAGATCATGACCTGAGCCAAAGTCGGACGCTTAACTGACTGAGCCACCCAGGCACCCCAAAAATAAACGTTTTTTAAAAATTAAAAAAAAAAAAGAAGAAATAAAGAGGAGCCCTTTATTTTGGGTAGATGAAGGCTTCCAAGGGCACTCTCTGTAGCCCCTCGGGGCTCCTCGCAGCCTGCCCAGTGGGTCTGCAAACCTGGGTCCTGCCTGGGGAGTTCCCAGTCTGCTGGGGGAGGCGGTCACGTCCCTATACCCGGTGCTGTGATGGGGAAACACAGGAGGCTGAGAAGGCGTGGCCCAGAGAGACCTCCCTCCACTAAGGGAGGTCAGGGAGGGCCTTCTCCTAAGAGGAGGCAAAATCTGGGCTGAGATGAAAAAAGATGAGGAAAAGCAAGACAGACGCTCCTGAGCCCCAGCATTTCACCTGTGGAGCGAGCCAAGGACGCAAGTGCCACATCAAACTGCAAAAACTTCGAAGTCCCATAATATAACATGTGGTGAGAATGTGGGGAAACCACCCTCATCCCCTGCTGGTGAGCGTGTAAACTGGTATGATCACTTCGGGGCTCAATTTGGCAATCGAGTAAAAGTGCACCCTGGGACACCCTGGGACCTGGCACTTCACTCCCACGGACACTCCCTACAAGTTCTGCACACCAGACACCGGAGACCGGGGGGGGGGGGGGGGGGGGGGGGGGGGCGGCGGCGCAGACATGGCGGCTTTGTCTACAGCAGCAACAGATGGAAAACTACCTCCTTGTCCAACCACGGAAAGCGGAAACAAAATGACAGTGGCACAATCGGCAAGAGTTAACGGGAAGGAATTAACCCTATGTGTATTCTGCTGGAGACACGCAAAATCTGATGTTACTTAGGGAAAATGCTGAATGATTTTTTTAAAAAGCGGAAACACAGAAACACACACAAGTAACACTAATATCAGGGCGCCTGGGGGGTTCAGTCGGGTTGAGCATCGCACTTTGGCTCAGGTCATGATTTCACCCATCTGTTAAGTTCAAGCCCGGCATTGGGCTCTCTGCTGTCAGAGCAGAGCCCTCTTGGGATCCTCTGTCCCCCTCTGTCTCTGCCCCTCCCCTCTTGCCCCCCACTTGTGCTCTCTCCCAAAAATAAATAAAACATTAAAAAAACCACACACACAACAAGTAACACTGATACATGTATGTGTAGTCAAAGTATAAGGAAACATGCCCAAGTCATGGCTAGTTGGGGAGTGGGTGAGAAAAAGTCTTGGAGAAAAGGGCAGCGGCTCTGGTTACAAAATGGTCAGCCCGATCTGTAAAGTCTTATTGTTAATTAATCAATTATTTTTAAGACATAATTTTGTTTGTTTATTTTCTGTTTTTTTTTTTTGAGGGGTGGGGTAAGGGCAGAGGGAGAAGGAGGGAGAATCTTAAGCAGGCCACACACAGCAGGGAACTCCATGCCAGGGCCATGAGATCGTGACCTCAGCCGAGATCAAGAGTCCCAGGCTCAACCAACCGAGCCCCTAAAGTTTTATATTTTAAAGGAGATGAAAGGGGGGCAAATACAGCGCGCTGCCCACAGTTGGTAGCTCTGGGTGGTGGGAATGTGGTGTTAGGAGCACAAATCGCTGTTACTAGTCGGTAACTTTTACATTTCACAGCACAAGTTAGGCGAGCAATGAGAGAGAGACCGCGGCGTCTCCAGGCAGCGGGAGCGGCACAGTTACGGGTCTAGGGGCTGGAAGTGGAGGGGTGCGCAGGGGCACCCCGACCGTCCGCTGCAGGCGGCAGAGGTGGGGGGCAGAGGGCGGGCAGGTTGGCAAATCGCCCCGGAGGGAAGAGCAGGAGGCCGGGAGGAGCCCCGGGGCGGGGACTGCGGGCCCAGCGGTGCAGGAGAGGCCCCGCACCCCGGGCTTTGTTCGGGGCGCGCACCCGCCTGAAAGGCATTCCTGGGCACGGCGCCCCGCCCCTTGGGGACGCCTGGCGGCTGGACCAGCCGCGCCGGGCAGATGGGCCGCCCGGCTTCCCGCGCTAGACCCGTGGGAACCGAGCCTGGAGGGCGGGGGCGAGGGCGCCGGGAACCGCCCCGGGGGGGAGGGGGCGCGTGCAGATGGGCGGGGGCCGCGGGCGCCGGCAGATGGGTGCGAGGCCGGCCTGGGGCCGGGCGACAAAGTCTCGGGGCAGATGTTCGCGGCCAGATGTTCGCGGGATGGGGTGGGGAGCCTGGGAAAACCCAGCTTGCTCTCCCGCCGCCCTCCCCCTGCGGCTGCTGAGGGCGAGCAGCGAGCAAGGTGCGGCCGGGGTGTCCACCGCCGGGGGCAACTGGGGAGGAGGGGCCGAGGCAGGGTCTAAGGGCTTCTCTAGGGCAAATATGTTACTTCTGGCCCTGCCCCCAGCCGCCCCACTTGTCTCAGTTAAGTGCCAGAAAGGAATCTGGGCCGAAAGCTCTGCCCCTATGCCCTACTCCCGCCAGCCACCCGTATTAACGCGGCGTCCTGGCAGGTGGACGTGTGGAGGTGTCCGCGCACAACCCGGGGCTGCACCACCACCGTCCAGGCAGCAGTGCTGGCTGACGTTTATTAAGCATTTATCGGACTTAACATCATTACCTTAATTGTCACAACCACGCTGTGCCGAACGTGCGCTAAGTTCCGCTCCGGATCGAGGGAGCACGAACATGGAGGTCATGAAGGATAAGTGACTTGGCCGAGGTCACAGCAACTTTGTGGCAGGGCTAGAGTCGGAGTTCAGGATTCTGGAAGCCTGTGGGTTCCTGGATACCACACTTCTTTTCCTGTGTGCTACGTGCTTTGCAAACTTTATTCTTAACCTCGATGGACAAGAATTTGGGGAGCACCTATTGTATGCCTGGCTTGAGCCAGCTGGGATGTCATAGTGAACACAACAGACAGAAGTCCTTGTCCTGTGGGAGTTTGTGTTGGGGGGGGGGGGGCACACAGTGAACAGGGTCAATACAATATATATTATCTAATGATAAATATTATGGAAAAAATTAAATCAGGAAGGAGGGAATAAGGAGGGCTGGGGTTTGGGGGGGGGGGTTGTCAACAAAGTCCTCTCTGCAAAGGTGATATTTCAGTAAAGAACTTGTTCTCCGGGTGCCTGAGTGGCTCTGATGGTTGAGAGTCCAACTTCGGTTCAGGTCATGATCTCACAGTCGGTGGGTTCGAGCCCCACATTGGGCTTTGCACTAACAGCGCGGAGCCTTCTTCAGATTCTCTGTCTCTGTCTCTCTCTGCCCCTCTGCTCGTGCTCTCTCTCTCTCAAAAATAAATAAATATTTAAAAATTTAATTAAAAAAAAAAAAAACACAAAAACTTGTTCTCTCACTTCCTTCAGCTATCAGGGGAAAAATATTCCAGGCAGAAGTCACAACCAGTGCCAAGGTCCTGAGGCAGAATGTGCCTGGTGTGTTCAAGAGGCCAGTGTGACTTTAGCCAGAATGAGCAAGGAGGAGGGTGCTAGGAAGTGAGGTCAAGGAGATATGGGGGAGTGGGTAGAAGGCATAGCTGGGATCATATAGGCCACAGTGAAGACTTTGGTTTTTACTCTTGGTGAGGCAGGAGCCAAGGGAGGGTTTTCGGCAGAGAGAACTGTGTGACCTGACTCTGTGCCGAATCTCAACAGCTCTGCTGCTACCCCTGCAAAGTTATTATCCCCACTGTGTGAAGCATGGCCCTGACCACCTCGGGTCTTATGTTTCTCCATTTGAATGATGGCAGCAGTTGGTTTAGATCAGAGTTTCTTTCTTTCTTTTTTCTAAAAAAAGTTTTAAATGTTTTATTTACTTTTGAGAGAGAGAACGCAGGGGAGGGGCACAGAGAGAGGAAGACACAGAATCTGAAGCAGGATCCAGTCTCTGAGCTGTCAGCACAGAGCCCGACATGGGGCTTGAACCCACGAACCGCAAGATCATGACCTGAGCCGAAGTCAGACGCTTAACCGACTGAGCCACCCAGATGCCCCCAGATCAGAGTTTCTTAACTTTGGTGCTTCTGGGTAGGTTTCCAAGTTGGGTGAATTTGATGCATTTTTTTTTTCCCCTGGGGGTGGCTGCCAGAAGTGGGGAGGATCCACAGGTCCTAACACATTGTTCAAGGGGTCTGAGAGGGATGTAAAAGTGTTCATAGCAGATTTATTCGGTTCATAGCAAATTTGTTCAGAAGCGCCACCAATTGGAAGCAACCTAAGTGTTCAACAAAAGGAGAATGGTTAAATAAACTACGAAATGCCATGTGGCCCTGGGAAATCATGAGACAGCACTTCCACTCTCAGGAATTTATACTAAGGACACACTCCAATGTGTGAAATGATGTATGTACAGGAAGAACAGGCAACTGGAAAAAACCCATCACTAGGGGATTGGTTGAATGAAGGATGTTCTCTCCGTATAACGGACTCCAAGCAGCTGTAAAAGAGAAGGAGGAAGCTGCCTGTTACAGGGATCTAAGATCGACACGGTACCTTGTTAAGTGGAAATAGACCCCAAACAAAATGAGTTGCCGAGTACTATGCATATAGACTGCCGCCACTTAGATTTTATCTTATTTTTTAATTTTTTTAAATGTTTATTTTTGAGAGAAAGAGAGAGTGACAGCAGGGGAGGAGGAGGAGCAGAGAGAAAGGGAGACAGAGGATCCAAAGCAGGCTCTGAGCTGACAGCAGAGAGCCCGACACAGCCCGAACTCACAGACCAGGAGATCGTGACCTGAGCTTAAGTCTGACGCTTAATGGACTGAGCCACCCAGGTACCCCATCTACTTATATTTTAAACAGGAGAAAAATTAAAAAAAAAAAAAATTAAAAGAAGAAAAAGAAAAGGGGTGCTTGGGTACCTCAGTCAGTTAAGCATCCGACTCTTGATTTTGGCTCATGGGTCATGATCTCATGGTTTGTGAGTTCAAGTCCCACGTCAGGCTCTGTGCTGACAGTGTAGAGCCTTTGTGGGATTCTCTCTCCTTCCCTCTCTCTGCCCACCCCCCCCCCCCCGCTCTCTCTCTCTCTCAAAATAAGTAAATAAACTTAAAAGGAAAGAAAAAGGATCATATACCTGTTTTGCATTTGCTTGTATCTTGCTGGGATACCGACCAATCTCTGCCTCTGAGGAGGAAAACCCAGATGTTTACACTTGTTTATTTATTTGTTTAAAAAATTTTAAGGATTTATTATTATTATTAAAAAAATTTTTTTTAATGTTTATTTATTTTTGAGAGAGAGAGAGACAGAGCATGAACGGGGGAGGGTCAGAGAGAGAGGGAGACACAGAATCCGAAGCAGGCTCCAGGCTCCGAGCTGTCAGCACAGAGCCCGATGCGGGGCTCGAACTCACAGACCGTGAGATCATGACCTGAGCTGAACTCGGACGTTTAACCGACTGAGCCACTCAGGCGTCCCAATGTTTATTTATTTTTGAGAGAGAGAGGGAGACACAGAATCTGAAACAGGTTCCAGGCTCTGACCTGTCAGCCCACAGAGCCCAACCCGGGGCTCGAACTCATGGACCGCGAGATCATGGCCTGAGCTGAAGTTGGATGCTTAACCAACTGAGCCACCCAGGAGCCCCGAGATGGTTACATTTTAAAACTTTTGTACTGTAACCATGTATTACATGTTCAAAAATGAAGTGGAATTGAAATGTAAAGGGGAGAGGTCTGGACCCATTAAAGATGAAGGGAGAGTGCTGTATCCCACCGCGGACTGTGTTTTGGAGAAATTGGTGAACGATGAGTCTGAGAGTCATAACCACCTGAGGGTGGGACCAGGAGGGAGTGGGTCTTGAAGGTAGTCCCTTTAGGTTAGGGACTCAGAGACAAGAGTTTCCTTTTTTTTTTTTTCTCTCTCCAACAGCTTTCTTTCTTTTCTTTTCTTTTTTTTTTAACATTTATTTTTGAGACAGAGAGAGACAGACCATGAACGGGGGAGGGTCAGAGAGAGAGGGAGACACAGAATCTGAAACAGGCTCCAGGCTCCGAGCTGTCAGCACAGAGCCCGACACGGGGCTCGAACTCAAGGACCGCGAGATCATGACCTGAGCTGAAGTCGGGTGCTCAACCGACTGAGCCACCCAGGCGCCCCTCTCCAACAGCTTTCTTGAGATACAATTCACATATCATACAATGCACCCATTTAAAGGGCACGACTCAGCGGTTTTTAGTACATCATAGAGTTGCACAACCTTCATGACAGCTAAGTATAGAATATTTTCATCAAGATGTTCTAAAGAAAAAGAAATTCCGTTCTCATTAGCAGTCACTCTCCATTTGCCCCTACCTCTCAGCCCCTGGCAGCCACTAATCTATTCCCTCTTTTCTGTCTCGACAGGTTTACCTGTTCTTGATACTTCCTATAAGTAGGGGGCTCAGACTGAAGGTGGACCTTCTCTTTTTTGTTGTATGTACTTCTCTAGGATCTGCTTTTTCATAACAATGGACTCATTCTTGGTGTAAAAGCTGATTACAATGGTAATACATACTCATTATAAAGAATTTGGACATGCAGGTCAACTCTAAACAAAATTAAAATCCTCCTTAATCCTATCCGAACCCATAAATGCAGAGAGAAAACCTCTGAATACTTAAGTGTGTGTGTGGGGGGGTGCTGGATTTGGGCAAGTTGTAGGAAGGCACTGGGGAGCAGCCGGGGGGTGGGGCAGAATCCAGTGATTTCCAAAGACTCCGTTTATTATGACTTATTTCTTTAAATAGGTAATACATTTATTTTTTAAGTAAACTCTCTGCCCAATGTGGGGCTTCAACTCATGGCCCCGAGATCAAGACTCGTGTGCTCTACCGACTGAGCCAGCTGGGCTCCCCCAAGACTCCATTTAAAGAGGCAATGATTTTGGGGCATCTGGGTGGCTCACTTGGTTAAGTGACCAACTTTGGCCCAGGTCATGATCTCACGGTTCGTGGGTTCGAGCCCCGTGTCGGGCTCTGTGTGGACCCCTTGCTTGGAGCCTGGAGCCTGCTTCGGATTCTGTGTCTCCTTCTCTCTCTGCCCCTCTCCCGCTTGTGCTCTGTCTCGCTCTGTCTCTCAAAGATAAATAAATGTAAAAAAAAAATTTTTAAAGAGGCCATGATTTTGATTTTCTGTTGCTTGCTGTAACTGGTAACTTATCCCTGCTCTCAGAGACCTGCTGGGAATGCTGTCCCCTTGCACCCCACCCCCACCCCAGGTCCCTGTTACTTGTCACAAGGCAGAAGTATGCATTTATTTGGGGACTCATGTATTCAGGAGCCTTTGGGTTTCTGCAGGGTGTCAACCAAATAGGGATAACAATTTCAGCCTCACTCAAAGAGCAACAGTACAGAGACAGCCTGAAACCAGGCAGGGCACAGGGCCTGGCATTCAGCAGGTGCTCAACAGGGTAGAGGAGATGAGGAAGCAGACTCTATTCAGTCATTAGGCCCCTGCTGTGAGCCAGGCTCTGGCCAAGTCCTACATGAGTGACATTTAGGCCTTCGTCCCTTCCTAGCTTCCTTAGGGACTTTATGAAGCCTTTTCCAGGATCATTATCTAACTCAGTAATTGTGAGGATAATAATGGTGGTAATGATCTAATGTAGGGGTTGAGACTGCAGGCTCTGGGGTGAGGCACACTTCGATTCCAACCAGGGCTCTGATGCTTTGGGGACCGTGGTGCTTTGGGCACACGGTCCGTCTTCCCTGGGCCTCAGGGTCCTCTTCTGCAAATGGGATTCTAGCAGTGCCACTCGGGAAGGTTGTGGTGGGGACGCATCCTGACAAGGATGCAGCGACTCCTGACACTTTGTCATTGATCTGACTCTCCGTTGTCCATAGCCCACGCTTCCTGGCGCCATCCCCCGCGGAATCCTTCCAGCCACACCGTGCCCCAGGTACATCGCCTCCATTTTGCAGATGAGGAAACTGAGGGGGCAGACGGCTGAGGGGCGTGGGGAGCCGAGGACCTGGGCGCTCTCCCCGTGTCTGACTCCCAGGACCAGGGGGCAAATGGGGCTGGGGGCTGGGAGGAAGGGGCTCTTCTCCTCCACCCTCTCCCCCCCTTCCCTGGGAAAGTCCAACAGGTGGCAGGCCGAGGCGCTGGGGGCCATTGTGCGGGGGGCCGGGGAGGGTCGGAGGGCCCAGTGTGTGTCTGGGAGAAGATGGATGCCTTCATTACCATGTGAATCCTGGGAAACTGCCACCGGGGCTGGGTGGTGGGTGGGCGCGGGCCCCAGGGCTGGGGGCTTGGCGTTCACAGGCCTGGACCACACAGCAGCTGGGAAGGGGGTCCCTGTGGAATCCTAAGGGACCCATTAAAAAAAACTCAGATAATGGGAATTCCCCTCTTGTCTAATTTCTTATTTTAGGACATCTCCATCCTGTGGGGCTTGAGAGAGACATCGATTGAAAACAAAAAGATTTTTTTTTTTTTAAAGGACAAAAAAACCCTTGTTTTCCCCCTCTCCGTTGATAGCGCTGCACATTTGGGCCTGAACAGTTAAAGTCAGAGCCTTTCCCAGCATGCCGCACAGATCAGCAGCTCCGTGGGGGCATTTTCCAGGCTGTTCCCTGAATGGCTCTTTCATTCCTGTAAAATATTAAAATATGTCCTAGGTAAATCCAGGGTGATTAGCAAAGAGTTGCTGAGCAAATTGGGAGAAGCAGGTTTTCGGCTTAAAAAACAAAGATGTCATCAATTTGGAGCAGAAAGGACTGGCCAGTGCTTGGAAAGGAGGCAGGCGGTGGAGGAAGATAAGGGTGATCAGAACAACCCCGACAGTGACCAGTCACCAAGCACCCGCGTCTCACGGGTGGGAGAACTGAGGCTTCAGAGGGACCCACGCAGAGGGGAGCACGGACCACAGAAGGAGACCTGGAACACAGACCCACACACACGTAGGCAGGAAGAAAGTTGCAGAAGTTCCTCCAAGTCAAGCTTTTCCAAAAACCCTTTCATAAGCCTAGACACTCTCCCAGTCAGGCACGATCGATCTTGCTGTCTCTCACACGCACACCAAGGCAGGCATCTGCTCACAAACACACACCCTTAAACACAGCACAAGTGCATGTTCACAGACGCAACCAGGTGGAGGCACGTCTACAACACTGTCCCACATAAGATGTCCTCGTGCTTACGACATACTCGTACAGACCCAAGCACACAGGGATTCTCGAAAGAACACATTCGGTCTCGCTCTCGCAGGCACACACACGTACTCCTAAGTGCACAGGGCAACTCTCCAGAAGAGAGGACCCGGGTCCAGCAGAGAGGGCCTTGGCCCCTCCCCCAACTCCACACTTGGGCAGCTGGCTCCCCAGCCTTGGCCCCTGGGTTTTCTCTACTGTCCCCCACCATTTGTGACACGTGTGTCTAGTGTGCCTCCACCCCCTCTCCCCCATTCCAGCTGGGGTGCCCCAGCTGGCCCTTGGGGGAGCCCGAGAAGCGGTGGGCATCCAGCTCTTAGCAGCAAGGGTGGGCACCTGCCTGCGGGGGACAGGCACGTGGAGGCCTTGAATGCAGAGCCAAGGGGCTCATTCTTCTCTGGGTTTCCTTCCGCTGTCCCCGCAGGGCTGCTCCCAGGCGGGCATGGGGCCGGGCCACTCCACTCTTTAGCTTTGAGGAGGGCAGGGCCCAGAGGGGAGGAAGGGCTCACCGCAGATCCCAGCGGGTCTCATCCGCCACACAGGGGTCTGCCTTCACATGCAGATAGCCTGTTTGTCTCACCTGGTCTGCCTTTAAATGACAAAAAAGGTTGGATGCAGTCAGGGCATTAGCTGAGTTGACAACTGACCAAAATGGGAAGGGGAAGGTTGTTAAGTGTGGAAACAAAAAAAGATGTCAACATAGATGCAGCCTAGATATAATTTGCGTTACAAAAAAGACATAATGAGCATTAAAAAAAAAACAAAAAACCCAAATCTGAAATCCATGTTCAAGTATCAACGGCAGGCAATAATCTCTGGGTGGCAGGAGTATGCTGTTTTCCCATTTTTAAAACACATATTCTAATTTTCTACAGGGCATGGATGCAGCTTCTGGATATAGTAACAGGTTTTTGTAAGTGATTGTTTAATGGCATAAAAAATGACAAGGAGGTGGTGGCCTCATGGGAGCCCAGAGCTTGGGCAGGCTCTTGATTGCAGGTGGGCGGTGGCTGGTGCCTTCTCTTCTGTGCCTTTATTTTCCTCATCTGTATAATGGAGACTCGCCACATGGAGGGCGATGTGAGCTTTAAGGGTGTACTGCATGTAAATGCTTGGTGCTCGGGACACAGTAAGTGCTCGATAAAGGCAGCTGCTCTTCTTATTCTTCCAGTGAAGGTTTTCTGCTTACACTGCCAGGGGACAGTGTCATCTGTACTGCCCGCAGGGAAGGGTGTGCGCGAGTCCCCTAGGCTGACTTCCTGTGCAGGTTCACACGCATACAGATCCGCCCATGTGCGCACACCCAAACCGTGCACATTGCACACACGTGGAACATCACGTACATGCACAAAGTGCATGCAAACAGGGGCCAGACCCTTGGCCCAGGGCCCCTCGGTGGGCGGTGCTGACACCCTCTCAGTTCTCCACCTCCAGCACCCTCGTCCCCCCGATTCTTTCAGCTGAAAGTCTCTGGAAATCGAGGCTTTTTCCTGGCACCTCACCAGGGCCAGGGCTGCTTCAGGGGTCTTAGGACGTTTGTAAGGGTGAGAGTGGTGTGGGTTGAATGACCTCCAAGCAGGGGTGCCCGGGTGGTTCAGTTGGTAAAGCATCAGACTCTTGATTTCGGCTCAGGTTAGGTCATGATCTCAGGGTTTGTGAGATTGGAGTCCCACATCCGGCTCTGCGCTGACAGCATGGAGCCTGCTTGGGATTCTCTCTCTGCCCCTCCCCTGCTGGCGTGTGCACTCTTTCTCTCAAAAAATAAACATGAAAAAACCCCCAAAAACCTCCAAGGAAAAGGACAGAGGTAAGTAGAGCTGGGACATCTGGGGTTGTGGCCCTGCTGTGCTACAGAGGGACATCTGGATGAACTTGGGTCCACTCTCTGGCCTGCTCTCGTCTATTCATGTCCATGGCCCTTGCCCTATCATCACTATCACTGGCCTGTAGCTCCACACCTGGCTTCCTGACCTCCATCTCTAACGCTTAGAAAGGACCATGTCACTCCCTTGCTCAGAATCCTTCCTTGGATCCCCACTGCCTCCAGGATAAAACCTACACTCCTTGGCCTGGCCTGTGGGACCTGCTTACCTTTCCTCATTTCTTACTCTTTCTCACTCTGCTGGCTCTCTCACTCTTTCTCACTCTCGCTCATCTGGCCCCTCTGCTCAGACTGGATCTCTCCTGGAAGCTGTGATCTCTCCTCTGTGTATTTGACTTGGAGTCCAACAAATTGGCGTGCAAATCACATCCTTGCCATTTCCTAGCTCTTCAGGACCCTGGGCAGGTTTCAGACCCTTCCTGAGTTTTAGATGCCTCCTTTGCCAGAGGCAGATAATAGTTAATATTTCTTTCTGCTGGGGTTGGATTTCTTTTTATTCTCCATTTCATTTGTATTATTTCAATTGTATTTGTTTTTGAAAAGTATGTTCACCTGGCTCAAAATTTTAAAAATACAAAATATACAAAAGAATACCAATACAACAGAATTTTCCTCCCAAGCTGACCAATTCCTTTTTATCTTTCTGGCCCTCAAATTTACCCCAATAATATCTCTTTTTACACATCTGGTAGATGCTTTGGTAAATATCATCTATGGAGGACCTGTTACGTGTGCTTCCCGTGATGATTTCACTTAATCCTCACAGCCACGCACGAGGTAGATGGGGAAACAGGCTCAGAGACAAGAAGCCACTTGCTTGAAGCTATACCTCTGGTAAGCGGTGGACTCAAGGTAACGTGTGTTCGTTTATGAAGTGCCTACTATGTGTCAGGCCCCTAGGGTACTGAGTGTCCTCATCTTTCGGCCATTGGGCCAGGTTCAAATGGTGGCGAGGGCGGCTCAGCCCTCTCAGAGTTGGTATTCTAGTGGAGATGGCCCATCACCGTCACCCCTTTTCCCGGGTAAGGGAACAAAGGAACAGAAGGGCAAGAAACTGCCCCGTGTCATGTGGTGCTGAGAAAAGAGCTAGGAAAAGCAGACCCGTTCCACTGGTGGGGAAACTGAGGGCCAGAGAAAGGGAGAGGTTTGCCCAAGGGAGTTCAGGGACCACACCCGCTGACCAGACACCACGCTTGGCCGCTTGGCCCCTCCCCACAGGGGGCGGCCCCAGATCGGGCCCCGCCCCCGGCGCTCGCGGCCGCGTCCCTGGCAGCCCGGGCGGCCGTTTCCTGCCTGCGTCGCTGGGCGGGCGGCCGGCCCATCTGGCGGCCCCCAAGAGGCGGCGCGGGGAGGCGGCCCAGACTCGCTGGAGCCAGGCGCCGGCCCGCGCCCCCCGCCCGCCCGGAGAGCCCAGGTGTGGCCGCGGCGGGGGTGGGGGTGGTGCCTTCCTTCCCGCTCGGCCCTTCCTGACGCACCCGCGGGCAGGATGCGTCCGCCTCCCAAGACCCGGCCTGGAATCGCGGAGGGAATCCCAGCGGTGGGAAAGCCGGCTGGGGTCGGAGCACCCCTCCCCAGTATCCACTCCTTGTGAGACCCCGGGTAAGGCTTGCCCTTCCTTGGCGGGGTGGGGCCCAGTCTTCCCACGTGTGCAAGGACAGATGAACTCTGACCTCTTGGATCTCGAAAGCTCTCGCCTTGCCTCTAAGGAACCCCGGACAAGACTGTGGAAACCGGAGGCACCACTCCTGCCGCAAGTGTTGACATTATTCACTTTTTCAGCCGTCTCAAGTCTATTTCCCCATCACAGTTTCAGCTCGGGAGGGGGGGGCCTGACCTGTGTTCCCTGCCGTGCCCACCGACTTGACCGGTGTCCAGCTCATTCCTGGTGCTGAGCTCTGACAGGGTTATCTCAAGGCTTTAACCCCAGAGGTTGGAGCGGCCCTGGGAGGGTCTTACCCATTTCACAGCTGAGGAAACAGGACAGAGCGGGCAGGCCCCTCTAGGCGCAGGGTGGCAGCCAGCCCTGCTCCGCCAGATGCTGACCCTCTTCTCCAGCGCTGCTCCCAAGGAAGGGAACCCGGAATCCAGTATCCTGATTTATGTCAAACAGCACCTGTGGTGAACATCGTGGTCTTGGAAGCCAGACATCCTGGGTTTAGATTCCCCCCTGAGCACTTAATGTCTCTTTGCTTCAGTTCCCTTTATCTGTAAAAATGATGGCACTACCTTACAGGGTTGTTATAACGATCACATAAATGTTTTTAAAATACATAACATCTTGCTAGAAACATGTTAAATACAAAGGAAATTGTATCAGGGCTCTCAGCAGGGCTGGTCCTCCCCATTGGAGCCCCCTGCTGCCTACTGTAGTCAGGGGAAATGGGAGGCCAGAGAGGAACACTTCCTCTATCAGGGACAGAACTTGGGGGTTTTGGAGCAGTTTGTTTCCCAAGAGTCCACCCCTACCCCAGGGTGAGGCTGGCACCAGGCCCACCCAGAGCCCTGCCCAGCCACCCGCCCACCCCCACCTCTCCCGCGTGCAGGCCCAATCCGTGCCCGGCCTGGTGCCATTTTTCCATGGGACTCTGGCGGTGGCGGTTCACATCTGGAGTCTAGACTCGGAGGCTCTGCGGGCCGGGCCTACCGCCCGGGCTGGGCCACCGCTGCCCGCTGTTTGCTCAGCTGAAGCTGGTTAATTGGAATTAGAGTGGCCTCTGCGGTGCCGGCTGGCCGGGCGGGCCCTGGATGGCCGCTGCCGAGGTCTGTGGAACATCTGGCCGGGCCAGGACGGTCATTAGGTGGCAGGCGCCCGGCGCCACTGCCACCTCAGCCTCCGCCGGGGGCCGGCGGTGACTCAATGAAGCCTTTGTGGGCCCTGGGCCGCAGAGCCAACCATGCTGTGTGCCTGGGCTGCCTGCCCCATCTGCTGCCCTCAGAGGGGCCTTGTTCCAGGACCACACGGCCTCCCCTCTGGAGGCGGCAGGAGCCGGCAGAGATCCGAGAAGCCCCTGAAAGGGACCCCACGGCTGGGAGAAACCTTTTGAGATTTCCTACCCTTCCTTGCCTTCTCTGTAGGCCCAGAGAAATTGGGCGGCTGTCTCAAAGGTGCCCAGAACGGCAGTCAGTGACGCAGGCCCAGGGTCTAGAGGGAAGCTGCACAGTCCTTAGGAACTTTGGAATTCAGCGTGGATTGCTTGAGGTCATATCCACCTCCGTGGGCAACCCACCTCAATTGTCTCATTTGCACAAGGGGACTAATACTAGCACCTGGAGCCTAAGACGGAAATGAAGTGAAATCCCGTATGGAGGTGTGATTATTATAGAGATACTTCCTATTCTCTGCTCATACTTGTCTTCTGGCCACCTCCAAACTGTCTGGAAGCCACTGTTATTTCCAGCCTTTGAACCCGAAGCTTGGGCAGGAGAGCTCTGGAATGGGAGTTGGAGGCCTGAGTCTCAGACTGGTGGTCACCCCCTCCCACTTGTTTCTCCACCCAGTGACCCCGCATCAGGCAGGTGGAGAAGGGTGGTGCCCATGCCTCGCCTGGTCCACTGGAGATTCTCCTACAGGTCTGGGCTGCTTGCTGTCTTCAGCAAACTTTGGAGAAACGCTGGCTCTGAGATCTCCAGCTCTCGGGCCTGGATCACCTCCCAGAAGCACTGGGCCTCCTGTCCTCCCACTCCAGCCTCTCAGGGGCCCTGGCCCCTGTGCTGTGAGTGGCGTCAATGTGGGGGTGGGGTGGGGTGGGGTGGGTGGCTTCTAGCAATAGCATCTTCCTGGCCTTGCACAGTCCTTGTGGGAACAACCCTGGGAATGAGCAGAATAGGAATGATGGGGGCTTGATCTCCAGGGTGACCTAGAGTCCAAGTGCTCTCCAGCTGAAGCCAAATGGACATCAGGCCCAGAGAAGCAGGCTCCTGCCAGCCTGGGAATAAAATTTAAACTCATCCCTGGGATCCATGAGGCCCTGCACATTTCACTAGCTTTGCAGATACTGGTCCCCTTGCAGAGTCAGGTCGACTTTTTGGTACTTTCCTTGCGGACTTGCTGGGGTGGGTGGGTGACACACAGAGCACCTGTCCCACAGCCTCATAGCCCCCAAATGTTGGAGGAAGTGGCAAGGAGAACTGAAAGGTTGGGGGGGGGGGGGGGGGGATGAAGGCAGGCTCGTGGGCCCCCTCTGCTGGCTAGAGGGTATCCATGGGAGGCTGAGCTAGCCAGGCACTGGGTGGGCATCCAGGAGTACGGAAGGACCTGGAGGTCGGGGCCTCTCCCCCAGGTTGTGAGAGTTCACAGTCCCCAGGAAGGGGCTTGCAGGGAAGTTTCTGGGTGGGAGGGTGAGAGCTAGTAAAGTCAATGCAAGATGCTGGGTGCAGAGAACCCCTCCAGGGGCACAGTGGCCTGCCCGGGCAATGGGATGAATTTTTAATGTAAGGCAAAGTCAGTCCACAATACAAAAGTCTAAAAATCAGACCCACTTTTCCCACCTGGCCTCTGGGAGGGTGGGGGAGTTTGGGGGCTTCCTTTGCCTGCAGGGGAGGTGAAGGGGCAGAAGAAGGCCGGAGAAGGGGGAAGAGGGAATCAGGCCATGGGAGGCCCTGCTGGAGGGATCCTGCTGCCCCCGCCCCTCTCCCGGAGCTGCCAGGCCTCCTGCGCCCTCTGCCCGTGCAGGCCTATGCTGGTCCGTCCCCGCCTGCCTGGCCTGGCCCTCAGAGGGTCAGGCACCAGCCGCATCATTTCTCCTTCTTCTCCAGCCCCTTCGATGCCGAGGCCTCTGTTCCCTCTTTGGATCCCTCTGTCACTGCTGCTGGATCCTTAGGATTTGACTCTTCATAACTGACCAAAAAACAAAACAATAAAAAACAACACATTTAGAGGAGGCGGAGGGCAGAATCTCTGGGCCCCGCCTCCCCACCATCCCAGGAAAATCCCTGGGCACACGAGGAACACCAGCCTGGCATCCATGGCCCAGCATCTTCCAGTACTTGGCCCTGGCCCCACTGTATGCCCTCCTCAGACAGGCTGCTCTCTCCTTTCTCTGTGCCTGGTGGTGCCACGAGGTGGCAAGGGCAGTGGCAGATGGAAGAAGGGCTGGTTGGGCTTGGGTGGACTAACTTTAAGCTTCTTGAACTTTCCACTGGAGAGAGTGGGGAAAAAATGGGGCAACCAGGACGAGGCTATGGAGATGGGCTGCTTCCCAGAGCACATGGCAAGGGTCAAACAACTCAGCCCCAGGGGTGCAGGCAGGTAGGGGATTGCTCTACTGGCAAGTAGCAAGGTGCCACTCTCGAAGGCCACCACCCTGGCTTAGCTCTTGCTATGGGCCCCATTTATTGAACAACTGAGTTCACACCAAGGATAGTACCTGTATCTCTTCCCCAGGTGAACCCCATGAGGCAGGAATGTGCCCACTTACAGATGAACAGAGCGAGGCTCCGGGAGAGGAAAGTGATCTGCCCAGGGTTACATGTAAGAATATCTACTCCTGGACGACAAGGGCTGTACTGTCCGCTCTCTCGCATGAGCCCCACGCTATCGGTGAGGACAGTGAGGTTCTAGAGCCCTGCTCCCGGCCCTGAGGCTGGGTGTAGTGACTGCCTCATGGCTGTGGAGGTGCCACTTGCTGCCTGCCCCTGGCAATGCTCCCTGCCCCGTACACTGGAGCTGGGATGTCTGCCCTACCTTGGGCCCCGGGGCAGTGGGGGGAAGCGGGCAGGTGGACACCCGCCAGGCATTACATGGCGCTGGGATTCTGCGGGCGCCGGCGGCGAGGGCCAGCTAGCTTCTGCTGCATGGAGTCGGCCAGGCTGGCTGGGGAGCCCGAGACTGTGGGGAAGTGGGTGAGTCTCGGGGTGTGAGGCAGGATTTCCGCCGAGGACTCGTAGCTGTGTGAGAGACAGAGAAGACAGAAAAAAGAGATGGAGAGGAAAAGACGGGGGAGGACAGAGACTTCTCTTGCAATGAGCAGGGAGCAGAGCCGTGTCTTAATTTTGTCTTCTTCTGCACTTTTGGACTCCGCGGAAAGAAGCCGGAATTACTAGGAGAATAAAATGATGCACCCGTACAAGGGGACACTATGCAGCTGTGCAAAAGAACAAGGATGCTCTAGATGTGCACGTGCTGCTGCAGAAACGTCTCTGAGATCTACCGTGGTGTGAAAAACCCAGATGCAGAATGCTCGGAGAGGGCCACCGGCTGTGCAGGAGCGTGCACGCACACACGTGCTGTTAGGAGCAAAGTGCTCTCGGAACGTCTATGCGACAGAGCTCTGAGATGGCTGGGGTGTCAGGGGGTTTTCCTTTCCATGGCTATGAAATTTGGAGCCATGTGACTGTGTCACCTATTTAAAAATAAACAAGTGAATAAAAAAAAAGGAGAGAGCCTCGTAAGGGAAAAGTAAAATAAAAGGTAAGGTGGAGAATTAGGGAGAGATGGAGAAAGAGAGAGACCACCTGCTTTTTCACCTTAACCAGAGGATATCCTAGGGGTGGGGGCAGAAGGGGTGTAGAGTGCCTAAGTGGTAGAATATTCAGGGGAGCCCAGCACCGAACAGGTGCCCTGGCTGTGGATATTCAGAGCTTGGCCCAGTGTCGACACAACAGGACTGGGACTGGCGGGAGGGGGTTACCCCAAGGCGGGGGGGTGGCGGAGAATGGATGAGCCAGAGGGTGAGGGCAGGTGCTAAGCTCAGACATCAGATCCCACCCCTGCCCCCAGATCTGCCTCCAAGTTCATCCCCCAGCCTTGCGTGAGTCCACAGGGCTTTGCCCGGCCAGGAGATTCGGGCAGGCAGGTTGGGAGCCTGGGGCTTCCAGGCAAGACAGGGAGGGCAGAGGCAGGTACGGGGGAGGGGGTGAGTCACAGGTTCCCCTGCAGGCAGCCAGGTGCACAGATGGCCCTGGCAGGCACTCGAGGGACAACTTGGAGGCCAGGCAGGTGGAGCTGGGTGGAAGGCCCCTGAGTGGGCAGCTTCAGTCGCAGCTGGCAGCTATTTCTGGGTCCCTGGCAGGCGGGGTCAGTGGTGCTGGGGAACAGACACCTGTCAGAGTCACGCAGGCCTTGGGGTATGGGTGGGGCTGTGCACAGGGCGTGGCAGGTGTGCGTATGGCCACGGGGAAGGGGTATGTGTGTGAGTGAGACATTTGCTGAGACAGAGCTGTGGGTCAGAGCCATTGAGGCGGCTCAACAGGGACTGACATTTGATTTCCAACCTGAGGCACCTCCCACCACACTAGGATCCTCCCTATTACTCACATGGGAAAGCTGAGGCCGGGGAAAGGAAGGACATGCCTGAAGTCATGTGGCAGAGTCAGGCTGGGAACCCAGGGCTCCTGACAGTGGGGCAGCCTGGGGGGAAACTCTCCCAGCCAGTCCCTTCTCAAGACCCAGCAGGCATCTGGATGTGGGGGCTGCCTTCCCCTGGCTCTCGGCCCGAGGAAAGGTGCCCGCTGGCGCCACAGGCCAGGCACCCACATGCTGGCAGAAAGGACAAGAGGTGGGCTGGTGGCAGGAACAATGTTCCCCTGGAGACGTGTACAAGCAGCCCCGGCAGGCCCCACTAGCTGCCTGCAGGTGCACCTGGGCCATGCGGACGTCCGCCCCCCGCCCTGCCTTACCTGAACATCTCTGTCACTTCTCCCTTGGCCAGTGCCACCAGGACGGGAAAGCCGATGCAGGCGGGGACCAGGTATAGAAGGGCAGGCTATGAGAGAACAGAGGCTGGTGACGAAATGCTGTATAGGGTACCTGCTCAGGGCCACGCCCATCACTCCAACCCTCTTCTGGAAGCAACTGAGGGACAATGACTGCCCAGGTTCCCAGAGCAAGTCAGTGGCTGGGCCCTTACCTGGGGCTCCTGGCTCTCTGACCAGGCTGCTCCTCCCTGGGAGGGAATGCAAGGAACCCAAAAAAACTCAAGCATGCAGGGCTTTAAGGGTCCCCAGGAGTCTGGCTGGCAGTATCCTAATCACCTGGGACATCAGGTTCAAACAAACAACTTCCTGGGTGGGTCCTAGTCCCAGAGACTAGGGGGGGTGGCTGAGTACGGATGAGCCAGAGGGTGAGGGCAGGTGCCGAGCTCAGGCTTCGGATCTCATCCCTGCTTCCCGAGTCTGAGGGTGGAAGTCTGCGTCCTTAACAAACACTCCAGGAGGTGTTGTTACAATAACATGACCCAGGCAGTCTGGCTCCAGAGCCTGTGTGTGGAGACTCCTGCTGAAGCTGGGTTTGGAGGGCAGGATGGAGCATGTGCTGGACACACTATGCCGAGCTCAGCCTCCCAAGGAACACTTCAGCCCATCTCCAATTCCCTATGACCATCCTCTTGTTCACAGGAGGAAGGCTGAGGCTTCGGGAGGACAGGGGACAGCACAGGCCTCAGCTATTAAACGGTAAACTGGGGACTGAACCTATTCTTTTCCCCACAGCATCCGAAAGTTGGACATTACTGCCCAGCCCTCCATGACCACCAATGCTCCCAAGGGCCTGAAGACCCCGTGAGACGTGACCCCACTTCCTTCTCCAATGTCACCTGACCTGCCCTACTCTGGCCACAATGACCTGATTTTGGTCCTCCTTGTCACCTCCAGCCACAAGACCTCTGCACCGGCAGTTTCTGCTGCCTGGGATGCTCTTCCCACCTTTGCCTAGACTCCTCCTCCTTGGACCTCTGCTCAGTTTTATTTCTCCGGGGAAGCCTTCCCTGGCACGGAGCCAGGCCCCCTTGTTATCCACTCTCAAGGCCCCCTGCCATGCCCTGCAGCATTCTCTGGCAATGTGGAGTGGAACACTGCTGTATCATTGCAGACTTCAGCCTCTCTGCTGCTAGGCTGTGAACTTCATGAGGGCTGGGTCCACGGCCGTCTTGGTCACTGCTCTATTCCTGGCATTTCAGGAGGAGGCCTGGTAAATCCTAAGCAAGTGGCTTCTTCATGGGTGCTCGCAAAGTTAAGAGGGTGTCTTGTAGATGTAAGGTGAGACCTCACTCTGAAGGGGAAGCCAGCCTCTGCTCAGAGGACAGGACTCCAGAGCCCCTCAAGCCTGACCTTCAGACCATTTCTTGGCATCTGCCATGCATGGGTCATGAACCACACCGCTTCCTATGTATTACTCTTGGAGCTAGTAACACAATCTGAGTTCTACAGACGATGCTACTGAGGTTTAGATAAGGAGAAATGACTCACCCAAGGCCACACGAGGTGTGTAAATGGCTGAGCTTTTCTCACTATATTAGGTGTTTGCTGAGTCAGGACTTGGGTGAGTTAGGCTTTAGGCCTTTTGGAGAGCGACAGAAATGACAATGACTAAAGTCCACACCAAAACCTGTGAAAGGCAGCCACAGCAGTACTCAGAGGAAAATCTATAACTCTAGGTGCATTTATTAGAAAACACCAAAGACTTGAAATAATTTTAACTTTCAAGTCAAGAAGCCAGAAAAAGAATAAAACACCAAAAAGTAGCAAATAATGAAGGCAAAAAGCAGAAATTTGTGAAACAGAAAATGAAATAAATACAAACTTAATAGAATTTAATTCCTGAAAAGATCTCCTTATACTTTACAGATGAAGAGACTGAGGCTCAGAGGAGGGAAAGGACTGCCCTAATCACACAAGCTGGCCAGGATGTGGCTTCAGGTGCCTCTGTCTCTAAGTCACCAGCACCAGGCTGGGCAAAGTACAGGGCTTCCCGGGGGAGGGTGGAAGAAGTGTGGCTCCCTCCAGGCCTGCCTGCCTCACTTGAGGGCTGGGGGCCACTGAGGCTCCTCTGAGAGGTGGCGACTTTGCTATCATCACAGGAATACACGCCTACTATTTTCCTTCCTCTCAAGGCACCGAGGAACCTCTCCAAAATTGGCGCTGAGGAGAGGCTAGGATGTATAGCTTGGGATGGTGAACTGGGTGTCAGGCTCCTGGCTTTCCATCTGGTCTCTGCTCTACTGTGTGACCACAGCTAAACTGCTTCCCTCTCTCTGTACAATGAGGACACTTGATCATCTTGGAGGGGGCTTTTCTAGGAGGCTGCCAGACCCCTGGCTTGGAGTGGGTTTTTGGTAGAGGCTACATGGGTTGAAAACCACTTAAGCAGCACCACTGGGACTTCCACCTAGGGAATTACTGGCACTGGGATTGCCTGTGTCATGGAGAGGAAGAGGGTCTTCAAGAAACAGGCTGCCCTTGTGTCCTGGATCCCCTTCCCAGGATTTCCAGGGGGAGGCCCACGTGGACGACGGGGCAATGGCTGGGCTGCTGCTTAGGGGGCAGCACAGGCCTGGGGCCAGGGGTCAGGAGTCCGGGGCTCCAGCCAGGGCCCAGCTTAACTTGCTGTGTGACCCAGGAAGTCTCCTTTTCTCTCTGGCCTACAGTGTCCCTGCACAGAGGACCACCTCTCCAGCCAGTAGGGGAGCTCCCAACCGGATCCTCGAGTCTAGCCCAGGCAGCAGGCTAGGCTGCCACCTGGTGGCCTCTGGGGGAATGGCTCCGGGCCTGGAATCTGGGCTGGGAGCAGAGACCTCCCAGAGGACTCTGAGTTCGTCCCCCAAGCCAGGCCCAGTCACTCTCGGAGACCTTCTTGTCAGGTGTGTGTCACTCTCGGCTTGCAGGCCATTTGGGGTAGAAGTGAGTAAGACATGGCTCCTCACTGGTTCTTGGTTTCTCTACCTATAGGCTAGGGGACTCTGGCCCTTGGACATTCTGTAGAAAGAGACTACTATTTGGTTCATAAACATCATAGGTACTGTAGGAACTAAATGAGTTAATGAGCAAAAGGGTTTAGCACAGCGCCTGGCACAGAGTAACTGCTCAACAAACAGCTCTTGTGATTAATTCAAAGGTGGCTTCTCTGTGGCTGGTGCCCTGGGGAGGGGAGAAAGCGGGGGAGCAGAGGATGGAGGGGACAGTGACAACAATGACAGCTACTACTACCTGGGCCAGGCACAACTGTGAGCACTTTCCTTACGCTAACTCATTTCGTCCTCAAAAAACTCCAAGCTAGCTACGATTAACTAATCTCACTTTTTTTTTCTTAATTAACTACCACAGGTAATCAAGCAGGACTTCTGCAACCTGCCCACAGTCCTGTTCTGAACAGATGGGGGAGTCTGGACTTCCTCCCCCCTGAGTCCCCTTGGCCTTCATTTCACCCAGCCTCTCCCACTGCCAGGGGTTCAGAGCCTGGGCTTGGTTTCCACATGTCACAATCTGGGATCCTTGCTCTAGCACATGCTTGCCATGTGGCACCGGACTTCCAATTCCCTTACCTGCTCGTGAGGACCCTCGGGAAGAACTGAATGGAGACTGGTGTACGGGAAGGGCCCTGCTCTCCAGTACTCAGCAAGCCCATCTGCTGGCGGTCTCCTCCTTGTCGCCCCCTCCTCAGGTCTCAATAAAAGCTCTCAGCCCTCATCCACCCTGCTTCACTCTGCGGCGGCTCAGTACCCATCTTGGTGGGAGGAGGAAGCAGAGGCTGGATGCTTGGGGAGTCAGGGAGGGCCCCGAGCAGCTTCTCCCTCATCCGGTAGGGTGGGCACCGGGCTGAAACACTCAACACCCACCCGACACTGTTCCACTGGCCCCACTCCTGAGGCTCAGAAGCTGCAGCCTCTCTTTCCCAGGCTCCCTGCAGTAGGGGCCACGTGACCCAGATCTGGCCCATGAGATTCGAGCAAAAATCTGACAAGTGTTCCGGGAGAGGTTCTGCCTTCCTGATGAAGGCCACAGGCGTGGCTGGTATCCATGCTCCTCTCCCTTGCCACTCATGTGCCTGTGCTCCCTGGAGAAGCAGCAGCATCCTGCCATGGGGGACAGGCCAAGGGTCACAGACGTGCGCACTCTGACATCGTTGGGGAGCACCTGCCTCTGGGTTGCTTGTGTATGCGACAGACAAGCCCCAGGTATGTAAGTCCCTACTACCTGCAGTGAGAACATTCCCGAGGCACCGAGCACAGTCCTACTCACCTGAGCGTGCTTGAAGATGTGCATGATGAAGATGGTAAGGCCCAGGCCGAAGATGTAAGCCGCGAAGCTGGTGTAGAAGTACGTGTGGGTGTTCTTCTTTAAGCTTCAAGAAGGTGTGGGGAGAAAGAGGAGGAGGGTTAGTTACAGGCATGGGAGCAGAGCCACCTCTTCCGCGGGGAGAGCCTCCATGGAGGCTGGCTGGGACGGCTGAGAGTTTGGCACTGGCTGTGTATTCAGGTGCTGCCCCAGCCGTATGTCTTTGGACAAGTCACTTTCCTTCTTTAGGCCTCAGTTTACCCATCTGCAAAACGGGAAAACCACGACCCATCTGCTCAGTGGTTGCGAATATCAAGCGCCATGACCTGTAACAGTGGCTTTAAGACTTCAGCCAACATACAAGTTCCCTAGAAAGCTTGTAAAAAATCCCTCAAAACCAAAAAAACAGCAGACTTTCAGGTCCAAATCCCAGGGAATCTGATTAAATAGGTCTAGGGCAAGGACCAGGAATCTGCATTTTTATTTATTAAAAAAAATTTTTTTAATGTTTTATTTATTTTTGAGACAGAGACAGACCATGAGCGGCAGAGAGAGAAAGAGGAAACAGAATCCAAAGCAGCCTCCAGGCTCTGAGCTGTCAGCACAGAGCCCAATGCAGGGCTCAAACCCACTAACTGTGAGATCATGACCTGAGTCGAAGTTGGACACTTAACCAACTGAGCCACCCAGGCGCCCCCAGGAATCTGCATTTTTAAAAATTATTTTTCAGATATTTTTTAAAGTTTATTTTTGAGAGAGAGACAGAAGGAATGCGAGTGGGGGGGAGGGGCAGAGAGAGAGGGAGACATCTGATCCGAAGTGGGCTCCACACTGACAGCAGAGAGCCCCATGTAGGGTTTAAGCCCATGAACCATAAGATCGTGACCTGAGCTGAAGTCAGGCACTCAACCAACTGAACCACCCAGGCGCCCCTACATTAAAAAATATATATTTATTTTGAGAAAGAGAAAGCACATGCAGACGAGTCGGGGAGGGGCAGAGAGAGGAGAGAGAGAATTCCAAGCAGGTACTGTGCTGTCAGCACATAGACCAGATGCAGGGCTTGAACTCACGAACCATGAGATCATGACCTGAGCTGAAATCAAGAGTCAGATGCTTAACCGGCTGAGCCACCCAGGTGCCCAGGAATGTGCACTTTGAAAAACCACCCAGGAGAATCTCACATGGGGGAGTCATGCTTTGAGAAACACTGATGCAGAAGCTGCAAAGCTGAGTTATTACTTTTCAGTACAGTGGATGTAACAGTTCAGCAACCTGTTCCGTACGCTAAATAGACCCTGACTACCTTGGATAAAGTGCCAGTAGCTTCCTGGAGGCAATTCATCCAAGATCAGCCTCAGAAGGGCTGGATACATTGCCATGACGGGACTTCCCTTTCACATCAGCTCTATGACCTCCGCGTGTTCCCAGCACCATCTGTGGAGTGAATGAGTCCTTCCAGTCCTTTTTCTCCTTGTCCTGGCTGCTGCTGAGCCCAGAGCTGCAAGTGCTCTCGAAGCTATGCTGCCGTGGACCCTGGGGTGAAGCTGACCACTTTGGGCATGCCGCCCGGATTCTGGAACCAGCTCTGAAGGGCTAGCTGATCCTGCAAATCCAGGCTAGGAAGGAGATCCCGCCTCTGAGGGTGCTGGCAGCCGAATGTGAATCCGTGTCCCTAGCCAGTGGCCCAGGGACTCTCCTGGGGTTCTCTCTGTATTGCCTCTGAACAGCCAGGACTACAGCCAGTTGGCACAGATGTGCCTCTACTTACAAACCGGCCAGGTCCCTTCCAAAGGCCGTCTGTAAGCCCACGTTCGTGAGCTCCGAGTGGTACTACACAAATAACCCAGATGTACGTCGGCAGGGTCAAGTTTCATAGGCCAATTCGATTTCAAACTGGTACAGAGTTTCTTGCTATCACTGTCAACACCATTACTGCTTTTGCAACTACTGGGCACGAGGAGATTAAGAAAAGTTCATGAACCACCTCGAAACTTAGCATACATGCTGCCAGCCTTACACAGGGAAGACCGGGCGCCACCTGCTGGTGGGAGGCCCAGGGGCCCAAGTGCTTAGTTAACAGTGCAACCTCTTCTGTCGGAAGTGGGGACTCAAGTTGGCCCCCTTCCCTCTCCCTGTGCTCACTTCCTACAATGGACTGAAAAAATCTGAGTAAAGAGAGGGCGGGAGCAGCTAGAGCAGCTGGGATGCAGTGACCCGACCCTCGGTTGATAATACATGGTGACGGCTGACTGGGCTGCAGCTGGGTTGCCCTGAGGCCCTGTGCTTACTCCCTCCAGATTTTCTTGGTAATACACTACATTCAGAATGCGAAACCTTAGCACAGAAAGGTCAGCTCACTTGGCAAGGACACACAGTGAAAGCACTGTGAGTACCACTAGGACCTTTCGCGTTTAAATCTCTCGGACCGTGATCCTTTTTTCTTTCTGGCCGTAGGCTCTCTGAACACTCAGACGTCAAGTGCAGACAAAATCAGAATTGCACTGGCTGCCGTGGAGGCGGAGGGTCTGATCTCCGAGTTACTCTTCTGGGCATCTGAAAGCCTCTGGGAAGCCCCTGGAGTACCTTGCCCAGAGAAGGCCCCCCACTCATGGAGCTTGAGGGCTAGAATTTCCAGGTAGCTTACCTGATGTCAAAACGTAGCAGCAAAGCAATGAAGATCCCTGTGGGCAGAGAGCCAGGGTTAGACGGTGGCAGGGAAACTGGCACTCAGGAAGGCTCGGGGATGGAGTCCCCTGCCTGGGATGGGGAGGAGTGGGGGGTAGTAAACTAACACGCAACCGGGTCCCCAACCTCGTGTTCCCAGTCATGCAGCAATCACTGGGGAACAAGGGTGTGGCCAACACTGCCAACTGCCAGCAGAAATCCCGCTTCTCTGCCATCAGGCCACCTAGAACAATGAGAAGGTCCCAGGGGTTTGCTTTGGTCTGGGACCACACTGACCCGGCACCTCAGAGCACCACACTGTGTCACACTGGGCCCATCCACCCGTATGTGTCTTGAGGCCTCCTAAGTACCAGGCACTGTAGGCAACAGTAAGCAAGACCACGGCGCACACAGAGCTCAGCTGAGGTGGCAGGAGGTAGACAAGCTGATCAAACAGTAACAAAATGCAATGTAAGATCATACCGTGAAAGGGTGCTTTCTGTGTCATGGGAAGGTCTATCAGGAGATATGCCAGGCTAGGGGGAGTGGAGGGAAAGAGGAAGGCAGGCTTCTTTGAGGAAGTGACACTTGCCAGGGAGAGGGAACGGCACGTGCAAAGGTCCCGAGGAAAGAGGGGCTGGAGTTGTGGCAGGGGTCAAGGCGCCAGCTGAGATTGCACGCAGCCCAGAGCAGGAGATGCAGGGGCTGGACCAGCCATGCAGGGAGGGCCATGGGGCACAAGGAGGAACTGGGTCTCCATCCTGACTAAGGGAACATGTGGAAGAATTAAATTACAAGCAGGGCAAAAACCTAAACAGATTCTGAAAACAAATCATGTGGCAATTGCTTGCTTGGAGGGAGTAGGAGCAAGAAGACCACCCGGAGGCCCTGGGGGAACGCAGGAGAGGATTAACTCTGTCTACCCGCTGCGCTCCTATTCGCACTTCAAAACCCAGCCCAGAGACCCCCAAAAGCCAGAGTCCCCGAGACACAGCAGGCTAGCCCAGACTCTGTATGCTGTTCACATACCAATGTCTGTCCCCCTTACTGGTCTTTGGGCTCAGACAGGGCAAAGGCTGAATCTCGTTTAGTTGAGAGTAGGCTCTCAAGAAACAAAACATTCTGTACTGATCAGAAGCACCGAATGGCAACATACGACTCTTTTTTATTTTATTATCTTATTTTTTACTTATATTTTTAAAAGATTCTATCCTTAAGCAATCTCTACACCCAATGTGGGGCTCGAACCTACAACCCCGAGATCAAGAGTCCCGTGCTCTGCTGACTGAGCCCGCCAGGCGCCCTGACACAGGACTTATTTTAAATCGGGAAATCAATTAATCCTCCCTGAAGACCATGAGGCTGTGTGTGAGAAGGAGCGGGCGGGTGCAATGAGAAGATACATGCTGCCTTTCTGGAAACAAAGCTGGGAACCCAGTGCCCTCCCCCCCGCCCCCCACGGCCAAATTCTACATCTGCTCTCCTACCAATCCAGGGGCCAGAGTTCTGCTAAGAGCTTTCACTCCTAGTAACGCATCTGGTCCTCAAAACAACGGTCTGCAGCAACCCGTTATCCTCTGAAGAGCATCACTGGGGCGCTGTGAGGGTGCCATCAACCTCCACCTACAGAAATTGCTCAAAGACTTAGATACACAGGGACGTGCAGTGACGCCCCGTGCACGCCTCAAGTCCAGAACTATAGCCAACAAGGATACCGGGGAAGTCTGTGGGGGTGCCTGGGGCAGTCGATGTGCTGCACAGTGGGTTGACTGCTTTCCAGGATTCAATTTCTTCTGTCTGACGGAACTGCGTCTCCCTGCCTCCCAGCACTGCAAATTATGGAAACTCCTGAGTTCAAGACCATACCCCCACGTGCCCAGGAACGTGAGCAAGTCTCTGAATCTCAGTTAACTCATCTGTAAAATGGAAATACCCTCTAGCTCCCTGGGCTGCTAGGAGCAGCAAAGACACTGTATGAAAAGCATCCGGCACGGTGGTGGGCACGAAACAGGTGCCTGGCAAATGGTAGCTGTGCTCTTCATCCTCTTCTCACTGTAACTGCTGGTAGAGGGCAGTTCTGACAGTGAAGCCCTTCTCTGCAGACAGACAACTTGACCTGAGTCCTGGCCCTGGCCCGGCGCCAGCGTGTGAAGGTGTGTTGAGTCCATTTACCTCTGAGCCTCAGTTCCCTCACTGGTGAAAGAGAAAACCGCTGCCTTACCGCACACAAAATCCAAGTGTCACGACGGAAGTGCCTATGGCACCTCAGGTTATTAGAACTGCTGTTACTTCTTCGAGTGAAGAATAGGTTGGCTTTTCATTTGTTCTTTCTTTCAAGCAAGCACCAGGGGTGCTTCTGGTCCTTTGAGTATGAGCCTCTGGACTACAGGAACAAGTGTCCCCTTTGGACCCCTGTCACCAGGATGTGCGTATCCCGGGCACAGTTGCTGCAGCTACGCGCAGAGCAGCAGCTCTGAGTCTTCTGACTGGTGGTTCAGGCTGCCGGCACCCCAAGGCAAGGCTGTGGGCCTCCAGAGATGCATGCCCACAGCCACAGGTACACTGGCGCCCACATGCAGACGGTTCAAAGGTCAGCTCATGTGGACGAGCAGGCGTGTGCCACACGTCCCTCTGCCCAGAGTACAGAAGCCCACGCTCACGGCGCCTGTGTCCACACACCCGGGCACATTCTCCTGGGAGCTGGGGGAGGAGGACCACAGGGGCCTTGGCAGTTCTAGCATATTGGTAATACCTATAAACACTGGCAAGGGAAGCGTACATGTGTAGGTGTGAGAAGGGTCATGAACTGTGTTCTTCACAGAACATGGTTCTGTCGGCCACAGACACTTTTGCAGCTCTTGAGTAAGGTGTGTTCCGTCAGATCAGAAGCTCTGTGGGGACAGTCTCACTCACTGCCATCCCTCCAGTACCCAGCTCAGGGCCAGGCATGTGATTGGCGCTCTACAATGTGTGCTGAGACCCTGGGCTGAGCCACAGGGTGGGTGTCTGGAATCGCCCAGCCTCACCCTTCCAGGTTCCCGGGCGGGCGAGACTGTCTCACAGTGCTCCTGCCCCACCTTTCAGTCCCTCCACCACTTGCACTGCGGCCCCCACCCCATCCCCGTCACCTGGAATGACGATATCTCCAAGTCCCAGCATGGCAAAGTTGTCTGCCTCGAGGCCCTTCTCCAGCAGGTCCTGGGGAAACACCACTGTGGGGGGGAGGTGGGGATGTAAGGAATCGGCGAAAGCCCAGCTCAGACCACCTCCCAGCCTCCCCACCTCTGTGACACAAAACTTGCACACCTGCGGTCAAGGGGGCAGGGGAAGTAAGAGGATGCTGACAGGTTGAATGGCAAAGCCTCCACCTGGAATCACGGCCGGTTAGGAGAGGAAGAATCGAAGCTAAGACTCACACACCATACCCTTTCGGTGACCTCTGATAGCTATGGAACCCTTTGGTTAAGTGGGATTGACCCTAAAGCCACATGTACAAATGAGACCAAAGAGCCCATGCGGTGCTGACATCTCAAAGGCTTTCCGTCTCACTACAGCAGGGGTAGAGACAGGTGGTGGGCCTGGTCCGCAGCAGGGAGCGCCCCGGCTATAGGCTCCTTCTGGATATGCTGAATGGAAAAGGCCACATTCCTACTCTCTGTACTTAAAGCCCCCCACTCGAAAACCACGCTGACCCACCTGCTTATTTATATAAACACACACTGAGATAAATGCCTCCTTCTGTGTTATGGCAAGAGGTGGCTGTCACCGGACTTCACCCACAGCATCTTGCAAGCTATGCAGGAGAGCAATTAGGTGTGGGCTTCAGGGTCAGACTGAGTGGGTCTGAATCCTGGCTCTGCTTGTGACTTTGCACAGGTCACTTAACTGCTCTGTGCCTTAATTTCTCATCTGTGAAACAGGTATAAAGAACTGACCCCATAGGGCTGTGTGAGGATCAGATGATTTGCACACATTGCTAACCGTCACCCCATGCCTTCTTTTTTTTAATTTAATTTTGATATGTTTTTATTTATTTTTGAGAGAAAGCGAGTGAGCAGGGGAGGGGCAGAGAGAGGGAGTCACAGAATCTGGAGCAGGCCCCGGACTCTGAGCTGTTAGCACAGACCCTGCTGTGGGGCCTAGCTCTGGCCAATGATATGTAAGCAGAGGTAAACTGGGGGAGGCTTGTGCCTCCCTAGTGAACACCCAGATGCCCTTCCCCTCCCACTTCTTCCCACATTGAATGCACAGTCACAGCGATTTACAGATCTCCTCATTCAATCTTCCCAATCCTGCTACTATCCACTTCGAAGTGGCGGATGTGGAAACCAGGCCCCAGAGAGGTGAAGCCTCTTGCCTAAGGCCACACAGCCAGCAAGTGTCAGATCTGGGATTCTAGACCAGGCAGCCTGACTTAACCACTGTGCTATCCTTCCTGAGCTCTACGCCTAGCAGTGGAGGGCAATGGGGCTTCTCCCCACGCTGGAACCCAAGTATGATAGTGTCACGTCCCCCTTCAGAGTCTTCCAGTAATTCACTCACCGCCCACTGGGCAGCCCAGGCTTCTTGGCACGATACTCTTGACTTCCCCAACCTGGCCTCTTTTCTGCTGCTCCCCTAAACTCAGCCATGAGAATCCCTCCCTGATTCTCTGCTCCCGGGGCCCTCCATGCATTTCTGTGCCTCTGCCCTTTGCATACTGCCCCCGCCTGCTCGGCAAACATGTGTTCATCCTTCATGAAAGCTTTCCTGGCACCCTGGCTGGCTTCATCTATCACAGCACGTGGGGAAGAGCTGCTGTTCCGGCTGGCCCAGCATCTGTTCTCCTGCTGGAGAACTGCCTTGCTTTACGTCCTTGGTTCTGGGGGATGGCCAATTCAAATACTCTGCTCCCAGACACTGAGGAGGGCAGTGACCCAGGCCTGTCCATTGTGATACCCCATCTTCCCAGTGGGAGGGCCTGGCTCATGGGCTGGGTTGGGCCCCATCAGTTTATTCAAGCCCAAGCTGGCAGAAACTCCTTTCCTCGGGGTCTCTGAGCCGGGACCATAGCATCTGGGAGCAGCATTGGCCAGGAGCCTGTCTAGCTCATGGAGGCCAGTCTGCAGCAGTGGTGGGTATGACTGTGAGAAGGACAGTTATTTCTTGCTTCTCCAAGGCTGGCTTCACCCTGGCTGCCAAGTGCCCGTGGCGCTCACTTCTCAATGACGATGCCTTCCCAACAGGACACTACCCTCTTCCTTGCGATCGGCCTGACTCATCCTATCTTCTTCTTTGGGTCTCGTGATCCCAGGAGGTGACTGAGTGGTTTGAGCCTTAAACGTAAAGCTAATCATACTTTTCCCACCTCCTTGCTGATGACCAGTTTGGATTTGGGCCTGTGGGGGAAAAATCTCTTTCTGATGAGAGAGACACTAAGTTCCCTCTCTGCCCCTGGACACGGGCAGTTAGTGCTAGGAACTGTGGCAGCCAGCTTGGGACCACGGAGTGATGAGCTGAAGGGACAGGGGAACGTGTTGAAGACGGTGGTGTGGACACTGGAGCAAGCCAGCTCTTGGGGCCTCCACCCTGTGAGGGTCATTAACTCACTCCTGAGACGCTCTGCCATGGGCCTGCTATAGCGTAAGATAAAATTTCCACACTGCTTGGGGCGCCTGGGTGGCTCAGTCGGTCGAGCGTCTGACTTCAGCTCAGGTCACGATCTCACGGTTGACAAGTTCGGGCCCCGTGTCAGGCTCTGTGCTGACAGCTTGGAGCCTGGAGCCTGCTTCGGATTCTGTGTCTCCCTCTCTCTCTGCCCCTCCCCTGCACATGCTCTGTCTCTCTCTGTCTCAAAAATAAATAAATATTAAAAAAAAAATTAAAAAAAAATTTCCGCACTGCTCACTGACGCCTAGGTGCCTACAGCTAGACTTTCTCATATTTATACAACGGGTAGCTACACCAAAGAACAAAACCTGAGCAGTGGGAGGGGTCTGGGACAGACGGCGCCCATAGCTAGGCATCCAGTGAGGCTTCAGGTCTCAGCGTGGAATCTCCTTTCCTGGAGAGTCCTCGCACGCCCCACCACAGGCTGTGTCAGATGCCCCCTCTGTGCTGGCTCCCCTCCAGCTCATCCCGTGTCACACTCCACTGGGCCCGAGCGGCCGGACGCCAGGACCTGGGCAGAGGGTGGCTGCGCACGAACACAGCCAGATGAGTCTAAGAGGGGAAAGAAACCAGCCTGAGACACAGGGAAGCCTGGGGGAGGAGGAGGTGCGTGGGGAAGAGCCAAAGGAGAGGTACTGACCAAAACAGGACCACGAGGGGAAGGGCCATGAGGCAGAAGCAGAGGGGCTCCCCACAAGGATGTGGTCACTTACGTTTTATTGGTGCCTCAAAGGACTTGGCCACTGTCACCATCACGTTGGTGCCAAATACCTAGGAGGAGAAGACAGGAGTCTGGAGGGAGGTGAGGGCCAGGTGGGAAAGAATGGCTGTCCTAGGGGTTCTGGATGCGATGCTGCCTGAGATCCGCAGGGAGGGGCAGGGAGTGAGGAGGCGCTCCAGAGCAGATGTGAAGCTGAGATTAGGTGGCCACCGATACTGGTCACATGGACACCTCATGGGGCTCCTGGTTCTGGGCAACAAACGGACGATTCGAAGGAGCTGGAAGAGGGCCTCTGATGGCCACAGCCAGGCCTCCTGCTTGCCCAGGGCTCTGCCCCGCCCAAGAGATAAAGTCCTTCAGTACCACCCACTTAAGGTGGACAGAGGCTGCGTGAGGCCAGGGAAAGGGGGCCTGAGTCAGGCTGACCTTGATGCCTCGGCAATGCCTGTCGGGAGTGTGTGTGGCAGGTCCCTCGGCCCAGGGCTGGTGTGTGCCAGGGCGTACTGCCAACAGCAGCCTCTGTCCTCGGATCAGTGCCCTCACTGGGCCCATTCATCATCATTAACCGCCCCTGCCTGAACTCTGAGTCTCAGTTCACTTGCTGGGAAGACATGGGAAAGGAAGTGTCCTGCCAGGGCCACCAGTGGGAAGAGGCGAGAGTGGCTGGAAGGCACCGGGCACACCGTGGGCTCGTAGCCGAGGGGGGAGTCTATTCTCTCATCGTTTCACAGATGAGGGCAAGCGGACCCAGAGAGGACCCGCTCCGGGGTCTTGCCTTCCACCAGATGACTGCCGCCGGGGCCAGAGAGACAGGGAGGAGGCAGCGAGGGGCCCTCTGTGTCCCTGCCTGACTCACCCAGAAGACATCGTAGATGAAGAGTCCGCCCAGCAGGATGCAGCCGGTGCTGACATTGTTCAGGTGTAGGAGCTCCACCCCGTTAAGGGAGAAGGCCAGGCCGAAGAGGTTGTTGGCAATCCAGTGCTGGGGAAAGCAGGGAGTGAGATCAGCTATCTGCCCCCTCTGCCCCCACGTCCCCTCCCCCGGGCCCTGGCTCCTTACCTTCCTCAGCAGGTACCAGACGCCCACAATGCTGCTCAGGCCCAGGCACACCAGGTCCTTGGCGTCAAACTCATAATTGATGATCTCTGGGCAGAGAGGCCGGGTAAGTCCACTCCCCGGGGCGGGGCTGCCCCTCCCACCTGTCAGCCCCTGGACGGAGGAGGGCATGGCTGTGGGCACCGTCAGAGCCTCCCCAGCAACCCCCCCTCCCCGATTTCCTAGCGGAGGGTCTGGAGGCCCAGAGAGAACTCAGGCCTGGCACAGGGTCAGTGGGAGGTGGTCCAAGGTGCCGGAAGCACAGACACAGCATTTGTAGTTGGGTGACCTTGGGGGAGGCAGTTCCCTCTCTGAGCTTCAGTCTCCTCCTCTGTAACAAGGGGTTTGCAGCACCTCCCCGATAGAGCCGCCACGGGGACCAAGTGAGATGGTCCTTAGAAATCACTCAGCACAGTGCCTGGCACACAGTGGGGGCTCAATGAATACTAGCTGCCACTGAGCCCCAGTCTTTGGCTAGGTCCCAGTTCATTCAGGAGTCTCTCTACTTTGCCACCAAAGGAAACCAAGAAGGTTGCTGGCAGCCCTACCTCACCAGCAAAGGAGGAAGAAGAAGTAGGTAAGAGTGGGAGGCCTGGAGAGAAAGCAGGAGGGAGTCCGAGTCTGCTCCCGTGGGGAGCCCTATGGTAGACGTCCCTTTACAGCCAATCTCTGTCACTTTCAAGTTTCCTAGTGAGGAAGCCTAGGGAGGTGGTGGGGCTTGCCCACGATCACGGAGTGCAGCCATTTCTTTCAGATTCTGGAGTGGAGTGGACTGCTGGTTGGCCCCAATTTCTGTTCTCTCCTCTGCGGTAATAGCACCCTGGCGATTTTTAACTGGACATGAGGTCAGTTAGCTCACGGCCACATCTTCTGGCTTGCCCTGTAGCTAAAACGGGCCCATGATACAGCTGCCTCTCCCTCCCTGTGGAGGGACGGTACATCATCCTGGGCCTAAGGGCCACCCGAGTGTGGCAGAGTACAAGACAGATGAAACCTGGGACCCCAAAGACTCTGTGGTGTAAGCTTAGCCTTTTTTTTTTTTTTAATTTAAAAAAAATGTTTATTTATTATTAAGAGACAGAGCATGAGCATGGGAGGGACAGAGAGAGGGGGAGACAGCAGAATCCCAAGCGGGCTCCAGGCTCTGAGCTGTCAGCACAGAGCCCGAGGTGGGGCTCGAACTCACGGAGTGTGAGATCACGACCTGAGCTGCAGTCGGTCGCTCAACCAACTGAGCCACCCAGGCGCCCCTCATAGTTCTCCATTTTTTTTCAAGCCAAAGAACCCCTTTTCCAAGTCTTGGTGGGAGAGTAATCACACTAAAAGTAGGTATGACACAAGGAGCCATGACAGCCAGCTTGACTGAGTGCTCCTGTGAGCCAGGCAGGGTGCTGAGTGCTCCCCTCATCACGTACTCGCAGTCCCAACAACATGCCTATGAGGGAGGTACTAGATTATCATTTTCATTTTACAGATGAAAAAAAAAAAACCCAACAAAACACCCAAGGCTCGGAGAGGTAAAGGCGTTCACCCAGAGTCCTATGTGTAGGTAGCAGCAGAGTGGGGACGGGAGCCCAGGCAGTGTAATTCGAGAGCCCACCTTTTCCATCACTCGCTTTGTTGGAGAGCCCCGAATTTGGAGACAAAGGGGAACGGAGGTGGGAGATCCCCAAGGCAAGGGAAAGCGGGCAGCACTGACCTTCCTTGTTCTCCCCAGAGCCCTGTGTGAAGAGAAGCTGGTACTGTCGATTCGGGAAGTTGGCTGGAAAAAACTTATTCATGAAGGGGCTGGAAGGAAAGACAAAGCAGGTTGGCAAACTGGGCCCCCACGGGCAGTCACAGCCCCAACACCACCTCAGAGGCACCCACTCACAGCTCTTGCCCTCTGGCACCCTCACGGCTGCCCCGGTGGGGAAGAGTCATTGTCCCTATTTTACAGATGGAAACAGAGACCCTCAGAGAGTTAGTGACCGCCCGGGGTCAACAGCTGAGGGTCTCTGAGCGGAGACGCGAACCTAGGCCTCTGGACTCCTAGTGCTTCCACACTGCCTCTTGGTTATCGTCCAAGAAGCACGAAGCAGGGGCAGACTTCCATGTAAAATGCATTTTTAGGACAGCAAGAGAGGCCAAAGCCTGGTCCGCTTACTGTCTCTGTGAGAGTCCTTTGTCAAGAATGCCTATTCTTGGACTCCCTTCCAGACCTATCAAGTCAGATGACCTGATGGTTACTGCCTACCTCTGACTCCATGACTTGTCAGGCCTGGATTTTTATAAACTCAGCTGGACTCAATTAGCTGGATGAATCACAGCCCCAAGGTGGGGGGTGGGGGGTGGGGGGAAGCACCTCACATTCACTTCTTCCATGAGGCCTCTGTTGCCCAGGATGGGCTTAGCTTCATCTCTGGAAAAACTGTCTCTGATTATCCAGTGTACTCTATGCCTTGGCCAGGCAGGCAACGGAAATTCTTTTCTGGATCACCTTCAGAGAAAGATGAGCAGATAAGGACCTCTTGGCCCAGCCTGGCCCTGGGGGTAGCCCAGCCCGGAAGACTATTCTGTCATATACCAGGCTGTGTGGCCTTGGGCGACTCACTTCAGTGGCTCATCTCCTCAGCTGTATGTCAGGGTAATAATACCACTGTCTGAAAGGGTTGCTGTAAAGATAGAGAGAAGGCGGGGAAGAGGCTTTAGTCCAGCTCTGGACCCACAGCAGGGAGGTAAGAACTGTGAGTGTCCATCAGCATTGGCACTTGTCCAGAGCATGAGCTCAAAAGCATTTGGCAACACCGGATCAGACTGACAATGGCAGATGAGGTGGGCAAATCCAGGATGGTGCTCCCGACTGGTAGGTAAATGGAGGCAGGCCAAGAGGTACCCAGGGCACAGCAGTAAAGGCAGGGAAAGAGAGCTCCCTTTCTAAGACCCTGGAGGTTAGAGAAAGAAGATGTGGAGTTAAGAACTATTTTAGGGCCTCAGTTTCCCCACTCATCACACAGCCAACGCCTGTCTGCAGGGCTGTGCCATGAACGAGAAGGCTTTGTGAACAGAAGTGTAGTGGGCACAAGGACGGAACCGGGAGCAAGCTTCCACAGGAGGGCTCTGAAGAGGTGGGGGGCAGAGGCTGGGACAGGTAAGGCTGGAAACTACTTTCAGCTCCGTTTGCTGAATCATTTTTGGGAGACGCTGGGCCAGAGCTTGAAGCAGAGTCCGAGAAAAGGCTGAGAAGCTAAGCCCTTCACCGCAGCTCGGTCTCTTCCTGAGGAGCTTGACGCTGAACTTGGGAACCAGCAGGGTGCAGTGGCTGAGAACACAGACTCTGGGAGCCAGACTTCCTGGCTTTAAATCCTGACCCGGTCACCGATTAATTGCGTGACCTTGGGAAAGCTACTTAACTGTTCTGTACAACGGTCTCTTCATCTGGATCATTTGGAACACTACGATAATATCTTTCTCTTAGTTATTAAGGGTATTAAATGAATGCTCGACACCCTGTAAGCTCAACTGCAGCTTCGACTTAAAGTAGGAAGTCTCTAGACTGACGACTTGGTTATCCCTAGAAAAGAAGGGCTGCTGGAGGACATGGGACAGGAGTCAAGCAACCTGGCTGGTGAGGCTGAACCTGAGAGAAGGGGTCCTGTCTCATCACCTTCACCCCCACCCACCACAGGCCTGGTGCCTGGGAGGCAGGTGGTAAGCAAACGCTTGCTGAATGCCTCTGAATGCAGACTTTGTAGCAGGCAGATTCTTTCTGGCCCTTGATGGTTCACATCAAACCTAAATAAAGGTCACTGCTTCCTGCTGGGAAACCACATCCTGGTGCCCTTCTCCCCTGGGAGTGGAAAGCAAGGGGCAGTGAAACTGGCCTTTTCCTCCCGGGGTGGCAGATTTTTGCCTTGTGGGCCCCTTTCCCTCTAAAGGTCAGCGCAGATATGATAAAAATAAGCTGAGGTTCCCTTGGCAGGAAGGGTGCTGGCAGGGGCTCGAGTTTCGGTGGCTGTACGAGGTGAAGGCAGGTGGCCGGCCAGGCGATGGCAGCGGGGGTGGAAGGATCCATGAGAATCTCCTCCCGGGGCTGACCTGGCTCGGGGCAGGCTCTTCCAGCCCTTCAGCAGGTCTGTTCCCCACCCCAGTCCTCTGGGGACCGCAGGACTGCTCCAAGGGGACAGCCAGTCACCCCCTCCAAGCTCTGCTTCCCCTTTACTCTCACCAAATTGGAAAGAACATGGGCTGCAAAGTCGGACAGACCTCGGCTCAAAACCCCGTCTGCTCCCACCAGCTGTGAATCCCGGGGGTCACACAACCCCTTGGAGCCACACCTTCCCTAATCCCACCTTCAGACCCTCTGGTTTGGATCCCGACAGAGGTCTGACTCCAAGTCTGGATATAAACAGCTCATGGAAATGCTAACAACACTGTAGACTTTCTTCCATAAAGTATTTGAGGAAACTCAATTTGACTGAAGAAGAAAAATAAATTTAATTTTTGGCTCAGCTTTCTAAACAATGTGATTAAATTATGCCCTCCGCCCTTTTTGCTAAAATTATTTGCATCTGATCAGTTCTCTTCCCTGTAAATTTTCCAAAGCAATTTCTTTCATGCCACTGTTTTTGGTCCATATGCAATTTTTCAGAGGACAGCCCTGACCCTGTGCGGTGAACACCTTGCCTGTCCCTGGTCATCTGTTAGCCTTAGGACGTCGGATTTTCCCATGGGTCAAATACCGTGCCCTCAACTTTATCAAGAAAATGACTCCTCCGTGAAGTTTTGGTCACTGATATAGTTTTTACTACACTCACTTCCATTTGCTGTTGGTTCTATTCCCGTCAGTAGTTTCTACCAGTCAAAATCACGAATTAGTTAAAAGACAGACAAACAAAATATACTGGGTTCTCTCACTCTGAGGTGGGGGTTGGGCCACCAAGAGGCCTGGGAATCTCAAGCCTCTCAGATGCAGGGGTGGGATGGGTGAAAGGGGGGGAGGGCGATCCTAATCATCATGGGGAAGGAGGGGCCCCAGTGCCTGGAAATGACTGCCCCCACCCCACCCCAGATCCATCAGATAGGAAGGTCCGCCCTTTGAGACCGGGTCTGCCTCTATCTTGCTGCTAGGTCCAAGTTACCTAGGTAGGTTCTCTGAGCCTTAATTTTAAGGACGGGGCTGGACTAAAGTTCTCATAAGATGGCCAGAACAAGATTTTGTGGGTAAAGGGTAGGTACAGTTGAAGACAACAATGAACTCAGTCAAAAGACCAGAGTTCAAGTATGCGACCCTGGGCCAGAAGCACAACTCACTGTGTGCCCAGCACCGAGCTCCAGGCAGGTGATAGATGTGGCTCGCTTGCTCCTTCCCACGCCCCAATGAGGAGGTGCTGTAGTGCCTCTGTCTTATAGGTGAAGAAACTGATGCTCAGATGGCTTGAGAAACTTACACAAATCATGCAGCCGGCAGAGCCGGCCTTGGTCCCAGGACCAACTGTCTCTTGAACCCACGCTCTTGATTACCAACCACACTGTCCTGCCAGTGTGCCTAGAGAAGCAAAGCCAAACTCAAATGTCTTCCAATGCCTTTGGTGAGCAGGCCCTGCTCTTCCTCTCTAGCTTTCTCTCTGACTACTGTGGAAAGATCCTGACTGTGCCTTGACTGCATAGAGACCTTCCAGCTCCTGGCTTCCCCCTCTCCTTCACACCTCTTCCAGGTTTCCTACCCTTCAAAGTTGACTACAAATTGAGTTCCTTCATTCTGGGAACTTCCTGGTCTGCTGGCCACCTCATGGTCAGTGGTTCTCAACCTGAGGCTGTACCACCCCAAGGGATCAGGTGAAAACAGCTGGGGACGCTTTTGTAGTCACAAGCTAGGGGATGGGCTGGGGACACAACTCCCATTTGGTAAGCAGGGCTAGAGATGCCAAATGTTTACAACACACGGAGAACTGGCCTGTCCATAACGTTAACAGCAGCACCCCCTGAGGGCCTCTGGCCTAGGTCCTTCATCCCCACAGAACGGACATAAGCACGTGGCAGTCTTAGCAGGCTGGCAGTGAGAAGATGGGCTTCTGGGGTCACCCAGACCTGGATTTGAATCTTGGCTCTGCTGCTTATCCAATGTGTGATCCTAGCCAATTCCTTAATCTCTTTGAGCTTCAGTTTCTGAAGATAACACAGGATTAAAAGCAACAGCTAACCTCATAAAGTGACCTGGCAGATGAGCACAGGTAATAATGGCAACGACAGTTAAGTCACCGGACACATCAGGTGCCAGATGCTATGCGAAAAGCTTTCCACACGACCCACGAGGAAGGTTCCGTTATTTTCCTCCACGTTCAGGTGAGGAAATTGAGGCCAGAGAGATTAAATACCTGGCCCAAAGCCACAGGGCTATTAAGTAGCAGAGTCTGGATTCAAATTCAGGTAATCAAATTCCAGAGCCTGCACTCTTCTCACTATACTACCTCTGTCTCATTATGAAATAAGATCACGTGGGAGAAGCCGGGCTCAGTGCTTGGTGCACAACAGCCTACAACACCTGGCAGGTGGCACTGGTATTCCCCACCTCAGCACCGTGACGACTGACATCACGTTACTGCTCACAAATTAACTTTCCCGACAACCGTACTGGTGGGAAACACCCACTGGATACTCTTGTGACTCCTTGTAAGGAAACTGTGTCCCCCAGAGGTTAAGGTTCTTGTTCTAGGTCATCCACGGTGTAACACAGGGGAAAGGTGCCCTTGGGTTTTACAGCCAGGATTCAAACCTGGCTCTGAATGACGCCAAAGGTCATGTTCTCATCCAAGACCCTGTACTGGTTCCTGAGAAAGCTGCTTCAAATGTTGCAGAGATGCCTTCTGACCTGATGGTGTGGGACAGGGCCAGGATCCCCAGCACGAAGAAATACATGGACAGCAAGAGGTTGATGTACTCCTGGGAAAATATCTGAGGCAGAAATAAAAAAAGAAACAGGAAGTCAGGGTTGCCAGTGGCTAGGAGGAAACCAGAGTCCCTGCTTCTCTTCTCCAGGCTGGTCTCACCCGCTGGAGTTAGGGAACGGTGTCAGGAAGAATCTCAGGGAGTGCTAGGGGCCTTCTAGCTCCTGTGGCTATAGAGAAGAAGGGAGGAACCTCAGGTCCCCAGATGCACTCGCAAAGGAGTCTGTACTTTTGGGCTTGGTGGCCCCGCTATCGGGAGACAGGCAATAGATTTGTGCTCAGCGTCCTTGGGTGGGAATCACGGGGGAGGACAGTCTGGAGTGCAGAGTCCCAAGGCAGTCATCTGAACCTCAGAATGCCCTCTTCCAAGTTTCCTTCTCCTTGCCCAAATATCTAGGGAGCCCCCTACGGCGGCCACCAACGCCCCAAGCACACTAGTTACAAGTCACTCGTGCCTGGCTCCATCCTCTACGTTATGTGCTTCTGGATGACTCCTCCCATGGTGATGGCTGGAAGTTACGACAGCAGGCCCTGACTTCTGCTTCTCGGCCTTACTGTCAAGCTCTCTTTCACTGTGTTCCGAAGCCAGCTGTCACTGTTGTGAATTCAGGAGTCTGGGAAGCCTCTGCCATCTCACTCCATGTTTTCCGCACCCTCTGCTGAGTTTGTTTTTAGGAGGGTTTGTAGCCGTGGTATGGGGCAAAGGGGCACCAGGCACTTGCAAGGAGGCTGTTACGGAATCTGTCTAAACGCCTGTCTCCCCTCACTGCTCCCCTACTTCAAGCCTCGCTTTCATAAGCTCGAGACTCATACGCTCACTTCGGCCCTCACCACCCCCGACGGTCACTGCAGACCTTCTCAGCTGCGGCTCATGCCACACTGTTCTCCTTCTACTTGCTGTGGCCACAGTGGCCCTTCTGCAGGGCCCTGTCGGCGCCACAGCCCCGGCACAGTTAGCCAGCCTGTGTACACACTCTTCTCTCCTCGCCTAGGCCACTCTTCCCTCTTTAGCTCTCAGCTCGGAGCAACTCTCCTGGGTACAACCACCCCTCATCAATTCAGCTCACATTTACTGATTGCCTACTATGCGCACGGCATCGTGAGAGCCCCTGGGGATACAGCAAGGAATGAGGCATACAAGTCCCTGCCCTCGTGGAGTTCATGAGCCAAAGAATCCCAAAAGAAACAAATATGCACTATATTTTGTCAGGGGGTAATGCTGTTCAGAAAAGCAGAGCCGGGCAAGGAGACAGAGAGAAGAGGGGAGAGCTGCTCCTGTAGACAAGTGGCCAGGGAAAGCCTCCCAATGGGAAGATATTTCTGTTGTTCAGGAGGAGAACCTTAACGAAGCAAGAGAGCTGCTGTGAGGATACTGGAGGGCCGGGGGGCGGGCAGGGGAAGCATTTGGGGCAGAGGTGAGGGTGAGTGCAAAGGTCCTGAGGTGGGTACATTGCTTATGTGTGTGGGGAACAGTGAGGGCCTGTGAGCTTGGAGCCGAAGGAGTAATGGGATGGTGTATCAGGAGATAAAGCTGGGAAGGTAAGAGGGAGAGAAACCCTGCAGTGCCACGAGAAAAACTAGATTCTTCTGGGTGAGGCAGGCTGGTATTGGAGGCTGAGGGCAGGGCTATGACTTGACCTGACGGCGTGAGAGGATCCCATGCTGCTGTGTGGAAGACGGACTCCACAGGGCAAAGGTGGAAGCAGACAGCCTGGTGAGGAGGGCACTGCATAGTCTGGCGGATGGAGGACGGTGCCCTCAGCTGGGGGACGGAGGGAAGGGATGAGCAGCAGTCAGATTCCAGATCTGTTCTGGACCGGCAGAAGCGGAGGTGCTGCTGTCTGAGATGGGGGGTGCAGGGGGGGGGTGGGGGCAGGAGCAGGTTCCCGCTAGCTAGGCTGGCTCTTCCGTGCTTCCCTGGTGCTACAGACCTTGCCCCTGCGATGCTTCCCGGGACCGTCACTTCGCATTTATCGATGTGATTGACTGGTGTCCACCTCCACCAATTAATAAGAAGCTCCTAGAGGGCAGGAATGGGTCAGCTGTTTTTCTCACTCTGGGCCTTGTACATAGCAGGCACTCAATAAATGTTTGCAGAATGAATAGATAAGCAAAGCAGTGGCCTATAATGCGACTAGGAAAAGAAAAGGCCCCACGGACATATTCCACGGCATGTGGGCCGTGTTTTAGAAGATGCGGCATAACCTCTCGGCAGCGTTCCTTTCACGTGGGCCCTTGGGGAAACCTCTCTGGCTGCAACTCTGAGCTACCCAGTGGGCTTGACTGTGCGGCCTGTGAATGGTGCACCAGGTCTGGCTTTCTTTGTGCTTTAGCTGTTAGAAACTCAGAGCCACACGGGTTTCAGAGTCACTCTGGCAAGAGTACAAGTCTTTCAAGTTTAGAGCCTGGGGTCAGGGCGTGGTCCTTACCCAAGGCTTTGTTTTCTCCTGTTTTAATTTTCTCCTTCACCCCAATTTCTTCCTTTACTTTTTTTCCTTACACTGTTGGGTATAATTTTTATAAGCTGCCTCGAATAATCAGTTTTAAATGAGGTAAGGAGAAGATAAATTTTAGGATACTGAAAAACATTACAAACTCTCTCTGTCCCCCCCGGCGGGAGAGGAGGAAAGGGGCTGAGGGCTACCACCGTTTGGCAAACCACTCCACAAGCTGCCAGCCCAGAGTTTGGTGAGAATCCGCTGGCTGTGTTGTCCAGCTGCCTCTCAGAAATCTCAGTATGGACCCTCTAGAGACGTGGGCAAGAGGTATGCTGTGTCCTCTGCCACAGGGCACGCTGGGGTTACCTACCTGGAGAGGGGGACAGGCTGAGCATCCAGTGCTTTAAAGAAAAATGCCCATGCCTTCTGCTGCCAGAAATTTCTCTCAGAGGGAACCTGGCTGAAGGAAAGAATCCTAAGTAGTAAAAACGTTAGAAGGTCTTGAGGCAAGGGCCTGGGTATGTATCCTTGGCACTCAGCACGGCAGAGACTTGAGAATTATCTGCCAAAAGCCAAGCTGGGGGCAATGGGCTGGATGTAGAGACAGCCACAGAGCGCTCTCAAAAGTATAGGGGCTGGGGCGCCTGAGTGGTTCAGTCGGTTAGGCGTCCGACTTCGGCTCAGGTCATGATCTCACGGTTTGTGAGTTCGAGCCCCGCGTCAGGCTCTGGGCTGACAGCTCGGAGCCTGGAGCCTGCTTCGGGTTCTGTGTCTCCCTCTGTCTGCCCCTCCGCTGATTGCACTCTGTCTCTCGCATTGGCTCAAAAATAAAATAAGAACATTAAAAAAAAAAAAAAAAAAAGTATGGGGGGAGAGAAAGCATACAGGGAAATGTACCACACAGTTCTATTTAGGGAAGCTAGACTCTCGGCACACACAGATATACTAACACCGTACATTTTATAAGGAGACACACATCTGAGGACATAAAGCAAACGCATCAGAGCAGGTGCTGCTCGTGGAGAGGGAGATGAGGTGGGAAATGGAGGCGGGCACTAGGGGTGAAGGGGAGCCTGGCACAGACGCATGATCGCGGGCTGTGAACCAAAGCAGGGAATAAATTAAACTCTTCACCCGAGGTCCAGGAAAAAAAAACCCATCAGTCAATACCTAACGTTATTTGATGCACTCTTATTTTTAAGAGTAAAAACTGGGATGGCCTCTTCTGTTTAAAGTGAGGGGGATGCTGGAGGTGAGCTGTGGGGAATCTGCTTGTGGGGGTATCCTGAAACCGTTAAGAAGTGCAGTTCTGATCCAACAACGAGGGAGCGATGGAACAGCAAACCGGCGTTAAAAATTATGTTTCTGACTCACTCACAGACTGGGAAAGAATTCGGATACTGCTCCATGCAGGTCAAAGTACAGGGGAGTCAGCATACTCCTAACTGTTAGAGGCAATGTAAATGAGTGCAGTCTTTTCGGAGGGATCTGGCACTATCTATTCAAATGACAAGTGGAGGTGGTATGTGACCTGCTTCTCCCGCTGCAGATACACTTGAGAATATGGGCCGGGCCAAAATACTGTGCGTGATGTTCACACGGCCCTGCGGTGATAGCCCAGCATTAGATATCCCTCGGGGCCACCTCCGTAAAATACAACCACAAGCAGCTGCTAAAAAGAATGAGGTAGATGTGGCTTTTGCTGATACAAAAATATCTCCGTGGTAAGAACCCTTTATCTGACACAGATCTATGCTTTTAAATTTTCGCATAAACGTAGATCTACGCGTATGACTCACAAGACGCTACGCTAGGCAGAAGCTTACGGCTCACTGACACCTTCCCTTAGACTGAAAACAGTGTTTTAACCATCTACGTGTATTTTTAAAATGTAAATTAGGGGCGCCTGGGTAGTTCAGTCGGTTAAGCGCCTGACTTCGGCTCAGGTCATGATCTCGCAGTCTGTGAGTTCGAGCCCCGCGTCGGGCTCTGTGCTGACAGCTCAGAGCCTGGAGCCTGCTTTGGATTCTGTGTCTCCCTCTTTCTCTGTCCCTCCCGCACTGTTCTCTCGCTCTCAAAAATAAAAACATTTAAAAATGAAAACATGTCTTAAATGTAAATTAAAAGTCCTTCTTGAGGAACTTTCAGTGACCAGGACAAAAGCGCGTGTGATGCAGCACTACCGCAAAACCAAAAGACACACCGCTTCGGTTACAAGAGGACGATTAATTACGTTAAAAGCGTGCGTGTTAAAAGCCTGGAAGGAGACCTGCCCAAATGTTAACAGCGATCGTCACCTCTGCGTATTCTTCCCTCTCTTGATATCTTCCCCTCCCTTTAAGTTTTCCGCAGATACCACTGCTTTCACAGTCGGGAGATATTACGTGCTGCGTTGAAAAAAAACACGGAAGCGTAAGAAGAGTTTGAGGTCACGTGAGCAAATGCCCATGACGTCATTAGTGGGGAGGGAAAGCAGCAGCTACGCAAGTGAGTACGCCGGCCGCGCGGCCACAGCGACGGACAACCACGCACCGGGAAGACAGAACAAGGACACACCTCCAAAGGGAATCTGTGATTGTCTCTGGTGGTGGGGTTTTGGATGACTGCTGTTTTCCCCTTTTTACTTTTCTGTGTTTTCCAGGTTTTCAACACTGAGCCTGTGTAACTTTTATTGGGAAAATAAACCTCAGTAAATTAAAAAAAAAAAAAAAGAAAGAAAAAAAAGAAAAAGAAGGCAATTAGTAGGGCAGAGGCGTGGCGGAGACACAAGCTACACACCCCGTCCCAGCATGAACACGACAGTGCAACCAAAACAGCGTCGTGAAAACAAAACACAAGAGCTACGTGGAGAAGAGAAATAAAGACCATGGGAATGAGTTCCAAACACCGTCAGTGGTTATCTCTACAGAGTTGGTCTAGGGGTGAATGATTAATGGTTTTCCCCCTGCTCTTTATTTTCTACAAATGAACATGCATGTCCCCTGTGATGGGAAAAACAAAACAAAACAAAATAAAGTTATCGAAACCAAATGACACAGAGGTGGCAAAGGACTTACTTTGAAAAAGAGATAGAGCCCCAAAAGCGTGCAGCTGGCGATGATGGGGAACCGGGCGGCGTCCCGGCTGGTGATAGTCTCAGGCATGTCCGAGGCGTTCTGGAGCAGACAAGAAAGGTGGCTGTGAGCAGGGCTTGTGGTTCGGGCCTCCAAAGGCCACAGCTCATTCACCTCCTTCCCCTCCACGTCTTCCGGACCCAAGACTTGTCCGTGTGACAAAGACGGTCTGGAGCAAGATGGTCTACCCTGCCGTTTTGCCATTGGGGAGATCTGGACCCCGACAGGGACAGTCCAGGGAGGACACGGGGCACATGTGGCCCATCTGGGGAGAAGGGTGACAACGAGAGCAGTTCCAGTATATGATAACCGAGAGAAAAAACCCTGGAAACTGGTAACACTAGAGTAGTCCTAGACCTCATGAGAACTATTCCCAATTTCCTTCTGGATTAGCTAAACAGGATGAATTTTTTATCCAATAGGGATGAGTAGAAACAAATCAACAACAGCCGCGGACACCGTATGTGGGAAGACACCAACTTGTAAGAAGCAAATCTGGACAATACTTAAACTTAAGGAATCTGACTGGGAAAAGTGAATCTGGTAAGAGTAAAAGCCACAATTAAATCTACAATGGCAGATGCCATAGTTGGCGACAATGCGATTTGGGTGAAGAGATGACAGAGGATAAATATTCACATGAAAAAAAACCTGAATGTAGTCAAAATAATGTCAGTACTTTAAAAATGGAAACAAATGAAAGTAGAGCAACAGTGCAGCACAGGGATTGTATCAGCTTCATAGAATTCCTGCCAGAAAACGTTCTAATGAAAATCCACCAATGGTAGTAGAATTCTGGTTTAAATTTATAGTAAAAAGACACACAGTCAACAGCTTTCAAGATCATCACGCTCTCCATGCCCTCTCTACTAGGCAGGATCCTCAGTCCTCAAGGACCTGCCCAATGTCCCTGCCACCAACCTTTCCCAGATTTCCCACCACGCTAAGCCTACTCCCCCCAAGGCGATTACTATTTGATGTGTAATTTTATTCATAACCTAGCTACCTGAAGTCCTAGCAATGCCAGATGAGACTTCTGCCCATGTCAAAGTGAAGTTCTCTCGTCACAATGCCTGAGAGTCCACCATCACCACATCTGTCCTATGAGTAAGGTACCAGCACGCCTGGGACAAGGGATCATGTTCAGCCGCAGAGTCTCATTAATTTTTTGGCTCACAGCTGCCTCTTAAAAACCATCAGGACAAAACATGCTCAAGGGGAAGTTGCCCAGAGAGGGAAGATTTTGGCTCAGGCAGGCCTTCTGCTCAAGGATGGAAGGAAAGTTGCAGGAGGGGAAGGTGAGGGGGGCAGAGAGCAGCAAGCCCGTTAAATGGTTATGAGATGGAGATGGGGGGGCGGGGGAACGGGGATGCACATACACTGTAGGTTTCAGTATACACTGGTCCAGCCTTTTGAGGAGGACGACTTAGCAGTTGCATCAAATTGTAATTTGCACATGTCCAAGGACAGAGAAGGTTCACAGAGCAGGAACCACCTAAAGCTCTTAATCGCAGGTATAAATGTTCACCCTCACTTTTTTAGTAAGAGAAACTTGAAATGAAGTACACAGAGATTCCATTTTTCATCTATCAGAATGGCAAAGGTCCCCATGCTGGCTAACAGGTGGAGCTGGTAAGGCTGTGGGGAAACAGGGCCTGACCCACGGTGCCTTCAGGAGGGTAAATTGGTCTTCCTGCAGAGAGCATGTTGGCAATATTTGTCAACACCATAAATGCGGATGCCTGGGTAGCTCAGTTGCTTGGTGGTCCAACTGTGGCTTAGGTCACGATCTCACAGTTCGTGAGTTCGAGTCCCGCATCGGACTCTACACTGGCAGTGCTGAGCCTGCTTGGGATTCATTCTCTCTCTCTCCCTCTCTCTCTCTCTCTCTCAAAATAAATAAATAAACTTAGAACAAACAAACAAACAAACAAACAAAAAAACAACAAATGCACATACCTTTGACCAAGCAATTCCACTGCTGGGAATTTTTCCTACAGATAAGTCACACACCTGCAAATGACGCACGTAAAGCATGGCCAAGGTATGCAGTGCTCTATTAATAGCTTGCTGGGTGACTGTGGCAAGTCCTTGTTCTCTGAGCCTCAGCTTACCCATCTGTCAAACAGGAGCACAATCTCTAGCTTTATTTACCTCTAAAAGGGCCAAAAGACTTCAATGAAATGAGATGGGATGTGAAATAGCCTGGCAAACTGTAAAGTACCAAGACTGTATGAGGAGCCATGATGGTCAGGGAGAGGTGAGTGGGAGGCACTTCACCAAACCCCAACACGCATGACTGAGGTGGGCTAGGCACCAGGCTGGGAGGGAGACCCTCGTCTCCGGAGCCCCCAGGGGCAGCTCTGCTGGGAGGTGGGGAGTGGGGCAGATGAGTGGTACTGACAGAGAGAGGCAGGGCTCTCTCCCTCCTTCTCCCCTGGCCCTAGGTTTCTGCTTTGGGCAGCAGTGTGCTAGGGGGGCTTGGGAAAATTCCTGCACAAATCCAGAGCATGTCCCGTGTAGCAGGAGCTTAGGCACAAACATAAATTAGACAGCTGCTGATCTCAGAGAGTTCACAGGCAGGCGGGCCAAGACCCTGCTGTGTAAACAGAATATCACAATACAATGTGACACGTGACAAAGTAAGATGTATACCAGTGTGATACCCAGGACGAGTGCCACATGGTTGAGAGAAGGTTCTGACGTCAGAAAGCCCAGCCCGTCTTCCAGTTCTGCCTCTTCTCAGCTGTGAGACCCAGGAATGTCATTTTCTCTCTCAAAGCCTCGATTTGCTCATCCTGTATGAGCTTCAGGATTCTATGACTTTTGCATTGGAAATACTTAGTGTTGTGCCTTGAGCTATCACACAAGCTGTCTAGACTCTCTGTAAGATGATGATGGTGATGGTGGTGGTGATGGTGGTGGTGGTGTAGAAGGGAATCACATGAAAGCAGGGCAAGGCCCTGAAGGTCAAGCGCAGGGTCTGGTATGGGGCAGGAGCGAGATAAATGCTGAATTGAGGAATCCGCTCTGTGTACAAGGTAGGGAACAAGGCAGAGGGAGCTGCAGGTGCAGAACACATGGGACTCTGGCCTCACCTACAAACCGGTATTATGGCTCATTTCCACATATTCCTTTTAATTCAGCCCAGTGGCCTGGGTGGGGAGAGGCTTAAAATTACTTGATAACAAGCCAAGGTGGGACACATGCTCCACTATACAGAGGAACCTGGTCTCCTTGGTGGGTGACTGTGTAAATACCCATGCTGCAATGCTGGGTCTGAATGGGAGACTGGAAATGTGACAACAGTAATAAGCATAACATTTACAGACAGCTTTCTAGATGCCAAGCACTGTTCTAGGTGCTTTACGTGATTTCATCTTCGCAAAAACTCTATGAAGCAGGTATTTTTAAGAGCTCCACTTTACAGATGAGGAAACAGGGGCTCAGGGAGGTGAAGCAACTTGCTTAAGGTCACACAGCTGGTGAGTGGTAGAGCTAGGATTCAAACTGAGGCAGTCTGGTTCTAGTGTGCCAACTCTTAGCTCCTACTTCCTAGATGACCTCTACCTTCCCTACCTGGAAATTCCTGCTGGACAGCGGTGACAGGATGCTCAGGGGGCCTGTCGCCATAAACAGTTGACCTTCACCATTACAAAAATACAAAAGGTTATGAGGATTCTCCATCAGTTCAATGTGGATTTTTAAGCCAGATGCTCTTGTGCAAACACAATAGCTCCCGAAACGCAAAAGGTAATTAGAGAATATGTGCTGGGGGTGGGGGAAGCTGACACAAATAGGAGAAATAAATTTAGCTTCCAGTGACATTCTGGACGTTCGGTTAGCAGGGCAGAAGCAAAAGTAGTGAGGGAAGACAGATGCCCAACGTCAAGTCATTGGCTCGGCCTGAGCTCTGGGAGTACTGCTTCCAGGCCACGCCCTAGAAATGATCTGGGATTTGTGGACCATTGTGTTCCTCTGACACCCCAGCTGGAGACCCCAGGGTCTCTTCTCCTTTCCACTACACTCGCTCACTCACGTCACCACAACTCTGCTTTGTAGGCATTTCTAGCACTACCCACTCCAATGCTGTGCCCCACTTGAGTCTTTACCACGACCACCTCACCAGCCTCCTTCCTGTCCTCTCTCCCGCCCATCACTGACCCTGCCAGGAGTGCTTTCTGAAGCCTGGGCTTGACTGTATCATATACGTACCTGGCTCAGAAAGCCCTGGAGACTGGACTATCACACAGCCATCACCCAGGAATTGAGGTCACTGCTGGTGGGGGTGTAAAACTTATACAACCTCTATGGTGCAAATGTGGTAAAATCCATCTAAGTCAAACATGCACATAGCCTGTGACCCGGCAGATCAATTCAAAAAAAAAAATCATCCCACAAACAACAGACACGTGTCAAGTAACAAATGTATTAGATTAATTTCAGCATGGTTTGTAATAGCAAAAGACTGACACCCGTCTGAACGACCAGTGGAGGACTCTAAATCGCACTTGAGCACATATCAGAATTGCCAGGAGGGCTTGTGAAAACAGACGGCCAGGCCCACCTTCGGTTCTAATTCAGAATCTGCATTTCTATTAAGTTCCCAGGTGATGCTGCCGCTGCTGGTCTAGGAAACCACATTCTGAAAACCAGTGCTCTAAACAAACTGTGGGACACAGGTAGGCTACTATGTAGCTGTTAAAGAACACGACCACTCGGTATGTACTGACGTATTTGATCTCCAGCATATATTTGGTGAAAAGAGCAAGGTGCAAAAAAGAGAGTACTTATAACAACATAGAAGTTCTACAACAAAGACGGGGGAAAGCATATGCTTATTTATTTGTAAAGGCACGGAATTCGTTGGATGGACAGCCAAGAAACAGGTAAAGGGGGCTGCCTCTGGGGAGGGAAAATGGCTAGCGGGGGTGGGTGGGGGGTTTTCACCATGTGCCCCTCTGCGCCTTTGGAAATCTATGCCACGAGCATGCAGTACTCACCCTCCCCACCATAAAATGAGGCAGATCTGCATGTACTGACATAGAAAAATGACCAAGACATAGGGCTAAAGCAGGAAAAAAAAAAAAAAAAAATCAAATTGCAGAGCACTAAGTACCGTAAAATCCCACTGTTGTAAAAATAAACCTATGTACGTGTATACACATAGGCACACGCATAATACATTTGTATACACACAGGACAAGTTCTGGAAGATTACACACCAAACAGCTAAGTGGGTTCCTTCGAGGAGTGGCACTGAGGAGGTTCTGCCTTTATACTTCTGCGCGGCTTTACAAGCGCCAGTGTGTGGTCGCTTTGTTAACTATGAAGATGAACTGCTGTGTTGCCTTCAGGATGCTGTCGCCCAGGAAGGCTGCAGGCTGCCTGAGCATCTTCTTGTCACGGTCTCCCAGCCCCTGCCCCGGCTCACATCACAGTGCTCACTGCCTCCCTGAACACACTCCGCGGTGCCACGCCTCCCTCTCTCCTGTTCCGCCTGCTGAACTTGCGCCCATCCGTGTAAAGGCAGCTGTGCTCTCCTCTGGAAGGCAAGTCAGGATTCGGTTTAGGCGGCTGCTCACACATCTGTTTCTCTATGGGGACTAAGCTCCGGGAGGGCAGGTCCTTGCCTTCGTTGTCCCAGCACCCCTGGTACCCAGCCCGGGGCCTGGCACACAGCAGGAGCCCAGTCCAGTTGGCTGAGGGGCTCCTCTGAGTTACAGGCCAAGAGCCTCTGAAGCAATCTGATCCCCAGCTATTGCCTGGGCTGGGATCTGCTCCCTTCTGGGAACACAGGTCTCTGACAGGGATGGGCACCCCTCTCAGGCTGCTCCTCCCATGGCTACTTCTTCCCAACACACTCCTGGATGCTCCACCTTCTTCTCCCCATGATTTCACAATTTGCTCTGCCTGTTATGGACAACTTGGCTCCCGGGAGAACTCTGTCCTCACATGCCCTCTCTCAGCTGGCTTTAAGGTCTAACACTGGTGGGAAATCAAAACTCCTGGGCCCCCACACTAACTTTTCTCTCTCCTTGCCACATGACCAGGGAAACATGAGTCAGGGTAGAAAAAGGGAGCTGTTTGGCTTGTTTTTTTTTTTTTTTTTCTTTTTTTTTTTTCTTTTCTCCCCTAGGCCCAAATGCCACTTGTGTGGGTCTTTGGAGGCACCTGGACTAGATCTAGCAACACCTAGTTCTGTCCCTAATTGGCAGAGGGATCATGAGAAGTCATTTCTCTGACTCTCAGTTTCTTTCTCTGAACCACAGGGAAAATAAAACTGGCTGCATCTGTCCCATTCAGTTGCTGGGAGAAGCAAAGATGGTGAAGGCTCTGTAACTCCCAGAATATCCTAGTTATCGGTGGTGGGTCTGGTTGCCTGCGATTTCATGCAGCTTTCTAAGTCCCCTACCCTGCAGGAGACGATGGCGGAGGTATTTAGAGGCTACGGTGGATCGAAAGCTCCCTTCTATGCACACCCTCTGTGCCTGCCACACCAGACCTTCCACCACCTCCTAAACTGCTTCATACAGCTCCTTACCTGGTTTCCTCTGCCTAGAATGTCTTCCAGCTGAAATTCTACTTCTGCATCAAGGCTCAAGCCCACCTCCAGCACAAAGCCTCTCTGCCCTGCCTCAGGTGTGCTCCAACTTTCTCCCTAAACTCTGCAGCACGACTGTACTGCAATCACATAACTAGTTATTCCTTCTCCATTCAGGCACCTAAAGCCCTTGGTGACGGAGCTCTGACCGATTCATTTTTGCAGCATGCCCCCCCAACAACAGTGGAGGTTCAGGAAATTCTGTTGTCAGTAACGTGTTTTCTTAAGAGATTAGTGATCCTTGTGGAGAAGACACCAAGGAGAATTACTCAGTTTTGGGAGCCCCTCAGATCAGCTCACGCCATGCCACCTTCACTTTCCTTTGTCCTGGTCTATTTCAGCACGTCCCCCCCGCCCCCCGCCCCACACAAGTGTCTGCCCAAAAGGCATGGCAGGGAGGCTGAAAGCCATCTGAACTCTGCTTAGAAGAGGCAGAATGGAAAGGCAGGCAAATGGGGCCACCTAAGCCCTGCCTGACTACTCCCCTTTGTGTTTGTCCACAGAAGGAGCTGACAGCAGGTTCTCTGATCTTGGGGAAGGAAGGTGCCAGCCCTCAAGTTGGGTAATGTTTTGAGAACCCAGGCTTGAGCAGTTTCCGAAGTGGCAGCTGCTTTGTGGACCTGCCCTCTTTGGGTAAGACAGCTTCCGCTTAGGTTCAATTTCAGGTTTGGGCCAGGGAGGAGTTACAGATCAGGAGGGGAGAGGGTGCCAGGAAGTGAGAAGCCACCGGTGTAATGGGCTGGAGAGAGCTTAATATAGGGAAGAAGGGTGAGGGGAGGAAGTCAGGGGGTGGAAGGTGCCAGAGTCCTCTTAGGTATCCAATGGGACATATACTGAGGAAGGTCAGGAGTGGATCTGGCCTAGTCTCCTAAGAGAGGCCCATAGCGGCTTAGTTCCTCAGCAGGTAAGCCAAAGTTGGTGGAGAGACTGTTTTAGGGAGCACAGGAAGAAAAGCTACTTCGAGGTAGGGTCTGGGTTCAGCCCAGGACAGGTCCAAGGTAGGAGGTGTCTACCAGTCAGGGAGAGCAAACCAGCAAAAGAAGGGTCTATGCCTGGTAAAAAAGAGAAGTGCTATGGTGTCAGGCTCTGAGGGGCTGGCTGCGTGGAAGTGGTTTGAGAGGTGATGCAAAAAATTGGGGCCTCAGCTGCGGCTATATCCTTGGGTTAATTTTTTTGAGGCAGGGCAGGGGCCTGATCTGGGCGTTCTAGGAAAGCGCACTGCGGTTCACAGATTCCAGTTAGACAGGTGTCACAGCTTAGGGATGGACCTGGATCCTAGAACTTGCCCTAGGGTGGGTGAGGCAGAGTTCCTAACGGAGGAATGACAAGGGATTGTACCACTCAGTTGTCAGGACCAGCGCCCCATCAGGTACAGATTGGGGTTGACCCAGAGCCCAAGATGAGGTGTCCCATATGGGATGAGCAGCCAGAGCAGAGGGTGCGGCCGATCTTCCTGGGTCCAGTAGGCTCAGAACAATACATGCCCGAGTCGCATGTGAGGCTGACAGTGTTTGCAGCATGATGCGCGGAGAGGGAGGGATGTGTCAGGGTCCGACTGCGGGTAGAAGCCAGTCCCCTATCTGGGAAGGTGTCAGATCCCGGGACACCTAAGGCCAGCTCCCGGATGTGGTGGGGAAGCGGTGGTGATCCAAGCCGGGAAAGGTCAGTGTCCGGGGAGAGGTAGTGTCTGTCCCGTGTAGGGCGGGTAGGGGAAGGATCCGCGTCAGTCACGTCCCGGAGAGGAGGTGGAAAGCGCGCGCGGCTTTGCCTCCGACCCGACCTACCTTGCCGCGGGCGCAGCGCACGGAGCGAAGGGCGCCGAAGAAGATGGGCAGCAGCGCCATGAGCAGGAGGCTGCCGTAGGCCAGCGCGATGCCCTCGGGCGTGGAAGGCGGCCGCGCCGTGCCGTTGGCTGCGCCGCCCGCCTCGGCGCTGCCGTTGTGCGGGTCGCTGAGGGCCGAGTCCATGGCGACGCTGCGCTCGGGGTCCGACTCCAGCTCCGGCCGCCGCAGCAGAGACGCAGACCGGAAGACAGGCGCTGCAGGGAAAAGCCACGTTCCCTTAAAGAAACAGGAAGTGACGTGCCCCGCTTGCCGGCCCGCGCCGCGCACGCGTGCGCGTTCACGTCTCCCCGCCCGCGCGCCCTCTACTGGAAGCGGAGGGCCGGGCGACCGGTTGCTAAGCAACTCGCGAGTGGTCGGGAAAGGAACACTGGACCGCTGCGGTGGGCATCCATCCGGAGAGAGAGACTTGAGGACCCCATGCCCCGGTGCTCGCCGGCTTCCTTGATCCCAGGCTGTTCTGCTCCCTACAAGTCCTCATCCGAATAACTGAGAATTTGTTTATGCATGCATCATTCATCCAATATTGAATCTTTGCATCGCTCCTTAAATATTTGAATATCCCGTTATATGCCAGACGCCGTCCTAGGCTCTGGGCACACAGGGAGAATACGGGCAAAAGTCCGTCCCTATACTCATGAGGGTTGTTGCATTTTTAGTGCAGTGGTAGGGGGAGGTGTTGGGAAGACAATAAATAAAATGAGCAAAATAAAATATGAAGCGTGTAGGATGTTAGTGTGTAGTTGTGTGTTCCGTAGCATGTTAAGGGACATAAATAGCTCATAGATATCTCCCTCTCTAGGAATCTAGTGTACTTCTGCATATGGCTTGGGCACTTCTGTAGAGTGATTCCCTTCAGTCAGTTCCAGCGGACAAAAGTCAGGTGGTTGGCTCTGTAGATGGACAGCCCTGTGGAGCTTCCAGTGTATGTGTGTCCAGGGCTGAGAAGGTGTGGGTAGACGTGATCTGAGTTTGGGTGCAGGCCCATGCTGTCTGGGGCTCCTGGCTATGTTATCGCTGCCCTAGTTAAAAGCTGGAGAAAGTATGTGGCAGACAAACTGAGAAAGTTACACCCCGCAGAAACCTAGCACTGGAGAAACTTTGGGCCAAGTGATGGAGAAAAAGTATGCTCTCCTGGAACCCAGGAAGCAAGCCAATCTGAAACCAGGAAGGAAGATCCATTCCCCTCCAATGTCCCTTTATTATTATTATTTTAAAAAATGTTTATTTATTTTTGACAGAGAAAGAGAGAGAGACAGAGCATGAGTGGGGAGGGGCAGAGAGAGAGAGAGAGAGAGAGAGAGAATCAGAAACAGGCTCCAGGCTCTGAGCTGTCAGCACAGAGCCCGATGCGGGGCTTGAACTCACAGACCACAAGATCATGACCTGAGCCGAAGTCAGATGCTCAACCGACTGAGCCACCCAGGCACCCCTCCAATGTCCCTTTAGTACACGGTACTGAAAAAGCATAACTATGTCAGCTGGAAAAGGAGAAATACTTACAAGGCCCATCTCCATCAACCCAGAGCAGGCAAAAAGAGTGGACTGAGAGCTGAGAGGCAATAAGTTGATAAATGACACAGAGGGTATAAAATCTCATGGCCTGGTCCAAGCTTGACAGGTGGTGAGGTGGGGTTGGAGCGTGGGGCTCGTGGTGAAGGCAGACAAAGGCAAGGAGTCAGACTATAAGAGTTTGAATAATAGAGTTATTTGCCTGGGACATGCCAGGCACTGTACTAGTAACTGTGTGTGTGTGTGTGTGTGTGTGTGTGTGTGTGTGTGTGTGTTATCTCCACAATACTGGTAGGAGTTGATTGGTCCCAATTTACAGATGAGGAAACTGAGCCTCACTGAGGTAAGCTAAACTAGCCAACCCAGGACACACAGTCAGCAGTGGAAAAGGAGACCCTTGAGCTCAGGTCTGTAGGACTCCAAAGCCTTTGCTCTTTGCAATATTCCAGCTACACAAGAGGCTAAGGAGTTTGGACCAGAGTAACTTAGTTCTGGGAGGATGGCGTACAGTTTCAGGCTCTGTTTTTCACTAAGCTGGACCTGACATGAATGGATGGGTGAAGGTGGTGTGCCTGATCAATTCATCCGTCAATAATTCAGGCCACAGGATTTGCCCAGCAACCAGGCCTCACGGCTCTGTGCCTCCCCAGCGGAGAGTCTATGACCGGAAGTTGGACACTCCTGTTTCCCGCCAGGCTGAGCACTTGATTTAGTTTGTTCTAAGGCGGATCCGGCCATCTCTCTTCACACTCCGGAGTGGGAGGTTGCGAATGCGACCCAGGGAACTGAGGGTTTGACCCAAGTTCAGAAAGATCTTGTTAAGGCTTCTGGAGGGTTGGATTTCTGGCTTGGAGCAAACCTGTCTTGATATTGTCTGGAGACGGGGATGAGACACCCTGCAGGTGGGTGTCCTGAGGCTTTATCTGCTGAAGCCTGCTGTATGGGGTTACTTTCCCAGACAATTTCTGAACTGACGTCAAGAAAGGAGCCTGTTGAGAGCCTGGGGTAGCTAAATGACCAAATATTTGTTCCAGAGAAGGATGTGGTCCCTCTCTCTTGTTCAGTTATTACTGTGTTCAGTCACCATGAAGGGGTTTCAGATTTTCTAATTTTTTCCCTCATACATGCCCACACACATATTCACTCACACTTACACACGCTATCAAATATTGAAATATTTCCAGACCCCACAAGCAAAGAGTGTGAATGGATGCTAAAGTTGCTGTGAGAAAGGTTGAGGAACTACCCATACGGTCTTAGAGTGTCACCTCACAGATTACCTGTTAGCTACAAAAGGTTTCCTTTACAATGGAGTGACAAAATGGGATGGGATGGGACAATATGACAACAGGTGATGTGATGTGTGGGACACATCATCTGGGTGGTCTTCTTGCCAAACATGTTTGACTCCCATCTACTCATGAAGGAACCTCAGAAAATGTCAGAAAAGTACAGACTGTGGAAGGTTCTACAAGACAAGTAGCCTGGACTCTTCAAAAATGTTGGTGCCATGGGGGAACAATTCTACGGGGGGATTGTTGCTGATGAAAGGAAACAAATGTAATGTACCATTCTTGATTGGTTCCTGGGTCACAACATTTTAAAAATGTTTATTTATTTACTTATTTATTTATTTTGAGAGAGAGAGAGAGACAGAGCGTGAGCAGGGGAGGGGCGGAGAGAGAGGAAGACACAGAATCCGAAGCAGGCTCCAGGCTCTGAGCTGTCAGCACAGAGCGCGACGCGGGGCTCGAACTCACAAACCGTGAGATCATGAACTGAGCCGAAGTCGGACGCTCAGCCGACTGAGCCACCCAGGCGCCCCTGGGTCACAACATTTTTAAAAAGGCTGCAAAGGAAAGTTTGAGATGAGTGGGAAAATTCAAACATGGATTGTTTAGGTGTGATGATTGTCTGGTGATTGTAAGACCTCGCTAATCCGGGTGTGGTGCCCAGGTTAGCCCCATCAGCATCACCTGGGAACCTGGAAGAAATCCAGAATCTCAGCTCCACCCAGACTACTGGATCTCTACCTGATCCACATGCACATTTAGTCTGAAAAATGCTGGTGTAGGAGAAGCTCCTTATTCTTAGATGGTATACATCTGCCCGAGGGCCCAGATAGTCCCATGTTCTTGATCCCTGTAAGAGAATGGGCAGGAAAACAGTAAAACTCTATAAATGTTTACTGTTCTCAATATCTTCCAAGGCCATGGGACCTTTACATATATGTGATCCATAAATGTTTGTATATGAATGAGGGAATATATCATTCTCTTCACGTAACCTTCACTTTCTCACCCCACAATCCCTCCGAGCTTGAGTTGAACGTCAGCTCTGTGTCAGGTTCCAGTATCGGGGAACCCCAAGGAACCCCTGTATCTCTGGCAGAGTAGAGCTGGCAGAAATGCCCCTGGGGTTTCACTAAGATGAAAGAAACAGGGAGAAACACTTTTGGTGCCTCCATACCTCCTTGCCTTAGGGATGGAATTCTTATTCAGGAAAACCTTTTTTTTTAATGTGTATTTATTTTTGAGAGAGAGAGAGAGAGAGAGGGAGAGAGACAGAGAGAATGAGTAGGGGAGGTCCAGAGAGAGAGAGGGGGACAGAGGATCTGAAGCAGGGTCTGCCCTGACAGCAGAGAGCCTGATGTGGGGCTCCAACCCATGAACCACGGGATCATGACCTGAGCTGAAGTTGGCCACTCAACCAACCGAACCACCCGGGTGCCCTGGAAAATCTTTTTGGAGGCCCAAATGGCTCATGTGGATTATTTTCAGCTCCATAATCCTAGAGAAATTTTCATGCGGGCCTATCAAGGGACATGCCCAGGGATTTCCAGCAGTGTTTGTTATTTTTCTTGGTAGCAGGAAGTTAGAGCAAACTTAGGTCTGTGTCACTGGGGAAGGATTGACAAAATGTGATGGATGTGTCTATGGAACGCTAGCCAGCAACAAGAAGCAATCTCAGAGCATGCTCAGCTGGGGTGACGCTGCCTCCTGGTTTGGCGGGGAGTCATGGTATATGCCCTTTGCCCTGGCCTAATTATTATTTATCAAAAAAAATTTTTAACATTTATTTAGTTTTGAGAGAGAGAGTTTGAGCAGGGGAGGGGCAGAGAGAGGCAGAGACACAGAATCTGAAGCGGGTTCTAGGCTCTGAGCTGTCAGCACGGAGTCTGACACAGGCCACAAACCCGTGAGCTGTGAGATCATGACCTGAGCCCAAGTCAGAGGCTCAACCGACTGAGCCACCCAGGCAGCCCTCCCCTGGCCTAATTATTAATAGAACCCCTTGCACTCTCAAAAGGGTACTGGTTGGGATGATAATGGTTACAGTCAAGTGGCCAAGTAGAAGCAGAACCTGAGATGAGGATTCTTGCTTAATAGATTTTTTGAGAGAGAGAGAGAGAGAGAGAGAGAATGTTTGAGCAGAGCAGAGGGGCAGAGGAAGAGAGACAGAATCTTAAGCAAGATCCATACTCAGCACGGAGCCCAGCACGGGGCTTGATCCCATAACCCTGCGATCGTGACCTGAGCTGAGATTTAAGAGTTGGACGCTCGACTGACTGAGCCACCAGACACCCCATTGTTTAAGCGATGTTGAGGGAGAGTGTTTTTAGGGGGACGGGCATGAGGGAATGCAGGAAATAAAAGGCTAAGTGAGGAGGAGGTCTCAGCCAGAGACTTTGTTCTCTGTGACCCCAAGGAGAGCTCTGGGGCATCACAGAATCGTTCCTGCCTTGACCTCTTGTACCCTGTATCTGTCCGTCACTGGCCAAAGTGTAAGAGTCGGGGGTGAGGTACCCTGACTAGTTGGCCCCCGTTTGACCAAGGGCAATTCTCCAGAGAAGGTGGCCATTGCCGGTGGCTTTCAGCCAACACTCCCAACAGCTGGGGGATGGGCCACTATGTCTGTTAAAGGGGATCTGGGTGGGGCACCAAATACATCCCTTATAATCTCCCTAATCTTCATCAACATGTAGAGATCTTTGAAACGTGGAGCTGAGTATGAAGAAATGTGCAACCTGATTTCCATAAATCACAAGTCCTTGTCATATAGCAACATGGCAAATCTAACAGGAATATTTGCATATTAAAGAATATACATCTGGGAATGCAAACTGGTGCAACCACTCTGGAAAGCGGTAGGGAGGTTCCTCAAAAAATTAAAAATAGAACTACCCTACGACCCAGCAATTGCACTACTAGGAATTTATCCAAGGGGTATAGGTGTGCTGTTTTGAAGGGGCACATGCACCCCAATGTTTATAGCAGCGCTATCGACAATAGCCAAGGTATGGAAAGAGCCCAAATGTCCATTGAGGGATGATGAATGGATATATATACACAATGGAGTATTACTCAGCAATCAAAAAGAATGAAATCTTGCCATTTGCAGCAACGTGGATGGAACTAGAGGGTATTACCCTAAGCGAAATTAGTCAGTCAGAGAAAGACCAATTTCTTGACTTCCACTCACATGAAGACTTTAAGATACCAAACAGAGGAACATAAAGGAAGGGAAGCAAAAATAATATGAAAACGGGGAGGAGGACAAAACATAAGAGACTCTTAAATATGGAGAACAAACAGAGGGTTACTGGAGGGAGTGTGGGGGGGGATGGGCTAAATGGGTAAGGAGCATTAAGGAATCTAATCCTGAAATCATTGTTGCATTATATGCTAACTAATTTGGATGTAAATTAAAAAATAAATAAATAAATTATAAAAAAAAAAAAACCAAACCAAACCCTGGGTCTGAATAAATCCTGAGAAGAAAAAAAGAAAAAAAAAAGAAAAAAGAGTATACATCAAGCACATTAGAATGATTCCCTAGCGAGGGGTGGGAATGAGAGTGGGACCTGGGGATTAAAACAACGACCACAGGGGTGCCTGGTTGGCTCAGCTGGAAGAGCATGTGACTCTTGATCTCGGGGTTGCGAGTTCAAGCCCCACGTTGGGTGTAGAGATGACCAAAAATAAATAAACTTTACACAACAACAGCAACAACAAAACTTACATAAGTAAAATAAAACAGGGACTTTGCCGGACAGCAGTGAAGACAGTCTGCCATGAAGGAAGGAGTATGATGAACTCATCCCTCTACTTTGGAGATCCAAGAAAGAAAATACATGCGGCGCCTGCCTGGCTCAGTCGGGAGAGCATGTGCCTCTTGACCTCAGGGTCATGGGTCCAAGCCCCACGTTGGCCATGGAGCCTACTTAAAAAAGAAAGAAAAGACAAGATCTCTGAAGACTTGAAGCGAAGACTCATTTCAGAGTTCTCTTGCTTCTTTGTTGGGTTGGGGACAGAGGCTGGATTTGCAAAAGGAATGCAGTGCCCTTCAGACAGTGAGTCAGGGTTCTTTGGTTTGCAAGGGCTGAAAACCCAGCTGCAAACACTTTGGGCAACGATAGGAATGTTTGGCTCTTGAACAACAAGGAAGAGGTGAATAACCGAACCTGTGGACAGGACGTCAGGGACCAAGCTGGGCCTCAGTTTCCCTCCGAAACCAGGGCACCTGTGCTGCCAGGATTGTCTCTCGGCTCGTCTCTGCCCCCTGTCTTTATTCTCTTTCACAGCAAACCTGTGCGTTACAAATGGCATCCCCCATGAGCTGAGTTAACATGTTATGATTTGCCTTAGGAACCCAGAGGCTCCTGGGTTCATGAACCCTCTTGGTTCAGGGCGGTCATGATGTGCCGCCCCACTGTCAGAAGGCCTCTGGGGTGGGTGAGCCTTCCATTACATGGTGGGGGTTGGGAGGGTCAGTGAGGATTTCTGTAACCATGGGCCAAGCCATAGGATGTTGGAATGATGAGACATTAGAGTCCTAGCATGTTAGCATCACACTGTACTCAGGGTGAAAGTGTTATCGCCTTGGCATTGGTATTTTTCCCAGGGAAGCAACTGTCTATATGGGTAGCATGGGAAGACCTTGACAATTCGCACCAGGGGAATGTGAGACCCCGAGAGCCCTGGCTGGCAAGTGCCAAAGAAACAGAAATAGCAAATCTGCTTTCTGGTAGACATGAACAGGAGGCAGAGAATGAGACAAACAGCAATGAAGGGGAGTATGGAGGAAGGAGAGGAGCCAACGAAAGGACATGTGAATGCCAGGGCATGTGTATGCCAGGGATTTCCCCGTTGGGCTCCACACTGAGCGGTACGAGGAGCTATGCATCGAGGAGAAAGAATTTTGGCATTAGAGGGTATTATGAGGGCTCTGGCTGCCCAGTGGGAAATGGATTGGCCAGAACAAGGTAAGTAGACCAAAGGAGAGAGGGAAGCGGCTTTGGCTACCGTGGCCTGGTGGAGATGGGGAGCAGTGGGTGTGATTAAGATATACTTAGGACATTTCTGATTTAGGATTCTATTTAGGAAACGGCATCAACAAGACTCCCTGATGGGGTGTAAGGGAGGAGGAGACACTGAGGCCTGCATTTCGCGAACAGAGTCACTGGATGATAAAGGTGCTGAGATAAAGATGAACTGAGATGGGGGAGATTTGGGAGCCCAGGTGTCCTCTCTTTCCATTACTGTTTCTTCCAGAGGCCGATGCTCCCGTTGCGCTAGTGCCTCCTTCTGCCAGCAGAGGGCAGACTAGGCCAGCATAGGCGGTAGGAGGATATCCAGGATGGTCCCAGGGACCCTGACTCTGGAAAAGCCATTCATTGCCTGGCTTATGGAAAAGCAGTAGGTTTGCTCTCAGGCCTAAATCCAGCCTTTGACTTTGAGGGCAGTTCAGACACCAGAGTCTGGGGCTGTCCATACCCAAAGCTGCTGGTCAATCCAGGCCACATTGTCTCTTCTAGGCCATTTCAACAGCTTCCTCATGCAACTCCTGGAGACCCCCCCTGTATCTTATCTCTTTGCTTGAAACCCTTCAATGGTCCCCCTGCCCTCAAGATAATCTCATGCTCCTTCCTCACCATGGTCTTCAAGGCCCTGAATGCCCTGTCCCTGCCAAGATACTTAGCTCATCCATTATTGCTTTCCTCTTTTGCATTAAACTCTTTTCAGCCTCAGGTCCTTTGCATAAGCTGTTTCTCCTTTCCTGGTCTTCTCTCACTTTGATTCTCTTGGCTAAGCTAGCTCCTTCTCATGAGTCTTAGCTTAAATGTTGCCTTAAATTACCTTTTTTTTTAAATTTAAATTCATGTTAGTTAACATATAGTGCAGTATGGATTTCAGGAGTAGAATTTAGCGATTCATCACTTACACGTAACACCCTGTGCTCATCCCAACAAGTGCCCTCCTTAATGCCCATCACCCATTTCGTCCATTCCCCCACCCGCCCCTCCAGCAACCCTCAGTTTGTTCTCTATATTTAAGTGTCTCTTATGGTTTGTCTCCCTCTCCGTTTTTATCTTACTTTTCTTTCCCTTCCCCTATGTTCTTTTTTTTTTAAATTCCATATATGAGTGAAATCATATGATATTTATCTTTATCATCCAGTGACTTGTTTCACTTAGCGTAATACAATACTTCCATCCATGTTGTCACAAATGGCAAGATTTCATTCTTTTTGATCGCCGAGTAATATTCCATTGTATATATACACACCACATCTTCTTTACCCATTCATCAGTCGATAATGTTACCTTAAATTCTTTATCTCAGCATCTTAAAAAAATCCTCATAGCACATAACACTGCAGTGGGTAATGTGCTGTGTACCAGGGTAATTTGACATATCAGTTTGTGGTTTTGTCCCTCTTTTCTCCTCCCCTTTTTGTATTTCTTGCCTAGGGAAGGTTTGGTCATAGAGTTCAAAGCTGAAGCTGCCTCCAAGACGGTTTCCTTTCTGGCTTCCATTTTGTACACGTTTAAACATCATAGATACGGAAACTCAGCTCCCTAGGTCCAGTCCTGTTCACAGATGTGTCTCGTATGACCTTCACCTTCACAGGTTCAACAACTGTTTTCACTCTGCTGCCAAAGTTCAAAAATAGAGCAATTTGGGGGTGTCTAGGTGGCTCCGTCAGTTAAGCGTCTGACTCTTGATTTCAGCTCAGGTCATGGTCTCATGGGTCATGAGACTGAGCCCCACGTCCGGCTCTGTGCTGACAGCTCGAAGCCTGCCTGGGATTCCCTCTCTCCCTCTCTCTCTGCCCCTTCCCCACTCACGCTCGTGCTCTCGCTCTCTCTCAAAATAAACAAATACACATTTTTTGAAAACGCAATTTCAAAGCAAAAATTTGGATCTCTAGCTTCTCTTGAACACTTAGAGGATCTGGCAATCTCATGATTGCATTTCCACTAATATTTATTGAGTACCTACTGATGTCAGGCACCGTTCAAAGTGCTTTCTCCCCTGGAGCTGTTGTACAGGTAGGTACAAATATTCTTTTTCATGGCTAAAGAAGCAGGCACAGAGGGGTTAAGTGGCTTGCCTAAGAACTCACAGGCAATAAACAGCAGCACCAGCATTTGAACCCAGGTAACAAAGCTCTAGAATGTGGGCTCCTAACCGTTAGACCTCATGGCCTGATGGCAGTTTTGTGGGCTGAGCTGTGCTGCCCTCTCTAGGTAGAGCACGTGTTCTCTCGTTACCAAGCTTCACGCTTTTGTTGCTGTTGTTAAGTGTTTGGTCTCCAGAGACTCTGAGTTTGCAAATTCTTGTTGCAGAGAGAATGCTCCTTGCTTCTGAGGGCAGGGACGGTGGGAGACACAAAGGAGCTCTAGGAAGCTGTGAAGGAAGGTCGATGGAGGCTGGCATGGGGTGGGGGGAGGGGATCCTCCTGCCCCCTTCTTGATAGTGTGGCAACAGGTGGCCAGACTCTGTGGGGATGGATCCAGGCCCAGAGATGCCAGACTCCAGCAAGACTTTGAGGCCCCAGGCTTGGAAGCAGGCTTGGACTTTAGGGCTTGTTGAGGCTTTGGGCACAGCCGTCAGAGGCCTCCCGTGGTCCAGTGCCAGGGAGAGCCCCCTGGCTTCCCTTCTTGTCCTCTGGCGGGGAGTAGCCTTCAGTAAGGGCAGAGATTAAATTTCTCTCTAGTCCAGAAGGATGGGGGCAGTAGGGGTAGAAATTTTTTTTTTGTTTCTTTTTTTTTTTTTTTTAAACTTTTTTTTTCAACGTTTATTTATTTTTGGGACAGAGAGAGACAGAGCATGAACGGGGGAGGGGCAGAGAGAGAGGGAGACACAGAATCGGAAACAGGCTCCAGGCTCCGAGCCATCAGCCCAGAGCCCGACGCGGGGCTCGAACTCACGGACCGCGAGATCGTGACCTGGCTGAAGTCGGACGCTTAACCGACTGAGCCACCCAGGTGCCCCTTAATGTTTATTTTTGAGAGAGAGAGTGCGAGCAGGGGAGGGGCAGAGAGAGGGAGACGCAAAATTGGAAGCAGACTCCAGGCTCCAAGCTGTCAGCACAGAGCCTGGCGTGGGGCTCAAACTCACAAGCTGTGGTATCATGATCTGAGCCGAAGTCAAAATGCTTAACCGACTGAGCCACCCAGGCACCCCATGTTTCTTTTTTTTTTTTAAAGGGTAGAGACCCCTAATGTGGGGCTCAAACTCACAATCCTGAGATCAAGATTCACATAGTGTCCCGACTGAGCCAGCCAGGCATCCTGAAATTGATTTGGTTTTTGAGAAAAGAAAGAAATGAGTATTTCTTGCACACCTGAGTCTGGGGGTTAAGGTTTACATCTGATGTGACAGTCTGTAATTATTATTATTATTATTTTTATTATTTCCGCTTTTATGAGGTTCTCTTTTTTGGTTTGTTTCTTGCATTAGACTGTGAGCCCCTCGCGGGCAGAATGACGGACAGTGTTCATCCGTGTTCACCCTGCACATCTACTGTCTAGAGAGCGCCAGGCATATGTAGACACTCAATTATCATCATGGTCATTATCACGCACATGCATGGAGTGCTTACTTCCCGGGCACTGCGCTTGACATCTATATATAGTAACCAACCCATTTGATCCTCACGCCATCCCATGGGCAGGCATCTTCATTGCCCTCATTTACATGTGAGGAATCTGCAGTTCAGAAAGGCTAAATAACTTGCCCAAGGTCACACAGCCTGCGTCATGTCTAATAAGTATTCATGAATCAACGGATGAGGGACTGATTCCTGGTATGCTCTCGTCTCTCCTCCTGCATGGCTGTGTCCCAAGGCGCCCGGGGGGTACAAGGGTCAGACCCAGGCGGGAGTCCCTGAGGCAATGTCCTCCCCCTAGAACTGCCGGATCGATTGTTTTCACTCACCTCTGGCCTCTCCTTCTGGCCTAGTCTCTCTTCGCCCCCAGCATCATACCTACACTTCAACATATTAACTACTCTTGGGTCTCCAGATTCTTTCAGCCTGTCTGTTTTGGCTCCAGCTCTTGCCTGTGCCAGGACCGTCCTTCCAATCCTGAGATTCCATTCTTCTAAAAGGAGAAGCCCGGAAGGGAGGCCAGGTCTTTGAACCACATCATTCTCTGGTAACACTAAAATGCTGGATTGCATCTGGTCTCCAGCAGCCTTCGGGCGGTGGTGGTGCTGAAGAAGGCCAGTATTCTCGTGCCCGTCTCTCTGGTGGGGATACAGGGTCCCAGAGAGAAGAAGGGACTTGGGAAAAGCAACAGGGGATCAGATTCAGGACTGTGCTAGAAATCTGGGCCACTGTCCTCCCAGCCCAGAGCCCTTTCCATGACGGGGCAGCAACTCTGGTGTTACACAGAGAACAGGCCTGACCGCCCCCCAAAGAGCTTCTCAATTCTGAGCTAAGAGTGCCTGAAGTTCCTCCAGTGGAGAGATCACTTTCTTTGGGGGGCAAAGGGTGTCGAAGATGTTTTGGCCCCCAGGGAACCCCAGGGAATGATGAAAACCCCTATGAGGAGTCCTACACTGAGCTCATGTCAGTCTGTTCCCAGGAGGGTGATCTGGCTGACAGGCAGCCAAGGGTGAGATGCCGTGGGAAGGAGACCCTGACTGAGGGCTGGAGGAATGTGGGAAGCACCAAGGCAGGCAGAAAAATGGGTCAAGGGTGGGGGTGTCAGCCAAAGGACGGAGTGGCTGTGAGAGCCTTCACCCTCAACTTGCTGTGTGATGTCAGGCAAGTCTCTCTCCTACTCGGAGCTCCGATCTGGGTCAGTGCTATGGAAAAGACTTGCTTCTGGTTTATCTTAAGGCTCTTGGTGTCAGGAAGTTGGGGCCCTAGGTGGTGGTTGCCTTGACAACTATCTCTGTGGAGATAGTGACCGAGGTGACTGTTGCCATGACTATGATTACAAGGTCCAAGAGCCAATGGACTGGCTATCAGTCCTGCCTCGACACAGGTCCCTCGCCGTCACCTCCTTCCATCACCCACTGAAGTTCAGTGTTTGTGGGGGCCAGAGAAACTGACGCCCAAAGATGGCGTCAGGAGTCAGGGACCTGCCTTGTCGTGCCTTCTCTTATCCTCACCCGCTGTGTAACCTTGGGCAAAACTTTGCTTCTCTCTGGGCCTTTCTCCACATCCGGAAAATGGAGACGTTGCACAAGGCCCTTTTCACTCTAGATTCCTATCAGTTTGCCTTTAAATAAGAGACAAAGTTTTAAGCCAAAGGGTAGTTTCCAGGAATGATCGGAAAAGTATTAACAACTGTTATGACTGGCCATCGCTCACGGACCCGTCCACACAGGCCTGGACTGCCCTGCAGTGGCAGGGGTTATCCCTTTAGTAGCTGTAAGTGGGGAGGTCTGGGGAGTCCCAGAGGAGGGTCCAGAGTGGCCAGTATGCTTGAGGGGTACCTGGAGGGCACTCAAGACAGGGGTTGTTAACAACAAGTAGGCAAATAGCTAAGTATTTTGACCACTGGGGTGGCCATAACTCTGCATACTGGCTGAGCGCGAGCCTCTGTTGTGTCTCTGATAGTGGCATTATAGGCACTGAGTAGCGAAGGATCAAGCCAAGCCCTCATCAAGATCTCTGAGAGGAGGATCCGTCCTTCTTCCTGGTCGCTGCACCTTCGGACTAGGCTGTGCATAATCCCTAGAGAGTCAGACTTGCCAGCGTCTCAATTCCGGGATGACCGATGCCCAGACTGGTGGGGAGGGCACAGCAGGAGCTGGCAGAGCAGGGGAGCCCAAGGAGGAAGCAGAGAGCTCAGGGGACGCCTGCTCCCCCTCTCCCAGGAGACTAGGCCCTGGGCGGAGGCCAGACCCTTGGCCCCCGGGACCTGCTCCTCTCCCCCCGCCCCCAGTCCACTTGTCTCTCTCAGCAGGACTTTGCAAACAGCTTCTCCGGATGGACGGATGGACGCGGCTGCTGCCTCCTCCCTGCACACTTTCTATTCCCAGCCCTGAGCCCCAGCCAGGGTTCCTCAGGAAAATTGGCTGAAAGAGACATTTTCCATGCTCTTGACTCCTCTGCTGGGTAGCCGTTCCTGCCTCCACTCTCTCTAGCCTCTTCTCCAGCTGGTCACCAGGACCCAGAAGGAGGGGAAATACTTACTTGGTCAACTGGTTGCCACTCTGGGACCCTTTAATTTTGTATGTCATTTTATCTTCCTGGGCCTCAGTTTCTTAATCTGTGAAATGAGCTAGCTACCTTCGGAAGCAGGCTTGAGAGTCAGACTTTTTTTTAAGATTTTATTTTTAAGAAATCCCTACACCCAATGTAGGGCTGGAACTCACAACCCTGAGATCAAGAGTTGCACGCTCCACCAACTGAGCCAGCCAGGCACTCCAGGAGTCAGACATTCTTGATTTATTCATTGGCTTAGCTGGTTACTAAACTGTGTGACTTTGGACAAGACACATCCTGGGGCCTCAGTTTTCCCCATCTGTAAATGGTGTTGTCTCTTACTGTTGTGAGGGTAATAAAATAAGCTGAACACTCTGCACATGGCAAGTGTTCAACGAATACCTATTTTTTAAAATTAATTGTTATTAGAGCCTACTAGAGGCCAGATGCTGTATTACATGCTTTACGTATCCGATTTCTTCTTTTTTTTTTTTTTTTTTTATGTTTTATTTATTTTTAGGAGAGTACAAGTGGGGGAGGGGCAGAGAGCGAGAGGGACAGAGGATCTGAAGCGAGCTCTGCGCTGACAGCAGCGAGCCCGATGTGGGGCTTGACCTGAGCTGGTATCATGACCTGAGCTGAAGTCGGATGCTCAGCCACCCAGATGCCCCTATGTATCTGATTTCTAATCCATACAACACCTGTGCAAGGTGCTGTCACCCCCTTTGTAAAGTCGAGGGTCCAAAGGTTCAGAGAAGCTAAGTAACTTGTCCAAGGTCACAGATGTCATATGGCTGAGCCAGAGGGATTCAAACCCAGATCTCGCTGATTCCAGACTTCCTCTTCTAACCAAGGCTCTGGTAACTGGAAGAAAGAGCATCCCTCTGCCTCAGGCAGATAATAAAGAGCAGAATAGCTCTGGTTGAGATTTTTAATCCAGCCCTTACAAGCTGTAATTTCAAAGCTTCACTGGGGTTTTGGGCAGCTAAGGGGCACAATCACCAAGAGGAATACTGCTCAACTTGGTTATAATTAAGGAAATGCAAAGTAAGTAATGAGGCATCTTTGTTTCCAAACTTTCCTCATCCTGGCCCCAAGAAAATGTGAAACGAGAAAAAACCAGTAATACCTAATGTGGGTATGGGGAATTGGGCACTGTTGGTCTGAATATAAAAAAAAGCAGTCCTTTTGGAATGCAATTTGGTAGTGCCTGTCAGAATGTAAAAGGTGCATGTTCTTTGACCTAGTAAATTTGCATTTGGTGATTTCTCCTATATGTGCAAAAATATTCACTGCCACCCTGTTTGTAAGGGCGGAACATTCACAGTAAACTAATGTCTTTCACTGGGTGTATGTACATCCATATTGTGGAATATCTGGCACCCATGAAAAAAGAACAAGGTGAAAACAAACAAATAGACAGAAAGAATTGACACAACACAATTATAATCGGAGGTTCCGGCATTGCTTTCTCAGCAACTGGTGAAGTGATAGGGATAAAATCAGTGAGTGTGTGGAACACTTGAACAGCATTAGTAATTACCTTGACCTAACTGACATTTTAGAGCACCCCACCCAATCATGACATTGAACAGTATTCCATAGTATCCTGGAATGAATAGTATTTTCAAGCGCACAGTGGAACACGAATCGCGGTAGACCAGATGTTGGGCTATAGAACAAGTTTCAAGTTTGCAGTCGAATTAAATTAGAAATCGGTAACAAAAGAGATACGTAGAACTGCCCCCCTCAGTACTTGGAAATTAAACCACATGCCTTTGAATCACCTGCGGGAAGAAGAAATCACAGGGGAAATTAGAAAATATTTTGAACTGAGTGATCATGGAAACAACACGCTAAAATTTCTGGGCTGCATCTAGAGCAGTGCGTAGAGGGAAACTTATAGCTTTATATAAATTATGTAGTTTTTTTCTAAAATAGCTTCATTTTTTTATTTTTAAAGGTTTTATTTTTAAGTAATCTCTACACCCAATGCGGGGCTCGAACTCACAATCCCAAGATTAAGAGTTGCATCCCTTTTAAAATAGCTTTAAGTGCTCGTACTAGAAAAGAAGAACGTTTTTAAACAAATGATATAAGCTCCTATTTTAAGAAGCTAGAAAAAGAATGACAAAAAGACCTCAAAATAATGAGGTAAATTTATGTGTACTGGCATTGATGGAAAGCCAGAGTCCATTAAATGAAAAAAGCAAATTCTATCTAATATGTACATTTCACGGCAGGGATTGCTTGTCACCTCTCGATGTCCATACTCCCCTTCTTTAAATATGGAATTCCTTATTTTGAGCTGACACAGAGTAAAGTACATTTCTTAGACTCCTTTGCAATCAAGATGTGACTAAGTACTGGCCGATGAGATATAATCAGAAGTAATGTGTGCATATTCTGAGAGGCTGTGCCCCCCCCCTTTTTTTTTTGGTTCCTTCCCACTTCCTGCTGGCTGAAATGTGGATGGGACTGTTTATAGCTTGAACTTAGGATGGTGAACCACAAGATAGAAAGAGTCAAGGTCCCTGTTCTGTAGAATGCTATGCCAGCCTTGGACTTGCCTACTTCTGGACTTCTTTTACATGAAGGAGAAATAGACTCCTGTCTTATTTCCATTACTGCTATTTTGGGTTTCATTCCTTGCAAATGAACTCCGTGCCAATGCATATAACTGATTCCATTTATGTGAAAAACAGCAAACGAATCTATATATGTGTATCAAATGGGTGATTTTGACTTTGGTGCAGAAGTCCCCAAGATAATTTGCTTCAGCCTTGAAGTCATATTCTCTTACATAACAATAAGTCCAGAGGTGAAACACTTCTGGGATGGCTAATTCAGTGATCTGACTTCCTCATCAAGGACTTGGGTACTTCCCATCTTTCTACCTTGCCACCCTCTGATTAGATCCTGTCAGAGCTGCAAAATGCTGACTACAGTTCCAGCATCACATTCATACATTTCAACGACCAGCAGAAGAGAAAGGATGGTCTCCTCCTGCTGCAGCTCCGTTTGTTTATCTACAAGCCCTTTTTAAGAAAAGTTTATTTTGAGATAGACAGAGGGCATGAGCGGGGGAAGGGCAGAGAGAAAGAGGGAGAGAGAGAATCCCAAGCAGGTTCCGCACTGTCGGTGTGGAGCCGGACTCCAGGCTCGAACTCATGAATCATGAGATCATGACCTGAGCTGAAATCAAAAGTCAGATGCTTAGCCAACTGAGCCACCCAGGCACCTCTCCCAGCTCTTTTTTAAGAGCAAAGAAACTTTTTTCTAGAACCCTCCAGTAAAATCTCCCTTGTGTCTTATTGACCATAGCTGGGTTGTAGGCCCATCTTTAAACCAATCTCTGGTTCTGAGCAATCAGGATTTATTTTAGATCCCATGGAAAAGAGAACAGAGTAAAATTGCAACTCTGACAATGTGGAAGAGAAGACAAACGACCAAATGTCTGCATGTATGTACCGAAAAATCTGCAAGGATACACCCCAAACTGCTGCTAATGGCGGGAACCCCCGGGGAAAGGAGTGGTACTGGGGGAGAAGAAAGGAGTTCTGTAGCAAATCCTAAAGTTGCCTATCCAATGACCCTCCCCACTTATCCTTTGCTTGCAAAAACCATCTTGTTAGGGTAGCATAGGGATGAATCATGATTGGCCCGAGCCAGGTGTGGCAATCTCCTTTTTGCCAGATAGTTGGCTTTCTCAGCCCACCTTGCATCTGGTCGTGAGACCCAGTTTGGCCAGTGAGATATGAAGGGAAACTTCTGGGAGAACAGTTTCCTCTTTGGTAAAAAGAAAACCTCTTTCTGACCTTTCCCTTTCCATTCTTGCTTGAGATACTGGGGTGAAGATGTGATGCTTGGGGTTGTTGCAGCCATATTGCAACCATGAAGGAAACCCCGAGAGAATTATGGAGATGCAGACCCAGTGACCTGGCATTTTTAGGGCCTCTGGACACCTTGTTAGAAAATATCCTTATAAGGATTTCTATCATGTGTAGCTGAGGGCAGCTTAACAAATAAATGCATCTTTACTTTTTACCATATATTTTTCTGTTGTTTTGATCTATTCTTCTAATTAACATGTACTCTTTTTGTAATTCAAAGTTCAATTTAAAAAATATACTACTTGGCACTGGGCACCTTTGGTATCCCAGTAGGCTTGAAGAGGCACTTTTGGAAAGGGGAGGGGAGGAGTTGAACAAAAGGGACAAGCTGTTCCTTATAATTAAGTACTAACTTCATGGTCTGAGGGTTGACCTTGCAGATGGGGGAATGGCTGAGAGTACATTCTTCTGTCGCTGTTTGGGTTCAGACCAGAGGTTACAAACTGTCGGCCTCTGGTCAGAATTTGGTTGCACATGTTTTGCTTATCTTGTCCAGGCTTTTTATTATTTATTGATTTATTGATTCAATATAATTTATTGTCAAAGTGGTTTCCATACAACACCCGGTGCTCATCCCAACAGATGCCCTCCTCAATGCCCATGACCCACTTTCCTCTCTCCCCCAGGGTTTTTAAAAATTAAATTAGCAAGGGCATCTGGGTGGCTCAGTTGGTTAAGAGTCCACCTCCTGCTTTCGGCTCAGGTTATGATATAGAGGTTTGTGCGATCAAGCCCCACGTCCAGCTCTGTGTTGACGGGCTCTGTGCTGACGGCATGAAGCCTGTTTGGGATTCTCTCTCTCCTTCTCTCTCTGCCCCTCCCCTGCTCGTTCTCTCCCTCCCTCCCTCTCTCTCTCTCTCTCTCCCCCTCTCAAAATAAATAAGCATTTAAAAAAATAAAAATAAAAATTAGCAACTAGTATTTAAGAATTCGGATACTTTGGGGCACCTGGGTGATTCAGTTGGTTAAGCGATCCACTTTGGCTCAGGTCATGATCTCACAGTTCACGAGTTCGAGCCCTGCATCGAGCTCTGTGCTGACGGCTCAGAGCCTGGAGCCTGCTTCGGATTCTGTGTCTCCCTCTCTCTCTGCCCCTCCCCTGCTTGCACTCTGTGTGTCTCTCTCTCAAAAATAAATAAACAGTCAACACCATTTGTTGAAAAAAAAAAAACACAAGAATTGGGATACTTCACGTAAATATCTGCCTTGCTGGCTTTCTTGGAAAAACCTAAATTCAGGCAACACTGGATTCATTTCCTAACAGCAGTAATAGGCAGCTCTGATCTGTTGCTCCCCGTACACAAGGCAGGTGCTTCCAGTTGGCTGCAGACCTTGGTGCTCCCTAATGTCCTCCATTCAGTCTACTTCATGATTTATGTTACCTATCTGACTCTATGAGTATCCGTTAGTGACCCCTGGGTTTGGGGTTTAGAATTAATGCACATGTGCGTATGTAAGATTCGATGATCGCTTCCTAGACAATTGGCCGTCTACAAGGCATCTATCCTCATTCACATAGGTGGGCAGATCTCTTGAAGAACACTGGGTTTGGCGTGGGCTGTTCTCTAGGCTGTTCTGTAAGACCAGAAGAGCTCTAGCACCCTTGACTGCCCTGCTGGAGCAGCTGGGGGTCTTGATCCAGTCCCCATAACCCACTTCTGAGGATGCATTACTGCTGGGGGAGAGGGGTGATCCGGAGGCAAGACCTACATCTGTGGGTAAGGAGTAAGGTTTTCTGAAAGGTGGGTGGATATTTGTCCAGTGGAGCTCTGAAGAAGCTGGTGTTCCTGGAGAGAAACAGGAACCTGAGGAAGGCAGGCAAGGTCAGATTCTAGGAACAGTGTTCCAGTGCCTCTGACATTCCACTAGGAGGGAAGCCCTTCAGTTTAGGGTTTTCTCTATTCATTAGAACAAGACTGAGTGAGTGTGTGTGTGTGTGTGTGTGTGTGTGTATTGGGGGGAAAGTGAAGACCCAGTCACCACTTTCCCACACCCTTCATCCTACCCTGCTGTGGTAGGCAGAAAAACAGTTCCCCAAAATGTCCACGTCCCAATCCCTGGAACCTGTGGATATGTTACGTTACATGGCAACGTGGCATTAAGGTCACAGACGGCATTGTTTGCTAATCTGCTGACTTGAAAACGGGGAAGTTATCCTGGATTATCCGGTGTGCTGCCGTAATCACAGGGGTGGAGAGGGAGGCAAAAGAGGGAGAACCAGAGGGATGGAGGCACGAGATGGACTTGGCCTGATGTTGTTGGCTTTGACGATGGAGGCAGGCAGGGGTCATGAGCCAAGGGAAGCGCTTGGCCCCTAGAAGCTGGGAAAGGCTGGAAACAGATTCTCCTCTAGAGCCTCCAGAAAAGAATTCAGCTTTGCTGACACCTTGATTTTAGCCCAGTGAGACCCACGTCGGACTTCTATACAGAACTGGGAGATAACAGATTTGCGCTGTTTCAAGCCCCTATGTTTGTGGTAACTCATTACAGTAAAAACAGGAAATGAAGACACCGGGCCACGTGTAAGTGAGATCCCTACACTGCCAGCTTCAACCTCCAGACTCATGAGATGATTCCAGTCACTCGAGTCTTCAAGTTTCCCAGCCGAGGCCCTAGAGAGGAGTTGTATCCACTCTGCCCTGCCTGAATTCCTGACTCACAAAATCTAGAAGCATAATAAAATGCTTGTTTTTATGCCACTAAGCTTTGGGGTGGTTCCTTATGCAGCCTAGAAACCGGAACGGTGACCTATCCTAGCCTTGAACTTGAACCAGATGGAACTGGAGAAAATCGCACACATTGCTGAACCCAGAGCTCCCATCCCATCATCAGTATTATTTTTAACTGAACCCTGATCCGAACAGAAGTGAACGCTGCTGAAATTGAAACTGAACTTGTGTATTTTTTCAAGCTAAGGTACTAGAATATTCCAATATTCTTGAGTCAGAGACAACCACATAGAGAATTTTACCCTAACACCTTCGCTATGTATGTTTTGATTTGCCTAAGGTTTTACGGTCGTGGCAGAACTGAGAGATTCTTGGTCTTTATGAAGCACACAGCTGTGACGCTCTTCACCCTCCTTGCCCTCCTTCAGAACACACACCCTTGTCCAAGTTTGCTGAGTAAAGGGAGGCTTCAGCCGCCCCTAGGGGATGGGAATTTCCCACCATCCGGGGACAGGCAGTTTCAGCCTGAACCTGATAACTCGGGAGGGGGGCTCCCTGAGTGGAAGCTTTGTGCCCTTGGCTGAGAAATTGTAACTTTCCATCGAGGCCAGTGATCCTCAGTATTCAGGAAGCCTGGCTGGGGTGTGTCAAGTTCCAGGTGGCCTTCGTCTCATCCGGATCAGGCCGGCACAGTTTGTGGCCGTCTCCTACTAAGGAGGCTGGGGGGGGACTGTGAAAAGACTTGGGGCCCTTTGGGAGACATTCATCTTTCCAGCGCTTTATCATTTTTTCCATAACAGTACTCTCCCTTCAAGGTGGAAAGTCCCAGCTGGCGGCTTAGAATACACTCAATGTGCTTTTGTTTTCTGCCCCCCACCCCCACCCCCCGCCCCCAGTCCGGGAAGCAGGGTGCTGGTGCCCCTTCATTTACACCAGCCTGCTCTGGACTTGCCATACTGACAGATGGTGTAACAGAGGCAAGCCCTTAACAAACCGCAGGACCACACGTCCCTGGTTCGAATCTTCGCTCTGCTATTTGCTAATTGTGCAAACCTGGCAGGGCAGTGAACCTTTCCTTCTGCGATACAGTGTCTCTATCTGCAAACTGGCATGGGTGATAATATGACCGGTGTTGAGGACTGAATATACGGAAAGTACTTAGAACAGTGCCTGATACATAAGAGTGATGTAATTGCTTGCTATTATTATTACATGCCTTTGGACAATTTGTCTCCTTTCTCTGGGCCTCGGTTTCCCCAACTATACAATAAAGAAAGCAGTTCCTACCTGACCTGAGTGCAAATCCTGACTACGCTTTCTTGGACAAATTTCTTGGGTTTTCTTAGCCTCACGCTGCTAAATCTGCTCTTCTGTTAAATGGTGCTTCTTAAGTAGATGGGTGTGGTGATAATTAGATAAGAAAATGTGTGTCAAGCATATAACACGGGGCCTAGCACACAGAAAGAGCTAAAACAAAGTTAGCTTTTTTTTTTTTTAACGGGTGAGAAAGACTTTTCTAAACTATCACGGGTCATGTCCCTGGGAGGAGTATTGTGGTTTTGTCACATGCTTTCCCAGCTATGCTTTATTCACAGACTCCTAGAGTTAGAGGGGTCAGGATTGGAAGGGCCATTTTGCAGATCCGTTAATCACTCCATTCAACAGGTATTTATTGATCACCTATTATGAGCCAGGCACTGTTGTAGGTGGCTGGGGAAAGAGAAGTACTGGGGGCCCTAACCTCATGGGCCATTTATTCCCCGGGGGGTGGGCAGACAGTAAATGGGTTCGCACATGAATATATGATACAAGTTCACATTCAATCTCTTTATTTTACAGATGGGAGAACTGAAGCCCAAGGGGGGAAGAGATTTTCCTAAAGTCCTCCAGTGTCACAGCAGGGCAAAGACTCCCAAGCAAATCTTTACAGTCCCAGAGTATCCCACCCTTAACAAGCCCTGGTCAGGGCGCCTGAGCCGCTCAGTCTGTTAGGTGACTGACTCTTGATTTTGGCTCAGGTCATGATCTCACGGTTCCTGAGTTCGAGCCCTGCATCGGGCTCTGCACTGACAGCACGGAGCCTGCTTGGGATTCTCTCTCTTTCTCTGCTCCTTCCCCGCTCGCAATCTCTCTCTCCCCAAATAAATAAACATTTAAAGAAGATTAAAAAAAAACCAAGCCCTGGTTTCCCCAAGGTCTTAAGATATGCTAGTGGGAACCAAGAGTCACTGAATCTTCCTTGACACAGGGACTGTTTTAAGAAATTTACACATCTTTAAAAAAATTTTTTTTAAGGGGCGTCTGGGTGGTTAAGCGTCCGACTTCAGCTCGGGTCATGATCTCGCGGTTCTTGAGTTCGAGCCCCGTGTCAGGCTCTGTGCTGACAGCGTGGAGCCTGGAGCCTGCTTCGGGTTCTGTCTCCATCTCTCTGTCCCTCCCCTGCTCATGCTCTGTCTCTCTCTTTCTCTCTCAAATATAGAATAAAACAAAAACATTTTTAATAAAAATTTTTTAATGTTTTTTATCTTTTTTGGTTTAAAAATTTTTTTTAATGTTTATTTATTTATTTATTTATTTTTGAGAGAAAGAGACAGAGCGTGAGGGGGAGAGGGAGACACAGAATCGGAAGCAGGCTCCAGGCTCTGAGCTGTCAGCACAGAGCCCGACGCGGGGCTTGAACTCACAGACTGTGAGATCATGACCTGAGCTGAGGTTGGACGCTCAACTGACTGAGCCTCCCAGGCGCCCCAAGAAATTTACACATCTTAGGTCATTGAATCCTCACATCAATCCTGAGGAGGGAATTGTCGTGAATCCTATTTTATAGATGGAGAAACTGAGAAACAGAGAGATAGAGGATTGAACACAGACCCTCTGGTTCAGGACCCATGACCCACCTCAACCACTGAGCTGCCATGTTGGCTGCATACTTTTCCCCCTGACCCTGGTCTGCTCTTCCTCCTTCCCTCCCTCCCTTGCTCCCTCCCTCCTTCCCTCCCTCCTTCCCTTCCTTTCCTCCCTTCCCATCCCTAATCCTGGTCTCAATGACTTCTTCCACACTCTGAGTAGCCTGGGGTAAGCCCGCCCCCTCTCTCCAGTTCTCAGTTTCCCCATCTGTAAATTGGCAGGATTGCACTGGATTATCCTCAGGGCGTTCCATGAACACCCTCATTAGTCCCTTATCCGTTTGTAACCATTTTATTCACTTACTTGTGTTCTAGTTTGCTTTCCCCACCAGACGGGGGTTCCAGGGAGCAGCATCCACTGCTTCCGTTTGCCTCTACCTCCCCAGAGCCTGGCACTGTGCCCCGCACTTAGTAGGCCCTCAATAAATATTTGTGGATGAAGAAAGGAAGAAATGACAGCGATTACCCTCAGTGCTCTCAAAACCAGCTCCTGTGCTCTCCCCCTGGCCCCTCTTCCTTTCTCAGCCTGTGGGGCCCCCTCCCTCCCTCCCTCCCTCCCTCTCACCTCCCAGGGCCGACTCAGGCCCTCCATCCGGCCTGCATTTTTCCGGGTTTGATATCATTTTTTCCACTCTCCGGCTGCTGCCGGCTGCCTCTGCCAACTTTCCACAACTGGAGCCCCTCCCCCACAACCGCAGGCCAGAGACAGCTTGGGGTGGGGGAAGACCCCCCTCCTCCTCCCTTAACCCGAGCTGGAGTTAGGATGAGGAAATAAGTGCCATCAGTGCCCCGCTGGCAAGACTGGGGGCTTGAAGACGGAGGATATGGGGCTCGTCTGCCCCAAGCTCCAGTCTTCTTTGGCACCGTGTTCCTGGTGGCCAAGGCATCTGGGCGGGCAGCTGGTTGGGGGCAGGGGTGTCAGGCGTCAGGGACATGATGGTCCCAACCATTCGCATCTTGTTCTCCTCTCAAAGTAGCGACACCCCTTTCCCCTTCGGCTGGAAACTCCTGACCTGACCCCTAAGGTCCAGCCTCAGCCCCACAGCCCCAGCCAGGCTGGATGCCTCACTGCCTCCTACTTCCTGCGCAGACATGAGAGGAGGCTGGGTCCTGGGGTCTAGTCCTCACCCTCCCTAGCTGGGTGACGCTGGGATGCTCACTTCCTCTCTCTGGACTTCAGTTCCCACACTCAGAAAAATGAATGAGTTGAACTAATCCTGGGGATTAATGGATGGGTTTCATGGAGGCAAGGATCCCCCTCCAGGTTAAATCATACGCAAACTTGTGTTTGAAAGTCCCCTTCCCCAGGACTCTATAGCTTTTTGTCACATTCTCCAAGAGGAATGCAGATAAGGGCACAAACCCTAGCCTGACAAGCCTGGATTGGAATTTTGACAACTTCACTTATAGTAGCTAAATGACCTTGACCGCGGACCTTCACCGTCTATAGGTCTATTTTCCTAATTAGTAAACAGGGTTTGTGAAGATCAACTCCTAGTTGTGACAGCTTAGAACACAGCTCCTAACAAACGATAGCTATTACATCGTGAGGATGAATGCTGAGATTCCTTCCAGATAAGATTTTATGAATCTACACTCTAAAAAAATGGGTTTATGAGAAAATAGGAGGTCAGCACACTGAACTGTGGTTGTTTATGCTCCACGGGGTCTCCCTCGAAGATGGGGGAGGGGGCGCGAGGGGTGCCGCACAGGGGCCATGCCCAGTGGTTCAGAGAAGGGGAGAAGGGCCTGAACACACAATTGATCCAATGATTTGACTGACTGACCTTGACCCAAGTCAGCAGGTTAACCCAATCTGCAACCAGTGTAGATGCGAGAGTGGGAGGTGGAGATGCCTGGAAGATTCCAAAAGAAGAGGTCTGGGCATGCAGACAGGACATCCTTCTGGTCTGGTTTATTGCGAGTTGGCCAGAGCCAAGGGACAAGGAAGATTTTTACAAAAAGACACGCACCGCGTAAAAAAACAAAAACAAAACCCTACTCTGTGCCCAACTTGAGGCTTCGGTCCCATAGTCTGTCCACCCCTTCCTGGGGCGGAGGGGGTCCCTGAAGCTGCAGCTCTGGGAGATGCTGCGGCCCTCGGGGCAGCGTACAGGCACAGCCCACTGTGCCGAGTCCAGGCAACTGCGTTGAGGACCCTCGGTGGCCTCGGTGGAGCTCAGAATGCAGCCCAGTGCTCCGCCACCCCCAGGAGGCAGGGCGGCCTCAGAGCACCGCCAGGTTGTGGCAAGACTTAGAGCGGGCCTTGAGTGCCCGGCGGGCGCTGCGGGCCGTCAGCCGTGCCAGGAAGCGACGAGCCCGCTGACCCAGGCTGGCGCGCCGTCGGGGCGCGGGAGGCGCCGGGGCCGAGCTGTCCCGGCGGCGCAAGCGCAGTTGGCGCACCACGCCCTCGAAGAGCTCGGCCACGTTGTGCTGCAGCGTGGCCGACGTCTCGATGAACTTGCAGTCGAACACCACCGCGCAGGCGCGGCCCTCTGAGGGGCGGGGTCAGACGGGCCAGGTGGAGGGGGACATAAAGGTAGGAAGAGGTGCGTTGAGTCTCAAGCTGAGTCACTTTTTTCTTTGTGCCCTAACTTGCGTTGGGTGCCAGGGGATTCCGAGGACAACGAGACCCGGCTCTGAGGAGCTAGTGCACAGGCTAGTGACTGATACTGATGCAAAGCGAGGCTGGGAAGGGTCTTGAATGCCAGGTAAAGGGTCTAAGCTGTGTATGAGAATTATCTGGGGGAGCTTGTTAAAATGCAGATTCCTGAAACCACCAGCCAAGAATCTGACTTGGGAGGTTTGGGATGAGATCTGGGACAGCATTTTCACACAATCGCCTGGGGGTTTTGCTGCGGAATTTGGGGATGTTTGCTCACAAGGCATATATCGTCTTCCATCTCCAGGAAGCCACTGGGCTGGGAGACAGGGGCCTGGGTTCTAGCCCCCAGTGGCTGGTGACCCCGTGGAGCTGGCTTACCTTCTCTGGCTCTCAGTTTCCATATTTTTTTTTTTTTAATTTTTTTTTCAACGTTTTTATTTATTTTTGGGACAGAGAGAGACAGAGCATGAACGGGGGAGGGGCAGAGAGAGAGGGAGACACAGAATCGGAAACAGGCTCCAGGCTCTGAGCCATCAGCCCAGAGCCCGACGCGGGGCTCGAACTCACGGACCGCGAGATCGTGACCTGGCTGAAGTCGGACGCTTAACCGACTGCGCCACCCAGGCGCCCCTCAGTTTCCATATTTTTTAGATTTTGCCCTGTGAGGAAGGCCATTTTGAGATCTTTATGGGTCCCACATGTTATCAAATGTATTGAAATTAATTCCCCATCCCACTTTAAATACAACTTATATATAACTAAACGTTTTGGTTTGCAGTTGTTGGCTGTCACAATATGAAGTTTTGTAGATGATTAAAGCTTTGTGAAATTGTAATTTACAAATTTCTCACTGTATTTGTTTTGGAGTTCATAATTGTTTCAGGTCTCAGGTATAAGCCCCTGAAAAGATTGTAGGCAGTGGACCTATCCCGTCCGGTGGATAAAGTGTCTCTGATTAAGGGCATGGGGGAGCCATAGGGGGATTTTTACGCAAAGTAGTGACAAGGTCAGATCTGGTTTTGGAAAACTCTGGCAGCTGGCGAGGAGAACTGATTGAATGGGGAGAGAGAAGTAGGGGGGCTGGCCCAGACTAAGGTGGAGACGCCAGGATGGGGCAGAGGTTGTGGGCATGGGGGGAAGGGAACGTGGGGTTAAGGGAGGTGGGCCTCACAGGATTTGGGGGACTGGTTTCCGGAAGTGAGAGAGGAGGTGAGAACAGTTCCTAGCTTTCAGGCTGAGGCAAGTAGATGCAGGATGGGGCCAGGGTTAGGGTTAGCGGCAGAGAGAAAGCTGGAGGAGGGGGGTGGAGTAGACGGCTCACCTTCCACGGAGACTTCCCGGCAGCGTGCCAGGTCAGCCTTGTTGCCCACCAGGATGATGGGCACGTGGTCGGCCTGATGCGTGCGCCGCAGCTGAATGCGGAGCTCA